>NW_027472585.1:35067617-36386367 GCF_030347505.1 Rhynchophorus ferrugineus | reverse complement strand
TTTCACAACATTACTTTGTACGAGGATCTTTACACAATTCCTTAGTAATAAAAAACCGTATTTCCTAATTGATCATTTTTACATTAAGCCATAATACGTGTACATCTAAAAAATAAACATATTTCAAAGATTTTTTTTGTTTTAGGACCTTGTATTGCAATAAATGCGGTATGGCTTCGACACAGTTTGAAGAATACTATCGTCACCTTTGCCAGTCTACTATGAAAGATCATATGTTTGGCTGTGCCGTCTGTAATTATAAGCACGGTTGGAGAACGATTATTGAATTCAACGATCACGTGGAATCAGTATGTGGTGTTGACAAGCTAAACGTCGCAGAGAGAAAGATAAAATCAGACCGTCCGAGGTACTTCTGCGAAAAGTGCAGAAAACCGTTTTGGATATATTCCAGTCTGTTGAAGCATCATGGACATGTACATATGGATGATCAAATACGATGTTCTTACTGTCCGTACGCAGATGTCAGTCTGAACAGTATGTTGTGGCATTATACAAAACATATGCTGGACAGTAAAACTCTGATGCCCTGCTTAGAGTGTTCTTGCATATTTTTCGGTAAATCTGTGTACAGCAAACACTGCGAGATAGTTCATCGCAGACAAATAGCACTTAGGTGTTTGTTATGTCCTCAAAAGAGCTTTACCAAAGCGGGCCAATTGTACCGGCATATATTTAAGTTTCATAATAGTCTGTCATTAGAACAGAATACTGTTCCAATGGATAAGTCAAATAATGTTTCGAGCAATAGTGCTAAAATTTACAATGTCCCGAATATTTCGACTGTAACCGGTCCAGTCACTCATCGGTTTTCGAATAATTCGAAATTCACCAATGAAATTTATTGTGATGTATGTAACGATCGATTCTGCGATTTTAAACGTTATTATAATCACAGGAGGTTGATCCATCCTACGCATCGATACAATTGCGGGAATTGCTTAAAAGCCTACGTGGATGTAAGGTCTTTGATCGATCACTATCGCGCTAAACACCCAAATGTATGTACATCTTCAAAGATTGGACCTTCCTTCTATTGTAATCTCTGCGGCAAAGATTTCAATAACGTGATGCGCAGATTAGACCATATTAAGGTGCATCATCCCGTTGACTTTCTAAAATGCTCTCTTTGTGTAAGATCGTTTACGACTGCGGAAGATCTGGTCGAACATATCAATATTAATCATAGCTCTAAAAACAGTGATTTATTCGATTGTCCTAGCTGTCATAAGATTTTTTTCTTCGCTGAAGTATTTATCACTCATCTTAGCACCCAACATGTACATTTGTTTCCTAAAAAAAAGTTCAAATGGAGATGTAACATTTGTCGTCAAGCATTCCCAGATGATCTATCGTTTAGAGATCACATGATGACTTATGTGAACAGCACATATCATTGTTTTGTTTGTCCGAATGTGAGCTCGTCCACTGTAGATTTAGGAAATCATTTGGAGCGGGAGCATGATGCTAACACATTTAGGATGTATACACCATTTTTATTATTCGATCAAGTAGATAGTTCTACCATTCAACATAATGTGATCCCTTCAACAGAACAGTACCAGTGGAATATCAAGGACACAGATCCAGCAATACAATGTAGTAGCACAGGCATGGGTTCACAAGCACCGAACTTAATAGAACCTAATGTTTTGTTAGGTGGGGGACAGACCAACGAACCCCCTAAAATTAAACCGGTTAATACAATCTCTTTCCAGGGTACGAATAAGCCCATATTAGATCAAGCTAATAAAGTTCAACAGCACAAAGAATCCATAGTCGACGACGAAATGATGAATCTTCTTTCGTCTATCGAAACCGAGGATTTTGACACTATCCTTATCGAATCTGAGGAGCGATGTGATAGTGATGACAAAACCTTCACGCAAGGCACACTAAACACTGGTACTAATTCCACACAGAGATCGACTTGTGGCAAGAATCGAAATGCACCATCATCATTTAGTTTTACTTCCATAACTTTTGACGAGGAAATATTGAAGCATTGTCAGCCTATTAAACGTGTGGAACAATCGAAAGCAGTGTGTGTTCAATCGAATGAGTTTACTAGATACGAGGAAACATCATCGAGAAATGTTGATAACCCTGATACCTATATAGTTGATGTTGCATGTGATGTTTGCGGTGAGTGTATCAGTGGAGGAAAAATCAATCAACATTATTGCCCAGGGCCATTTTAGGCTCAACATTTTTGTTCATCTAGAGAGCAGCTATTTACTTTTTTGTTTCTGCTTAATATTATTTTGAACTCTATTTTCGTTTTTTGTACCTGTTTATTCTTGAAACGTCTTTTTGACAATATAGCCTAGCAGTAATAGTTTGCCTGTTTTGATAATCATCCTAAGGTACTCATTCTTCTGTTTGTGCTACATAACGACCATGTCAGTCATATAGGTCTTTTATTATTAAATTTTGTATTATTTAAAATTTGTATTTTTAACATCAACAGCAAGAATTTCGATACCTGTCTAATTCTTTAGTCCATTGAAGATTTTGACAGTATCCTTAACGAATCTCATAGACGATGTGAGAGCAACACTGGTAATAATTCTCAATCTACGTCTATAATTAGTAAGTTGAATTCTGTAATAACAAAAAAACTTCCATTATTGAACTTTACTTCTCTAAGTTTTGGTAAACGATTATTAAGACACTGCCAATCTATAAAACATGTGAAATAGTCTAAAAAAGCGTATGTCAAACCGAATGAGTTTACTAGATACGACGAAACATCATCGAGAAATGTTGGTAATCCTGATGTCTATATAGTTGATGTTACATGTGATGTTTGTGGTCAGTGTCTTAGTCAAGAAAAGACCGATCAACATTATTATCCAGAACCATTTTAGGCTCAACATTTTTGGGCTTTTGGAGAGAGTAAGATTTCAGTGTTATTTTGAAGCCTTTTTGTTTTTTTTATACGTGCCAATTCTTCCAACATCTTTTTCACAACAAAGCTAGTGTGAGCATCTTAAAATACTCATTCGGCGTGGATACCATATAATGAGCATTCCAGTCATATCAGTGATGAAATAAAGAATGAATCTTCTTTACCGAATCTCATAGACGATACGTGATTAATATTAAGTACTGTAATTAATAAGTCTGACAATAATATCCTGACTTGATACACGCATTAACTTAAGATTAACGACTTCATCATTGTATTTTATTTATCTAAGTATTGGTGAGCAATTATTCAAACAACGTCAATCTATGAAATATGTGAAATAGTCCAAAACGGCGTATGTCTAATCGAATGAATTTACTAGATACCGATAACCTTGGAAATAACATCAGAGTCCATGTTAGGGTCAATATTTTTGCTAATACAAAGAATATTTGTTTAGTTTTTTTGTTTCTGTTTAATATTATGTTGAACTATATTTGCATATTTTTTATACGTGCCAATTTGCGTATCATGTTTTTGACAACAAGGCTTGTGGTGATAGATGTTTTTAGCTTTTTAGTGTTTTTGGTTATGTATATACATAGTGAGAATATTAGTTATATGTTTTTTTTTGATAATATTATCGTTGTCATTACATTTAATTCATTATTAAGTTTCGTAACAATCCATGTAGTCGTATAAAATTTTTGAGAAAAATGTCATTCCATATATTTTGATAATTGATTTTTGGATGGGAACAATGTGTATATCCCGTGTCATGTTAAAAATTCATGTACTATTAAGCAGGTAATAATAATAATACACAAGTATAATTTTGTTTTCGTCAACTGAAACCCTCCAATGGTTTTATTCTGCTTGGTAACGACTAAATACTCACGTTTTTAGGTCAGTTGATATGATTTTCAGTTGCGCGAACTGCTCGAAAATATTCCCCACCGCCCAGAAGCTGAAACGACATTCTCGCACTCACCGAGAGAAGAAGATCCCCTGTCAGTTTTGCAACAAGCTGTTCCAGCTGAAGCACATGCTCGATCATCATTTGAAGTACGTGCATTTCAAAGAGTTTAAGTTTATCTGTCAGTTGTGCGACAAGAAGTTCATGCAGGAGGAGGTGATGAAGAGGCACGTCGACAACGTCCACTACAACCAGTTCAGGTACCTGTGTTCGCATTGCGACAGAGGCTTCAACTTCCAATACGAACTGTCCAGGCATCAGGAGTTCAAACATAACGGGGCTCGGTTGGTATGCCACATGTGCAAGAAAGTCTTTAAGAACGAACAATACTTCAAGGAGCACCTCAAAACTCACGAGCCAGATTACAAGAAGGTCGAGTACACCTGCAAGCACTGCTTCAAGGTGTTAACGCACATAAAATCGTACAAGGTCCATCTGAAGTCTCATACCGGGGAAACCGTGATGAGCGTGTGTGATATATGCGGTAAACACGTGACCTCTAAAGCGAGTCTAAGACACCACATGCGAACCCACACCGGAGAGAAACCCTTCCAGTGTGATATATGCGGCAAGAGCTTCACAACCAAGAATTTGCTGAGGACGCATCGGGTAGTACACACCAAAGAAAAACCTTACGTGTGTCAGATCTGCGGAAAGTCTTTTACGCAAAAGGGCAGCCTGAATATTCATATGCGTTATCACACTGGAGAAAAACCGTACAAATGTGAAGTTTGCTTGAAAAGCTACGTTTCAAGGACATTATTGAAAAGCCACAAATGCTTGGGTCCTAGTTAAAAATTAATTGAGTGCGTAACTGAACAAATATCAGTATTTTAATATACAGGATGATTTATTTAGCTGAATTATTAATAAATATTGAAAACATTTATGGATACGAATTCAATTTTTTATAGAATTGCAACGACTTTCGAGTTACTTACCAGATTATAACTTGCAATATAATATTTATATTGAAGTTTTTCTCAAATTTCCATAGGAGTTATTACAAAAATATATTAGAAATTCTCAATAACAAAGGTCACTACAAACTCTTCAATATTTAGAAGTAAAAAAAAATATGTTGTATTACGTCGAACAAAATGTAAAATTTGAGAGAGAATTTTGACATGTATATAAAAGCTGTCCCATATGATTTAACAGTTAAGAGTGATTTTTTAAACTCTTCATATATTAGATAACTTGAAAATTGTGCAAATAAATTGGGCCAATAGCTCGACCGGTATTATATCAAAGTTCTTATTTGGTTATATACGTAATACTAAAGTATTTCGTTTACATTTCGATTTTGTCAATATATAATTACTAGTGTTATCTTTTTTTGATAATTTTGCTAATTACTTTATCAATTTATAATTGCTAAGATTATATTGCTATCTTAATTACGCCCGGAATACGAAATTATACTTTACTAGTTATATATTTTCTGAACTAATACATTTTAGTCAGTTGCTGGACTGAATATTATATAATAATTTCTTATAATATTGTTAAAAATAATATTAATCATGAAAAAGTAGAATTTTAACAGGAGTTTTCCGGTTAAGGACTTTAATTTTTAAACTTCTAGAGGGTTTTAAATATATTGCTGTAAAATATTTGTGGTGCCTTTTTAATGGATCTGGCAATATCTTATAGTAGTTTCTTTTAAGCTAATATTGCCTCTGTTACTTGTCAATTTTCAGAGGTCCCTTAACTTGTTATATTTTAAGGAATGGGATTATAACCAGAAATGCAGTATTATGGGATTATTTTATCTTTGTAAATGTAGAGACTTCCTGTTTTTTTTTCGATAACATGAAGAATATCAACGAAAATATTAGCTAGATATTTATGTGAAACTTCCTCTCACTGCTTCAAGGGAAATTATTTTAAATTGTATTTTAAATTCACCATAAAATCATTAATTGTTGGTTTGACGCATTTTAAACAGTTTTTCAAATAGTATATTGCTGTCAGTGATATCGGCCGATATTATTTTGGTGATGTATCTATTAAAGATTTTAATTTTAAAATAAATAAAAGTAAAGCTTTAATAGAATAGAAGTTAATATTGACAAATCAGCTGAGTATATCACCCTGTTATAAACTAATTTTAAAATGAATACTAAATTTTTGTTGTGATATTTGCAAGTATTCCGAAATAATATTTTATAGTATTATTTTATATTCTTATTTCTTAATTAATTAATTAATTGAAAAGTTTCTAATTATTTTGATGACTGTGTTTTAGAAATTTACAATGTTTTGACTAAACAAAGCTTTAATTTTTGTCTTATTACAATAAATATATTTTATATTTTTATATAAATTTTACTAGTTTTTTTGAATCAGTTGCCGAATCCATATAGGGGTAAGTAGTATTTTTTAAGCATATTAAAGTATTTTATATATAAGGAAAATGTGTTTAGTTACATACCTTTTTAGTGATATTACAAGGAACTGTTTTTCTGGAAATAACAAATTGCATTACAATAAATAAATTTTTTTCGAAGCGTTTAATTTATACCTTATTCTGATAAATTCTAATACTAGATAATTATCGTTTGTTGAAACTTATGACTATCAAGCTTTTTATATTTTAACATGGGATTGATTATCTGATATATAAGTGAGTTACTGAATTCAAGATCTAAGTGGATATACGAAAAAGTTGCAACAGATTTATTTCAGAAATTATGACTAATGGACATAACACATATTTTACTTTCTAGGTATATTTGTGGTGGGTATGTATTACGAGTCAAAACAATATATATTTGAACAAATACAAATTGTCATGATCTTTTAATGTTTTAGGAGTAAACATTTTTGTTGTAGTATATGTGGGAAACTTTTTCCAACATATAAAAAACTGCGAAGGCATAATTACATTCACGGAACCAAACGTCATCAATGCTCCCACTGCAACAGAAAATTTCTTTTCAAACACGCCGTTAGTTACCATATCCGTACAGTCCATCAAGATAAATCGCTGGTCGAATTTCTATGCTCCCACTGTGGCAAACGCTTCAAGGAGAAACCGTGGTTTGAGAAACATTTGAAATTGCACGATCCCAATTATCAGCCGGAATTTCAATGCTCCGTTTGCGGTCAGGTGTTGAGCTGTAACAGATATTTGGAAACGCACCTCAGAAAGCGACATTCAAGAATTGACTCCACTTTCCCATGTCGCTCTAGAAAATATTGTTGTGATGTGTGCGGAAAGGAGCTTTTAAAGAAGAACATGAAGAACCACATGATGTCTCATACGGGTAATGGGAATTACTTATTTCATTTTTTTTTATTGATTGCCGTTCTTCTGTAGCATTGGTTGGTTTAAATAGTTATCTGAAATGACAGCTGTTGATTTTAAGTAATTATTTACTTAAAAATAGTTTTTTTCACGTTCACAAAGCTTGACTTTCCGGATAGCCCTTAAGAGGATTTTTCATAATTTAAATTATTTTCTAGATCATTTCGTACTGTTTTTATTTTTAAATAACTAGCTGAACCTGACTAATTGATTCTAACTAGTATAATTTTACCCAGAAAACATACAATTAAATAATTTCCATATTCCAATACGAATTCGTGGAAAGTTGCAAATTGATTCCTGTTTATTTTTTCAAGAATAGATAATATTATAACTTAACATTTTTTAATTTTATGACATATATGAAAATAGAATAGGAAAAATCTTCCTTTATATTTCGTATATATGTTAATCAATGTATAGGGTTTAAAACAACAAAAAAATCCCTTTATATTAAATGTAGTTTATTGTATAGAAATAATGGGCTGTTCTGATATAAACAAAACCCTTGTCTAGACACCCCACTTATCACATCTCCTACTCAGACATAATCACACAGTTTTTTTTTGTCGAAACAACCAGGCGCGTATCAGTCGTGCTATGTATATATTTCAATATGGTTTAAACCATTACCTTTCATGGGTGTTGATATTTTTAAATTATATTTGGCTGAACTGTTTCCACTAATTATCTTATATGACATTTATGGTCTTCTGTCAAATTGCTGGGTTAATATTTTTGCATATTTTCTGGTTATAATTTATTTTTATAACTTATAAACTTTTATAGTTTCAACCTAGGCATCCCTCTTTGTTGACGCTTTCGTTAATTCATTGTCTAGCCTTGTTTTTATGAGGACTAAGTAGTGATCACTTTCTGTTTCTTTTCGAAATCTCATTCTTGTATCCACAATCTCTCTATTGTTTCTACTTTTTAGCGATTTACGATTGATTGCTCATTTCTGCTTTTTACATCCCTTGTGCATTAATGGATTTTGGTATGATGAAATAATTTATTTGTAATTATAATACATAAGAAAAAATCAAGCATTTTTTTCGGCATTTTCCAATAATTATATTATGTAATGTATAATTTTTCTTCTGTTCTTTCAGTTATCCGTGTCTCCCAGAGCTTTTATTTATTGCCAATTGTATCAAATTATATTAATATTAGATTTGTTCTATGAAATTTATGTTTTTTTTTACAAATATTTGCATTAATGTTCTTTTTTATTTCGTATAATGTTTTAAGGTGAAAAACCATTTAATTGTGAATACTGTGGAAAGGGATTCATCACGAGAAAGTGTCTAAACCTACACACTAGGACTCACACGAAGGAGAGACCTTATCGGTGCACTGTATGTGATAAGAGTTTTACACAGAAGTATTCTGTGACGATACACATGAGATACCATACAGGCGAACGACCATTCAGATGTCCAATCTGTTTTAAGAAGTTTGTTACTCACTCAGAGCTGAAAGTTCATGTATGTGCCGGACCTAAAGACGCGTAATTATATTGTGAATATCTTCGTGCTTATCTTAAATTATTTAGCTTCAAAAAACTGTGATGAGGATCAATCTAACTTATTGATTTTTGATATTTATCACTATTTTAATACTATTTAATTTTTTCAATACTATTTAAATATTGACGGTGTCAAGGTTTGTTGGTATTTTATGTGGATGATAATTTTATCTGATTTTATTCTGGTCGAATGAAATACATTTAAACATTGTTATAAGCACTCAAATTTTAGTAGTTAAGAAGTTCTAGGGTTAGTTATAGGATTTTGGTAAAATATCGTCATATGCTCCCTTGAGAATGTTGTGATTTGTTCAATAACTAATCGGTTATGTCCAACATATCATAGTGTAATCTGTTTTGTCTAAAATGTTCAAACAGTTTCAACATCATTTAAAGCTTTTCAGCTTTAAAATGAATTATATTGAGATTATTAAGGGTAAAATAAAACCAACAATTCAATTAGTTGCAGATCTTTTGCGTTTTATGAAGGTGACAATAGTTCATAAATATCTATCGTGTAAATTGTAGGTTTTGAACTTAGAATGACATATTTTCTTTTTTTCTCTGATGTGATATGATTCATATGTGATAATATAAAATAAAATAAACACGGCATAAAAGAGCAATATTATTATGATAATTTTGAAAATTGTCATTTCATTTTTCGTGAGAAAATTTAAGAAAAGTTATCATGAGTAATTATTGGTCAGTTCTATGAAAAAACGTAATTAAAAAAAATTATATTAATCTATTCCAAATTAAGAATTTGTAGTTATCTAACACAATATTGATAGCACAATATGGTCTTTTGTTGGTCCCTAATCTTTCAACCAATTTAATTTTGTTTTAGATGTACTATACAATAACATTTTATATACTATTTTTGATAAATGCTATTTTATAAACAAATAATGTATAATATTGGAATATTCATTAATTTTTAACTCCTTTCACTAATTTTTTCTGCATTTCTTATACAATTATTGCACTCATTTCTAGTTCTCTCTAAAAGGTAAGTAATATTTGAAATAATTTTCTTGCTTCAATATTACCAAACGTTAATCAAATATATTTAAGTATAATTCTTTTTTAGGAATCAGTGTCCTATATGTTTAAAGATATTTGCATCTCAGGGAAATCTTAAGCGGCATTCCTACATACATTCCGAACTAAAAAAGTTTGAAAGATTTATTTGTAAGATATGCGACTTGGATTTTGGTAACAACGAGAACCTCCAACGGCACATGAAGAAGTTGCATCTCACCGATCACCTGGAGCTGGGAAAATGTCCCTTTTGCCGGAGACAGTTCAAAATACAGCATAACACTTTGAAAAAACACGTTTGGTCGGTACACGATCCCCAGTACAAATTCTGTTTCGTCTGTTCGATCTGTGATAAAGTGATGACGTACGAGAGTAGTTACGTTAAGCATGTGATAACGCACGACCAGGAACAGCCAGATTACCGGAAGAGACGGTGCGTGTGCGAGATTTGCGGCAAAGACATTTTGAAGAAAAACATTCAGCCTCACATGAAAGGCCATCTCGGCGTCAAGCCTCACAAATGTCCGTATTGTGACAAGTCGTTTACCAACCGGAAGATTCTGAGGCATCATATCAGAACTCACACCAAAGAGAAACCCCATAAATGTCCAGTTTGCGCGAAGGGTTTTACGCAACCTTATACTGTGACGATTCACATGAGGTATCACACAGGAGAGAGACCATTCAATTGTTGTGTATGTAAAAGAGGTTTTGTTACCAAGGCAGAGTTGAAGCATCACAGTTGTAAAGGACCACAAAACTTTGAGTCGTATGTTCTTATAAATAATGAGAAATTTAGCTAAAATTTGATGAATGAAATAAAATAGTTAATCTTTTTAATTTATAGCATTTTATTGATTTTATTCAATCACTTAATTGTTTTGTGAATTTGCTATTATGTTTTAGCTTGATTTCTAGCATCTTCTTTGATTATTTCGTATTATTTTTTAACCGACTACAAAAAGTAGGCAGTTCTACGATTCGGTTGACCGATTTTCAAAAACATTTTTATTCGAAAGAGGATACTTCCGAGGTGGTTCTATTATAATAAAATCAGGATTTGATGGCGGAATCCGGGGAAATCGAGGAAAAATCTCAAATTTTAAAGGCACGTACAATGTTTTCACAACTTTTTTTATATGTGATATTCAGACTTTTGTGTATAATGTTATTGCTGAGCTGATGTGACCGAAAATCGGAAGTGGTTCAGTGCAAAAGCCATGCTGTTTGAAGAAAAACAACCCTCACACTCAAAAAATAGGCAAGGAACTCACTAAAAAGTAAAAAATAATCCAAGTCAAGATTTTTAACACAAAAAAGCTTTAATATACAATATTTACATAATAATCGTTCTAATAACTAAGTAAAAATAAACCAAAACTTTATTTAACCTATCTACTACCCGTACTTTATATTCTACTATATACAATTAATAGCTAAAGCCTCAGCAATACAAAAATAAAATATAATTTTGTGATATATACACAAAATTAAACCTGTTACAAAACAAATCTAATTTGTTGCTTACCGAATTCAAAGTAATCAGTTGAGAGTGGTTAAAATAATATTGTAAATAGATAAATAGGTTTAGGTAGGTATTAAGCTAAATTGTATGTATATAGTTGATTATAAAATATGTGTAGTAGATAGATTAAATAAGGTTTTTGTTTATTTTTATTTAGTTATTATAACGGTTATTATATACATATTTTAGTTTAAAACGTTTTTTTTTGTTTATTTTTGTCAAACTTAAATTTGTTTGATTATTAAGAACTTATTATAGCTTTATCTAAAATAATAAATAACATATTGTTTATTGGTATAATTCGTGCGTTTGTAAAATATGCAATGGCAAAAATAATACATTTGATTACTATTAAAAGTATACAAAATGTCAATAAGATCAGTGTCCAAATATCTTGGGATATGATTTCAAAAATAGAGGTTTTTGAAATAGTTGTTAAAGTTAATGCTGGAAAGTGGGATGCTTTTTTTACTTGCATAATCGTCGTCTTTAGCCCTTAAGATCCAACATCAGCATTTTTTCCGCTACTGGGACTATGTGATGTCCATCTTCATCTTGCTCATTGTTGTGACAGTTTTTCATTCATACCATACAAATAAAAATATGGTATTTTGTATTATTTACTAAATACAGTGTCAGTTAATTCAGTAGTTTTTTGGCTATTTTGGAATCAACAGAGAGTATTTTTCAAGCTTATCTTGTTCAAAAGCAACATTTAATGAAATCAAACCAAACCTCAATATTTCTACCGATTTCTAAATTAGGCAGAGATTTGTAAGAAGGTTATCCATCCTCAACGACAAGTAAAGGACAAATAAATAAGACTTTAAGATTAAAAGATAATAAGTTTATTAAAATATATTAAAAGATACTTAAGATAAATTTTATCAATCAGTCTTTTTAAAGTTTATGAGCACAAGCTAGATTTATTATTATTTTGTATTATTGTTATGTTCTTTTTATTCATAACAGTGACCATCTGCTCAGAATATGCGATGAAATTGTGCGCGGCAATACAAAGTCTGAAATGATGGGTTTGAATACCTACTTTCCAGTACAATTGTGGATAATATGTTGTATTGAGGTGAATGTGCCCACTAGATGGTTGGAGCAGGATAGATCGAAAAGTATGTCATCTTGCATACATATATGAAATGGTGTAATATTACTGATTACGAATACGAATTTGGTAATAATATTACTGATGACTCTATCAATTATGAACTTTATTCAAACCTTGAAACTTTTCTAGAAAATTATAAAATAATTTTTGGTAATTAGTTTATTATTTATAAATTGCTTTGATTATTTTACTTAAGATCGGAAAGATCCGCTATATGTTAAGTGAAGATAGTAAATCGAGTATTAAGAAAATGACCAATAGAAAATTTGCAAAAGTAAGTAAATCACAATTGTTTAATCTTATAATTGTGTTTTTTGTGGACTAACATTGTCTTTACCTGTAACATATATGCAATCATAATTTATTACATTTTTATAATACCATATTACTAATAATTTAATTGTTTTATTTCAAATATTTATTTTTATTAGTTTGTTTTTATTACTATCCATTAGGTATCTAGAGTTAAGTGAATGTAGACTTTTGTTTTACGCAATATTTTATATTTATTATAGGTTAAGTAATATTTTGTACTGGTTTTAATACAAGTGCACTAATTTTTATAAATAAAATGCTAAAACCCTATTTCGCAAGACATTCTTTTTACCCTCGTGTTCACGTCAGCTTCGTAATACCACAGAAGCAATAAACAATTGGTCTAACAGTTTGTTTTTTGTCAATTTGTTACTTATATGAATATATTTGTTTTAGACAATTCGAGGCAGAAGATTTCTTTGATTTTGAACTGGAAGACGAGCAACCCACCGACCAATATCAGTGCGGAATTTGCTCGAAGATCTTCCCCAACAAAAACAAGTTCATAGAGCATCACATCAATATGTACAATAAAAAATTAACCTGTTGCAAGTGTTCCGTGGCGTTCAAGAGTTTAGAGGACCTGTACGAACATCACGAGACCCACAAGGATATCGATCTCGAGTTCAACTGTCAGGAGAGCCAGGAGGATGAAGTAGAACAGTTGGTGTTCAGCGATGAGGTCATCGAGTTACCACACGCCGTACTCGACGACGGCAGTCAATTCTTGTATATTCTGGACGAGCCCGATGGTAATTGCGTGAACGAAGTGGTGATACAGGAGGACGAGCTCGTCCAGAACCAAGAGATGGTCGCCGGTAGGAAGTTGAAGGAGACGTTAGATCTGGTTAATATGGAGCACGGGTATATGTTACCGAGTTCTATGGAGGCCGACGATGAAAGGATGGTACTTTCGAAAAAGATCTCTCTGTCGAACGCTCCTGGGTGTGGAAATAAACGGTTGTATACGCCGCCGAAACCTAGAGCACCGCAACCGAGGCGACGACACGAGGTACCCGATTTCTCTGCTACGGAATTCATCCAGCTTGAAGCCAACGAAGAGCTCGATACCACCCATTACAAGTGCATACGCTGTGAACAGATATTCATTAATAAATTCGGTTTCTTCCGACATATAGAGAAGGGCAAGTGTTTCATCAACAGCTGTGACGTGTGTAATGCCACATTCTCGAAGAATAGTGAATTTTACTCGCATTATATCGCACAGCACACCGATAGGGCAATATGTAACTTCTGCTTCAGAACGTTCATGTACGAGAAGAACGTGAAGGGACACATGCTCCGCCATCTCGATCAGTTCAGGCACAGGTGCGAGGAATGCAACAAAGGATTCTACACGGTGAGGGAATACAGGAGTCATTATAAGAACAGACACATGGGCATCAGACATAAATGCGATGTATGCGGCAGGAGTTTCGCCGACGAATATTACTTCAAAAAACATATCGCTACTCACGCCAAAGTCAACTTTACAGTGGTTCAGCTACAGTAATTTTTTTACTGTTATCTAGGAGATTTATCTTTTTCATTGCTTCCCAAGACTTTAATTCTAATCAGATCGGTTAAAAACAAATTATTTATTTTTGTTGATGGAATTGTCATTTTGTTTGTATTTGGAAAAAAGAATCCGATTTTCATTTTATTTATAATATATAGTCTGTAATTGATGTTCAGTAACCATTAAAACTTGATTACATTATTTTTGTACCGTTATTTTCTTTTCTGATTCTGTTTTTTCTTGAAGAGTACAAAGTTGATTGTCTCAAATTATACTTAAAATACAATTTCGAGCATTTAGAAATGTTCAATAGTCTTATTACCAATGTAAATCAACTGGTAATCATTAAATGTTTTAAATTATTTTATAATATTAATTTTATATAATTGTAAATATGTACATGTTGGCTTGTAAAAATATTAATAAATTTATTGTATTATATAGGCGTTTTTCCACTGAATTTTTGAACATTTTTTTTCTTTTTCCGCTATATTGTATTTGTTGAAAGAGGAATAAAGGAAACAACAAAATATTGCGTTTGTTTTGTACTTAAATACGGAATTTAGATTTTGTTTCTGATGGAATGGTAAGCCACGATACATTTTATTTATGTTCAGTTTTATCTCATCTCATCAATTGTATGTGTTTTAATCTTATTTATTACTTATTTGTTTTAGATTGTCGTTGTTATATTTAAAATTAAACTTGCCGAGTTTAGAGTGGTTAGATTGTCAAGTGGTTTTGGAGGATATACTGAAGAATCCGTTATTGAAGTTTATCAACGGCCGAACAAGGATACCTCGTTTCAAATATAAATGTTACGTTTGCTCAACGAAGTTCTTCACCAACGAAGATCTAATGGCCCACAAAACCAAATACCCCAAGAAGGAATGTCAACGTTTTACTAAAATAATCAATTCAAGGAAATCGAGCAGAAGACGAATCAAAAACGAAAGCGCCTTAAATATAGAACCAATTATTTTAAAATCGTACGAGCGCGATTGTTTTTCATGTAACCATTGTTCGAAATCGTTTAGATTAAAGCTTTCGCTGCAAGATCATTTGACACAACACGTGTCCAACTTTGAAATTGACAAAACGGAGATGAATCAGTTTTATAACGACTACGCCCTCTTGCGACCTGATATCGATCCTTTTTTGAACGACTGTGATGTAGACAGCAATACATGTCTCAATACGTCGAGGAGTTTGAACAATAACACTCTAACGGAGATGGACATGAATTTACAGCTAAGTCAGGATCGCCCTGAACTGGAAAATATAAATGATGTGTTGACGCTACATGAAGATCTGTCGTCATGTGGCGTTAACGATGATGGTTATTCTAAGGAAGCTTCGAACTCGCTAATCGAACGAGAACATTTCAGGTGCATCAAATGCGATTTTTTGTTTCTGACTTTAGAATCCTTCGAACAACACAAACTGAAGAGGAAGTGTTCTGTTCGGGCCAAATGTAAACTGTGCAACGAACAATTTCCAAGAAATTGTTCGCTATACGAACACGTAATTAATGTTCACACTAATTACAAGATATGCAATTTTTGTTTTCGTATATTCCTTCGATATAAAAGCTTAGCCAAGCATATTATTAAACGGCATCATTATTATTAAGTGTTACAACAAAGCAAATAATACAATGTGATACTTATCCACTGACTAAATCCTTATCAGTGCTAGTGATGTAGCGAATATTGGTAATTGCAAAATATAACGCGAAAAAATGCGGGATTCTTAGCATCAATTAGGGCGCTGAGAAAAATGTCGATATTTCGATAAATCGGAGAAGAAAAATCATATTTTTTACACTAGGAACAACTAGGAATATTCGTTCGATATTTTTCAAAAGATATATCGATATTTTTAAGAAAAATATTTAAAAGTAAGTACCAAAATACACTAAATCTTTGTACTTGTCGATTTTAAAAGTGTATTACAATTACTTAAAAGGTGTTTTTATAATGTATCTTTAATTTTTTTTGAGAATTTATCGATATTTCTTCGGCATTCTTAACATGAATGATACAGAAAAATACTTTTTTAACTTAGTCTAATTTTATTAATTACAATCAGTGTTTATATAAGAACCAACTTCTCATTAGGCATTACAAAGTCACAATACAAAAGATGAGCAGACTTTCGACAATTATATAGGAAGTACTTATCCTTCACTGTCACTTTCAATCTTATCCATCAATTAAGTAGTGATATCTATAAGGATACACGTTTTTTTTTGTTGGCATTATCTTCACTTTCACTATATCGAGCAGGTTTCGAGTTTGAAGTACGAGAACTGATATTCGTTACATCACCAGTACGTAAATTTTTCAATATATCACAGTCAGTGTTGATATAAAGAACCAAATATCAGAAGGAATCTTAAAACAGTGTAGCTATTATATCATGGATTTTTATTAAAAAATATTTATTATATTGATATTGTCACATTATTATCAAGAACATTATTTAAAATTTTTATGACCAGTTATCTTATGAAATTTTAGAGCTTTTATTTTGCATAAAATGTTTATTATTAGTACCTTATACATATGTAGACAACGTAGTTATATCGTTAATAAGACAAGTTTTTATTACAAACCAAATATGCCTGTACGGTTAAAACAACTGAGGTACAAAAAATAGTCAACTAAGATTAAACGTTTTCAATGATAGTTCATGTAATTTCTATAAACTTTAGAAGATATTGTATTATATTTACAAGTAATAGTACTATCGGGAACAATTTTACCAGCAATACGACATCCTTAGACATATCTCAGGGTAATCACTATTATGTAGGAAATATTCATGACCCTAAAATATTAGAAAATTTCATCAACATCAATTTGTTATGACAAACGAAAAACGATGCTTCATTGTGATATTTCGAGATTAATGAGCAATCTTATGAGTGTGATAATACATGTATTTACGTTAGTACTACAAAGTTAAATATTATCAATAAATTGTAACATTGACATTGTTCATTGTTTTAATCTTACTGAAATTATCCAAAAATCTATAACAATAAGTATTATGTTGTTCATATTTAAAGGAGTATTGACCTCTGCTATGATTGTTGATTTATTTGTTATTATTACTATTAGGTGACTTCTAATTTCGTTAAAATTTGTGTTAAATATTGTGTTTAATTTATATAAAAATATTTAATTGTTATATTTTAGAAGAATTAGGTTATAAACTGAATTTTCTTCATTAGAATATGAGGTATTGTTGATGTTATCCCTATTATGCTGATCTGAATAAAGTTATTTAAATATAAAGTATTTTATTGTTTGAATTAATTTCTCCAGGCCGTTTTTCAACAATAAAGATACCGGATCATGGATATTGATCATCGTTTCAATGAAGTTTGAAGAAGAATCGTTTTGAATGCAAATGATAAAGATTTCTTTACCATCGTTTGCAGTCCCAACTACATCCGCGACAGACTTCAAATCCAACTGAACTAGGTGATTGCGATCAGGCGGCTGGAAATAAACCCGAGTAAAACTCAGGCTATTCTGTTCCACCGCAAGGAGTTCCGCGCTTATCCCCTCCAAATCTTCCAACGGTCCAAATCCAGCACGCTATCTGCAAAGGTAATGGCGTGTACAGTCTACTGTTCCCACATCTTGGCAGAGGAAGTAAACTCCCAATCTTCCACAAAGCGACTTTGTATAAAATGCTAGTCCGTCCAGTCTGCCTCTTCGGAGCACAGGTGTGGTACAGGTACGTCTCTGAGAGACAACTTGATCTACTCCAAAGGTTCCAATCCAAAAAAGTCCGCGCGTTACTCAATGCCCCATGGTTTATGACGAATGTCAACATTCACCTCGAATCAGGCATCCCGTTCGTGAAGAGTTTCACGAATATGCTCAGTGTACGGTTCTACGTAGGCGCCTTAGAACACAACATCTTGATAAAATCCCCACCAATCCCGGTAGTTAACCAATTACGACACTCCCAGTCGTAATCCAGGGTCTCTGTTGCCGACGACAGAGCGACACCAGCAAAAGACCATTTGATTCTAGCTGGTCACTCTGGAGTAAGAAAAAGAATCGTCCTTTGAATATTTTCTTATTCGATAGTGAGCAGCTATTTCCCAAATATTGCTGTAAGTCATCAGAAACATTTCAGAAGGCAAGTTTGTCAATTATAATGATAAAGAAGAGGTAATATAACGTGTAATGATATGTATTAATTGAACCAATAATTTTTGAGATATTTGTCAGTTGAAGACTGCTTAGGTATGAGAACCTCTGCCTCAGAATGTTCTCGAAATTTTAATGAATGTTGTTTTTTTCTCGATAGAACTGGTAATTTCAATACAGTTGACTAGAAACACCTAAAATTACACAAATAATATAGTGTTAGCTTTATACATCATGGTTGCCAATATCGACTTATCAAGTTCCTCAATAATTCAAATCAAATTCCTCAAATTAGGGAGACTAATTGGTTAATTTTCCGCAAATTCCTTCTTAAAATTATTTTAAGAAGTAAAAACAAGTCTCGACCGTTTAAATGATATTTATTTATTACATAACATGGTATAAAGTTTAATGTTATGAATTATAACGTTGCAGTTTTTCATATTTTTCTTGCAAGCATTTTTCCCATTTTTTATAATGGTTATCTGTTACTGACCAAAACATACTAAAGTACTATTATTATTGATTGCCAATATAATCAATCTATTATTACTGTTCTTAAATACTGTTATTGATAAAATCGTATAGAAATCAACCATTTTTTAGGTGGTTTTTATATTATATGGAATTATATTTATAAAATTCAAATATGGCATTGAAGTATGAGGTGTCGTTCGATATTGATGAGGTAATCTAAGAAAATGTTTAAAAGATTGATTAAGTGTTTGGAGTTGTTGTTAAAGTGTTTCGACTTGGTCTATTGATATTATATTTACGATTAGACGAAGAAATCTCCTTTCTTTCAATGCATAATACCGATCACCACGAGATTCCTCGCAGATTTGTAAATTCCTACAAGCGGGCAACATTTTCATACATATAAAAAAGTCAGGTAGGTGTAGTTAGTTAGGCATTTTGGATGATTATTTACGAATTCATTTATATGCCTACTGATAAAAAGCATCCAAGAGTGGGTAATTGAACGTGTTTTCAGACATGAAAATACGAGCTTCTCATTGGTTTATACTGCGCATGCACACTTAACACAGAACAATAACGTGATTGGTATTGTGGGTAGGTTTTCGCACTTTCGAAATTATTTTAAATGTGCGTACAATTAACAGAATAGTCACGTGATTGAAATAGTTTAATAGTTAATTTACTGGTAGACAATATAAATAGGGAAATTATAGCTATTAGGAAAGCTATACAAAAATATCTGTTAGAATTAAATCAATCTAACAGAAATGATCAAGATAGAACTTGGCATAATGTCGTAATAAAGGTTTTGCTTAACAATTGTTATATTTATGTGAGTTGAATCCTAAAGAGTAATAAATTAGTAGTAACCTTTGTAGAAGCAAGTAAACGTCCACAATTTCAAGATTATTGTATCTGTAATTTGATGTATATTATTGTAATAAATACTTTTAAACTAACTTCGTATTTACGGATTAGTTTGCGCAGGAGAGAGTAATACGCCTGCATTTTTTAATGTAATGTGTGTTCCTGTCCTAGTTCTTCAAATTCAACAATTTGCATCTAAGAATTATGATTCCCCTCAATTTTTTAATAAATAATTTTTAAAGAACTATTGGTTTAAGATTTTAGGTTTTAGTCATGAAAATTCGAAGATGGAGTGATACTGGAAACCCTAATTATGACGAAGAACAGTTTGAATACCCTCCGAAATTATGGCCGGTAAAATTCAGCAAACAAAAACAAAATTAACAAAATAACATTTTCTATATTTTTAGTGTTTACCTTGACAAAAGCTACCTCTTCCGAACAAAAGTCCTGCATCCTCTATTGATGGTTATTAATTTCGGTTTCGTCACCACCTTATTTATGGATATATACAAAAATCCAACCGGATCAAAAAGTGTATCGTTTTCCCAGACTGAATTGGAATATTGCCGACAGTGACAAGAGAAATAATAATCAGTGCCTTTTTTTTCACAATTAAATCTCCATAAATAATAAACGTAATGAAAAATAAAATTTTTTGTTGATATGACATGTGAAGTAATAAATAATCGATAAAATATAGGACAGTCCACCAATTTACTCTGAGTTAACGTTTCTTTAAAAGACGAGAGATCAAAACCATTTTAGCTAACTGTGTGTTTATTTTTAGATTTCATCTTTGGCCCGAAAACAAAAAGAAAGAGTATATTTCTCATCATTTTAACAAGCAGGTTCGCATTTTTTTGACGGACATAAAAAGATCTGTAACGCTAACGAAAGAGATACCTCATACCAACGCTGAACAGTGTTCGGGAAGACGAAGGTTCACTTGTTACTTGTGTTTTAGTAAGTTTTTTAATAAGGATGACCTGGATGCACACAAGAAATGTTGTTCCAATGAAGATGTCGACGAGTCCGATGAAAGTCAGGATGATACGGCACCTGTAATAGTTCAAGAACCAACTTTAACCGTAAAAGAGATCCAGTGTGAGCCGGAGACGCCGGTTCGCGTTGGAACGAAGTATTTGTGCATAAATTGTAATGAGTTTTTCATCGATTCGGAAGCTATCAACGCACATAATCACATAGATGGCGTGTGTAAATATTACTGTGTTAAATGCGATCGTCATTTCAACACCAGGGGTGGATTCGTGGTACACGTGTTTCAACACAACTCCAAGTTATATCCAAAGTTTGCATACAAATGCCAGATGTGTCCGGATTCGTTTGATGATTGCTATCAATTGAGAAGACATTACGCATTCCTCCATAGCGTATTAGAAAAGATTAGTAGCGTGGGAAATGTTAAAACCACTGTTATCTGCTCCTCGACCTGTACTGTCGTTCCTTCATCGACCACTACCCTGGCTTCTTCTTCTTCTTCCACGATTGTGGTTCCTTCTTCTCCAACTCCAACAACCGTGACAAGTGCGATCGTGTCGAAACCTGAATCTACGGTACAAGGTCCATCGCGAGTTACGGTATACGACTGCGACGTCTGCTATGACGTCTTTACCACCGAAGAATCTCTGTCGAAGCATAAGGAACGACACAAATTATTGATGAAACAGAAAACGAGATTTGTACGGATAGAGAAGAAGGACTTAGGACGGAAATTTATAATGCGAAAAAACAAATCAATAAAAGATAACAAAGAGGGCCAGTCTAATGAGAAAATGCGCCCCAATTTTACGATTCAGACCAAAGTAGCTAAGAAAGGGACCGCTCCGCCTAAATTGGTTATTCGATCTATTATTCCGAAAATCATTCCGGAACTCGTACCGATTCAGGGCCAACAAGAGACAACTGAAAAACCATCCGAAGACACTGTTCCGCCAATTAGTAATAGTACAAGTACCACCAGTAATAGTACCACTGTATCGAGTCGGCTAAAGACTAATGTATCTGAACAAGTACATTCAAATGATTTGTTAGTTAATGCAACAACTGCAACTCGATCACCATTACAATTACCCGTTACGGTTATGTCTAGTAATACTACAACAACTCCTTTGATTGTTTCTCCACAAGTTAACGCTGGCTCCATTATGGTAAGTCAATTACCACAGCAACAAGTGACACCAAATACGAACACGCCTCTATTTTATTTCGTTCTGCCGAGGAATCAGGTAAGCCTGGATGAATCAGGTCAAGTAAAACCGGTGCAGGTGTTGGTCTCGACACCCAAAGGTCAGAAGATTTTAGTGGGTAAAAAATCAGATGCGCCTGCTTTCACTATGCCCATGATAACAAACGTGGCGACAATAATTACTGAACAGTCGAACGATAACAATCAGAAAACTAACTCCGTGCACACAACGCATTTCGAAGGCGAGTTTGCGAAATTTTTATCGAAGTCGCTGGTAGAAAATCCCTCGGCTACTGAAACATCATCGAGCTCTGATGCTAACGAGGGTACTTCGAACAGTTCGGCGTCCAGCGATGTTATTGTGATAGACGGTGATGCTGAAAATGAAGATTCCCGTCAGATTAATAAACCGGTGAAGATAATCATAAAGAAGAATAGTAATTTAGCAGTAACTGGTCCTAAGGTGTCCACTGAGACTCCATCCACTAGTACCGCTGCTGCTGCCACCGCTTCGAGCAGCAAACCAAAAATATTTGTTAAAAAGTTAAGCGAACTCTTAGATAAACCCAAAAGAACGATGTCTGTTCCCGAAAATGGCGTGGCTTTTCAGTGTCGCTGTTGCAATAACATCTTTCCCGATCGGCAACATCTTTATACCCATATAAGAAACTACTATATCTGCCATTTGTGTCCATTTCGAACTTGTATTATTCGTCATTACAGAGACCATCTCGTTGCACACCACCAATTGTACGTGTGTGATTTGTGCAACTTCGCTAATTCTGATTTCAACGTCCTACAGTCCCATAAAAAGAGGTGTCATCGTGTTTATTCCTATAAAACTTAAAAATCAGTTTTGTTCCGGATCTTCGTTTAGTCCAGCCCAAAATATCAGAAAAGTGTGATATGAAAATATTGTTAATATTATATACTTATATCCTATATACGTATATAATAGTTAGATATAAGTAAATATTTAACTACTTAGTCATCAACCATTTTGTTTTTTGTAATAATCATTTACAAATTAAGGTAAGAACCACATTTTTTTTGTTGAGATGTATAACAAATATAGCACCTATTAATACATTTAGTTTAAGGAGATAAAATTCATCCGTTTCATAGGATGTGGTCTTTTTTGTTTAGTAGTGGATTTTTTAAGCATTAAAATATGTACTTTCATGACAATTTGTTTTATTTTTTTTAACAGATTTCGTTCACCTCAACCTCAATATATATATATATATATATATATATATATATATATATATATATATATATACATTTTATAGTAGAATTGAATATATTTTATAGTAGAAATTAGTAGAATAGTAAAATATAATTTATGTACAGTTCATTATTATGTAAATAAAATGGAGACTCTAGAATGGCGAGCACAATACGATACTGAGGGTTTAAATCTATTTTTATAGGGTCTATTAGTATTCACTATTAGTATTAGTCTATATTATATCTATATTATAGGGTTTAATTCTATTTTATAATATTCTAATATAATAAGTGACGCTTATATATAAATATAAATAATTTTACATACATGTATTATATAAAATATATAGGTTAAATCTGTTTAGAAATGTGTTATTGTTACATCTGAATGCCAGATTTACAGTCTCACTGATTTAATTTGCTCATTTCTATTGTCATTCGATTATTTGCTTTAGAATGGCCCCAGTATTATAAGTGATAAAAAAATTTAATTACAATTATTGTAAATTAATTAATGATGTAATATTACTCATTTTAAAAATTACTCAAATGGTTAATTCATTAAACTAGTTTATTAGAGCCTCCTTGTTGATTTCTTTTACATTTTAGCTAAACTAGCAAAGTTTTACAGTTATTTCGTATTAGAATTCACAGGCTAAAAATATTCCTAATCCGCTTTACAAATGAAACCCCCATGTTCACCGCCAATATAATATTTTTAATTTATAGACCTGGATCTTACCTGTTTGGCAGGTAGATTTTTCGTTTTGTACATTTAGTTACAGAATAAGATAAGTGAATGAACAGAAAATGTTTCAACCTCTGAATAAGGATCGATACTGTCTTTGTGACTTTACAATTTATATTACATTTTATTGTATCTGCAATATGAGTTCAATCCTATAAAGAGGGATATAGTTCCTAAATTATTTTATTATAAAGAACAATTCTGCATGACGAGATGGTTTAATTTGATTTTTCTTGTGCTAAGTGGGAAAAGTTTCGCCATTTCAATTTTTTTTTAATCGTTTGTTAAAATCTACTGCTTGATGTAAAACATTGTGTTAATCTAAACTCAAGACTCGTACAATCAGTTTGTTATAAATATTTGCATCTTCATTAATCCTTTCTTCTAAGAAAACCTCTGTATTTTTCTATTATATAATTTGAAGCTAAATTAGAAATATGGTTGTTTGTATTAAAACATATAGCAGCATTAAATTGTATATCAATAATTAGTGGTTATAAATAAATACTAAATAGATAGTAGGCTATAAATTAAACTAATATTAGTTTTTCCCATTTTAGGCTTCTCTATAATGAACAGTTATATTTGAATTTTAACATGGATAACTTGCCCACCAATTTAAGTTTGATGGAGAACTTTGATTGTCAGAAATCGGAAAATATCCCAGCTAGCACCGTTGTCGATCAACTCAACGCCACCGATGATCTTTTGAACCTTTTATCTACCGAAGAAGAATGCACCGCCATCTTGAACAACATCGCTACAGATGAACAATTTCAGCGTTTGATCGACAACGATCAAGCGTTTTCTATGACTAATCAAAATATTGAGAACGGCGAGAAATCATCGGGTTTCAAATGCGATATCTGTAAACGGGTCTGTACCACCAAGAAACTCTTGAAGAAGCATTTGATGAGGCATACAGAAGAGCGTAAGATTCCTTGTAAGGTTTGCGGGAAATTATTCAGATTCAATTACGAGGTCACGGCTCATGCTCGGACCCATGACAAACCGTCATTTAAGTGCGACATGTGCATGAAAATGTTCATCCACAAGTCTCATTTGAACGCTCATCGTAAGAGGCACCTGGCGGAGTTCGTCGCCTTTTGTGACGTGTGCAGTAAGGGTTTCATTTCGGAAGCCGAATGTGCTGGTCACAAAACCGCCATACACGATAATCCCGGTCGAGTGTGTGAAATCTGTGGTCTGAAGTTAAGCAGTATTTCCGCTCTGAAAGAGCATCGCTCGATTCACGATCCCGATCACGGTCAAGTCCGGGATCATATTTGTGATATCTGCGGCAAAAGTTACATGACTAAACGCAATCTAAAGAGCCACATGGTGGTGCACTCTCGCACCAAACCGTACGTATGCCGAATTTGTGGCAAAACTGTAAGCAGCAAGAACACCCTGGAGACCCACGTAAAAATGCACACGGGCGTCAAAGATTTCTTCTGTGACGTGTGCGATAAGAGCTTCGCCTCGAAAGAATACCTGCAAGTTCACCAAAGAACCCACACCGGCCACAAACCGTTCCAATGTCATATTTGTCCGAAAAAATTTACCCAGAAGACGTCTCTCACCGTTCATTTAAGGTACCACACCGGTCACAAGCCGTATAAGTGCGAGTGCGGTAAAAATTTTACTACGAAGAGTCATCTGATGACTCATTACAAGGCTCATGATGTTGGCGGTGTGGAAATCGATTATCTCTCCTACCATTTACACGATCCAATAAAACCATGTTAATAAAAAGACTGTATACAAGTAATGTAGTTGTTTTGTTTCCTATTTTTTGCTCCTAAAAGTGTAATTTTGCATATATTCTGTGACTGTTGATAGTTACATGACTAAACGAAATCTCAAGAGTCACAGAGTAGCACATTCTTTACATTAAGATACTTACGGGCGTCAGAAATGACTTCTGTGATGTGTGTGATAGAGGTTCGCCTCGAAAGAGTACCTGTAAGTCCACTAAAGAACCCACACCGGTCACAAACCGTTCTAGTATCTTATTTGTTCGAAAAAAATTACCCAGAAAACATCTCCCACCGTTCATATAAGGTACCACTCCGATCATAAGCGGTACAAGTGCGAGTGCGGTAAAATTTTCTTTTCTAAAAAATAAGGCTCTTGTCGTTGGCGGTGTCGAAATGGATTATCTCTCGTACCATTTACACGATCCAATAAAAACATGTTAATAAAGAGACTGTATAGTAATAATGTAGTTTTGTTTCCTATTTTTTGCTCCGAAAGGTGTAATTTTGCATATTTTCTGCGTCTATTGATTATATGCTTTAGTGAGTATTATCGTGCTTTCCTCTAATTTGGACATTTTTACAATTTTTTGATAATATTTGGGGTTATCCAAGATCTTCTATAAATAGAGACGATGCGTAGACTACGCAGCACCACGTAATAATCAAATGGGACATTGTCTGGTGAATGTGGCGACTTTTAACATCGAATGGTGAATGACTGACTATTAGATATGTAGTGGTTGACTGGTACTATCGAATGGAAAATTATAATGTTTCATTCGCTACTAGTCTCATTTGTTAGCAATTTTTTTTTCGTTCTTGCTGCAACGTAAGGCACTCCATAATTGTCACTTTCCTTTTCCTCTCAAAATTAGTACGAATTTCGTAAGCACGCATTCGAATGAAATAGTAATTACGATTTTCATTGATTCAGACTACGTTTTTAACTATCGAATGGTTGGAATGTTTTCTTACTATTCACTGTTATAAAAGTATTAATTCTAGCGTTGGGAACTATAGAATAAAATATAAAACAATATTCGCAAGAATATTCGAACCATTCAATAGTCAAAAAAGTAGTGGAGTGAATTGTAATTACTTTTTCATTCAAATGCACCCCTTGGGTTATAATACGAATTACGTCTCGTACTAATTCTGAAAGAGAAAAGGACAGATATAATTGGTTGGATGTCTGTGTTGTAGAGATCTTTTCATTTTTAATAATTTTATTGGCATGGCAGTGTATAATTAATTTTATATTTTAGTATTACTTTGTATTTGTAAGAAGTAATCATATTTTATTAATATTTGAATTGCATTATTTTTAATATTGTATAAATTTGAAAATTCTCTCATAAATAGTAAAATAGAGGTAACGTATTACTGTTAATGTGTCATAAATTACATAACTGTCAATTAGCCATCACATAACTAACTTGTTGGCTTGAATAAACATTGAAATAGTTTTTATAAATTCAATAAAAAATCAATTAACATGAGCGTCTTTTACTATATATTTCTCAAAATTTTATTCTTTTTACCTTATAGCATTAATAAATAATCTTAAAAAATAGATTTCCAAAATGCTGCTATTGTACATTGTTATTTACAATCAAATTACAAACAACATATAAAACCATATATTTTTCATATAAATTGCATGAAACTTGGCACGCTATTTTCAAGGCCACGGCGAGAACGGCAATTCTAAAAACTTATTTAAACTAGTTAACAATGAAACATTTGAATGTTTCATAATAAAATAGAGATATTTAATAAACAGTCGATAAATCCTCAAGCTAATCGTTACGGTGTCTAGTGGAAAAAAAATTCAGCCCATACTATTCTGAACGTTGAAAATAAAATATGCAGGTAAAAGTGGATGTTTTGTAAATTCATTAAAATTTCAAACAGCGCTAATTTTTTAAAAGCTTTAATCAATATATATGTATGACATATGTTTAATGTTTTAGTGATGTATCCGACAAATTGAAAGACGGATGGGATGACATTTCTACTAAGGCCGATAATTTGGAACGAGACGAGAACGGTGTCCCCATAATTAAAACACCAGCGGGATATCAGTGTCAGTATTGCGACCGGGTGTTTCAACAACGCTGCAAGCTAAAAAATCACTTCATCGTCCATAGCTCGGATCGCCCTTGGAAATGTGACGTATGCGACAAGACATTCAAACACAAACGCGTCCTCGACTATCACATCAAGACCGTTCACGGAGAATCGGAAAATTTCCCTTGCGACGTGTGTGGAAAGATATTTGGTAACAAGAGGAATTGTATAGTTCATCGGAAAAGACACGGTAAAGAGTACAACATAAAATGCGAGATATGTGGTAAAGCGTTTTTGAGTAACTTTTATCTGAAGAAACATAGTATAGTACATAGTGACGAGAGGCCCTTGAGATGTTCATATTGCGACAAGACGTTCAAGCACCAGCGGGTACTCAGTTATCATGTCAAAACCCTGCACATGAACACCAACGAACAAATCACCTGTGATATTTGCGGCAAGCTCTTCTCCACCAAGAGAAACTGTGCCGTTCATCGGAAACGACACTTGAAAGAGTACACGATATTCTGCGAGTTCTGCGGGAAAGGGTTCCTGAACAACTTCTACTTGCAGAAGCACTTAAACTCGAAGCATTACGGCAAGCGGCATATATGCGACGTCTGCGGCGCCAGCATCGGAGATAAGGGCAACCTGCGCAACCACATGAAGCTTCATGATCCGAACTACAAGAAACCACCTCCGGAAAAGTGCCAACTGTGTAACAAGGCCTTCTCGGACTTGAAGCGCCATTATAAAGCCGCACACGAGAACGATGGCAAAAACTACAAGTGCGAGTACTGCGGGAAGTTCTTCCGCGGTAAGGACGGCCTGAAGTTTCATCTGATGATACACCGAGGCGAGAAACCGTTTCAGTGTCAGTTTTGCGATAAAAGTTTCATACTGAACACGTTCCTACGACAACACTTACGTACTCATCCTGAAAGTGACGTTAAACCCTTCCAGTGCTCGTATTGTGAAAAGACTTTTATCAAGAAAAGTTTGTTGGATCATCACGTGAATGTTCACACTGGCCAGCGGCCGTTCGAGTGTGAGTTTTGCAGAAAAACCTTCACCGGAAGGAAGTATCTGACGGCCCACGTTAGCAGTCAACATTCTGCCGAACGCTATTGATATTTATAACATTTCTGTTGCTATTGTCCGTTCTATATTTGTATTATACAATGAGATTTTTCAGTTTTGAATAAAACTTCCTTTTATATATATTTTTTATTTAAATAGTGTTATATATTCACATACTGCAGATGATAACATTCTTCGTCGCATTTCGAAGGACGCTACTTCATTAACACTGTTTAACGCTCACAACTAACAACAACTGTTAAGTGCCTACAAATAGAACGAATTAGTGGACTTTAATTACAGTTAAATAGCCACAATAGCTTGGAGGTTAAAGTTATTTTATTTTATTTTTATTATAGATCAGATTTACCTATTTATGTTTAGATCTTGTTTCCTTCACTGCTATGGTTTCTTGCCAAATCATTCTGATATCTGTGTATTTCTCCTTAGTTTCTTCTGTTACTACCTCAGTACATTTTTCTTGATAAAATTAAGTTTAATTACTACATTTTCTCTAAAACATTTGCCATATCTGCAAAACAGTTTGTATTAGTTTTCTCCTCGTACATTTTAGCCAAATGCTTATATATATTCTGAACAATTACACACATATCTATGCAAATAAATCTTCTTTTTCTTTTTTCAGTCCTATTTCTAAAAAGGACTTTCCATAAAATACAATTCGATTTATTTTTACTAAATAACAATTTGAAATACTTATCTCTTTAACATGGTATATTCAAACCCTAATTTATGTTTTGCAAGTCATTCATTAATTACAGCCTTTGCCGATCATCATAGCATGAAGAACAATGTATTATTTGTTTGAATTATTTACTTTATTATGTGCTTTTTAAAATTGTATGGGTATAAGGGCAAGTACTGTTTAGAAGTTTCATTAGACCTTCTGGTGGGTTATTTTTAGAATATTTAAATTATAGGTTTCCTAACAATGTTTGAAGGGATGGCTAATATCCCTCAAAGAGCTGCCTATCCATAAGTTTTCTATGGATAGTTTCCAAACTAACAGTTACATTTGAAACAATTGTGTCAAATTATGTTTATATTGAAAAAAACACTTACTGTTTTTCCTACTTTTCATAAATTTTATCTCGAATAGAACTAACATCAAGGTATGTAGACACTTTCTTTTTGGTGAATCCAAAATTGTATTGTTTTTCATTTTTGAAAGATATTAGTCATGACGTCCATACTAATAATCACTGCAGTTGCAACAAAATAAAAATGTTTCCAATAAAACCACCGCAGCTTAATATTTAATAATATCAATACTTACCGCTCTATCCCATTTTACTGGTAAGAACGGGCTCCCATTATCTCGTTCCTGTCCTAAATTATTCATTAAAAACGTAATATGATTCTGACCGGCTATTTATTAGCTTCGACACTTTTAACCAGAGCAATTACAAATATTAAGCAGCGTTTTGAAATTGACTAAAAGAAGAAAAGCGCCAAAACAACGTTTGTCGGTTTGTAACCTCTTATTATCACTAATGTTTTAAAATTGCAGACATTTGACAACCGAAAAGCATCTATTTAACTGGAATAACATCAAACTGTAATAGGCAATACATTATACATTTTAATGACGTGAGTTCACTGTTACTTTGGATATAATATACACTGCTTTTGCATAGTTTAAATGCAACACCTCACTACACTAGCTTAAAAGCGTTCAGCGTAAGAAAGTCATTAACAAGCGAAGAATTCTTTATTCATATCTCCGAACAAATTTTTAATAGTTTGGTTTTTGGTGTCCATTTCCAGGCTTCTGTGGAGATCACCATTTCTAACTCACTACGAGGCATCTACAGCACTCCTCAACACTTTGTTCTGAAGTCGCTGAATTATGTTCAAATATATCTTCTTGGCACCACCCCAAAAATTAAATAAATAACGTATTATATATTTGTTTATGAAGTATAAAGACCAATATAAATGCAAACTTATAATTAATTAAACATTTATTTACAGATTTAGCGTTTTTGAATAATGTAACAAATCATCAGTAAAGATGCCATACAGAGTTGTAGTAACCCAACCAAATAGATAATACTCTGTGATTTAGTTATAGAGCGTACCCACAAACTGTTTTTTCTCTTAGACAGTTTTATGATCCTTATTCATGTACTCTAGCACGAGCGAGTTTTTGTTTTTTATTTATACTGCACTGAACTGGGTACTTACATATTTGAGCTTTGCTGGTTGTTTGGTTTCTTTGGGAAGTTAATTTTCTAATCGGTGAGCATCTTTCAGAAACCTAGCTTGTGTATTCTGTAGGAAATTGTCTATCGATTTCTCTTTGGATACGAGAGTTGTCCTAATGATTAGGATCATCTACAGTGATGTGTTTTGTTTTCTTTGGAATGATTTGAGCTATGTCGGGAATATGAAACTTTACTAGACCTACGATCCGTATAATTATACAGAGCGGACCAGAGCTTTATTCAGTTGCGCCTTGGTTGGTACGATTGATAATTAATAAGTATAATGATACCTATTTCTCTTGAAAATTACTTGTTTTATAAGCTCAGATCACTTAAATTTACGATGGAAGTATAAACTGAGATAGTTTATTGTCTTCTACAATCAAGGGATTTGGACCTCATCGATGGTAAGTCTGCCAATTTGAGGCTCTTGTGATAGAGAGCCATTTCGTGAGTTTTCGCTGTTAACGTGTTGTATTTCATAGTTAACTTAAAATTTTCAAAACCTGACTATTTGGATTTCATTCAGCCGGACCTGTAATTGGTTCCTGATACATAATCGTCGATTATTTTGTGTACGTATAGTAAGCCTGCTTTCTTTTTAAGATGGCGGATATTGACATAGATTCACTCACACAAAAACAACATTTATGACTATTGAATGAATTATTTAAATCCCGACTCAGATTCCATTTTCTGTTAAATTGGATTTATTGGTTTGGGAGTGCAGAAGGTGTATGTTGACGATGAAAATGAATCCTTGCATCATGTCTGATTTATATATATTGTTGAGTATTATTGAAGGGTTGGATTGGAGATACAATTTGAGTATAATAAAAATGGCTAAATACAATATATTGGACATGGATGATTTTGTTTTCATAGGTTTATCTTGATTGTTATTGCAATAAATAAATTATTGCTTTAAAAAGTTTGTTTTCTTATACTCTCAAAATTCAACTTTCCCTAATTCTTTCCCTAACTCTCCTAGTTAAGTAAGACCTAAGTCCTAAATAATATATGACATATTTAATGTTTTAGTGATATATTCCTTATATATAACGAGGAGTTTGAAGAAGTTTACTTTCAAATCGATGCCGTGGGAAATGTGGAGAATAACGAGTCCTTAGTTAAACAATCGGCAAAATATCAGTGTCAGCACTGTCACCGGATGTTTAAACATCCCTGTAAGCTGAAAGACCACCTGATCGTTCACAGTTTAGATCGCCCCTGGAAATGTGACATATGCGAGAGGACTTTCAAGTACAAACGAGTTCTCAAGCATCACGTGAAAATGGTTCATGATAAATCGAGGGATTTCCTTTGCGACATTTGCGGGAAGACATTTGGTAACAGGAGAAACTGCGTGGTGCATCGTAAGAGACATTTTAAAGAATTCAACTTGTTACGTAACAGGTGCAGGGTGTGTGGTGAAACTTTTCTGAATAAATTTTACCTGAAGAAGCACATCATATTGCATGGTGCTTACAACGAGTATTAAATCAATAGATTTGATCTGATACTAGTCAAAAACCATATGTTCCTATTTAGGCTTTAAGATTTTCAACTGTTCTTGTTCCTGTTAGAGTTTATTTTTTGTTTTGTTGTTTAAGAGTTGCGTAAATATTTTAGTCAAATATTTTTATACGAAATGTTAATAGAGATATTTTTTAATACAAATTTTACTAAGAATAAACTTTTTTTTTCTAATCCTTAATATAGAGCATATTTTATTTTAAATTCGAAATCACTTTCGTTATATATCATCGATAAAATCATTTTAAGTTAAATACATATTATTTTCAATAAGCGCTGATCAGAATTTTGAACCTCATCTTCTATTCAGAATTAGTTAAAAAGTGGTTCTACGTCAACTTATTGGACAATCCGTTTAAAAAAAACAAGGTTGATTCTAAACATATGATAATGTTCTACAACCGACAGCTGTGTGGGGTGAAGCCCTTTCTTTTAGTTGTAGTTCTTCGCATGTTGGTAAAATTGTTAGTGCGGTTGTGATCTTTGTTTACATAGGGTGGGATTTCAACGACAGATTGGTGAGTTACCACTTAAAAATTAGTAACACTTGAATTTAGTTTGTTATTTCATTATTATTTCATTGTTTTCATGCCTATATTTCGTTGAGAAAAAACTTTTTTTTATTAATTATATTTTACATTAGATATGCTTAGTACAGTGTTAATTTACATGTTAATTCGTTACTACTGTTCTGTTGTACTTGCGTTAATACACAAGCAAGGCGAGTAGGGGATTAATACATCAGTTTGTATATCTTAAAATAAAACTAAGCTACTTAAAATGGATTTAGTACACCGTACAAGTTCGTGTGGTTTGGTGCCCTTCAATCTTCTGATTTCCTGTTTGTTGTGCACTTGCTGTGATTTAGTAACCTTTTTTCATGTTTTAAGGCAAAATCTTAGATCACTTCTTATATCCATTTCATTTCGAGGTCATCGTGCAGCTCTTCGTTGGTTACATAGCGATAACCATTGATAAACAATCGTAGAACTTTGTTTTGACTGCGTTGGATGACTAGTTGGTTTAATGTTTTCCTGCAATCCCATATTTGCGTCCCATAAGTTCAAATTGGTTTTAGGTCAAGTTGAGAGTATCTTCAGACTAACCAGTACAATTGCCTAACTTTGAGTCTAATCTGCTCTGCTTTTTGTCTAACATGATGTTTCCAGTTTAATTTACAATCGAGATTATATGTCGAGGTATTTAGCTGATTCTGCTGGAGGACTCGGGCATTCGTCAAGTGATATAATTAGGTTTTGTCATTCCGACGCAACGCAAAATTATCATGGACAGAATTGAAGCTATTAAGCTGTATTTTCCAGTCTCTAGTCCATTTATAGATCTTATTGACTGCTACTTGTACTTTTTCTACAGCGTTAGGAAAATATTTATCTTTGGGCAAGATATCTGTGTGTCGGCAAATATAGTTTATTTTGTTGTTGGACAATCAGCAATATTGAGCAGATACAGGATAGAATACGTCGATAAAGATATATATTGATAAGTAATGATGTTGTTTACATTCTTATTTAAAGTGTTTCTCCTTGGAAAATCAATTCATCACAATGCGATGAGAGGTACTGCAAATGTTAATGAAAATGAAAGAAAGCAAAATTGATATCTTAGATATTATTGCCGTATATGTTTTACATTTTATTGTTATCGCACCATTAATAAGCTCTAAATGTCTTATATGTCTGCATTAGTCTCTTTTAACTTTATATTTTTCATATCTTATATTTACACATGATGTATTGTTTACTACTACTATAAATAATATTAACACACTATGAACTAATTAAAAAATAATAAACATTACGAAATGTAGATTATCGGAATGTACATCTGCATAATGAACAAGCATTATATGGAGCGTCCCTCTAGTCTCCGCACCTTAGGAGCTTGGCAACTTTTTGAAAATCTTAGTAGTTGTTTACACCTAATTTTAAAATTGCTAATTTCAGTGTATTGAAATTAATAAAATTTAGCATTGATAGAATTCTCTATGAAATGGGTATCTCTGGTCAGTATAGCTAATTTATTTTCTGAATGTTATGGTGATAATTTATTATTAACTTTTTAGGTTACAATGTTCGCAATGTCATCGGTATTTTTCGCAAAAAAGAAAGCTGAACCAACATCTAGCCGTTCACAACACCGATAAACCCTTTCAGTGCGCTTTATGTCACAAATTTTTTAAAAAGAAATCATCGTTAAACTTTCACATCAAATCCATCCACCACTCTTTTCGAGAGCATCCGTGTAGCATCTGCGGTAAGGTTATAGCTAACAAGAAATACCATGATTTACATATGCGGCGACATATGAAGGAATACAAAATATTTTGTGAATATTGCGAGAAAGGTTTCGTATATAAGCATCAGTATAAGGTCCATTTGGAGGTCAAACATTCGATCAACAGTCAAAGGTATGTATGTGATGTTTGCGGTAAGGAATTTTCCTTGGCTAGTTATCTCAAACGACATCAGATATGTCATCGAGATATCTCCCAGGATAAAATCCTTACGGAATGCACTATATGCAACAAGAAATATCATAGAATCAATCGTCATTATCGAGAATATCACAAGAACGATGGGGCTAATTTTGTTTGTGATCTATGCGGGCAGAAATTCCGTCAGAGCTTCGAGCTAAAACTGCACACAATGAGGCATAAAGGCGAAAAACCTCATCAGTGCACTTACGGCAATTGTGAGAAGCGATTCGTTAGAAAACAACACTTGAAACTGCATATGCGTAGCCATACAGGCGAAAAACCTTACGGATGTAACATATGCGGCAAGAACTATACCCAGAAGCCGTCTCTGGTGGTTCATATGCGAGGACATTTAGGAGAACGACCCTACGAATGTTCTATATGCGTCAGTAAATTTGCTTCGAAACAACGTTTAAACATCCATCGAAAGAAAGTCCACAGACTCGTTGAAAACTCCAAATAATTGAAGACTGAAATTATGAAGCCATACATCAAGATATTTTCTATTTTATTCATATATTTAATCTTATGGAAAACATTCTGTCTCTCCGGAGTGAGACTCTGAGTAAGAAGATGTGTTTTCCATTTTATCCCATACATTTTCTACAAAAGGTTAGCAACAATATCCGAAGTTGGAGCTAATCTCTAAACGATATTCCTTTTTCTGTCCAAAATGCTAGTGACATTTTCTAAAAACAATGTTTTGATTGAAATCTAAAAATTTCAACATAAAACTATGTTAAATTAACAGCTTCATCTCTTGTCGAATACATAACTTATTGAATAACTTGTTTAAAATTAAGTGATAATGATAATAATAATAATATATGTAATATTTAACCCGTTATCCATTTATCGTTCTATTGTTACATCACTTAAATTATAAAAAATTAAAGGTAAAAGTTACTGCCTCTTAAATTAAGGCTTGGGAGGTCAAGACTCATGTCAGACGCTGACTGAACTTGGAAAATATCAGTTGATCGAAGAACGGCTTGAAAGCAAAGTCTTTTAGAATAAAGGTTGAAACAGCCAAGCCGAATATTCATTGTTCAAATATTTCGATATACTGGAATTAACAGTCTGGATTTCCACAAAATCATGAATGTGTTTTGATTGATTTTCAATTATACCAATCTAAAACAGTAATATACGTGATAACAACAATACAATATTTATATTTGGATGCCTTGTTATTTGTAATATATTTTTGATAAATGTTATTGGTATTTATAAATGTGGCGAATTTGTTTTTTTATATAAAATTATTTTATAAAACTGAATTTCAATTACGTAATGAAATTATGTAACAAAATTGAAACGAAGACCTATGATCTTTTTATGTCTTGCCTTATATTTACTTTTGATAATGTCTTGTATATGTTTCGTATTAAAAAATAAACGCAATTAAATAAACCATTTCATAAATATGTGCTTGAACACATAAATAGCACGTTTGTTGACAGATCTTTATAATTTTCGAGGAATACTTATTCTTAAAGGGTACATGTCAAAATGGTATGTCATTTCAGTTGTTGTTTTACCAGTTATAGTGGTTTTGGCGAGATAGTCTCTGTTATTTTCAATATAATAGACTAACACTAACATTGTACATTCATTGAATATTGTTTTTTTGCTGTTATGCTGAATTTTAACGGATCGGTACTGATGTTGCTGAATGATATTATCGTTTAATATCTGCAGTTGTTTTGAAGAATATTTAAAAATACACAAAATTGTTTTGGAAAAATGTATTGACGTCAGAGTGCTATTTAGATCTGTCGTGTGAAATAAAAAAGTTTTCTTACAATTTTTAAATGAAGAGAATGAAATATGAATCTACTATTGTGCACATGAGTAAAAAAAAATTGACGAGTGCTTGGCTAGTAGAATATAAATGCCATCTAAAGCAACAAATAATAAATAGTTCCACAAAAAGATATTTAAAAGTTAGAACGATGAGATCACTTTTGAAGTGGAAATGAATTACTAGATTTTTTAAAAACTTAGTTTGGAACCTCACTGAACGATATGTATCGAGCGGAGAAATGTCACTACCATAAATATTGTTTAAATAGTAGTTTATTTATTTGTTAATACTAGTCTCGTAAGTAAAAGTTTCCTAATTATAGGAAGTATAATATGAAATTTACTGTTGAATTAGAAGACATAATTTAGTAAACAGTAAAAAAAATTTCTTGCGTGATATTTTACCTTTATAACTTACTAACAGTATATTTAGTTAGTTTAGTTATATTGCACATTTGTATAAAATAAATTTAATTTTAAATCAATAATTGTTAATAAATCACCATTTATTTTGATTTTCGTAATTATTCTTTTTCATTTATCATTAGTATTTATAATTATTAAAATAAATTTTATATTAATTGAATTTTAGGGAAATAATCACCATAGTGATAAGACCAGAATTAAATGAGAAATCCGAGGACGTCAACATTTCAAAAGAACTTTCGTTTCAAAGAGGGTCGTGTGACGTATGTGGAAAATTATTTTCCAATGAAATTCAGTATTTGGTACATCTGAAACAACACAATAAATTTACTTGCGATGTTTGTGGTAAGATTTTTGCTAGTAATCCCGTTTTAAAACGACACCAGATTTCTCATCGCGAAGACAGACCACTGATGTGTCCGCTTTGCCCTAAAACCTTTAAGCATCGGAGAGTTTTGGACTACCACATGAAAACTTTACACCAACCTTCTTCAAAAGTGTATTGCGATTTATGTGGAAAGGAATTCACCACAATAAAGAATTGCCTCAGACATAAAAAAACGCATTTTATTGAAGACGAAACGTTAACCTGTCGCGAATGCAACAAAGTGTTTGCCAATAACTGGTACCTGAAGAAACATATGGATTCGAAGCACTACGGCAAAGTACATATCTGCGATATATGCGGTGCTAGAATCGCCGACAAAGGAAATCTGAAGAATCATATGAAGCTTCATGATCCCAATTACAAAAAACCCGAGCCTCAAACGTGTCCGATATGCAACAAGACTTTCTCCAACATCAAGGCTCACCATAAAGCCGCCCACGAAAATGACGGGAAGAACTTTAGTTGCGAGTATTGCGGTAAATTCTTCCAGCACAAGTCAGGACTAAAGTTTCATTTAATGGTACATAAAGAAGACAAACCGTTTAAGTGCAATTTCTGCGAGAAGAGCTTCATCTTGAACACATTCTTGCAGCAACATCTTCGTACTCATCCGGAAAGCGATGTAAAACCTTTTCAGTGCTGCTATTGTGATAAAACCTTCATTAAAAGGTACCAGTATAAATATCACATGAATATCCACACTGGTAAACAGCCTTTCGAATGTCAATTTTGTCAAGAGAAATTTACCGGCAGGAAATATCTCACTGATCATATCAAGAGTCGACATACTAATCAACAATACGGTAGCAAACCAGAAGATCCAATGAACAAAGAGCCAAGTAGTAAAACAAAGAACCAAGTGTAATATTTAAGTTTCAATATATATGACAAAAAATTATTGTTAATTTTATTGTTTTAATTAGCGTTGGGAACTATCGACTGAAAACAGTCGAAACACTTATGTATATATTCCTTCAACTAACTTAACAAGATAAGAAAAAGAATTACTGAATACTATTAGCATGCAATTAATAATTTCATTTTAAGGGAAGTAGAATTACTTTTATATTTGAATGTTCTATGGAAATGGTATTTTTCTATATAATGGAATAATACCCCACAAATGTTTTATTGTATTTTAATATGTTAATTGTTATTTTTAAATAATTTATTATAATAAATATAGACAATATAATAGAACTTAAAACAAAACCTCAAAACTAAAGATGTACAATAACTATAAATACTAACTAACTAAAAAAACTAATCCATGACATAATTAAAATTGATCTTACATTAACTACTAGAGCTTTTTTAAATAAAGAAAATGCTATTTATTTATTATTGAACGGAAATATTTTTTAACAAAAATCGAGAGAATAATGGTTTGTCATTCAAAATTTTAATATTTTTACCCTATTACATTAACAATCTTGAAAATGATCGTACCAAAATGCTGCTTTATTAATATATAATATATTGTTATTTACAAACAAACTACCTAATACATATAAACCTATGTAAGCATATATTGGGTACATTTTTGTCAAGGTTGCGGCTGCTACGCCAGAGCCAGAACGTTAAAACTCAGTCGAATGAAACTAGTAAAACCAAAAATAGTAACTAAAAGTAGACGACTGAGACAGTCGTTAGTAAGTAGTAACAAAATCAGTCGGACCGAAAACAGCGAGTGAAAACAGTCGGCTGAAACAGACACTAGTAAATAGTAAAATCAGTCGAATCCAAATTAGCGACTGAAACAACCGATATCAAAAATTAGTCAATTACTAAACAGTCGAGAGTCAATTTCAGTTGAAAGTTTCCAACGCTATTTTGTATCTTCCCCTTTCCTATTAAGCATATTTTTTATGTCTACTGGTTAACTTGTAACCCTTTTTTTTAAATATACTTGATGTTCAGTTTTCGAAGCAGTAGTTGAAATTAACTTTATGTATATACAATTTTAATACCTTCAATCGATTGAATATTACATGTTCAATAGAGTTAAATCATGCGAATATCAATAAAGATAGAAATATAATGTCTTTTTATTTGTTATTACCTTTTTTATTTATATTTTTTTAATTATATCCTTTAATTAATGGTATATTAAAATGAGTCTCATATTTTATAGGACAAATACAGATTGCATATATTGCAAAAGCACATTTTCAACGACATCCAATAGGAACGCCCATATACGAAAAAAGCATCCTACAGAAACTTTTCCAGGTTTTAAACCGTTGACTAGAAGAATTTTGTGCCCCTTATGCTCGGAAATGTTTATTCGTTATATTAATTTCTACACACATCTTTCTGAGATTCATGACATACAAGTTAATGTATCTACTTTGACGTTTAGAAATATTAAGGAATTTCATACTTGGCGAACACAGGATGGCAGAGAAGAAAATTATTCTTGTTGTTTAAACAAAATTACCAAAAAAGGCGTGAGGGAAATATTATATAGTTGTATTAGAAGCAATGTTAGAGGTAATTATTTTTTTTGTACAAATTGTGTTGCGATTGACCATCCCTTCGTCTTAGGCTTTGTAAGTAAATGTAAAATACGTCGACCGAAAGCTAAAGGTACTCAATACATTAATGGGGTTTGCCCGGCCAGAATATTTGCAAAAGTTCAAGTAACTGGTAACAATTAAATATATATTTTAATCATTCTATCGTTTAGTAATAATTTATTTTGACTATATTAAAGGTGTGGTGTCAGTTGAGTATGTTGAGACTCACGTGGGACACGAAGATGATGTACACTTCAAGAGGTTGACAAAAATCGAAGAATTAAAAATTAGGGATCAATTAATGGCAGGTGTTTCCATCGATGAAATATTACAGGAAGTTAGAACGGTTGAGAATAACACTTTGAGAAAAGTAAATTTATTGAGAAGGGAAAACATAAAACGAATTATTAAAACGTATAATATTAATCAACTATGTCCTAGTAATAAGAATGATACTTCGCGGAATGCGAAAAAGATTAAAAAAGAATCAGTTTTTATTTAGGAACATGTTTTTTTTTTAATTTAGGTAATAAAATTTTATAATAAAGTTTGTGTTTTGAATATTTCCTTTTGCATATGTTTTATATTAAAATAATAAATAAAGTAATGTAAACAAATTTAACAATAAATCTCTGCTTCGACACATAAGTAACAACCTTGTTTACTGTGTAATTTTATGCATTTAATATTGTTTTTTTGGATGGCAACATAACATAATCCTTAGTTGTTAAGCGTTATAAAGGACTCGGTAGCCAGAAAATCCACTATTCTGTCGAATTAGTTTTATGATAAAACATGTGTTATTACTGATCTTACACAGATTACAAAGATAAAAAATGTTTGGCAAAAAATTTATGTATGTTTTATTCAAGTTCTTCAAAACGATTTTATTCATATCATTTCAAACTTTATGACATAGGTTCCGTTTTGGTTACCTCGTTAGAACTTTTAATCCTTTTAAGCGAAAAGTCTCGTAGAGTCTGGTATAAATGGCAAGCAAAAAGCACTCAGACAGGGAACAGCTTCATGTTATACAGTGGACACATCAAAGCTTCCCAGCCAATCTCTCTTAATGTTTGTAGAGTTACTAAACCATCTGAACGAACTTCTATGAACTTCTAATCATTGAATAAATATTACTAGTGATATTGAACAGTGAGATTATACGTATTTGGAAATGTTGGACACAAAAACTACCGCGGCAGAAGTGACAGTAAAACTTAATATTCTCCTAAATAATACTGTTTCGGTAAAAACAGTACTGCGGAAGCTCCATAGAGCTAACATTCATGGAGGGCCTGCGATTGCGAAACCCTTTATAATGAAAGCCAAAGCTAAGCTGCAAAGAAGTGATTCGACCAAGTGGTAATACTTAGACTTTTCATAATTGGAAGAATGTGATATGGTCCGATGAACCATTGTTACATTGTTTGCTACAAACGGCCAGGTTTATGTATGAAGAATACCAAAAGAAGAATATCCTCCGTACTACCTGCTTTCTATGATATATAGCTGGATCTTTTATGTTTTCTAATGTCTCGATATTAATTTTTTTACTATGATTACTATACTCTAAGATGATAAAACGCTGATACATACAGCCAAAAGCATTCAATCCTGCTTGAAGAGGCATTAAATTATCATCGATCTTTCCTGGTCAGCACAGTTACAAGACGTCAACATCAATGAGCCGCTATATGGAATTTTAGACCAGAGATTTATTAGATTTTCATTTTCAGTATCATTGATAAAATTGGCAGATGTTTTGATACAAGAATGGGACAACATTCAATTGCAAACTATTCAGACGTTCTATAAATTTATTCGGCGAGGTTTTAAAAGCAATATAAATATATTATTATTAAACATATATTGTATATATGTTAAATATGCACATTATTTTGTGTATTTCTTGTATATATATTACAAAATTTTATTAAAAATAACTTTATACATTTTATGTTAGTAAAAGATATTCTTATACTTTCTTATATTCTATACTAGACTAAAGATACTCTACTACTATACTAAAGATATTCTTTAATAATGTTCATAAATAAGTAACAAAAACTTAACATATCTGGTATTGAATTCTGTACAAGCAGGTCCAATACCACACCATCCATGCCAAAACAGACGCTTAATTCAGGTTAATTTTAATGTATGGTAGTGTTCATACCAGATCTTATTCGTAGTTTTATTCTTTGAAGATGATAATTCAACAATAGTTTAGAATATCTCCTAAGTATTTTTTTATAATTACTCCTACTGGATTAAGAATCTGCCCAATGGGCAATAAGCATTTCTTATGGCTGTAATATATAATAACAAGCCAATTGAAAATTCCCCGGCCTGACACATAGATGGCGCTACTAGAATTAAATCCATATGTTTTTTTAGTTAGCCTTATTCCTCAAAAGATGCGTGTATAAATTTGACAGCTGTTGGATCATTAGTTTGTGAGTTATAGCATTTTGAGTGAAGCGACTTTTATTATTATGAAAAAAATTGATAAAAAGGAATTTTGCGTATTGATAAAATTTGCTTTTTGAAGGAAAAAAATACAGATGAAGCAAAAACTTGGTTTGATGCCGAGTTTCCGGACACTGCCCCAGGAAAATCAACCATCAAGGATTGGTATGCTAATTTTAGATGTGATAAAATGAGCACCGAAGACGGCAAACGCAGTGGAAGCCCAAAAGAGGTTGTTACCGACGAAAACATTAAAAAATAACAAAAAATGGTTTTGAATGACCGTAAATTGAAGCCGAATGAAATAGCAGTCACTCTAAAGACATCAACTGAACATGTACATCATATCATTCACGAATATTTGGGTATGACAAAGCTCTGTGTAAAGTTGGTACCGCGCAAGCTCACTTTTAACCAAAAACAACGACGAGTTGATGATTCGGAGCAGTGTTTGAAGATGATCAGATGTAATGGATGAAACATGGCTCCATCATTTCACTACGAAGTCCAATCGACAGTCGACCAAGACGACTGCACACGATGAACTCTCTCCAAAGGTGGGAAAATGCAACAGTCGGCTGGCAAGTTTATGACGTCTGTATTTTGGAGTGCGCATGGAATAATTTTCATTGACGATCTTGAAAAATGAAGGACCATCAGCGACTATTACATAGCGTTATAGGACCGTTTGAAGGACGAAATCGCCGAGAAACAGCCGCATTTGTAGAAAAAAAAAGTGCTACTTCACCAAGACAATGCACCGTGTCAAAAATCCATTAATTGGGCTTGGAATTGCTTCCTCATCCACAGTGTTATCCAGTTCTTGGCCGCCAGCAACTATTTTCTGTCCTCAGATCTCAAAAGAATGCTCCCTGGGAAGACATTTTCGTCGAATGAAGAGGTGATCGACGAAACTGAGGCCTATTTTGAAGCAAAGGACAAATGGTACTACAAAAATGCCATCGAAAATTTGGAGTGTCGCTATAATCAGTGTATCACGCTTGAAGGGAATTATGTTGAATAAAAATCTAATTTTGCCAAAAAAATGTGTTTTAGTATGGTAGGCCGGGGACTTTTCAATTGACCTGTTATATACATGACAAGTACAAGATCATTTGATTAAGTAATCTGAATGAAATATCTTAATTAGTTTGTTCTATTCTAAATAATAGTTTGCGCACCATCACGTCGCATATTTGACTGATTAGCCAAAGTTGATTAGCGTTACATCAGTTCATTACAGGCATATCATAGGAATATCGACAGGGGTCGGCAACACTTTATTTTGGAACCGTTGTATAATGGCTATATTACACATGCCATAGTTAGATAGTACCCTATAGTTGGATTATATGTAACCAAATAGGCCTAAGGATTGATTCGTATAGCAATACTTTGTTATCTTAATGAAAATTTGGATCTGCTTCCGATAAGCTAATACATTTTATATAGTTTAAGTCTAAGTTGTTTTCGTTTAGCAAGTATATACTTCCAGCTTAGACGTCGGTCCAAACACATATCAAGTTATTTAGCATCCTCGGCCTGGGGAAGTTGACACTTGATAATCACTGCTGGCGATATACTTGTAGAGTGAATGTGACATGGGTAGATTTTGTTACATTTACTTTAATACATCATGTCTTCAGGCACAGTTGTATTTTATCAAATTGTGTTTGGAGATTCTGTAATGCTATTGCTGTATCTTCGTGAGATGCTAAGGTGGCTGTGTTGCCTGCATGCGTTGCCACAGTGGTCATTTTTGTAGTCTGTAGTTCTGTGGGGTCTGTGGACCGTATACATTAGATACAGTATGGGACCCGGTGCCCTTGTAGGACTCTTCAATATATTAGATGTGATTCAGTCCCTTCATCGTCTTGTCTTATAGTGAAATGTCTATCTGTGAGATAAGATGTTAGTAACTAAATTTAACCAACAATATTTTTTGCCGTAAGCCTAAAATATGTCCACGATTGTAGCCAAACAATATCTTTTGGCATTTTGTTTGGAGATATTGTTTCATTTGCTTTAATACGCCATATCTTCAGCCACAGTTGTATTTTATCAAGGTATGTTGGAGGTTCTTTTATGCTGTTGTTGAACCTTCGTGAGATTCTAAGGTGGATCTGCATATGCTGCCACAGTGGTAATTTTTGTGGTCGTTAAATCCACTGTATATATTAGATACAGTATCGGGCCCAGTACATTCCCTTGTGGAACTCCTGAATATATTGGATGTAATTCAGTTAATTCATCGTCTTGTTTTATAGTGAAATGTCTATCTGAGAGATAAGATTTTAGTAAGTAAATTTGACCAACAACCTTGTGTCACAAGCCTAAAGTATGTCCTCGAATGTAGCCAAACAATATCTTTTGGCATTTAAGTCCTTATTTATTATATATTTGTTTACGAGTCTATGCCCTTGTTCTATAGTCCCGTGCTTATTACGAAACCCAAATTAATGTTTTAGAATAATCTTTCTTTTTTCTGTTATATTATTAAGCCTCTTTATGTATAATTTCTCAAAAACTTTCGAGATTATCGGTAGTAAACTTATAGGCCAGTGGGAGATGACACGTTCTGGTGTTTATAAGTTATATAGAGAGATTTTAACAAATTAATTGCATTTTTAACAAGAATCCATATAATTCAATTAAAAACGTAACAGTAGTGTTTTACTTTTTAGGGATGACATATCTCTGATGCCAAAACAAGAATCGAAATCCGTTAGATACACGTGTGCAAGCAACAAAGATGAACGACTTGTAAAATGTCCTCAGTGTCCCCGAACTTTTCGTCAAAATTATAAGCTTAAGAGTCACCTGACCTGTCATCAGATGGATAAATCGCTGACTTGTTCTGTTTGCCAGAAGCAATTCAAGAAAATATCGGCTTTGAACCGGCATATGAGAGATATCCATGAAGGCACCCAGAAGTTTAATTGTGAGGAATGCGGACGTGTGTTTAATAACAAGAACAACTACAACGTTCACAAAAAGAGACATTTTCAGGAATATGTTGAGCATTGTGACTACTGTAATGTGGGTTTTGTGACGAAAGCAGAATATCGAAGACATTTACAAAGGAAACACGCTGGTAAGAAATTCGTCTGTGATACTTGCGGGAGGAGCGTGTCCAGTGAGCGTCAGTTGAGAGAACACCAGAAAATTCACGAGGAGAATTACGAGGATACGTACTTCAAAGAATGCGGAGTGTGCAAGAAAAAGTTTCGACACCTCAAGAAACATCTACGAGAGTTTCACGAGGGTAACGGAAAAAATTACATCTGCGACCTGTGCGGGAAAGAGTTCAGGGGCCAAAGTGGGTTAAAAGTGCACCTGATGATTCACCGAGGCGACAAACCTCATCAATGCAGTTTATGCCAAAAAAAGTTCTATTCTAGGCAGTATCTCACTATACACTTACGCACCCATAGTGGCGAGAAACCTTTTAAATGTGAGGTATGTGGGAAAGGTTTCGCACAAACACCACCCTTGAAGGTCCATATGAGGACACACTCTGGCGAAAGACCATACAAGTGCGATCTATGCAGCCTTAACTTAATCTCACGACAGTTGCTGAATTTTCACAGAAGAAGTGTTCATAAAATTGTCGATAAAATATAATACATGAATAAATATGTTTTGTCTTTTAATGTACTTTTAACTATAACTCGAATTACTGACATCATAAAATTTAAGACATTTTTTACAATTTAATTTTAAAATGTTATAAATTAGTTACCAATAGTTTTTATTTAAAAATATGCAACTTTACAACATATTACAACTAGTTATTAAATACAACTATTTAGTAATTTTTCCTTCATACTGTCTTAAAATGGTGTACTCCATATAGGTTTAAAACACACATAATTTAACTATACTAGTTCAAAGTGTGTTTGTATTTTCAACCTCCGGGTAGGCCCATTGTTGATGAACAATTCTAGTATTTGAACGTTTTTATGTTAACACAGTCCCACTTTTCACATTTTTCGACCAATTTGGCCGATTGAGCTTATTTATTACTTCAACAATAGTTGTCACTTTTTACTAATGTCAATAATTTGTTCTTTCCTTCATTATTTCTCAAGATTATATGGCTCTGCAATTATGCATGAAAGTGAAAATAGATGGTCAACACATGTTTTAATAGCCCATTTCTATTCCAGGCAACTATTCTATCAGTTGGCTATTTATTTATTGGCTTTGACACCTGCCTTATAGCTAACTTATCCATTTTTATAACATTGATTGAAACTTATTATTTATTGAATCATTTTATCTATTGTATTTGAATAGTTTTAGAAACACTAGGAAAGTTCTCTTGGGCTTTTTCCATTCGTTTTTTTTTCTTGCGCTTTGGTATGACTAAAATGACACACATGTTTCTAGCTGGCTTGGTTGGCGCAGTGGTAAAAACGACAGGATAGTTCTCCTGTTGTTGCGGGTTCGAATCCTGCGGGGGCATGGTCGTTAGGTTTGTAATTGTTTAATATTTCTGATGGTCCTCAAGGCAAGAGTGTAAAATCCGACAAGGAAAATGATCACAATCACGCCAGTAACCAAGCTGAATAAGACCTGATGGCTTCAGGGATGATCTCCAGTCGATAGACTTAATACCAAAGACCGTGGTTAACACTAGTTCCAGTCTAGTTCAATCCTAGTTCGTAAAAATGAGACTTAAAATATAAGAAAAGGAACATACATGTCACATGTGTCGTTTTTAATTATTTACTTGCTAATGTATATGAGTCAATAAAGCTGATTAGTTTTTGTGTTAGGTAATAATAATTTAATTTTTTAAGATATTTTTTTCACTATCATTTTAGTATCGAGACATTAATACTAACAAATTTACATTAGCAGTTTTCAGGATACGATAAGACGTCGTACAAGTGAGGGGTCTTAATTTTTATAGTTTTATTTTTTAACATTTTTCTAACGGTGTAAGTAATAATTCCTCTCACATATTACTGTTTTAATTATTGATTTTTATTTTAGATTTTGGATGGCCATAGTTAAAGGGGAACCGGTAGATTACTCGACGGTGCCTAAATCGGCCATTCAATGTCCTCAATGCGGAAAATCGTTTAAGAAACGCTACTTTTTAAGACGGCACATGATCAGTCACACGTCCGAGCGACCATTTAAGTGTCCCAAATGTTCGAAAACCTTTAAAACTGAGTACAGTCAAACGCAGCATACGCTGAAAATGCACGATACAAGGAAAACGTTTCAGTGCGACAGTTGTCAGCAAACGTTCATGTCTCAGCACAGACTCTATATCCATACATTGAGGCATACCAACGAGTACGTGGTGAAGTGCGAGTTTTGCGGACAGGGCTTCTTCGACAAATATCAGCACAGATTACACTTGGAGTCAAAGCACAGTGAAAATCAAAGTATTTGCGTGGTATGTGGTAAAAGCATGTCCACGAAATACAACCTGAAAATCCACATGAACATACATCAAAAACGAGAGGAAAAAGCACCCCAAGCTTGTCCGCATTGCCAGAAAGAATTCAAGTTTCTCAAAGCTCACATCCGTCGAGCCCACACCGACAAACCGACGCTAGTTTGTGAACTATGCGGAAAGAGATTTGCTGGAAAGGACGGCTTGAAAATCCACCTGATGATCCATCAAGGTATCAAACCCTACCAATGTCAGTTTTGTGAAAAGATGTTCACACTAAAAGATAATTTAAAACAGCACATCCGGACACATACAGGTGAACGTCCTTATCAGTGCACGGAATGTGGAAAGCGTTTTTCCCAGAGATCTCCGCTGAAAATCCACTTGAGGATACACTCAGGAGAGAAACCTTACGACTGTGAATTGTGTGAAGCAAAGTTTTCGTCGAAAATGGTTCTAAATACTCACAAAAAGAGTGTTCACAAACTAGTTTCATAAAAATCAAAGACAATGCTTCCGCGAGCGAAAAAAATGATAATCATGCAGTAGATTTTGTTTAAAAGTACTGCAAAATGTTAGCCGGATTTTTCGTTACTATATATTGAATTACACTTGGTGTATAATGTATTCACTTATGTTTTCTCTTTTATATTTTATATAGATGTTTATATATTTATTCACGAATTAAATTATGTATATATTTAGTCATGGTTTGTTTAAAACTAAAACATTTTAATAGTCCTTTGTTCCTCACCTTCTGTCATTAAAATCGTCATTCTATAAATTGTATTAGTTTAGTAACTCGCAACAGAGTGCTAGTTCCTTATATTTTTTAATAAGAGGGTTGCCTTTTATATTTCGAGATTATGCAAAATATAGATTTAAATCGGATATTTTGGAGAGGTGGTTTTTCGCAGTTTTCTACGGATTTGTTTGGCTACATTGACGTCCATCGGCGTTTTCACGATTCGAATTGTTCTATAATATGTTTTTTAACAAATTTTTTGAATATCGTTAATCAGGTTCAGTAATCATTGCTTTTATGTGCCAGAATGATCACAAAGGTATCATATGTTTCCCTACAGTCATGATAAGCCGTTCCTACAATGCATCTGTTATCCTTTATTGGCGTACTATTAAGACCTTAAGAAGGTACATCTTGTTTTCTTTCTGAAAAATAATATATTTCTGTCAAAAAATCAATCTGGCTTATCAAACTGTGTTCATATTTAGTTGAAATATTTTTGCTAGTGCTGTGATTGTTGATTTTCATTGATATAGAAATTTATTTATTAATTTTTGACCTTTGTTTTTATGTAATTTTAGTCATTAGACAAAATTGTTTTATTTCATATTTCATTATAGATTATATTGTTTATGTTTATCAGTTGTTGGTTCCTTTTATCAGCCTCTAAATGACATTGTCGAATAAATTTTCAAATGTATTAATTTTTAAATTTACATTTGTCCTCAATGTCTTTTTTATGCTCAAAATACAGCGTTTCTTACTTTACAAAATATTGTTACAGATAAAAACTAAAATAAAATTTGTTGAAAATAAATAGCTTATTTTACGACAGAATCTTGGAATAATTTCTATTTTTTTTAAATAATTTTCTGCCAAGGTACGTATGTACGAGTATAATGGTATCAATACTACGTAAAATTTATTCGAACTTAATTATTAGAACCAATAAATGTTTGTTTACAGTTTTAGCAACTAATTTTGTAATTATTTATGTATTAAAAAAACATTAGTTTCTATATATCTGAATTGATTCTGGTGAAGACACTAATATTTTTTTAAATTAACCTGACACTTTTAAGTATACATCAAATATATCTTAAATTTTATCGTTTTATTGCTCATCATTGTTATAAATTCATGTTGTGATAGTTTTGACACTACATTCATAATTTTTTGTCTCTTATCTCATTATTACAATTGCTGTCGAAAATAAGTCCATTAGTGTTACATTTAACTACTACTTTGATCAGTTTAAAGTTATCTACTTGACAGAGGTTGTGTAAGAATCATATCTGAGTTATGGAAAGAATAAGCAATGATCAATGAACTAATGAAAGTTACTCAGAGAACATTTTTGGAAAAAAATCATTTAATAAAGTGATCAAATATACTTTAAGAGCGTCGTGATTATTTAACTAGTATTATGAAATATTATTTAATAGTTATGTTAAAGTGAATATTATATAAAAATTCACTTTAGATCATAAATCATAGTATAATTTATTCTGTATATTTATTTAAATGGCCACTATTCATAATTATTATAAACATTTTAGGTCAGACTACCTCAACAAGGAACGAGAATCTCCTAAATCCACAGAAAATGAGTTTGCTTGCACTCAGTGTAAAAAAATCTTCAGAAATTCGAAATTTCTCAAGAAGCACCTGATCTGTCATGTGGATGATCGCCCGTTTGTATGTCCGATATGCAGCAGAGCGTTCAAAAGATCGCACGAGGTTAAGAATCACGTGACCTCCGTGCACGATCAAAGCAAAAAGTTTCACTGCAATCAATGCGACAGGATATTTAAAACGAAACACGGATTCCTAGATCACATCAGCAGGCATCTGAAACAGTTTGTGGCTAAGTGCGAGCATTGCGGTAAAGGCTTTGTAACCAGACAAGAACACGATGCCCATGTTTATAAAAAGCACAACGAGAACAGGGAGACGTTGGTTTGTTTCATTTGCGGCAGGACTTGTGTGGATAAAGCGTCCTTGTCCAGTCACTTGAAAACTCACGATAAAGATTATCACGTAGAGAAGTTCTCGTGCGAGTACTGCGGAAAGAGATTTGCCCAGAAACGCGGTTTGGATCATCACTACGTGAGGATACATAAAGATGGTGGCGAGAAGTTCATCTGTGATCTTTGCGGGAAAGAAGTGAATTCCAAAAGGAGCCTGAAAGGCCATATGCTGCTACATCAAGGCATCAAGCCCATGAGATGTCCACACTGCGAGAAATGTTTTGCGCTTCAGAGTACCTTGAAACAGCACATATTAACACATACCGGTGAGAGGCCACATAAATGCTCGGAATGCGGTAAAGGCTTCACTCAGAGGGGACCATTGAAAGCTCATATGCGAAGCCATTCCGGTGAAATGCCGTACGTCTGTGATATATGCCCCAGTGCTTACCCAACCAAGGCCCAGCTGACTTGTCACTTCAAAAATAAACATAACAGAGTGTAATGGATTTATTTTATAATTAAATATAGTAAACAAGTCAGTGAGGTAAAATAATATATAGTACACTACTGTTCAAAAGTTTGCAATAAAAAGTAATGCAAATAATGCAATTAAAATAAACGACAATAATACAGCTAAGTCATGACTGATTAATTATAAGGTTAACGTTTACCTAAAGCTAGTTAATATATTTTATTATATTTTATATATTTATAATATTCGGAGCCCAGTATCTTCCGCTGTAATAAGCATCTTTTCTTTGCTTTTCTGTCAAATTCATCCCTTACTAATTCCTTCTCAGACATAGGTCTGGTGATTGTGCTGCCCACTTCATTTACTCCAGGAACTCCTAACAAAATTTTGCGAATGCTTAGGGTCATTATCTTGTTAAAAAACAAAACTTGGACTCTAGGTTCACTTTAGAAGGAATGAAAGGAAAAAAAATCCTAAAGTATTTTCAGATAGATTTCTTTGTTCAGATTTCCATCCATAGCACCAGGCGAACTTTTATGTCTCCACTGCAGTCGGATTTCATGTATTAGAAAACTGGAAATTGGGTTTTCTCACCCTTTATTTAAAACAGCGGCTATTCTAGGCATAGTTAAACCACACTTTGTTTTGGATAACATTACAACAAACTTTTCTTCCTGTTTTGTTGTAGATTTAGAACGTCCAGATCTCTTCCATTTTAGTGTAAAAGTATAGTGAATAATTTTGCATAAAACTCTGACTTTCTGCAATTTAGCGCCTAACATTTTATACGGTTATAAACTATTGCATGAACGTCACATAGAGCACTGTATTCTAAACTAACGTGTTTTTTTTTGAAATTTTAAACTCATATTAAAAAATATAATATGTTCATTACAAAATTAAAGACTAAAACCGCCAATTCTAAGAAATCAGCTAAATCTAAGAATTTGATGGTATAGTACCTTTGTGATTATAAACACATGTCGATCTTTTTTTAAAATGAGGATGGGAAAAGATTTATTACAGCATATATGACAACTAAAAATAGGTTTCCAAACTTTTGAACGATAGTGTATATTGTTACAACTTTTTTACTATTTGTTAAGTTTTCTCTGCACCTACTACATTTTTATCATTTGTACGAATAAAATAATAAATATTTTTTTTAAAGTATAACATAATTGTTTATGTAGTTCACCATTGTTTAAACACAAAGCCAGACAATACAAAGATAATGAATTTTATTATCAAGTCTAATTAAATATAATTTCTTAAACGGTACTAATACTATAAAATAAATCCTGCAGAGTTATTAAGAAAATATTTTATGCTACTTTATGAGACAATGTGTTATCACAATGTTACATAATTTCTCGGTATTTTACAGATTATATGTACAAAGTATCATTTGCAGTCGCAATTTTTAAACCATGAGTTGTTTTTTGTTTTTCAATATATTGATACATATTTTGAAGCTATGTTTTTTGATATATTTTAACTATTGAAGAAATAAAAAATTGGTGGCGGCATTTGGGTTCTGCTTTTCTAATTTAATGGCAGTCATCATAGAGTTCCAACCATCAGAAATGTACATTTACATCGTAGATATTTCCTCTATCTTCATGTATTTGGCATTGATACAGGAATTCCTTAGAAATTATCATAAAAAATTCTGTTTGAATTATCAGGAGCGTTCTTACTAAAAATTCAATAGCTTATAGCATTTAAGATATTTGGTATAATGGAGTATAAAGCCATCATATTCTTTACTATAACGGTATTACCAGGACTAACAGCTGTTGAAGGAGAATCAGCTCTTTATTTCTTTTCAATAATAATTGGAATTATTCAAGGACTGAAATTAGTTTTTCAGATACATAAATCGTAGTATTCTTTCAATGAATATTTATTCAATTAGTTCATTTTCGAACGCTATTCACCCAAATCTAATCTCAAAAGCCTAGACTGTTTTAAAAGCATTGTTAATTGATACACTTGTTTTAAATATTCACAATTAACTGCAACAAAACGTTTTCTTATGTCTTGGTATAATGTTTAAAACGTTAGAAGTTCTATATGTTGTTAATTGTAAAATACATTTCTACACGTGAATTAGATTTATATTTTTATAGATATGATTAGACATACATTTCTACATTCATATTATTTTACTAAGAATAATACATATTAAATACATCTACACATAGTCTTTTCTAATAGGAAGTACTCCTAATAAAGTCAATTTAAACAATATCATCGTTGAAGCTTATATTTGATTTGTCTTATTAACGTTAGTTTATTATGTTATGCCTTTAAAAGTTGAAATCCAATGAATTTTTCTTATTTAAAAATTTTGAAGTAAAACTTAACTCTAACATTGATAATAAGCTTCATTAACGACCAATTAGAAAAAAACGAATTGATTGATGATTTATCTTTTTTTAAGGTTATTTGTTGATGTCAAGGACTATAATGAGGACCCTTTGGGCAATCAAACCGAAGGCATATTCGAGGAAAAGTTTGAGATCCTTAATCCATCCAAGTTTAACATATACCCTTGTTCTCTTTGTCAGAAAGTTTTTAATTCTAAACGAAAACTGACCGCTCACCAAAAGAATGTCCACATCTCCGGACGACCGTATAAGTGCGCCAAATGTCCGAAGAGTTTCAAGTGTTCCACCGGTTTGAATCAGCATCAGAAAAGCCACAGTCCCAGGAACAAGATTGAGTGTAATATATGTTTAAAGTCGCTGTCCACCAAATTCTCCTTCGATCTCCATATGAGGCGACACAACAAGGAATACGTGACCAAATGCGAACAGTGCGGCATGAAGTTCATCTCGAAAGGCGAGTTGAAGCTTCACACCGACTCGAAACACGAGCGAGCTTTTCTCTGTATCGAATGCGGCAAGAGATACTCTAGCAAGTACTCGTTGGACTACCACATGCAAACCCACGATCCCAATTTCAAAAAGGTAGTGTACAAGTGCGAGAAATGCGACAGCAGTTTCGATACTGAACGAAACAGAAAACGACATATTCTGAAGTGGCACAGGGACTGCCCACGAAAAGAATTCATCTGTGATTTATGTGGTAAAGTACTCGTTAACTTGGAAAGCTTTAAAATTCACATTCTGGGCCATAACGGCGCTAAACCTTTCGAATGTGAGTACTGCGGAAAGAAATTCCTGCGAAGAAATACTCTAAAATGGCACAGAAATACTCATACCGGCGAAAAACCATATCAGTGTAAAATCTGTCATCAGAGTTTCACTCAACCTAGTCCCTTAAAGCGACATGTGATAGCAATGCATTGTAAATAACGATTACATTTTGTTACCGAGAACTCGATTGATACGATCAAATATAGTTTTTATATCGATGTTAACATTAAAGGTTTTTATTATTGTTGTTATTTAAGTTCGTAGAACCCATCAGAGCATCGTTGTTTTTATTTTATTTAAGAACTATGCTTATTTTTTACTTGGTTGAATTTAAAAAATTAAAACATATTTTAATATTTGTCTTTTATTTTTCATTTAAAAACCTGATGATATCTCATTTTACATATTGATTTAGTATACCTCACTATTCACATTATAAAATCAACATATACGTAGTTTGTTTAACTTTTAACAATCAAGGAATTATTTTATATTTTGATTAAAGCATAAAAATTCGAAATAACGATAGATTAATATAATCTTGAAAGATTTATTTAATTTATAATTCATTAGTTTAGATTTTTTAGCGCATATATATTCTTGTGAATATCCAATCACTCAATTAGTCACAGACCTTCCCGAAGCTTAAGTTTCAGGATCTTTAACTAAGTTACCGTTCTTTTTTATTAAAAAATTGACAGAAACGAATATCTGGTTTTGGTAGAATACTGTTTTTGATGTTTAAGTAAAGCGATGACTTGATAAGTGTTATTCAAATTTTGTTCTACAAATCTACAGCAATGGTTAAGACGGAGTTACAAGTGACGTTTAACGCATAGGTTGTCCGAATTATGCTCTGAAATGATGTAAAACATCAAAAAAGCATTAAAACTAATTGAGCGAATCATAGAAGATATTAGTATAGCCATTAATTGAAGATCTGAATAAAAAACGGCATCATATGCAAAATAATAAAGTAGTATTTCTCCAAGAAAATTCACACTATGAAAGCGATGGTAAAAATGAAGGAATTGTTGAATGACGCGCTTCAAATTGTTTTATCACCCACCATTTAGTCTAGATCTAATCCCCAGTAGACACTAATTATTGGAAGACCGCAAAAGACTATTCTTGGGAATGTAAATTGGCTCAAATGAAGTATTACTTGTGTATTTTTAAAACCGACACATTTATTGATGTGACATTCTTAAAACAGAGTGTATTTTAATGAATAGCATTGAATATTGTATAAAAGTTCCTAAAAGACATAGGTTTGGGATTTATTGAGTGAGAACGGTTTTTTTTTCGGGTGGTATCTTTCCTTTTCGCATTTATAATAATACTAGCGACCCGCCCCGGCTTCGCACGGGTGCAATGCTGATACTAAATTAAATACACTACAGAAAAAATATGAACAGTGTATATAAAAACATAGCGGCCCGCTCCGACTTTGCACGGGCATAAAATATATATGCCTATGTCACTCAATGAAAACATGATTAAAATCGATCCAGTATTTTTGGTTCATTCATTACTGCCCTTGGCCTGCACGCATTAAATTTGAAGTAAAACAATTCCTCTTCCCCTATACTTACTATGAAGATTTCCTGCTATCTTTGGAATATCTAAATTCATACAATTTTATTCTCTATATTAATTGCACACTGTATTTAAGGTACTTAATTCGATAAGGATTAATGCCGTATTGCTTAAAATAGCATCGTAAATAAGCCATTTTCTCACGTAAAAAGTAAACAATAAAAATGGTTAATGTGGGTTATCCCTAAAAGATAAACATATACCATCGCGGACTTTTTTGTAGACCTTTTTATGGTGTACAATACTGTAGTACATTAATTTGATCTAACTCGTAGGGTTAGGCAGCGTTTTTGCTAATTGCTAAATAAGCCTAAAAAATAGGTTAATTTACGACATCACGTTAGAAACCTTTAAAGTTAGCAATGTTGCCTTAGTATATTATGCATGTATTATACATATAAACCTTCCTCTTGAATCACTCTATCTATTGAAAAAAACCGCATCAAAATCCGTTGCGTAGTTTTAAAGATTTAAGCGCACATAGGGATATAGGGACAGAAAAGGCGACTTTGTTTTATACTATGTAGTGATAATATCAATGTGTTTATCTAGAATAAATATATTTAATTTTTTTACATGAAAATATGTAGTACATACGGATTGAAAAGGTAAGCTTAGAAAATGAGAAATACCAGCCTAATAAGTCAATATTAAACTGTTTTTATCTAATTATTTCTATTTTTTAGAATAGTAAAAGTAGAAATAAAAGAGGAGAAATTCGATGACGATTTCGATCCATTGAACAAGCCATCCGGCAAAGAGAAATCGTGCCCGGTATGCTCGAAGGTCCTGAAAAATAATTGGTACTTGAAAAAGCACATGCTCACTCATTCGGAGGATCGACCCCATCCTTGTCCCAAATGCAACAAGAAGTTCAAAACTTCTTATCAGTTGAAAACGCATGATGTGCGGATGCACGGAGAACTACAGTATTTCGAATGTGATTTTTGCAGCGCGAAACTCAGATCAAAGGGTTCCTGGATGATACATAGACGTAGGCATTTGAAGGAATACGTAGTTAAATGCGAGATGTGCAATATGGGATTCGTGACCAATCAAGAGTACATCAATCATATGGGTTCGAAGCATGGGGCTGGTGGGCACATGTGCAACATATGTGGTCGCACTTGTTATGATAAGGCAGCTCTTCAAAGTAAGAACCTTTTCTTCATTGCTGTAGACATCTGTTTTTTTGCATTTTTGTCATTTTATTATTTTATCATAAAAACGTAGCTTAAAATTTGTTTAGGTACCAATATAAAGTTTGAATCCTGTAGGGTTTGAAACTAAGAACTACCTTTCTTATTTCTTTTTTATTTTTCCATTTGCAAGCACAAGCAAGCAAATATTTAAAAACAGCTATTAGCTTCACTACTACTTGAGCTTCAAGATCTTATTTATTTTGCATCGGTTTTCAATTTCATTTCTTTAATTTTGATGTCTTGGCATGTTGTTGAGAATATAGTTTATTATATATTCATATAAGGGCTTGTATTATTCTCTTGGATATAGATAGATTCAAAGGTGAATAAATATTCGAGTTTTTTTTTCGCATTTTTGTGTAAATGAAAGAACTATTTAGGTTATAATCATAAAGGTTTGCACCACCAATTTTAGATTTACTTCTTGACTAATACTTAATCCCTGTTGTAAGTTGTTTTTATTGTTGTTAATTATTGCTTATGCATACCCATCCTGAATATTAGCATATTCTAGATTAAAATTGTCATCAGAATATCCTAAACTAGAAAGGAATGATTCATTTTGATTAAAGTATTGGAATATTGTACTTGAGTCTATACAGGCCGTCATTACTCAGAATTAGCAATACTATCTATAACATATAATTTATAATTAAGTACCGCTTGGGATAATATATGAGTTTTAAATTTATATAGTTATTAATAGTTTTCAATATAAGTTTATCTTACTTTTTAACATGGTATATTTGTTATTCGAAAATTTTTGAATATACTTGTAATCTTTTACATCGCATTGATCGACAACTTGTTGTAGTTCCTTGTCTAGTGTTTTTTTTACAGTAACATTACACAAGTTCAAATAGTTATCTTTCTATCGTCAAAGGAGAAATACTGTTCTCATCAGATTAGAATCAGGTTAGAACTATGTCCTATAATGTTTGAACAAACTACAAATTAAAGATTTAATTTCTTAGTAGCGATATAGTACTGAATATCGTACATTATACCAACTCAATTGTTTTTAGATATTCAAATTATTGTACAATGAATTTACAGAATGTCGTCTGAATAACTAGCATATCTTTTCGTTTTTGTTTTTTGTTTTATAACCAATCCAATCAATATAACAGGTCAATTGAAAAGTCCGTGGCCTACCATAGTAAAACACATTTTTTGGCAAAATTAGTTTTTTTTATTCAACATAATTCCCTTCAATGGTGATACACTGATTATAGCGACCTTCCAACTTTTCGATACTATTTTTGTAGTACGATTTGTCCTTTGCTTCAAAATAGGTCTCAGTTTCGGCGATCACCTCTTCATTCGACCAAAATTTCTTCCCAGCGAGTATTCTTTTGAAACCCGAGAACAAGAAATAGTCGCTGGGATTACATCTGGAGAATACGGTGGATGAGGAAGCAACTCGAAGCCCAATTCATGGATTTTTGCCATCGTTTTCACTGACTTGTGGCACGGTGCATTGTCTTGGTGAAGCAGCAGTTTCTTTATCTTCAAATGCGGCCGTTCCGACGATTTCGTCCTTCAAACGGTCCAATAACGCTATGTAATAGTCGCTCTTGATGGTCCTTCTTTTTTCAGGGTAGTCAATGAAAATTATTCCATGCGTATCCCAAAATAAAGACGTCATAACCTTGCCAGCCGTCTGTTGCGTTTTCGTCTGTGGAGAGGGTTCATCGTGTGCATCCACTCGGATGAATGTCGATTGGACTTCGGTGTGAAATGATGGAGCCATGTTTATACATAAACACTGCTCCGAATCATCAACTCATCGTTGTTTTTGGTTAAAAGTGAGCTCGCGCGGCATCCACTTTACACAGAGCTTTCTCATACCCAAATATTCGTGAATGATATAATGTTCACGTTCAGTCGATATCTTTAGAGTGTCTGCTATTTCATTCAATTTCAATTTACGGTCATTCAAAATCATTTTGTGGATTTTTTAAATGTTTTTGTCAATAACAATCTCTATTGGGCGTCCACTGCGTTCACCGTCTTCGGTGCTCATTTCACTACGTCTAAACTTAGCATACCAATCCTTGATGGTTGATTTTCCTAGGGCAGTGTCCCGAAGTTTTTGCTTCAACTGTATTTTTTCCCTTCAAAAGGCAATATTTTATCAACATGCGAAATTCCTTTTTGTCCATTTTATTCACAATAACAAAAGTTGCTTCTCTCAGATGCTATAATTCACAAACTAATGATCCAAGAACTGTTAAATTTATACACGCATCTTTTTTTAGGGCTAACTAAAAATATGTGGATTTAATTCTAGTAGCGCCATCTATGTGTCGGGTCGGGTACTTTTCAATTGACCTGTTGATTAGTTTTTGATTTAAAATTTACTTATCCCAGTCATTTTCTATTCTGAATTTATCTCTATTTACTGAATATTTGGACTATATTTTGTTTACATCTGAATATATGGTATATATTATCGAGCATCATAAGAGTGTTATTAATATGTTCTAGGTCATATGGCTCGACATGCGGAAGGTTATAACGAAAACACCAACATACGCTGTGAAATATGCAACAAAACGTTTCTACAAGAACGATATCTTCGACACCATTTCCAACGCATTCACTTAAACGGAGGACAAAGATTCATTTGTGACTTATGTGGAAAAAAAGTCAATTCCAAACGCTCACTTAGAGATCACATGTACATCCATCAAGGAATAAAGCCATTAGCGTGCAAAGAGTGCGGTAAATCATTCGGTTTGCGTACAACCTTGAAGCTACACATCCGGACGCATACCGGACAAAGACCATATCATTGTACGGTGTGTGGAAAGTCCTTCACGCAACGTAGTCCGCTTACAGTGCACATGAGGCATCATACGGGCGAAAAGCCGTATGAATGTGATATTTGTCATAATAAGTTCGTCAGCAAAGCCTGTCTGAATTCACATGTTAAGAAATCTCACTCTACCATAAGCTAAATTTGTTACAGCGAAGAAGAATATATATGAGAAAATATAGAGGTAGTATTGTAGTATATATTTTAATTTTATGTCATGTTTAATAAAATTGTTTTAAAAAATATTTGCTATATTCGTTTTTATTATTAGTTTTACCTTTTTTACTACTTTTTTACTTTTTATAATCTTTTTTTATTAACATATACTTTGTCACATTTTTATTTTAATCTATGTTCCACTTTATATATATTTTTTTAATGTATGTTCGCCGATTTCTCCGTCAGTTATGGAGCGATTTTCAAAATTATGGTGGTCCCATTGGATCCAAATCAGTATCTGAGGAAGGGGGAGGCGCTCAAATTTCAAAGGCACGTACAATGTTTTCACATATTTTTTATCTAAAATAAGATATTTGTGTATAATGCTATTGCTGAGCTTATATGACGGAAAATCTGAAGTCGTTCAGTGTGTCACATACTTTCAAGGCGGGTATATATGAGATTTTTAACAGTTTTGCGACCCTTATTTTTCGACCTGAATAATCAAAGATATCTATTAATGGGCCAATATACCCACGTAATATGATGCGCTATGCGGGCGAACGTTGCGGATAAACCGGGTGAAAATATAAGGGTAAACTATTCACATTCAAGGGGACGAATTGAGAAGACCTTGAAGAACTATCGCCTCGATTCACTTAAGTGTAAATAATTAATATAAATAAATTAGTAGTAAGTACAGTGAGTGTGTTGTTATTTACATCCAAGTCTAGCTGAAATCGTCAGCTGAGAGCTATCAAGGAAAATTGAAGCTAACGCCAGTCTGCGAATGGCTAGTGCTGACAATATAAACTAATAAAGGGACTCTAATGGCAATTTGCTACGAGAGCTCTCGAAAAAGTTCTCCAATATCGACAGGAGATCCAGTTGTACTAACAAATCTATCCCTTGGGTTAGTTGAGACATCAACAACCTTTCCAGTGCTTGTAAAAATAAAATATATAAATTTAAAGGGACAACATTTTTGCTTTTAATATCCGAAATAACCAAAAATATCAATGCAAGTTCATAAATACACCATTATTAATACATCCCCATTTTTAGGTTAGAAAACAAGAAATACTATACGAGACGGAAATCGAAGAAAATCGGAGAGGACGCCGACACCTACTCGGAAAGCTCGTCAAACTCCACCATTAAACTGGAAAGCGACTATATCGAGGTGAAAATCAAATCGATCACGTTCTGGTGCCAGAACTGCAACGCGAAATTCACCAGCGAGGACGATCTTCAACGGCACATCGAACAGAAATCGTGCGATCCGGAACCGGAAGTGAACGAGAACGTTTGCAGTATATGCGAGAAGGTATTCAAGGAGGTGAAATATCTCCGTATTCACATGAAGAACTTTCACGAGGACCCTAAGCCTCGATATGTTTGCTGTAATCGCGTGTATTCGATTAAGGAGAAGTATGAGAAACACCGGAAGAAGTTTCACAATGATCAGCTCGATCGGCAGCCGGACGGTTCATATTTGTGTAAATATTGTAATAAAACTTTCCAGGCTTTTCAGAGCATCAATGGTCACATTAACACCTATCACACGAAAGAAACGTCTTATCTGTGTAACGTTTGCGGGAAGAAATACTATTCTCTTACCGTTTTACATCACCACGCTCGTACCCACACCCAAGCGGAAGAGATGAAAATCAAGGTAGTGTTCGCGTGTCCTTCTTGCAGCAGAGAATTTCCAACCAGCGACTCTCTGGAGGCTCATAAAACAACCTCGCACACCCAACACTACGATAAACTGGAAGATAGCCGTTTCAAGTGTAAATACTGCGACCGAATATTCATAGCTCGAATATCAGTGGAGAATCACGTAAGCAGTAGTCATCTCCAAAACAAAATCTTCCTGTGCGATAACTGCGGTCGCCATTTTTATACTCAATCTTCCCTGAAGAAGCACGAAGTCTCCCACATTACCGAACGAAACTTTCCCTGTCCTCATTGCCTGAAAAAGTTTCGAATCAAGGCCGAACTAAGCAAACACATCAAGGTTGTGCATATGACCGGAACGAGCAAGTCCACTTGCAGTTTTTGCTTGAAAACGTTCAAGAACGAGAGCTCGCTGAAAAATCACATCAACACCAAGCACCGTAACGAGGAAAACGGTGTTAAATCGACTTCGAACTCAAACCCGACTGATGATATCGAGAGTAATATAGAGGAACTCTTTCGCGATAGTACTCTGAAAATGGACGATATCGAAAACAACGGACAGAATCAGGTGTTCGATCTGACCAGTGAGATATTCGACGAGCAAGATGCTCCAGTAGAAGAAGCGAGCGAAAGTGAAGAGATAATGATATACGAGATATATAACTGTTGAAAACGTGTCTTATGTTTTTTTTTAATTTTATTCTATTTCGATTTGTTTATATTCCTAGATTTTTACATATTGATGGAGTAACAAATTCGTGTAAGAGTACAACTATAGACTTCTCATTTTTACATATTCCATGGACTACTATTTTTAGTTTTTAGATACCCCGTGAACTGTATTATTGTAAGAAGCGTAATAATAAATATACTTGTTTAACCGTTTTTTTGTTTTGGCAGATACAACATCAAACTATTTAATTGCTTCATTTTATATTCTACAATACAAGGAGATAAAACAGGTGTGCCACAGAGAAATATATTGGGGTCATACACTTTCACACAAGTAATAAATGTTCATAAAAGGAAAATATCACCATGGTTACAATTCTTGATGAGACTGCAATGCTCAATCTTGGAGATAACTACGCAGAAGCAATCAGAATATTACAATAGGCGAGTAGCAACATGAATAATTAGACCAGCATTTGTTAACGAAAACAAATCCTTGCATATTGAATTTACTTATAATAATGCTGCACATACAACAATAAGAATAAGCAACACTGTTATCCCGTATAGCAACAACTCCAAGAACCTTAGGATGAACCTTTTTTTATTATTATTTAATTATTACATTGTTACTAGTCATTTCCGTCTAACCTACAATTTGTCTTTATGATAACTTAAATCTAGGTATATAACTGGGAGGACCCATCGGGTCTTTGGTGAAGTAATGTTTATACATGTCACTGCTGTATAGATCAGATCCTGTACTGATGGTATCCAAAAGCTGTAATACTTCAATATTCTCATGAGAATGGAGTCTTTCCTCATGTCCCCTTGCAATTTCCCAATGCTCTTGATTTCTTGACTGACTGTGGGTATCTGAAGGTCTCGGTGTAGGTTATCAGTCCTATAGTATTTGGGTGCGCCCACAATAACTCTCAGGACTTTGTTCTGAAAAATTTGTATTTTATTTATGTTACTCTTTGCAGAACATTCCCATAATTGAACTCCGGATGTCCATATAGGTTTCAGTATTTGCTTATATAATAGCAATTTATTATGTATTCATAATTGTGATTTTCTTCCAATTAGCCAGTATATTTTCCTATATTTCAATTCCAGTTCTTTTCTTTTCTTCTTTATCTGTTCCTTCCAGTGAAGTTTTGAGCAGAGATTCATTCCGAGATATTTAGCGTTGTTGCTATATGGAATGAGTATTATTTAATCTTATTGGTGCTTATACGGCCTGTTTATAGGTGAACTGCACATATTAACTTTCATTAATTCTTATTTTCCAAGCTTGTGTCCAATTATTTATATTGTCACTTGCCAGTTGTAATTTTCGTGAGGCTTCTTCACTATTGTCTCCAACATCTATAATCGCAGTAACATCAGAAAATGTAGCCATCGTAATATTCTCCATTTGTGGTATATCGCAAGTGTAGAGTCGATAAAGCATTGATCCCAGTACAATTCCTTGTGGTACACCTGCTTTAGCTTCTTTTATTGTAGAGTAAGCTTCTTCTTGTTTGACTCTAAACATTCTGATTGTAATGTACGATTTTAATAGTTCGGTGTGTTGTTTTGGTAGCATTTTCTGTAGTTTATGAACAATGCCTTCATGCCAAACCTTATCGAAGGCTTGTGCTGCATCTAGGAATATAGCTGAGCAATTTTTTTTACTTTCGTAGGCTTTTTCAATAACATCTGTTATTCTGCGATCCTGGTCAATTGTTGAATGCTTGTTAATAAACCCAAACTGATGTGTTGGTATTAGGTTTTTTCTCTCTATGATCAGGATCAACCTTGATACAAAATTTCGTGGCACATTAAAAGAAGAAAATGTAGAATATAGAAAAATGTATTGATTACATCACCCCATTTGATCTAGTAACGCAATTAAACATCTTGCAAAGAAACACTAAGAAACTAAGTAAGGACCGAAAGGTTCTTCCAGATGTATACCTAGTTTTTAAGTTATTTTATGTACAAATTGTAGGTTAGTCGGCAACGACTAGTAACAAAATGACAAGTTAGAATATTTCTGATTATCCACACGGGAAAACCTTACTCGAACAATATCAAAATGTCTATCATCTCAATTACAATAGTAAACCGACTGGGTGAGACCATGGAGAATACCGAAGTTCTGAAATTTCAAAATCAAGTTAAATAACAGATCCGATATTTAATAAACTAAAATGATGTCAAATCAGTCGAATAAAACTAGGAGAACCGAAATAGTAACTGAAAGTACTAGAGTAGTAAAATCAGTCGGACCAAAAATAGCGATTGAAAGTAGTCAACTGAAACAGTCGATAGTAAAAAACAAAAAATAAACTAAAAATAGTAAAACAAATGGTGATCAAAAGGCGCCATGTCTAGTGAGTACGCAGGGTACGGCAGAACCCCTCGAACTGCATCAGCGTATTCTTCACAACTTTTATAACATGTGTTCAGGCGTTGTCTTGCAAGGATGATATTCCCTCTGTCACTCATTATTGCTGGTCTTTTTTTGCAACGTCTTTTATGTCGGTAGATAGCTGAAATTTAAGTTTCATTCGGTCTTACCTGCTCGTCATCTGCACTAACTCATGACTTTACACTTGGAAATTGTCGTAATAGATACACTTTTCATCAATACAATCGCCATGTTGGAGTGTCTGGAAGCAGTTGATACAACAACTGATAAATCTTCTATAATATACTTCTTACGTATTCAGCAATAGATTTTTGTAAAGAAACAACAAAAGTAACTAATGTCGAAAATATAATTTTAAGTGGTACATAATTAGTATCTCCATATACTGAATAACCCAATAGTACTAAATAGTAAGCTATCGGCTATAATAGTGTGGTCGTGTCATTTAACTGTTGTTCTCAAAAATGAATATTATGCGAACACAGCAAAAAATATTTGGACACGTCGCTGTGTCGAATACAAAGATCTATAGTACCAATGGTTAGCGAAGAAATTAAGTTTACTACAAATTACAAACCTTTATTAACTCTTTGAATATAAATATTTTCTAGAGTTACAATTATTACGGCGAAAATCACTTTTAAAGGTGGGTAACATTTTCTATATCTGTCTACATATTGTTATATTCAACAAATTATAGCTTAACCATATTTCATATCAGATTTTTTTTAGATTTGTACAAATAAAAATTGAACCACCCGATCAGTTCGAACAGAAATCGGGAGATCATTTCCAAAAGGCGTCTCAGGTTCGTTCGCAGGAAGATCACAAGATCCGATTCACGTGTGAAGTGTGCGATTACACGGCATTGCACAGTTTGGATTTTGCTCTGCATTCGATCAACCACACCGAGAGGTTCTATTGTCAGTATTGTTCGTACAAGACCGGCAAAGAGAAGAACATGGAGAAACATATGAAGAGTCATTCATCGTCGAAATACGCCCGATATTGTACGGTGTGTTGCAAGAGGTTTCCGGAAGACGTACAGGCGGATGAACACAAGAACTTCCATTCAGGAGCGATGCCCTTTAACTGTACGATGTGTGGGAAGAATTTCATGTTTTCCTGGCTGTTAAACACACACAAAAGGTTCGTTTTTGTTTATTAGCACAAAAGAAATATAGTATATGTTTTGGGATACACATGATTTTTAAATACAAATATATACAAACGGTCTGAATTAATTTTTTGTCATATTTTTGTTTTCCATAAAACAGAAGGTTCCCTTTAGAACTGTTGAGTTATTTGGTGTATAAATTAAGTAACTGTTACTGAATTTTCTGATTTAAGTATTCATTACTTTGGTTATAAATCTGCTGTTGAATATAGCTCTGACCCGGACTATCGATATTATATTTACGATGAGATGTCAAAATCCTTGTATTTTCCCGGAAGTAATCCCCAATCAAAAAAAAAGGCCAAAATCGTTTAGATCAAAGCCAGCCAATATAGTTAAGTCCGAACGAAACGCCACCACTATATATGAAAGCAGTGAAATTCTCTTAAAAATCTCCAACTCTGATCGCTACTATTCTTGATCCACAAACCCCATTAATGAATTGACTACTTCGAGCTTTCGATTAACATATTGTACATTTACCAGCCTAAAACAAACGGATGATCGTACTTTTAAGCCCGAAAGAAATCTCAGTCAATACATAATTATTTTTATTTTTACAAAAGAATAATGTATTTACCTATTGTCTTATATAATAATGCATTGTATTTTCCTTGTGATTAGATCATTAGTGTGTCATTGATAGTTTTATATTTTTTATTTGATCCTTTCTAATATCTACTTTTGTTACAAATTTAATTATTTCATAGTATCACTGTACACTGTTCTTACATCTTAGCAAAATGCTGTCTAATTTCTTCTTGTCTGATTCTCTAAATTTCACATTCTTCAACTTTCATTCCCAACAAATTCTAGCTACATCTTATCTATAAAATAAAATTTAAATCATTATTAAAATATATTATGTTTAAAGTAAATGTCTAATTATTATCAGTTACTACAATTTTTGCTACTATTCTTGATGGGTAAACCTCATTAATGACTTGACTACTTCCAACGCAATAACAATCATTTTCTTCTCTGTTGTTATTATCATTAAATTTTGGCGTATGTTGATACCTATTCGATGTCGTTGAAAATGATGTGTTATAAATTTGGCACCTAACATTCCCACTATAAATAAACTTCATGCTCTTGGTATTTTATAACTTAAAAATTTAACCTTATATTCTGCAATTACTCTTGTTATTCCATATTTTGAGGCCAGTGTATGTTAATCCACCAAGAATAACACAATTTAATTATTATTACTAGAGAATCTAAATTTTCTAGATTTTTTTGTTGTTTCGGCTTGATCGATGGTACCGATCGACTCGAAAAGAATGTACCGCCATTAGAAAAGGAAGACAATATAGTTTACTCTTTTCTATAGTTTTCTATGCATGATAGGGCGCATGTGCCAAATCCGGAGATATTTGTTAAACAATGTTGCTAACAAGTATATTAGTTTTGATTTATTTAGAGATGTTTATTTTACTTTAATAAGTTTTTTTCAAGGAATAAGAAGTAGTGACATGTTGTATCTTAACCTATTTAATTTGTTAAACACTTGTCACTATTTGCAAACAAACACTTGAAGAGGAACATCTGCCTATGGGTATAATGGAATTACCAGCGGCGTAGCAGTCGCATGACATAATAGTTTATAGTATCTCAAAACATATACGTTTATGCTAATTGATTCAGAACTTTTTCATAGGTTGATTTTTGCTTTAAGTACTAATTATTTTATTCAAGAAAATAGTTTAAACGGCTACCTATACATTTTTAAATTTTATTTGAATCCGTTAAAACAATTAAATAATGAAAAAGTTTCGAACGAATTCATAAAACACTTCAAATCCAAAATATTTTTTGCAGATTTTTACATCATGGTGTGGTAAAAGAGGATGATCACTATTCATGTTTACTATGTAAGCTGACCTTTAGCACCAAATCAGGCTTGCAAAAGCACCAGTTTCGCAAGCACGAGCCGAAAGTACAATCTCTCTGCGATATATGCGGCAAGAGCCTGTCAAGCAGCGAGACGCTAAAATTTCATAAACGCACCCATACAGGATACAAACCACATGTTTGCAGTACCTGCGGCAAGAGTTTTTGTAAGAAGGGACTCTTGGTGGAACACGAAAGGGTGCACACGGGGGAACGACCGTTTGTTTGTGTTTTTTGTAAGAAGGGATTCAGCCAGAGAGGCACCCTGAAAATCCACACAAGAATCCATACAGGCGAAAAACCATTTATTTGTCGTTTGTGCGGCAAAGGATGTATATGCAAAAGCGTCCTGGACGTTCATATCAAGTCATGTTCGGGAATGAAAGATGATGTAAACTAAATTAAACATTGTTACCAGTTTAATATAACACCAGTTGGTGTATATTTATTTATATAACTATTTAAAATTTGGAAAAACGATTCTTGTTACATAACCAAAAAGACCAAAGCTAGGTTCATTAAATATATGTACATACTTAAGCAATAACTATATATGATCATAGTAATATATGGTTATCTTTTCACAAAATTATGATAAGTAGACTGTTATCCATGTAATGGATTTTTTAAATTTTATTGAGGGTGTTGTATACATTTGTGGCATGTTTTTTATACAGATTTATTTATAAAATAGAATAATATACCTGTAAATTAATTTTTTCTATCGTTTAATACAAAACTACTTTATACAAAAAATTAGAAATACTAATTTTGTAAATAAAATAATTATGGATATAGTTAGTTTTTTTATGTTGAGGGTATAGTTATTAGATGCAGCTGGCCGTTATTATTGTTTCATTGTGACAGCTGATTTTAACGATTCCAGGGAGATTAGTCATCTATTAAAAATATTCATATCATTTTGACTATCTTTGATTACATATTTATTAAATCATTTCATATTGTCTATATTAACTAGGAGAAGATGCGTATTGAGAAGCTTATAAAAGTTTATGATGACAATTCCAATTGAAAGATCACATCAAGAATGATTACCGAAGTGTTCATACTGCTGAACATCCCTTCATATGGGTGATCTGCACGAAGAGCTTCAAATGGAAACGAAAAAAAAGCAGGAGGATTGATACAATTGTAAATACTGAGGTGAAGATTGCACTTACAAGCTACTGCTGATTATTGAAAGAATATATTGGAGAGGGGCCGTACAAATGCTTGTTTTGCCAGGATGGTTTTTTTTGCTAAGGTTGTATGGAAACGTATGTGAGAAATTGTTCATGACATTAAGTCTAATTCTAGAAGTCAAAACAATTTTTGAAAAAAGAATTTAAAAAATTAGTTCGGCTCGTGTAATGAAGAATAGAACAATATGATGCAAGACCTGAAGATGGCATGAGATTCTGCCGAAACGTCGTCAAAACATTAAAGGTCCTTCTCAAAATCAAACGCGGTTAGAAACCATGAAGACCACGCCAGCATGTAACACCTGCGAAAGCATAAGAACTAACATTTTAAATTTTTTTTAGCCTTACTGTTAAATTCGATAATAAAATAAGAGATTTACATTTAGTTTTGTTGAGTTATTCAGTGTAAACAAACGTTAATCATGGAAAACTAACAATTACATTTTCGATATTTAACATATTACTTTTTTTTATGTTTCAAGAAACGTTTAACACTGTTAAACTCTTAGAGGGATGCTGCTGTGTCATATCCCAATTGTCGATTTTGGTTTCAAAAATTTAAAAGTGACTTTTTTGGTGTAATAATAAATAAGTGCCTGAAGGACGAGGCAAATTCGAAAACAATGAATTGTAAGACTTATTGGAAAGTCATGAATGAATCTAAAATATACATAGACACTGAAGCGAAATATTAATTAGCTAGGGCTAAGGTCAAATAAAACTGTTGCACATATCTACCTACGTCAGTTGAACAAATGTAACTATTTATTGTTGCAAAAAAATAGCAATAACAGTAACAGATGCAAAGTGATCTTGTATAACAACATTCGGTCACCGGTTACTAGAGTTCTGAACAAGACACTGTTGCAAGTCCTGCCGCATCCAACATATTCGCCAGCCATAGCTGATTAGCACTTGAATGCAGCATGGTTTGACTGGCATACGGTTTCAATATGGTGGAGAAATACAAAGGTGTTTCAATGATCGGATGGATACCAGACCAGCATAGCTCTTTCGACAAGGTATAGCCACGTTGCCTGAAAGATGAAAGATTTTATAAATTCGTGTATTTTTTATACAAAAGTACTTATGATCCAATAAAAATTATATTTTTATTGTGTTAATTATTTCTTCTTCTATTAATGTTACTATTAATTATTTAATTATTAATTAATTATTTAAGTATTATTCATAAAATAGCTACCAATATATTATAATTCATTACCAGGAACCATGAATCATATGAATATATTATTACGTAATCTATTAGAAAACGTATAAAAAAACTGTAAGTTATAGTTGTTATATTTCAAAATATAGGAGATATTAATATTAATTGTTGATAATTTTTAGATATTTGGACCAATCTGTTTCAAATAACTTAACTTATGAGATCAAAGAACAAATAGGCGAAGTTCCAAATGACATTTACCACAAGGAACAATATAACAACGATTTTAATAGTCAAGTATTAGAACCGGAGATAAAAATTGATAAACCACCAGATGATATAAAAATTGATGTAGGTATTGTTGAAGGTTCTCCGAAAGGAGATGTAATTGTTACTAAAAATAAAGTAAAACGTTCGACGAAGAAGAAGGGAAGGAGAAAGATGACAAGGAGCAATAAGAGTCAGAAGAAGAATTCTCCGCCTGTCGAACTCGATGAGCCCATAGAGTGTGAAATGTGCAATAAAACTTATAAAAATAACGTTGCATTTGTGCTGCATTCGATTGATCATAGTGAGGATACAAAATATTCTTGCCATTTGTGTGATTATAAAAATACCTCCAAGTATCTCATTGAGATGCATGTTCGAGCCCACGAGGGCACTACTAAATTTAAATGCGATATTTGCAACAAGGCTTTTACTCTCAGTGCTCATGCCGTCGAGCACAAATATTTCCACACGGGCGAAAAGCCCTTTCAATGTGATATCTGCGGAAAGCATTTTATGTTCTCTTGGTTTCTGTCCAGTCACAGACGAACACAACACTGGGAAATTGTAACTGGTAGTCCTTTAGTAAAATATGATTGTACCATCTGTAACAAGCATTATACATCTTCTTCAGGTAAGCAGATGTTTCACTCACAAATTATTTTTTTGTTATATTAAAATGATTTTACAACAAACATTTTTATAATATATATTCTTGGTCAATTTTCCTTGGTCACGCAATAACTTGAGGTGTCCATGTTTTTTTTAAGTTTTCTGATATTCTCTAGAAGGTTCTTAAGGATAGAATTATTAAGAAAATTTGAGAATTAAAAAAATTTAAAGAGTATTTAAACTTCGCTCATTTGTTGGCTTAACAAATGTTGTTTAATAGTTATATCAGTCGGAAAATGTGAACTAAGAAATTTATTTGTTCCAGCTCTGAGTTTATTAAGTTTTTTGTTTTCGCAGTTAGTTCACTGCAATCACGCCTTACACTTAAGCTATTTTTTGATAGATAACAGGTGATATACATGGTTATACAGAAATATTATATATATGTTATTTTGTTATATTATACAGGATCAGTTTTTATTTTTATTTGAATTTGAATATTCAAAATGTCATTAATTCCCTTCTGTCCCATCTGTCCTTTCGTTCACTATCTACTATCTCCATGCGTATGGTTTGCATATTATTGTTGCTGATTTAAAAGAGCAATGTTTCTTAGAACTCTTCTCAATTCCTTGAAATTGTATTGAGTTTCGCTCCTCAACTCTTGATTAAACGCGTTGCGAAATGGGCGATATAATTCTCTAATTGTATTAATTATTTTTTCAGAAGCATCAAGCACATGTCTTCAATTAAAATTGCTCAATTGTCAGCTCGAATTGGTCACTTTGTATTGTATATTCATAGCTCAGATAGGTCAATATGTATCGGGTCAGCTAGTATAAGATAAAATAGTGATTAGAAAATATAAAACTGGGAAAAAGTATTTACGACGATCCCTAATAGATAGATGACTTGAAATTCGAATATCTCTAGTAATACTTATTCAGTGAAGCTATACTATAGTGTGTATGAAAGGTTATGGTTTCTATGTGTAAATCTCTACTGAATCGAAAGCAAATTGACTCATTCTTTAAATGTATGATTACCCTTGATCATAATATGAAACCTGCATTAATGGCAAAGAAGGTAATGCTAAGTGTTGCGATGAGAAAGGATTTGTTTATCATAAGCTAGCCATATCTGATCGAACTATTAATATAGTATTTAAGTTTATCACAAATGTACAATTTTTACAATATGTAGTGATCAGTGGCAGGTCAATTAGAAATTTCAAAATGCAGAATATTTTGGAAATGAATAAATAAGTTTAGTATAAAAAAATTGTTTTGGACCAGATACTGAAATATAAAAGTCAATCCTCAAAAGAACTGTTAATATTATAATTAAAAGCACAAAATATAGTATGGATAGATTATTTTTGAGGAAATTGATAACACTGATAAATTGATTAATAATAAATGAAATGAAATGAATACGCACATATTATCATTGTTCTATTACTTTACTTTCTAGGTCTAAAACGTCATAATATGAACTATCATGGACCACCAGACGTGGATCGGTCCGTGCTTTGCGATATATGCGGCAAGAGTCTCTCATCGAAAGACAAACTCAAAATCCATCGTCGCATTCACACCGGTTACAAACCGTTCACTTGTGAAATATGCACGAAGAGTTTCTCCCGCAAAGAACAGCTGATAGTACACGAAAGGGTCCACACCGGCGAGAAACCGTACATCTGCAAATATTGCGGCAAAGCTTTTACTCAGAGATCACCACTAGGGATCCACGAACGTACCCATACGGGCGACAAACCGTATAAATGCAGAATATGCGAGAGGGGGTTTATTTCTAAAGGTGTTATGGATACACACATGAGAAATTGTAACAAGCATCTTGACTAGATTCAAGTCTAGTATTGTGTGTTATTTACATGTATGTATATCGTTACAGTTTCATTTATTATTTTGATTTGTGCATTCAATGTTTTTATGTAACTTAATTTACACCTTCCCTATATTTTTTTCTTCCTGTTGGGTAGAAAAGAATTGACTAAAAAGTTAAATTTTCGAAAATTTCCGAAATATTTTCGTAAAAACTTAACTGTTTTGAGTCGAGATACATAGGAAAATTATACGAAAACATGCAGGTAAACTAATTGTTAGCTGGCTTGGTTGGCGCAGTGGTCAAGGCGAGACGATACTCCTTCCACTATTGCAATAGTCGCGGGTTTGAATCCCGCTGGGTCATGGATGTACTTTATATTTGCCATTGTACTTGGCAAATGTGGAAAATCCGACAGGTAATAACCAGTCACGTCAGTGCCAAGACTGAATAAGAACCCATGTCTTCTGGGATGGTTTCTGAGTTGGTCTCTGGCCAGTCAGAAGGCTTAATGTCGAGGACAGTGGTTCGAAGCCCACGTTAGACAGTAGGTGCAGTCCAGTTAAACCCTCGTTGGTAAAAAGGAAACTTTAAAAAATATTTAAAAAATTAATTTTTTCTAAAGCGTTAAATACATATTGAATTTTAAAGTCTCTAGCATAATATATATATATATATATATATATATATATATATATATATATATATATATATATATATATGTGTGTGTGTATAATTTTTTATGTATATAATTGAATATAACCCACATAAGATTTGTTATATTTAGAGCTAACAGGATGAAGATTTGTTCATTTGTACCCAGTGAAAATTATTATTCATCAAAATACTTATTTATTATTTTTCTAGTTACATCTGATTGAACGCATTCTATCATAAAAAAAATAATATATTTTCATTAATATATCAGATATTGTACATAGTTAAATATACATAAATGTAATCTAACAATATTTAGTGCAGAAACTTGATTAAATTGCATATATTTCAAGTGTTTTTTTTTCAATATATTTTTTTTTGTAAAATAAGTATTCAAAATGTTTTCTTTACTTATACTATTATTTATTTAATAGTATGCTTCTAATAAATAAAAATAATTAAATTAATTAATTATTAAGAAAAATACAAAATTGGCAGTTACATTTATTTAACTGGGAAGATATTTTTTAGTTAGAACCAAGCTTATTTCAACTTGAATGATATTTAGCGGTTCTGGAGAGGTTTTATTTAGCCAATTTGTATTTTATCAATAAATAATGTTCGGTCAACTTGTAGTATTTAATTTTGTCCTGTCCCAATCTACAACATATTATAATAAATTAAATTCAACAGTAAGTAACATCAATATAATTTTTATTATTTATACTTAACAGAGTAAGAGATCTGAATACTAACTATTGGTAATTTGTAGGTATTTCGACCAGTCTGGACCTGAAATTTCTGTACCGTCAATCAAACAGGAAAATTATGAATTTTCAGCTGAAAATTATCACCAAGATCAATACAACGATGATAATCCTAACGGTTTCAATAGTTCTATGATCAGTAAAGTATTGGAAACTGAGATAAAAATTGAGGAACCATTAGACGGAACTAGTGATAATATGAAAATTGAAACTAACGCTATTCAGAGTGTTGTCAAACGAGATTCGAACGTCTTTGCGAATAAAATAAAACAGGAACCTAGCACAACTAAAAAAAGGGTGAAGAGAAAGGTGACAAGGAACAATAAGGGTCCGAAGAAACATCCACCACCTGTCGAGCTCGATGAGCCCATTGAATGTGAAATTTGTAATAAGACTTATAAGAATAATGTGGCTTTTGTGTTGCATTCGATTGAACATAGCGAGGAGAATAAATATTCTTGTCATTTGTGTGAATACAAAAATACTTCGAAGTACCTTATTGAAATGCATATTCGAGCCCACGAAGGTACTACCAAATTTAAATGTGATATCTGCAGCAAAGCGTTCACCCTTAGCGCTCATGCCATCGAGCATAAATATTTCCATACAGGCGAAAAACCGTTTCAATGTGATATATGTGGAAAACATTTTATGTTCTCTTGGTTTTTGAATAACCATAGACGAACGAGACATTGGGAAATTGTAACCGGCAGCCCTTTAGTGAAATATGATTGTACTATCTGCAACAAGCATTATACATCTTCTTCAGGTAAGCAGGGTCCATTCTACATAGTATAGGTACGATTTTGAAAAACTGCTCCAAGATGTTTTTCTATCTACTTTAATCAAACAAAAAATTAATTCCGCAAATAATAATGACATCTTATTGACATCTTAAATGATACAATTTTAACTTTATATAACACCACCCTTTCGTAAATGCCCAATTGTTTGTATGTTGTTTGTACACATATATATTGTGATATAATATATAAATTATATCATGAGTTATAGGAACAATTTGTTTATTAATATTCCAATGTAGCTGTGTATATAACATCTTACAAGATGTATTTTGTCAGTCATTTAGTTCTGTGAAATCCCCAAGTACTACATTGTCAACACTTGAGATTTGGTTTCACTTGTTTTGTTTATTGTTATCATATTACTGTATCGTTGTGTATGAATATCTAAAAACGTTATTATTCTTTTATTATTATATTAGAGATTATGCAGGATTTCTATCTATATTTCAGCACAAACAAGTGTATAAATATTTATTTTCCTCTCCATGTTACAACTGTCAGTGAAATTAAATTAAACACTTAATGACAATTAAAAACGCTACTGTATTTGACAATTCCAAATTCTAGATATATTTAATTTCTTCCAATAAATTGCTACATGTGTACAAAGTGAATATTTCTGCAGGGTATATTGATTTAATCAACTTTTTTTCTTTTGTAAATCAAATGGTATTTTAATTTTTTACGTCTATTCACTACAAAACATTCCAATTATTGTTTTACTTATATATTTCATTGTTCTGAACTCAATGTCAACTAATAAGATATATTTTTCGTCTACATAAAATACAAAAATTCAAAATTTGTGTTGGCAAAAAGTCCAAAATAAAAGTTCCAAAAAAACATTGGAAAATAATTTCTATAAATAACTGTCGAATCTGAAATGTGACATACTATAAGTATATAGTTTGCCCAATAAAACAGCCAATGCGCGTTATCAAAATATATGACTGTATGCATCAAATTTGACTGTGACATATAACAAAATACTAATGTAAATAAAACAATTATCGAAGCGCTTGTTAATTAATTATGGTTCCTCAGAGTTTGTTAACATTTTTTTTAAACCTAGGGAAAAATATATTCTGCTTCATTTAAAAAGCACTAACTCTGTTTCAACAATAGAACCATTCCTGTTTCTAGCATTTAGAATTATTATCATATAATATATAATATAATAATAAATAAATATAATATAATATTTCAATGATATATATATATATATATATATATATATATATATATATATATATATATATGTATATATATATTATTCTTATTTCATCAACTTTTATTGTTTTTACACTCTTTTTATTAGCGTCTTGGTATGAGCAGATACACACATTTCTATAGCTAATTTTTCTTAATTTTATTAGGTACATTTAAAAATTGTATTCTTTTAAAGGCAATATCCTTTATCTTTGCACAATTCAAAATACCTATTCCCCAACAGTGTATAAAGGTGTGGTGTAGAGCCCTCAGACATGTGCATATTCCTGTATTTTCTAAAGATACTTCCTGTACACACTTGCCTCTGAAAGTATTGTATTAACTTATGTTTAAAAAATACTAAATAAACTACTCACTTTCATGTCTTCCATAAATTTAATATCGAATAGAGCTAATATCAAGATGATCTTGACTCGCCGACCACTTCACATGAGGAAGCTTTCTATTTGGTGAATCAAACATTATATTGTTTTTAATTTTTTGAGAAATATTATTGATAGTGTGCATATTAATATTTCTGATAAAAATTCCGACAGCAACAACAAGGAGGGATCCACATTATCTCGTTCTTGCTCTAAGTATTTTATTAGATGCTTATAGCCGCTAATTATTATCAGCGATATTTTGATTATTTTGTAGACGTACCCGAAGATTCCCAACACAAATTGAATTTTTTAAACTGATATGGTTACATATTCCGATGCTACAGACACATTCGGCCTCTTTCTAAGTAAGATAGCAGAAGAATAAAGAATCCACTCCGAATTTATTATATGAATTTACTTACTATATTCGACACCATCTGTGACGTGCATTGGCTATTTTATTGGAATGACTGTATATAGTTCTTTATTCTCGATGTATTACTTTCCAGGTCTAAAACGTCATAATATGAACTATCATGGACCAATTGTGGACCATTCGGTGCTCTGTGATATTTGCGGAAAGAGTCTCTCATCGAAAGACAAACTGAAGATCCATCGACGTATTCACACCGGTTACAAACCGTTCACTTGTGAAATTTGCTCGAAGAGCTTCTCCCGCAAAGAACAACTGATAGGGCATGAAAGGGTCCACACCGGCGAGAAACCCTACATTTGCAAATACTGCGGCAAGGCTTTTAGTCAGAGATCGCCGCTGGGGATCCACGAACGCACACATACAGGCGAACGACCGTATAAATGCATAATATGCCAGAGAGGATTCGTGTCGAAAGGTGCTATGGATACGCATATGAAATCATGTAACAAATAACCCAACTGAATTTTTAACTTATTTGAAAGAAATTAGTAGTTATATTGTGTTGTTAAAAATGTTACAAATGACATAGTGTCGACTTTCCTGAATAATTTAGAACATTAATACATTTTTAAGGTCTATTTAATTGCCATTCTGTTTTAACTACTGTATCAACCATATGGGAATTCATATTAATTGAAATATGTCCCATTATTATTGATTGTTTATAAATTAACGGCATTCGATTCGTTAATACCAAATCAAGCTCAGGAATGAAAAATTAGAAGGGATGGAGTGATCGAAAAATCGATTATAACCATATTTTCAAAATTTTAAGAATTTACCCTCAACGTATTTTTCTCCAAACTATTTTTTTTCTACTGAATCGATTTAGTAAAAGTTCGGTCTGAGCCTTGTCTATACATTCTTCTATAATATCTGTTATATTTCAAGGTATAGCGCAAACGTTTTTTCTTTTCTTCTTCAACTAATCATTCCGGCAAATTTCGATATTTTACGGTCCATGAAATGATCCAGGTGTAACCCTTCGAACAATTGAATTACGTTGTGGTTTAGACTAAGAGGTTTGCTATTTCATATCGTAATTTTTATTTTCTATTAAATTATATTTTCTGCGATATTAAAAGTTATATATGCCAAGGAATTCTTTGGGAACCTTGAAGAAGTTTCCTTTTTACCAATAAATAACTTTTAATACGAAAATATACTTAAAAATTCTAGCTAAAAACTATTTTCTATTTGGACATATGATGTTTTAAATATACATCGATTCGAGATTATCAGATTTGAATTAACGCCTAAAAGCATTAACTGAATAAAACGTTTTCATTTTTATATTTTTGTTACTTAATATTTTAACAACATTTTTTCTAGATATAATGTAGTAATTTCAAATTGTCTTTCGGACTAGTTAACCTAAATATGTTAATTTTGCGGCGGACTGTATATAAAACATTTTTCAATTAACAGGTTTTACATTATATGTGTATAGTTCAAATTTCCATTGCAATTAAAAATAAATTATATGACATTTCAACTTTCGCTTTTTCCAGGATAATAAACCATTATATCTATGCCCTATAGGCACTTACTTTTTGTCTTAAAAAATAAGATTGAAATGCGTTAAAATAATTAGTTGGCAAAAGGTATGGATCGACAAACTTATTTGGTGCAAACAAAAATACTTTAACAGGGATTCAGCAGAATTAATTCTTAGAATTGGTAATAACATTAATATATCATATAAAATATGATATAGCCGGCTTGGTGATAAAGTGATAAAGGCGATAGGACGGTCCTCCTACTGTTGCGATAGCCGCGGGTTAGAATCCTGCTACGGCATGGTCGTAAATTTATGTTTGTGGTTGTTTAAACTTTGTGATTATCCTAGGCAAGAGTGTAAAATACGACAAGGAAAATTATCCCAGTCACGCCAGTAACCAGGCTGGGTAAAACCGGTCTTTTGGGATAATTTCTAAAGTTGGTCACTCGCAAGTCGGTAGGCTTAATGCTGAGGACCGTGGTTCAGAGCCCACGTTGAACCGTAGGTCCAGTCCAGATAAACCCATAGTTGGTAAAAGAAGACTAAAATATATTTTTAAAAAAATTATATATTTAGTAATAAACTATTATATTATATTTACTATTTTATGGCTATATTATAACATATAACAACTATAAAGAAAATTTTTGTATAATGAGCTGATAGTATAAATAATATATTTTATGTATTAAATAAGCCTAACAAATTAAGGCAATAAAGAATTATAACTTGTATATTATACGTATGTATATATGTATGTATTATACGTATGTATAATCGTTGGTCGTCAATTACTGGTAAGTATATCTAGTGGAAGAGAACGACGATTACTTATGGTATAAGACTTAAAGAAAATATCTAACTTTATTTCAGTCAAGAGTTAAAAGACCCTATCTCGCCATTTAAAAGTAATCAACAAAATACAGGTTACTAACGTTTTTAACGTTCGGTAAACAGGTTTTGTCATTGTCAATCGCTTGTCCTTTTAATTTTTGCTAATAACCTAACATAAAAATTTACAAATATACATAATTGTAGTTACTATACGAACCCAAAGACATTTCACGGCATAGCACAGAAGTACATTAAAATATATGTTTGTGAATAAATCAGCTCATTTGCTATGGATACATTCGCTATTTACTCCCTATAACAAGATAATTAAGAAAAATCCAAAAACGTTGGTATATTTTCTCACGCTGTTAACTGATTATGCTATGTCTTAATATGTCCCTCTTTAGTAGGGGTTAGAAATTCCCGGAAGACCTTTGGCATTAAAACAGGGCAAAGCGGTGCGTTCAAAGCAGTACCGATAGAGTAGTGAAAGCTTTAACGTTCAATTCATGTTCGATGAGATCTTGATGATGATGTCCATACCACTGATTATGTATCAATCGCTCGGAAAAATTATAAATTATCCTAGTAGTTTTATTCACAAATGTTACGTGCAAACCTTCAATTATCACATCAGTGAGATTCGAGATAGTTATTCAAGTGGTAATTGTAAATGTAAAAAGTGAAGATAGCAAACTGAAGAATAAATCAATAAATAGCTAGAAGAAATGACCGAATATCACATGGAACAAGTTGACGAAACCAGTAGTGGACCAATTGTCCAATGATAATGAGTAATGCTAAATTCTGGCTTGTAGGATCTAGAAACCGTAAGTACTATCTGTTCCTATTTTTAAAAAAGAACATTTAGGGATTAATTTAGGAAGTTAATCTACAAAAAATAATGAAAATACATTTGACAAAATACATCTGATTTTCTAAAGTGAAAGCATTTGTTTAAGAAAACTAAAACCAGAATATTACCGCTTATAAAATAGTATTTAATCGAGGCTAGAGGCACTAGCTTGAATATTTCCTTTATATGTTTTATTATGTTTTTGTTCAATCATACTCATTGATATATTAAACACTAACAATACTTTATATAATTATTTTTACTAGAAATTTAACAGGGCAACTCTCTATTACTACTATTACTGAATTAAGAAATATATTTTAAACGTAAACTATAGTATTTTCTGGTTGTGATATCGAAATTTGTTGAAAATCTTAGTTATCTGTCCCTTTTTAACATATCTTGGGAGGCGTTGAAAATCTCGGAGAGAAGCATTAAAATATTTTCGACCTTTAATTAGCCTCTATTAAGAACGGCCTTTATTTAAAGAGGTCTATTGACTTCTCTGCCAAATGGTTTCTAGCTAACTAAATACGGTGTCCAATAAATGTATTAAAGGGCCTGGAAAAGACTTGCTTAACAATTCTCATACTAATCTCCAGGGAATTTTGTCAACAAATTAAAGTAATAAAATATCCATGTAATTCCAATTCCAACAGTAAGAAATGCACAAGTAATAAAGTTTTAACTGTACACTATTCAAAATTACTTTCATCCCTGCCATAAAAACTTTCTGTTTGTTTGTATTGGTACTACATTTTATGATATTTTTATTCCAAACCACCATATCAGACTTGTTTAAATAGTAAAAGTTTATCATATTTGCATAAAATGTTAAAATTGTAATGTAAATTGTGTTATCAAAATAGTATATAAAATTACAATAATCTCTAAGTCAAAAATCTGCATGTAAACATTATTTTTTCAAGTTTTGCATAAACATAACATAAAAATATGTAACTTTGTGTTTTTTTTATAGATATTTGAAATACTGATAAAATGCCATTTATTATCTTATCGTTTTAACGGTCATGAAGGCGCATCCGGTGTATTCAAAGAATCAAATACTATAAACAGCCATCTGTGAATTTATCCCATAATAATATTTTCTTTGTCTTTTGTGTTTATGTTCTCGTGGTGTCTGAAGAACCACAGACGTACGAGACATTGGGAAATTGTAACCGGAAGCCCTATGGTGAGGTACGCCTGTACTATCTGTAACAAGAATTATACATCTTCTTCGGGTAAGCAAATATGGTTTATAGGCATGCTGACTAATTTTGAGAAACTACTCCACTATCTTTTTACTTATTTATCTTAATACTGCAATTAATAAAGGAAATATTGACGTTTTAAATGATACAATTTGACAAAATACATCTGATTTTCTAAAGTGAAAGCATTTGTTTAAGAAAACTGAAACAAGAATATTACCGCTTATAAAATAGTATTTAATCGAGGCTAGAGGCACTAGCTTGAATATTTCCTTTATATGTTTTATTATGTTTTTGTTCAATCATACTCATTGATATATTAAACACTAACAATACTTTATATAATTATTTTTACTAGAAATTTAACAGGGCAACTCTCTATTACTACTATTACTGAATTAAGAAATATATTTTAAACGTAAACTATAGTATTTTCTGGTTGTGATATCGAAATTTGTTGAAAATCTTAGTTATCTGTCCCTTTTTAACATATCTTGGGAGGCGTTGAAAATCTCGGAGAGAAGCATTAAAATATTTTCGACCTTTAATTAGCCTCTATTAAGAACGACCTTTATTTAAAGAGGTCTATTGACTTCTCCGCCAAATGGTTTCTAGCTAACTAAATACGGTGTCCAATAAATGTATTAAAGGGCCTGGAAAAGACTTGCTTAACAATTCTCATACTAATCTCCAGGGAATTTTGTCAACAAATTAAAGTAATAAAATATCCATGTAATTCCAATTCCAACAGTAAGAAATGCACAAGTAATAAAGTTTTAACTGTACACTATTCAAAATTACTTTCATCCCTGCCATAAAAACTTTCTGTTTGTTTGTATTGGTACTACATTTTATGATATTTTTATTCCAAACCACCATATCAGACTTGTTTAAATAGTAAAAGTTTATCATATTTGCATAAAATGTTAAAATTGTAATGTAAATTGTGTTATCAAAATAGTATATAAAATTACAATAATCTCTAAGTCAAAAATCTGCATGTAAACATTATTTTTTCAAGTTTTGCATAAACATAACATAAAAATATGTAACTTTGTGTTTTTTTTATAGATATTTGAAATACTGATAAAATGCCATTTATTATCTTATCGTTTTAACGGTCATGAAGGCGCATCCGGTGTATTCAAAGAATCAAATACTATAAACAGCCATCTGTGAATTTATCCCATAATAATATTTTCTTTGTCCGAAAAGAAAAACTTTTTACTCAGAATCATAAGCTAATTTGGTTAGACTTTTTAATTCCCATTAATTGTTTTTTTTTGCAATATTAATACAATATTGTGCACTAAATCTAGATCTGTTAAAAGAATAGTCGAACTGTTCATGATGGAAATGATGAATGAGGACGTGTGAATATTTCTAAATATGGAGCCTTTGTGAGCATAGAGATTAACAATTAAAAAATACTAAAGTATCAATGAAACAGATTTGAAAAGTCGGCCTTTTGAATTAAAACAACTTTATAATTGATAATAAATGTCTTGAAATAGTAGAATAAATGAAATATTGCATACATTTACGCGGCTAGAATGTTGGAGGCTTCACCACTGTATTTTATTTTATTAAAAGTGTTTAAAACCGAAATGCTTTGCATTTACGTAATTAATTATTGAAAATAATTATTGGGCATTTGAACTATTAATGATATCGTGCCGAAGTGAATGAAAAAATATATTTTTGACCTAGATACTAAATTTTCAATATGTAGTAACCTTTATGACTTTGCTTCTTATTCTATATTTTTCTGGTGTCTTTTCTATTTTAGTAAATACAATTTCTAACTGTGTTGTTTCATTTCTTCCATTATTACTTTAAAACTAACTCTAATTATATCTAATTGTATATATGTTAATAACCATCCACATCCATATATTCTAAGATTATTAAATATCATTAAGAACAAAGAATCATACGTTGAACAATCCCAACATTGAACTTGGACAATATTCCCGGAAAGTTCTCGGGCGGTTTTATTCAACCATTTGGTATTTTATAAATAAAGAAGGTTTGGCCAATTTATAGTCTTTAATTTTACCTTTTATCTTACCCCGATTTAGAAAAATAATACCTCAGAAATATATATCTGCGACTTATAATATATTAATTTAACAGTAAATAACGTCAAGAAAATTAGTATTCTTTATGTCTAACGGTATAGAAGAGCTAAGCACTAATTTTTAATAAATTTTAGGTATTTTGAGCAGTCTGGACCTGGAATTTCTATAACGTCAATCAAACAAGAAAATGATGAATTTTCAACTGAGAATCTTCATCAAGATCAATACAGCTCTGACAATTTTAATGGTCTCAATAGTTCCATCATCAACAAGATATTGGAGAATGAGATCGAATTTCAAGAACCGTTAGATGATGTCAATGATATGAAAATTGATCTCAGCACTATACACAGTATTATCAAAGAGGATTCTAATGTTGTTACGAATAAAATAAAACAAGAACCGAATGCATTAGAGTCTTCGACAAGAAAGAAGAGGAAAAGAAAGGTGGCGGGGAACGATAAAGATCCGAAAAGGGATTCTCCGCCCCTAGAACTCGACGAGCCCATTGAGTGTGAAATATGTGATAAGATTTATAAGAATAATGTGGCTTTTGTGTTGCATTCGATTGATCATAGTGAGGATAATAAATATTATTGCCATTTGTGCGAATATAGACACACTTCGAAGTATCTTATTGAAATGCATATTCGTGCGCACGAAGGCAGTACCAAATATAAATGTGAGATTTGCAACAAAGGTTTCATCCTTAGCACTCATGCTAAGGAGCATAAATATTTCCATACCGGCGAAAAACCCTTTCAATGCGATATATGTGGAAAACATTTTATGTTCTCGTGGTGTCTGAAGAACCACAGACGTACGAGACATTGGGAAATTGTAACCGGAAGCCCTATGGTGAGGTACGCCTGTACTATCTGTAACAAGAATTATACATCTTCTTCGGGTAAGCAAATATGGTTTATAGGCATGCTGACTAATTTTGAGAAACTACTCCACTATCTTTTTTGACTTTTTGAATGAGAATTTATCTTAATTCTGCAACTAATGAAGGAAATATTGACGTTTTAAATGATACAATTTGGGCTATAATGACATCACCTTTTCGTATGACAACACTTTTTAACCGACTTCAATAAAAGAGTAGCTTCTATGCTCGACTGTATATTTTTCCAAATGTATGTGCACCGATTTCTCCGTCAATTGTGGATCGATTTTCAAAATTCAAAGAGCACATTATATTGTTCTTTATTTTTTGAGAGATTTAGCCGTTTTAGTGCACATATTAGTATTCAGTGCAGCTGAACCCACTAAAAATATGTCCGATGAAAACCCCAACAACTTAATATCTAATATTATTTATTCTAGGTCTAAAATGTCATAATAGGAACCATCATAGTTGTGGACCGATTGTGGACCAATCTGTGCTTTGCGATGAATGCGGAAAAAGGCTTTCTTCTAGAGACAAACTGAAGGCACATCGGCGCATTCACACCGGTTACAAACCGTTCACTTGTGAGATCTGCTCGAAGAGTTTCTATCGCAGCACAGAACTGAGAGGGCATCAAAGGGTCCACACCGGCGAGAAACCATACAGTTGTCAATATTGCGAAAAAACTTTTAGTCAGAGATCGACGGTGATCCTCCATGAACGCATCCACACTGGCGAAAAGCCCTATAACTGCGAGATATGCCAGAAAGGATTTAGTACGAAAGGTTCTAGGGATAGGCATATGAAAACTTGCACCAAACAACCGATCTAGATTTTAAAATAATTTAAAAGAAATTAGTGTTTGTATTGTGTTCAAAGTGTCAAGCTTAGTATAGAGTCAATCAGTTGGCTCCAATATATACTTAAGTTTTTTTTAACCATAACAGTTAACAGGTATTTATTATATTTTTCGTTTCAATCATACTTAATGTTAGATAAACGATAATAATAATTTGCTTAATTATTTTTAACAGAAATTTTACCTTTAAAATTAACTGTTAGTGAAGAAAGAAATACTTTTTAAAATAAAATATAGTATTTTAATGTTATGATGTCGAGCTTGTTAAACCATATTCTGAAAGCTATTAATTACAATTCTTTAAAACCGTTTTAACATATGTTATGAAATGAAAAAGTATTATTGTCTATTAAGAACGGCTTTTTTTAAATAAGTACTGTTGACATCAGTATCAAATGGTTTATTGATAACCAACAAGGATATCGAACAAATATATTGAACGGTATGGAAAAAACATTTATAACCAGAGAATTTTGTTGAATTAAGTCTTCATCAAAATATATTTACAAAGTAAGTAATAAGATTTGAATATTCAAGATAATTAATTGGAAATGAATTGTAAGAAAGTTGTAAAACTGGAAAATATTCAAAGTTACTTTTATCGTGATAATTGTTTTATTTGCAATATTGATATACACTATATTTGTTGACACAATGGCCGAACGGTTTATGATAAACTTAGCTAGCATAATTATTTATATTTCCAGGAAAAAAACGTCTTCGGAATTATGGAATTATATATATGATTTTGTTCCTTAGAAAGATTGTAAAGCTTCTAATTTAGTAAATTTGATATTTTCAGAAGACCAAACCAAATTGTTAAATGATTACTATAAGATAGGACTAATATTTCATAGACGATGGCTGTTAAGCGAAATTTAATGATATAACTAGCCTTTGACCTGGAAGTGTTTTCAAATGATTACGTCCGAGTACGTCTGAACATAGGGCCTGTGTAAGTATATAGAGTAACTTATAATAGTAAACAGATAAAATATATCAACTTGTTGAATAAAAACTAACTTTAAACGAATAGGCCTAAACAAGATTAAAAATATTGTGCCGCGAATTCTTGTAAAATGAGAAATGTGTGAAAATTATAGTTGAGAATGAATGTCTTGAAATAAATGAATAAATGAAATATTCAAAGAATTAGCGTAGACAGAATACGGGGCGCTTCCCTATATTCTATTTTATTAAAAAATGTTTCAATATAAATTGGATATTGAAAATAATCGCTGAAGATTCATACCATCAATGAAATCTTACGAAAGTATTTTGTTGTTGTTTGCAGATACGGCTGGTTAACGAATTAAGTTGTTAGAATGGGACAGTGAGCATAGGCCTTTGATTAGAATCGAATTTAATGATAATAATTTGTATCGGACCTCTTAAACCCGCTCTCCCCAGTGCCCCCTCTGTGTTGCATCTCTGACATTGGCTCAATTCTAGCTCGATTATAATTAATTTGATGATGTTTTTTTACAATACAAATACCATGTGACCAGCTTCAACCCTCACATTTATATTGGTGGTGTCTTTTCTGTTTTATACAATAAAATTTCAAGCCGTATTTTTTTTATTATTTAAAACATATAAAGGAACACATAAGAATGACAATGTGATTAGTCCTATGACTATAGAAGACTCTGGGAAGATATCTAATTTTACATCCGCAGATTATCTAAGAGTATGAAATTTCAAGTTCACAAACCAAGAAATTATAACCCCAATACGTTAAACTTGGACGATATTCCAGAGTTCTCAGGTTTAGTTTTATTCAACCATTTTGTATTTTATCAATAAACAATGTTCGGTAGACTTGTAGTCTTTAATTTATCTTGCCCCGATTTATAAAGTAATAGCCTCAAAACATATATCTGTAAAATGTCAAAAAATATTAATTTTACAGTAAGTAACATTAATAAAATTTGCATTCTATATATCAAACAATATAAAAGATCTTAACACTAATTATTGAAAATTTTTAGGTATTTTGAGCGGTCTGGACTTGAAACTTCACTCAAACAGGAAAATTATGAATTTCCAACAGAAAATCATCATCAAAATCAATACAACTATGGCGATCTTAGTGGTCCCAATAGTTCCACCATTAACAAGATATTAGAGAATGAGATCGAATTTCAGAAACCGTTAAATGATGTCAATGATATGAAAATTGATCTCAACACTATTTACAGTATTATCAAACAGGATTCGAACGTCGTTACGAATAAAATAAAACAGAAACCTGATGCACTAGAGTCTTCTACAGAAGATGAGAGGAGGAAAAATGTGACAGGGAACGATAAAAATCCAGAAAAGGATCCTCCGCCTGTCGAGCTGGAGGAGCCGATGGAGTGTGAAGTATGTAATAAGACTTACAATAATAATGTGGCTTTTGTGTTGCATTCGGTTGATCATCATCAAGATAATAAATATTATTGTTATTTGTGCGGATATAAAACTATGTCGAAGTATCTTATTGAAAAGCATATTCGAACCCACGAGGGTACTGCTGACTATATATGTGAGATTTGCAATAAGACTTTCACCATCAGCACTCACGCGAAGGAACATAAATATTTCCATACCGGCAAAAAGCCCTTCCCGTGCAATATATGTGGAAACAAATTTATGTTCTCTTGGCTTCTGAGGAGTCACAAACGATTAAGGCATTGGGAAATTGTAAACGGTAGCCCTTTGATGAACTTCACTTGTGTTACTTGTAACGCAAATTATACATGTTCTTCAGGTAAGCAAATATGGTTTTACATTTAATAGGCATGACGACTAGATTTTAAAAACTGCTCCACTGTGTTTTCTGTTTAGTTTAATTAATTAAAAATATTTTTTAATTAATTGCATTTTACTTAGATATGCTTACTACAATCTTAATTTACAAGTTAATGTATCGCTATTGTTCTATTGTACTTACATCATTACACAATCAAGCCGAATATAGGATAAATACAGGTGTATACTTGCTCCAATCTTCTGATTTCCTGCCTACTGTCCAGTAGCTAACTAGAACTTTGTTTAGGCAGCGTTAGATTTATGATTGTCTAATTACAATATCTTTCGACCAACCAGTACAGTTGAAATTTTCATCTTGATTTTGAGTCTAATCTGCTCCACTTTTTAACCGTCATCCAGTTTAACCTACTATCAAGATGGATGCTGATAAGTTAAGGGAAATTATCTGTGAATATACGTATATTATGCACCTCAATTCAATTATTGATGTAGATTTTAATGAAAGACTTAGTATTAAAATTACAATTAAGAATTGCACCTTGGTAAGCAATGGTCTTCCACATGTAGTTGGTCTATAATAGACATTCCTATGGGTTTACGGATTTTCTGAAGCTTATCATTATTTGCTTTTGAAAACCGTTTCTGCGTTAGAGCATAATCCATTGAAAAATAATTAATGATACTTGAACCTTTGCATTCTGGAAAGCAATACTCTTATTATGTGTTTTTTCATTTAAACAAATAACATTTCCCTTAAATGCTACAAAAACAAGGTCTTAACAAATGTCCTTATAATTATATATACTTAAAGAATCGAAATACAGAAAAGAATCTCAAGACAGAATCTCAGAAAGACAGAATAGTCATTTAGACGCGCAAAACATGGTTACGAATGTGTCCGTTCAAGTTTCCATTCTGTTTCTGTTTTGTGACGGTATTACCATACGCTGTACCTAAGAACTCTTTGTAACTGTTAACTAAAAGTTAACCGCAATAAAATACAAATGTATTTTTTTTTAATATTTTTAGATAGTTGTTTTCGCGAAACGAAAAACATGTCTTTACGAATTTTGAAATAGAATAGTTAATCAAAATAAAATTTAGTCCTGCAAAAAATAAAGGAAACATTGACGTTTTCAATAACACAATTTAATCTATATAGCATTACATCATCTTCTCTTAAACACTTGATAAATTGTATGATGTTTTTATACACATTTATTGTAATACATTATTTAAATTATTTTTAGCGATTTTCTTTAATTATACGGATAAGTTTTTTATACTGTAATTGGGGCTATATTCTTCATCTGTGCTGTGTTTTTAAGGTTTTTTTAAAATGTTGTATTGGACGGGTTATATTTAACTCTTATCAAATCAGCTTACTATTAATTACTAAATATATTTTTCGGCTATATAAAATATCATTATTTTTAAAGCATTAAAATTACCAAAAAAATTGATAAATAACTATAGGATTTGAAGTATGATTTTTTAAAATGTATTAATATAACTAGTCGTTGCCGACTAACTTACAATTTCTCTCTACACTTATATAGGAACACCCATTAGTCCCTACTTAGTCTGTAATAAAATAAAATAAGGGCTATTAGCACTTTTCAGTGTTTTTGTCATTTAGTGCACTACACTACATAATATCACAGGGTTTGGTTCCTTTAAGTCTCTGTCCTAGTTCAGTATTGTCCAAGAGCTGTAGCATTTTGGTACTTACATAGAAATGGAGTGATATCAGTTTTAGTAGCCATAGTGCTTGCTATAAATGTAATATTATTAATACATTTTTCTGAATTTTCATTCGAGTTCTTTTTTTATATGTTTTTGATCTAGTGTTTTATTATCGATGTATTACCTTCTAGCTCTAAAAGCTCATAATATTACCCACCATGGACCCGACGTGATCTGTGATATTTGCGACAAGAGCATCAAGAAAAACCAACTGCAGATACATCAACGCATTCATATACGCGAAAAACCATACAGCTGTCAATACTGTGATAAATATTTTACTCAGAAATCGTCGGTGACCCTCCATGAACGCATCCACACCGGCAAAAAACCCTATAACTGCGAAATATGCCAGAAAGCATTTAATACGAAAGGTTCTAGAGATAGGCATATGAAAACTTGCAAGAAAGAGCCAAAATAGATTTTTAAGTTATTTTAACTAAATTAGTGTTTGTATTATATTCAAAATGTTAGTCTTAGTATAGAGTCAATAAATCGGCTCCAAGATATTCTTCAGTTTTTTTTATAATAGTACTAAATTGCTTAATTGATTTAGTTTAGATTTAAGTTTAGTTTAGTTTAGATTAGTTTAGATCCTCTGGTTAATTATGATATAGTGTTTTAAATACTGCATCAGCCCTATAACAAGAGTTAATTGGTAATATGTCTCACTATTATTTGTTTTTATGAATAAGTAGACATTTTTTACGTCATATTCATAGCCAGGAATGAGAATAAAATGATGAAATAAATTGGGTACATTGGTTTATTTAATATGTATTTATTAGAAACTATTGGTATAAATCTCAGTTAGATCTCAGCTATGTAAACTCGATGACAGCTTTTAATATCATCAGTTTTATGGTCATATTGTTTTATACTCAATTGAATATCGTCTTTGAGTACGCATTATAGGTCCCATCAACAATCCTCCTATTGACCTTTCCGCCGAAAATCTTCCTAAGAAGCAATGCTGTCTCCTGGGTGTCTGCTAATATTTATCTTTGGGTTTTATCTGCTCCCTGAGGGAGTGTATAGTTTTCCCTTACCTGTTGGGATACTCACTGAAAAACCATTGGTAATAAAAAAGCATTGAAAGAAAGCTTTATCACAAAACATCATTGTCACTTTGTGAACCTTTTCATAACTCTGAAATGTATCATGGTTATGCTATTTTGAGGGTTCCAAACTTGTGACGGTCAGCTAAGGATAAATTTATATTCTTCCTGGGGGTCCTACATCATGTGGGCATCAAGACGAACGTTCTTAAGAGCAAAAAATAAAAGTAACCTCAAAATATTTAACGTCTTAGTTTCTTCTTTAGAGGAAGCACCCGCCGCCTCTTCCACTTTACCATAAAGCCTAACTATGCATACTGTAACAAATAACGATCTCTTCTACAGTGCGTTGAAGACATCTAAATTTACACTGACTGTATGACATTTGCGGGAAGTTTTACTTTTTTACCTTTGAAGAAAAGGTCGGCTAAAAATCATCAAATGCTATGTGAAGCTTATGGTAAGCATACTCCATAGATTTCAATATGTAAATACATTTTGGAAGCGGTGATTTTGACAGAGAGAGGGTTCTGGAAGCATTACTCGATGAAACCATGGAGATCTCTATGGACTACAGGTGGTGCGTTTAACTCAAGCACTGCGCGAAAAACTACGGAAATACGAGCAAAGATAAATCACTGTTATTCTTCAGCATGCACTACCACATGTTGCAAAACTGGTGAAACATGCTTGGAAAATAGGAATTGCTACCCCACCCGCTTTTTCCTCCAAATCTTGTTCCTTCTGATTACTACTTGTTCCGACATATGAGCCGTGGGTGGAAAAATGGGTCGATTTGTGGATAGCCTCAAAAGATACATCGTTCTTTTGGGGTGGAATTAATAAATTATCAAAAAAAAGTATCAATGGACAATACGGGAAAAATAAATTGTAAAAAATCCCAAACCTAACTTATATTTTTATACATACGCCTATGGTTGTGTCTTAACATAACTTAACCTACTCACTTTATTGAAAAACTACCCACATTTTTCTAAGAACAAATGATGACAATATGTTAATTTTAAAGAGTAAGTAATTTTATTTTTAAAAATATAGGAGATTTTAGCTATATAGATTAATTTTTGGTGATTTTTTAGAGATTCCACGATATCAGTTAAACTGGAGAATGAATCTCCAACTGACAATTATGACCAGGAACATTATAATTCGGACAATCTTAACGGATTCGATTCTCCCTTGGCCTGTAATAAGCTGAAAACTGAAATTGAAATTACTGAAGATGTAAAAATTGAGCCTGGCACCACTCAGGATTATCGCGACGAAGATTCGACTGTTGTCGCGAAGGAAATAGAATTGAAACCTAAAAGGGGAAGGAGAAAGAAGAATGACGTGGTGGAAAAGAAAAAGCCGAGTAGGACTAATAACACTCGTAAAAATAATCCTCCACCTATGGAACTGGATGAACCTATTCAATGTGATATTTGCAACGGACGGTATAAGAATAATATTGATTTTGTGTTACATTCGATCGAGCATAGCGAGGATAATAAATATACTTGTCATTTATGCGATTATAAAAGGGCTTCTAAGTACCATATTGAGATGCACGTACGAGCGCACGAAGGAACTACCAGATATAAATGTGAAATTTGCCATAAAGGTTTCACATATAACATTCACGCCATCGAACACAAGAATTTTCATACAGGCGAGAAACCGTTTCAGTGCGAGATCTGCGGAAAATATTATATGTTTTCCTGGGTTCTGTCTAATCATAAACGAACTCAGCATTGGGAAATTGTAACCGGCAGCCCGTTAGTGAAATATGATTGTACAATTTGTAAAAAGCACTATACAACTTCCTCAGGTAAGCAAAGTTAAGATTTTATGTAGTTCGTAGGGTTTAAAATTAATTCTATGTATTTGTTGAGCAGTCAAAAACTTATAAATAAGCTCATGACGAAAAAATATATTACATATACTGAAACGTCCCGGGCCTAACACATAGATGGCGCTAGTTTAATTCTATTCACTGCTTTTTCAGTTAGTACTAATTTTCAAAAGAAAGTCCTTAGAATTTCATGACATTCTACTCACAAGTTTGTGAATTATTGTGTTAAGAGTGACACTACTTTAGTAATGTTTTTAAAAAATGGATCAATAACAATCTCGTGTTTTAATTTTACACTGCTTTTTGATGGTAAAAAAATACCGTTCAAACGAGGCAGTGGCTTGAAAAGTGTTATAAGGGCTCCGCTCCATCAGAAGCAATAATAAATCGATGGTTTGCTGACTTCAAACGTGGTGGTAGAGACACCGATGATGCGAAACGCAGTGGACGTCCAAATGAGGTAGTAACATCAAAAAACCCAAAGCAGAGCAGTAAAAATCTAAGCTCATGACGAAACCATATATTACATATGCTGAAAAGTCCCGGGCTTAACACATAGATGGCGCTAGTTTAATTGTATTTACCGCTTTTACAGTTAGTAAATAAAAATGTAAATAATTTTCAAAAGAAAGAAAGTTGTTAAAATTTCATGATATTCTACTCATAAGTTTGTGAATTATTATGTTGTTATTCTGAGCGGTATTTGGCCATGTTTAAACGTAACAAACCGAAATTTTGAGTCGTTATGTGACAATGGATGAAACATGGATCCATCATTTCACTCCGAAATCAAAACGATTCCCATCTGAGTGGACAGCAATTGGTGCCAAGCATATTTTGAGACAAAAGATAAATTGTGTTACAAAAGTGGTATTGAAATGTTCGAGTGGCGCTGGAATGATTGGTTGGCTCTTGATGGAGGTTACATTGATGAATTAAGCTAATTTTTAACAAAAAAACAACGCTTGTTCTGTGTTACGCTCTGGACTTTTCAGCACATGTATTATATCACGCGTTTTCGGAATATTTTGTAGCGTTTTCCATTGATCAACGCTTACTGAAAATTGTTTCGTCATTTTTCGTTTACACCTATTATTTTATCAAAGAAAAACTTTTGTAGTTGGAAATTAATTTGTTGGTATCAGGTGGTTTTCACGAGCTTCTTTTTTCAATTCGTCAAAAGTTTAGATGAGTTGTCATAAAAAACAGAACCTATCGTATTAATATAATATAGGATTTTTTTTTCACATCTCACTTGGTCTGTCATAAATTAGTCAAGAAACCATGGAAAAAAACTACTCAGAAACCAACACACGCGCCATAGAAACTAAATGAACCAGTCAAATGCTTTCACGGATCGTAGCACGGCGATTGAAACAAACCAATAAAATGGATAGGAAAAATTTAAATCATTTTTATAATCTAGATGTTGGACGTTGCGAAACATTTCTCGAAAGTTATAAAAGTCGATAAAGTTAAATTTCTATTTTCACTACCTCATTATCACTTATCCGAGGTGTTTCCGATTAGCATACGTTATATAATTTGTATTATATTTTATTTTATAACGTATTGAGATGGCTTAGCTCCTAAAGAGCGCAAATATTGAGATTATGTTTATATCCAGCTTTGCGTAACCGAATTTAATGCTCTATTTATATATTTTAGGTTTGAAACGTCATAATATGAGTCATCATGGTTCACCAAGCGTGGAGCATTCCGTGCTTTGTGACATTTGCGGCAAGAGCCTTTCATCGAAAGAGAAACTCAAATTCCACCGACGTATTCACACCGGGTACAAGCCGTTCTCTTGTAAAACCTGCTCCAAGAGCTTCTCTCGCAAGGAACAATTGAAGGAACATGAAAGGATTCACACCGGCGAGAAACCTTATATCTGTAAATACTGCGGCAAGGGATTTAGTCAGAAAACACCGATGGGAATCCATGAACGCACCCACACAGGGGAAAGACCATATAAATGCATAATATGCCAAAGAGGATTTATTTCAAAGAGTATAATGGATACGCATATGAAAACATGTAAAATAGAACCGGACTAATTTGTTTGTGATGTGCTGTTAAGGAATTCGAATTTAGTACAGACTATAACTATATTTACACAATCAATTTAGCTCCGTATGAAAATAATCCTGACCTCCTGTCCTCTGTCTCATTAACTTTGGGAATGAAATAAACGAATAAAGCAAACCAAACTGAAAATTAAATCTGAGTACATTAATTTATTTAGTGTATATTTTAATAATCGTTAATTAATTTATACTATGATTAATATAAAATTGCATTCACACATAAAAAAACGAGTATTATTTTTTCATATTTATTCGATATTTACATATATTAGGATGCTAAATATTATGAATAAACTAAGTATCTAATATAGTAACAATCTATAAAAAATGCTTTTATTTTTTCCCTCTTGCGCACCTTCCAGCTAGGTGGAATGGCCATCCAATCTCATGTAGGCAATAGGGCTAATACCAGCCATGACTTCCTTGCTAGAAAGAGTTTTGGTACCAAATCTATGTATGCTTTACTAAGTTTGAAAAAATCAACTGCACTGAATTTTCTTGAGGAAAGTGAATAAAGGAGTACCGCCCATAGATAGAGCCTTCATTGTTCTATATATTACATTGAACTAGGTCATATCTCTTAAGAGCATAACATTCCCAAGACTGAGAAGTTCTCCTTCCAGGACTTTGGCACCATATCCATCTTTCTACGTTACGATAGACAACAACCAGACTGGATCAGATTCAAAATCAAGGAAGTGTACTGGTCATGGATTAGAAATTCCACACCGCTAATACAAAGTTCTTCGATCAATTGGAAGTTAAATATAAAATTTAGCATTAAAACATGAAATAAGGTTACTACAATACAATAACTAATTACAACAACGTGCAGAAAATCAGGAGATTTATGAATGAGGATCATCGATCGATTATCGATATTGTTACAATTTAGTTTATTTTATTTAACAGTTTATGGCGTATGTTTACTTGTAGACGATATGTGTGGCAGTTAAGGACGTGAATTATCATACTATAGAGATAATGTTTTATATTTTTATTATCCACTAACTTTTCATAATAACCAATCCAAAGTTGCCAAATTATTACTTTTTAATGTTTAAATATTATATATCTTCCAAAATTGAAAATTTCTTCCTTCTTGTTCCAGTCCTTTTTTAATTTCGATAATATGAATACTGCCTTATAGTTGTACCCAGTCTATGTCTATATATTACATGTTTGCATGTATTTATATATTTGTCGGTGAAAATGAAGTATCCGTGTCAACAACTGTGAAATAGCCTAACCCAACCATTAAATTCGATGATTTGGACATTTCTCTATATAAAATAACAGTTTACTGTTTAATATTATTGAGTCATTCGAAATATAACAGAACAATAGTAATAAACCATATTGTTCAATCCAGTTACATTTCTAAAGAATCCTAGGAATTTTAACATAGTCGATCTGCCTAAACAAAAATATTTGCTTCACACAATTCATATATTCACAGTAAGTATATCTGCTACGCTTAGCATTAGACACATGCATTAGTCATGATCAATTCACAACAAATGGTTAAATATATTAAATCTAAACAGTAAGTAGTTTCCATATAACTTAATTAAATGTATCTATAAACATAGACGTTTTAGAACTAATTGTAAATCGATTTTAGATATTTCTGTCAGCCTAATTTAAACAATTCCATGATCAGTATTCAGGTGAAAACCGAAATTGATGTCAACGAAGTTATAAAAATTGAGCCCAACACCATCCAGAGTTTTCCTGCTGGACATTTGACTGTATTTCCCCGCAAAATTAACGAGGAGCGTACTAAATTACAGTGTTTATCAAATCAAGATCAAAGTAACGAAAAAGAAAGTCAAGAAAATAAAAAAAAATCAGGTTTCCTACCAAAGTGAACGAGCGAATTCACTGTTATGCTTGCGATAAGACATTTAAGAACAAGGTCGCTTATGCGTTGCATTCGATTGAATATAGTGGGGATAATCAATATTCTTGTCATTTATGCGATTATAAAAATGCCTCCAAGTATCATATCGAGCTGCATGTTCGAACACACGAAGGCACTACCAAGGATAAAGGTGAGGTATATGGTTGTTCTATTTGTAAATAAATTATACGTCTTTTTCTGGTAAGTGATGTTAAGTGGATTTAAATTTCAGTGTACGCATTTGTTGTATAATCAAAATTGGAGTATTTGGAAGAAAGTTCGTGGCGTTTTGAGGCAAATCTTCTCCATTATTATCACCAATACTTCGGAATTTTTGGAGCAAAGCTGTTATTTCATAAGTAAAGAACAACTTTGTTTTTTCCTTCGAAAACTAGCTTAGTTCGGTTGAGAATTATAAGTAGAGATATTTGTTAAACTTACCAGTGGGAGGGTGTTATGATGAAAGACAAAATCCTTATTATTCAATTCAGGTGATTTTTCCTTCGCTTGTATCGACAAAACGATATTAGTTTGCCAACTAGCCAATCATATTTCCATTTTCACACTTCATCAGCATATCAGAACAGTGTACCAGAAACTACACTTATAGTACACTGGATGCGACGGAACTTGACGTGTCTCAAAGCATTGCAGCTAGCCCATGACTGTTTCCATCTATGGTTGTCGTAGTATGAAAGGTGGATCCACGTTTGATCTACAGTCACAATACGTCCCAGAAAACTTCTTTTCGCCTGGCAGGTACCCTGATGTTGGAAAAATTCGAAATGGTATTTTCAGTCAATTGGCATCTCAAGAACTAATACTGTTCTAACTCTATTTTGGCCCGTTCTTTATCAAAATCTTCAAATAATTGAAGCAGTAACTTTTTTAACGTCAATATTGTAGTCCAAAAGGCGTGATACGGTAGGCTTTATATAACTCATTTTTTTACAATTTTTATTATGTTATTTTCTACCCCTTTTAAAACTATTTTCTAGGTCTAAAATACCATAACATGAATTATCATGGCTCAGGAAGAGTTGAGAATTCCGTACATTGTGATATGGAAACACACCGATGGATCTACACCGATTTCAAACCGCTCGCTTCTGAATCTTGCCAGGAGCAACCCAAGAAGCATGTCAAAATGGTCCAAAAGAGAAAGGCCAGGGTCCACACCGGAGGGAAACAGTTTACTTGCAAACACTGCGGCAAATGATTTGCTCTGGAAATTGCAAGGAACCCACGAGCTCAATCACGCCAGCGAAAGACCCTATAAATGCATGACGTGTCAGAAAGGATTTATATCGGAATATGTTATCGGTACGCGTATGAAGACCTGTAAGAATTTACCAAATTCGATTTTTATTATGAATTTTTCTATTGTATATTTTATTATTAAACTTCCAAAAATGTGTTTTATTAATAACTTAATCAATGGCATAATTAATGTAGTGTAAAGTTTGTGGATGTATATACAAAAACGTTCAGTGCATTCACAGCAAAACATATCAAAGATAAAATTAACGAAGAACAATAGTTTTATCGTACTTATTGTATATTAAACTTGAAAGGTTTAGTGAAAAAAAAAACAATCATTCTACCTATAAAATATAATATAAACATCAGAAAGAATCCCTCAGATATATATATATATATATATATATATATATATATATATATATATATATATATATATATATATATATATATATATATATATATATATATATATATGGCATAGATAATCTATGCACAGTACTTCCTTGATTTTTGATTTTAAATCTGATCTAGTCTGATTTTTGTCTAACGTGACGTAGAAAGATGGATATGCTGTCAACGACTTGAAAGTATAACTTCTCAGTATTTGGGAATGTTGCGCCTCCCTAAAGAAATATGGCCTAGTTCAATGTAATATGCAGAACAATGAAGGGTGATCTATGGGCGTTGGTACTTCTATATTAATTTTCCTCAATGTAAACTTGACTTAACCAAGGAACCCACGTTAATCAGTAGGTCCAGTACAGATAAAGCATAATTGGTAAACAGGCAAGAATATAATAAAAAATATGTATTTATTTATTTATTGGTTTTATCATTATTTATCATTTCACTAAGTATATTAATATTTTCTTTCGTTAATTTTTTAATCGAAAGTATTTTACTGTTTGTCGATCAAAATGTATTTATTTTAATCCTAATACTATATATTTATATAATAAAAAATCCTTAATTATCCTACGCTTGGATCTGCTTTAGAACGGAATGCAATCCATATGAGGCCTAAGGGTCTAAATAGTCTATGTTTTATAGACGGTGGTCACTCTATTAAGACACGGCCCTTATTTAACGATATTATCCTTATAGCTTTATTTTAGAGGCTACAATGAAGAAGTAACCAGGAAATTACATCAAGCGAGTGAAAACTAATAGGACCTAGAGTAAAGAGTTAATCAAAGAAAAATGGGAATTTACACGTAATTATTAGGACATACATTTATAATTTTATTTTTATTTAAATTTTACATTAGATATGTTTATTAGTACTGCTGTTCTGGTGCAGTTGCATCAATAAACAAGCAGGACGAGTATGTAATAAATACGACAGCATGTATTTCCCAAATTAACAATAAATTAAACCACTTAATCTAAAGTTTGGATTAAACACTTATACACTGTGTTAGCTCATTATTATGTTTTTTGTTCTTCCGATTTGCTGCATACTGTCCAGTAGCTCTATTCTTTCTATGTTGCTATTATTTAATAACCTTTTCTCATGTTTAAGGTGAACTATTGCATAACTTCGTAAATATATTTGATTATATTGAGGTCATCGTATAGTTCTTCGTCGGATTTGTACCAATAAGTGTTGATAGTCGAAAAACTTTTATTTCGCAGATTTGCAGTACTACTTGATTTCATGCTGTAGTGCAACCCCATATGTCTACCACGTAAATAGCCAAATCCTTATAATAGATTAATACTCCAATATCTTTGATTTTAGGTTGTTAGAAGTGTTTTCGTTTTGTGATTCGTTTGCCAGTATGATCGGCTTGATCTTTTTGTCTAACATGATATTATTTATAATAATGAATATAGATTCGAAAGGATCAAACCATTTGATCTAGTAGTGCAGTGAAGTGTATTTAGCAGGAAAAAACAATATTTTTAATTATGTTCAATACATGAACATTATTACTATAGATATTAATTAAGGACCGATGGGTCCTCTTAGATATAGCTATATATAGACCTAGTTTTTATATTCTTTACTTAACAACATAGGAGGTTTAGTACTAATTGTTGATAATTTTTAGATGCGTCGTCTATGTACGGGAGCCAACAATATCAATCAAACAAGAAATCGAGGAACCTCCAAATGACGATTATGGTCAGAAACAGTGCGATTATGACAGTCCTAATGGATTCGATAATTCCACGATGGGTACCGAGTTGAAAAGTGAAATTGAAATCAGGGATATAAAAATTGAACCGATCACCATTCAAGATTTGCCTGTTGAAAATTCGAGTACTGTTCCAAGTAAAATAATGCAAGAGATTGAGTACGTGATAAAAATCGAGGATAGTGATGATGGCGACGATGGGCCCGACGAGAACATACAGTGTGATATTTGCAATCAAACTTACAAAACTGGTGTTGCTTTTGTGTTGCATTCGATTCAACACGATGATGATTATAAATATTCTTGTTATCTGTGTGATTTTAAAACTGTTTCGTCATTCCTTGCGGAGATGCATGTTCGTAGCCATGATGGCGCTACTAAATATAAATGTCAGGTATGCAAGAAGGCTTTCCTCGTGTCGTCCCATGCAGTCGAGCACAAGTATTTCCATACTGGTGAGAAACCATTTCGATGTAATAGTTGCGGAGAGAATTTTATGTTCTCTCGGCAATTATACTCTCATAAACAGATGGAGCATGGTGAAACATCAAGTAGCAGCTCTGTCATAAAGCATCACTGTATTATCTGCGACAAGAATTATATATCTTCTTCAGGTAAGCAAAGTTATACAGGAGTCACTATTTATATTTTGGGAATAGGAAAAAAACAAATAGTTAAGCTGCGAATATATTTTTATTGTTTTCAAAGTACTCGCCACGATGATCGATATACTTTTGCATACGCTGAAACCAATTTTCAAAGCATTTATTCCATTCCGAATCTTCGAAACATCATTTTTGAACGCTTCAATAGCTTCTTCGGGCGATTAAAATCGTTGACCACGCAGTGTATTCTTCACTGATGTGATCAAAAAGAAGTCATTGGGTGTCAAATCAGTACGGCAGATGACCCATTAATTCGATGTTTTGAGTGCTCAAATAGTCCCTTGTTTGAGCCGATGTGCGGGAACTCGAATTATCATGATGAAGAACAATCCGGCGTATCTTGTTTGTTTTCCTCATTTCACCGAAGACTTCTGGCAAACAAATGGTTGTGTACCTATCAGAATTTACTGTTCTACGATCCTCTAGAGGCACTGTTGCAATATGACCAGTTTTCCCGACAGGCCACCATTTTCTTTGAAGTGCTTCGTGCGCGAACAACTTTTGTTGGATTTGGTTCATCTTGGAACACCCATACAGTCGACTGCTGCTTACTTTCGGACTCATACGAATATATCCATGATTCGTCACTTGTCACGATTTTATAAACGTTTTTCGAAGCACCGCAATTGAACTTCTTAAGCATTTCTTTGCACCAATCGGCACGAGCCTTTTTTTGAGCGATTGTCAAATTGCTTGGGATACAACGCGAACATAACTTTAGTTCCATTTTTTACCGAGAGGAAACTTGCAACTAAATATAAAATAAGCAAATAGCCTCCGTGCGACAAAATGTTCTATGTAGGTATATTGTTAAAAATGTCAAACTTTACGATGGAAGTCAGATGTACTCACATGACAACGGTGTTGCCTATTCCCGAAATATAAATAATAACCCTCGTATTTACACATAATAAGGTACAAAATTTCATTATTTTCGTTCTCATTAGCTGTTTAGTAAATTCTTAAGATAATTCAAGAGCCCACGAAAGATTTTAAAAAATACAGAATTTAACTTTTCTTTGTTCTTATAAATTTTAAACCGGTCTTCTAGGACAACCATTAATTTATTTCGTACATTTATTAATTCACATATACTAAAATTACGATAAGTTGTATTTATATTATTTCACTTTAAACAGATCTTACTTTTATCTTATCCTTATCTATTTAGTCTGCAGCTACTAAGCAACTTGTGGGGTTTCATGGAGGCGTAACATGGCTTAATGTTTCCCGACTAACCTTTTTGTTGCTAAGATAGATCTCTTAAGAAGATCATCGATCGATTATCAAAGATTGTAACAATTTAGTATATTTTATAATAAGGTTTTTGATATAGATATGTCTGACTATTAAGGACGAGAATTATCATACTATAAAAGCAAAGTTTTATATTTTTATTATCCATTAACATCCTGTGAATTTTCATAATAGCTAATCCTTGTTACTAGTAGTGGTTGGACTCTTGTTCACGGGATCTTGGACTGTAAAATTAAAACTGATAAATCACAATTCAATATTGCCAAGTTTTTACCTTTTAATGTTTGAATATTATATATTTTCCAAATATGAGAATTTCTTCTTTCTCGTTCCAGTGCTTTTTTAATTTCGATAATTTGAATTCAGCTTTATAATTCTACCCATTCTAGTATATGTATTAGATGTTTGCATTAATTTTAATATTTATTGGTGAAAATGAAAAGTATCAATATAAACAACTGTGAAATGGAATCGTTGGAGACCCTCAAATTTTAAAGGCTCCTACAAAATTTTTACATATTTTTTTTTTGTATAAAATTATCAGATTTTTGTTTACAATGTTATTCTGTATGCTGATCTGATGTAATCGAAGACCGGAAGTCGTTCAGTGTAATAGCCATTCAGTTTACCTTTTAAACACTAACCGTATCATATGAGAAGGCGTAGAAATATTACAGGCAACTTCTTCTATGGTGTAGTGCTTAGAGCGTTCAGCTCACTTGCGGAGGTCGCGGGTTCGATTCCCGGCTGGGGCAACAACTTTTTTTTGTTATTCTAGCTTGGTTAGCACATTTGTCTAGGTTAGGTAATAGACCCCTGAGCCTGAAGCGTTCCTGATTTTCAATCATTGTTTCTTTATTCCTATATTTCCTCCTACGGGCTGCACCTTTATTTGGCCTACACTCTGTAATACTTAATAAAATAACAGCGTAATATTTTGAATAAGTATCTAACACTAAAAAAAGAAACATTTTTCAAATATTAACAAAATAAATGAACCGACTTGAAGAAATCAGTAGGGCACTCACTAAAAATTAAAATAATAATCGAACCTTATTATAGTTTTAACACAAAAAAAAATCTTTAAAATAAAATATGTACACAATAATCGTTGTAATATCTAAGTAACCAAAATCCTTATTTAACTTATCTGCTACACGTAACAGGTCAATTGAAAAGTCCCCGGCCTAACACATAGACAGCGCTACTAGAATTAAATCCATACGTTTTTATAAATTTGACAGCTGTCGGATCATTAGTTTGTGAATTATAGCATTTTGAGTGAAGCAACTTTTGTTATTGTGAAAAATGGATAAAAAGGAATTTCGCGTGTTGATAAAATATTGCTTCTTGAAGGGAAAAAATACAGTTGAAGCAAAAACTTGGCTTGGTGCCGACTTTCCGGACACTGTCCCAGGAAAATCAACCATCAAGGATTAATATGCTAAGTTTAGACGCGGTGAAATGAGCACCGAAGAAGGTAAACGACGGTGGACGTCCAAATGAGGTTGTTACAGACGAAAACATTTAAAAAATCCACAAAATGATTTTGAATGACCGTAAATTGAAATTGAATGAAATAGCAGACACTCAAAAATATCAACTGAACCTGTACATCATATTCACGAATATTTGACTATGAGAAAGTGCAAAGTGGGTGCCGCGCGAGCTCACTTTTGACCAAAAACAACGACGAGTTGATGATTCGGATCAGTGTTTGAAGATGATCAAACCTAATAAACCCGAGTTTTTGCGTCGATATGTGACAATGGATGAAACATGGCTCGATTCATTCACTCCGAAGTCCAATCGACAGTCATCCGAGTGGACTGCACACGATGAGCCTGCCCCAAAGCGTGGGAAAAAGCAACAGTCGGTTGACGAGATTATGGCGTCTGTATTTTTGGATGCGCATGGAATAATTTTCATTTACTATCTTGAAAAAGGAATGACCATCAACAGCGACTATAACATAGCGTTATTGGACCGTTTGAAAGACGAAATCGCCGAAAAACGTCAGCATTTGAAGAAAAATAAAGTGCCGTACCGTGTCACAAGTCAGTGAAAACGATGGCAAAAATCCATTAATTGGGCTTCGAATTGCTTCCTCATCTACCGTATTCTCCGGATCTAACCCCCAGCGACTATTTCCTGTTCTCAGATCTCAAAAAAATGTTCGCTGGGAGGAAGTTTTCGTCGAATGAGGAGGTGATCGCCGATACTGAGGCCTATTTTGAAGCAAAAGGCAAATCATACTACAAAAATTGTATCGAAAAGTTGGAGGGTCGCTATAATCAGTGCACCACCCTTGAAGGGAATTATGTTGTATAAAAAAAACTAATTATACCAAAAAAAAATTGTTTTATTACGGAAGGCCGGGGACTTTTCAATTGACCGATTATTTTATATTCTACTATATAAATACAATTTAGATTAATACCTATCTAAACCTATTTGTCTATTTACAGTATTATTTTATCTACTACCAACTGATCACTTTGAAGCTGGTTGGTGATATGCGATGGGAAAAGCTCAGAAGAGGGAAAATTACTACCACACGAGTTGTTTGAAATTTTCATTTTTGTTCACGAGTTGTTTCATATCGCTGAAGATATTAGGTTAACGTGTATTATACCAAAATTTCTCTACAAATATTTTTTAATGAAAAAGAAAGTGTGGATCAAAGTACATGCAAACATCTAATATCACCACTGCAAGAATAACATTACAAGTCAAAAAACCTAAATTTTCAAACTTAATATAACAGTTACAGTGTCCAAGATATAAAATTATACATATTTCTGAAAAGCACACTTGAAAGATAATAAGGTAAAATATCACTATTCAGGAAAACTGATGAATATATATCCAGATTTTATGTTGTTCATAGTAGTAGCAATATTTATACTTGGTTGTAGGTATGAAAAACATTTTTGAAATCTAAACAGTCTGTGTCCTTTCTGGTGGTATCCAAAAGTTACAATACTTCAATATTATCATGAGAATGTAGTCTTTCCTCATGCCCCCTTGCAATTCTCTTGATTTCTTGACTGACTGTGGGTATCTGAAGGTCTCAATGTAGGTAATTAGTCCTATAGTATTTGTGCACCCACAATACCTCTCAGAACTTTGTTCTGAAAAATGTGTATTTTATTTATGTTACTCTATGTCAGAACATGTCCATAATTGAACTTCGTATGTCGATATAGGTTTCAGTATTTTCTTCTATAATAGCAATTTATTATGTACTGATAATTGTGATGTTCTTCCAATTAGCCAGTACATTTTCCTATATTTCAATTCATTTCAATGAAGATGCATTCCGAGATATTTAGCGTTGTTGCTATATGGAATGATAGTATTATTGAATGTTATAGGTGCTTATACTGTCTGTTTATAGGTGAACTGCACATGTACAGATTTACTTACATTAATTCTTATTTTCCAAGCTTATCTTCAATTATTTATATTGTCACTTGCCTATTGTAATTTTCGGGAGGCTTCTTCACTATTGTCTCCGACAGCTATAATCGCAGTATCATCAGCAAATGTAGCCATCGTAATGTTCTCCATTTGTGGTATATCATATATGTAGAGTAGATAAAGCATTGGTCCCAGTACACTTCCTTGTGGTACACCTGCTTTAGCTTGTTTTATTTTAGGGTAAGCTTCTTCTTGTTTGACTCTAAACATTCTGGTTGTAATGTATGATTTTAATAGTTCGGTGTGATGTTTTGGTAGCATTTTCTGTAGTTTATCAACAAGGCCTTCATTCCAAACCTTATTGAAAGCTTGTGCTACATCTAAGAATATAGCTGAGTATACTTTTTTACTTTCGTAGGTTTCAATAACATCTGTTATTCTATGGACCTGGTCAATTGTTGAGTGCTTGTTAATAAACCCAAACTGGTGTGTTGTTATTGAGTTTTTTCTCTTTATGATCGGTTTTATTATTTTCAACAGGAATTTCAAAAACCTTAGATATTAGTGGCAGCAGTGACTTCCCAGGTATAATCTTATTAAAGTAAAATAATGGTATACCTATAAATGAAATGAGCAAAATATCATATTCTTTTTAAAAGTGATGTTATTTCAGCTAGTCGAGCACATAACTTCTCTGTACCGACTCAGAAGTGACATAATTCTAGAATTACTAGATAACGTCACTTCTGCACCCTTATTCTAAACATGTAGAGCATCATCTATGTGTTTTCATGACGTAGAAAATCCAAATTTTATTTTAGTTTTACTATAACTTTTGTTACGATAGAATAATGTATAAAGAAAGCTCAGAACAAATTTAAAGTAAACTGGCCCGGCAGAACTTGAGATGTCATGTCGACCGTCTCGAGAAAAATAGTTTCCAGAAAATCTGGCTTAAAATTTCGTTTTTAAATTCCGCGTCACTAAAACATGTACATCTCTCAAAATAATTTAAATTTTTAAAAATCCTCTTAAAGGCATATTTTTAAATATGAATAAGTGGAAAATAATCATTTTGTCAATATTGTCCTTATACGTAAATAAAAATTTATTATCATTCTATTACCTTCCAGGGCTAACACGTCATAATCTGGAATACCATAGTGGACCGTATGAAGACCAGGCATATTCAGTGATGTGCAATATATGCGGTTTGGAGCTCCCATCCAAGGCCATACTCAAAGTCCACCAGCGTAGGCACACCACTTGCGATATATGCTCGAAAAGTTTCGTTAACACTCAACAAATGGCAGCACACTGGGCAAAGTGCAACAAAGGATTAACGCAGAAATCTGCGATCAGCATTCACGAAGAAAATTCTCCCAAAACTGACGATAAACCTTATAAATGTCTGACATGTCAGAAAGGTTTCTTTGTAAAACGCCATGCTATTTCGCACATGAAAACTTGTACTAATCTGACATACTAGTTGTCCGAAATATATGGAATAAATCAGTATTATTATTTCTATGAGTAAATTCAGGTTCGGATTAGTTGAGTAGCTCCTAAATTATTTTTTAAGTGTTTGTGTGTATGTGGTATATTTTATTGACTATCGGTCATCTGTGCCATTGTGGCTATAGTATATTGTTCTAATAACATTTAATAGTTTTACTATAGCTCTGAATATTTCTAAGAAAACCTATAATCATGAACAATATCATTTAATTGAGACTTTGTTATGATAATAACAATACGTTATCGACGTTTTGAAATCCCAAACTTGAGATCAGAAAATACAGTCAGGAAGTTGAGTTGATTTTACAGAAACATATTCTATAATATAAATATTAGGAGTACAACTTAAAAAGTACCATCTTTAGTAAGTATATAACGCTAAACCCCTTTCATTTCTGTCGTTGGAGCAGTTTTTTTAATTCATATGCTATACATTATCCTTCTTTTTGTATTATTCCCAAGATTTATAATCAATGGGAAATGATTTTTTATGAATATGGCATCAAAGTTTTTGCATGTTTTTGCTAACTTTATCTTCATTGCTAACTTATGATCTCCATTCAGCTTTTTCACTAATGGTTAATGGTCACACTTTTCACCAAATGGTTATTTTCACACTACGCGCATCAAAATGCAATTAAAAGCAAAAACCTTGTGTAAATGGCGCTCAGAAACGTGAGCTCAAAACTTATTTCTGTTTACTTATTGTTTGTTAAACAGCTGTTTTGAATTTGTACCCTTAATATATGTAAATTTACAACTAAATAAACTATTGACTGTCATAATGTTTTTCCGATATCTCTATCGCAGAAATGCATATGCAAATTTGCAAATGTTTATATACATATTAATATAAAAAACACGCTATGTGTATTTCATTATTAATGTAAAACCACGAATAGAAAAAGTAAGTACAGTAAGTATATTTTGTGCTTATTATATTTAACTCATAGATGATTATAATACTAATTATTAACATTTTTTTAGATATTTTGACCAATCTATTTTAAATAACATAATTTATGGACAGGCAATCCCCGCAACATCCATAAAGCAAGAAAATGACGAAATCTCAACTCAATATTATAATCAGGAACAACACAACAGCGATGCTCTTAACGGATTCAATAGTTCAATGGTTGTTAAGGTATTGGAAACTGAAATAAAAACCGATGAACCAGTAAATGATAACAATGGTAATATAAAATCTAAACTGGGGATAAGCCTGAAACAGGAACCCAATATATTGGAAGGTTTGTTAAAAAAGAAGGGGAAGAAAAAATCGACGAGAAGCAATAGAGATCAGGAGAGAAATCCTCCTCCTATCGATGAACCTATTCAGTGTGATATTTGTAATAAGACGTATAAAAATAACGTTGTTTTTGTGTTGCATTCGATCGAGCATAGCAAGGACAACAAATATTCTTGCCATTTATGCGATTATAAAAATGCTTCCAAGTACCATATTGAGATGCACGTTCGAGCGCACGAGGGAACCACCAAATATAAATGTGAGATTTGCAATAAGGCTTTCACCATCAGCACTCACGCCATCGAACACAAATACTTTCATACCGGCGAGAAACCGTTCCAATGCGAGATCTGCGGGAAATATTTTATGTTTTCCTGGTTTCTATCTAGTCACCGGCGAACTCAGCATTGGGAAATCGTAACCGGTAGCCCCCTGGTGAAATATGATTGTACTATTTGTAAAAAACATTATACGTCTTCTTCAGGTAAGCAAAGTGTTTTTTTATAGTCGATAATGTTTAAATATCTATTTAAATTTCTATAATCGTTATGATGTACAGGAAATCAGAACAAGACACTGTCATTCTATATTTTACTTCCAAATACATACAGTGGCTAGACAAAATAATATTGAACACCTCACGTATACCCAATTTTTATTAATAAGGTGCTAGGAACCGTCTATTTTTAAAACAACTGCGATTCTTCAGGGCATAGATTCGTAGTAGTGTGAATAATTTCGTTTCAAAGAAATATCGTTCCATTCTTGCACCAGAACATCCGCCAATTGATTCATTGATGTTGGAGATGGAAACTGCCCATAAGAATTTAATTATGTTGAGGTCTGGGTCTCAAACTAAGAATGAACCTTTTCGGCTGTGGGTATAGGCGCATTATAATATTTGAATATTACGGTGCTTAGCAGCAATATGTTAGTTAAAGTAAGAGCTTCATCATTGAATATGTCGAGATATTTATTAACAGTAAACCCACCAGTGATGTGAATGGGAGGACCAGCGGAATACCACGATATTGTCGCCCCAATTTTAACGGAACCGTATCGCATCACTTCATTAAGTGTCCAGTTTTATGATCGCATCATAATTTTTTTGGCAGCTTAGCGTTGCCTTCCATTATAGATGAATTCGTAGTAGCAACCGTCTCATTTTTGCTTGTCAGACTTTGGGTTTCATCCACTATTCCTCTTCGCCCATGACATTTTTCAATGCTTTGTGTATGATCATTTGTGAAAACTCCATAGGAGTCTCTACAGAAAAATTTCGTTACGTCCACTTTATTGGTCAGTTTATATCTGCGCTATAGATTCCTGTGAGGAAAACATTTTGCTGCGAAGACATTTCATTGATTCTTTCATAAAGTTTATCACGCAGGGGATCACGCACAGCACGTGACTGTCCTGACGTCACGTTTCATCTGCCAATGAAATTCAAATAAAAAACAATATAGTTTCTGTAAAACATTACTAAATAAAATTGTATAGAAATATAATTTGGTAAAATTAATATACCCATAAAATTAATATATCTATACAATAAAAATATAATATCTATATCTAATTGATCGCTAGATATATATCTCTAATAGATCAAAAACAAAAATTCCAAACTATCTTGGTTAAGTAGTCCCATATATTAATTCGCATAATTACTCAAAATATTTTTCTTTAAAATAATAAACCCCCTCAAAGTAGTTATTTTTATTTGATAGCATTTTAACATGTTTGTTTTTAGTTGGGCAATAAAAGTTTACACTATCTAATTTATTATTTATTATAATTTGCACCAAAATTTCTCGTGTGATGAAATATTTTTTTAGTGGATTTGTAACTAACAATAGTTGATCGAATAATAAGAAATATCCTCTTGACATAGCTCCTTTCGGAAGACTATATTATTATTAATATAGACTAAGTTACGTCAACTTACTCAAGGCAGCCGAATACTTCAAAGGAAACGATGCTGCATTACTTTACTATCTGTGCAACTGAGTACATAACACTTCTTAGATTCAGGCTAATATTATATTAATGAACTTACACTTCCAATACTAGCCACACATGAATTTGGAGCTTTCTCCAAATTCACCTTAACAAAGTCGAAGTGTGGTTGAAAACATGGAGTACAAAGCAAACGAGACAAAATCTACCCATGTGACATTCACCCTTAGTAGAAGAACATGTCCCTCAGTAAAAGTGAATAATCATGAAGTTCTCCAAGCAGACAACGTTAAATATCTGGGAATGCATTTTGATCGACTTTTGACATGGAAAAAACATATAGTGACAAAATACAAACAGCATGGGCTTAAACTAATCCAAATGTATTGGCTAATAGGGCGTAAATCTAAATTATCATTAGATAACAAGGTTTTGCTGTATAAGTCAGTACTTAGTCCTATTTGGACCTATGGTACTGAACTGTGGGGTTCAACTAGCAAATCTAACATAGCTATCCTCCAGAGGTTCCAGAATAAAGTGTTGCGAGTCATCGTCGATGCTCCATATTACGTCCCCAACAAACTGATTCAGCGCGATATCCCCTTAGAACCCATAACGAGTGTGCTTCGAAGTGTTAGTGCAAAGTACTCTGAAAGACTATTAGTGCATAGGCTCAAACGCATTAATAGACACATAGAGTGAGATTTAATCATCTCTAGAATAAGTTAGAACAGTATTTAGAATAAGTTAGGATAGACTTTAAAATAAGTTAGAATAATATTTAGATTATAAGTTGTGCAACAGATCACTTACTGAAGCGATCATCTACCTGTCAGGATAGTTATATTATATAACGGAAATCATATAATAATAGTTATTGCCCATGGGCAGATTGTTGAAGTTCTAAGAGATTAATTTTTAAAAAATTAAATCACTAAACCGTATAAAAAACTAAATACTCATCCCTACGTAAGAGACACTGATAATTGTGTCCAAAACAAATAAACAAGAAACGCATTCTGGAAACCAATCAAATCAAAACAGCGATTAAAATAACTAATCAGTTCAAAGTAGTGACACTTAGATAGTGGGCTTCACAAAACATTTCTCAAAATTATCTCTAAACTTAAATCCTTATTTTCCCTGTGTGTATGCTGTTATTATCGTAGTGGATATTATCGCTCGTGAAACGTTGAACAGTTGAACTGATTTCATCACAGATGTCCTCGCTAAGCAAGAAATTAAGGGATTCCACATTTTACCATTTGCTTGTTTTGACCGTTACAGAATAAAGCTTCTATAATCTACAAGATACTAATATGTGACCTAGAAGACTTAGCAAAAAAATTGAGCAATATACTAAAAATATGTCTCACTTTAGTTACACGGAAGCCATGTTGCCAACATACAACAAAAATACTTTATTGTATGGTGTTCATATTATTTTGTCTATCCTTTGTATTTGTAATTTATCTTGTCCCTATAATAGCACTACAACGATAGATTAAAAAGTAAGTCAAATTTCAGAAAAGGCGCTATATATTTCTTCTAATAGACATGGTATTTTTATCATTATTTTTTGGTTAAATCATACTATGATTCAATACAGACAATTTATTTTTTACACCAATGACAACATTCTGATACATTTACATCAAATCAAATAATAAGGGTGGCATAAACTATGTGGCATTGTAATATAATTTAATTAAAATAATAATATTATTTGGCGAAATTATAAACGCACACTCACTCAAATAAAATTATTATTCGTGTATTATTATTATGTTATTTATTACATTATTTATACATTATGTTCTAGGTCTAAAACGTCACAATATGACACATCACGGTTCACCAGGTGTGGACCATTCCGTGCTTTGCGACATATGCGGCAAGAGCCTCTCGTCCAAAGAAAAACTCAAATTTCATCGACGGATTCATACCGGTTATAAACCGTTCGCTTGTGAAATCTGTACGAAGAGATTCTCGCGCAAGGAGCAACTGAAAGAGCATGAAAGGGTCCACACCGGCGAGAAACCGTACATTTGCAAATATTGCGGCAAGGGGTTTACTCAGAGATCGCCGATGAGGATTCACGAACGGACTCATACCGGTGAGAGGCCGTACAAATGCATGATATGTCAGAAGGGATATATTTCGAAAGGTGTTATGGATACGCATATGAAGAATTGTTCGGCGGCCAAACTAGATCTGGGTTCTATAAATATCGTTGGTGATCTGTAAATATGGTTGTTAGTTCTTTTATCTTGAAACTATTTCAATAAAATCAGTATTTATATTCTTATTAGAGATTTTAAGAGGGTATTCAAGTCTAGAGGCGTGAACTGTTTTGATATCATTTTTTTTTAGTGGATATTTATTGAATGTTAAGGAATACCTAAAAGAAAAAAAAGAATGAAAAACGTAGTCTCAAAAAAATAACATCTCCTCATCGATATGATGCAACCTTCCTAGTAATCTGAAACAAAAAAAAATCTCAAACTAGAGAAGCCCTGCGTGTCGAAAAAAAACGAGATATTTTTTTACTAATTTTTGATGTTTCCGAATTTTTTTAAAATATTAAAAACGTTATATAATCCTAGCTATAAAATAGCCAATGGACGTCACAGTTAACATCAACTATACTGTCAAATGCAGTATGTAAAAATATAAGATTTGTTTTATACTAAAAAGTTAATGCGGCAACATTTTAACGTTCTGACGTCATAAATATTAACGCCGTGATAGAGTAATGTATAGAGAGAGTCACCAAATTTCAAGAAAATTGGTTCAGTTGAACCGGAAATATCATGTCAACTGTCTCGAATAAAGTAATTTCGAGATAATGCGTTTATAGGTAAAGTTAAATAAATTTAACTTAAATTTTAATTCTGCGATTCCTGCTCTTTACAGTGGACATTTCTCTACATCTTTCTTTTAAAGGAGCAGTTCTGGCCTCCTTTGAAGCCTCCGAATCTTACCTTTGAACATCTCGAAGTTCCGAGGCTTCAATCAATAATAGATATTTATTATTATTTTGGTTTTCTGAACTTAAGGTTTTACGAGGGAAGACGATCCTGAAAATATTTAAAATTCTCTTATGGATATATTCTTAAAGGGCTAAGCTTTGATAATATGAAAATCGACTAGAATACTCATTTAATAATATATTTCTATACAGGGTTATGTAAAAGTATTGTGATTTTTTTATATGTGTATACCGTTTGTTTTATGATTCTCTGTATATGGATCAATATACAAGAAAGTCGAGTGCGAAATAAATAAATTAAAAAAAATTATTTTACAAGTTCGTGGTTTCATTTGCTTCAGTCTTCTTGTATTTTTAAAGCCTAGTTTTCATTAATTTGTACCCCACAGGCTTTGTGTTCTATAATCTTTTCAATAGTAAGTCAAACAGTGTGTATCTTCCGACTAACCAATACAGTTGTTAAATTTTGAGTTTGTTCTACTCAGCCTTTTGTCTAACATGATGTTTCCAATTTAATTTACCATCGAGATGGATGGTGATATATTTCCCTGATACTGTTTGATAAAATGGGCCTCTCTCAAATCTTCCAATTACGTTTTCGTCTCTTTTGATTGAACTATTAAGCTGTATTTTAATAAAATATATTTTCTGATCTCTGGTACTTTTTTGTCGGATTTTGTCACTTTCAGTTTTCCTATCGCTATAAGTAGAGATATAGTATCTTATTCTTGTTAGTACGAACTGTTTCTGTTAAAGCTTCGGAGTACAAAGTATATATAAACACTTTTTTTAATATGCGATATTGAGTGCTAATTCACAATCAACCCATCGAGTTTTGCGGATACAAATATACAGAATCATTTGTTCAAGCAATCTCAATATAACGGTTTTAAAATTTTAAGGAAATCTAATTTATTACATTTAACAAAATCACAATACTTTTTGGTAATATACTATATAAGTTGTTAGATGAGTCCCTCACGAACTGTTTTTGTAGCATATTTTTTTTGTTGATGTTAAGTTTTAAATGCAGTTGAATTTAATAAATTCTATATTCGTTATTGTTTAGTTTGAACAAAGTGGAGGTTAGTAAAAAAGAAAAACGTGCTTCAAATTATTTTTTCAATCGTAGTAAATGTTCCTAATCGGTCCCTTGATTGCTCACCTATCATGTGATTTTATATACATTTTAATTATATATGCACATTATAATTGTTTCTAAAAAACCTATATTATTATATATTATTTAATAAAAGCTACTTGACTTTTGGTGGTATTATTTACATAGATATACAATTAATATGTCTTAATAAATTGAAGAATTACTATAGTTAAACCAATTAAATAAACAAATGTATTTACAAAATAATCTTTCGTTATTGAATTTATTATTAACATTAATTTCTTTATTATTTATATGTGTTCTAATTTAATTAATTATTATTAATTTTAGTTCTGATGTTTTCGTCAGTGCTGAACGATTTTGCTTTTGTAAAAAATAATAATATCAATAAATGTCAACGCATTTTTTTACATTTATTCATTTTTAATAAAGTTCATGTCTTATTTGGTAATTAGAATAATCTTTTTGAAGATCTAATACATAGCTCAAATTATAAGTTTGCAATATTACTTTACAACTAACGTAACTGAAATATTAATTTGCTGTCAGTTACAGTATCTTCAGCATGGAAATTTTTAATTTTACATGTAGCTTATAAAATTGTTGTTTATAACTATTTTTTAAGTTATTAAGCAGACTTGACCATATTATGATAAAACGTAAACGTTATTCTATAAATAGTTTAATATATATACCTATATATTTGACCAGGCCAATCCCAAAGCATACTCTGGTCAAATCTTAGGTTTTACAAGTTAAAAAACCTGAAACCTGCAATACTTTAGTTTCAGAAAAACTGTTCGATTCGGTTGAAGTGTATCTTTAAGCGTTCAATAAATGTATTATTAGTGGTTCAGTCGATCGGTTGCAGATGGTTTGAATGTTTATGCTGTTGCTGTAAACGCCAACATGTCTCTCAAGTAAATAATAATTTCTCTTGACGAATATTGGATGCTCTTAGTGCTTTAAGGTTTGTTTTTGCCTTTTCTAAGTCTACTTTGCGTACAGCCAGACCAGAGTCACCCATAAATACCAGGAATAAGGGCTAATTTACTGCTGTAACTGGTTGGTACATAACATTCAAAATTGCTACACATTTAAAATGATAATTTTGGTAATAGTATTCGATAGTAATAATAAGAAAATGGTTTTAGAGAATACTTCTTTAATTTAATGTTGCACCTGACTTAATCACATAACAGTTAAATAAGATATAATAATAAGATTTGGAATCTGATTTTAGTTTTCTGAATAAATACAATTGAATTTAATAAAATATATTCAAATATAATGCCTATCATCATCATCATTATGCGTACCTGACTACTGTTTCACAAACTTTAATAAAACCAAATAAAAGTTTAAAAAAAATTTGTTCTCTATTCCTGAAAGTATAAAATTTTCTCTTTATTCCCCGTCAGTTTACCGTTCAACTTATTTAACGAATTGTTTCTTTTAGGTCGCCTAGGCGTAAACGTAAATCCAGAAAAAATAACGATCCTGACTACCAAATGAACGTTAAAACCAAATTCGATAACGACGACGATGAAATTGACACCAAACCGCGAAGGAAGGGACGAAGGAAATCGAAAAAAGTTGAGAAATTGACGAAAAAAACGAAGAGGGAGAAGAGCAATCATCCGCCTCCTATCGAGCTGGATGAACCCATCGAGTGCGATATTTGTAACCAAACGTACCGGAATAACGTGGCTTTCGCCATTCACTCGATAGCGCATAGCGACGATAAAAAATATTCTTGCCATTTGTGCGACTTCAGGAACGCGTCTAAGTATCACATTGAGATGCATATTAGGGCGCACGAAGGTACCACGAGGTACAAGTGCGAGATATGCGACAAGGCTTTCACCGTTAGCACGAATGCTTTGGAGCATAAGTACTTTCATACCGGAGAGAAACCCTTTCAGTGCGAAATATGCGGCAAACACTTTATGTACTCGCGATTCTTGGCGTCCCATCGCCGTACGCAACATTGGGAAATTATGACCGGTACGCCCTTGGTTAAGTACGACTGTAAAATTTGTAACAAGCATTATACGTCATCGAGTGGATTGAAGCGGCACAATTTACGAAATCACAACACCGAAGGCATTGATACTAGCGTACTTTGTGACACCTGTGGGAAACGTATCTCTAGCAAGGAAAAACTAAAATTCCATATGAGGATTCACACTGGGTACAAACCCTTCGCCTGCGAGGTGTGCAGTAAGGCATTCTCCGAAAAAGAACGCCTCAAAGAGCACATGCGGGTACATACGGGCGAGAAACCGTTCGTCTGCAAGTACTGCGGCAAAGCGTTCACCCAAAGATCACCGTTGAAGATCCACGAGAGGTCCCACACCGGCGAACAACCCTACGTATGCCGTTTATGCGCAAAGGGTTTCGTATCCAAGAGTGCCATGGACGCTCACATGAAGAGTTGTTCCGCGTTACAGATTCCCAGTTATACGACGAAACCCCCAAGTAAAATAACCTTGCCATCACCATTCACCGATGTTCCTTTCATGTGTCTAGTCTGTAACAAGATCTACGGCTCCAAGGGAGCCTTGGATGCGCACATGGTGTCTCACAGTACCAGCGGCGGCGCCTTCAACATGACCTTATCCCCTCCCACCTACAATTACTTCTCGGACGACGTCAACGAGCACAAAATCGAAAAATCGCCGTTCGCCGGCCAACTGCAAGACATCATCGAGAAAAGGGACCTCGCCACGTCTCTGAACCAAATCATGATTAAAAGGGACATCGTCAACAATGTGATCGTCAAGTCCGAGTTCCTGGGTATGCAACACAAAAACGACTCGGTTAATCAGCTCGTGTCTACGAAGATTGACGAGTCAAAGGAAAGGGAATATGCTGAGGATATCGAGAAGAAGCAGTTGCTTCACGATGAACTCAGCCACTAAGTGTCGTTATTAATATTGTTAAATGATAATGTGATGCATACAAAATAAATTATCTTTTGATGATTAATTGTTGCTTGAAAACCCAAGAAATTGATATAAAACGTATATTTTATTATTTTCAAATCAAAATCAGGAACCATAAAAAGACTTTCAAGAACATTCGTATAAAAAAACTAAATGATTTAGGAGTTTTGCGAAATATAATCGCTTTATAATAAAACACTGTTGTTTTTGTGTATGTTTATTTCGTAATTTTCAATAAAATGAAGTAACTCATTTATTCAAGGTATTGGCCGTTCTATGGATGCCATCCCAAAAAAAAACTGATTGTTCTTTGAGTAAAACCACTCATAGAGCCATTTTCTAACTTCTTCCTAATTGTTGTGCTGCTCTGCAAGCGCGTGACCCATTGATGCGAAAGGTTGATAGTCGAACGAGGCAAGGTCTGAAGAGTACAGCAGGTGCTATAATATGTTCTATTCAAGTGCTGTCAACGCTTCCTTGACTGATTTTGCTCCATGAAAAGGCCCATTCTAAATGTGTGTATTCGGGCCCATTCTAAATGTTTAATCAATGCGTGCTTCAAATTGGTCATTTGATGCAATTACTCAGTTCTATTTTTATAAAATAGAGCAAAAAGATTACTTATAGTGGATATTGCATATTAACAACCGTGGTAGATAATATTGTCAATTTAATTCAAATAAGAACAAAAACTAATAAAACAACAACTTTTAGGCAACAAGTCGTCAATATACTTTCCATCCCTTTTTTAATTTTTATTTTTTCTCGTAGAATATTTGCTTTTTGTCTTTAAAATAGGTTTCAACCTCAACAAGCAATCATTTCTTCGTTTGATCCAAACGTGTGATATTCGTTTTGTTAACATTTATAGAGTGTATTTTATTGTTTTAGTAATATTTAATAATTATTCTCCATATCTAACACCAAAACTTTTATTTTTATTTATTGGACAAAACACAAAATAAAATCAGCAACAATAAAAACACGTTCAAAAGCATAAACGTTAATAAAAATAATGTAAATGGTCTATAATATTTCATATTTTACTATGACCTGTCTGTGATAAAATACAGTTATTTATGTAGTAATTTATCTACAATTGTTTTAATAAACAACTACTTTTTATTCAAGGACAATATCGGTATATACTAAATTCTTGCTAATATAATACTTAACAACACCTTAGAATGAGTGAATGAACAAAATTCCAATCCGCGACTGCCGCACCAGTGGGAATCTACGTGGAAACAGTAAAAATTAATTAACTGCAGCTAATTATGAATGAAAATATGTAATATATAACAGTTCTCTTTTGATAGTTAATTAAATTGAATCTATTTCATAGTAGCAAGTTTTTATTTAGTTCAAGATATTTTTTAAAAACTTATTTTAAAATTGAAATTTAAACGATAGTCTGGACATTATTTCCCTTAATGGATTTTAAGGTTAACTTTTAGGAATGTTTCTATTCGCTGCAAGTATATAGTTAAAAAAATAACAAGAAAACCAGATGTTAAACAGACCTTGGGAACATCCGAGCGCCAGGGACCATTATGGTTTTTTTTTTCGGTCATAAGGGTTGAATGCCAGATACAGGGGCCTATTTAAAAACTGTCTGGATTTGTAATTTTTGATCAAATGCAGCAAGAAGGTCTATTTTATATTCCGATATCCCATATTACCCATTCATTATTATATTTTTAGTCATGTATTTACAAAATGGACCTCTGTTAAACTTAATTAACTTTATTTAACAATTTTATTTTTTATTTCCAAGTACCGAGAGAGTAAGTCTCGTTGAAAACGTATTATAATTGTTATACGTTTAAATATCAACGCTGTAATATTAGCTATATAAACCCAATTAAAGTGACGATAACAAATAAATAGGAACACGAAAATTAGTATATTTATTATTTTATATACATGCATCATATTATTTGATATATTATTCTTTTAACAATATTAGTAACAACAGTTTAATATTTTATGTTTTGGCTTAATTTAAATGGTAAAATGCTGGCTGTATTTCAAAACAAGAAGATATATTTCCCTTTAGAGAGAAAAGTGAAATAATATATTACAAATCTAGTATTAATAAGGAAATAATTTTATATATATATTGAATGTTAATAGGTTCTGTTCAAAACAGATGTATATTTTTTTATTGGTTAGATGTTAATCGATAATATAATATAGGATGTTGCATTTTAGCGGGAAATGTTGGTTATATTCAGTTGTGAAATAGCATCTAAGTCTGGAAGTTCAGTATTTCTTTTTTGGGAATTCCTTTTTAAATAAGGGTTATTCAGTACAAAATCTAATAGTAATAATAATTTTATATTATTCCCATACATATACAACGATTTTAATCCTGGTAACTGGTATATTAATTGTTATTATGTGTGTATTCTACTGTAATTTTACTGCACTTTTTAATTGTAACAAGAGTATATTTTTTATAATATTAAAGGCCTGATTCTATTGTTCTTTTGTACACTAAGGTTTTTATGTCCACCCTGTACCATATTTATAAAAATAAATATGTACATTGCCACTCTCATCATCTAAAGGTACCTTTTATTTTCTATAACATTGTTAACTGATCTAAATTTTAATAAAAACAAATCTCAAATATATGATTTAGTATTTATTTGTTCAATTTTATTGAATGAATATGGAGATATCAAACTGTATTAAATGATTAAATTTAAACATTTTGTTGCCATCACTCAGTTAGATATCATTCAAACGGTTTCCGTACTTTTAACTAGCTTCAACCCTATTCTGTCCGCGATTTAGCATGATGCACTTTAAATCTATTTCCACAACTTTGATTATTTATGTTTGTGTAGGTCCACAATGCTGTGAAATTATAGTACAATTAATTGAGACGCATTCTTCAGTATACCAACAACATAACTATATATATTAATCTTATGATAAAAACTGTATAAACAAATTATAAATAATAAGATAAATACATTTTACTTATTATTTACAGTTCGTTGGATTACTTCAGTGGTTTATGGTTTCAAATGTTTATAGAGGTTTGTTAAACAGGTTTGTTTTGAACCAATTGAGAGCGACTTCAATATTTCGTGTAAAATGGCTCTAAATTAATAGATACCAATACATTTTCCGTATATATTAACGTTGAACTATAAAATGAAACTTGCTATTGTCTTGTTTAAAAGTATGAGCAATATGCTGAATTATTGTTGTTATTTTGATTACGATTAGATTAAATTTACTTAGCACAATCTAATCTAATCTAATTTATAAAATTAATGTATTACTATTATGAAGTTTAGTTAAGTACAGTTCTTGGTTGATTACATAACATAGCATTGGTAATTTATCAAAGTACTTTATTTGAGCAGCGTGGGATTGCTTAGTTGTTTTAACCTTTTAGTGCAACCTCATAAATCCAAATAGGTTTTGGACTAATTGGCTGATAATACAATCTCTTTGATTTCAGATCAAGTTGGAAGAATCTTCCGACTAACGGTCCTTTGATTTTGATGTACTTTGACGTGATGTAAGAATTTTAAATAAAATTTTAAACAATTTTAACTATTTCCCAGCACTGCTTCAAAATAAAACTAAAAGTTTATAATCTAAATCAAATAAGTTATGGTCTTAACTAACCACAGCTTTTAAAACAAATCCAACTTTACACGACAAGTTGCTCTCCTTCAGACCGGCTCTCTCTTTATCGCAGAACGATTTGTTTTTGCTTTAACAATAGGCTTCAACTTCGGCAATCATTTCTTCGTTTGATCCAAATGCTTTTCCTTGAAGTATTCTTCTGAAGCCTGCAAAGAGTCAATAATTACTGGGTTCTTTTTTAACCAGGTTGTTCAGCTAATACCAAATGGTCTTTTGCTGATGATACATGAGTTTAAAGGTTATGATTTTTGCGAGCGATAGATTGGGATTGCAATGAGCATATTCATGAAGTTTTTCCCGAATGGGAGTCCTGATTCTAGATGAGTATTCACGTTCCTCATGCAATGTGGCATTGACCAATACCTGGAGCTGTCTCTTGTTTTCTCTTGGAGACATACTTGTATCAAACTCGTGCTCTAAAGAGGAAGACTGATCCAACCATCATTTTATACAGGGTTACTTTCTGTGGGATAGGGAGTTAACTATTTCTGCAGAGTAGTGGGTAAACTTATGGGATAGTTTAAAATATAGTGTCATGTGTACGTCTGATCGGGAACTATAAATTCAAAAATAATCTCTCTGTTATGTATGTTAATGTTGAAATGTTATTCGGCTTTCTTTATATTAACATTGTAATGATTATACGTGAAACAACTAAAATAGTTTTGACATTATCGGATTTATATATATTTAACTCGCGTTGTAGGTCATCCAAATCCCAGAAACTCGAAAATTATGTGACCATAAACGAACCGATTGCGTGCGACCAATGCAACGACGTGTTCCAGAACAATTATTTTTTAGCTGTCCATTCCAAGAAGCATAGTTTCGATGAAAAGTATCGATGCCACCTGTGCAATAATTATAACAACCCGTCCAGGTATCACATGGAAATGCACGTGCGCTTACACGAAAACCGAGCTTATAGTTGCGTGATATGCGACAAGAATTTTCCGTCTCACCGCCAGGCGGACGACCACGTCCAATTCCACTTCGACCAACGAACGAAACAGTGTGAGGTTTGCGGAAAAGCGTTCTTCACCGCCGCTTCCCTTAACCAGCATCAGAGGGAAGTGCATTTCAATGACGTCGATCGACACGACTGTAAAATATGTTCTAAACACTACGGAAGCGCTACAGGACTGAAATGGCATATTTTACACCACCATAATGAAACTAAAGAAGACCTGTACGTTCCCTGTGAAACGTGCTGTAAAAAAATTCACAGGGATCGGATGAAATCGCATCAGATGCTTCACAAGGGTATCAAACCATACCGGTGTGAGCTGTGCGATCGCCAGTATACAGATAGGAAACGCCTCAGGGAGCATATTCATCTGACACATAAGAAAGAGGGTGAACAGGGATTCACGTGCAGGGAGTGTCAGACCAGTTTTGACGATTGGAATTTGCTGAAAGATCATGAACTGGAGCATCTTTCTAAATGGGATATAGCCTAATTTTATCGAGTTTCAATTTCAGGTCCTTATCTAGTCGTTTTAGATGTGATACTAATGTTATTGTTATTTATTTTAATTTAATTATAAATGGTATAAATTATTATTTCTTAAAACAATCTATTTTCTATCGAAATTATCTAAAGAAGTACAGGAGATCCATTGGGAGAGTTCATGTTTTAACTTCGAATTTTTTACGTAAATATGAAGGAAAATTATTTTATTTTCAGGAAATCTTATACTAAAGGTATATTGGAAGTCTTTCCTAGGTAGCGTAAACTAAACAATGTAGTTTTCGGCAAATAAAATCTGATGGTGCATTATTTCTATTCTATAATTACTTTCGTTTTGTTTATGACGGTTTGACATTTGTACTTTTCTTTTTGGACACACTGTATGTTAGTAACGTTGGATTATGTATTTTATATAGATAACAGCCGTAATTATTATTTATTATTTAGTCTTATATGGACGTTAAAAACCTGAAATATTTTATATACTTATTAATGGTCATTAAAGAATATCATCATTTTTTCTATCTAGAAATAACTTTACAAAATTTAAATCTTATGGTTATTAACATAATTTTGTTTGCATTATGCATATTGTTTTTATGTTTTATCTACATATTTTCATAATTTTTATATAGTTTTTTTGTTTATTATTTATTTAATTATTACTTGTGATATATATTGATCAACGAACTTAAAACATCATCTGTCGTTTGTAACGTGAAATTGAAAATATTTCACAACATTAGTATTATTATTATTATTAGTAAGAAATTTACATAAAATGAAAAAATAAGACAATTAATAAATGTCTTAACCTTGAAAATCCAACACTTTAAACATGGTTAAATATGATCAGTTGTTTACCAAGCTATATGCATAAATAGAAATTCTTCTGAACCTTCTCAACCTAAATATATATCATCACTAAATTAAACACTCTCTAGCATTGATTGTAACGTAGCATCATACTGATAGTATTTATGAAGAATTAAATTGTGTTATAAACGTAAGTTATAATTTCAAAAACTAATATGTTTTATTTTTTATTTTATTTCTCTTTATATAACAATCATTTTTCTTTATTCTTGTTATTGGATTCATCAATTAACTGGGATCAAAGAACTATAAATGAAATCAATAATATGATCAAACTTATAATACGAAAACCTTTAATTAAGATAACATCATTAAGGGGTTATTTTAATCTATCGGTCGATCTTATATGGTAGTTTTTCAAGTAAATTAAGAAGACCAATATATTTAAAATCCATTTTTTTACTAAATATTCAAGTAAAACGGTCGTCTTGTAAATAGTACTTTAGAGAAAAACGAATTTAAAGTTTGATATGATGAATCACTAAAACAGCTATATCCCCGAAAATTCTGAAAAATTCTCGGAGCGTGTTCCTAAATGGTTAAGTTTTGAGAATATTTAAAAATCTATTTTTTCTCTAGACTAGAATACCCCCTTGGTAACAGCAGTAGCTAAGAAAAAGATATGATCGAATGTATACCCCACTACCATGTGTTAACATGTAACATTTTTTGTTTATTTAAAAAGTAATTTCTGTCGAAAAAAAAAACAATAAGTTTAGTAGTTACAATATTCTTAATATTTTAATAACTGTCGTCCATTATTTCAATTCTTAATCTTATCCTCTCAATTTTCAACAAATCCTCAAAAGGTATACATACAAATCATATAAAAAAAGGTATTTAAAATGTACTTCATAAAAAGGCCAAATGTCTATAACATAAGAACAATTATAAGTGTGAGCAAGTAATAATGATCATTAATGTATTGAAATAATAAATGTTGTACAATAAAAATTCAAAACCTAAATTGTGTTATTTTTACCACCGAAGTAAGTATGCTTTAACAATAAACCCATGTAAGCCTTAGGACCTAATCTAATCTATTGATATTATTTTAGCGGAGACTACAAATTAGACATCGAACTGGTCGACATAAAACAAGAATCAGACGATGGCATCTCCCTAAAAGAAACGTCTAAACGAACAGGAACCGCTAACAAATTAAATAAAGTCGGAAGTAAAAGGGAATCCCCGAACGGGAAGAAAAGACGCAGTAAAGGAGAACAGTCCGTGAAGGTTAAGGTGAAGAAAGAGACCAGGAGGAAGGCCCATCCTCCTCCGGTGGAACTAGACGAGCCGATTGAATGTGATACCTGCAACTCTACTTATAAGAACAACGTTGCTTTCGCGCTGCATACTATCAAGCACGCGGACGACAACAAGTATTCTTGTCATCTGTGTCCGTACAAGAACATTTCCAAGTATCACATAGAGATGCACGTGCGCGCCCACGAAGGAACCACCAAGTACAAGTGCGAGGTGTGTCAGAAAGCGTTTACGGTCAGCACTCACGCCATCGAGCATAAGTACTTCCACACGGGCGAGAAACCGTTCCAGTGCGAGATATGCGGGAAACACTTTATGTTTTCTCGATTTCTTGCTGCCCATAGGCGATCGCAACACTATGAGATACTCACTGGTAGCCCTCTGGTTAAATTCGACTGTAAAACCTGCAATAAACATTACGCTTCTGCCTCTGGTCTGCGCCGTCATAAACTGAGCAAACACAACGATGCCGGCATCGATTTGTCCGTATTGTGCGACATATGCGGCAAGAGGCTCTCGTCCAAAGAAAAACTCAAATTCCATCGGCGCATTCACACCGGATACAAACCGTTCGTGTGCCAGGTTTGCGGGAAAGCTTTCACCAAGAAAGACCAACTGATCGAACACGTTCGGGTCCACACAGGCGAAAAGCCCCACATCTGCAAATATTGCGGACGCGGCTTCACCCAAAGAACTCCGTTAAAGATCCATGAACGGACACATAGCGGCGAAAAACCGTACGTGTGCCCTTCGTGTGGCAAGGGTTTCGTCACCAAAACCTCCGTGGACTCGCATATGAAAAATTGCAGTAATAACGTGGTGACGGCTTTTAATCCTTCCTGGATCGGTCATCCGTTTCAACAGATAGCTCAGCCCCCGAAATATTTTTCGTTATAATTGGTTTCTTTTAAATAATAAGGTGGGATCACATTCTGCTATAAGAGTATACGTTTAATATGATTTGTTTTAAGGAATATATTACTAATATTTTGTTGTTAAAAGACATCTTCTTTAATAATAACATAAATGTGATGTTTCAAATCAAATAAAATCAATCCTATAGAAGTTTTCTTTATTTTTTGTAGTATATATGTGCATAAAAGATGGTGTTTTGTTTTAAGCGGTTATACACAGATAGATTTATCCGTAAACCAAAAATAGGAAGAATTCATTCATACTGTGGATGTAATTGTAATAACTAATAACACTGTTAAGTTTTTCAAATATATGATGAAAATTCCAATATCAAACTATCAATTTTAGTAAAGGATTAATTACATTAATGTGAAATATCATTTCTTTTTGTAAAATTATTTGTTGCTTGTATTGTAATAGAAAACTTAATCTTTCCGTGATCAGATAGCTGATCAATCATCAATCGCCAGTACAATCATTTAGAATCATTGCTCCCTATATGATGGTGCTGAGACTAGTTTTGATGTTGATCTTAGCATTTCACTGTTTTCACTCATATGAAATATAGCTTGGAGATTTTACATACATATAATAATTTTGTCATTTTCTTGTATTAACCCTTAACATCCTACAGACGAGCTCAATTTATTCCTAAAGCTTAAATAGTGGTAAAAGACTTTTTCTATTGTGTTTATATTACAAAATTTTACAGAATGTCTTATATAGATACCAAAATCTATAACTTTATTATTTTATATATTTTTATTGTTTTTATCTCAGATACAAAATCTCCCATAATTTTATAGTTTCTTGTTTATTTATGTTTTCGAATTCTTTTTGTACCAATAATGGATATAGTTTCGTACATTATTTGGATACAGATTTTCTAAATGCTCTGTATGTTTATTTGCATTTTTTCAGTTCACTGATACAGACCCTATTCAATCAATATCTCAATATTTTTAGCAGCAAAGTTTAGTTATTGTTATCATTTTTCATCTGTATCTATTTAAGTATAGTTACTCTTTTCGATTTGAATATATTGGTTTTTAAATATATCTATGTTTATTATATAAATATATTTCAACAAATACATTAATTATCGATACAGATATATAGAAAAAAATGCAATATATTAAACTATATGTAACAGGGTAAATAAAATATGTATATTGAAAAAATATGTTTATTGAAGAAATAATTAGTTTCAAAGGAATTTTAAAAATTATTCTGATTTTTTAAATTTAATTTGCCTGCCTTTTATAACTATGATTTATGTACTCTGATGAGATACATTTCATTGTTAAAGTCTGGAACTTAAGAGTACTGTTTGAGCTTTAGACAAATTTATATCATGGATTGAATGTAGTCCATTTTCGTTTACGACAAAATCTTGTGCAGGCATTGAAAATTTATATTCAATGTACACATTATATTAAATAATTTATTGGGATATTTCGAGTTAATTGACCTTTTTTGATAGTGCATGAGAGATACCAAGATATATATAATCGGATTAACAACAAGAACTTCTGTTGATTAGTGTAATAAACCTCTTAAAACAAGACACCATGTATATTTAGATATATTTTATAACGTCTAATCTGTTTAATAAGTTTATTGTGCAATACCAATATATTCCTTTTTTTTATCTTACTTGTTAAATAATAATTTGTTGTATATTTTGAGCTTATTTCTAAATTATCTGGTTCCTTTCTCTTAACGGAGTTTTGAGTTAAAAATAATTGCAACTTAATTTTTAAGTTCAATAATCCGTGACTTTATTTTATAGCTTCAAGCATTTTAGTTGTGATTTCAGTACGCCAGCTATGTCATTAAAAAACAGGATTCGTTGAATATAGCACAAATAAATAATCTTGCCAGATATTGTACAGCCCCATAATATCCCATTATGATGTAAGCATTTCGCATTTAATTTTAAGAGCTTTTTTTGTAACTTTTAACTTAACCGACTACAGACATTAACATGTTTTTTACTAATACATAAGTTGTTATTCGTTTTATCGTTGTTTAGGGCATGTTTATATTAAGTCGTGTAACCGAGATAACAGAACATGTAAATATACATTATGTAGATGATATACATATTTTTTAACAAATATTTGTATTTATATCTTATAACAAATGTTTAAATCAACAATATTGTGCAATTTATTTTGGGGGAATGTTATATGGATAAAGAAATGCATTTATCTCGGAGAATAGTCGTCGAAATTCAAAGGAATTTCATGAGTTTATTGGGACCATGTTTACCATTTTATTTGCCTCCCTGTGTATATGAATGTAGATTAAGATTCGTTTTTTAAAATATAATTAAATTGTATCATAAGGTATGTTATAAACTATATGAAAAGAATATATTATATAGGTAATAAAAGATCCCTTTAAATATTTTGATTTATTTATTTTCAGTTATGAATTATATAATCGGAATATGTATCATATTGATAACATATTGAGTATTATATGCGTCAAGCCTTTTTCTTTATTTCTTTACCGTTATATTAATATGTTTTTGAATGAGTAAATGATAGTTTTATTATTATCCGTATTTGGTATCGTTAAATGTCCCATTATTATTTATTATTTGTTGTTATATGTGGCAATCTAGTCCAAACAATAATTCTTTCAGGATGTAATAATTCTCTATCACAGAGTAATTTGTAGAAATTCATTACAACCAGTATAAAAAATATTGTCTTGAGAAATTATTAATTTATTGATATAATAATAATGATATAAAACCCATTTATATATCTATATTATCATTATATATCAACATTATCGTATTGATAATAATCAACACAATAATGTTGCCAATGTTGAAATAATGCACAAAAACGAATAACCCACCCTATATTAATTTTATTGCAGAAAACTCGTTAAATAATATATATATATATATATATATATATATATATATATATATATATATATATATATATATATATCACACCAATTTTAATATAAAATACAAATGAAAATTTTTATCACACGCCTTTTTAAGGTAACTAAAACATTTTATTGTAAATATTATTATGTATTAATCAAATTTATCAAATTATTTTAAGTCAATATAATTTTCCATTTATTTATCTATTTTAATGAACGACATTCACTGTATTTATTAAATAATCGCTAGATTTTGATGCAACAAGTCGAACAATATGCAATATATTTTGGAATATACTGAGTACGGGCCTGTGCACGGTATTCCATCATACGGAAACTACTGTTCGACTAACCAACCGCCCCTATCGAAACAACCGATCATAATGCGCATTCCTACTACGTTGCCGGCTCAACCGTAGCCGTCAAAATTCCGTATAAATCATCCGTTATATCGCTTTATTATCATCAACCCCTCAACGTTGGATATACCATGGAAAAAAATCGATTACCGTCCGGCCATTAACGCCTGCTAGGTGAAGTAGCCGTGAATCGTCGCCGGTGAACAGGTCGGCTACGTGGTTAATAGGCAACTTGGCAACCTGTTTTAAGATGGCGAAATACAGAGTGTTGTGATGATAGCGGTCTCGGTGATCTCTCAAGAAATTCGGGTCAAAAACGTGTCGTTGTTCGTGTGTTGTTTGACCTAGTGCTGTGGCAAATCCAGAAATTTCCCGAGGAAAAATCACGGAATGGATGTGGCCAAGTAAGTACCGGTGTTTCCATTGTTTGTTATTTATTTCTTTACGTCGTTCCATGGCTCGGCTGGGGATTTGTGTCTGTTGGTGGGCATGCGCCGACGTAACGTGCGCTTCGGTTTACACACAGCACCGTACGTCCGGTAAAAAGAACAAGAAAATGTTAAAAATCAATATTATGGTTTTGTAAATATGGATAGGCAGGAGCGGAATAAGTTGTTTTTAGTATATATTAAAAAAATTTATTCATACCTGCATTTAAATAATTATTTCTAACTTTCATGCAAAAATGTTTTTTTAACAAATTGATGTATAAATAAATAATGTGATCGGTCATTTAATGAGGTTTATTAATTTATTAAAAAAATCCATGTTTACCAACAGAAATAAATCTTTTGACAGTTGGCTTTCGATATTATTATTTGTATAAAAGAAAAAAAAGAAAGAAAACAGTGTATTTTACAATATTATTTTCTACCAGATGTTAAAGGTGATTAATAGTTTCTTCTTTTTTTAGGTCGTGCCCTATGGCATTTTTCACTCCAATTGTGGAGATAGCGGAACCTATCGGCGGGATTCAAACCGAAACCAAAGACCCAACTCCAAACAACGAACCGAGAAGCGAAAGCGACCAGATGGAAATTAAACACGAACCACCTGAAACCAAAAATGACAACACCGACATAATTCCTTCAGGGGAGGCGCCTTCCTCTAACGCTGCCGACATGAAAAGCGAAGACGAGGATGAGAAGAATTCGGAACCAAAGCATCAAACCAAAGACAATGTAACGATTAATAACAAGAGGAAACGCGGGCGGCCGAAGAAGAATGAGGTCAGTCCTGTAAAGAGTACCGAAAGTAACAATAAATCGCCCAAGAGGAAACAACGAGTACCAAAGAAAAATTATAAGGAGACTGACGACGTCAGTTACGAAGAGGAAACTCTTATTTGCATGGATCATCTGGACGATGATAAAGTGATAAAATGTCCCATATGCAAGGACGACAAAGAGTGGACGTTAACGGAAATTAGACAGCATTACAAAACGGAACATCCCAAGAAACGATTGAGAACTTCAAGGTTTTTTGGTGATACACATCCGTGCGATGTATGTGGCAAAGAATTTAAATCTAATGGCAGTTTAAAGGATCACATGGAGACTCACAACAACTATTTCTATTGTGACATTTGTAATCATTCCACCAAGAAGATTTTGGATCATATCGTACACCTGAAGATTCACACCGGTCACCCAGGATACTTCAAGTGTTTGATGTGCGAATTTAATACGATGGAAATAAATAAAATAAACGACCATGTGACCCATCACGAGGACTTGCTCAAATACTGGTGTGATTCGTGTAAAAAATCGTTCCAAATTCTTCAGCATTTCCAAGAGCACGACAACTACCATACTGGACTGAAACCTTTCGACTGTCAATACTGCGGTAAATGTTTCTTGTATTCTCGTTATTTACACGCTCATAAGATGATCATGCACAAGGAGGAGGTGAACTGTCCTAATACATACGAGTGTGTCATTTGTAATAAAGTGTATCAACACAGAAACAGTCTTAAACTGCATATGAATTCGCATACAGGGAATTTTGCGATTTGTGACGTGTGCGGCAAAACGCTTTCAAGTAAAGAGAAGCTAAAGTTCCACCTGCGAATCCACACCGGATACAAACCGTACAGTTGCCAGTACTGTGGTAAATGTTTCACCAAAAAACCGATACTAGTCGAACACGTGAGGGTTCATACTGGCGAAAAACCCTATGTTTGCGATTATTGTACCAAAGCGTTCTCCCAAAGAAGCAGCCTTGTGATCCACATGAGAGGCCACACAGGCGAGAAACCATACCCATGCCAATTCTGCTTTAAAGCTTTCGTCGCCAAAGCCATGTTGAACATCCACCTCAAAACTTGCAAGGGTTTTTTTCACATAGCCAAAACTGAACTGTAGACTGTGTAGGGGCATCGGGTAATATTGAAAACAATCTTGCTGGACAAGCCGGAAAATATTCTTTTTTTTTTTGTTTCTTACCACAATTTGTTAAAGCATGTTTTATTTTTATTTAAACATTTAAAAGTAGAATTGATTAAGTTAAATGAGTAGTAGCCAGAACTATTAATCATTAGATGATAATGAGTAAGTAAAGAAATAATAAAGTAGCTGCTATTTTTGGGGATTATTAGTTCTATATTGAGTGATGTTATTACTGAGGGTATGAATGACTTATTGATGGGTTTTGTAATGTACCAAGATGTTTCGGAACCATATAACATTTAGTCACTTACATTTTTGTAAACAACTGTGTTACACTGAATTATGTGTTAAGATTATTGAACCAATTTTTTAAAATTATTTAATTCAAAGTCTACTATGATTCTTGGTAAGATTACTTCAATTAATATTTCTCTGATGGTTTTTTGCTGTGATATGATTAATATTCATAGATATATATTCATTCCACGTGAAAATTATAAGAAATTTTCCTGTGATTATCTGAATATTATTTCGATACATCTGGTGTAGTGTATTCAATAGATTTAGTGCCATTTTATATAAAAACCAAAGTTATTTTATTTCAAACATAGGAAAATTTATGATAGATTTTTTTAGTATTATCTAAAGTATTGAGTTATATCAATCACCACCTGTCCACTGGTTAGCATTTAAGGATAAAAACACTGACTATATATATAAAGAGAGATGTATAATTGTGAATATATTTTTATTTTTAATTATGATAAAGCCAATTCTATTTTGTGGAATCAAAAAACAAACCAGTATTTATTACAGAAAAATATATTTAAATAGTACTTATGTGGCTTTTTATAGGAACACCATAAAGCGTAGTAGTCAAATAGGCAGACATTTATAGAAGAAAATAAACTATATTACGATATAATGGAGCTTTATTTCAGTCCTACTCATTTGTTGTCTTTTACAGGAAACACATGCGTATACTGGCGCATCCACCTTAAAATTAGTACTTTGTTTTCAATACAATAAAGTATCTTTTTTTTAGGACTGATATTTTAACGGGTATTTTACCGGACGGAGAAGAAATTTTCATACATTTTGTTGACGAGGAAGAGCCGAATAACATCGATATTGCGAATGACGAGTTAATAGAGGAGGAGGAGGAAATTTTGAAGTTAATGTATGATGACGAGGACACGAATGCTTGCGAACAAGAGACGACTACCTCAAAGCCAGATCGAAAATTACAGTGTAACATTTGCGGTAGATCGTTTAAGTATCTCATGCGTCATCTTCAATGTCACGGACCACATAACTGTACGGAGTGCCTTATCAATTTTGAAACCAAGGAGGAATACGATGACCATATGCGTCAGCATGTTCCCAACGCCGAACCGTTCCGCTGTGAGGAGTGTAACGTCAGCTACCTTACTCCAACCGATATCGCTTTACACAACTTCGAACATACCCAAAAATATTCGTGCCCGTTGTGCGATTTCACCGCGAAAGGTCGCAGTAAGGTGACTTTGATTAATCACATCAAAAGACACGAAGGCAAATTCGGTGCCACCTGCGAGATATGCGGACAAGGGTTCATTACGGAACATTTTTTGAAGTCGCATCGTGAGATTCACGAGGCAATACCTAAATATGAATGTGAATTTTGCAATAAAAAGTTTACAGTCCATCGGTAAGTCGTAATAATTTGTTACACCTATTGAGATACTATCAAAATAAAAGTTATAAACTGAAAATATAGCATTATAAGCAGCCAATTTACATAAATTAAATATGTTTATTAGGTATGGTATTTAATTATGAGGGATTGTTTTAAATCAAAATAAACTATTTTTAATTACAAGAGTACCATATATATATACCATTTTTTTTGTCCACAACAAAAATCAATTCATTTAAATGTGTATAGCGCTCGAGTGTGATGCGACGGGTGCCTTTTATATTTCGGTATTTCAGATTAAAAGTTATTTAATAATAACTATTACTTTCTAAAGCTTTTTTTTATTAATACATTCTTTCTCGTTATAACTTCCTTGAATTATTGTTAGTATTCGAAAATCTCGGTGTAAATAATCAATAATATATTTTGCTAGATATATATAGATGCTGCAGGAGATTTTGATATTTTTTAAAATTTCATTATATGAGATGATTTGAGCCTTCTAAATCTCTTGAAAAGTTTAAAATTAAACTAGTTTGCCTAATGGGATTCAGTTAGCCCCAATTATGCTAGTTAAGATTAATTTTTGTATTTATGAGGCACTTGTATAGTTTCAAAACTGTCCAAAACAAAGTAAATAGGCCTAATTGGGGCTGATTAACCCTCATGTAATAATTCTACCTGGATATATGTTGGTCTTATAGGCTATTTGAATCATTTTGACTAGGTTCAGTTATCAATATTGTTAGTTGCTTGTTGAAGCTTTTTAGTTGCTTAATAATGTCGTAACTCTATTTTTGGCAATATTCTTTATAATAATTTTTTTCATTTATTTTCAATGTGTTGGTATAAAAATATATTGTTGAGCACTAAATCAGATAATGAGGTATATCCATCAAACTGACTGAGAATGGTTGATTTATGTAATTTTTAACGTTATGGAATATTAAACATACATATTGAAACCATTAATGGCCAAAGAATCCTCAATTCATTATATTAAAAGTCACTATATCAAATATAAAGAATAGTTCTTGAACTATATTTATTAACTTTAATATAACAATAATAATTACTGACATTGATGGTATAATTTCCATTTCTCATTGCACAATTTGACATAAAAGTAACTTTTTGTTTTTAAAGTTTCTCTAGTCATGGATTCGATTTTCCTACATTTTGAATCACATCCATTATTTGTAAGACCTGTCGATAGTTTTACGTATGATACTTCTAGATTGTATTTGTAGTGGTTCATTCTGTTTCTATTTTGAAATCGCAACTTTTCTTAAATTTTGTTTCCTAGTCAAGATTCAAGAAATCTTCGAATATAAAGAATTTGTTTATCATGAATTGTAACAAACAAGAAACTATTTTCTGTATATACTGAATATGTGTATGTGTATATGTGTATACCGTCTGTATACACTGAAGAATAGCTCAATTATACCAATTAGAAAACTATGAATTGGAAAAATATATGCGGAGAAATATTAAAACCAATTTAATAGCTGCATTGATCAAAATGCATACTTCATGATTGAACAGTATACCTAATTATTTATTTTTGATGGCAAGATAAATTATTTTGATAGGTAATTTCTTACTGTCTTAGATTTTATTAGAAGAATGCGAATTTAATCTTTCAGTTATATGTACGTTCACAAAACGTTGAATCACAAGAAGGAAATGTTTGGGATAGAAGAAGCATTCCAATGTGAAGTATGCGGAAAGAGGTTTACCTTTGAGAAGAGCTTAAAACGACACTTGAGTTGCATTCATAAGATCGGAGAGGATCGTACTGTAGAGTGTCCCGTAAGTCTTGCAATAATATTAATTATATCCTTTTTAAAAAGGCTTTTATTATAAAGATTTGCCATAAAATTATCGCCAACAATCACAACCTCAAAAAGCATATGCGTCTTCACACCGGAGAGAAACAGTTCTGTTGTGATATATGCGGGCGAGCTTTCGCCGACAAAAAGTACCTCACTGCGCATAGGAACGTCCATGAAAAGGAAAAACTGAGGAAGGTCCAAGCTGCTGGTAACCAAACGTTTCTTGAAAACGACGAAATTGAATATTTACAATTAAGAAACTCTCAGGATTCCCCACCTGTCGATCAAACGGACGATCGGATCTTTTTTGATGCAATTTATTTGAATTTTACGTGACATACGTAAATTAAAAAAAGATTATTTTATAGGTTGTTGAAGACATCTATATTTTATGAAGACATGTCTTCCTCTGATTTTGTTAAATCTAATATTTAATTTATTATCAAATAAAGAACGACTTGCAAACTATAACTATCTAAATGTTTATGTTTTATTTAACAGCTTTATTTTTCTATATCGTTTTTAATTAATATTTTAACAGTTAAAGTTAATCATATATCATATATACCCCTACAGATTTTACCGTTTATGCAATGTTATAACATGTTATGTTTGTGATTGTTTGAATCCAATTACGTTACAGTGTTTTCATGAAAGCACTGCTTTACATTCATCTTTTAGTTTTTCGAATAATAGAAAGGTTACCTAATAAATCACATGGAGGCTTCAAAATATAATCACGAAGAATAATATTGAATAATAAACAGGTTGATACACATGAGGAAGATCTTGTTATATATCTGCCACTTCCATTTTACAATTTCCAAGGCTCCTAGTTACAATGGACACAATAACATATATTTACGGCAATGGCTTAGTAGGAATATTTTCGGAACTTGAGTTAAGATCAAGGATATTGACTTGTTGGTTAATAATAACGCATATTTGGACTTATGAAGTACAAATATGAGGTTGTATAAAACATTAAACCGACTATTAATACGAGGCTTCTAAAACATAGTTATTCGTTTAATTACCAATACTTATCGCTACATAACCAACGAATATTCCACACGCAGAAACTCAGAAGTGTTATTCTTAACTTTAAGCTTAAGTATTTATCCCACACCCATCTTGCTTGTGAAATTATGTAAGTATAACAAGTGGGAATGAATTAGTTTGTAAGTTAAGATTTTATTTAGCGTATCTAATTTAAGAAGAAATAAAAATACTTATTTTAATCTAGCTGTTTTTTTTTTCATCAGATATTTTTATCTTTTGCCAACAGATTTTTGGAAAAATAGATACTCTTTAGAAATATTAGATACAATGAATTACCCCGGATATCCATAGCATCATTAAATCATTAGAAACTAGAAGATTCATTAAAAAACCAGCGAATTATCGAAGATTCATATTCCAATTCACATTGGAGTTATATTGACATCACCTGATTGAAAAATTGATTTCCCAATAAAACAGATCAATTTCATTAGTTTCAAGTAGTTTTTGCTATTATTATTGCTATATCTGGATCTTGATATCTAGCTGTAATTCAACGGTAAAGTGAAACATTACTAACACTTCACCTTTAACGACATTATAAAGTCCAAAAACTTAAGTTTATTCATAATAACAGCAAAAGTCTATTGGTATTAAGCAAAGGTTATCAAAATATTCTATAGCAAAATATATTTTCATAATTAAATTAATTATTATTGGAATACACCTTAACCACAAATAATATAAATTTCTACTGTATGTGTGTGAGTATTTTGAACATTTTCATGCCATTATATTAACCAAAATCTAAAATTATAAATACGTTATGAAAACAACTGAAAAAGTATGCCTGGTATAGTATTATTATTAGCGATACTTCTGTATTATAGAAAAATATTAATTAAATTGATTCCTTGGCAATCTAATATCTTGGTAGCAATAAATAATAATTTAATTATAGAGATTGCAAAAAATTATCAATATTGTATTACAGTGTTAGTAAACACGTTTTGAAAATGGGAAATAAATACTGGGGCTATAATTATTTTATATATTTTATACTATAATAAAAAAAATGACGACGATGATATATGTTGCTTTGTTTTTGATTATGCTATTTTAAATTATACCAAATTTATAGAGAAATTAAATTATATTCGTTTAATTTTATATTTCAATATATTGTAATTTGTGCCTTGAACTTGAATATTTTTCTGGAACGCGCCATTTGATGATGTCACTTGGTGATGTATTGAAGATTTATTGCTGTCATATTCCAGCCTCACACTAGACACTGATAGTCTGCAAAATGGCAGAAAGATAACAATACAACAAATACAAAACAACATAACAAATAACTTATTAAACCAAAATTAATTGAAGTCTAAATATTCGATACAATAATAATAATAATTTAATTAAGAACAATTCTAAAACAACCATCAAAGTTCAATAATAAACTAACAGATGGCTCATCAGGCAATACTCTCGTCTAGACCGTTATCAGTCAACAGCTAACTCATTTTATATCAAATCCAGATATTCAAAAATCAAAAACTGTATCAGAATTTAAGTATTATCGATTTTCAATCAGTTTTGGGTAGATTAACCAATAAACTCAATTTAAAATATGCTCTGGTATGCTATAAAAGCTTATTTCAAACAGGTACATAAATTATATCCACCTTGACAAAACAATTAGCCAAGGGTGTGATATTTGTGGATAGAAATTTCCTTTTGAGAACAACTTTAAGGGACGTGATTCAGTTTTATGGAAAAATTGCAGAAGAAGTATATTATGAAACATCCAAATATCCATCAAAAGGAACAAATCGATATAATTGGAGATTTTGAGTTTCGTAAGTTAACATCATTAGCATTACTAACTACATGTTAAAAATTATGAATGAATTACTGTATATAGTCTATAAAAAGTAATTAAAACAAATTGTTTATCATTCAAGATAAATTTTATTCTGAATGATATCTACTGAAATTTGATAATATGGGGGAAATTTATTCAAAAAAACTAATGTATCTATTTTATTTTAGTGCAACTAAGTCATCAAAAAGAACAAAATCGAAAAACCCTAAACTGGAAACAACGACTAAACCAAAAAGGGGTAGAAGAAAAGCACACGACAGTTTATTGAGCTTCGATAAAGAACTCAACAGTATCCAGCGAAACGACTCTAAGAAAGAACGGAAAAGCAAAAACGACGCAAACGATAAAATAAAAATGGACGCCGGTGATGAAAGGACGAGAGTACGCGAGGAGAAACTGGGTTATTGGAGCGATGATAATTGGTCCGGTGATGATCTTGATTGGAAGATGGACGAGGATAATGAGGACATTCAGGACGGCTCGAAGAAAACCAGCAAGACGGAGAAACGAAAGAAAGATAAGTCGGGGCTTTGCCCCAAGTGCGGTAAGGTCGCGGTGGACCTCAGAAGTCACATGAAGAGTCACACGAACGTGTTTTCTTGCGACCTTTGCTTCATCAATTTTAAAAAGGAGAAACACCTGCTGGAACACAAGGAGGTTCACGAAACCGAAAACCCGTACAACTGTGATCGATGTAACATGATTTTCAAGAACGTTACCAAGCTGGCACTTCACAGATTCATTCATACCCAAAAATACGCGTGTCCTCTTTGTGGTTTCATCGCCACCAGTAAGTTTCGGAACTCTATCGTGGCTCACATCAAACGCCATGAAGATAATTATACCGTACGTTGCGAAATATGCAAAAAGGGATTTCTGTGTAAAAAGAAACTGGAAGAACACATGGAATGGCACGAGAACATCCCCAAGTACGAGTGTGAAATATGTCACAAGAAATTCCCAGTAAAATCCTACTTAAAGCTTCATCACAAGTTCAATCACAAGAAAGAACTGTTCGGCACCGAGGAGATCTTCCAGTGTGAGTTGTGCGGCAGGAAATTCACGTTCGAAAAAAGTTTCAAGCGGCACTTAAGCTGCATTCACAAGATCGGCAAAGATTTCACGGTCAAATGTCCGGTTTGTCACAAGATCATCGCAAACAATCACAACCTAAAGAAACACATGCGCGTCCACACAGGCGAGCGAAACTATAGCTGCGACACATGCGGCAAAACCTTTTCCCAAAAACAATACGTCACCAGGCATCAGAAAGTGCATCGGACTGAAAAAGAATCCAAGAAAGAATCGAAAGGTGACGTCGAGGAAAAAATAATCAGTTTGGAGGGGAAACTTTAACGTCTCCGAGCAGCTATTATCAAAAAAAGTCAAGACTGTAACATATATATTGGCCTGTAAAAATAATATTTTTGTACTTAAAATCTATTACATGTAACACTATTTGATCTGTTAATAAAACTAGTTGAAGCCCGATTTGTGAGATGCCTGAAATATATAGATATAAACTACCCGGGTTGTTTTTTTTAATGTTTTAGGAAGAATAATTAAAAAAAAAACTTGAATAAACATTTTTTTATAACATCTTTATTAGATACGCTTAGTACAATCTTAATTATTATTATTACAATTAATTTATTACTACTTTTCCTATGTGCTTGGATTAATTAACAAGCAAGACGAGTACGAGAAAATACATCAGTATGTATTCCTCAATTATAAAATTATAATTATTTATTAATTATTAACTTATAGCTATAGTTTGCACTAATAATACACACTAAATGTTCACACAAGTTCGTATGGTTTTGTTCGTTTCAGTCTCCTGACATCCTGTGCGCTGTCCAGCAGTTGTATTGCTTCCATGTTAGAATGATTTAGTAATCTTCTTTCGTGTTTCAAAGCGAAATCCTGCACAACTTCGCAAATCCATATGATTTCCAGGTCATTGTGCAGTTCTTCATTGGTTACATAGCGATAGGCATTGGTAATCAATCGAAGAATCTTGTTTTGACAGCGCTGTATGACTAACTGATTTGAATATTTAGTGCAACCCCATATTTGCACCCCATAGGTCCAAATTGGCTTTATAATTGTATTATAGATCAACCTCTTTGATTTTAGATCAAGTTGGGAGTATCTTCCGACTAACCAGTATAGTTGTTTATTTTGGTTCTAATGTGTTTTGCTTTTTGTCTAACGTGATGCTTGAATAAACATGAAATGTATTTTATTTAACCTTAAAACTAATTATATATTGTTTTTACCCCAACAGATTTTATCATTCATGCACTGTTATAACTGGTTTTATCCCACAGGTTGGAAATGGTACAGATGCAGAAAAAATATCGATATTTTTGGCCGATATATCGATATTTTTCGATATAAAAACTAAATATAATTTTTAATAAATCTTTAAAATGGCACTTAAAGGTTAACTAAATAATAGTATGGCTTTAAAATATAATCATGAAGAATGGTACTATATTTCAAAAGAAACTCATTTGTTGAATGTCAAAACATGGACGAAATTGGAAAATTTTGGTTGGTACACATGAGAAAGGATCATGCTACACATATCACTTGCATTTTACAACTTCCAGTGCTCCTAGTTACAATGGACACCATAACAACTATTTTACGGCAAGGATTTACAACATCACGTCAGACAAAAAGTTGGTTAGTTGAAAGATCCTCCAAACTTGAACTAAGATCGAAGAGATTGGTTTATCAGTCAATAATAAAGCTTATTTGGACTTATGGAGTGTTACTAAGGTAATATCATATTAGACTAAAAAAATATATGTTTGTACTTAAAATGTATTGAATGTATCACTATTTTCTGTGCTAATTAACAAAATTAATTGAAGCCCGATTAATCAGATGTCCGAAATATCTAAATACAAACTATTCACTATGTTTTTTTGTGTTTTAGGAAGAATAATTCAAAAAAGTTGGATAAACATGAAATATATTTTTACATAACTAATTATAATAATATATGTCAAACCAGTTCAAAATAAAACACAGTTGCCGATCTATTTTCTATTTAATACCTGTTAAAATAAAGTTTGCCATTAATTCCATTAAATTATTATACAGGATGTTAGTTAATTCATATTTCTAAAATAAATTGACTCCCAACTTTATTTAATATGACTTAACTAAAACATCCATCAAACAAAACAAGAGTAAGTAAACCGGATATCACCCGTTCTGTACAGTTTTTGGAACAGCAACTTCAGCCATTTATTTTTTAGGCCGCTAATAACAATAAAACAAGAAATCACCATCGATTACGATGACGTGAAGCCCATTATGGATTCGGCGCAGAAAGCCAAACGGAGAGCGGGACGCAAGGGGTCGAAGGACCCGTCGTGGAGGATGCCCGAGACCAGCAAGAAGAACAAGAAGACGACGACCAGAGAACCGAAAATCAAAATAAAGAAGGAGAAGAAGGAGACGCCACAGAAGCTGAGCCGGAATCAGAAAGCTAACATGTGGACGTGCAAGTATTGCCTGGACACGTTCGGTTCCAGGAAGGAGATGTTCGAACATCGGAAGGATCACATGGAGGAGATCAAGAACAACGGGGAAGTGCCCAAATACACTTACGACGAGCAACATCAGATCTATATCTGTAATAATTGTTCTGCGGAGTGTCAGGACATGGAGGAAATTGAAAAACACGTGGAGACGCATGAGGAAAAGTTCTCGTGCTATATCTGCAAGGAGGACCTGTACGGTCCGATGAATTATTCGTCTCACGTTCAGAAACATCGAGACGACAAATTATATCCTTGTCCGTGGTGTCAGTACATGGCACAGAAGAAGGAGGCGATGCAAGTACACATCAACCACCTGCATTTGCAACTTTACGATTTCCAATGCGGCCAGTGCGGAAAATGCTTCAACGACGCTCTTAGTTTCAAGGAACACAACAACGTCCATTTGAACATTAAACCGTTCGGTTGTGTGGTGTGCAGCAAGCACTTCTATTACTCTCGCTACCTTTTCTCGCATCAAACTCGTACCCACACGGTTCGAGTATATGATCCGGAATCCAAGACGCAGTGCAACATCTGCCAAAAGATCTTCGCACGGATGGATACACTTCAGAAGCATTTCGCTGCGAAACATCTCAAAGCCCGCACTGGTCCTTATGAAAAGAAGCATCTCTGCGACGTCTGTGGACAGGGATTCTCTCGTCCGGATAAACTAAAAATCCATTACAGGAAACACACCGGCGAAAAACCCTATTCCTGCGTGTACTGCAGCAAAAGTTTCATTAAGCGCGACTACCTGATTATGCACGAGCGGATTCATTCCGGAGAAAAACCGTACAGTTGTGAAATATGTGGTAAATGCTTCAACCAAGGAGCCCCTTTGAGGATCCACATTCGAAGTCACACCGGCGAACGACCCTACATCTGTCCATATTGTGGCAGCGGTTGCGTTTCAAGAGGTGCTTTAAACAGTCACATCAAGAGTTGTATCAACACTGCCCAAACTTGATTTCCCAACAATATTTTATGCTATCCTACTTCTTATATAGTCCTTATTTTTTATTATGATTTTGATATAAATGTGTTGAAATAAAGAGAAACATTCTACAACAGTACTAAACTATTGAAAAACACAAATGTGAAGCAATTTTTTCGCCTTAAAAGAAGGTAACAACGTAACACAGTGCCCAAAAAATAGACTGACTCTTTCGATGTTATTATTATTTAGATCACTGGTTTGATGTCTTTTTTTTCGTAACTCAACAAGCTATTGAGTCAATTAATTTGACATAACATAACAATATCGATGCATATGTAAAAAATGTGGAACCTTTTTCCAACATACTACCGAATAAATGAACAATGTCAGTCTATTTTTGAAGCATTTCTAGTTAGTTAACAAGAACCATAGAAACTCTCTTAAAAGAGATATTGACAAAAATAAATTAATTGAACTGAATTATAACTTAAAATGTTTTAAACATCCAAACATCAGAATTTACAAAAGCGATAGATGATTGAGACATATACACCGTTGTTCACCATACTTTTGTAGAGTCTTTCCGTTATTATCTTCTCATCAATTACTTGATGATTGGTTACATCTAATTTGATTTAAAAAATCTGTATTTACCCTTAGCTTTTAAAGTGTTGCTAAGGACTTTTTATCGGTTTATATATATATATATATATATATATATATATATATATATATATATATATTGAGCTTTTTTTTGTCTATTTAAAATGATGAATTTTAGGTTTAAATGTTGTGTTTATTTTTATGTTTAATTAGCTATTAAGGGATTGGGGTAGTGATAAGAATGTTTCGATCTGTTAAAAAAAAATTAAACTGTATATAATATTTGTATTTTTATTTATATATATGGTATATATTTAAAAGAATTAGTGCATATTATGCTCTTAAACGATACCATTCTAAATATATTTGTCCTTATTGATTATGGACATTTGGTGCGATTAAACTGAAACTATACATTCTGATGTTTATTGATAATATTTGTAAAAATTACTATATAGACGGCTTAGTTCTAAATAAATACATTTCATATTTGCAGATTATTAATTAAATAACTATATAGAAAATATATATATTGTTTTTGTTAGGTTTTTGAAAGACTTTTTTTGTCACTTGATGTATTATTTTATAAAAATACAAAAATAAATAATATAAAAAGTGGCGTTGAATTTATTAGACGACTTGGGTATGAAATTTCTCATAGATTCGTTTTCGGAATATTGTTTTAAACTATTTTGTTCATCATTAACTTTGTATTTAATATACTTAGAAGAGGCATTGGTTATTTTTATTCTCATTAAATCCTATATATGAAGCACTCAGTTAAAGTGATAATAAACTGATACAGATAGGTATGTTTCTGTTTCTAAATTGGTGCTGGTACCAGTTATGTAGTTAGTTTATTAATTATGTAGTATAGTAGTATAAAGAATAAGCTGAATGAATGTGACTTTTTTATGTGGTTTGGTATAAATGAAGTATAAGGAATATTTGGAAGTATATTAGGTTTGGGATAAAGTAATTTTGAGTTTTTCTAATCAGTGATTTTAAGTGGATTCATTGAAGCTATACTAAGCGCGTTTGAAAAGTAACAGTTCATAGAGCATTCTGGATAAAAATGAATATTTCAAAATTTTCGTTATTCTTTGCTTATTTCCGAAAAAACTAAGCCAAGTTCATCGAGAATTTTGTTTTATTTATTGTGGTGAATGTTTGAGTGAACACCACTGTTGTAATTGATTTGCTCGTTTGGATTTCGGAAATTTCGATGTTAAAGACTAATTTTAATATAGTGAATCGATGCTTAATGCAATTTTTGAACTAATGATTAGGGATCAATAATGGACGAAAAAGACCACAATAAAAGGCCAAAATAACTGAACGCGTGCTTTACAAATGCTTTTATTCGCGTACTTGATTCTATTTTCATGCAGAAATCTCAGAAGTTCTAAAAGCTAGAATTGCGACAAAAGATAATAAAATATATGAAAACGTCATATCAAAAAGATAAAATGCTGAACACGTCCGTGGCCAGCCACTAATATTTGTCTGGTATTATGAAATTGAATTGGTCAAATGGCTAAAAGCAAGTAATAATCAGATAAATCAACATATCAGGTGTTTCGTCATGAAGGATCGCTATTGATTACAATTTGAGCTGAATACTGAAAAGTGTGAAAACAGTTCGAAAACCTCAATAGACGCACCTTTTTCCAATATGCAATTCGAGTTATTAAAATGAAATTATCAACTAATTATTTTAAAAAATGAACCTGTTCTCTTAAAATACTCAAAAAGATTATTTGAAAACATTTGTCAAGTCAAAGATAGTAATTAGGTAAATTGATAGTTTTTTGTCATTTTTAGACCGTTCTGAAATATATTTACCTCGAAATCAGTTTCCATCATAAACTATTCTTTTATTTAGAGTTAACATTTATTTATGATGAGTAAACGGGCTATTCTAGTCTAGAAGTTTGAAAAAAATCGATAGGAGAATCTATAGGAAAAGTACACCAAGGGTTGAAAATATTTAACAAAAAAACCGAATTTCTAGACACACCCATACTTTCTTTCCACTGAGTGCTTCATATATACTTCAATATATATATATATATATATATATATATATATATATATATATCTGTATAATCGATATTATTTTACTGCATGCTGATGCTTAAACTAAGTATGAATCCAGTAATAAATTCTACGAAATTATTTTTAGAAAAATCATCAAACCGTTAGTCCAGATAAAGCCCGAAACATTTCCTTTGACTGAAAATATCCTCTATATTCCGCACAGACAAGAAACATTTACCGATTCTGTTTCCTAGACAACGATTGTTATCTTAGCAACGGTTTTGCTATGTCATTATTGAGACCGCTTTGTCATTACAATTTTTCCTGTACTCTGTAACTAGTTAAGAAATAGTTGAGTAAGTAGAAAGATGCAGATCAAATAGTTCTACAGCCACGAAACAATGCTTTTTTACTAACTGTATATAATTTTAGGGAATCATATCATAATTACGAATATAGTCCGCATTTGCAAGTGGAAATGGAAGTGAGCGAACTGGAATTCGAACCGACACCTACCTCACCCAATCGCAAGCAAAGCCTCTCGAAGAAATGGAAGATGAAGGTAAAGATGGAGAGCGACGACGAGGAATATTTACCCGCCAACATAAAAAAGAAAGGGAAGTCGGCGAAGGCGCCGAAAAAGGAGAAGGCCGCGTCTCCGAAGAACAAACAGCCGAAACGCAGGAAGCAGGATCACAAACTGTGGACGTGCAGGCGGTGTTTGCAGGAGTTCGACTCGCGCAAAGCCCTGACTGAACACACAAAGATCCATCACATCGACAGTAGCGACGATCACTCGTTCAAATACGACGAGGAACAGGACTTGTACTACTGCAATACCTGCTCAGCCGAGTACCAGACGCAGGGGGAGGTTGAAACGCACATATCGAAGATACACGAGGAGTTTTATTCTTGCGAGATTTGCAATCACGAGTCTAAGAAGGCGTACTCGTTCGCTGTTCACATGATGAGTCATTCGAATGACGACATGATGGTGTGTCCCCTGTGTACGTACACTACACCGAGGAGGACCTGTTTGCAGACGCACATCAACAGAGTACATTACCACAAGTTCTACTATACGTGCGGTACTTGCGGCAAAGGTTTCAACGATTCGGTGATTTACAAGGAACACAATAACGAGCACATGGGCATCAAACCCTTCATCTGCGTGGTTTGTAATAAGGCTTTTTGTTATTCCCGATATATGACGATTCACCAAGTGAGACACCACACCGTTCATATCGAGGGCACACTTCACAAGACCCAGTGCAGCATATGCCTGAAAGTATTCTCTAAGGTGGAGACTTTGCTTAAGCACATCACCACTAAGCATAGAAACGGCAACGAGAAACCAGAAAAAAGGCATCTATGCGACTTGTGTGGCAAGGGATTCGGAACCAGCGACAAGCTGAAGATCCACTACCGGATCCACACGGGCGAGAAACCGTTTCATTGTCGTTTTTGCGAGAAGTGCTTCACCAAGAAAGATTATCTGATTATGCACGAGAGAATCCACACCGGCGAGAAACCGTATCCCTGCGAGTACTGCGGCAAGTGCTTCAATCAGGCTTGTTCGTTGAGGATTCACGTACGAGGACACACGGGCGAGCGCCCGTACATCTGTCAATTTTGTAACGGCGGCTACATCTCCAGGGGATCGCTGAATCTGCACATGAAAACTTGCAGCGGAATTAACGTAAAACAAGAGTTTTCGTAAACGTTGGATTGGTTTGTTTCAGTTCTGTTTGGGGTTTCGTTCATATTTTATCAATTACGAATTGTTCTACTAGTGTAGTTTGAATAAAAATTCCTATTTTTATTGAAGTAACGATGGACACAGCGTTATTTTTATGAATTGTTTTATTTTTGTTATTGATCTAGTCTAATGATTCATTGCAAAGTAATCAAAAACGTATGATATTGAGAAATTTATTTATATTTTTTACACAGGCCTGAATATCGTTATTTTTAACATAATTTAATTTATATCTGCTTTAAGAAACTAATTTTGTCTTTTTGAGTAATTTTTTTCTTAATTAATGCATTACAATGAATTAATGCAAGAAACTAACTACATTGACGATCTTGAGTTAGTTTTTTTTACAGTTTGGTTGGCATGGGGCAACAGGAATTGCCAACAACATTCAAACTGGGAATTATTTGTTTTCGAACAATATTTTTTCTTACAAAATTCGTTAGAAAATATTTGTATGCATTTGTCGAGTCAAACATAATTATTATGTTAATGACAATTGAAATTTCCGTAACTTTATTAGATATATTTACATATAGATAATCAACATATACTTTTACATCCAATTTACACATTAATAAGTCCATTCTACTGCAAAAAAAGTAATATAAAAACATTGCAACATCATTCAGAGTACTTTTTTACGTTAAAAGGAATTGTGACTGAAATAAAACGTTCTTTGTATTACATATTAGTTTCCCATTTGTTTGTAACTCTATATTGAGCACTTTTAAATATTTCAGAATGTCTCAGAAAATCTACCTAGTTTTGTTATTTTATTAGCTAGAAACCTCCAATAACTTTATCTTTATTGTTGCCAGTTGTCCCATTAAATATGTAACCAGTATCCATTTATTTTAAGAAATAATTCTCAACAGCACCATCTTAACGTTTATACGTATTTATAAAACTCATAATTGATCATTTATAAAGAAATCACGTGTCATTGATGGAATGATGTTAAAATCACAATTTTACCATTGAAAACATTAATAACTGTATTTTACACAACAAAAAGTCCTAAAAGAAACAATATCTGCATTCAACATTTTTGATAATCAATTATGCGATAAAATATTTATTAAAATAATCAAGCAAAATGGTGAAGCAGAACATATTAATTATGTTGACTAATATATTAGGTCTGTGTAACGTTACATTATGCATTGTCTAAAAAGTAATATCGAAAATGAAGATAAGCGAAGAATAATATTTTATATAGATTATTTATAGATTGAAAATGAAAAACGTGGTTTGAAATATATATATTTTTTCACTAATTCGGTTACTAACAGAATATTAACGTCAAACCTTGGGCGTTTAAAAAATGTCCTGACACATTAATTAATTAAAGCAGCTACCAACAAAATAAAGGTATATGTAGAGGTAGTAAGAACTTAACATTTAAAACGAACAAAAAAAATGAAACAGTATAAGTTCCAATTGATAAGGTAGTATTAACGTAAAAATACTAGCGCGTATTGTAACAATTTAATCGTAAAAAATTAGACCATTACGCACATAGAACCAAAGATTGTAACAAAATTATATACAAAAATTATAGAGGATTAAAACACATTTTAATATTTGTTTAAAAAATATTGTTATTTTTGTACGTTACCGCGAATATTTCGGAATATATTTTATTAAATGAAAAGTTATTATATTATATACGACTATTTAATAGTTTTAGTTCATAGGGCTTTCATTTTGCTTTTATACATTTTTTAATCCACTGAAGTTTGTTATTAAGTACTGTGAAGTACGGTCGGTGCAAATAGTTTCTTACAATACACTGGCCGGTGCCTTTTTATGTTATATCTATATTATTCAAACATATTTTATATTTTATAGTTATATAAAATTTTTATTTTTATGTTACTTGTTAGAGAGTATAAATATAGATGTTAGAACAGATGTTTTAGTCATTCTTTGAGTATCGGTCGATCCACGAATTTCTTCTTACAACTAGCATTAAGAATATTTTTGTATTATCATGTTGTTTGTTTCCTTATTTTTACCAACATTGTATTAACTATTTCTTTTGTAGGTTCATAAAGACCATTGATGCCGACACGAAAATTACCGGGATATCTTGGCAGTGCAGCTCCTGTTCCGAGAGGTTCCGAAACTTGACTTCGTTAAAGACTCATATGGAATCGAACTGTGACGGGTTAAAGATGCAAGATGATACTACGACCATTGTTATAACTGATAATGATGATGAGGATTATAAGTACCCGAAGACAGTGAAGAAAAGGGGACGTCCGAGACAATCGAAACCAGCTCCAAGTCGACGATCGATGAAGCCTGCCACTCATACGATTATTATTAAGAATGATAACGGTAATGAAATTATAATGACAGAAGTCACCGACTCACCCGAAGACGTATACTGGAAACCAGTGAAGCAACCGAGCAAATTAGCCAAAACATCTGATAAGGAAACGGAGAAATGTTTCTGGCCTTGTTCCCAATGTCCGCAGATGTTTTCTACGGAAAAACTTCTGGAAGATCACTTGATTAAGTGTATTTTGGGTAACGAACCGACCATGAAGCCGAAGAAGCCCAGAAAACAAGGCAATTCCGCTGGGGCATTAGAAAGTCCCTACCAGTTCGATAGGTTTCGAAACGTTTATATATGCGGAAAGTGTTTTGCCAAGTTTCAATACAAGAGCGACGTCGAACAACATATAAAGGAACACTTTTTGTTCGCCTGTAAAGTTTGCGACACTAACTTCGAATCGTTTTTCGACCTGGGATGCCACAGCGCCACTCATGGCGATTACAAAACGATGACTTGTCCCTGCTGTCGATTCCAGACGGTAAAAAAGGCCGAGCTGAGACACCACATACAAACGGAGCACAATAACATGACCGAGGGGTCCGAACCGGAGGAGAAGAAGTTCGAGTGCGTGGTGTGCAAGAAGGCTTTTTCCTGTCACACCAGCATGTGGAATCACCAGAGATACAGCCACAAGGTCACGGTGGACAGCGAGTCGCAGATGGGCGCCAAATTGGAGCCCTCCAACAAGGTGAGCGAAGTTTTCCTTTGCGATACCTGCGGCAAAGGTTTCAGCTCGAAATACCGCCTGGAACGTCACATCAAAGCGATGCATCAAGGATTTAGACCGTTCGTATGTCGTTACTGTGGACGCGCCTTTACCGGCAAAGACACCATGAAGAAACACGAAAGAATTCATACCGGAGAGAAGCCCTACTCCTGCGAGTATTGCGGCAAATGTTTCAGACAACCCGGCCCATTCTCCGTTCATCTCAGAATTCATACCGGTGAAAAACCGTACGAGTGCAAGTTCTGCAAGAAATGCTTCATCACCAACCAGAGCCGAAAGTCGCACATGAACAATTGCACCGGAAGAGAAATGAACTATCTTAATCTCTCAGATTGTTAAAACAATTCAATTAATCATAATGATCAGTGTTACTAGTTATGTTTCATTTCCAAGCAAATATATTTTCCGGGTTTTTTAAAATAATTTTTGTTTTATTTTAGTTATAGTTTTTGTATTTATTAACCTGCATAAATCCTAATCTAAACAACAAGAAAATTAATTTAATAATTAATTAATAAAATAAAGCAAATTAATAAATATATTAATATATAATATATAATAAATATATAATTAAATAAAGAAAATTAATAAAAATAAAGCATATTAATTGTTATACACTCAAATTATTGAAATATGCTTTCATATATTTTTTATTACCATTATTAGGTAAGCAATAAATATTTATTGTGATTATTCTTATACACATAATATTAAGTTGGTATTTGCACACGATTCAGATCGAATAAAATTTACACCCAGATAGGTGACAATTTAGGGGATCTATTAGAGTGAAGCCATAATAACGGCGAAAAGGTACCATATTCTTTGAAGAAGCGACAAAAAGACCTGCGATGGTGGTCGTAAACGTCAGAGTTAATGACATATTGCTAATTGGAGCCATGAAATGAATTGGAGATAGCCTGAAATTAATGTTGTAATCCATCGAATTTAAAAATGACTATAAAAATTAACTTGAGGGAAGCCATAAACCTTGTCTAGTCGCAAGGGTGAATGGTTATAGTGAACGTGGGCTAGCATATCTGGAAAAACACTTTCATTTATTAAAATGTGCATTTTAATTAGTATTTAATTTAAAATACTAAAAAATTAATGATAGCTTTCATAGTACTATTTTTGTATTGGTACAAAACCACTTGTTTACCAGACTTGCTTCTTAACATACGAAGAAAGTGGCAACGGAAGATTATTCTTGAAGATGACAATGCCAAATGGTCGAACTGATGTTACGAGGATTGTTTTAAGTGCATGCAAAAGCGTTTTAATCATAATGGAGAATACTTCATGGAAAAACAATAAACCAATTTTCTTTCTCTTTGCACTATTAGCTTAAAATATAAATAGCAAATATAACTTATTTTATTTTAAAATGTTACCCTTAGCGTACTATACTGGTCTAAATGATGTGATAAATATAAATAATCATAGATATTCATGCCCTAATTGGTTGTTTGTAATTATATAATGAGGGAGAAAATTTTTGCAAATAAATAATATTTTTTCTATATATCTTCAAATATATATTTAAAAAAATAGACTTTAAGCATCGTGATAGCAATAAAGAATCATTGAAATTATGATTTAAAATATAAATAATTTATATAAATATTTCGTGTCACGTTGTTTGTTCACGATTAACTACTGAACCGATTTTAATCAATTTTTGAACTCTGTGTGCAGTTTGATCCAACTTGAGAGATAGGATTGTTTAATATCTTAATTTATAGTCGTAATATTTTTTTTCCAAATTATTTGTTTATTATGACAGAGTTATAATTATCTATGAGTTCCTTAGGATTCCAACAGATGGCGATGTAATGTAATTTATCGACTGGATTGAGTAAGTATTCAATAGGTGGTGCTCAAAAATCCAAACATTTGAAATTTACTACAACCAATACAATAAAATATGCAACGCATTAAATGGCCAACTAATTTCTGTATTGTTCACGCAGAAAATGAAATTAATTGAGAGTATTTTCCCGGACATACAAAATAATTATTTGGATTAGTAATCGGGCTGTTTTGGCAACCAAAAATGATGATTTTGAAGATTGGATCACCTATTATTCTTCTGCTTAATTTGAGTTCACATCGATTATATGTATAATATTATTGTATGATGTGTAACGGTACACCTTTGGTACAGGTCAATTGAAAAGTCCCCAGCCTACCTTAGTAATTTTTTTTTATTCAACATAATTCCTTTCAAGGGTGATACACTGATTATAGCGACCCTCCAACTTTTCGATACCATTTTTGTAGTACGATTTGTCCTTTGCTTCAACATTGGCCTCAGTTTCGGCGATCACCTCTTCATTTCACGAAAATGTCTTCCCAGCGAGCATTCTTTTGAGATCTGAGAACAGAAAATAGTCGCTCTGGGCCAGATCTGGAGAATACGGTGATTGAGGAAGCAATTCGAAGCCCAATTATTAATGGATTTTTGCCATTGTTTTAACCGACTTGTAATAGGGTGCATTGTTTTGGTAAAGCAGCACTTTCTTTTTCTTCAAATGCGACCGTTTTACGCCTATTTCGTCCTTCAAACGGTCCAATAACGCTATGTAATAGTCGCTGATGATGGTCCTTCCTTTTTCAAGGTACTGAATGAAAATTGTTCCATGCGCATCCCAAAATACACACGCCATAACCTTGCCAGCCGACTGTTGCGTTTTCCCACGCTTTAGAGCATTTCATCATGTGCAGTCCTCGGATGACTGTCGATTGGACTTCGGAGTGAATTGATGGGGCTATGTTTCATCCAATGTCACATGTCGACGCAAGAACTAAGGGTTTATTACACCTGATCATCTTCAAACACTGCTCCGAATTATCATCTCGTCGTTGTTTTTGGTCAAAAGTGAGCTCGCGCGGCACCCATTTTGCACAGAGCTTTCTCATTTGTGCATAATATGATGAACACGTTCAGATATCTTTAGAGAGTTTGCTATTTCATTCAATTTCAATTTACGGTCATTCAAAATCACTTGGTGGATTTTTTTAATGTTTTCGTCGGTAACAACCTCTTTTGAGCGTCCACTGCGTTCATCATCTTCGGTGTTCATTTCACCACGTCTGAACTTAGCACACCAATCCTTGATAGTTGATTTTCCTGGAGCAGTGTCCGGAAACTCGGCATCAAGCCAAGTTCTTGCTTCAACTGTATTTTTTCCCTTCAAAGAGCAATATTTTATCAACACGCGAAATTCCTTTTTATCCATTTTTGTCACAATAATAAAAGTTGCTTCATTCAAAATGCTATAATTCATAAACCAATGATCCGACAGCTGTCAAATTTATACACGCATGTTTTGAGGGTTAGGGCTAACTATAAAACATATGGATTTAATTCTAGTAGCGCCATTTATGTATCAGACCAGGGACTTTTCAATTGACCTGTTAGCTCACTTATAAAATTAAATGTTACATCTTACCAACTAACAACTTTGTAATTCACTCGTTTATTACAAACTTCAGTATAAGATTAATAAAATATAAAATACATTATTTTATGTTAATTTGTGCTTAATATCAACTCTATGGACATATTTACCAATCGTTTTCAAATTTTGAACTCAAGTTCGATTCTTAATAGGGTGGATTTTAATATCGGCTATAACGTTTTCTTCTTTATCCGTAAATAATAATTTCATTGTATTAAATAGTTTAATGTATAAATTAGCCACCACAACGCGTGGCCGGATCTGTTGGTATTGTACGAAAATAAAGGTACATTTGAACCATTTATGCGCCAAAGTTATTTCGTAGTCCTAAAGAGAGCACTTGTGAATCTGAACCGGTAACATAATATTGAATATATTTTCCATATCACCTAGTAACTGAAATCAAAATGAAGTTTTTCGGCACTCATATATATAGGCAGCGGAATGACCAGGGAAAACAAAAAACCTTTTTAACCGACTTCAAAAAAGGGGGAGGTTCTATGTTCGGCTGTATATTTTTTAATGTATATGCATCGATTTCTCCGTCTATTATGGACCGATTTTCAAATTTTTTTAATTCGAAACAGTATACTTCCGAGGTGGCTCCATTGGAACCAAGTCAGGATCTTATGGGGGAAGGCGGGGAAATCGAGGGAAAGCCTCAAATTTCAGTCATGTACAAAGTTTGCACATATTTTTATCTAAAATAACCAGACATTTAGGTGTAATATTATTGCTGAACTAATGTGACAGAAAATTGGAATTCGGAAATTCTGTCCATGGTGGCGGGACTTTTACCCCACCTTATATATACCAATTGTAGTTTTTAAAAATTAGCATAAAACAAAACAGTGAAAAAAACATTTTGTTTTGCTGAAGAAGAATAATATTGAAATTCTTAATAACTCCTGCAAAGACATGAAAAATATGTAAGAATACATGATATTCCAATAAAAAAACACAAAATATATCTTAGAAAAATATAAATTATTTTACAATATGTCATATAGTTGGTGTGATATAGTCTATGTAAAACATCAATGGTAAGTAAGTCACCAATGAGTTACTTTCTTCCACGAAATATTCTAATTAATTTCTGGTTTTAGGAAAATCGTTAAAGGTGTGCGAAAAAGTTCCCGTACCACGAGAAACAACCGGAAACGTCAGTCCAATATGGACGGGGATGGCAATCTCTTGACTTTACTGAAACTCAAGCCAGTAAAGACTTCTCCTAAACAGAATCGTCCAAGAAACCACACTGCTGACGGCCACGCGAACGGAGACCGAGTATGGTCGTGTAAATATTGCAAGGAGACCTTCAAAACTCAGAAACTGCTCAAGTCTCACAAGAAATCTCATAAGTCCAACATCGAAGAACCGGACGAGGAGGAACCGACGTACAAATTCGACGATATTCAGGATCTGTTTATTTGTTGCGTGTGTTCGGCCGAGTACCAGGAGAAAACCGAAGCGGAGGAGCACATAAAGGTCCATCAGAAGAGACTCAGTTGTTCGGAATGCGGGGAATCCTTCAAGAATCCGTTCGATTTAGGTATTCATTCGAGCAAGCATGATGCCGAACAGAAGATACACTGTCCTTTATGCTCGTATGTATGTTCGAACCCAAATCCCTATAGTTTTAAAGCTCATATCAACTATGTACATTTAAAAAAATTTCCGTTTTACTGTAAGGTATGCGCCAAAGGTTTCAAACATTTTAAAACATACGAAGAACACCAGAATACACACACGGGCACGAAGCCCTACGTTTGTATAGTGTGCGACAAAAGGTTTACCTATCAGAAATATTTGCACGTTCACCAGGTACGAAACCACCAAGTGGGAACCACGGGAAATAAAATAGAAAATGAGTGTCGAACTTGTAACCGATATTTTTACAAACCCGAAGCTTTGAAGGAACACATGGAGGTATGCTATAAGAAGAAAAAAGTGAAGAGCGAGACTCCGGCTAAAGCTTTTCTTTGCGACAGTTGCGGGCAAACCTTCACCGAGAAAGCCAAGCTCTTGGAACACCTCCGAGTACATAAAGGCGATTTACCATTTGTCTGCACGTGGTGTGGCAAAAAGTTTCCCGTCAAAGCCTACTTGAAAACCCACGAGCGAGTACATACCGGCGAAAAACCATATTCCTGCGAATATTGCGGTAAACGTTTCGGTCATCACGCTCCCTTCAGAGTCCATAGAAGAACTCATACAGGTGAAAGGCCATATGTTTGCGATTTCTGTAATAAAGGTTTTACTACCAACCAGGGTTTGAAGTTGCATAAACGAAATTGTCCTGATAATCAATTCAAAATGGTGAACGCAAACATGATCAACAGTAACGTTTCACCATCTCCTATTCTACAAGAGCACGAAGAATGTTTAACTATATTTAGGACCACATAATATAAATCAGTATTTCATTGTAAATATTTTGTTCGTTTGATGAGAATAATTTTTGAATATTTTTAAAAAATAGATGTTTGGTGCAGGTCAAAAAATTTTCCAAACATTTATTTTATTTGTATATATTTAGTGCATGATTTTTAACAGATAATTAGGAATATATTAAATAAAGTTAACAGAAAAGGAAGTAATAATGTCTCGAATTGATTTCAAGACTGAACAGTATCAAAAAAAGAGAATGACATATACACTACCGTTCAAAAGTTTGGAAGCAATAACATAATTAAAAAGAAAAAACGGCAATAAAACAGCTACCTTAGTCTAATATTAAGTTAAAGTTAGTTAAATATATATAATACAAATAAAAAGTACATACTCTTTTACAAACATACGAATACAGTCTTCGTTACATTTTGTACCCATGAAAATGACCACCTTATATTTAATTGCTCGCTCACAAGTTTTATTCTTACTTATGTGTTTTAACTTATTTAAGTAATCCTAGTAAGAATATCGGCCACGGAGAAAAATATCGATATTTTATTACATCATGTAAACTTTATTTGACGTTCGGGGGATGGGGGATGGGGGATGGTTAAGGTTTATTTCAAAACAAAAGTTCAATATATCGATATTTTTTGCCACACTTTGATTAACTGCGAAACATTTGACAATCCAACATCAACCTGTCTTCTTTTCTTGATAATTAATTTGATTCCGATTAATTAAAGTAATTAAAAATAGAACAGCCTTGATTATCTCCCCGGAATTCTACCGACTGCGCCAGTCATATTGTATGAATGGGTATTACACAAAAATAAATTATGATTTTACTTAAAAGTTATTTTCTTCAAGTAAAGAAAAGGTAACTTATTCAATGGTAATACAAAGCGACATTCAGGATTATTAGAAAACAGACCAACCCGTCTCACTCGTTCACAACTCGGGCAGTTTTAGAAACAAATGGCCGGATAGTCACGGCCCTATTACATAACATCATACATGCTAATTCGATAAAAGAAAAATGTGGTCGATCGTAACAACCATTTCATTATTGGCAAAATGTATTCTTTTCGTTGTCTTTTTAGGAAACAAAATTTCCACCAGTTATATTCACTTCAGAAGGAATCGCACTTTCCTGAAATATCTTCAGATAGTCTCCTTTATTTCAAATTCAGTTTTCCCAAACCACCACATTCTTAACAGTCTGCACAGTGCACGTTTATGAATTCCGTTCTATTAGATCCAAATATTCGAAATTTGGACTCATCTGACAGACTAACCCGGTCCCATCCAGTTTTATATTTTTAAACCATTCTAGTTTTACGGTTACTGGATAGTTCAGATCTTTTTTGACTACCACGCGTCGACAATAAAACAACTCTTTATAGTTGTAGTTGAAACTAACTTTTCTCGTGTTTCATTTAAAGTAGCAGTAATTGGAAGCGTATTTAAACATCCGGTTCGATTAGATAACATTACAACAAACATCTTACTTTTTTTGCAATTTGGTAGTCCAGATCTCTTCCGGTCTTGATTTCTTGCAATAGCCCGTTTTCATATAGAAACAGACCTTTTCTGCTGTTTAGTACATAGAATACCTTTCTTGACTTAGTAGTCAAAGTACAGGGATCTGTGTCAAGACATGCCCTCAGTTATGCGTTTGTGAACTGTTGTAACTATTACAAGAGCGTTGCCAAGTGCACTGGACACTAAACTAATAGTTTTTGAATAATGAGTAAAAATCAACAAATGGCCGTGTGTTTTTAAAAATAAGGAGCAATTCATAAAAACTAGTAATTTTGTTGATTATTGTTATAAATAATAAGCTCCAATACCAACATGTTTATTTAAAGATTTGTTGAAGTATTTTTATGTCAATCAAATATAGGACATTTTCAATCTTTCGAACGGTGGTGTATTTTTAAAACAACTGTTTGTTTGTGAACTTATAATTTATGTTAATTAAAGATTATCTAACACCTGTTAGCGTTGGGAACTATGTTTTACACTGTTTAGTAATTTACTATTTTTTCGCTATTTTTGGAACCTACTAGTTTCATTCGACTGATTTTTTAGGTTCTGGCTTTGCCATTTTAGCTGCGACCTGGAAAATAATGTGTGGAATTTATGCTTATATGTAAATATATGTTTTTATGTTTTGTTTGTAGTAGCTTTTGTCTTGTATATATAAATATATTGTACATTAATATGGCAGCATTTTGGAACTCTATTTTTCAAGATTATGTATTAATGTAATAGGGCAAAACGAATAAAATTTTGAATGATAAATGGTAAAGTACTTTTGACTGGTTTTATGTTGTTTTTATGGCAATAATAGGTAATGCTCTTTTTGATTGACCTTTTCGATTCGATGTAATTCTCTCGATGTTTGTTCAAGCCTTTTGAATGTTACAAACTTTTTCATTAAAGTTTCAACGAATAATAATCTTAACAAAATATTAGTGATATAAATTATTACGAATAGAAAAACACCCAAATCGTGCATTTGGCCTTTTCAGTCGTAATTTTTTTACTATCGACTAATTCGACATTGTTTTACGACTAACGACTGTTCGGATTACTTTTAGTCGATAGTTTCCAACTCTAATAATAACACAACACTTTGGGCTTTCGATAAAGTTTTAAATTATTCCTATTATATTTCTTCATTAGCTTTGTTAATTGGCATGTCAGTCCAGAAAATCCCCCATAAAGAGAGGACTAATAAATAACAGAAAGGGAGGAGTATAATAATTTATTGTAGCGATTTTAACGAAAAAAATTATTATTTAAAATAAATACAGTTTATTTTTAAAGCAAACAAATTAAACATCAATTAAACTATTATTAAAACACAATTTTTCATTCACAAAAAATCCATTCATCACACAAACGCAACGAATGTATCGCAAACGAAACAAAACAGTTTGTATCTGAATAGTTAAAATTTTCAGATTTTTATTATGTATGTATATTATCTAGATTGTATATATTTACCACAAGAAATTTCAATAATAAATTATACACTTTTAATTACTTATCCGCAAACTGATATAATAATATTTTTATTCAAAATAAACGTATAGTTGGACTTTGATACTTCGAATTAAGTACAACTGCAATTATAAAAAACTGAAGGCAGATTTTTTTAACGAAACTTGGAACAATTGACTTTTTGCAGAATTATTTCCTGATGTTGCAATAAACAGCCAGAATAACTTCATACTAGTAATTCTACAATATTTTTTCATGCATTCGTTAATAGTATACGTACAGAGATAATTATTTTCTTCATATAAGTGAAAATATATTTCAAGTAAATTAATATTTGGTAGTACGAGTGCATTTTGATCAATAGGTTACTAAACCTGATAAACTGAGATGGAAAAGAAATAATGTTTTAAATTAACCATTAACTAATCAGCATTAGGTGCCATCGAAAAATCAAGACCTATTATTTATTTTTAACTTGAATCCATCCAATCATTAGCAAATTATTTATATTCAGCAGGTATGTTAACATTTTTGAAGTGGATTCAAATGAAGCGCTTGAAGAGATTACTGATTGGTCCATATTCTAACTGTCGTACTCTAATCATTAACCATAATGTTTAAATAATTAAAATTAACCAAAAAAAATACTAGTAATGAATTTTTATATGGCAAGATTACTTAAAACTTACACAAAACTCAAAAAAATAACCTTGAAATATTAGTGAGTCTACCTCATCGCATTTTTCTTTGGTTTCTTTTACTTTCTTGGATATGAATATATTTGTAACATGTATTGTTTGTATATGATAAGGTTGATCTTTACACCAGTGAGAAAAGTTGTTTATTTAAAAGTTTAAGAACTGTGAGTTTAAAGAAAAAATAAACAAAGTGAAAGGCCAGCGTTTTTTTACAAAATGTTGGTTGTTAATGGAAAACCAGATACTTATTTATATTCCCAATATCTTGAAAGTTCATCATATTAAAATCGAATGAAAGTTGTATAGATGGTTTTTCATACATATTGTTCATAATGCTGAAGTGCATGGCTTATTTAATACATTACACATTTTTATTTACCCGTAATTTTAATTGAAAGCACACTAATTTAATATAGGCAAATGTTATGTTAATATTAGGTATAAATAATTATGAATTCTCTATGTCGTTATAAAGTGTATTATTTATTAATATTTCATTTATTTATAACTTTTATCAGTTAGACTATTAAAAAAGGGACTACAGTTTTTTTAACTGGAGTTATTTTTGACGTTACATTTTGTTGGTACGTCATATTGACGTGTACTACACTCTGGGTATTACAATTTTATATATTTTGTCCATTTTTGGATCCTATCGCAACTATATATATTTGTCCTAGATTTTACTGTATTATCATTATTATCGAGTAAAGTGTTTAACAGCAACTTAAATCACTTTTCTTCAGCTTCTGAGTTTTTTTATAACACTTTTTCATTATTTGACAAGAAGAAGACACTGATAATAAATAACCAACTATGATACGATATATTAATCATATAGATCCTACAGTTTTCCATTGATATGGGAATAAAAAGTAAATGTGAAGCAAAATTCGTAGATTCGTTTATTAAAACAGACTAAAATTGCAAATAATTTTTCTTCTAACTAAAAAATTATTATCGCTGTTAAAATATTTTTTTAGTTTATTATAAATATATGTATATATATATATATATATATATATATATATATATATATATATATATATATATATAAATTTTGGCAATTGTTGATTTCAACAATGATTGAAAATGCAGAATAAAAGAGAGTCTGTTTCATTCAAAGGCGATCTAAGACATTGTTTTGTTGTAAATCAGTATTCGGCTCTAATTCCAAGATACTTGCTATCAATTGACTATATATATTATAATGGATCTTATTTTAATTTGTTGTTAAATATGTTGGTCATAGAAAAGTCATATGGAGATGACATCTACTTGATGGATATCTGATTGGATTGATAAATGCATAGGTCGACCATACTGGAATCTATATTTTATACAAATCATATCCATTTTTAACTTGTACCATATCTTCATAAATCATCATTAGTTTCACTCTATTATTAATCAAAGTTCGACTCAAATAAAATGTTACGGCCATATATTTTACTAAATATACGTATTAGCGTTTTATAGAAAAATATACCTTTTAGTGGATTTTAATTAGTCTTAACAGTCAACTGTTTCATGGTTGAAACAACTTTGAAATTTCGCTCAATTAAAACAATTTGCTTTACTATCTAAGTTGACTGAAGTAATTAAAAGAAATTAGCAGACGGCATTAGCGTAAATGTCAATATTGTTAACTTATTAAAGATTTTATCAAGGGATCTGTTTATTATCTATCACAAGAGTACGATATGGGCTGATATTTACTGACGGTATTCTCTAGGCTCATTATGTTATTATCTGACATAAAAATAATTAGCGATCTTTTTTTAATGTATACATTTTTTATAATTAATTTAACACATTTTTCGTTTAGGCATTGATAATGTTTACAATTTACCACTGTGATAAAATAATGAAAGTACTTACGTTATTAACATATTTTACTTGTAATGCTTGTCAGGTAGACACTGTTTAGTTTTAACACTACATGTTATCAATAACCATTTAGTTATAGTTCTTATTTTTTAATTATTTATTTCGTGTTGTAAATAATAAAAGCTTTATGTCAATTACAATTTTTCTCTTATTTTGAATACAGAAAACCATCACCGGACCCAATAATAATATAATCAATTTTTAGGACAACGAATAACTCGTTTAGAATAAAACTTCGCTCGATACCATCGGGGAAACGAAAACCCCGTGAACGTTTGTACGACGATGTGAAATGCGAGAACGGTGAGGGTGTTGTGAGCAACGGCGTTAATTCAGGATTGCCAAGAAACCGGAAGAAACGAAGAGCGTTCCTCGAATGCGATAAATGCCTTCAAAAATTCTTGACGAAAACGCTGTTGAACAGTCACAAAACCACCGGGGAGTGCGATTATCAAGAGGTCCCCGATATTAAAAAGTACAAAGCGCAAGATTATGTGGAATTGACGGAGGATGGTAAGAGGTACGCTTGCAAAAAATGTCCGATGAAATTCACTATGCACAAGGAGTTAAAAGAACATCGAAAAGAGCACTCCATCAAGGACTTCATAGAAGAGCACACATACCTCTACGATGAGGCGCAGGAAATCTTCGTTTGTAATACTTGTTCGGCAGAGTTCAAGGATAAAGAGGAAGCGGAGAAACATGTTAAAACACACGTGGAGGTTTTCGAGTGCTCTTTGTGTGAAGAGAAGTTTCAAACTTTGTTCCAGCTAGGGAGTCATCAAAAAGCCTCCCATAATGATGACGATCAGTTCAGTTGTCCCCTCTGCAAGGACGTCAGGTATCCTAGAGCATCGTCGTTCATGAAACACATCAACATCAAGCACCAAAATCGTTATATGCACAACTGTAGGATGTGCGGTAAAGGATTCCATAGCAAGACCTTATGCGTGGAGCATGCCAACATTCATCTCGGAATCAAGCCGTTCAGTTGCATCGTGTGCGGAGCTAGCTTCACCTACTCCAAGTCCGTGACGAATCATCAGCTTAAGGCGCACCGGGTCGAAATTCTGGGCAAGAATCACGCGACCGAATGTACTTATTGTCGACATAGGTTCGTGTCCGTGGCGTCGCTGGAGAGGCATCTGCAGCAGGTTCACGTCACGCCGAAACCCAAAGAGAAAATTCACCTTTGCGACGTTTGCGGTATGGGCTTTACCAAGAAAAACAAAATGGTGGTGCACCAGAGGGTGCATACGGGAGATCGGCCGTATGCCTGCAACTACTGCGACAAGCGGTTTTCCAAATCGGGAGAGAGAAACTGTCACCAACGGATACATACCGGCGAGCGTCCGTATAGTTGTGAATATTGCGGTAAGAGCTTCAGACAAAGCGCTCCGTTCAAGGTTCACATTCGGACTCACACGGGCGAGAGGCCCTACGTTTGTGATATTTGTTCCAAAGGTTTCACCACAAATCAGGGACTGAAGCAGCACAGGAAGAACTGCGGAAATCTCTCTGTGGTATATCTTTAGATATAGTAGAAATTTTAAAACTTTGAACAAATGATGTGATGTGTTTTTACGGTATTGTTACAACCAACGATTTTTTAAATCTTGATGTAAGAAACTTTAGTAATGTTCATGGAAATAATAAATGTCACGTTAATTTGATCATAAAGTCATCAAATATAACATTGTCGCACTTGAACAATGCTCAAGAACAGAAACGAAATTCAGCAACTAAAAAAGTGATATCTAATGAAAAAAATACGTGAATTCGATGAAATAAAATTATGTTGACTGAAATCAACAAAATTGCCAGTATTTTCGTCTTATGTACAACCCCTAACCATGTTTATTTTGATCTGTGCATAATTTATTGGTAAATTATTTATATTCAGCAGGTATGTTTACATTTTTGAAATAGATTCAGCTGAAGTTAGAGATTATGGATGGATCCAGATTATAAATGTCGTACTCTAATCATTAACTATAATGTTTAAATAAGTAAAATTAACCTTTTCGACAAAAAAGATACCAATAATACATTTTGTTATATGGCAAGATTAAGACAAAACTCAACAAATTAACCTTAAGAAATATTAGTGTGTATACCTTATCACGTTTTTCTTTCGTTTCTTTAACTTTCTTGGATTTGAAGACATTTATTGCTTGTATATGATAAGGTTGATTTTTCAGTTTATTTAAAAGTTAAGGAACTGTAAATTCAGAGAAAAAATTACTGTGTATTTTTTCCCAACAAAAATGTTACATTTAGTTTCATTGCGTTTTTTTTACTTTTCTTCCTAATTGGTCGGACCTACAAATTTACTTGTCTAATTGCTCTCTGTAATCTTGGCCCATGTATTTTTTTGATTCACTATTCGATTTTTGATCCACGATCCGTTGGTTCTTCTTCGATCTAAAAGATCACCTTTAAACCAGTATTCCAACAGTATAGCAAAGAAAGTTGTAATTTTTGATTCATTGCTTCTTTGAACAACTTCTTTCTGTTCAACAGCATCTTAATTCAATTATTTATAAAAATTAAGACATTTATATAAAAACAGGCACTATATGCTTCAAACATCGCATCCAAAATAATTCAAGTTTATCGATCAAAATATTGTTATGTCTAAATTATCTAATTCCTGTAATATCAGAAACACCTGATATTCATCTATATTGTAATATTTCTCTTCATCTGTGGACTGTGAATTGTCTTCTTATTCCAAGCTCTTGAAGACTTGTATTTATGAGATGCACATCCGTAGAAATTCACAAATGCTGATAATCTGTCATGGTCGTATTATCTTCAATCATTTACAGGAAATAAATTAAGAAATTGGTATCTGATTGTGGTGACTGAAAATACAGATTTTGACATTCAAAATATTATTTTCTTCAATATGTCTATAAATAAATTATAATCAGTGGATTCAAAGTTCAAAAACAATGCGTGAAGCAAATCAAGCCTCGTATGGAAGGGCACATCTTAATAAATTACTTAATAATCTTTTTTTTTCTGTTAAATAAACTTGTTTACGTGATCTAGCTAGACTAAATAAAGTTCCTTGCTGTCTAACGACTCCAGGTAAATCATTGAAATGTGATTTGCAAGTTATTAAATCATGTTATATTGACGTGTAAACCTTTTCTTCTTCTTATGATTATTGATGGCACCACATCAGCGAATTTTTGTATCTTCAGAATGCATCTTCAGATCTAGGAGCGTCATTCGACGCGAAATTACACTTCAAACTTGGTAAAGCGATTTTGTGTAGTTTCAGTTGCACACGTTCTTCTTAATAAGATTATAATAAATTTTATATAAATACAAATATACGTTCTTATAATAAATACAAATTGTTCTTGAGATTTGTTACAAAACTGGCGAAACTAAAGGACTAAAATGATTATGTCAGAAGTATCTGATACATAAAATCAAACAGAAAATATAAACGTTGACAAAACACATGACAGGAATTAAAAAACGAAACCGTACCCACCCTCTTAAATGTAATTAAGTTATTTGGGTACAAAGTTATTTTCTTATAAATTAATATAAAGTATTAAAAGATTGCCAATAAATAAATCAAATAAATTCTCAAAACTGTTTCCCAATTTTCTTTTAATAATTTACTGCCGTGGAATATTATTAGTATAAGTTTATTTATTTTAAATAAATGCGATGTATAATATAGTTAATTATTCGAATTTGTAAATGTTTGTATTTGTAGAGAATTTTTTAATTGTAATATAATAACCGTCACGTTTACTTGTATATTTTGAAAATATTTTAATAAAATCGAATTTCGAATAATATATTGTTGCAATTTTTTTTTCCTTTTTATAACTACTAAAATTTAACACAAATTTTAATTAGACATGTTTTAAACAACAATGAATTATCTACAAGGCCTTATATATTTCTAGATTTTTAGGAGAGTTTGTAGACGCTTAGTTTTTAAAAACAATGTAACTTGAAAGTTGGTTTTAACCTTTGAACAATGATTAACATAATTTTACAAATTAAGATGGCAATAAGCATATCTAATGTAAGATGTATTTTTTTAAATGTATTCAAGTATAATACACTTATCATATGAATACAGTGATTACTCGATGATAATTGTTGAATTTTTGACCAGGAATTCCTTTAAACTCAAATGGTGCAATGTTATAATTCGATATATACCTATAGCCAGGGGGGAAAGTATCTAGTTCGTTGGTTCCACAGGGCAGATTCCTTGGTATGATTTTTTGGTACGACTTGTTTCTTCCATTCAAAAGATTGTTTTCATCACATACGTCTATGAAAAGTTAGTTCACCTTTCATTTGATAAACACCATTATAATATATATCCAATAAAGCAGCCAATCCACGTCATCAATATATTTATGACATCAGTACGTCTCAACATTGCCGCGTTAAATTTGAATTTTGGTTTACAACGTTTGTAAGTTACAATATCTAATCATTATCACTAATGTTTTGAAGATATTTAGCTCAACCAAAATCGAAATTTACTGATTGACTGATTCGCTAACATATTACGATGCATCAGATGACATTCTATCTCTTTTTAACTAGGATAAAATGAAAGCGAAAGATCCACTCGGAGTTTAACATTAATTTTATATGTCGCTGGATTTGTTCTTCACCTATGTACAGATTATATATTTTAATCGAATAAAACTTACGGATTTTTGATTGTGTCCATGTTAAAGTGTGATATAAAAGATCTGATCAAACGAATACCTGTGACGGGTTTTGCTAGAATTTACCAGCAGGCTGTGAGAAAAAATTATATACATGACAAGAATGAATTTCGAAAGTATAAATTACAATATTTCAGTACTATACAAAACAATATAGTACTTACAACATTTCATTGACAAACAAATAGTTAATATGATTGTGAACTAGGGTATGGAATTACAAAGATCAGTAGTGGCGACAATATCTTGGGCAAAAAAATATGAATAGCCTACTGGTAGAAAATATATAAATTTGCCACTGACTTAGAAAAGATGGTGTGACGACCAAAGGACAAGACTGTATGTATAGTCTATTCAATTTTTTTTGTACCTACATCATCAAGATGTTTAATGTATTTCCTGTCGCAATTTGTAAATTCGTTTTAGAATAAGACGTTATTTTCCTTCTCATTTTATTCTAGTTAATTAAAAGAGACACAATGCTGTCTGATTAGTTCGAATAAGTAAACGAATGAGCCTGTCAATATCGTCCGGTTGTCAGACGTATGCAAAATTCTTGAAAGCAATAGTGATAGGAGGTTATAACTCTAATCTATAAACTATTGTGGCTGTATAGTTTTTACTATAGTTTTTAGATGTACTATAATGTTAAAATAAATTATATTTGATAACATTTTTGTTAAATTATTTCATTTACATTAGAATTCAACAAGTATATCAAAGCCAAAGCGAACTAAAAATCACAGTTGATGCGACAATTTTGCTACGTTTTAACGTCACAAATTTAGATGACGTCTGTACAAAATAACTTTGAATAGACTATATATGTATATAGAGAGAGATAGGAAAAGATAAAATAACCTTTTAAAGAATAAACATGGTTGTCAAATTAGCAATTAAATCCGGTTAAAACTAAAGTTTAAATAATAGAGAACTATGTTTTCTCAACTGGTCTTAGATCACCGAAGATCGTGGTTCAGAGAAGGAAACTATGATTATATTATTGCAAAATGTTTAAGATAGGTCAAGGTTTTTGCTTTATTCTGTTGGTCGCTCTTCACTCAGCAATCAACAACCTCATGATTAACATTGAGTTCATCATCACTAACTTCAAATTTATACATTAAATGGCTAATTTTTTATGAAGTTTTGACAATAGACAAAAATTATGTGATAAAAAAAATTAATCCTAATGATTTAAAATTAAGAATGAAGCTGATAACACTGAGTTTACAAGTATTTTACAAAAATCAATTAGCAGAAAAAACTATGAAATATATTTTCAGATTATTATCTAGCAATCTATACCTTAGTGTAAATCGAACAATAAATCAAATTAGCCTTTATTTTGTGTATTTCTGAGGTTTATATATGTTACATGGGCAACCCTTTGAGGTTCGTAATAATTGAGGAAAATTATCATAAACAACATCTTGTAAACAATATTTTTTGCTTGAGATCTTCGACTATAAAATTAACATAAATAACATTCTACTTGTTGTTCTTTCTCTTCTATTTTTATACCAAATAACAATAGCAATACATAAATAAATAACAACAACCTTATATGTCGCTTACATGTTTATTGTTCTCAGAAGATAATAATGAAAACGAAAATAAAGTATCGAATTCATTTTAGTTACTTTTTAACTGAAAATTGTATTTTTAGGAAGATTAAACAAAAGACTAGACCGACAAGGAAATACGTTAAAAGAACACTGATGATACCAAAAATCGAAATGAACAGCGAGAATGCCGTCGCGTCCTCGAAGACCAAGATCAAAGGTGATTCCGAATCCACAGCTACCGAACAAAACAAGAAAAAGAGGCGGAAACGCAGCGCTAATTTCGACAAAACTTGGATTTGCAAGAAATGTCCGGAAGTATTTTCCACGTGTAGGTTGTTGAAGATCCATCGAAAGTCGCATCTGAAGAACGATCCGGTTGAAGTGCACACGTATAAATACGACGCTATTCAGGATATTTACGTATGCAGCACGTGCTCGGCGGAATTCCCAGACGAGGAAGAGGCCAAAGACCACATCAAGAGTCGACACGAGAAGGAGTACAAGTGTAAGGAATGCGGAAAGTCGTTCAAGACGCCCTACGAGATGGGGTGTCACCTGGCGGTACACGACGCCGACGGCAACTCGAAATGTCCCTTGTGTTCGTATAAGACGCCGAAAAGAGGCGCCCTCCTCATTCACATCAACTACGTGCATCTGAGGAAGTTCTCCTACTTCTGCGAGACCTGCGGCAAAGGTTTCAACGATCAACTCATCTACAAAGAGCACGCTAACGAACACCTGGGACTAAGACCATTCACTTGTGTCGTCTGCGAAAAGAGCTTCACATACAGCAGGTTAGTATTAGTTTGTACTGTGATTTCATTTCTATAGATTTAAAAAAATATCTTAAAATTCTAATAACGAACTTAATCTTAGAACTATTTCAATTGCGTTTTAAATACTTAATAACGTAGCCACTAAAGCGGGCTGTGATCACACACATTCCGATTAAAATATATTGTGCGTCTTTTTCCTACCGATTATAAGAGAAAAACTGGCAAAGATAAAACAGCTTTATTTACAATAAACTGGAATTACGAAGAATCGAGAGGTATAGTAAAATAGTGAGTGACGACAATATTTAATTATCAAGAGGCAGAAACGTGTGAAGACGTGTGAAGGCTCGTGCCTAATTAGATGGATACATCGCATTTTATCCTCCATTGCTCCTTCCTTGTCTATCGCAATCTAATTAGTAATTGTTTCTGGGGAGAGAAAGACCTATTTAATAAGTGTTTTCTTGTCTCGATAAAAATATACCATATATTCACCTTTCCCGCAAGTTTCCAAGGTCAACACGGTATATATCTGTTTATTTACACCATCGTAGGTCTTTCAAGGGGTTGAAATGTTAACCTATTCCATCTGGCTCATCGTCTGCACTCTTCTTATCTCGAATGTCTTGTCCAGTCCCACATACGGCTGATTTCGCATCTAATTTTTTACACACTCTTAGAAAACCAATGTTTTAGAAATTAGCTTATCTAAGTGTACTAAAATAAGGAATATGTGTTATACATAAATAAACTTAATACCAAAGTATTTAAAAAACTGTTGTTAGAAAGGTTAAAATTAATAATATATGGAAAAAATCTAATACCTGTACATCCAATTGGTTTTATGAGCAAACATTCAACAAGCGACCAGTCAGAGACATTATTGGAAAGCTTTCGAAGAGAAAAAAGTTTGCTCAGGTCTTGGAGGTAGCACACACCTTCGATGAAGTCTAGCATAAGGAATTCGTGTGTAACCTCCACAAAATGTTACCGAAACAATACGTTGAACTCTTAAATTCCTACATCTCAGCCAGAACGTTTAGAGTTAAACAAGAAGACGCTTATTCAATAATGAAACCAACTGTTATACGAAAATTAAGAGTTTCGCAACATGACATGAGAAAAGACTTTACTCCCATATTAACACTGAAGTGCTGTAACTCTTGGATAATACTGAAGTAGGATTCAGACTTAAGAGAATGAAACCGTGTGATCTTATGAAGTGCACTAAATGGTAAAACACTGAGAAAAGAGCCAATGGGCCTTCTTAAATAAGTACCCAGTTTTAAGTCACTGTAGAATCGTAAGTTAAAGAATAGAATGAATATATATATATATATATATATATATATATATATATATATATATATATATATATATATATATATATATATATATAAATAAAAACTAGTTGTTGGAAACTAACCTACAATTTGTTTTTACACTTAATAACTAGATATCTAGGAAAATTCATTGATCCCTAGTTTGTCTCTGTAATAGTGACCTTCATGTATTATTACTGCTATTTCTTTTTCTGTTCTCCCTCCTCATTTCATTGCAACTATCTTGATTTCCTAAGTAACAGTCGGTATCTAAACGTATCGGTATAAAGAATCATTCCTATAATATATAGAGACGCCTTTACGATATCGTACCAATCTATGATCAGTGCATTTTGCTGTTGTGAGAGATTCATGGAGACTAGCCGTTCAATATTCATTCAAAATATAAAAGGTCGTTAAAATATACCTAACAGTCATATACCTAATGCTAAGAGCTTTAATTTATTTTTTAAACTCTCTTCAGTATATAGTGTAAATTATAATAACATTACAATAAAACAGACATACTAGGTGGGTTTTTTGCTTGTTTATGCTGATGGAAGGATAAACAGGAAAATAGATTAAAATCAAAGTAAAAGTATACAGGAAAAGGGAATAGAATACAAAGAGACAATATGTAGTAGCCTATCGTGTTCGGTCAATAGTTACTACATTGGATACTTCTGTAATTATATTCATGTCAAAGATCTGAAGATATTGAATTATAAACCTATAAACACTTAAAAAGAAGAAGACATTCTGGTCTTTGCCAATCTTTTGACATCAATTTAATAGTTTTACCAAATTATAACGTTTCATAAAACATTATGAGTTTATGATCCTACCAACTTTTACAGTGGATGATTACGCTTTGCCTCCTTATCAGTAGTTTTTTTCAATAGAATTAGGATTATCAATCACGTTGATTATTCAACTAAAATATTTCTCTATTTTCTTTTTTACCAATAACAATTTTTCAGCTCTCGGTTATATCTATTATATCTTTTCTATATATTTTCATTATTACATTCAGTCACTCCCATGCTTTAATTTAATTGTGTTATTAGTTATTCTAGCGCTGTAGTTAGTTCTTCTTCACTAATACTATTTTTCTCTATAACCTTGAAAATACCACTACCAAATACCCACTTAGTTTGTTGGCCAAGTTTTGGAAACCAGCGATCACTCTCAACGGTACCTTTCAGTTCTCCAGAAGAACTAACATCGATTCAAACCAAAACTGCGAAATTTTTTTAAAAATAATTAATTACAATTTATAGATCATAGCAAGCATTAGTTACTACGTATAAGAAATCCGGTGTCAAAGGTTAATAAAAGGCAAAGTATCTAAAAAAATATATTTAATGGATTTTTGACGAAAACAAAAAGTCATTTTAAATCCAATTTATGTCATCAAAATGTTGTATTAATGATTTTTGTACTACTGATTGGGAGTTTCAGACCCGAATTAATTAACAATCTCCAGATTCTCTGTCATTTTTGGGTCATGTGTCATGTCTGTCTCCCGGTGAGCGACCGATTTTTGTTTTTTTTTTGCTTCAAAAGCTAAGTCAGGTCTGAAGTGCTAAGAGCCAGGCTATCGATTGATATCCCGACACCCTTCGAATTCATTCCATAAAGCCAAAACAAACATAAGTTTTATATTAGGTTACAGGTCCATGTTAGTTAAACAGTAAGTTGAATCACTAAAGATCCAAAAGGTTAACTTACATAAAATCTACACCAATACCTCCAAAACTCATGAAAATGATCATATTAAATATTCAAATATTTAGAAACCCTAAGAACTTTATTACATCGTTTAACCACAAAACTCAAAGCCCTCTAGAATTATTAAATAATAACGAAAAAAATATTGAAATAATACGTGTCTTATTTTAATAGAAAACTGATAAAAATATAGTGTATGTATTTTATTGTTTCAGATATTTGTATACCCATCAAGTTAGAGCCCACCGGGTACAGATAGATGGTCAGTTATTGCCCAATCAATGTCCTTACTGCAACCGTAAATACAGTAAACCGGAGACCTTAGAAAAGCACCTGCTGGAAACCCATTTTAAAACCACACCTCACGAAAAGAAACATCTCTGCGTTACCTGCGGCAAAGGCTTTGCCCAACGTAGCAAGTTGGTAATGCATGAACGCGTCCATACGGGATATAAACCATACGCTTGCAAATACTGCGAGAAGTGCTTCACCAAAAAGGACTACTTGGTGATGCACGAACGGGTTCACAGCGGCGAGAAACCCTTCTCCTGCGAGTACTGCGGCAAATGTTTCAATCAGGGAGCCCCTCTTCGTATACATTTACGCATACACACAGGAGAAAAACCCTACGCATGTCCTATATGCTTAATGCGGTTCAGTTCCAGAGGAGCTCTCAATCTCCACAAGAACTGCATAGCGTTCAACTCGATACCGTTTTAATTCATCACACCACCGCGCTTGAAGACTCGTAAAGTTATACTAAAATAACAGGACTTCATTCCTTTAGTTTTTAATAATTATTACTAAAATAATAATCGAGCGTTATTATAGTCTGATGTTATATTAAACAAATTCTAATTTAGAGAATCTAGTAGATCATTTTTCCTGTGATTAGTAAACGAATGGTAGGAACCAATGGAATTTAAATGTTTATCTGTTTTGAAAGTATTACATTAATTTCTAGTAGTTCATGATATTATGCAACAGAAATATGAGTAACATTTGTAATAGTTATGAAAACGAAGAAATAGTAGAGAATATCAAAATTTAGTAAATTCATCGATAACAGGTATGGGACATTAACTAATAGTTTGTGTAAAATCTCATAGCATTTAATTATAAACTTACCACCCAAATCCTTATTCTGCTATATTTTTGTTCTACTCTGGCAGTATAAAAAAGCTATTAAAGCTTTTCTATTTAGTATTTTCTATATTCTTTGAATGTATTAGTACATTCTATATACATATTAATCATCATATTGTATATATTAACATCTTCTTACAATCTTCTTTTTAAGTATGCTTAATATTATATTATTCTTTTGTTAGATACCCTAAAAATACCATACACAATATATAAAGATACCGAAAATAAGTACTGAGTGATTTTTAAGGGATTATTAAGTGCTTTCTGAATACCTTTTATACACAAACTTATACTATTCAAATGTTTTTTAATAACGAAATTTAAAATAAACAATAAGTAATGGTTATTCCATGTTTATTTGTACATTAGAACATATCTTTCTCCACTTTTTGAAATGAACTGTTATCTATTTCTGTTGGATAATCCTATCCTGTATTTGAAAAAAATACGTTATTATTTTGTTATGGCTTAGTTCTAGCACATATTATTTAAGAGTTTTATGACTTTAATTTAAAACTGTTTACGTTTTCGCTTGGATTAAATATATTTGATTTGGATGTGTTATTCTTGGCATTAAAAATATCACCTCATAAACAGGTCCTGTCAACGATGAATAGGTACGTATAGCTAAATCGTCCACCATGTGTTCGTTTAATTCATTAGAATTATTTTCTACTTAAAAATTGCCAAATCACATTTATTAATTTAAAACAATAACACATATGTGAAGAAATCTAAATCAACTGGCGCATTCGCCATTACATCATCTAATACAAATATTGTTAAGTTACAGGGTATTTTACATGTTTTTTTTATTTTTCTATGCTTCTAAGTCCGTATTCAGTTACTTTCACCAAGCAGTAAGTATCATGTAGAATTTAGAATAAAGCTTTTCATTAGTATACGTTTATTTCCTTTCTGAACATGTAAAGAATAAAGTAGAGGGAAATATGTAAAAAATATTCACTTTTTAGTATCCTTTACCGTTATGAAACATGCTGCCTTTTTTAATTTGATTTGGTTTTCTATTAAGTATTACACAATCATATGAGGTTTCTAGTAGATAATGCAACTTAAGTATTTTACATTCCTGCTGAGAAATATATATGGAAAGTGTTACAAATAAAGAAGTTATATATAAAAATAAATCTAAATAAAGTGAAAAAATATTGCTCATTTGTTAAAATGTATGGTAAACAAAGATATGTTGATGAACAAGTTGGGTTTAGTTTAGGGGAATTAAAAGAGATAATTTATTCATTATCAGTATGTATCATAAATGGTCATCCATTAGCAAATTATTTTATAAAGATCCACCTCAAACTTATGAACACTTTGTAACATCATTGTCATCGTTTTACAATATTTTTTTTGTTTTTTTTTATTACTCTTAGTGAGTCCACAATCTGCCCTATTGGCAATAAGTATTTCTTCTGTCTATATTACATATACATGGCATGTAGAAAATCACTTCATTAAGCAATCTTCTGTATAAAATATTATCTTAATTAATTAGTCTTATTCTAATGCTTATTCTAAAGTCTACATATGTCCAGTAATTAGATCAGGTGGTGTTAAACGTTTTAGTCTACGCACTTCACTATCACGTCGCATATTTATCTGATTAGCGAGTACATTGGAATGCACTGACACTCTTTCGAAGTACTTCACACAAACACGTTGAATTACACTCGTTATAGGTTCTAGAGGAATATCGCGTTGTATCACTTTATTTGAAATATAGTACGGAGCATCAACAATGGCACGCAACACCTTATTTTGGAACCGTTGAATGATGGATATATTAGATTTACTAGCGGTACCCCATAGTTGAATACCATATGTCCAAATGGGCTTGAGTATAGACTCATACAGCAATACCTTGTTATCTAATGATAACTTGGATTTGCGCCCAATAAGCCAATACATTTGATATAATTTTAGTCCCAGTTGTTTCCGTTTAGAGGTTTTACAATATAACGCTCAGTATAGTGCAACTCCATTCTAGTACTTGTTTTGGCGAATGATGAGAAACACATTCATTTAGCCCTTAAACTTTTTTAAAACAATTTAATTTATTGTATGTATTACATTTGGAAGGCTATGAAATATAACCTCAATTTCTTTTTAAGTAGAAATTAAGCGATAAGAAAATATAATCACTATATGAGAAATATGTTGCACAAGAATTATTAATAGGCTTAAAAATAAGATTTCTAATAAATCCATTTATTAAATAAGTCCTCCAGCATTTAAATCAGGAAGCATTTTAATTCAATATTCAAATTTATAGAATTATAACCTCAATTTCATGTTAAGTAGAAATTAAGCACCAAGAAAAATAACCACGAATACAATTAATTGTACTAATAGTAATGATTTAAAAAGAAATATTGTTATCACTTTCACGTATGTAAGAAGCCCCGGTTTCTTTTTACTAACCCTTTCAGCTAATTATATGAACTTACTTTTTTGTAGGCTGTCACCAATAGACAAGGATGCTATTAGTACCAAAGTTGTTGAGGAAGTTAAAGCTATTTCTAAAAAACCATATCATAAGTGTCAGGTGTGTTCCCGGACTTACCCTACCCTGCGCTTGTTAAATTTTCATCGAAAAATCCATAAAACGGACATGCAGGAACCGCCATATTTGTTCGACACTATCAAACAAATGTACCGTTGCAGCCTGTGTTCGGTGAAGTTCTTGAATGAACCTGACGCTTTAGAACACATTAAAACTCACTGGTACATTTGTCCGGTATGTAATGAAGGATTTTCCAGGCCTATTCTCTTAGGCTGTCATATGGCCGAGCACAATCAGGACGGCAACGTCAGTTGTCCATTGTGCGATCATAAGTACAAAACTCCATACGGAAATACGCTGCAAGCCCACATAAGGAAAACTCATCAAAAGCTTGATACCCATTATTGTCAACATTGTAACTCATCATACTACAAAAAGAATCAACTAGTAGAACACATCAATGTAGTCCATCTGAAGCAAGATCCCCATAAATGCGTCGTCTGCGACAAGAAATTCATATTGAGCACTAGTTTATACAAACATCAGGTAGATAAACATAAAGTATATGTTGATGGTGATCTACCGAACAACTTTTGTCTTATATGTAATACTACCTTCAAAAAAGTCGCAACGCTAGAAAGGCATTTGCTGGAAAGACATCAACAACCAAAGATTAAGAAGCAGGAGACTTTCCTGTGTGATACCTGCGGGAAAGCCTTTGCATACAAGCAAAGTCTCAGGTCGCATCAGAAGGGGCATGAAGGTATCAAGCCCTATAAGTGTTCTTTCTGTTCCAAAACCTTCAAACTAAACTCTCTAAGGTTAGATCACGAAGCTGTTCATTCGAATCTCAGACCTTTTTCTTGTGAGAAGTGTGGTCTCAGTTTTAAGCTGATGAAGACGTTACGTGTTCATCTAAAAATTCATAAATCAGAGAAAGCATTCACTTGTGAATTCTGTTGCAAAGCGTATAACAGAGCTGATCATTTTAAATTACACATGAAAAGTTGTAAAAAAAATCTTAGTCAAAGTAAACAAAACGTGTCATAGTAACTTGGAGTTGTTAAAGATATCATTTTTAATTTGTTTTAAAGTTTACAGTATTAAATATATTTTCCTATTATATTCAATCTACTTTATAATTAGCAAGGTGCACAAGCGATATCCATTTTATAAGTAATCATAAATCAATATGTGAAGCTACGCAAAATATTCACATACAGTATTAAATATTTTTTAATTTAAGCTTGTTGACTTGGACTTCAAGTTCAACGTTTATAACAAATATTTAACTGCTATTAAAATTATAATTAGTAGCAATGAAAAATAATCTAAAAATTACTAGTGTCTTACGTACAATAGAAGTCAATTCAAATTTACTCAAGAATGACTGAAGACTTAATTTTAAGAAGTCAACAAATATCTGGGAATAAATCAAAGCTAATGAATATATTATGTGTAATACATGCATTTAAGTTAGAAGAATTAGAGTAGAGCCAAAACCAGAATGCAGAGTAAATATTATGTATTGGAAAACTATATATTTCAGGTATTATCGAATGTTTCATATAATAATAACAACATATAACAATTATATTTCCAAAGCAGTCAGGAAATAACTGATAATTATATTACTTTGGAATAATTATGACATCTGATTGGAAAATGTATTCGAGTTTATTTCTAGTTAATATATGAAAAGGTGAAATCAGTAAAAGAAACAAGGCAATAGGTATCAATAAAAATATTTGAAAGGTTGTAATGCGAGATAATTAAATAAAAACTGAATTTATATGAGAATGTATCGTTTTCACTAAATCTAAAATCCATATGGATGTTTTAGAAACTAAAGCTGATGTTTATATAAATATATTTATGATAAATATATAGAATAATAAGTTAATATATAAAATAAATAACTTTACAAAAAAATTACATTTTAGTATTATGACAGAATGGCGGAGGTATAAAATTAAAATATTTATTATATAAAAATTTCTTATATTTCTATGTAAAACTTTTCAGTTTAATGAACTTTGAATAAATTGTATAAATTTTGTGAAAATTTAATACAATATATTTTAATTTGCATTTTTCTTCATTATTTTTACAACCACATCATAGAATCCTTTAGTGAAAAATAAAGTATGTAACTATGACGTGACTTGTTATTTCATATTATATGGTAGACTTTAACCTTTCTTTAGATAACTAATAAAATATCAATTGTTTTAGGGTAAAAAGGCGGAGACGATTATCCAAACCCGAAAAGCTGGTAGAATATCCCTGTTCCAATTGTCCCCACATCTCTTTAACACAAAGAATGGCTAATCTTCACAAACACTTCCATAACGAGGATTCTCTATTCGTATTCGACAAAACAAAACAAATTTTCAGTTGTATTTTCTGTACTGTTAAATGTTCCTCTAAAAAGGAGATCAAGGAACACTGTGTTGTGGCTCATTCCATTAAATGTTCAGAATGCAACGAAAATTTTCGGAATCCTTTTTTTCTTGGGCTTCACATGGCTCGGCACGATCATGCTGAACACATTTTCTGCCCCTTTTGCGACTATAAAGGAACTTTCGCTGTTACTTTGCGAAAACACATCACTAACACACATTTTGATATAAAAAGTAACGAGGTAAATCTAGATACTGTGGATGTTCTCAGTGATGAAAAGGAAGAAGTTAACGGAGGCACTACCAAGGTTGAAAATAGTAAGAATAACTTGGAGGCTTTGAGGCGTGAACAAAACGCCTTGAGGAAGCGAGAACAAAGGCAAAAGACCCAGTTAATTTGTAAATTATGCGGAAAAAAATACCCCACTTTGAAAGATCTCAGAAATCATCGAAAAGTGCATAAAGCTGAGAGGTTAGAATCTTTATACACCTTTAACTCTTTGAGAAAATTATTTTCATGCGACACATGTCTGCAAGAATTCCGAGACGAAGATCAGATACAGAAACACGTGGAAAGTCATAGTTATTGTTGCCCTACGTGTTCGACTCAGTTCAAGAAAGCCTTATTATTAGGCTTGCATATGGCTGAACACAACGATAAAGGAGAGATCAGTTGTCCTTTATGTAATCACGATTTCAAGACGTTGTGTAAGAGCAGACTACTAAGGCATATCAAGCAGAAACACCAGAAGGAACGACCAAAAACCAGTCAGTGTGAATATTGCGGGTCTTCCTACTTATCAAAGCAAATGTTAGAAGACCATATTAAAGTGGTGCATCTCCAGAAAGAACCTTATCGATGCATCGTATGTGGGAACACTTTTACACTGAAATCAAGCATGAGAATACATCAAATCAACAAACACAGAGTAGTGGATGAAAGTGAGCTGTCGTCAAACTATTGCACCTTGTGTAAGATGTCGTTCAAGAAACCGTCTTCCTTGGCTAAACACTTGGAAATGAAACGTTGTATTCCCACGCCCAGGGTAGAACGACAAGGCCATTTCGTGTGCGATTTATGCGGCAAAGAGTTTCGTTTCTATAAAACATTCAATCTTCATCAGAGAGAGCATGCAGGCGACAAACCATATAAATGCTCGTACTGTCCCAAAGCATTTGTCATTAATTCGAAAAGATTGGCTCACGAAGTCTCCCACACAGATACAAGACCATTCTCGTGCGAGACCTGTGGGCAAAGCTACAAAACATGGAAACATCTTAGGAGACACCTGGTGGTCCACGGATCCAATGTACTGACTTTTAGATGTCATTTTTGTGATAAAGAATTTTCTACGAAAGACACCCTCCGAGCTCACGTTCGAACGTGTTCCAGAAAAGATCTAATTCCTTTTGACATGAACTAAAGATGATTGATTTTTTATTTGGTAACGGGCTATGTACCAATCGCATTCACCATTTAATGGTGACATTATTTAATTACTATATTAGATACTAATAAATTTTACAAAAGTGTGTGAAATAATTTCGTAATTTTATTTATGGATAACTCGATGTTAAACCGTACTAGTTTTTTCATATCCTGTACATTTTTATTTATAATAAACAATATGTTTACTTACATATAAAGATATTAAAAGTGCGAGTATTTTTTTACTGAACATTATTAAGTATATCAATGAGTATCAAAAAATATTGAATTGTATAGATTAATGTAATAGTAACTCTCCAATAATATAAAAATAAAGAATAAATTAACATTTAGAACTTGTGATCAAAAATGTGATTTTATAATTTTACGAAACGATATAGAAAACTGGATGTTTTTCTGTCTTGATTTGATCTTTTTTCTTTTTTTGTTCTTTTTTAACGTCTATGAAGGTCAGATTTAATAACCAGTAACATTCCTTTGTTTACTATATAAAACGTAGAAATTTGTATTCTGCCAAAAAGTTCTGGGAATTTCTCAATAAAACTCGAAATATTTATTATTTATTCAAATTAATCTTTTATTCTTAATTAAAATCTTCTTTATGTCTCCTATGTAGTGAAAACGAATACTTTGAAATTATCATTTGAGTTTTCGAAAGAGCCATTAAGCCTTTTGTGATGAACTTGATCCATGAAATACGATGAGTGACTTTCTCATAATAATTTCGAATACACAAAACTTCAGAAAATAAAAAACACTTCGAAAAATACATATTTTTGAATGCATTGTACCACTCATATTTTGAATGCATTGTACCACTCATATTTTGAATGCATTGTACCACTCATATATACATGCCTTTGATGAAGTTGATTCGTAAGACTTCTGCAATATATTGTGCAATACATTATGAAAATCGAAGAATATATTTGAATTGAAATGTAAAATTGATCATCGTAAACAAAATAAATAACGTGTTATACCAACTTAATGACAATGGCGGTTGTGTTAGTGATAGTTGTTATTGACAACTTTGACAATTCCGCTTAGAGACTTTTTAAATAACTAATCCTCAGTATTTTTTGACAGAATATAAGTATAAAATGGCAATATTAATATATCTAATATGTTATCTAGTATTCAGCGCAACAGAGTTGTTGTTGTACTTACAAAATTCACATAGACTATTATTCGATTTCCCTTTTAATTTTGTCAAATTATGAAAAACAAACAATGGTCATAGAGTAATAGAGGGAAAACTTAATAGGGGTCTATGGAGAAAAGTTTCGCTACGTCCCGTATCTATAGTCCATAGTTTTTTTAATAATGCATCATAGTGGAAATATTGCAATGTTGCCGAATTTTAGTTTAGTTTGGCTTTGACATACAAAAAAATTCTAATCTAAAATAAAATAATTGAACAAAAATATTATTAAATAAAATTTATTTTAAAATTATAGTAAATCTAATACATATATTATCGATGGACTTAAAACTACAATTAAGACACAGCTGTAATAGTTTGTAGGTTAGAGTTGTTTTGTTTACATTGAACTCTTTTCCACACCATCCGTGAGGTAGAGTTTCTAGGCGCGTTTCAATCAGTTTGGGAATTTTAATATTGTCAACTCCTTTTTTAAAGACAGCCGAATACTTCTTCAAAGATGTAATAACTTTAGTAATAACTGTACATCTGAATACACAACGCTTCCTAGATCGATGATATATTATGCTTATTTTATACTACCGACAAATGTTATACGGATACACTAAACCGTATAAAAACTCTACTCTTTCCTACGTAAGGCACGCTTGATTAAAGCATATCGAAACTAGTGACATCATAATATTGGATGTCGCGAAACATTTCCCCAAAACTGTCTATAAAGCATAGAGTAATAGAGATGCAACTCAATAGGGTACTCTGGCGCAAAGTTTTGCTTTGCCCAACATGCAGAAGGCGCCATAATGGACCATTCAAGTAATTTGACTGGTCAATTTAAATCTCCATTATAGGCACCTGTAAGAAAAATAATTTACTGTAAAAACATTTGATTGGCTCATTAGTAATGTTTGGCACGTGACAGCCTTGACGTCATGTTTTTCTGAAACATGACATTTTTTTCTGAAATAAATCTATTAAATAAAATTCAATTAAATATAAATATAATTAATATTTAAAAATAAATAAGTATAATTATAATCTATAACGATAAATATAAATATATAATTTAAATTTATCTACAAAATATAAATATAATATAAAAATAAATATATCTATAAAATATAAATATTATATACATATATATAAAACTGTAAGCAAAAATCGTTGGTGCATTGCAATTCAAAATTATCTCTTCCGTCTTTATTCTTTTTCATATTTGTTTAGTGACATCAATTTAATAGGATCTATCAGAGTTCTATCTTTTTCTTTTCTTATACTGAAAACAAACTTTGAGTATTTCGCTCTTAATATTATGTTCACCTATTTTACTCAAAAGTACACCTTGTTAGTACTATATTTTATCCAAAAGATCATTATGGAATGTACAATTGAAGGGTTTTAAATTTCCTTTTTTTTTTGTAAACATTTGACAAAAATTTTGTTATATTATCGACGTGACAAAATCGCTGAATAAAAAAGACATAGCTCAAGGACCTACTGACAGTATATTAAAACAATTTTGTTAGAGTCTGGGACACGAGATGTTGTCTTGCCTCTATAGAATCAGTCTCAATTTGTGGGCCTACTGATTTATTCATAATTGTATGACACACTTAATTTATTTTTTCAAAAGTTTTACTAAATAACCTGAGATGTACACTACGGTACAACATAAAACTTTGTTTGCTCTTATAGGAACATCTGGACTGAAGTTATAGAGTCAAGTAATTAACGGTAAGAATGAGCAGAAAGGGGGATACTAGCTGAATAAATGAAAACTTTACCATTACCTTCTGGAGTTTGTTCAAATGTCGATGATACTTGCTTCGAACACCCTGGTTGTGGGCCTGGAACGATTAAAATAGGCACTACAAAAAAAGTAAGACAGTTTAGAAATTAATGGTAAAAATTAACAGAAGACAGTAAGTAACAGAAATGTGACTGACTCCTTCAATTTACCTTTTATATTATTTTGATTTTGATCCACTTCCATTTGTACATATTCTGGTCTCGTGGTGCTATTTTCGCCATCACTAAATTGTTCATAAGTGGTTAATGGAAAGTTTAAATGTATCATAAAAATGTCTGACATGGTAAAGATCACATAAATCTGTTTCATGTTTAGGATTTTTAATGTTTTCTACTTATTTCTTAAAGATCGCCGGGTACTTTTTTAACGGAAAACGATGGTGCATTTCCTCACTATCTGTGCATCCGGGCCCACAACATTTCCTAGAACGAGAATGCGTTTCAACTACCGACTCGTATATACTAATAAAATGAAATAATAATTATTTTATATAATAATTATTTAATAATATAATACGTTATAAAAAAATCTAACCACACTGTTTTCTATAATATAGTCACATTGAGAATGGCGTATAAAATAAACAAACCGTAGAACGAAATGAACCAATCAGATCCCGTCGCGGATCTTAGCATAGCGAATAAAACAAGTAATATGTTAAAGATAGTGACATCTACATGTTGGACGTCGCGAAACATTTCGCCAAAATTTCCTATGAAGTTAAATCTCTATTTTCTCTATGACAATAGGAATTTGTTTTAATTAGTAATTTGTGATAATTCGATATATTTGTAGTAGTTTTCATTTTGAGTATAATTGTATATATGATTTTATATGTATATTAAATTCTAAAGCAGGAGACTATTATTTTATCTAACTAAGAAGTATTTTTTCTAATAGTATTGTTTTATAAAGCTAAGTAAAATGTAAATAGTCATTGTATATAACACATTGCAGAACTGTGTCGAAGATACAAATAAATTTATACTTATTAGAACAGGTGACTTGTTATTTCCGTCGGATAGTTTTGCTGTACATACAATTAACAGTTTTTCGCGATTTTAGGTTATGTGACCGATACAAGATTCGACTGGTTCATTTCGCTAATGCCGAAAATGGGAAGGTTACCGTTGCGAATGCGAATGAACTGCAAAAAAACATCGATATTATAGAGAAGTATCGGAAAGAACAGACGGTGTTGAAAAAGAAACGTAGGCGAAACGACAAACGAACAACATCAAATTTGTTGAGGAAGAAAAGAAACGGCGACGACACGAGGTTTATTAAAAAAGAAAACGGTTATGTGTGTTCTGTTTGTGATAAGCATCTCAACTCGAAAAGACTGATGAACTTGCATAAGTGTGTACATAAATTACTGGAAAAAGAAGCACACTACAAGAAGAATATGTCGAGAAACTCATTCGTTTGTAATTTTTGCAATACCGAATACCCATCGGAGGATAAAATCCAAAACCATATTCAACAGCACGAGGAGGTTTGTCGTGAATGTCAACTGTCTTTCCCCAACGCCTTTGTTTTGGGTATACACATGGCAGAGCATGACGACGACGAGAAACTGTGCTGTCCATTTTGTAATTACAAAGGCGATCTTTATCATTATCTGAAAAATCATCTCTTTGCCATACATTTTAAGACGAAAATATTTCGGTGCGACAGTTGTGGCGTGACGTACAGTGCCAAGACTCATCTGGACGAGCACATTCGATTCCAGCATGACAACATGGACCCGTACTCGTGCGTGGTGTGCAACAGGAAGTTTATCTTCAAGAGCAGCTTGAGAAAACACCAAATCAACCAGCACAGACCGTTAATTGACGGCGACGTTCCATCGAACTACTGCATCCTGTGTAAAAGGGTCTTGCACAGCGTTGAGTCGCTGGAGAAACACATCGCGGACATACACACCAACGTAAAGCCGAAGAACACCGAGCGATTTGTTTGTGATATATGCGGAAAGGATTTCTCTCACCGACAATCTTGGCTGTTACACACGAAAGGACATAGCGGGCTGAAGCCGTACAAGTGCAAATTGTGTCCCAAGTCGTTTAAGGTCAGGGCATTTCTGACGGTACACGAAAAGATTCATTCCGACGAAAAACCTTTCGCCTGCGAGAACTGTGGTACTTGTTTCAAAAGGAAAGAAGGACTAAGGAGACACCTACAGACTCACACCGATATTAAGCCCTTTGCTTGCACGAATTGCCCTAAACAGTTTCGACGACGAGAACATTTGAGACTCCATTTGAAAAGCTGCAATAAAGGAATCAAAATGAATTTGGATTTATAGATCTTCTCTCTCCACACTGTGTCAGAAGTTACTGTTAATTTATTAATTAATATTTATTTTGTAAATAAATGTGTACATAATAATATAATCTATTATTTCATTACATTAGAATCTTATTTAGATATTAGGTGCTTGCATGTATTTTGATTTTTTGTTAAACAACCTAACCTAACTGTTAAATTCAATAGTTTTGAGAGTTCTCCATGTGAAACATTTTTTCATTTAATATTATTGAGTTATTCACTGATTTTTTAATAACTCTTGACTTTTGTTGCTTTATTTGAAGAAATCTGCTACCGAAGCCCATTAAACACTTTTAAAAACTTATAATACTACTCTACCATATTTCAACTATTTAAAAAGGTTCATTTTAGTGCCAATAATAAAGAACGACCTAAAGGTTCAAATACATTTCAAAACTTTATTAGACTCTCAAACTTGCAATGAACTTGCAAACAACTTAGCAGTTGATGTATCAACTGTTTCTAGACGTGCAGTGTAAAAAAAACAGTGAAAAAAAGAGCTTTCTGTGATGTATTGTGACTGGCGATGAAAAATTGATCTAGTACGTTAATTCTTAGAGCTAAAAGACATACATTTGTCCAGGATATCCGTCGACATCGTCATCGAGTCGGTATATTCATGGCCACAAAGTCTTGCTGTGCATATAAAGGGATCAGCAAAGTATAGTGTATTAAAAATTACCGGTGTTATTTGAACAAATTAATCGACTTATTGTTGCAAAATAGACTAGTAATAGAAATAGACGGTAATAGCAACTACCAGATGCACAGTCATCCTCTAGCATGACAATACTCGACCACACTAAGAGTTGTATCCACACTGTTGAGAGTGAGAGTAACTCATCCAGAATGTTGCTAGAAAGATGGTAAAAATTTATAGAAAATGATGGAAAATATTTTGATTAATCATTAATTTGTAAACCCTTTAACCCATTTAATTAGTCCTTGTGAAAAAATGATCACAATACATCCAAGCAGCTAATGAAATTGTTTTATTTCTCTATTTCTGCTTTTACATATAATACTGCTGTTTTTATTTACTGTGTGATTTCAAATAATTTTTCAGATTGGTTCTCTTGCCCTTTACTTTATTCTTATTACTGTTGAATGATTTACGTATATTCAATAATCATTTCACATCCATTAATTTGACACATTCAGAAGATCATGATAAGAAGAAAGATAAGAAGAGAAATGGTTGGTTTTTTTCGGTTTTGCAGATAACTTGGACCTAGGTTAAATCTGTCAATAATTGGTATCTACTTTTGTTTTCTTTCTTTTAATATTCTCCATTGTTTCTTCTACACATAATGTCGCACTATTTCTTTGTTATGTATTTGCAATTTTAAATATCTCTCTATTTTCCCATCACCTAAATTGGCACATCAAGAAAGTCAAGATTGAAGAAAAAGAAGAAAATTCAAATTTGATTTGATTAGATGAAATGCATTCACTGTTTTATTGAACGGGATATAGTTATACTAATGCCCAAGGATGCTTCGATATCACGTCCTATGTCGTATAAGAATACGTACATCAATGTTTTTGTTGTGTTGTATTATTCGTGGCTCAATTACAAAATGTTCTGAAGAAGTTCAACAAGTTATGTTCAACAATATCAAGTTTCCAATGAAAACATCATATGTGATCTAAAAGCACTACGAGGGTTTCTACCTCGTATATATAAAAATATATGTTCACCGGTTTTTTTTACGTTTACTCTGCAATCCCTACACCATAAAAATATTCTAATTCTTTACCAGAGTTGATGGGATACTGACTGATGTGATGAAAGACTTCGGAGTCAAAGGGAGAGCTGCGGTATTCAACTATAGTTACGCCTGAATGGCCAGATATCTTCTGAGTCAATCTGTAGGATAACAGGTCCAGTCCAGGTAACCTTCATTTGGCATAACGGAAACTTTAAAATATAACAAACAACGCAAAATTAATAGACTTTAACAATTAAACATATCTGCTGAAATTGTAAAATAAACAAATGTTGCAAAAGAACGCAACAAATGTCTTAACTCAAAGTAGGTCTACCCAAAAGAGATACGCGGACAGTTTGATAAGTCAGTGACTTTTTGAATGAAATATGTTTTTTTTCTGCAAAAAAGTGTCTTTTTTCTCAGTTATATTGACACTTTTTTGAGCGTTTTTCAAGTTTTGTTATTCCTTCCAAATAGGCGACTTTGTTTCAGTAATGGCCTCTTCATTCGACTCAAATTTCTAGTCACCCAGGGTACTATATCAGGAATATGCTGGATGGAGAAGCAGTTCATAGTCTACTTTATTGATTTTTGCTTTGGTTGCTAAACACTAGTGCACCCGTGCTTTGCCTTGACATTCTTTGGTTCATGTTCACCAGGAGAACATCACTGATTATTCCTTGATCACTGGCGTTTTGCGATGATGTATGATGCTACAAAAACTTGTACGGATTGCGGCTGAATATCTCCAAGCACTTCTTTGAAGAGGTCACATAGCCGAGTATGCAAAATCGCGGCACACATCTCAGTAACGGCTTTTTCTTATACAAATATTCATGTAGAAAGTGATATACCCCCTCAATTGAGATGCCTACAGTCTCAACCACAGATTGAAGTAGTTAAAATTCGAGATGTTATCTGTTTTCAGTGGTAGTCAAACCCCGACTAAATGACGAAGCTTAAAATCTCATTGTAGTCTATTAATACATGGTAGTTGAAGAAAATAGTAATGCATTTGAAATTACTGTGCGGAAATTTCCAAAAGTCACTCACAAAACAAGCTGCCCTTGTAAATAAAAGGTTTTCAAGACATATCTAATATAGAAATCTATTTTTGGCATATTTAAACAAAAATGATTGAAATAACTGACCTTTAATTGTTTTATGTTATATTTGTTTACTGTAACACACGCTTTTGTTAACAATTATTTGGTGATGTTATTTTCGCTAATGTATTATTTTTGAATAAACCCATTACTTCTTAGGGAAGGACTGATTAACTTTAGTTTCATTTGTAGTTATACCTTCAAGTGTATGTTAAACTAATGCCTAAATGTCTGAAATAAACTAAACTGATTTAATAAAAATGATTTCCTATTGAATAACCTTCGCAGCTATGTTTTTTTTTCATTTTCAGGAACCATCCCGAGAGTAAACTGACCACCCATCGATTACAATGCGACTATTGTAACCAGTATTTCGAAAAGGAATACAAACTCACGTACCATTTAAAAACCAAACACAAGAACGCACCTCTTTGGTCCTGCAAAGTGTGCGGGAAACATTTTCGAACTCGTCTGAAACTACAAACGCACGAATCGAGTCACCACATCAAAAGTGAACACTTCCAGTGCGACATATGCAAGAAAACGTTGAAATCTAAACAAGCTTTGTCGAGACATACCAGACGGCACTTGCAATTGTACACCATCAAATGCAATTACTGCGGCAAGGGTTTTTTCGGAGCCTCTAGTTTGAAATTGCATTTGAACTCACGTCATACCGGTAAGAACAGATTTGTTTGTGATATTTGTAACCGGCCTTGCTACGATAAGACCTCCTTGAAGAACCACATGATAAAGCACTCTGCGGATTACAAGATCAAGACGAAAGTGAAATGCGACGAGTGCGACCAAGAATTCCTGGACGAGAAGTATCTGAAAATACACCAAAACAAGAAGCACGTGTCTGATAACCGGTTCGTTTGTGACCTGTGCGGCAAAAAGTTGTACTCGAAGAGTGGTCTTAAAGACCACATGAACATTCACGAAGGTTTGAAGCCGTACAAGTGTGATCATTGCGGGACGGGTTTCGCTAATTCTACGACGTTAAGGCTTCACTCAAGACGTCATACAGGAGAGCGACCTTATCGGTGTAATCTTTGCGAGAAATCATTCACGCAGAGTCACAGTCTTAAGGTGCACTTGAGGCTACACACCGGCGAGAAGCCTTATACATGTAATATATGCAGCAAAGGATTTGTCAGCACTAGTGTCTTAAAATCGCACATGAAGGGTAACCATAAACTCAACTAAACACTGTCATTAGTAAGTAGTATTAATAAAATCGCTCGATGTGGACTATGATCAAAGATATTTTTATTCCATTTAATTGGGGTTGGCTTAAACTGCTTCATTATTTTATTTTTCTAACAATGCAAATGTCGATAAATTATTTATAAAAATCATACAAAAGATACTTCAAAAGAGGTCATGAAAACGAGGCCCAAAATAGCAAATAGAATTTAGACCGAATCGCGGTTGTGTAGGTACGATTTTTACTCAATATAATTCAAAGTTATCAATACAAAGTATTGTCAACTGACGTATCTCCTGCTATTGTAAATTTCAATGGGATCCAGTTAGAGTAAGTTCAGGTGATCAAATAGTTAGGATAAATAATGCAGGAGAAGAAATTAGCATCTACTGGTGAAGTAATAAATTGAAATGGCCAACCTGCTGCAGTTTTTGCTTCTCTAAAATCTGTCAGTTTTGTACAGTTCCATGAATTGGACCTTTTGGATGGAAAACACAGCGAGCAATTCCGAAAAATACGGTCCATATAAAGCTATCTGAAGGATATAACAATAAATTAGTTGTCACTGATTGCCAACTGTGGCATAATTTGGCGAATAATGTCACGCGGCACCAACCGAGGCATATTGGATGCGAAGTAGACACTCTCTTTTAGCGTCGGCCATATATTAATAATGACTATGTTAAATACAGACGTTCAAAACCAGATTTGATCAAGCAAGATGTATTCATTCGTTTCATCATTATCGATGAATGATAATTTTCCACCATGGTTCCAAATCAAGGCAAGAAGGTTTCCCGGCTTTCGAACGAGTCTAAAAATGGGCCAAGGTATTATCACCAGTTTTTTTGGTAATAGATAATCTCCAAAATGGTAAAACAATTTACTCATATTATTATTGTTAACATTTCGGTGTACGAATTCACGCAGAAAAAGTGATAGGAGCCGTGAAAGTACATTTCGGCAACAGTTACTGCAAGGATGACCTCCACAAATTAGTAGATTATCAATTCAAACGGAAAAATTGTATTTTTCTTATGGAACGACAACACTTATTAAACAACCTGGTACGCATCGATCTATCCATTTCGCGACATCAAACACTACTGTAACTATATCCTTGTCAAAGCTTTGTTTTGCTTAGTGTTAACCAAAATATTTTTCACAGCTTCTCAGTTTTCTCTCAAGATGTTGTGTCGATTATCTTAAAGTATATCATATATCGATTGAATAAAAATATCCCATATAATCAGATTTATTTGCCATAAACATCAATCCTCGTTCTCCTTTTTTCGCTGTTAGATGAATATATGAGATATTCTTCATTATTTCTCTGTGATATCTGGTTAAAAGCTGAATGAAGTGTTTTAAAGGCTCTTTTTGAAGGCAGAGATTTACATGGAAGGAAATAAACTCAGAGGTATATTTGTATAATAAGACTAATGAATCAAAAATGTTTAACCGAACAATCACATATGTTAATTCGGTCTATCATGTTTTATCATTCTCATGAGGAATATTGGTACTCATACACTGAGCTTATTTGTAACTAGCTTCATATAAATCATAAACATAATTCTGTGAATCATTGCCCAGATCTTCCTACCAATACTGAAACTCTTAATATATTTACCTTGCTAGACTTTTTCACTTATTCTACGGTTGACAGACTTACCAACATTTTTCCCCTTGTAATAATATGACAAAAAATAGTGTAAATTTGCCTTTTCAAGAAGAATCTAGTGATGTCGCTATGATCTGTGTTTTTTAACTTTTAAACATTGACACCATCTATTGGGAAAAATACCATAACCGTTTTTTCAGACCCAATAATCCATGAGAAATACTTAATGTAAATCATGTAAAATTAATCTTTTTATATACTTTTAATACATTTTTTCAAAATTAATTCAAAATAATTGTATGTAAAATGACAGAATGGAAAAAGTTATATGGTTTACATCAACTGTGGTTTACCCTTCAATATTACTTCACAATTCTTGTATATACTTTTTGTACATTATAGAAAATTATTATATTGGTTGCAGAACTAATATATACTATAGCACGTTGTCTGTAATTTATTGTAATTTAAACGTAATATATTTATTATGTAAAAACAGTTTTTCAATAAACTTTATATATCTTGCATGAATTTAATGTTAAAATAATCCCATATTTATTTGTTATGCATTCGTTTTAGGACGAAACCGAACCATCGACCGAGAAAGAGGACTAATTCTGATAAGCCAACTGAACCAACGGAAAATGAACGGACGCGAAGACCGTACAGAGTTCCAAGAAAATGCAAGAAATGTGATAAGATATTCATGACGATAAAGGCATTGAAAGACCATCAGAAAATCCACAGTAGCTTAGAGATAATGGAAGAACACGTATATAAATATGACGAGTCTCTGGATATTTACGTGTGTCAGACGTGTTCGGCGGAATTTCAAGATCTTTCCGAGATAGAAAAACACTTGAAAATCCACCTGGAACAGAGCCACGCCTGTTCCAAATGCCCCGTGAAATTCAAGACGTTACGCGACTTATTTTGCCATATGGAGCAACACGCAGAGAAAGACAGGATTATGTGTCCGTTGTGTGCGTTTAAAACAAACGGCAAGAAAAATCTTCTCGCTCATCTACATTCCAGTCATCTACAAACAAACGTTTGCCATCACTGCGGAAAAGTGTTCAACAATCGTCCGAATCTCACCAAACACCTGACACAGCACGATGAGAATAAGAAAAAGACTTGCATAGTGTGTTCGAGTGAGTTCTTCGGCGAAAAGGCCCTCCAAAGGCACCAGATCAACATGCACAAACCGGATATCAAGGCAGATCCGTCGTTATTGTGGTGCGACATCTGTAGAGTGGAATTTAAAACGCTGAACTTGTTAAAGTACCACATAGAGAAGGCGCACACCAAAAAGCCCACTAAGAACGTCGAGAAAAAATCTCTCTGCGATATATGCGGTCAGAGTTTCAAGGATACCGATAATCTGAAGAAGCACAAAATATCCCATACGGAAAACAGACCTTTCATGTGCTTCCAGTGCGGGAAAGCGTTTAAGCACAAATATGTTCTCACGTACCATCAAAGAATTCATACCGGCGAGCGTCCGTACAGTTGTGGGTATTGTGGGAAGAGCTTCAGGCAATGGACACCGTATAAAGTTCATCTTAGAGGTCACACTGGAGAAAAACCGTACGTCTGCAAGATATGCAGCAAAGGATTCACCACGAATCAAGGACTGAAATTACATGTTAAAAATTGCTTCGACTCTACATATAATAATATGGTTTTAGTTGAGGCAACATAACAAATGAACTGTGAATAAATTAATATATATGTACTGATTTTATATTAACGTTGTGTTTTATTTCACTTTTTTTTTAACAACTAGTCAATTAGTCATCGAAACTCGACCACATATTATGTTTCTCTCAAAATATAGTAAAGAGATACTTTAAAAATAATATGTTAATTAAAACTTGCTTTGACAATATTTTCAATATAATATCGGAAATATATTTGGCATATTAATCACAATCACAATATCTTTATATTAAAATATATCTCAAGAACTAAAATTAATTAACCTTTTTTAAATGGCATTTAATTAAATATAATTTCCATTAGGTTTTAATAATAAACTAAGTATTAATAAGTTTAAATTGCTAAACCACTGAACATTATAAAAAAGTATCATGAGTGAGATTAATTTCAGACCTGTAAAAACCTCAGAGCATCATCATCAAACCTCATGATTTTTATTTACTTTTTAACCGACTTATAAAAAAGAGGAGGTTCTATGTTCGACTGTATATATTTTTTAATGTATGTTACGTTCGCCGATTTCTTCATCAAGTCTCAAGATTCTCAAAACTCAAGATTTCTTCTCAACTGATTATATTTTTGGGTCAAACAAGTAAATGGTATATTAGTAGGGAAATTTTTAAAGATTTCTTTCAGTATAGAAGACTGGAAAATCCCATAAAATTGATGGCACTAAAGAAATATGAAAAAGGAAGAAAGCGTTATAGAAGAATATTTTGATTATATTGCCTATAGTACTGAACTCTTAACCTTTTTTTCATTTTTATTTATTTATATACTTATATTTCTTCATTTTTCGTATATTTGTTATATTTGTTTAAATTAATTCATTTAAATGTTCAAAACCAATCAAATGTCGTTAAAAAACGATTTCAGCTTTACCAATGACTGGACCCGGCAAAACATTTTCTCAGAGACATCTATAGAAGATTCACTCTCTTGGTGTCTGTTTCTCAAACAATACGTTGCTGTTGGTGCCGCAGGACTTCGAATATTCTTCATTAAGTCTCAGGCGGTCTGCTGATTTTTCAGATCGATTTCTATGACATTTTATTCATGTCTTTTCCAGAGCTGTTCACTATGTCCTCTATCTAAAAGGTCGATTTCGCCACAGAAATCTATGAGAATTCAGTTTTCATTCGACAGACATGTCCAAACCATTGTAATCTGCGTTTGTTTCGCAACTATGCACTGATTGTCACATCTTAAACGAGTTACATCATTCCTAACACGTTCTCAGAAAGGAATATGTAAAGTTTGCTTTAGACGTTGCATTTAAAATACCATGAGAGATGTGATGCTGTCACAACAATCATGTCTTGGAGCCATAAAAGATTTTAGTTTTGATTATAATATTTCCTCTCTTCCACACGCACTATCTTAGAGAAGCAAAAGCTCCTGTTGCTTGGCCTATTCGGCTTATTACTTCAGTGGTAGGTGCCATTTCTCTCTGTTCCTGCATTACTGTTCCCAAGTACTAAAACGCCTGCACTTGCTCTAAAGGGATATTTTGTTTGGATATCATTTTTGTCTGCAGTGCTATGTCATGTTGAATGCTAAAAGCTGCAACGTCTGTATCAGTGAATATAGCATGATCTCTATATTAAAAACTTTTTGCATAATTGCGTCCAGTAGTCATCCCCCTTGGATAACATCGGCTGGGACCTCAAATGGATTTGAATCTTAGAGAAGCAAAAGCTCCTGTTGCTTGGCCTATTCGGCTTATTGCTTCAGTGGTAGGTGCCATTTCTCTCTGTTCCTGCATTACTGTTCCCAAGTACTAAAACGCCTGCACTTGCTCTAAAGGGATATTTTGTTTGGATATCATTTTTGTCTGCAGTGCTATATCATGTTGAATGCTAAAAGCTGCAACGTCTGTATCAGTGAATATAACATTATCATTAGCGGGTATTAGATTGATCAAGAAGTTTCTAGCATGATCTCTATATTAAAAACTGTTTGCATAATTGCGTCCAGTAGTCATCCCCCTTGGATAACATCGGCTGGGACCTCAAATGGATTTGAAAGTAAAACCTGACTGTCGTGATCTGATTGTAGGACATCTGAAGAAGTTTAATAAATTTTAGGGGAACATGTTCAGCATCCAAGGCTGACCAAAGTGAGGACTAGTATATACAGTCAAAAGTGTAGCTGAAATCTCTAAAAACTCACATCTCACACGTTCTTACATTAGTGGGTGTAGTGCAAAAATATTATCTACACATCGTCGTTTGAGTCTAAATCTCACCCGCTCTTCTCAGGATATCTTCTCGCGAGCTCTTTGAAATCTAATTTGTAATATTCTCGGAAACACCTTTTGAACAGTTGATATGAGACCTACAAACCTATAGTTTTTACATTATTTACTGTCGGGTTTATTATCTGTCAGTATAGATAAAATAGAAATTAGTTACTTCCATGTTGACGGTACTCTGTCCTATCACCAACTTTGTATGAGCAGCATATGAAGCAATTGAAACAATGATTCCCATCCGACATTGATCATTTCTGTAGCGACTTGGTCGATTTCGACGGTTTTACGAATCTTTGATACTCTTATTAAAGTTCCTGAAATATTCCTGATGGAGTTGTGAACCCTGTAGTGGGTCATGATTGTAGAGCTATATTAAGAATTCCTTCTATTACACGATGAGACTTTACGAAGGTTCCATCTACTTTTTGAATGCTGATTCGATTCTTGTTTTCGATCTTCCACCATTTTTAGACATTATATCGCATCTCTCGAGCTGTGCTTTATACCAAGTTGGTGGACATATTTTGGCGGCATACGCAGCAATTTATATTTCAATAGATAGTTCCTTTTCTGTTACTTAGCTTTATCTTATCTTATCTGTTACTATATCTTTTTATCGTTTAGTCGTTTCAGTGCCTGAAACTTATTTATCATCTCGGTTTGACATTCCTTTTAATATTTTGGATTGTGATACTGCGTCCATTAAAGTCACAGTCGCACTGTTGGGTGAAGGAGATGGTCAGATCCACAACCAGGTCCTCGCATCGCCCTTACATCGTTGAGGGTCTAACAAAACTGGAGGTTTATCAAAACATAATGAAACAACATAAAGTTTAAGAAAAAAAACGACCAAAATTGATCAGTAAAAGAGATTAATTAATTAGTAAAGTTCATTAGTACAAATTTATAAAAGCAAGTAGGTCTAATGGGAAATATAACGTTCTAAAGGATTTTCATAAACAGCCATTTGTTATATATGTTATAATGCCTTTGATTTTTCCATAAATTGATGGAGATTTGTAGATGCAAGTAAAGGCTTTGAATATTTTTGGTTGACCTTAATGTCCTCTAAGTAACATATCAGCAGAGTATCGACTGCGACCTAAAAAAGAAAACAATCATATTAAATCATCAGCTCAATAATATTCAAATATGGGCGATATATATTAAGTTTATCATGCAATATACCGCCAATGCAATCTGAAACTATCTGAAAATGTAGTTTCCTGATTTACTAGAGGTATCAATTAATTTTTATATATCTTTCAGCAAATTTATTTCAAATAAATAACAGGTCAATTGAAAAGTCTCCGGCCTGACACATAGATGGCGCTACTAGAATTAAATCCACATGTTTTTTAATTAGCCCTAACCCTCAAGACATGCGTGTATAAATTTGACAGCTGCCGGATCATTAGTTTGTGAATTATAACATTTTGAGTGAAGCAACTTCTGTTGTGTGAAAAAGATGAATAATGGATTTCTGAAAAAATACAGTAGTATGCTAAGTTTAGACGTGGTGAAATAAGTACCGAAGACCGTGAACGCAGTCAACGCGACCAAAAGAGGTTGTTACCGATGAAAACATTTAAAAAATCCATAAAATGATTTTGAATGACTGTAAATTCAAATTGAATGAAATAGCAGACACTTTAAAGATATCAACTGAGCGTGTACATCATATCATTCATGAATATTTGGGTATGAGAAAACTCTGTGCAAAGTGGATGCCGCGCGAGCTCACTTTTAACCAAAAACAACGACGAGTTAATGCGTATTAAACCCGAGTTTATGCGTCAATATGTGACAATGGATGAATCATGACTCCATCATTTCACACCGAAGTCCAATCGATAATCATCCGAGTAGACTGCACACGATGAACCCGCTCCAAAGCGTGGGAAAACGCAATAATCGGCTGGCAAGGTTATGGCGTCTTTTTTGGAATGCGCATGGAATAATTTTCATTGACTACCTTGAAAAAGGAAGGACTATCAACAACGACTATTACATAGTGTTATTGGACCCTTTGAAAGACGAAATCGCCGAAAAACGACCTCATTTGAAGAAAAAGAAAGTGCTGCTTCACCAAGACAATGGGCCGTGTGACAAGTCAATGAAAACGATGTCAAAAATCCATGAATTCAGTTTACTTCCTCATCCACCGTATTATCTAGATCTGGCCCCAGCGACTATTTCTTGTTCTCTGATCTTAAAACAATGCTCGCCGAGAAGAAATGTTCGTCGAATGAAGAGGTGATCGCCGAAACTGAGGCCTATTTATATATATTATGAGGCCAAAAATTGTATCGAATAGTTGGAAGGTCGCTATAGTCAGTGTATTGTCACAATCTTGAAGGGAATTATGTTGAATAAAAAATTCTAATTTTGTCAAAAAAATGTGTTTTACTATGGTTTGCCGGGGACTTTTAAATTGATCTGTTATACACAACAGTATGCTTAACACACCTGGAACCCATCTACCAAATTTTTGAATTTTTCCCTTTTGGTACAAATACTTGTGGCAATGTCGATCAGTGATTCGATTGTAGTTTTTAAAAGGGAAATCCCGCAGCGGAATCAAAGAACGCTTAGATGTACGGTGTCTTTCCCCCTCCGATGATACAACAAGCGCAACCTTGAGACCACTTCAGAGCAATGTTTGACGCTGTTTAAGCGCAATTCCAAGAAGTTTCTGCCTCGTTTCGTAACCGTCCCTCCTTGTTTGAGCCCACCTTCGTATGTTTGAGTGACTTCTAGATCGATCCAATCATGCTGTGTACCCAAAAATATCAGTGAGATACCTCACCATCTATCTCAATGGCAGGTTAGATTGGAAAAATTACGTTAGACAAAAAGCAGAAAAGATCAAACTCAAAACCAAAAAACTGTACTGATTAGTCGTAATATATTCTCAAATTGACCTAAAGTGTAACATGGCAAAACAAAATTCTTCGATTAATTACCTATGATTATCGCTACGTAACCAACGATGATCTACTTGTTGAATAATAGCAATAAATTAATTTTATAAATTGAAAAATTGTAATTAATTGAAAAAAATACTAGATCGGCAAATATATTAGAGGCTCGAAAAATACAGCTTAATAGCTCCAAATATGGTAATGTTAATTTTGCGTTGCGGCGAGTTGTCAAAAAACCAAGTACGATACTTGACGGATGCCCGATTCCTCAAGTAGAATCAGCTAAATCCCTTGGAATATATCTCGATGGTAGGTTAAATTGGAAACATCATATTAGATAAAAAGCAGGGCAGATCGGACTCAAATCACTCAACTGTACTGGTTAGTCATCATAGTTATAATAAAGCCCATGGATCTATTTGATGCAAATAAGGTATTGCACTAAAACATCAAACCAACAATTGATCAAACGCTGCCAAAACGAAGTTCTACGATTAATTACCAATGCATATCGCTACGTAACCAACGAAGAACCGCACGAATACCTCGAAATCGAAATGGATACACAATGGAAATACGGTTGCTAAGTCACAGCAACGTGGAAACAATACAAGTACTGGACATCTCGCAGGAAATCAGAAGATTGAAGCGAACTGAACTGCAGGAACTTGTTTAGTGTATAAGTATATTCTTGACTTTAGCTTAAGTAGTTTAATTTTATTTTAATTTGGGAAATAGATACTGATGTATTAATCTCGCGTTCGTCTAGCTTTAGTATTAATGCAAGTACAACAGAATAGTAGTAATAAATTAGTTTGTAAATTAAGATTGTACTAAGCAATATAATGTAAGATTGATTGAAATTAATTGAAAAAAATAATGTCAATTGATACTTCATTATTATAATTTGTTAATTCCAGTATTGATTGTGTTTTGAATCATTGTTGTCATTTTGGAGACCTTCCGATGGGATATTTTAAATATTCCTTACGTTTCCTTGAGAAAAGCTAACGGTTATGTGAAAATTCACTAGGGTAAAAAAATGAAATGATAAGGAAGTGAAGGGAGATCTGAGAAAATGTACAAAGGACGTGGTGGTGAAATTCTTTGACCTAAGCGTAAAAAATGTGATTCTTCATTAGACTAAGTGCATTGAAAGAGATAGTGTCTACATATATAAATTAAGGCGATTAAGTGAGCCAGTGGATTAAAACTAAGGAAGGCGTAAGAAAAATAATTGTAAAACTATAAGAAGATAGCTTACAACCTATGATCATAAATTTATCAAACATTTATATAAACACGTTGATTATTCGTTTAATAAAATAATCCTAATTGAAGTTTTCCTGTTACTTGTTAACTACAAAGTAAAAAAAAAACCTCTCTTACTCATTATTTTTTAGAAAATAGAATCTACATCGATTATATACTTACACGAACGACATTTAATGTAATTGATGAACCTATAAAGGCTATTATTCCGGAAATTGTATAAAATGCATAGGTCATACTTTTATTGTCCTAAAAATACAATTAAAATTACGTGTATGTTACGATTGTTATATTTTAATGAAATTAATGTCTTACTTCCGGTGGCATTATGACTGCAACGGCCGCTGAAAGTGCCATTATAAGAACGATGGTCATAATCTGAATCAGGGCAAAAACATAATTGCCAATAAAGTAAATCGATAAAACATTTTCTAAGTTTTCAATCAAAATGTTAATGGCCTTCCTCCCAGATTCCAAGAACGGATCACCATAAATTCCTATTAAATAATGTTTGATAAATTTAAAACGTTATATCAATATTAGATGATACTTGCCCGTTAAAATGTAAGAATTTCTGATAAATAATCGAACCAGTCTTTCCAGGAATTTCACGCAATCGCAACAACACGCCCTCTTTATCCATTTGTTTAATAACATGAACATTGCTTTTAAAAGCAGCATCGGCATATAAATGAGCGATCCAAGAGCTATGTTACCCAAATGGTATCTAAATGTATTTACTATAGAAACTATTAAAGGATGTCGAAGACGTTTGTTGTTTCTGAAAAAAATATAATATCTTAAAGCGTGTCCTAACATTGGTTTAATTATATTTTTTAAAACTTTTTTACTTTTTTACTTTTTTTAACTTTTTTAAAACGAATACAGAGGAAAGATTAAAGATTAATCACATCATTCAATAACAATTTGAGAAATTCAACATGGAAGAAAGAAAGACGATAGAAACACCAATGGGGCTTATCTCAACATCAGCGAAAACGAAGAAATAATTAATATATGGTGGACATGAAGGAATGAGTGATGCGGACTGTGATGGTGACCGTTTCACTACAAAAAGTGTTCGAAGATTCATAGCATTTATATTGTCAAACCCAGTGGCATGGAATTCCCGCAAAAAAATAACAAAACGACTGAGTTAAAAGTGAACAATTTAAATGCTATTTCTATGATTAAAAAATTTCAGAACGTAAAGAGAAGCAAACATGTTGAAATAAAATATGCCTTTATTAAAACTATGTCTAAAGAAATAGTTAATTGTTCATCGGATAATTGTGCAGACTTGTTCACTAAACCATTAAGTAAACTTAAATAATCAACATTCAGCTTTATTATTACAATTTAAAAGTATTTGCTACTGGTTTATGTATATAATGCTAATTAATTATTAATTTAAATTGAGATACTGTTAACATTGATAAAAGAACCAATTTCTAATATGTAGAAGATGGTCTAGAAGAGGGTCTTTTAGTTTGACTCCAACGGCTGTTCAAAATATATAAAGGGCAACAATGTAAATAAAGTCTCTCTTGTTAATTAAATTAATTCGTAACAGTGATCCCATCCTACTATATTCAAGACATAACTACGTTTACATATACGGTATAATACTCGGTGAATAATAAAAATCTTAGATGTGACTTTTTTGTTGATTTGCTGAAACCAATCAACAACATGAAGGTTTAAACAAACCGTATACTTAGGGCCAACACATGTGTCTAACATTTATTACACTTGCTTAACAATCGATTGGTCATAAAATAATTATAAAATAAATAAATACCTCTTAAAGTACCACTGCGAGACTGTTCCTGAAATTACCATAACGTTTATCCCTGCTAAAAATATACCGACCCATAAAATAGTAAAACCATTAAAAACTCCTGTAAAGTTAACTAATTTCATCGATACCGAATTATAGATCTTGGGATGTGAGTTTGCTAAACGTCCGTAATCCGTCAGTTTTATTGTAACAACAGAAAATGCTGCAATTAAAAGATATAAGAGTAGGAAAACCTAAAAATAAATAAATTACTAAATACCATCTTGTCAAAAATATACCATAATTTATTATAATTTAATTTTGTACAATAGATCTCAAGTCATTTTAATAACTTTTAAAATAATGGAATTCTTACGACAATTTCATTTATTTTATTACCCCTAGCACTATAATAACGGTAGTGTGTTAGTTGTGATAGTTCTTATGATAATTATTATCTACATGACATGTAGAGGTCTGTGTAAAATATCTTATTCTAAATATTGTTCTAAAGTCTATATATGTCTATTAATAAGATCGGATGGTAGTGAACGTTTTAGTCTACGCATTCCACTCATTAGGTTAACAAGTTCAATGGCACTCTTAACTGTGTACTGACACTCGAGGTACTTAGCACATGTTGAATTATAATTATGAGTTCTAAACCAACGGTATAAACCGCAACATTTTTCTTGGAAGCATTGAATGATAGTTGTATTACATTTGATAAAAGTAAAAGTAAAATTCGTCTCTCCACACAGCCAAAAAGCTTCCGGCTTTATTTGAGAAGTATCAGAGTTCAGAGTATTTTCAAACATCTTCCCTGACCAGCACAATAACCAGGCATAACTGAACCATTATGGATTTTTTAGAGCAGAAATTGAGTTGTAGTTTTCAGCCTCCAACATCATTGAAGCAATTAGCAGATGTTTTGATATAAGAGTAAGACAAAAATTCCGTTGCAAACTATTCAGACACTACGAATTCCGCGACAAAAATAATGCTTTAAAAGCAAATGGTGATCATTAATAAGGTGATATCACTGCTGTAGCAACATACGCTGTCAATACGGCGATTTATAATCTCACGAGGATCCAATATCAGTCACAAGGAACCTCCAACTTCATCTCAACAAAATCCATGTGTGATTGAAAACAACGTACGAATCTTACGTAGAAGGACTTGTCCTCTGTTGGAGTTTAACAATCATGAATTCCCGCAAGCAGATAACGTTAAAAATGTAGGAAAGCATAGGGATCGACGCTGAACTTGGAAGAAACGTATATTAGTAAATCGTAAACAACTCGGGTTTAAACTGAACCAGATATATTGGCTTATAAGGCATACATCCAAATTATCTTTGGATAATCAGGTATTGCTGTTTGCAATTCTTTGGCCCATCTCTATGGACGTAGCCATCTTTCAGAATTAAGCCAATAACAACGTCATTCGGGACTATAGCCTTCTGGAAACCAAAACAAGTTGATTCAAAGTGCCAATGTAAAGTACTCCGAAAGAATATCAGTGTATCCGGATCGACTCGCCAAACAATTAACTCTTCTTGATGTCAGTGAAGTGCGTAAACTAAATGTTTATTACCATCCGAGTAATAATTACAATAAAATTATGAATACACCAGTTATAAAGAATACTTACTACAACCGGCAAAGCCATTAAAGTTGGTATGTCGAAAATAAACTTTCCCGCCTCATTTATCAGCATAACTAACAGGGAAATTTTTGATGACCAGAAATACACCAACAAACATAAACATAACGCGACTATTGTTAAAATTATATTTACATATATAATTCGCAAAAATATCCTAAAAGAGAAAAATCAATTAAATTGACATTCTGATCACGATAAAGATTACGTGTAAAGATTTATAAGAGAATCTATTTCAGTCGACAAATATTAAAACTCCAATAGGAGAATTGCTATTAATATTTTTAGTCTAATAATAGGAATAATAATAACATAATAATGGTAAAAGAGAGTAATTAAACGAAAATGGCTTTATTGTTTTTCGAAATATACTCCTTAATGATCAATACACTTTTGCAGACTACGCAACTTGCTCTTTATACGCGAGAATCAAAATACCTTTTTAGTGGTCTTTGCAAATCAGGGCTCTACAGAGGATAACCTATCAGTCCGATCTTTTGCCTATACATACAAAATTATTACAAAAATATTTACAATATATATATTGACATTTTATAAATAATTTAAATATGTAAATAATCTTAATGTAATAATGTAAATATATCAAAATATTAGAGTACTGATATTTTTGATAAAAATTTAAAATCAAAATCCACCAAACCTTTAAAATTGGTACTTAATTACTAAGAATTATATTAAGTTTAGAAAAATATCGGCTAAAAAAAAAGTTCGATATATCGCCCAAAAATATCGATAATTTTTCTGCATTCCTACTTTTGCCCACTTAAATAAGCGCATATTTCAGTCGATATGTGAGAGTTTGCATTGTCATGATGCAGATCGATTCTTCGTTGCCGTTTATTTATATATCACAAAACACTTCTTTATTCAGAATTCACCGTTCTACGTTGCTCTAATGACGCGATTGCTACATGTCCTGGTATTCTGAAGAAACAGAATAATAAATGCTTCATTCATACTAAAATGTGTACCACAACTATGGAAGATGGCTGAAGTAATCATTATTCTTAAATCAGGAAACCTTATGAAACAGCGTCACACCGACCAATATCACTATTGCCAACAATATCGAAATTATGTGAAAAATGTTATTGAAAAGGATAAATCCAATTAAGGGGAAGCATTTTATCCCAAATCATCATGGTTTCAAGGAACAACATTCCACAATTGATCAGTTTCACAGAATCACCAATATCATAGAAAAATCACTAGAAGAACATAGTAATTTATTCGTATTTTGTTTATGTTGCTCAAGCTTTTGATAAAGTTTGGCATGAGGGCTTAAAGCATTAGTCAATATTCAAACATTAAATTTAAGCCAAGTAACGCTGCCAACTCTGACTTAAGACCAAGGAGGTGTGCCACAGAAAAATGTATTGGGACAAGTCCTTTATATTCTCATTCAATGTCATGTCTACATTCAATGAAAATGTTGCTAAACAATGCAATCCTAGCCATTGGAGATAACAATACTTTTCAAAATGATTCTAATCGACTCCTTTGTGCAAAATAAAATTTAGCTTTTGCAATAGGCATTTCCATAATATTATTAACATTTTCGATAATTGACCTTTTAGTGTATAATGCATCTTTGTAATGCCATCCAGTGTAAACTGATAGGACTCTCACAGCGCAAATACTATTTATTAAAGCCATCTATTGGAAAAATAACGAATTTCTTTTTACTAGACCGAATATAATAGGCAATCGTGTATGCTCAGACCAAAATATTTCTTTAATAATCTCATATAATTTGACAACATTATGATTAATTTATCTATATGTAATACTTGCCATGAAACAACTACCCCGGCCAGAACTGTGGCAAGAGACATAAAAATTAAAGACCACACCAGACATCCCGCTGCGTACCGTAGAAGCATCAGAAGTAACATTGAAATAACTAAAATAACATTTATTTTACGGATAAAGGTTAAATTTGTGGCGGTCAAACTATAATTATCGTGAAAAGAAAGATCTACAGGAACTGTATAAAAACTTTCCACAACTATTTTTTCTAGTGGACTAGAAGGACTATCTGCTAAGAGCAAGACATTGTTCAGGCCTTTCTAAGCAATGAATGATCAAGATTTCTCGCAAACTGTTAGAAACAACATTTATTATCAAGAAAGGCATGAATTAATTCTCAACACTTAAACCTATTTCGGCTGGAGTTCCACAAGGTAGGGTCTCGGGACCATTTCTATATCTCCTTTATACTGCTGATATCTCAACAACAAAAGATACAGTACTTGGAACATTTGCTGACGACACAGTTATAATGGCAAAAGATGTCTCTGTCTAAAGTTATAGGACAAGTACAAGTAGCGGTCAACAAGATCTATAAATTGGCTAGAGACTAGAAAATACAGCTTAATAGCTCCATATCTGTCCATGTTAATTTTGCGTTTGACAAAAACTTAATTATATCACTTGACGGATGTCCGCATCCTCAAGCAGAATCAGCTAAATACCTCGGAATATATCTCGATGGTAGGTTAAACTGGAAACATCATGTGAGACAAAAAGCAGAGCAAATTAGACTCAAAGTCAAGCAACTGAATTGGTTAGTCGGAAGATACTCTCAACTTGATCTAAAATCAAAGAGATTGGTTTATCAGTACATCCTAAAGCCTATTTGAACCTATGGGGTTGCACTAAAACATTAAACCAACTAGTAATCCAACGCAACCAAAACAAAATTCTACTCTTAATTACCAATGCTTATCGCTACGTAACCAACGAAGAACTGCACTATGATCTCGGAGTCAAATGGATAGACGAAGTGATCAAATATTTCGCCTTAAAACATGAAATAAAGTTGCTAAGGCACAGCAAGGTAGAAGCGATACAGCTACTGGACAACACGCAACAAATCAGAAGATTGAAGCGAACCAAACCGCAGGAACTAATTTAGTGTATAAGTTTATTTATTTTTTTTTTAAATTTATGTAATGTTAATACAATAGAACAATAGCAATAAATTGATTTGTAAATTATGATTGTATTAAGCAATCGAATGTAAGAGGTAATTAATAAACAAAAAGGCATGAATTCGTGTCAACTTGGAACTTGGAAAAATGTTGTATTTGAAAAGTGTTTTTGATATTAGCACTTGCCAAGAAAGTAGAACTATAAATGCGTATATATAGTGCAATATGCAGAAGATAATAAATAAGCAGACACATAAATATTAAGAAACCTCTGAATTAGTGATCAAAGTAACAGCAGAGGGAGAGTTGTTCGCTTACTTCAACATATTTAAAAAGAAATTGTGGAAATTTGCTACAAACTTTTTGTTCTAAATAATTATAGCTAACCGGGAAACTGAAGATATTGGAAAAATGTTGTACTTGAAAGGTCTTTTTTGATATTAGCACTTGCCAAGAAAGTAGACATATAAATGCGTATATATAGTGCAATATGCAGAAGATAATAAATAAGCAGACACATAAATATTAAGAAACCTCTGAATTAGTGATCAAAGTAACAGCAGAGGGAGAGTTGTTTGCTTACTTCAACATATTTAAAAAGAAATTGTGGAAATTTGCTACAAACTTTCTGTTCTAAATAATTATAGCTAACCGGAAAACTGAAGATATTGGAAAAATGTTGTATTTGAAAAGTGTTTTTTGATATTAGCACTTGCCAAGAAAGTAGAACTATAAATGCGTATATATAGTGCAATATGCAGAAGATAATAAATAAGCAGACACATAAATATTAAGAAACCTCTGAATTAGTGATCAAAGTAACAGCAGAGGGAGAGTTGTTCGCTTACTTCAACATATTTAAAAAGAAATTGTGGAAATTTGCTACAAACTTTTTGTTCTAAATAATTATAGCTAACCGGGAAACTGAAGATAGTGGAAAAATGTTGTACTTGAAAGGTCTTTTTTGATATTAGCACTTGCCAAGAAAGTAGACATATAAATGCGTATATATAGTGCAATATGCAGAAGATAATAAATAAGCAGACACATAAATATTAAGAAACCTCTGAATTAGTGATCAAAGTAACAGCAGAGGGAGAGTTGTTTGCTTACTTCAACATATTTAAAAAGAAATTGTGGAAATTTGCTACAAACTTTCTGTTCTAAATAATTATAGCTAACCGGAAAACTGAAGATATTGGAAAAATGTTGTATTTGAAAAGTGTTTTTTGATATTAGCACTTGCCAAGAAAGTAGAACTATAAATGCGTATATATAGTGCAATATGCAGAAGATAATAAATAAGCAGACACATAAATATTAAGAAACCTCTGAATTAGTGATCAAAGTAACAGCAGAGGGAGAGTTGTTCGCTTACTTCAACATATTTAAAAAGAAATTGTGGAAATTTGCTACAAACTTTTTGTTCTAAATAATTATAGCTAACCGGGAAACTGAAGATAGTGGAAAAATGTTGTACTTGAAAGGTCTTTTTTGATATTAGCACTTGCCAAGAAAGTAGACATATAAATGCGTATATATAGTGCAATATGCAGAAGATAATAAATAAGCAGACACATAAATATTAAGAAACCTCTGAATTAGTGATCAAAGTAACAGCAGAGGGAGAGTTGTTTGCTTACTTCAACATATTTAAAAAGAAATTGTGGAAATTTGCTACAAACTTTCTGTTCTAAATAAATATAGCTAACCGGAAAACTGAAGATATTGGAAAAATGTTGTATTTGAAAAGTGTTTTTGATATTAGCACTTGCCAAGAAAGTAGAACTATAAATGCGTATATATAGTGCAATATGCAGAAGATAATAAATAAGCGGACACATAAATATTAAGAAACCTCTGAATTAGTGATCAAAGTAACAGCAGAGTGAGAGTTGTTCGCTTACTTCAACATATTTAAAAAGAAATTGTGGAAATTTGCTACAAACTTTTTGTTCTAAATAATTATAGCTAACCGGAAAACTGAAGATATTGGAAAAATATTGTATTTGAAAAGTGTTTTTTAATATTAGCACTTGCCAAAAAAGTAGACGTATAAATGCGTATATATAGTGCAATATGCAGAAGATAATAAATAAGCAGACACATAAATATTAAGAAACCTCTGAATTAGTGATCAAAGTAACAGCAGAGGGAGAGTTGTTCGCTTACTTCAACATATTTAAAAAGAAATTGTGGAAATTTGCTACAAACTTTTTGTTCTAAATAATTATAGCTAACCGGGAAACTGAAGATATTGGAAAAATGTTGTACCTGAAAGGTCTTTTTTGATATTAGTACTTGCCAAGAAAGTAGACATATAAATACAGATATAGTGCAATATGCAGAAGATAATAAATAAGCGGACACATAAATATTGAGAAATCTCTGAATTAGTGATCAAAGTGACAGCAGAGGGAGAGTTGTTCGCTTACTTCAACATATTTAAAAAGAAATTTTGGAAATTTGCTACAAACTTTCTGTTCTGAATAATTATAGCTAACCATATTATGGTGAAAACTCACGTATAGTTATTGAAGCGCAAAAAAAAATTTTCCATATGATGCTATCAGAATCTGACTGATCTGTTATTTTTTCTGTACTTCTCTCTACGTGTATTCCTGCAATACAATCTTTTTCATTCCAAAACATGCAGTATGCAACACATTCTGTGGTATTCCCGTCAGTCTGTACATACCTATAAAAAAATAAAAAGAGTTAAAATGTAGTCCAAAACAAAATATGTACAGTTTGCATGCTCTATAAATAAACACTAAAGATAGCATATATTAAAACTTGTATTCAAACAAATATTTCTTATAATAATTATTATTTACATGATATGTGGAAGATGATTTTCAATGACCTTCTCTGTAAAATATCTTATTCTAAATATTGCTCTAAACTCAGTCCATTAATCATATTCGATGGTAAAAAACGTTTTAGTTTAGTGTACGCCCTCCACTGTTATCACTCATATTTGAGCAATTGACTAATAAATTTCACTAAACACTCTTTCGAAGTTATCGTTATGAGTTTTAGAGGGTTGTCACGCTACATCATTTGATTAAAAACATAATATGGCTATGTTAGATTGGCGAGATGTACCCCTAGTATTATTATAGGGACTATTTTATTCCTCCAGACCTTTTCATCGGCAGCAGATTTCATCAAATCAAACAACTTATAGTTATAAATATTGAAAATGCAACTTCAAGTGTTCCATGATTAACGTCTGTATAGACTGAATAACTCAGCTATGTTAAAGAGGAAACTGTTATTCTATGTAAAGAAATAACAAAACCATTCGAATTTCACAATTGTTTGCCAATAACACCAATATATATGGCTGAACAAGATTCTTGCGAAACATCTAGTAAATACAAAAAAGACCAAGAAGGGTTTAGCAACTGCTACCACTTCTTCTTCCAGAGACTTCACTCCTGATAAACCAACAATGTAATTACAAAAACTGTGGTACAACAGCAATGACCACAATCAATGGAAAAACATTATTTAAACGCCTTCACATTTTTCTTACACAAATTTGGCGACAATCGGCATGACAAACACAATAATTGAAAAATTGGACATACAATATATTCATGTATTCCAGTAGTGTATTGATACCCATATTATACCTCCTACTTCCCATATTAGCCACGTATAAAACGACTAAAATTAGAAACGCCTAACTTCATCCAAATAAAATCGAAATGTAATTGAAAATATGGCGAATTAAAGAGAATAAGACCAAAAAAGACAAAATTTATTTCGATTGACGCTTAATTTGAAAAAAATATATTTACAAGAAAAAACCTTTATATTAAAATATCGTATTAAAATATACTATTAAAAATATCGTTTATTTATTTTAAAAGAACTCAATTCACTCTACTAAAAATCTCACCAATATAATATGACATCGGTATACAGTTGTAAACATTAAAGTTAAAGGATCATGAATTCTGCACTGTATTAGTAGTTTGTGCTCCTGTAGAAACACAGATATACGATCAAACGACAAAAAAAATTTTATATAAACATCACAGTCTTGTTGAAAAAAACATTGATATATCTATAAAATCGATAACTACAAAAAATTATACTTTTTCAACAAAACGATGCTTTGTCCAGGTTAAAGACTTTTGCCTTTAGAGTAACTTAAATCTAGGTATATATCTAGGAGGAACCATTGGCCCTATCTTAGTATTTAGTATAATAATGTTTATATATTAACATTACTGTTTTTCTATTAAATGCACTTAACCACACTACTCTACACAAGATCCACTGGTTTGATTCTTTTGAGTCTGTGCCCTCTTCTGGTATTATCCAAGAGTTATATTACTTCGATATTGACATGAGAATGAAGTTTGTCCTCATATTTCCTTGAAATTATCTTGATTTCATGAGTGACAGTCTGTATCTGAAGGTCTCGGTGTAAGTAATCAGTCATATTGTATCTCGCTGCACTTCTCACGTCTCAAGACTTTGTCCTGGAAAACTTGCATTGTATTTATATTAATTTTCGCCCCCACAATTGAATTCTGTATGTCCATATAGGTTTCACTACTTGCTTATATAATACCAATTTACTATGTGCTGATAATTGTTATTTTGTTCCAATTAACCAACATGTTTTCCTATGTTTTAGCTCAGGTTCCATCGTTTTCTTTTTTAGCTAAAATGAACACTCCAGCGAAGTTTTCCATGAAGAGTGATTCTCAGATACTTAGCGTTATTGCTATATGAAACGATAGTATTATTTATTATTTGTGCTTGTATGGCCTGATTATACATGAGCTGCACATACACGTATTTAACATATCTTGGTTAATTTTTATTTTCTAAGTTGGGGTCCTATTGTTTATATTATTAATAATTTCGTTGTAATTTTCTTGTGACTTCTTCGCTATTATCTACAAAAGAATTGTAATGCTATCAGCAAATGTAGCCATTGGGATATTTTCCATGGTAGTTAAGCAGTAGTTGAAGAATTGACCCCAATACACTTCCTTATGTTACATCTGTTCATTGCCTTGATTCAAATAATTCTCCTTCTTTTGGTTGTATCTTGAAGAGCAATAATAGGGCTAAGTAACCCTAGATTTGCTTGACTTAACTGTCACTGCTGTTATCTGATTTTCTGCTAAACTGATTCTTGATAGTGGCATATTTTCTTTTTTATTAGTATAGTATCTCCTCCTGTTGTGTGTGTTAGCAGAATGAATCGTGTGATAAAAATTATATCACCTAAATTTTATAAAGAATTCCTATGTGAAGTGGGTTTTAGATATTAGGCAAGTTCTGTTCAAACCACCTCGGAGTGCAGACGTACCTTTCAGAATGCTCTGTTGTAAAAAAAATATCGAATTACTATTGGTGTCTTAAAAGTGTCGGTCAAAAAAGTGAAAACCTAGTCTGAACCATTGTAGGGTGAGAACATGAACACGTGAACTACTGGACGTGAAATTTAAAATTTATTTTTTCTAGGAATTTTCTTTCTTATTTTCGGAACGGTAAAAAGAGCGAGTAAAATATGACGCGCGTAAAAAAATTAAACATTTAATAACTATTAAGTGATCTGTACGGTTAATTTCAATATATAATGGCTAATCCATAACACCTTTCTGTCGATTTATCAATTGAATCACCCGCTATTCGAAATAATGACCAATTGCCAACAACTGAAACTACCCAAATGCACGAATCTGAAAACAGACGAAAATCAGTGACTCTTGGCTTCAAAAACCCATCCAAACATACTAGTAGTTTCAGTGGCCTGAGAGAAGAGACAGAAGAAAACCAGAACAATAAATAAAACCAACCAAAAGCAGTTCCCAGACCACCCCCAATAACAATATATGAGGTAGGTGTTGTTAAACATCTGCATAACTTGTTCAAGACAATATGTAATAATTACACAATAAAAACAATCGGATCTGAAACAATTGTAATAAAAATTTATAAATTAAAATTTTTATTAGAAATTTTAAAAGCACGAAAAAACTTTTAAATTCGTTATAAAAGGACTACATCACGCCACAGATTCAAAAACAATTAAAACAGCCCTAGCTGAACAAGGCCACGAAGTTGTAAATATACATAACATAAAACGTCGTGCAATAAAGGAGCCACTGCCAATGTTTTATATTGATTTGAAGCCAAAAGAAAATAATAAACATGTTAAATAAAAATGTGTAAACTGTGACGGTGACCATCCTGCAAATTATATGGGTTGCCTAGTCCATAAAGCGTTTCAACAAAAATTTTATCCAGCACTGAGAGAAAAAAGAAACTTACAGCCACCAAAGCAGCCCATACCATTTAGCTCGCCTAAAGCACCAATACAACATACTCATATATCATACGCACACACAGTAGCCAACGGTCAGAGCCAACCTAACACGCAGACAACGCCAATCACCACTGAACTATTTTACATATTTCATTTTACATGAATATATTTTACTTGATTCAATATTTTTTTATAATAAATATGAGAAATAATCTTACGGTTTATCAGTCATATTCTTTCCAGAACAAGAGCTGCCTGTTTTTGAATTTGTTTGTCCGCATATGTTACCACAGCTATCTTTCATAAACTTGCTCCCTCTTATATTGATCAGGCAGTATATCAAGGGAGGTAACTAAAAAAAAAGAATTTAAACGAAATGTGTAAAACTAACGTCTTACCTGATAGTACCAGGATTGCTACAGCTCCACCTAGTAAAAACAGCCATATTATGTTAGTAATTCTTCGTTTATGAGTAGGTACTGGTATATTAGGAACTATTGACTAAAAAATAGAAATGTAATTATATAACTTATAAACGTCTGGGCCGATTTCAAAAAGTCCAGGGCAGATTTATATAGCGACAAAATATAGAATAATAGGAAGCAAAATAGTAAAAATAAAAATTTGTTTCCCATTCAACTATCGCTCTCAGTATCATCGATAATTGTACTGTCATACAGGATCAATATTTTTGTTTGGAAAAATGTAATAAAACAGGAACTTAAATGGGCACGCTAATGGTTATATGTTTTGCGCGTCCGAATCACTGGAAGGTGACAAGGTTTACCGATTTATTTTCTTTCTTTCCATTTCAAATTTTGCGGCATCTTTATGGTGAATAATTTTTTTTTATATTTGTAACATTTAAAGTAAATAATATATATTGAAGATTGAAATAAAATTAAATATTTTCCAAAAAGTTATGCTCTATCGTAGGAAAGATTTTTTAAAGTAAATAATAGTAAACTTCAGGAAACCTCGTATGTTCTCCTATATGAAGTTTTCGAACAGGAAGGTTTATTCTTTACATTTCAAACAGACCACATAATTTGCCAAGATTGCTTAACCATAATTCCTAATAAGGCTTAACCATAACCGCAATTCCTAATAGTAATTTTAATAGTAACTCAATTCAAATACATAATATGTGTCTATTCATAGGTCATTTCCCTACTACCTATTTCATTACTACAAGTTAAATATTAGTCACTAGTTGCCTTCAATCAGCCCATTTTAGAATTTTCGAAAAGAAGTAGAAGTACAAATACCTTTTTTTTTCAAAGAAAGTAAATTTACAAGTTTGAAAAATTAAAATTATAACACATGTTTCTCCGCAGATGCCTTTGAAACAGACAAATCTGTGCCTTCAATTTAATGGTGATAAAAACTATGCAGTATGACATCAAACATACTAAGTAAGAAATATTATATATATTTTTCTAATTCTGTTATTGCGTTATTTTATCTAAATGTTATTTGACTGTATTACATTTAATTACCTATAACAATTAAATTAACAAATATAAAAAACTAGTATTTAATTGAAATGCTTTATTAAAATTTTATTGTTAAATTTACCCCTTTATATTGTGTGTTTCATAATTTATTTGGTAACTGAAATTGTTGAATACTTATTCAAACTTCTGGCCGGTTTTATAAAACCGAGATTAGAATATATAATGTATTAAACAGTCAAGATAATTTCTCCAACTTACAGCAAGTAATAATAATTGACAGTTTTATACTACTACAACTAATAATAATAATGATATATATGTTAAATATGATATAAATATGTGCTAATGGTAATTTCGAATCGTATTCTAGTTGTATACTTATCAAACTTCCGACCGGTTTTATAAAACCGAGATTAGAATATATAATGTATTAAACAGTCAAGATAATTTCTCCAACTTACAGCAAGTAATAATAATTGACAGTTTTATACTACTACAACTAATAATAATAATGATATATATGTTAAATATGATATAAATATGTGCTAATGGTAATTTCGAATCGTATTCTAGTTGTAGCCCAGTAAACATTTACTAAGAATAGAACTGAAATATGTAGTGACCGTTTATGGTAAAGTGTACTTTATAAACGTATTTCGCATTTGTTATTATTTAGTCACAAATGTAGTTTGCGGGAACTAATGCCGTAGACACAGTTCTCCTGTAATCCAGGAACTAGCACCATTCCACTACGACCAGGAATTAGATTATGGTGTCAACAAATCAGTTATAATTGGGGAAATGAGAATTGTTCCTCGATATTGTAAGGTGTTAAAGTACAGCGGTGAATCTACCATTATGTTATGCCGTCTTCATCTTCATCATCATGTATCACTTGCTAGTGGCGCAGATCATTAAATCGCAGATTCTTATAAATTTATTTTATGGCAGTCCTTATGGGAAAATTGATAGACGTTGTGATCACAATTTGATAGTGAAAAGAACTGTTGTCCAAGAAACATTCCTTCATCAGAAGGACAACAATTTAGTCAAAATGTTCAAGTAGTATTGGATCGGATACCATCTGCAACTATAATATTGTCATCAGACTAGACAAATCTCTTGTTGATGAGCACGCGAATAGGTTTAGTTAACCGACAATAGACGAAGTTGCTAATGTTATTTTCGGAGAATTTGCAAGATAAATGTAGGTTATACGAAATACACCGGGCCATCTTGTAACAAATAATGTTGAATCATTGTTATAACACTAAAAGTACTTCGTTATTGTATCTCCACCAAATGCTACAACTAAATATGAAGAAGCTTCTCGACCAATATCCTTCACGTGTTACTGGCTCATTAAAGTAAAACTTGTGGAGTATATATATTGTTTAAAAGAGCTGGAGAAGAGCGAAAATGCGACACGGTATCGTAATGTCGCTAGAAATATTGGAAAAAGTTGTAGAAAATGATGGAAAATTGCACAATTTTTCCCAATAAACTTTCTTAAAGTAAAAAAAATGATCAGAATACGTGCAAGCATTTCATTGCAACAAATTCAAAATAGCAATTGACATAGCAAGAACAATGTTATTTAAAGCCGTTAAAGTCGAAATTTTATTACGTTTAAAAAATTATATTTAGGTATAAGAGATTAATTTTCGGAAATATTTGAAGTACTTTCTTGTACTTTCCCGTTGAGATAATATGATTCACTTATTGGAATTGGAATTAATAAGTGATTGATCGTTGTAGGAAAATATATTACCTGTGTAAGCCGTAACATCACTAATATTAGGACGGGTTTAGTTAGTTTAGTTATCTAGGTTTTTTATCTGCGATAAAAATAGCAGTTGGAAGCAGTTACTCAAACACGATCACTGAAAAGAAAAAAATTAGAAATTAACAAACACATTCCTAATGATTTCTTCTCATTTTCTTATTTAATTTATTATTTGGGTACTGTTACCCCCTCAAGCTATATATTAGTTCCTCATAGAAGTTTACATTTTATGCAAAATTAACTTTTTGTTTTTCCTTTTTTAAACTCTATATATAACGCTCATCATGTCACAATTGTATTTAAGTAACATATTAAAGAACTTGGTTCGACTTTTCAACAATTAATAATGAACGCAACTTTTACGTCTTACTGATTTTTGTTGCAGTCGTGAACCAATTACCTTTTGTCTGCTTCTAATTGTTCGCAATTACCACAAGAACTTATGTAGTGTATAAGTGTTAAATGAATTATTGAGTTGTTAAGGAGAGAAAACAATGTTATAAATGAAATGCAATTGCATTTTCTCTGTTCTTTATGTAAATGAATACGCGATATTGTTTGTATTTACATGATGTTAAATCGATACGTCATGGTGAAAAGAATTATGAATTAGATGAAAATAGTTTACTAAATCTTTTATCTGCTTTAGGATAGTACTGATTCCGTCATCATATCTAACTGATAAATATACACGTGACATATAAGAATTCTACTGTTCTTGATTCTTGATTTCCATTCTTGATACCTTTTCTTTCTTCTTAATTATGTTTAAATATTGACTCTTTTGACTGTTTTTTAATTCATATTCTTTGACTTATTCTACTAATGTTCCTTGATTAATTCTGGTCATGATTCTGTAACTCTTTCGTTTGTTTTACAAATTCTGGTTCTGATAATTATTTAGTAAATTCTTAGTTACAAAATATTTAATCAATTCTGCTGTTCTTCTTAGTTGCAAAAACTTTAGTTGATTCTGATTCTCGTTGTCGATGCACCATTTTTTTATTGCTGAAGCTCCTCCCTCGGGTTTTTGGTAGTGGTTGAAGATGCTGGTTGAAGAAACCATTTTCTGTATCCTGATTTGTTCTGTATCCTAATGCCGTTAGAAGACGTTACGGACCCTTAAAGAATTATCGAAAAACCCACGGTCTCGGGCCTTTTTGAAGTTTATGTTTATAGCCACCACAAGTGGCCTCCACCAGGTGTAGCGTCTAACACGCTTCGTCTAGCCCCGTTACCTAAACCGCCATTATCCGGAATACTCGACAACGGGTCATCCGTTGAGACATCCTTTTTCCTAGACGCATCTTTTCGCCTACCTTCACCAAACATTCGATGCGATACGATATTTTATATTGTCACAAGTCATAATTCTTTTCCCATGTCACAAATATTACTAGAACCAGTTAAATGGTCTAATAAATTTGACCACTATAAACTATACAAAAGAAAAAACGTTACACTGTCCGTGAACTTAAAATTAAACAATTGTCTTAAATATAAATAAATGTCTTACTCTTGTCTAAATTAATTTGTAATTTAAGATTGTACTAAGCATATCTAATGTAAGATGTAATTAAAAAATGTGGTATATAAATTAAATTATTATGATCTTTTAAACGAAAGGAAAAAACATTTTGAATCTAAAATAAAATGAATTCGTCACTTACCGCCCTAACCATGAATGAAAAACAAACCAATCTAAGCGCACAAGCTACCTGTAACAACGCGCAATCCTTGTAATAAACGGAACGATTCTGATAAGTTTCGAACTTTTGAAATTTTGCATTGTTGCCATTCTGATACGAGGTAATCTAAGGTACCATGAATTCCGTTTTTTAATATAAATATCGAATACTTTTCCTGTATTTTTGTCTTAAGTCATAGTAGAGGTTCTAAGGTCAATAAGAATCCGGTCGTCAATTGACATATAATATTTCAGGTGCAAATAATCAAAATGACAAAATTGGCAACAGGTTTAAACCCGGGCCGCCCAAAATCCTCAGCAAACAATAACATTGCTACCCATCGTCATTCCGTATACGCCTATTTATTCATTCAAAAATTACCTTTCATTCGAAAAATATACTATAAATATAATATATAAATAATAAATAAATTCCCCTCTAATATAAACAATATTTTTGAATTCTATTAGGATCGGACCAACAGAACTTGGTTAAAGCTTTATACATGGGAGATCGCATTTTGAATCTGTATATTTTGTGTTTCATAATTTATTTTGTAGCTGAAATTGTTGAATACTTATCAAACTTCCGGCCGGTTTTATAAAACCGAGATTAGAATATATAATGTATTAAACAGTCAAGATAATTTCTCCAACTTACAGCAAGTAATAATAATTGACAGTTTTATACTACTACAACTAAAAATAATAATAATATATATGTTAAATATGATATAAATATGTGCTAATGGTAATTTCGAATCGTATTGTAGTTGTAGCCCAGTAAACATTTACTAAGAATAGAACTGAAATATGTAGTGACCGTTTATGGCAAAGTATACTTTATAAACGTATTTCGCATTTGTTATTATTTAGTCACAAATGTAGTTTGCGAAAAATATACACAGTGAGTAACAGAATAAACGAGAATAAGGAGAATAACATTGGTAACAGAATAACAATAGTTTAACAGCTTAGCCCTTTTTAAAGTATTTTGCCGCTAATATTTTGTAGGTTTTTATACAATTTCTATTTTAAAGGCTAAATTTTACATAATGTTACCTACGATACTCCATATTTTTGCTAAATATTTCACTCTAACGCCTGGTGCAACTTCGTGTATGATTTCCGCTTTTTCACTCAAATTTAAACGCTTTTTTTATGGGATGCGTATGACACACATAAAAGTGCTGAAGGTGTATAATATAACAGCTTAAATTCAAATATAAAATGTACTTAAAGTTGCGCGAAGGGAAATATCGGTGCATATCGAAATTTATCGAAAAAAAAAGGGGCCAGCAAAAATTGCCCATTTTGTTGTCACCTGTTTCTGGTTTTTCTTTTAGAAACTCTCATATCTCTGTTGGATCAATTACTTACTTTGGTAAGTTTGTATGCTTCTCTTTGGATAATCCTCGTGAAGGTTTCAACTTATTCTAATTTCTCAGTCGTTCTGAGACCGATATTTACGTTAACCTTCAACTGGAGATCAATTCGAGCTCTTTTTGTTATAAGTTAACTTAAGGCAAACACTGTAAATTCTCCTCTATTTCAATAAAGTTGGGGGATACTTTACTTGTTATAAAAAATCATTAAATTAGGGTTCTATCTTTCACTAGGTGAGCTTACCTTTCTTGGATTACTTGATTTGTTCGCTTTTATCTTTAGTAGTAAATAGAACCCTAGTTTTTATGTTTAGGATTGAAACATCTTCCATTAATAAATTTTTCGCCCAAATATTTGCTTTAATATAAAGATAAACTTATTGAACTTTTAACTAATAAAATAACAAATAAATTCCTTCTTGTAATAGTTGGATGGATATAAAGCACTAGGATAAGGTGTTCCTGCTAAACAGAAAGGTTATCTTTGCAAAATATATTACAAGACAATAATTTATTCATGTTTCAACAAATCTTGAACATAAACTCACAAACTTTAAATGAAATAATACATTATTTTAAATGTTATACAACGGCTTTTGAACATTGAAGATATTTCGCTCAAAATGTATAAAACATGCATCAACTTATAATTGATAAACCAACTTATAAAAAGAACCGTCTCATGACAGACTTGATAAACTACAGAAAATGTTACCGAAACAACACACAAAATATTACAGAAATATACAGAAGAACTAGAATATTTAGAGTCAAACAAAAGGAAACCTACTCTATAATAAAAGAAGCGGTACGACAATGAAGTGTATCAGGGCCAATTCTTTAATTACCCTATACGTGTATATACCACAAATGGAAACATTGCGAGGGCTACATTTGCTGGTGATACTCCGATTTTTGTTGTCAGAGACAATAGTGAATAAACCACACGAAAATTACAACAGGCAAGTGACAATATAGACAATTGGACCCAAACCTGGAAAATAAAAGTAAAATCTGCAGTTCACATATAATCAGACCGCACAAGCATCAATAATAATAAATAACATTATCATTTAATGTAGCAACAACGCTAAATGTCTCCAAATAAATATTGATGCAAAGCGTTACTAGAACCTTTAAAAAGTAAAGGTAAACTAAATCCATATCTTTTTAGTTAGCCATAACCCTCAAAAGATGCGTGTATAAATTTGACAGCTGTCGGATCATTAGTTTCGAAATTATAGCATTTTGAGTGAAGCAACTTTTGTTATTGTGAAAAAAATTGATAAAAAGGAGTCTTACGGGTTGATAAAATATTGCTTTTTGAGAAAAAATATAGTTGAAGCAAAAACTTGGCTTGATGCCGAGTTTCCGGACACTGCCCCGGGAAAATCAACCATCAATGAATGGTATGCTAAGTTTAGACGTGGTGAAATGAGCACCGAAGATGGTGAATGCAGTGGACGCCCAAAAGAGGTTTTTACCGACGAAAACATTCAAAAAATCCACAAAATGATTTTGAATAACCTTAAATTGAAATTGAATGAAATAGCAGACAATCTAAAGATATCAACTGAACGTGTACATCATATCATTCGCGAATATGAGAAAGCTCTGCGCAAAGTGGGTGCCGCGCGAGTTCACTTTTGACCAAAAACAACGACGAGTTGATGAATCAGAGCGGTGTTTGAAGATGATCAAGCGTAATAAACCCGAATTTTTGCGTCGATATGTGACAATGGATGGCTCATGGAGCAACGAAGTGATGGGTGAGCAACATGGCTCCATCATTTCACTTCGAAGTCCAGTCGACAGTCATTTAACCCGCTCAAAAGCGTGGGAAAACGCAACAGTCAGCTGGCAAGGTTATGGCGTCTGTATTTTGATGCGCATGGAATAATTTTCATTGACTACCTTGAAAAACGAAACACCATCAACAGCGATTATTAAATAGCGTTATTGGACCGTTTGAAGGATGAAATCGCCGAAAAAACGGCCGTATTTGAAAAAAAGAAAGTGCTGTTTCACCAAGACAATGCACCTTGAAAACAATGACAAAAATCCATGAATTGGGCCTCAAATTGCTTCCTCATCCACCGTATTCTCCAGAAATGGCCCCCAGCGACTATTTGCTGTTCTCAGATCTCAAAAGAACGTTCGCTGGGAAAAAATTTTTGTCGAATGAAATGGTGATCGTAAAGAATGAAGCCTATTATATTGCAAAGGACAAATCGTACTACAAAAATAGTATCCAAAAGTTGTCGCTATAATCAGTGTCGTAATCATAATCACTCTTGAAGGGAATTATATAAATAAAAAAAACTAATTTTTCCAAAACATGTGTTTTACTATGGTAGGCCGGGGACTTTTCAATTGACCTGTTAAAGTTTATAAACTTAGCATACCAATCCTTGATAGTTGATTTTTCTGGAGCAGTGTCCGAAAAGTCGGCATTAAGCCAAGTTTTTGCTTCAACTGTATTTTTTCCCTTCAAAAAGCATTATCTTATCAACACGTGAAATTCCTTTTTATTCATTTTTTTCACAATAACAAAAATGTCTTCACTCAAAATGCTATAATTCACAAACTAATGATTCGACAACTGTCAAATTTATACACGCATCTTTTGAGGGTTAGGGCTAACTAAAAAACATATGGATTTAATTCTAGTAGCGGCATCTACGTGTCAGGCCGGGGACAATTGACCTGTTAGGTTGATGTTCCATCTACTTTTTGAATGCTGATTCGATTCTTGTTTTCGATCTTCTATCATTTGTAGACATTCGGACATCGGATATCCAAAGCTGTGGTTTATACCAAATTTGCGGACATTGGCGGTATACTCAACAGTTGTTTCAGATATTTCCTTTTCTCTTACGTCAATATCTATATTGTTTAGGTGTTTCAGTGCCTTCTGGTGTTTCAGGTGCCCATTGGTTGAAGTTACACTTTTTTTCGAAGGATATAATAGTCAGATTATTCCTTGAGGATTTAACAAACTGAGGGTTTATCAAAACATAATGAAACAACATAAAGAATAATAAAAAAACGACCAAAATTGATTTATAGAAGAGGTATACTATTTCGTATTATTTAATTCAACATCTATATAAAAAACATTAATTTAAATAGTAAAATTCATTAGTACATTCATAAGTTTATAAAAGCAACTAGGTCTAATAGGAAATATAAGGTTCTAAAGGGTTACGATGAACAGCCGTATGTTACGTATGTTATATTGCTTTTGATTTTTCCATAAATTCCTGCATATTTATAGATGCATGTAAAGGCTTTGAATATTCACGGTTAATCTTACTGTCCTCTAAGTAACATATCAGCAGAGTATCGACTGCGACCTAAAAAAGAAAACAAACATATTAAATAATCAGCTCCAGAAGATTCGAATATGGGCGATATATATTAAGTTTAGCGTGTAATAGACCGCCAATGCAATCTGAAACTATCTGAAAATGTAGTTTGTTCATTTATTAGATGTATAATTTAATTTTTATTTATTATTTAATTTTTAATTAAATTAATTAATTAATTTTTAATTTAATTTTTATATATTTTTCAGCAAATTTATTTCAAATAAAAATACACCACAGCGAGCCTCACAGTGATTCGATTCTTGTTTTTGGAAGTGAAATTACGCACCGACATCAAAGTGCGCTTGGATGCTGTGTACGGTGTCTCTTCTCCTGCGATGACGACCGATAGTTTAACGCATGTCAACGTGGACACATGTCGGTTTTTGATAAGTCACGCCCAAGTGCTTCGCAAACATCTACTGCGGTGGTTACCATGACAAAAATCTACGATCGCCTACTAGTAGACCAACGATTCAAGGTGGACGAGTGTAAGCTAAGTACTTATCGTAGCCCCTTTGTATGATTGAGTGACTTCTAGTTCGATCCAATCATCGACCCATTTTCGTGTCTCTTCCGCACTTAGAAAGTTTATATCAGCCAATCCATGCCTCATCTATATGAACAAGTGAATATGTCTGGCTAGTATCGAAGGTGCGTGAAGACTTCTCATTCTAGCTGGAATAGCTTATCCTTCCCAACTCTTTCAACGTGTGGTCTAGCAATGTACTGCAAAACATGACTTTGTCTCGGTTACTCGCACTTTGTTCAATTGATGTTGTTAGACATCTGCTGATATCAAATTCATCATTTTGAAATCGTTGAAACCAAACCCAGTATCGTCACCGATTTCTAAAAGTTTCCGCTGTGCATTGGCAGCATATTCCTTCAAATTACACAGCAAAAGTAATGAATGTCGAAAATGCAATTTTGTTCATGTAAATACAATAAAAAATGTTACTTTATATAAAAAAAATTATAGCTATCGGATTTAACAGTTAGATTAGGTTGTTTAACAATTGCTTATGTTGATGGTCATCATATAATGGTTTCTATCTCGAAAAAATATCTGTAAAAATTAAGCAGTACACCTAATATTGCAATGTCATTTTTTCAAAACAACTTTTCAACATCGTAACCTCAAAATTGTAATTATATGTTAGTAACTAGTAGTAAAAAAAAGTTTCCACCTCTACTATTCATTACAAATAACTTATAGCTAATAACTGATAAAAAACGTATTCTACAAAATTCTTTAAAAATCAATTATTGTATAGATATAACATAAATATTGATTATTTTTACTGTTTGCAATAGATTAAGATAACATATATCTGAGAATGTTTTCATTCCATCAATCTATCAATTAATCCAAGCACATTAAGAAGAACTGATAAGAGATTACTGACACTGATAAAATTGTTAACCATATAATAAATATCAAAACAACAGGAAAATATACAATTTCCAATAACAAAAGGGACAATCCTTGGAACATTTTCCGACGACACGGTCATTATAACTAAAGACATATATTTGTCTAACGTGGTAGTAAAAATAGATGATAGTTAACAAGATCCATAAATACACTTGAAACTGGAAAATACAGCTTAAGAGCTTATACAGCTAAATCATAAAAACCTAATTGGATTACTTGGCAGATACTGAATTTCTGAAGCAGAATCAGGGAAATACCTCAGTATCTATCTTGATGGTCATCACGTTAGAGAAAAAGAAGAGCAGATCAAACTCAAAACCAAAGATCGATACTGATCCCAAATTGAACTAAACTGTAATATGCCAAAACAAATTTCTTCCATTAACCAATGCTTATCTAATACGATAACTACTATAGGAGTAATATTAATTTTATAAATTAATATTGTATTAAGCACAACTAATATCAGACGTAAATTATTTGAAAAAAAAAGTACCATAGTAAAACATTTTTTATAACTAGTTTTTTTATATTCAACATATTTCCCTTCAAGGGTGATATACTGATTATAGCGACCCTCTAACTTTTCGAAACCATTTTTGTAATACGATTTGTCCTTTGCTTCAAAATAAGCATCACTTTCGGCGATCACCTATTCATTCGACGAAAATTTCTTCCCAGTGAGCATTCTTTTGAGATCTGAGAATAGGAAATAGTCACTGGGGCCAGATCTAGAGAATACGGTGGACGAGGAAGCAATTCGAAGCTCAATTCATGATTTTTGCCATCGTCTTTGCGTCTTGGTGAAGCAGCACTTTCTTTTTCTTCAAATGCGGCCATTTTCCGGCGATTTCGTCCTTCAAACGGTCTAATAACGCTATGTAATAGTCGCTGTTGATGGTCCTTCCTTTTTCAAGGTAATCAATGAACATTATTCCATGCGCATCCCAAAATACAGACGCCATAACCTTGCCAACCGACTCGTTTGCCTTGCGTTTTCCCACGCTTTGGAGCGGGTTCGTCGTGTGCAGTCCACTCGGATGACTGTCAATTGGACTTTGAAGTGAAATGATGGAGCCATGTTTCATCCATTATCACATATCGTCGCAAAAACTCGGGTTTATTACGCTTGATCATCTTCAAACACTGCTACGAATCATCAACTCGTCTTTGTTTTTGGTCAAATGTGAGCTTGCGCGTCACCCACTTTAACAAAGCTTTCTCATATCCAAATATTCGTGAATAATATGAAGTACACGTTCAGTTTATATCTTTAAAGTGTCTACTATTTCATTCAATTCAATTCAATTTTCGGTGATTCAAAAGCATTTTGTGAATTTTTTAAAATGTTTTCGTCGGTAACAACCTCTTTTGGGCGTCCACTGCGTTCACCGTCTCCGGTGCTCATTTCGCCACGTCTAAATTTAGCATACCAATCCTTGATGGTTAGTTTTCCTGGGGAGTGGCCGGAAACTCGGCATCAAGCCAAATTTTTGCTTCAACTGTATGTTTTCCCTTCAAAAAGCAATATTTTATCAACACGTGAAATCCCTTTTTATCCATTTTTTTAACAATAACAAAAGTTACTTCACTCAAAATGCTACAATTTACAAATTAATGATCCGACAGCTGTCAAATTTATACACGCAACTTTTGAGGGTTAGGGCTAACTAAAAAACCTATGGATTTAATTCTAGTAGCGCCACCTATGTGCCGAAGACTTTTCAATTGACCTGTTATGATCATAAATTTATCATTTATATAAAGTTGTTGAGTACACTCTTGACAATAAAACCCTAATAAAAGTTAGTTAACTAGTTAACTACAGAATAAATAAATTTATTTTACTCATCAAAATAGATTATATACTTACACGAACGACACTTAATGTAATTGATGATCCTAAAAAGGCTATTATTCCAGAACTTACATAAAACACATAGATCGCACTTGGAACGCCCTAAAAATGCAATTAAAATTATGTGTACGGCGATACGGTTACGGTTATAATTTAATAAAATTAATCTCTTACTTCCGGTGGCGCTATGGCCGCAATGGCTGCTGAAAATGCCATTATGACAACGATGGTCATAATCTGAATCAGAGCAAAAACGTAATTGCCAATAAAGTAAATCGATAAAACATTTTCTAAGTTTTTAATCAAAATGTTAATGGCCTTCCTCCCGGACTCCAAGAACGGATCACCATAAATTCCTATTAGATAATGTTTGATAAATTTAAAACGTTATATCAATATTAGATGATACTTACCCGTTAAAATGTAAGAATTTCTGATAAATAATCGAACCAGTCTTTCCAGGACTTTCAGGTAATTACAACACAAAAGTCTTTTAATCCTTCTGCTTAATGCCATGATCAGTGCTTTTAAAAGCAGCATCGGCACATAAATGAGCGATCCAAGAGCTATGTTACCCAAATGGTATCTAAATGTATTTACTATAGAAGCCTTTAAGGGATGTCGAAGATAATTGTTTCTGGAAAAAAAAATATCATAAATCGTGTCTTATTTTTTTTTAATATTTTTATATCTTGACTACAAAAGCAAACACAGTTATGACAATTGTCGGTTTAAGGCTACTAGAAATGGAACACTGTGGAAATAGAGAAGAAGGAGTAAGGGTTAAAGATTAATCACATCATTCAATAACAACTTGAGAAATTGAACATGGAAGAAAGAAAGGCGATAGAAACATCAATGGGGCTTATCTCAACATCAGCGAAAACGAAGAAATAATTAATATATAGTGGACATGAACGAATGAGTGATGCTGACTGTGATGGTGACCGTTTCACTACAACAAGTGTTAGATGATTCATAGCATTTATGTTGTCAAACCTAGTGACATGGAATTCCCGCAAAAAAATAACAAAACGAGTGAGTTAAAAGTGAACAATTTAAGTGCTATTTCTATGATTAAAAACTTTCAGAACGTAAAGAGAAGCAAACATGTTGAAATAAAATATGCCCTTATTAAAACTAAGTCTAAAGAAATAGTTAATTGCTCATCGGATGATTGTGCAGACTTGTCCACTAAACCATTAAATAAACTTAAATTAACACCATTTAGCTTTATTATTGCAATTTAAATGTATTTTTCTACTGGTTTATGTTTATAATGCTAATTAATTGTTAATTTAGATTGAGATATTATTAACATTGACAAAAGAACCCATTTCTAATATGAGAAAAAGGAGATGAACTAGGAGAGGGCCTTGTAATTTGACTCCAGTAGCTGTTCAAAATGCATAAATGGCAGCAATGTAAAGAAAGTATCTCTTTTGTTAATTCGTAACAGTGACCCCATCCTACTATATTCAAGACATAACCACATTTACATTATAATTTAGTATAATAAATGTAATAACACATGTTGAATTCCATATTACTTTCTGAATAAAAAAATTAAATATTTGATCACTGCTGAAATCAATCCTCAATTTGAACGGTATATTAAACATATAGACCCGTATACTTAGAGCTAACACATGTGTCTTACATTTATTACACTTGCTTAGCAATCGATTAATGATAAAATACCTGTTAAAGTACCAATGGGACACCGTTCCTGAAATTGCCATAACATTTATCCCCGCTAAAAATGTACCGACCCAAAAAATTGTGAAACCACTAAAAACTCCTGTAAATGTAATTAAATTCATCGATACTGTATTATAGATCTTGGGATGTACACCTTTTTCTGATGCGTAAATCGAAAATTCTATTCCAATAATATAAAATGCGGCAGTTAGAAAAAACAAGAGAAGGAAAACCTAAAAATAAATAAATTACTAAGTACCCTCTTACAGAAAATATACCATAATTTATTATAATTGTATAAATTAGATGTTGTAATTAATTCGTAGCGTTGTATAAGAGATCCAATATCCTAAACTTTTAAGGTTGCGAAATTTTTACCGAATCAAATATACCATAATTTAACTCATTTTTACTACCTTTAGTGCTATAATATCTCTAGTGTGTTAGTTGTGATAGTTCTTAGGATAAGTATTATCTGCATGACATGTAGAGGATCACTTCAATTTCGAAATGATCCCCTGTGTAAAATATCGTATTTTAGTCTATATATGCCCATTAATAAGATTGAATGGTAGTAAACGTTTTAGTATACGCATTCTTCATAGAGTTCTAATCCATCGGCTATAGCCCGCAACACTTTTATTGGAACCATTGAATGATAGTTGTATTACGTTTATTAAAAGTAGCCCATAGCGTGGATTCTGAGTATAATGCGATTCTCCGCACAGCCAAAGAGCTTCAGGCTAGGTTTGAGAAGTATCAGAGTATCATCTTCCCCGGCCAACTTCCCTTCCAATACCTCATAATTGAACCATTATGGGGTGTTTTAAAGCTGTGAAACTGTGTTGTAGATTTCTTGTTGTAGATGTTTTGGTACAGAATGGGACAGCATTCCGTTGGAAACTATTCAGACTGTGTACGAATTCCGCAAAAAATCTGTCTTAATCTGTTTTAAAAACAAACGACTCAGTACCTTATTAATAAATAGATATTTGATATACGTCAGGTGACCATCCGACGACACAGTGATTTTATCACCTCACGAAGATCCAATATCAGTTACAATATCAACCTCCAATTTCATCTCAACAAAATCCATTTGTGATTGAAAACATAGCCTATCAAGTCAAACGAAACAAAATCTACTCACGTGAAGTCCACCTTACGTAGAAGGACTTGTCCTCTGTTAAATCTTAACAATCATTAACTCCCGCAAGCAGATAACGTTAAATATCTGGGAATGCATAGGGATCGACGTTTAACTTGGAAGAAACGTATATTAGTAAATCATAAACAACTCGGGTTTAAACTGAACCTGATATATTGGCTTATAAGGCATAAATCCAAATTATCTTTGGATAATCATCCATATGGACGTAGCCACCTCTCAGGATAATGCCAATAACAACTTAATCCAAGACTATAGCCTCTTGGAAACCAAAACGAGTATGATCCAAAGTGCCAGTGTAAAGTAATCCGAAAGAATATCTGTGTACCTGAATGCACTCCCCAAACAATTAACTCTTCTTGATGTCAGGGAAATGCGTAAACTAAATGTTTATTACCATCCGAGTAATAATTACAATAAAATTATGAATACACCAGTTATAAAGAATACTTACTACAACCGGCAAAGCCATTAAAGTTGGTATGTCGAAAATAAACTTTCCCGCCTCATTTATCAGCATAATTAACAGGGAAATTTTTGATGACCAGAAATACACCAACAAACATAAACATAATGCAACTATTGTTAAAAATATATTTGCATAAGTCAATTCCGGTTGTTCGGTTTCAATAGAATATATCCTAAAAGAGAAAATTTGATTAAATCGATTTTCTGATCACACTAACCGGTCAAATGAAAAGTCCCCGACCTGACACATAGATGGCGCTACTAGAATTAAATCCATATGTTTTTTAGTTAGTCATAACCCTCAAAAGATACGTATATAAATTTGACTGCTGTCGGATCAATCGTTTATGAATTATAACATTTTGAGTGAAGCAACTTTTATTATTGCGAAAAAATGGATAAAAAGGAATTTCGCGTGTTGATAAAATATTGCTTTTTCAAGGGAAAAAATACAGTTGAAGCAAAAACTTTTCGGACACTGCCCCAGGAAAATCAACCATCAAGGTTAACATGCTAAGTTTAGACGTGGTGAAATGAGCACCGAAGACGGTGAACGCAGTGGACGCCCAAAAGAGGTTGTTACCGACGAAAATATTTTTAAAATCCACAAAATGATTTTGAATGACCGTAAATTGAAATTAAATGTAATAGCAGACACTCTAAAGATATCAACTGAAGGTGTACATCATATCATTCATGAACGTTTGGATATGAGTAAGCTCTATGCAAAGTGGGTGCCGCGCGAGCTCACTTTTGACCAAAAATAACGACGAGTTGATGATTCGGTGCAGTGTTTGAAGATGATCAAGCGTAACAAACCCACAATGGATGAAACATGAGTCCATCATTTCACTCCGAAGTCCAATCGACAGTCATCCGAGTGGACTGCACACGACGAACCCGCTCCAAAGCGTGGCAAGGTTGTGACGTCTGTATTTTGGAATGCGCATGGCATAATTTTCAAGGACTACCTTGAAAAAGCAAGGACCAACAACAACGACTATTACATAGCATTATGGAACCGTTTGAAGGACGGCATCGTCGTAAACGGCCGCAAAAGTGCTACTTCACCAAGACAATGCACCGTGTCACAAGTCAGTGAAAACGATGCCAAAAATCCATGAATTGGACTTCGAATTGCTTCCTCATCCACCGTATTCTACAGATTTGGTCCCCCAGCGACTATTTCTTGTTCTCAGATCTCAAAAGAATGCTCGCTGGGAATAAATTTTCGTCGAATGAAGAGGTAATCGCCGAAACTGAGGCCTATTTTGAAGGAAAAGACAAATCGTACTACAGAAAAGCCGGAGGGTCGTTATAATCAGTGTTTCATCCTTGAAGGGAATTAAGTTGAATAAAAAAACTAATTTTGCCAAAAAAATTGTGTTTTACTATGGTAGGCCGGAGACTTTTCAATTGACTTGTTACGTTATAATGATTTATAAGAAAATACATTTTAATCAACAAATATTAAAATTCCAATACAAGAATCGCTATTAATATTTTGAGTCTAATAATAGGGTAACATAATAGTGGTAAAAGAGTTATTAAACGAAAATGGCTTTATTGTTTTTTGAAGTATTCTCCTCAATGATCAATACATTTTTGCTGATCACGCAATTCATTCTTTTGTGATGATCAAAGGACTCTTTTGGTACCAAATCAGGGCTCCACTAAAGATGGCGTATGAATTCGACCTTTTGCCCATAAAAATTCTTATAAAAATAACTTTCGACTAAACTTGACTATCAATTGTTTAGTAATTAACTACTTGTTAGTATCGACCTTTTCAGACGCTATTTTTGGTTCGACTGATTTTACTACTTTTTACCAGTGACTGTTTTCAGTCGCTATTTTCGGTCCGACTGATTTTATTAATATTTGCTATCGACTGTTTCAGTCGTTTACTTTTAGTTACTATTTTTGGTTCTACTAGATTCATTCGACTGATTTTTAATATATTATTTTTTAATTATATTTATATGTAATATACATAGTATTATGATTTTTTTGATAGTTTGCTTTTATTTAACGATATATTATATATTAATATTATAGCATTTTGGAACGATATTTTTCAAGATTTTTGCGTAATATGGTAAAAAGATTAAAATTGTGAATGATAAATAGCAAAATATTTTTGACTGTTTTTATGACTGTTGTCGTTGTTATTTTATGGGTAAACTATTTTTTGAATCACTTCTTGATTTCGATCTAACTCTCGATTTTTGTTAAAAAATATTTCCGTTCAATAATAAATAAAGCATTTATTTTATTTAAAAAAGCTGTAGTAGTTATTGTGCGATCCTTTTTAATTATGTCATGGATTTGTTTTTTTTCTATGATTAGGTATATGTTTAATTTTTATTTAGGTTAAATTATTTATTTAATTATTTAGGTTAACATTATTTATGGTTATTGTACATCTTTAGTATTGTCTATATTTATTATAGTATATTATTTGAAAATTGCAATTAAGATATTAAAATATGATAAAACATTTGTAGGGTATTATTCCATTCCATAGAAAAATTCCATTCCTTTTTACAGATAACATAAAAGTAATTCTACTTCATTTAAAATTAAGTTATAAATTGCATGTTAATATTATTCAGTAATTATCCGTCCTTTCCTCTCTCAGAATTTATACAGAAAAGGATTCGTACATCTTCGTCTGATAAGACGAATAAAAAAAAACAGTCGAACAGTAATTACTATTTTCAGTCGCTAGTTTTTTGTCTATCAACTGTTTGTTTCGACTGTTTTCAGTCGATAGTTCCCAACGCTAATTATCACGATGAATGTTCTTTCGTTGCCGGTTTTCTGTTCTTCCCGAAGTATTTCTTCATTTAGAATTCACCGCTTTACGTTGCTCAAATGGCACGATTGCCACACGTCCTGGTATTCGGCAGAAAAAGGCAATCATCATTTTCATTATTCAGACTACAATATGTACAACTGTGGAAGATATTGTAACTACAAAGTATTGTATATACAAAGGGAAAGACCAATATAACTATTGCTGACAATATCCAATCATCAACGAGAAGCACCATATCTAATATGATCAATTTAATTTTAGGAAATAACATTCAAATAGAATAACAGAATTACCAATGTCATAGAAGAATCACTAAAAGAAAATAGTAGTTTATTCTAATTTTTTTTTGATATTTCTTAAGCTTCGAATTATGTTTGGCATTCGGATTTAAAGTGTTAGATTAAAATCCTATTCCCTGGCTAATATTCAAACATTTTAAAGTCATATATAACTGACCGACATTTCAGCGTCGAACAAGATGCCTACTCTAACTTGAGAACAAGCAGATGTGCAACAGGAGAGTGTATTGGGATTGGTCTTTTATTTTCTCATTCAATGAAAATGTTGTTGCTACATTTGCAGATAACATTGCAATCCTAGCCATTGGAGGTAACTACCAAGAATCTTTTAACCGATTCCTGAAAAATTAAACTTTTTGAAAGTAGGTACAGAGCAAGGCCAATTCCATGATCATTCATCTATGTAATACCATCTGATGTAAGCCGATAGGACTATTACATCGAGAAATACAATTTATTAAAGCCATCTATTGGAAAAATAACTTATTTATTTTTACTAGACTTTTTTACTAGAATATAATACGCAATCCTTGTCCGTTCAGACCAAAATATTTCTTCAATAAACTCATATAATTTAACAACATTATGATTAATTTATCTATATGTAATACTTGCCATGAAGCAACTACTCCGCCCAGAACTGTTGCAAGAGACACAAGGATTAAAGACCATACCAGACAACCCGCTGCGTGCCGTAGAAGCATCAGGAGAAACATTGAAATAACTAAAATAACATTTATTTTACGCATCAGGTTAAATTTGCGGCGGTCAAGCTATAATTATCGTGAAAAGAAAAATCCACAGGGACTGTATCCAAAATTTCCAGAACTCAAGAAAGGCATGAGTTCGTGTTAGTTTCACTTGGAGAATTAAATACATTCGAAAAATATTGATGATATATTTATATTGTTTAAAATATAACACCTGATTCCCTGCAATTGTAAATCTTAATGGGATCTAGATGGAATAGGTAGAAGTGTCTAACTAAAATCAATAATATAGAAGAAGAAAAGCCAAAGCTGGCCAAACTGCAGGAGCTTTTGCTTCTCTATGTTGGTGCATGAGGAAGAGATGAAATATTACAATCCACCTCTTTCGAATGCTTAATATTTATGGATATCATATGAAATATGAACGAATCTCTCACAAAAGTCTTGGCAAAATCGACCTCAGAGCATTTCCAACTCTAGTGAGGTTTAGAAAAGAACATTCGCAAGTCCTGTAGACGTAGACATGGAATAGGTAGAAGTGTCTAACTAAAATTAATAATATAGAAGAAGAAAAGTCAAAGGTGGCCAAACTGCAGGAGCTTTTGCTTCTCTAAGTTGGTGCATGAGGAAGAGAAGAAATATTACAATCCACCTCTTTCGAATGCTTAATCTTTATGGATATCATATGAAATATGAACGAATCTCTCACAAAAGTCTTGGCAAAATCGACCTCAGAGCATAACCAACTCTAGTGAGGTTTAGAAAAGAACATTCGCAAGTCCTGTAGACGTAGACATGGAATAGGTAGAAGTGTCTAACTAAAATCAATAATATAGAAGAAGAAAAGTCAAAGCTGGCCAAGCTGCAGGAGCTTTTGCTTCTCTATGTTGGTGCATGAGGAAGAGAAGAAATATTACAATCCACCTCTTTCGAATGCTTAATCTTTATGAATATCATATGAAATATGAACGAATCTCTCACAAACGTCAAAATCGACCTCAGCGCATTACCAACTGTAGTGAGGTTTAGAAAAGAACATTCGCAAGTCCTGTAGACGTAGACGCTCGAGGGGCGCTAGCTATAGGTTGATGATGTTGAGGATCAAACTATTATTAAAACTATTACTACTGTTGAAACCAAGAAAGTAGAGTATGTATACATATATATTAAAAAACCTCTGAGTTGGTGATAAAAAAAACTCTGCTGAGAGAATTATTCGCTTATTTCGACATATTTAAAAAATAAATTGTGGAAATTGAAATTTTCTGTTCTAAATAATTATAGCTAACCATCTTATGGTGAAAACTCACGTATAGTTATTAAAGCGGAAAAGACAATTTGCCCTTTGATACTGTTAATATATGATCCTAACGCTTGTTTTAACTCTGTTTGTGAACTTTTTGCAACATTTATTCCTTCTATACAATCATTTTCACTCCAATCCTCGCAGTGGGCAACACATTCTCTTGTATTCCCGTCACTTTGTACATACCTATAAAAAATAAAATGTGTTAAAATTTAAAACAAAACAAAATAAAATGTACAGTTTGCATGCTCTATAAATAAATACTAAACAGCGTAATATTAAAACTTTTATCCAAACAAATAGTTTTTATGTCAATTATTATTTACATATATGTAGATCATCTTCAGTGTCCTCCTCGTTCTGTGTTCTAGAAGGGTATCACGCTATATCACTTAATTAGAAAGATAACAGATCAATTGAAAAGTCCCCGGCCTGACACATAGATAGCGCTACTAGAATTAAAGCCATAACCCTCAAAAGATGCGTGTATAAATTTGACAGCTGTCGGATGATTAGTTTGTGAATTGTAGCTTTTTGAGTGAAGCAACGTTTGTTATTGTGAAAAAAATTGATAAGAAGGAATTTCGCGTGTTGATAAAATATTGCTTTTTGAAGGGAAAAAATACAGTTGAAGCAAAAACTTGGCTATTTGAAGAAAAAGAAAGTCCCGCTTCACCAAGATAGTGCACCGTGTCACAAGTCAGTAAAATCGATGGAAAAAATCCATGAATTGAACTTCGAATTGCTCCTCATCCACCGTATTCTACAGATCTGGCCCCAGCGACTACTTCCTGGTCTTAGATCTCAAAAGAATGCTCGCTGGGAAGAAATTTTCGTCGAATGAAGAGGTGATTTCCGAAACTGAGGCCTATTTTGAAGTAAGGGACAAATCGTACTACAAAAATGGTATCAAAATGCTAAAGGGCCGCTATAATTAATGTATCACCCTTAAAGGGAATTATGTTGAATAAAAAACAAATTTTGCCAAAAAAATGTGTTTTACTAAGGTAGGTTGGGGACTTTTCAATTCACCTGTTATGGCTATGTTAGATTTGCTAGCAGTACCCCGAGTTGTATCGGGTAGCATGAATGGGCCTAAGTATTGATATGTACATTTTGTACAATATAAACTAAAAAATAATAAAAGCATTTAATTCATTCGTAGTTAAAATGAAATTATTGATTTTATTAACACTCTCACTATTTCAAATATATCTACCTCATGAAAAGTTTATAATGTTATAGCTTCTTCTCTTATCGTCCTATAAGCCTGTTACCTGTGATCTCTAAACTATTCGAAGAACTACACATTAAGAGACTCAAAATAAACGCAGAAGAGAGAAATATTATTCCAGACCATCAATTTGGTTTCCGCAATACACACGGAAGAATAAAACAAATACATAGATTAGTCAAGCAAATTAACAAAAACTTAAACGATAAAAAATATAGCTCCGCTGCATTTCTTGATATTTCTCAGGCCTTCGACAAGGTGTGGCACACTGCACACTGCATTTTAACATGCACACTGCATGTTAAATTGCAGAAGCTTTTGCCCCATGTGTTTGTTTGTTGGTGTTTCGCAGGGCAGTATTCTTGAGCCATTATTATATCTTTTGTATACAGCTGACCTATCGACGTGAAGAAACACTACTGTTGCAACATATGCTGACGATACAACGGTTTCATCATCACACGAAGATCCAATATCAGCCACAAGAAACCTCCAACTTCATCTTAACAAAGTCGAATTGTGGTTGAAAACGTGGCGTATCAAATCAAATGAGACAAAATTTACCCATGTGACATTCAACCTTTGTAGAAGAACATGTCCCTCAGTAAAATTGAATAATCATGAACTTCCGCAAGCAGACAACGTTAAATATCTGGGAATGCATTTTGATGGACGTTTGACATGGAAAAAACATATAGTGACAAAACGCAAACAGCTTGGGGTTAAACTAAACTAAATATACTGGCTGATAAGGCGTAAATCTAAATTATCATTAGATAACAAGGTTTTGCTATATAAGTCAATACTTAGTCCCATTTGAACTTATGGTATTGAACTATGGTGTACTACTAGCAAATCTAACATAGATATCCTCCAGAGGTTCCAGAATAAAATGTTGCGAGTCATCGTCGATACCCCATATTACGTGTTCAACAAACTGATAGCGCAATATCCCCATAGAACCCATAACGAGTATGATTCGAAGTGTTAGTGCGAAACACTCTGAAAGACAATCAGTGCATCCCAATGCACTCGGCAAACAGTTAAATGAGCGCGATGACAGTGAAGTGCGTAGGCTCAAATGAAAACTACCATACGAACTTATTAATAGACACATAGAATAGACTCCAGAACACGTTAGAATAATCTTTAGAATAAGTTAGGGTAGACTTTATTAGAATAGTATCAAGAATAAGATTTAGATGATAAGTTGTACAGAAGATCATTTTCTGATGTGATCTTCTACATGTCAGGCTGGTTATATTATACACGGGCAGATTATGTACGTTCTAGGAGGTTAATAAAAAAATGTTTTAGCTTGATTAACTCCTGGTTTGGCCAGATAATTAATCTGACTACTATCTCCGCCATGCGCCAGTACAACTGCCTCTCCAACGAGTTAATGATGAATAACGATTGGAGCTACTACTTTCAGATTAAAACGACAAATAAATTCCAGGAACTTGAACAGCGAACGATGAAAATATTGCAAGAGGAATACAAATATTTAAAACATTTGTCGAGTATACCACTAAACTATAGTCACCAGGTCGGTATAAAATACATCCCTGGATATCCGACGATCTTTTCACACAGAAGACTATTCTCCATCGGTTATTTTGAATCTTTCCCATCGTATGCAAAGGTCTGAAAGCAGTTGATTCATTAACTGCTAAGCTAGCTGGAATTTTTTGAAGTTTGAAATACGATTTCGTTCAATGTGACTTGCAATTTATTATCCAAGACCACATCATTGACACTAAGTCTGATATTTGGGATAAAACGAAGCAGCATCGCCATATTTCTAAAAGTTTTTGATAAGCTTCAGTAGCAGATTTTGTCAACTCTATCAACTTATAGTTATGAATGTTGGAAATGCAACTTTCACAACTCCGTGACTAGTGTCTGTATATACTGAATAACTCAGCTATGTTAGAGAGAAAGAATGTAAAGAAATATATTTATGTAAAGAAATACCAACACCATTCGATTTTCACAATTGTTTGCCAATAACACTAATATATATGGCTGAACAAAATATTTTCAAAACATCTAGTAAATAGAAAAAGACCAAGAAGGATTTAGCAATTACGCCAATAATGAATATTCCAGCGACTCCTGATAACCCAACAATGTAATGACAAGGTAAAGACTGTGGTACAACAGCAATGATCACAATCAATGGGAAAACATTATTTCAACGCATTCACATTTTTCTTACGCAAATTTGGCAACAGTCGGCATGAAACAGACAATAATTGAAAAATTGTACATACAATAATATATTCATGTATTTCATTAGTGTATTGATATACATATGTATAATATGTAGTCCTACTTCCTAGTCCTAAATAAAATCGAAATGTGGTTGAAAATATTGCGAATTAGAAAGAATAAGACAAAAAGAAAATCTTAGAATTCACTTCAATCGACGCCTAATTTGAAATAAATATATTTACAAGACAAAAAACCCAAACCAATAAAAAACCCAAAAGCTAGATCCAAATCTGTATAATTTATGTAAGTTATGTAAATTATATGTTGCATAGTCATCTTTCAGATGTTTCAATATTCTTTAGAATCATGGATGTAAATATGTTTGTCCACTGAACAGATTGTTGAAATTTTGACACGATTTTCGTCTATTGCTAATTTGTATTTTGTAATTTGTAAAATATATTATCTTTATCTTTATTAAAGTACCTTTTTTTTATTTTTAAAGAACTAAAACTGAACTACTAAAACTCTCGCCAATATGATGTGACGTCAGTATACAGTTAGTAAACGATGAAATTACGAGTCGCGAGAGCATAAAAAGATATGTTGTGTATTAATCATAAATTCCTAAAGCGTATAAGTGATTTGTGGTCCTGCATAAACATAAATAAAATAATCAAACGACAAAAAAAGTTTCATATAAACATCATAGGCTTGTTGAAATAAATACTGATATATCTATAAAATCGATAACTACCAAAAATTATACCTTTTCAACAAAACGATACTTTGTCCAGACTTTTGCCTTTACAATAACTTAAGTCTATGTATATCGAGGAGGACCCATCGGTCCTATCTTAGTCTCTACTGTAATAATGTTTATATATTAACATTGCTGTTTTTCTCTCTTGATTCTTTTGAGTCTCTATCCTGTTCTGGTGTTATCCAAGAGTTGTATTACTTCGATGTTAACATGAGAATGAAGTCTGTCCTCCTATTTCCTTGAAATTCTCTTGATTTCCTCAGTAACAGTCTGTATCTGAAGGTCTCCGTGGAAGGAATCAGACCAATTGTATCCCCGCACTTACAACACTTTTCAAAACTTTGTTCAGGAAGTCAAATTTATTGTGATTTTCTTATATTAAACATTATATTTTCTTATATTTTAACTCCGGTTCCTTTTTTTTATTTTTTTAACTGAAATAAATATTCAATCGAAGTTTTCCATCAAGTTTCATTCATGCTAAGTATCTAGGACGGCCAGTATAACATGTCATCAGCAAATGTTCCTTTGATTGTATCTTAGAGGACAATAAATTGTAGCAAATGTAACCCTGTATCTACTTGACTTAACAGTTACTGCTGTTAGCTGATTTTTTGCTAAAGTGGTCCCAGATTTTTGTTAATGGCAAATCATTTTTTTGCAGTTCTAAGAATACTTGTAGGTCAGCAAGGATTCCCAGCAATTTAAATATCTTTATTTGCCATTTTTGACTCTTGAGGTCATATATACAGATAAATAGATAAACTGACAAAGTAAACATGAAAATTACTTCTTATCTTTTACCAGCTTAATTTTACATATTTACTTGATACACAAATTTTTATGATAAATTTGAGAAATAATCTTACCGTTTATCGGTCATATTCACCCCAGAACAAGAACTACAAATGTTACCACAGCTATCTTCCATAAACTTGCTTTCTTTTATGTTGACCAGGCAGTATATCAAAAGAGTTAACTAAAAAAACAGTAATTTAATAGAAATGCGTAAAACTAACATCTTACCTTATAATACCGAAATTACTACGGTTCCACCTAGTACAAACAGCCATATTAAATTAGTGACTCGCCGTTTTTGAGTAGGTACTGGTATATTAGGAACTATTGACTAAAAAACAGAAATGTAATTGAAGTAAATATATATATACATATATATATATATATATATATATATATATATATTATGTTATATAGAGGAGTATATATAGAGGTTTAACTTAAATAGGCGAAACCAAGGAAATGTTTTGCGTGGTCCAACTAATGGTGGCTCTGAGACCACTTTTTTGATTGGTTCATTTGAATTTCGCTACAAAAGCATTTGATTGGCGATTGCGATTCTGCGATTGTTTATTTCTATGGCATTGAGTGCGATCAGCATTTTTGTGCCTTAATTATTGTGTTATTTTATCTAAATGTTATTTGAGGCTATCTGGAACTTATTTTAATTCATTTGTGTGGAAAGCTATCTCTAACTGTTTATATATTGGTAAAATAACATCTACAACCATTTAATTATCTATAAAAATTAAATTAACTAATATAAAAAACTAGTATTTACATGAAGCACATTATTGAAATTTTATTTTTAAATTTACCCATCTAATATAAATGATATGTTTAAAGGTTTCTATTTTATTACTTTGTCTATTTTATGTTTATGCGTTTCAAAATATATTTTGTGACTAAAATTTTTGAATCCTTTTAAAACGACCGGCTGTCCTTATGAAACGGAGATAATAATATATAATGTAATGACACCAATCGAGATAATTTCTCAACATTACACATAAATAATAATAATTGACAGCTTCATCGCGATAGAGTACGATTTATATTTCATACATACATAAGTGTAGGTATTTTTGATATGTACATTGATTGGATATAATATATATATATATATATATATATATATATATAAATATATAAATCACAACAGGCAAGTGACAATATAAAAAATTGGACACAAGCTTGAAAAATAAGAATTAATGAAAGTAAACCTGTATGTGCGGTTCACCTATGAACAGACTGTACAAGCATATATATATATATATATATATATATATATATATATATATATATGCCAATGGTAATTTCGACTCGTATTTTAGTTGTAGCCCAGTAAACATTTACTTAAGAATTGAATTGAAATATATAGTGACTGTTTGTTTATGACAAAGTATAGTTTCTAAACGTATTTCACATTTGTTATTATTTAGTCACAAATGTAGTGTGCGAGAACTTTTCGACGATTCCGCAGACACAGAACTCCTGCAATCCAGTAACTAGCACCATTCCACTACAAACAGGAAATAGATTATGGTATCAACAAATCAGTTATAATTGGAGAAATGGGAATTGTTCCTCGATATTATGCCGGTGGAAAAGTAAAAATGACACGATTGATATTGATTCAATGGACAATCTTCAAATGACGTCGTAACGCATATTGCACGGGACAAGTTCATCCCCACTTTCAAAGAATTATACAATAGAAGTTTTTGGTAACATTCAGATTTATATAAAAAATAAGTTAATAAAACCTTAACACAGGTACTAGGGCAAACTTATCACTTACTAGGGATGTTGTTACCGCTACCAGATCATCAATTCTTGCAAATTTATTTTATGGCCAACCCGGATGGAGAAACTGATACATATTGTGATCACAATTTGACACTAAAGCGAACTGTTATCTAAGAATTACAAACGTTCCTTCCTCCAAGCCATAACATTGTCATTAGACCATACAAAATACTTGCCGGTGAACACACCAGGTGGTTTAATTAGCCGGCAATAAACGAAGTGGCTACGGTTAGTTTCAGAGGAAATTTACAACATAAATGTAGCTGATAGGAAGTTCACCAGCTCATTTAGTAACAAATAATGTTGAATCATTGTTATAACATCAAAAGGACTTCGTTATTGCGTCTCCACCAAATTCTACAACTAAATATGAAGAAGTTTCCCAACCAATATCCTTCATTTGTTACTGGCTCATTAAAGTAAAACTTGTGAAGGGTATATACTGTTTAAAAGAGCGAGGGGAAAGAGAGAGGGGGAAAAATTATCAGAATAACTCAAAATGGTAACAAATTCAAAATAGCATTTGAGATAATCCCATCTGATAAAGAGAAATAAAAAAATTATAGCAGTTCAGTTATTTAAAGGCACTAAAACCTTTAATAATAAACATGGTAAAGGGAAAATAAGCATAATTTATATTCTAAACTTTATTTTGTTCAAAAAATTATATTTAAGAATACAAGATGATTTTTCGGAAATTTTTAAAGTATCTTCTTGTACTTTCCCATCGAGATAACATGATATGATTATCGGAATTAATAAGTTATTTATTATTCTAAGAAAATATGTTACCTGTGTAGACTGAAACATCACTAATGTTATGAAGTGTTACTTATCTAGGTTTTTTTTATCTGCGATAAAAATAGTAGTTAGTCAACAGGACTCCTGAAAAAAAAAGAAAAATTACAAATCAATCAATCAATTAAATAATGCAAACACAGAACATCTATTCTAATTTTCTCATATAAATTCATCGAAGTTTATATTTTATGCGAAATTAAATGTTTGTGATTCAAATTTTCGTTTTTCCTTTTTTCAGACTCTATATATAATCTATCATCGACATATCACAATTATATTTTAGTATCAAAGAAATTGGTTCGACTTTGTGACAAAGTATAACTAGGAGGACCATCGACCCTATCTTAGTCTCTGGTGAAATAATGTTTATAAATGTCACTGCTGTATTTTTTATTATATGCACCTCACTACACAACACTACACAAGATCAGATGGTTTGGCCCTTTTGAGTCAGTGTCCTGTTCTGGTGGTATCCAAAAGCGCAATACTTCAATATTCTCATGAGAATGGAGTCTTTTCTCATGCCCCCTTGCAATTCTCTTTATTTCTTGACTTACTGTGGTTATCTGAAGGTCTCGATGTAAACAATCAGTCCAATAGTATTTGGGTACGCCCACTATACCTTAAGGACTTTGTTCTGAAAAATTTGTATCTTGTTTATGTTACTGTTTGCAGAACATCCCCATAATTGATGTCCATATAGGTTTCAGTATTTGCTTATATAATAGCAATTTATTATGTACTGATAATTGTGATGTTCTTCCCATTAGCCAGTACATTTTCCTATATTTCAGTTTCAGTTCTTCTTTATATGTTCCTTGCAGCGAAGTTTTGTATCAAGATTCATTCCGAGATATTTAGCGTTGTTGCTATATGGAATGATAGTATTATTTAATGTTATAGGTGCCTGTACGGTCTGATTGTAGGTGAACTGCAGATGCACAGATTTACTTTCGTTAATTGTTATTTTCCAAGCTTGTGTCCAATTATTTATATTGTCACTTGCCTGTTATAATTTCCGTGAGGCTTCTTCACTATTGTCCCCGACAGCTATAATCGCAGTATCATCAGCAAATGAAGCCACCGTAATATTCTCCATTTGTGGTATATCACAAGTGTAGAGTAGATAAAGCATTGGCCGCAGTACACTTTCTTGTGGTACACCTGCTTTAGCTTCTTTTATTGTAGAGTACATTCGGATTGTAATGTACGATTTTAATAGTTCGGTGTGTTGCTTTGGTAACATTTTCTGTAGTTTATGAACAAGGCCTTCATGCTAAACCTTATCGAAGGCTTGTGCTACATGCATGAATAAAGCTGGGCATACTTTTTTACTTTCATAAGCATATTACAAATGAAATACAACTTCTTTTCTCTCTTCTTTCCGTAAATTAACGCACAAAGAGGAGTTTGTTTATTTAAATGAATAATATAAAAATATATACAATTAAAGATGTTAAATTGATAGGTAGTGGCGAAAATTATTATGAATTAGATATTCGTCTCTCCGATTTAGGATAATATTGTTTCCATCATCAGACCTAACTGATGAATATAAACACGACATATAAGAATTCTACTGTTATTGATTCTTGACTTCCATTCTTGATACATTTTCTTTCTTCTAAATTCTGACTAAATCTTAAATCTTTTGACTGTTTCTTAATCCATTTTGTTCCACTAATTTTATTAATGTTCCTTGTTTAATTCTGTACTCTTGTCATTTTACTGCTTCTGGACTTGATTGTGGAACTTTTTTGTTCTTTTGCAAATTCTGATTGTGATAATTCTTTAGTAAATTCTTAGTTCTGTTATTCTTGCTAGTTATTTTTCTAATCCTTCAGTCAATTCTAGTGCTCTTCTTAGTTGCAAAATCTTTAGTCAATTCTGAGTCTCTTTGCTGATGCACCGTATTTTATTGCTGAAGCTCCTCCTTCGGGTTCTTGGCGGTGGTTGAAGAGGATGTCCCTTTTTTGTATCCCGATTCGTTCAAAATTTCGAGATGGGAAAGACTCTTCCTGCTAGGAACTTCTCACACCAATAGAACGCGTGCGTTAAAGACTCTTAAGGAATGCTCGAAAAATTCACGATCTCGGGTCTTCTTGAAGTTTATGGTTATAGACACCATAAGGCGTCCTCTACCAGGTCTAACTTCTGACATGCTTCTTCTAGCCTCTACCTAAATCCCCATTATCCAGAAGACTCAACAACGATCCGATGAAGCATTCTTTTTACTAGACTCGTGTTTTCTGTTCACTAGGTATCTTTATTATCTTGGCCTAGCTTCACCAGACATTGGATACAATACAATATTTTATATTGTCTCAAGTAATAATTCTTTTCTCATATAACAAATATTACAAAAACCAGTTAAATGATCTGTAGCGACCTTGAGGCATGTCGAATTTTACATAATGCAATAATGGTCTACAAAATACCCAGAAATATAACCCCAGATGTTGAACACGGGCGGGGTGCCAGCCACGCCAACTAGAACTCGATAACGAATAGCTGGCAACCCCGAGACGTTTATCTGGGATGTTATTGAAGGGTATTTCCATTCATTCAGTACTCAACCATCGTTTGGTTTAGACGTACCACCATCGACTGCCCAAGCCTCGTCACCAGGTAACACCGCTGCCATTCGTTTTATCATTTGTATTTTTATATTTTTATATTACTCCAGTAAATAACGATCGCATAATGTAAACACCACTGTTTCATTTCGTTTTCCCTCCATTCACCGATCCATCTAATTTACCCTAAAGATCTAATAAATTTGACCACCAAACTATACAAAAGAAAAAACGTTACAATTTTCCTGAACTTAAAATTAAACAATTGTCTTAAATATAAGTAAATGTCTTACTCTTGTCTAAACTAATTTGTATATTAAGATTGTTCTAAGCATATCTAATATAAGATGTAATTTAAAAATGTAATATATAAATGAAATTACTATGATGTTTTAAACGATAGAAAAAAAAAACATTTTAACCCTAGAATAAAATATATTAATCGCTTACCGTTCTAACCATTGATTAAAACAAAGCAATCTAAGCCCGCAATCTAAAACAAACTACTTGTAACTACAGGCGATGCTTGTAATAAGCGGAGCGATTCTGATAAGTTTCAAACTTGTTGAGATTTTGCAATGTTGCCATATTCTGATGCGCGGTAATCTAATGGACCATGAATTCAATTTCTGATATAAATATCTAATATTTTCCCTATATTTTCATGTTAAGCTACAACCAAGACATAGTAGAAGCTCTAAGGTCAATAAAAATCTAGTCTTCAGTTCAAATATAATATTTGAGCTATAAGTAATCGAAATGATAAAATTGGCAACATTAAGTTTCCGTGAATTACAGGAGAAGCAGATGTTTAAACCCGGACGCCCCATAATCCTCAGCAAACAATAACAAAACCACATAGAACACACATAAACAGCAACAAATAAGAAGAATAACGTTAGTAACAGAATAGACACTATATATGAAGTTTGGAAACCACACAAGATCAAATGGTTTGATTCTCTTGAGTCTCTATCCCGTTCTGATATTATGTAGTTGTAATACTTCGACATTGAACTGAGAATGAACACTCGACAACGATTGATTGACAATTGAATTAATTTCCTGAGTGACAGTCGGTGTCTGAAAGTCTCGGTGTAATCAGTCCTATAGTATATCGGCCTGACACATGGATGGCACTATTAGAATTAAATCCATATGTTTTTTATTTAGCTCTAACTCTCAAAAAATGCGTGTGTAAATTTTACAGCTTTATTAGTTTGTGAATTATAGCATTTTGAGTGAAGCAACTTTTGTTATTGTGAAAAAAATTGATAAAAAGGAATTTCACGTGTTGATAAAATATTGTTTTTTCAAGGGAAAAAATACAGTTGAAGCAAAACTTGGCTTAATGCCGAGTTTCCAGACACTGCCACAGGAAAATTAACCATCAAGAATTTGTATGCTAAGTTTAGACGAGGTGAAATGAGCACCGAAGACGGTGAACGCAGCTCACATCCAAAAAAGGTTGTTACCAACGAAAACATTTAAAAAATCCACAAAATTATTTTGAATTACCGTAAATTAAAATTGAATGAAATAGCAGGCATTCTAAAGATATCAACTGAAGGTGTACATCATATCATTCATGAACGTTTGGGTATGAGAAAGCCCTGTGCAAAGTGGGTGCCGCGCGAGCTCAATTTTGACCAAAAACAACGACGAGTTGATAATTCGGAGCAGTGTTTGAAGATGATCACGCGTAATAAATCCGAGTTTTTGCGACCATGGATGAAACATGACTCCATCATTTCACTCCGAAGCCCAATCGACAGTCATCCGAGTGGACTGCACACGATCAACCCGCTCCAAAGCGCGGGAAAACGCAACAGTCGGCTGGCAAGGTTATGGCGTCTGTATTTTGAGATGCGCATGGAATAACTCAAGGAAGGACCATCAACAGCGATTGTTACATAGCGTTATTGAACCGTTTGAAGGACGAATTCGCCGAAAAACGGCCGCATTTGAAGAAAAGGAAAGTTCTGCTTCACCAAGACAATGCACCGTGTCACAAGTCAGGGAAAACGATGGCAAAAATCCATGAATTGGGCTTCGAATTACTTCCTCATCCACCGTATTCTGCAGATCTGGCCCCCAGCGACTATTTCCTGCTCGCTGGGAAGAAATTTTCGTCGAATGAAAAGGTGATCGCCGAAACTGAGGCCTACTACAAAAATGGTATCGAAAAGTTGGAGGGTCGCTATAATCAGTGTATCATTCTTGAAGGGAATTATGTTGAATAAAAAAAAAATTCCAAAAAAATGTGTTTTACTATGGTAGGCCGGGGACTTTTCAAATGACCTGTTATTATGTACCGATGCTATTGGTGCTTGTGCCATCTAATTATACGTGAATTGTACAGGCACAGATTTAAATGCGAAAATATTTAGTTTTTTTAGTAATTTACTTCTTATTTAGTTTTAGTAATTCAAGCGAAATATTATTGAATAATTATCTACTTCTATCTCTTCTATCTACTTATATTTCGTTATTTTTGTATGAGCTTCCTCAACATCATTCTTAGTTTTTCCTTAATTTGTTTTGTTGTTTTTTTTCCGCTATACATCACGATTGGTCTTAGTAATTCAAGCGAAATATTATTGAATAATTATCTACTTCTATCTCTTCTATCTACTTATATTTCGTTATTTTTTGTATGAGCTTCCTCAACATCATTCTTAGTTTTTCCTTAACTTGTTTTGTTGTTTTTTTTTTCGCTATACATCACGATTGGTCTTATTGGGGTTTTATAAACGATACGGGACGATAAAATACGTCTTCTTTTAGGGCGATCTAAAAATGCACCCAATTTTTGATACCTTCATGTTAAAGTATAATATTTCCAATCTTATAATAAAGGAATCTGTGTTAAGTACAATAATGAAATGTTACTAGTTTCTAGGGACTTTGAGTTATGTAGTTGTTAGATATATATAAGTGTCAGTCAAGAGAAAAACCACGTTGTTGGTGTATATAGATCATTGATTTATTGTTTAGCTTATAGAGTCTTCAAAAGTTTAGATAGGTGTATTAAATCAACAAAGCTGTTTGTTAAATTAATCTCATAATATCAATTAATAATTTAAAATCTCAACACCTCAAAAGAACGTAATTGTTATTCAACCAGACTGTATATAATCTGAAGGAGTAGAGTCTGGAGAATACGACGGAAGGAGTATGCTCGTTTCAGAATAAGTTTTAACATCTTGCCACATAGTAAGATAATGTCCATCATTCACATGTTGATGGACATCATATAACAAGATTAGTTTGTCATGCTTTTCCTGATACAGTGACATACAACACACTTTTTTGTCCGGCTCATATGTACAAGTTGAGTTCGAGTCCACGTCGAGTTGGTTGCACGATATACACAGCCCCATAAATTTAGCTTCATCGTAGATGTGGAAAAGGGGCTGAACAATCCCTTTTCTTCTTCAGTAGCTATGCGATGCGACCTCTTATTGTTCTACCGTTGGAGCAGTTACTGATAGTTGATGATAGGCAATGCCACTCTCTCTTTCCGAACCATTCCTAAGACAATTAATCGATAGAAAATGGCTTGTTGAGCAACCTCCATCTGCGTCCAACAACTCCTCCACATCTGCGTCTACAAACTTTTTTACTGCGCAGGGACCTTCTTTCTCTAATGCGGTCGTCACCATATTCCCAATTCTACGAATTTAAGCTGCAGTTTTTTTTATTAAGAGCAAAAAGCAATCTTCTCACAAATGTCGCTTGTTGGGCTAAAAACGAATCTTGTTTACTCGCTTGTACAATGACGTATGCAAGTAAATGTAATAATACTTGTAAATGTATATTTTAAATATTTTGCCTTGACATCTCAAATACTCATTCGTTATTTTAAGCCCCCCATTTTAAGTTTAACTACTTATGTAAATCTAATCTTCATGTTGCTTTCCAAACGAAAAAAGATAAATTTGATGTGAAAAATGCTATTAATTACCTAGATGCTACAGAAAATTCATTAATACCAAATTATACATATTTGTGCTCACTACTATATAAACTATTTTTGTCCTTTTATTAACTTTTCTGAATAATACGGAAAATCAGATCCTACGTTTCAATATAAATTATTTTTCAAACATTTCAGACACGCGTTTTTTAAATTAGAAAATACGTAATGTAAATGATAACAGAACGATTGATAAAACGGCGATAATGATTCAACAAACAAACATATTTTGACGAAGTAGATATGGTAACAATATCTAATTATCAATATCACAATCAATCAAAGGTTCTGAAAGATTAAAAAAGTCATTTGTGATAGTATTCTGAACACTTTTTCGCCTATTTCGGCTGGAGTTCCGCAAACTAGTGTCTTGGAACCACCCCTATATCTGCTTTATACTGCTGGTGTCCCAACAACAAAAGAAACAGTACTGGGAACATTTTCTGACGACACAACCTACTTAAAACGCCTACCAATTCCAGAGTTAGTTTCTAATACACAACTAGGATCGAATTTTTTAAATACAACTATGAGTTCACACATATTTTAGTCGATCTATCTGTTCTCTCACTGTGACAAGGTTCCAGAGTTTGGCCCTATTTAATATCTGAAAAATGTATTGTTCATCGAATAACTGCAGAGCTTCTGGTTTTTCTGAAGATGTAGCTTGGACTCGTGCATTGCTTACATACTAAAATACGTTAACAGCGTTACTCACCACCTTAGTCTTAATATTTTCATATACTTCTTCCAAAATATGCATTGTCATACCTAAATATTAATCTTTATTCAAGTATAAGTACAAGGCTGGTGAGTTATTTGATGTTTTGTCGATAAAGTTGATAGGAACATATTTAAGCTTTATTCTGGTAATTTATTCGAGTTTTATTCACCATTGGTTGACCTAATCCATTATGTAATCGCTAGCTGGCTGAACTTTCTTCAAAGATACTTTTTTAACCGACTTCAAAAAAGGAAGAGGTTCTATGTTCGGCTGTATATATTTTTTTAATGTATGTTCAGTGATTTCTCCCTTCGTGTGCTTCCCGAATGCCCTTCCGAGGTAGTTCCATTGGAACCAAGTTAGGATCAGATGGGGAAAAGGGGGGAGAAATCGAGGGAAAATCTCAAATTTCTAAAGCACGTACAATGTTCCCACCAATTTTTTATCTAAAATAATCAGATACTTGGGTATAATGTCATTGCTGAACTGATGTGACGAAAAATCGGAATTAGTTCAGTATAAAAGCCATTCAGTTTGCTTTTTAAGCACTAACCATATCATATGAGAAGTCGTAGAAACATGGTAGGCAACTGTTTCTATGGTATAATAGTTCAAACGTTAAGCTCACACGCAGAGGTCGCGAGTTCGATTCCCAACAGAGCAGCAACTTTGTTCTTTCTAGTTTGGTTGGAACATTTGTCAAATCGCCTAGACTAGGTAGCGAGGCCCAATACCTGAAACATTCCTTATTTTCAATCATTGTTTCTTTATTCCTATTTTTCATCATACGGGCTGTACTTTTATTTGGGCTATCCATTGTAATACTTAATAAAATAATTGCATAATTTATATAATTTATTAACACTAAAAAGAGGAAAATAAAATATTTTTAAAAATAAGTAAGGAACTCACGAAAATGTAATAAATAATCAAACTTAAACTGTTAACACAAAAAAAACGTTTTAAAATAAAATATCTACGTAATAATCGTTATAATAACTAAATAAAAATCAGTTTGAAATCGGTGCCGAGCCTTCAAACAATATAAAAATAATATAATTTTATGTCATACACACAAAATTGAAATGGAACAAGACAAATCTAATTTAATATAACTGTTTGGGCGCGGCACCGACTTCAAACTGATTTTTATTTAGTTATTACAAGGATTATTACCTACATATTTTATTTTAAAACTTTTTTTTGGGTTAAAAGTCTAAGTTTGATCATTTTTTATATTTTAGTGAGTTTCTTATTTATTTTTTGAAGTCTATTCAATTTTTTTTTGTAAAAATATTTTATACTTTTTATCTACTGCTATTAGAGTCGTAACATCAGCCAACGTTGCATTGCAATTGCCCTAGTTCGCGTATATTACTGGTACAAAACAGATAGAGAATAGGTTGCAATATTTTCTCAAAAGGCTTGGATATAATCGTAAACAGATAAATAAATCTCTAGAATTTAATATCATTCAGTTGTTAACAAGGCTTTAAAATCATATATTTATAACAATCTAAACAAATGTGTCAACGGTGATAATTGTTATTTAGTTAGATTAAAGATAATCTGCCTTTTTGCATTATCTCCTGTATGTCTGTAATTTTTTCATATAAATTATTAGAATATCAATACATGATATTTATTTGCTTTCCATTGTCAATCGCTACATTTCTAACTTCAACCGGAACGTCACTATGCCTTATCGCCCTCACTATCCCCACTTTGCTATTTATTGTCATTCGTCTGCTTCAGTCCGCTTATCTTCGTTCCATAAATTATTATCAACTGGGGTAATTATATCACAATAGGCTAGATGACCATTTTTGAAAAACTACTTTACGACAATTCTACATATTTACTTTACCCGAAATTAACATTTTTTCTGCAAAAAAAATAGATTTGAAAGAAAAATTGACTTTGAAATAGTGAGATTTTAAATGAGCCATATAACGCCCGAAACCTGCACGCGACGTAATTGTTTTGGTCATGCTGTCGATAATTTTTGTGTTATAATTCGATATTATATCGAGTATCAATGGTTTTAGGGCGTCTAAAGTAATTATACATCGCCAAAAACCCAAAATAAATTGTGTATTTTCGTCCCGAGGTAGAAAAATCTTGCAAGAAGTGAACCAACCAGTATAGTTTAAATATAAATAATTTATCACAGCAATAAGATCATTATAATGTAAGTATTTATTACTTTAACTACCTTTAATTATGCCTAAATTGTAATTTATCGAAGCAAATAACACTGTTAATAACATTCGAGGTGAGGCAACATTTGTTTTATTTATAGTATATGTAAGTCCCTAAGAATGTTGTTCATCTTTCAGTTACCAAATAATATAAAAAATCATATTTAATATAATTTGACTGATTTAGTCGTACAAGTGTGCATGAAGCCAGTATATGTTTCACATGATTCGAATGCCAACTAAACAGAAAAAATAGGCTTCTAATTGAACATTCGCTGCTGACCATATAACAAACTAATTGAACATTCGCTGCTGACCATATAACAAATCAATTGAAGTCTCAGGCCTACCATAGTAAAAAAACATTTTTTTGAATAATTTTTTTTCTGATTATAGCGACCCTCCAATTTTTTATTTATTAGTTTTTTTTTGGTCCTGATTTACCTATTTATCTATTTATCTATTTATCTATTTATAAGAGAGGATTGCCCGTGAAGGCGCTTTATTTTGGGGTATGAGAACCTTTGGGGGCATGACTAACCGCTTTTGGGGGGATAGTCTTCGGGGTTACCTGATTGGGAACGCCTCTGACAGGGATCTGATGTGGGAATTGTTTGAGAGAGCTAAGGTTGCATGGAATTTCTTGTACAAGGAGAAAACGGACCGTCTTATTTCTGGTGTGTCAGTTTCCCGATGAATTTGTGTATTTCTGACAAACCATGGTGCGTTCAGAGTTTGCCTGAGAAGTTTATTTTGCATTACCTGAAGGTTTTCCACTAGTTCCGGCCTGTGGCGACACCGTAGCCTTTGGAGATTGCTTTATTTATCTGTCATGACAATAGGAATTTACGGTCAAAGATGAGGCCGAGATATGTGGCTTTTTGTCGCCGCGGGATTGAGACTTTTTCCACTCTCAGCTGGTAGGCGTGGATGTCTCTCCGATTGTGAAAGATTATGGCCTGAGTTTTTTGGGGGTTGACTGTGGCATTTAATTGAATTTGAAGTTTTCTCTGAGCGGCATCTACAGAACGGGAACTGGTGAAGAAAGCTGTGTCATCCGCATATTGGGCGGTTTCCGCATCTTTCTTAATTGGGATGTCTGACATGAAGAGGTTGAATAATGCTGGGGCTAATGGGGAACCATGGGAGACTTCTGCTTTGACTGATTTTGGACTGGAGAGTGTATTACCGATCTTTACTTGAAAGGATCTATCAAACAAAAACGAACGCAGTAAAATTATCAGGTCTTCTTATATTATAAATAAAAAAATACATATTTAAGACAAGCTTTATAAACATATATAAAGTATATTATGGTTAGCATATTTTGTTCACAACTGGATAAAAAATATAATTTATATTTCAATAACATTTTGTTAATTAGTATTTGTTCTTATATTATGGTTATAAAACCTTTATGTGGTTATAATATAGTTAATCATTATTAGAATTATTTCCGTATTGTATATCTTGTGGATAGTACAAGGCTCTATAAAGCTGACACAATACTTATTGGAGTTAACACATCCTTTCTAGAAAGGAATAAAGGCTTTTGAAAAGCACGACGGCACGGTATATCTTATTTCTTCTCCTTCTTCTTGAAAACCCTCTTGGAGTCCTCGACAAATTGTAAGAGGTTTCTCGATGCGTAGAAAGGTTTTGCTGAACCGTCGTTAATAAGTTTATCTTCGCAAAAACATATCAGTAGTGTATCAACGGCAATCTGTAAAGGAAATAGGTTTTCTTAATCAGTAACAATTGCAATGGTGGCAAAAAGTTCAGAATGGATATATCTAGATGTTATTATACTGCATGAAGGTTCAAGATGTATGTTTGCTGTATGTAACATATGTTACATTTATTACTAAATTTGTAATAATGAAGTATCCTGTGCATTTTTATAAACATTTTTACAATACTTTGAAACCAATCAAAAGAAAAAAATTAACATCATTTAAACAATCTTGCTTAAAGTTCGAACAATTTGTAACTCGTAAGCAGAGGAACTTTAGTAAAAACAAACAGTTCGAATTTAAACAAATTTCAAGAATCAACCCCTCCAGATATTGTGATTTTAATAATGTCGATTTAAATCAAATAAAGAAAATTGGGGGGAAGAGGGTTGGTGAAACATAGTTTCCAACGCTACTAAATATTCATAAGGGGCAATTCAAAATTACAAATTAAATCCTTATAATGAATATATTTCTGGTCAGTATAATATATAAATACAAACTCATACTTACATGACACAGATTGAGTACTACTGTTGAAACATAGGCTGCTACTAATCCAGCAGCTAAGTATATGAACATATCGTGAAACGCTTCGGCAACCTAATCAAATTAATCAGAGTTTAATAGCTTAATTTTAAAAAATGTTTCTTATTAAACTGTACGTATTGTATTATTCTTCAAAAAAAAAAGTAAAATTATTATTGGATACATTATATTTCTATCTATTATATCAGACTGCGAAAAGAAATGCGAAGGATATATTGACAGATCTTGGAAACGTGAGGTACTTGTAAGATAAGACTCTCATACTCTATAAAAATTAAGACCTCTGCGATCAGCTCAGATTAATTTATTTATATCATTATTTATTTAAATAAATCAATTTACAACTGGAAAAAATTAAAATGCCAAGTTTACGTTTAACACTAATGAAAAATTTTAATAGGCTGGATAATTGTATTTGCCTCTGCCATTTTCCTATTGATGCTTTTAGTACACGTAAACTTCACCCAAAATTCGATTGTCATTTGTTTTTCCACTTCTAGTTTTACGAGTAAGTAAAAAATTAGAATCAAATAGCCTCAAATGTTTTCTACAGGGCAAAGTACTTTAAATCACAAAAACAGAAGCAAAACTTTGATAAACTATTGAAAATTAATATTTTATACATACCGGAAATATTGCCACGATAACTACAGAAAATAACACTGTAGCCGCAACAATCACCAATTGTATCATGCCAAAAATGAAATTGCCAATATAGTTAATTGCAATGACATCTTCCAGGTTGTTCAGCAGTAACCTAGCAGCTCTTTTTCCAGATTTAACAAAGGCCTCACCGTGAATTGCTAAAGAAGAATATCAAATAACGTTATTGTAATATTGAATATATATCTAAAACAACTATAATTTTATACGCACCTGTTACAATGTATGAATTTGACGAGAAGAATCTGATCAATTTTTCAATGGGTTTCAATATGCAATTTATAAGCCCTCTAAATTTATTATTGCTTAGCATTAATACAACGGTTCTCAGAATTGACATTAGGACGATAATCAATGAACCCAGAGCGGCACTGCCCAGGTGGAATTTAAATGTATTTGTTAAAGAGGTCTTAATTGGTTCGTGCAGAAACATCTTGTCTCTAAGATATATGATGATATAATATATATATATATATTAAATATAAATATTAGATGGTTACCTGGCAAAGTACCAATGCGATACTGCTCCAGAAACAGCCATAAACTCTACTCCAGATAGAAATACATTAAGCCACAAGACAACAACAGCATTGAATGCTAGAGTGAAGTAACCTATAGCATCCATTCGGAAATAATAGAATTCCGATACTTTAACTAAGTGTCCATATGATATCATCGTAAATGTGACTAACAGAAACGCTCCATTTAAAATCACCATTACTAAAACCGTCTAAAAAACATATTTTTACTATTTAATACTGGAATTGTAGAATTTGGCATGATATTATTTGCATATCATTTAGAATAGTCGTTGGCATAGTGATGCCAAATTCTACATTAAAATGTTTCTCATATGGGCTTCTGAAGCCAAATGTCTATATTTAAAAAGCCTATATGAGTCATATAGTGAATATAATTATTTTGTTTTAAAGCAAACATGAATACCCGTTCGAAGAGCATTTTTATGGTGTGAATCCCTAATTCTAGTGCTACATTTCGTCCTAGGTATATATAGTATTTAATCTTTCCAAAAATGTTACACTATGATACAACTTTCAAGAATGCTCACTACATTGTTACGTTTTTTTATTGATGGTGCATCTATGGAGGGATAATGCTCTGTCAAACATAACAATAGTGGTTTCAGAAATTTTAATTTTGATGGGGTGGCCAGTTATCGTATTGTGCCTCTAATTAGATATGCGCTCTTATGACATATCAAATTATAATGACAAGAAGATTGGAGCAAACAGTCATCGATAAAATCTAAAGTCTGGAGTGGAACAATTCCCACATACAATAAAAAACCAGCGATTTCTTTAACATGACTGAGTAACAGTTACATACTGACATTAAGGAAAGACATATTAGAACGCATGCACATCTATCACAAGGAGCACAAATTGTCATAAACTTCCTAGGAATCATACTAAACTAGACAATAGCATGTCACTTCCAAATTATTATAGTCAAATCAGATATAAAATATATTCTATCAACTAGTCTAAATGGCTAACTTCTCACCCAAACAAAATTGCAACGAATCTAACAAACACATAACCACCACACTATATATTATTGTTAGATTTATTTAATTCTGTAAATGAAAAGTTAAAAACAGTTATATGTTAATTTTCACTAGGGTCTCCAAAGAAAGTTTATATTTCAGAAATATGTTATTAGTATCTGCATAATTTCGAATTTTTTGGAAATAATAACGTCAAAATAACCAAACCAAACCATGACATCATCGAAAGTCACCTAATCTAAGAGTCGCCCATCCCTTGTGCCTATAACAGTAACCCATTACTGATGCTTGCAGTTTGGATTCGTTGTGCTCCAATGGTACAACTTTACTTATTTACGTGTTAAAGCTTTAATTGATGTGATTTTTTATATACACTTTTTTGAGACACCGTGTATACCAACACGGTTAAAGCAATGTAATGAACTGAAAACTTAGGGGAATCTCGAAAGTTTAAAATTGTTAGGAAGAAAACACTCATTAACTGGGATCGAAAATTTAAATCGCGTCTAATTTTTGTTCTTAAGTGAAACATATTAAAAATTAAATATAAATTATACTTACCGTTATGGGTAAAGCAACTAATTGGGGCATATCAAAAATGGACTTTGTGGCTTCTTTTATCAAGAGGATGATCAGCGAGATTTTTTTTCTCAAAAATATGAACATAAAAACCAAAACTAGGGCCAGAATTGTTAGTGAGATGTTAATGATAAGGAAAAAACGTCTACGTTCCTTTTCAAGATCAGCTTTGGCATATACTATCCTAAAATACATTCAGTGTTAGCAACACAAAATAGCAATAAAGCAAATCAAAAGCAAGCGATAGTAGCAGCATTGCGTTGTAGGTGTAGATTTTAGTTTGGGTGGGGCGGAGGCTAGTTGAAGATAGGTTTATCTCGGTGAATATAAGGCAGTCCAATATTTATCAATGTATGATGGTAAATGACAAATCCTCTTAGCGCATTTAAATCAGCGACTTCAATGAAATACTTCCGATGTTTGCAACGTTGATTAAAGTACAGATGTAGATGGTTTCTCGATATCATTCATCATTAGAGATTTAACTTTATAGAAAATTTTGGAGAAATGTTTCGCGACGTCCAACATGTAGATGTCGCTACTTCTAACTTTTGTTTTAATCGCTATATGAGCCGAGACGGGATCCGATTGGTTCACTTTGTCTTTACAGTGCCTTGAATTGTTTATTGGATTCGGGCGCCATTGTCAGTGTACCTAACATAAGGAGCAGTGCATTTAGATTTTTATGACGTTTAGAGATTAGGTTATTAGTTCATTAGCACTTATAAGATGATAGTACAATAAGTAAAGTGAATTCTCAATCTAGAAAGTGTTGTGTGTCCGGATGCACAGATAGTAAAGATATACAAAGTGATTTTACTTCGAAGAAGTATTTAGCTGTCTTTAAAAAATGGTTGATAATGTTCAAAATCCCAAACTGGCGGGATTAACCATCAAAGATATTTCTAACCGTTACAGCTTGTTTTGTTGTAAGTTGAGGTACGTTTACTCATATTAATAATCATATAAAATATCAAATATTTATTTTTTAATTTTAGAAATTGAATCAAGTATTTGACAGTTGAAACTCCACTAAAATAATAGCTTCCGAATACAAATATTTTAAGAGAGGATTAACCAAAGTTCAATACTAATCAATAATGCTTAAATTTTATTGCCCAAGTAAGAACAAATTTGTTACAATGAATGAAAAATTTAATAATCACCTTGAGGGGTTCATTTCATTAAAGAAAAAAAGGGTAATTATCCGAATAAATATATTGGCTTAAGGCTACTTAATCAAGATCATTTGGATTTTTTTTGGTCTATTATAGTTCATGGATTGAAGAATTTACATTCTTTTGCTAGTATGTTTGACAAATCATTTAAAGCGTTCATAAGTTAATTTTTTTCATCTCATTTGCCTTTAGGAAATTGCGAAGATGGTTAATTCCATACTAACGAGGGATGTATTACCAGGAGTTGAGACATTGCAACTGCACTTTATACCTTCAATTGCAGGTGTTCCTATATAAACAAAGGGGCAAGGAAATATCACATTTATCTCACGATATTGCCACGTCTATAAAATAACATACAGCTTGACAAACATCTTTTTAAAAATGTACATTTAAAACCTTTTTATTGTACACTTTTTAATGCTCTTTCAGATAGAATGTTAAAAATAATACGCACCATATACTTTTACAAGTTCTTTGTTTATGATAATATTTATATTTTATGGATATATTTATTTTTATACTATATTTATATTTTATATATAATTTGCAGTTTTACAGATTGTATTTATTTCATTCATTGGATTTTATTTAATAAATGTATTTCAGAAATTAAATTGTTTTTTATTTAAATTTTATTGGTCAATAAAACGTGACGGCAGGGCAGGTAAACTTTATCAAAGAGCCAATTAAATATCTTCACAGCAAAATGTTTTCCTTGCAGGTGCCTATAATGAAGATTTAAATTGACCAATCAAATTACTTGAATAGTAGATTTAACCCCATCTGGATGTTGGGCAAAGCAAAACTTTTCGCCAAGAATCCCCTATTGAGTTTTATCTCTATTACTCTATGATCAATATTACTCGTATTCATGAAGTTTCTTCAGTAAACATGTATGTACTGCTCTGTACGCCCTTGTAAGCTATTAAGAATATATCCCTTCCAGTAATGATTGTATAAAAAAAAGTGAGCCGAAGAAATGGGTAATTAATACGAATCGCTCCTGTTGTAAACCAAAACCCGATAGAGTTATATGAAAAGCTCATGGTCTTCCGAATGAGGTAAAGTAATGCTGAAACTTTTTTCGCGGGATTATCGGAAGTTAAACAAATTATTTTATATAATGTGTTATAGTCTTAGAATGGCGCAAAATGTTGAGATTATTAAAAATATATGCCAACTAAAGGACACTTTGAGAAATCTAGAGCTTGTAACTTGGGAAAACCTTAGTTTAAACAAATGCATTGAGATTAAACAATTTACTATCTTTCGACGTTTTAATTTTGCGGTCTCATTGATAACCTTGCTGATAAATTAGTGGAAAATTCGATTAAATTTACTTATATATTAAAAAATTATTTTATGATTTAATACTTTTTTATTACTGTAATTTAGTAACTGTACTTATGTATTTACTGTGTAATACTATTTTATCATTGACCTTTACCAACTTAAAATGAATTATTCTCCATGATTCCGACAAATATCTCTAGCATTTTCTCTCCCCAAGGAAAACATGAGAAAAAATGTGTGCATCAGTAGTTGATTTGAGAACCATATTATTTAACCATTCAATAGTTCCCAAAATTAGAGTGTCTAATTTCCCACTTCTCTTGCAAACTTTAATAAACAATCAATATTATTTTTAATTAATAAGCGACAAACGCACACTTTACTTTTTAAGTGTGCCAAGATGCCATGTGCTCATTATAATTAGCACAAATCGCACAACTCATCCCTTCACACACACATACATACATAATACTTACCATAAAGCAGTTACCAAAATAATACTTCCAACAAGGGCTGTAGTAAGTAATGACCATATTAAACATCTAGTTTTGTATCTAAGTATTATCAACACTAACATTGATGTTACTGTAAAAACATGTACAAGTAATTATTAATCTCAGCTGAAGTTATATAAAAACTTACAGATACCCAATAAACAACATATGATCAGTTGCCACTTAATAGTATTGAAAAAATCAACTACATAACTTATATGAAAACTACTTGATAAAACATCTTTTGGTATACATCTCTTATTGATTTTTTGGCTGAAATCAAACACACAAAAATAAAATTAATAAAGTAAATTTTTAATCCTAACTAAAATTAGTAGAGACTATGACTAATTGATATTAATAATAATACTCACGTATCATTTCCACATTCGGAAATACATTTTCTGGGCGCTAATGGATTAAATATATCAATATTCTGATTATTCTTATCAGCTATGAATAGTAAATATCTACAAAACTTTCACTATTAATGAGCTGCTAGATTTTTCTGTAATAATAACTAGAAGCTTAAGAAGCTTTGTTACATTAAGCCTTAATAAATTTACAGTTTAATGTTTAGAATTAAATAATGAATAACTACAACTAATATACCAGTTATTTTAAATATAAAGTACTATTCATTACAACCAAATTATGGAAGTAAAAATAATCTTACGGCTTAGCTGTCATATCTTGCCCTGAACATGTTATATCATCATATTCTTTATTTGTTTGTCCACATATGTTACCACATTCATCAAATCCATATAGTATTCTCTTAATATCTGAATTGACCAGAACATATATCAGAAATGGAATCTGAAAAAAACACAGAATTAAATAAAATAAAGTCAAAATAATTCTTTATATATAATACCAAGATCAGTACAGTTAGACCTAGTCCGATTATCCATTTTAAATTTGTATGATGCCGATTTTCAGTTCGTTCTGGTATATTGATATCTTCCAAACGCTCATGAGGAATTTTCTTAAAATCACATATCTGGAAAATAAGGAAAATAATATACAACAATATATAAACATATTTTTACTATAATTAGATGCAATTTTTAAAATAGCTTGATTAATCTTAGTTATTTCAATTTCTCAATATTCAATAAATGAAAATTGTCATAAACACAATGCTGCGTTGGCGTTGTCTGTTATTATTTCATATTGTGAAACTAATAATATGTTGAAGAAATATTCAATTACATAAAAATGTTACCTATATATTGTATTATATATAATATTTTATGACTTACTTCACGAGGCATTAAACTGCTAGTATTTCCCATTTTGATTAGCTATTAGTCAGCTTCTGCAAAAATACATTTTTAACAACGTATAAATCCAATGTTTTCTTGGAAAATATGATAAAACTGAATTAATCTTTCAAATATATAGATTTAATATAAACAATTACTTCGCAAAGTTTATGTCAACGTTACACAAAAAGTTATTTAGTAAATAATCTACACGACACTAAAAATCACTATCACACTTTAATACCCAAACAAAATGTTAATATATTAGATGTTTAGAAAAAAAGTTAAATAAAGGAATTATCAATGCCACCTATTAATAGTAGTAGTACACTTGTAGGCCTGTAGTTGGCGTTACTATCATAAATGTTTAACTGAATAAATTACATTTTATAATATCTACTGTTCATCACTTTCCTAGAATTCAAACGAAAACCGAATGAACCAACACGTAATTTTTATATATCAGGCTCTTAAAAACTGCGATAACTGGGAAAATATTAACTTTAATGTTAATTTAAAATTCCCCCATTAAATGCTTAGTGTGCCACAAGATGGCCAACGCACGAACCTTTATTATAATTTAATTTGTTGAAGCAGTTTTCCTTACAAGAGGGTATATATATAATTTCGCCAACTTGTTTTTATTGTTTTTTAGATGAATCGTCAAATTAAGCCAATAAAATGGAAATATGCCGGCTTGGTGGCGCAGAGGGAAAGGCAACAGGACGGTCCTCCTATTGTTGCGATAGCCGCAGGTTCGAATCCTGCTGGGGCATGGTCGTAAATGTATGTTTGTGATTATCCAAGGCAAGAGTGTAAAATCCGACAAGGAAAATGATCCCAGTCACGCCAGTAACCAGGCTGGGTAAGACCGGATGTCTTCTGGGATGATTTCTAAGTTGGTCACTCGCCAATCGGTAGGCTTAATGCCGATGACCGTGGCTCGGAGCCCACGTTAAATATTAGGTCCAGTCCAGATAAACCCATAGTTGGTAAAAGGAGACTTAAAAAAATGGAAATACGAATTTAGCTATTATTAATAGTATTATTAATACTATTCAAAACTACTCAAACATAAACTACTATACTACTCAAAACATATAACTTAAATGTTAATGGTTAAATTTATCGTGCCACAATATAATTAGCTTGAAACTCTGTGTAGATTATTTTAAATCGTATAATTAACTATAATCCTACCTGCTGTAAGTTGTATTACTTCAGTAGTTGATTGGTTATTAATGAATAAAAATAAAAGCAATAATAGAAAATTAATGAATACTGAGGTATTGTTTTTTTAATTTATATTTAAAAATAGGATCTTTTCTTGGGCTAATTATGAATTTTGATCAACAGAAATGAAAAACAATACTTCATGTGTTTCTTAAATAACATGGACCTGACTTGAACTAATAAAAACCATATGCACAACTCAACCATTTTTAAAAATTGTGATAAATACCTGAAATATTAGATAACTGTACTTGTATATACAGTATAGTTAAAAGGGTTTAAATGAAAATGCCAGAGTACAGACTATATTTATATTTTATTGGTTTTTAAAAAATCTTCATCATCATCATTATCCAAATGGGTTCTTAAAAATTCCTCTACAGAATCAGTATTCCATTTTTCTATAGCAACTGTTTCTTGTAAATGGCCATCTTTATCATAAAGTTTAATAATGGGATCTAAACCTCGAATGTATTTGATTTGGAGGTTTGGGAACTTGGCTGGTCTATCACTTTTAATAAAGGCTTGAATTTGTGGGTAAGCTCCAAATTTGCATGTACAAACTTCTAGTACAGCTTTAGCATATTTTTTGTCAGTATGATTATTGTCATCTAATTGACAACATTCTTTACAGTGATCCCTAAAACAAAATTAATTAAAATAGCATTATTAAACTTATCATATAAACTAACCTTAAAATATCTAAATCAAACTTTGTTAACTGATCACAAGAAGAACATAACAGGTTTGCCTTATTGAATCCTAAAGTCCAGCAATCATCAGATGTAAATTCTGATGCCACATTCTCCTATTTACGATAAAATAATTGTATTACTGCTCACAGACATTTAAGTGATACTTACAGTGAAACTAATAACAGAGACAAATATAACAACGTATCTTAAAAAAATCATACTACTGAAACTAATTAATATACAATGAAATATTTAAACCTTAAACATCAAATAATGGAATAATGAGACTATTTTATTTAATTTCTCTTATCTGATTTTTCTAGGCATCAAATTGACTGCAATTTTAGAAAAGGTACACGTAACCTAATAACTCTTCTGTCATTCCCGGAATCCAGAATGAAATAAGTTATTTAATAAATTTAAGAATTTATTATATTTAAAAATATAAACAAATATCACACATTAAACAAAAAAAAACTTTGCTTCCAACTAGTTTATCATTCAGCATATATAAAAATATTCGGTATAATCCTTATTATAAGAAATTTTTTTTTTCTTAGGGTTCCATCTCTGCCAAAAGTGTTATACTAACAGATAAATATGAAACCCATATTAAAGAAATCTTTATGCTAATCTTTATAAATTCTGCGAAGCGCCCTTTCAGGAAAACTTAAGAACCTTGTTAAAATATATTACAAAATCTGTAATTTCAAAAAATATTATACAAAAATCTATACCAAAATATTACAAGAATCTATACTAATAGCTATATATATTACAGCTGTAATATGAAGTCAACACAGTTTTTACAGAAACCTGTAGCAGATTTTTAAATATGTTAAAAATAAACAAAACAAAATAAATAAAATAAAATAAAAATAGTTTGAAATCACAATATACATACACATATATGACAATGTGCAAAATCCAACAAGGAAAATAATCCCAGTTAGTGACCAGGCTGGGTAAGACCCGATGTCTTCTGGGATGATTTCTAACTCGCCAGTCGGTAGTTTTTTTATGGTCGGTAGGCTTAATGCCGAGGACCGTCGTTCGGAGCCCACGTTAAACTGTAGGCCCAGTCCAAATCAACCCTCATTGGTAAAAAGGAGACTTTGGAATATAAAAAACAACTACATAATAAATTATTTTAAATGATATTATTGATCTTTCGCTTTGAATTTTTGAGAAATATTTAAGATTTTTCTGTTATTTAAATATAGTCCCAGTATTTGCCGAAAAAAAAACTACTTTAGTGGTTATAATAGGGCTTACATCTAATAATTTATCTTGACTTATTAAACTTAAAATTCGTTTATGCACAATTCATAAGTAAATCTCAGTACAAGCCAAAATTAATATTTAATATTATAACAATTATATATATAAATCTTAATATCAGCAAGGTCAAAAAAGGTCATTTAATATTAAAAATTAATAACTTTAAAAGTAACTTATTATGCTGATTTACGGTTAACTCGATTTCAGTAAAAGAAAAATTAAATTAAAAAACAAGTCATTTTAAACACAAACAACTCCTGCTCAATTATTAATTATTCATTTTATGACTTAAGTCAGCTACATGACTTAACTTGATATGGTGAACATTTCATTTACTAAAACATCATTATTGCCTGTATGACCCTTAGCATTGTAATTATTAGTTATTGATGATCGTCCTACAAGTGAAATTGTTTTATCTAGTGGTTTTTTTGTAGCTGAAACAGAATCACTGTTGTATAGCTTTTGCAATAAATATTTAAAAAAATTAAAACTGTTTACCTATTTTACTATAACGATAAGAAGTAATCTCAATTCCATTAATGTTTGAGCTCATTATTGGGTTCTACATACAAATCGATTTATAAACCTTTAAGAGTGGCTGTTATTAAAAACTGTGCTTGTTGTGTAGAACATCTTAAAATATATTGGTTTTTATTGAATTTATGGAGCAACTACTTTACATCTTATTTTAATAAGCAAAGTTTGTAGAGAATAACGTTTAACGTCCAACATTTTTCGCAATATCCAAAATATAAACTTCCCACCTGAACACCATGTATTTTAGGAAAAAATGTATCTGTATTTTAGGAAAATATAAGGAATTCATTCCATATAAAAATTCAATACCTGTTTGTGACTGAACCATGTTCCGGAATGTCTTAAGGTTGCTGGAATAATTATGCTTCAAAAACCTGACAAACCGGCAAAACATGTTGGATTCTGCAAGCCTGTTTCACTGCTACCTGCGATATCAAAATTATTTAAGAAACTGCTGTTAAAACGTACAAGTATTAAACCATTTATAGAAATAGTAGATTTACAGTTTGAAGTTTTAAATCATCACTCGACAATCAACTAAGTGCACAGAGTAACAGCGGTTTTTGAAAAGGCATTCGAAGAACAGAAATACTTCTCTGCAAGTCTCACAAGCTTTTGAACAGGTATGGATGGCATTTGGGATTAATATACAAAATGAGCAAATTGCTATTGCGGAATTTTGTCTTGTGTCTAATTGTATGGAAATTGTCTACTACTAGAATCATATCTTTCGAAAAAAAATTTAGTCTTGCATGAAGGGGCATTTTCAACACTTAAAATCTATTTCACCTCGATTTCCACAGGGTACTGTCTTTGGACCACTCCTATATCCGCTAAATACTGCTGATATCCCAACAACAAAAGGAACAGTACTTAAAACATTTGCCGAAGACGCAGTTATCATAACAAAAGACGTATATATCTAATGCTGTAGAAAAAGTACAAGTAGCGGTCAACAAGAGAGACTGGAAAATACAGCTTCATAGCTCCAAATCTGTCCATGTTAATTTTGCGTTGCAGCGAAATGACAAAAACCTAATTATATCAATTCACGAATGCCTGTTCCTCAAGCAAAATCAGCCAAATACAGTGTCGGCAAGTGTTAAAGTACGTACTGATCTGTCGTGTCGGCAGATGTGAAAACGCCCTACCTTAGAATATATTTCGATGGTAGGTTAGACTGGAAACATGATAGACAAAAAGTAGAGCAGATTAGACACAAAGTCAAGCAACTATACTGGTTGGTCAGAAGATACTCTCAACTTGACCTAAAATCAAAAAGGGATTGGTTTATCAATCAATCACAAAACCAATTTGAACCTATGGGGTTGCGCTAAGACATCAAACCAACTAGTAATCCAACATACCCTAAACAAAGTTCTATGATTGATTAACAATACTTATCGCAACGTAACCAACGAAAAGCTGCAAGATGACCTAGAAATCAAATAGATACACGAAGTACACTTAAAACATGAAATAAGGTTGCTAAATCACAGCAACGTGGAAGCAACATAGCTACTGGACAACACGCAGATTGAATCGAAACAAACCAGACGAACTTGTTTAAAGTATTTTTAACTTTAGCTTAAGCAGTTTAGTTTCTATTTTAATTTTGGAAATACATACTGATGCATTAATCCCATACTCGTCTTGCTTGTGTATTATGCAAGTACAACAAAACAGTAGTAATAAATTAATTTGTAAATTAAAATTGTACTAAGCATATATAATGTAAGATGTAATTCATTTTAAAAAAATTCATGTAAATAAAAATAACCTCAGTAAATTATAATTAATTTTATTCATACAATTACATGGGTTAACTGTTGCAGCAAATACTTCATTAAACACGTTAAATAAAATACACAATGTATTACTAAAAATAGTAATGTAATATTTAAGATACCCTTAATATCCTCCTCTATTATATCCTCTAGAACCACCATATCCACGATTGTATCCCCCCCTGTTATAACCACCTCCGTAATTTCCCCGGTAAGAGTCTCTATTACCAAAACCTCCTCCATATCCTCCCCTGTCATAAAATCCTCCTCTCGCTCCCCCCCTCCATCCACCTCTAGACATTTTAGGTGGCGGCCCAGAATAGCCACCTAAACTATGCCCCCTCGCGGGTCTCTTGCCCATACCCATATTACCATCACTACTACCAGGCGCGCTCCTTTCGATTTGGTAACTACCCGAATGAAGTTTGCATAATTCCTTAATGCACGCTATGACTTTCCTATCCGTATCGCTCATTTCCATTATTTGTTCAGGATCCTGGGATGCCCTGATAACCAGACTTTCTAATGCTGGCCGTAACGCAACTATCTTCGAAGCGACGTTCGGATCCATTTTCAAATTAATCCAATTATCTAAACGCACCATACCATCGACCCAGTCAACCTTGAAACATAGAAAGATTAGAAAATAACAAGATAGCTAATTGGGAGAACTAACCTTTCTGGAGCCGAACAGTAATAGATGTATCGCCGTGACCATAGACATCTGTTTACAAGAAATAGCTCTTGTACGAATTTTTTCTCCAAAGACAAAGAAAGGATATGGGAAATTTTGTTCATAATTACTACAGTTCACAGAAGTCTTGTGAATAAGTGCTGCTTTACTTTCTGTCGTTAAGACCTAGAAACATAAATGAAATAAAGAACATATTTAATATTGTTATTTACTACCTTTCTCTTCTCTTTATGGTAACAGACATTTGGATAAAGTCCATAACACATTAAAGCCATTATGACGTCTAGTTTGGGATCGGGGCCAACAGTTTCCAAAGGCAACGGAGACATCGATTCTTCGGGGAAACCACAATTATTGAGAATTTGTTGTAATTGATATTTAGCTTCCCAAGTAACACGCATGGTAGGTAAACTGATACCTTTAAATTCGCAGAAACTAATCTCTCTTTCTTCTCCATTTTGTCGCGCCTGGTCCCACAGCTAAGAGGGTCAAAGTTTATCATCATAATTCATTCATTTTTATTTCTGGTACAACATACCTCAAATGCCGTTAACATAGCTACGTGATCGGAACATCGATCGCCACCCAATGATCTCTGTCGACCAGAAAGTCTCCTTTGTCCGATTTCAAGAGTGAAAATTTCTGGAAACGTTGAAGAGTTTGCTGCCATTGTAGCCAAAGGACCGCCACACATGAATATACAACCTAAAATCATCATTTTGCCCAATCTAGGTTCAATCGGTAACTTAGCAATAATCCGTCCCAAAGGTGTTAGTTCGTCATTCTTATCAAGACATTTCATTTCTCTCAACAAAACCTTAAAATAACAACATTTAATTCAAGTGGGGTTCTAAAAAATTAAAGTACTAATCGATACCAACCTCAGCTTCAATTACTGCGTCCAGTGGAGGTGGTTCAAGAGCTTTAGACAGAAAATGGCCAATCGCGCCCAATCTTAACAGTTTTATACTGAGTGCAAGTTCGTGCAATGGCGTTCTAAACATTTCCGGAGTCATATGTTCATCGAGTTTATTAAATCTAAAAAAATATATGAGTATATTTTCTTATCATCATGGTTTTTTCTCGTAATTCCATGAACTTTAATTGGAAATTTGGTTAATGTTAGCGTCTTATACTATTGCGACTTATTATTAACTGTAATTTCGAAGCTTGCCACGTGGGCAATACTCTACGCTCTCAGCTCTTTCACAAAGGAAAACAACATCATTCCTGACGAACAATTCGGCTTTCGCCCTCGCCATTCATCCGTCCATCAAGCTACCCGTCTGGCCGCACACATCCATCACGCTCTTGATCAACGTAAAAAACTTGGAGCAGTCCTTCTGGACTTAACTAAAGCCTTCGACAAGGTCTAGCACGACGGTTTGATCGCAAAATGCGTGCGGTTAAGCCTCCCAGGAGACTTAATCGCTCTCATCAAGTCCTACCTATCGGACAGCTTTTTCCAGGTCAAGATCAGGAAAACAAATTCCAGTTGAAAACAAATCGACGCTGTGTACCTCAAGGTTCCCCGCTGGCCCCAGTATTATTTAACCTCTTTATTTCAGATCTGCCGAGAAAAGAGCACGTTGACGTCGCGTTTTACGCTGACGACACTGCTTTCTTCACGGCCTCCAGGTTCGAGGATACAATTCAAGAACGTTTACAGAAGCTCGATCATGAGGTCAAGTGATTCAAATTCTGGAGGTTGCAAATAAACCCCCTGAAAATCCAGACCGTCATTTTTAATAAGAAGCGAACTGCGCGTCTCACAACTTAAGATCGACACCGCAATAATTCCATGGCTGGATAACGTCACGTACCTAGGTCACCACTTCGACCGACGATTCGGGGATAGCAAACCTACTATCTTCTCTGATCTGAGGTCATCTCGGTCCGTACTCCTCTACGGACTTAATGTCTACCGCAAGTTTGTTACACCCAACCAAGTGAAATGGCTTCAAGTTTTCCTAAATAAGCTCCTCAGGAGAATATTAAATGCTCCATGGTTTGTCAGAAATAACCAAATTCATATGGAAACTGACACTCCAGAAACCAAGCACTTCATATCTCAATCATTCCATAAACAACTCAGCTCAAGTTCTTTTGAAAACGCGCTTGTTCGCGAGCTGGTCGACATGGTGAAGCTGGGAGCTTAGCACCGCGTCACCGCTAACCTCCCCCTTCCTTTTCCAGGCTGAAACGACCTCATCTGTCGCTGCAGTAACTTTGCAGTAACTGTGTAACTTTTCCCCCACATGACAGTATCCAGTCATGTGTTAACTCAAGTTCGCAAATCAATAGTTCGCCGTGCCCTCGTGCTCAATAACGGCTGCCCGATTAGCGGGTGCCATATCCCCAAATTTAAAGCAGTAGCAGTAGCGACCCACAGGGGTCAACTGTGAGGCGGTTTCGGTTTAGTGTATCGGTAAGCCCAGAGGCAGTCCCACATAACAACCCGTTTCAACTTGTCACTCTAGGACAAGTCTCCGCGACCTGGTATGCGTCATGTATTCCGCCTGGTTTTAGGCCAGAACCAAAAGAATGCACGGCGCCTATTGAGATAAATGCAAAAATGAATTCAGACGATGTACCATCACATCACTGAATAACACGTTTTATATTTTACTGGATATGTAGTACAGTACTTAAAGGAACTCTATTTTTAAAATAGTGTTTCAAATTAGTTGAAGTAATATTCGGTATGAAATAATTCGAAATAGTATAATAGACGAAAAGTATAGCCATTGAGTGTTACTACGGTATTGTAGATCTGTGATTGTTATGCTAATGCATGTGCACTACAGTACTAATACAACAGCGAAAATGTATCGGCTATAACCGATTGCAAATGAATTATGAGATAAAATAAAAAATAGATAATAAAATATACTGGAGAAGTTCTGTGGATTGACATATAATGCAAAATATTGTTCTTTTTGATTTATTGCATATTGATTATTCCATATTGATTGAATCCAGGTTCGTTTGATATAGGTTGTTTATTTCGATATTATTCTAGATATGTTTTCTTTATTTGGTGGGACAAGACATTTGCAAGGAGAAATATCCACAAACCGGACAAATGACCACCATCTGATACAATCATACTATTTTCGAATTAGTATTTTAGTAATGCCTGATTGAGACTTTCTAAGTCATGTGTTCTAAATTCGGATTAAATTAATTATTTTATTTCAACCATCCTGGTCACATTAGTATAAAATAACTGAGCTTTTCATTCTGATGGTGCAGAAGTAATACAAGTTTGAGAAGAAAATTCAGAATATTGATACATATTTTTGTGTTCTGAAATATTAAAACAATTTCTTTTAAATTACTACCATATTCTAGCGTTACTTTATATAAGGAATAAACTGAACGGATTATTAGATTTGATTTAGTGACACCAATATCCCAAGGTAATATCAGTAAAAGACTTACCGTGCTTTGGAACATAAATGGAAGCATATCCCTGGACGAACACGTCCAGCACGTCCCTTCCTTTGCTCCAAGTTTGTTTTAGAAGCCCATACTGTTGTGTAACTGGTCATATTATTATGTGATGTGTACATCTTGATCTTTGCTTTGCAACTGTCAATAACAAATACGACATCGTCAATCGTAATAGATGTTTCCGCAATATTTGTCGCCAATATTACCTACACAAAAAACAACCACAATTTGATTGAAGCTAAATTAATGTTATATAGCAAATAGTACCTTAGTGACGTGTGGTGGTACCGGTAAAAATACTTTTCTCTGATCCTCTCTTGGAATTTGGGAATGCAATGGTAAAATACTGTAGGCAGTTCCTCCAAATACTGGGTGTTTTTGTAGATGTTTCATCATAGCAAATATTAAATTCCACCCGGGCAAGAATACCAACACAGCTCCTGGTATTTCTTGCTTCTTGATGTATTGCAGCAACGCCTCTAGAAGCTCGAAACTAATATCTTTTTCATTCATGCGGGCCATGGCATTCTTGGTCTGAAGGGAATAGTTTTCGCCGACAACTTTGTTCAAGTTTTCATCACTGTCATCCACAATAGTATCTTCATCGTCATTATTTTTAGTCTTGTTTTTGCTCTTTTTTTGGTCCATTGACGGTACAAAACTGGTGAGTTCGACGCAATCTTCCAGGAAATATTGTTTAACGGGAAAGGCGCGTCCTTCGATTTCAAAAACAGGGCAATTATTAAAATATTTCGAGAAAAGGCTAGTGTCAATGGTGGCGCTCATCAGGATAACCCGTAAATCAGGGTAGGTGTGAATCATATCACGCAGAACAACCATGATAAAATCGCTGTTAACATCCCTTTCGTGGATCTCGTCAACTATTACATGGCTTACACCTCTAAGGCCATTTTCTAGTTTCTTTAAAAGAACCCCTACCGTGCAAAATAGAATCGATCCATATGGGCGGGGAAGAACTGATTCAAATCTTACAGAATAGCTGTAAATCATACAATTAGTACATATTCAATATTGAATTTTTACTATTTTCTAACCCTACTGCTTGACCTAACTCTTCACATCGTTCATTTGCAACTCTTTCTGAAACGGACACCGCAGATATACGTCTAGGTTGAGTCACAACAATACTACACCAAGCTCCTTGCCCTGACATTATATAATCCTCCAGAATAAACTGACAAATTTGAGTAGTTTTTCCTAAAAAAATAATATGCTCGTTTTGGTATGTAAATGAAATGAATTTTACTAACCGCATCCAGTATTGCCTCTAATTATAATAACAGGGTTGTCATTGATTGCTTCCATTAATTTCCCTTTATTGGCAAATACTGGTAGCTTTTGTCTTGAATTAAGAGCATCTTGTAGTTTTATATCAGACGTTTGTTTCAATTTGGCTTCTTCCAACATATGTTCACTGATTTGTTCCATTGTGGCTGTCGCTAGGAATCCTAAACATAACGAAAATAATAGCACTAATTTAAAACAATAGAAAAAAAATCACCTTCATCTATATTACAACCAGTCCATGGGTTCCAGTTTTGTTGCGGTGGAGACCATGGGACAACTCCAGCCTATAAAATTAGATTATTAAAACAGTACATTTTTTAAGTATAGTACAGTATACTTGAGTAGGAACAGATGGATGAAAGTCATCTAAAATGTGTGAACTAAGGAGAGAGATCGGTTGCTGATCATCTGTATTCAACTTTACATCATTAACAGGCAAATTTAAATCATTTAGTACATCTTGTACTTGCTTTTGTAAATCTGGTGATATAGCCACATCAAATGGAGTCATTTCAGCTGATGATTTTTCCTTCTTTAATGTACCTTAAAAATTAAGCTAACTATGTTTTTCCCACTAACTGTATAAAAACAATACCTGAAAATGCTTCTATTACTCCCAAATGAAATAGCTGTCTGACAACAGAGAGAGCACAACTTTTGCTAGCGGATTGTTTGTTTGATCCACCATCTCTTCCATGAATAACTCTGCCCAACTGTTTCACATAGAAACTTATTTCAGCAACAAATGACCTAATAACCATAAACATAGTACCTTGTGATATAATTTAATTCACATTTAGTTGAAATGAATAATACTTACTTTACATTCTAACCATCAATAATTTGACTGTAATATTGTGTAAGAAACTAAAACAAAACAAGAACTATTTAAAACTATGAAATAGAGAATAAATAAGCTTGATGTGCTTATATTATTCTCTCAAAATCTAGTAGATTATTAGAGATTCATATTAAAAAATGAAGCTGAAATAATCTTGACAAATTTGACACTTTAGTAGTTAAAAACTACCTATGATCAGGAAGTCTTTAATTACATCAATTCATGATATATTGGGATTAAAGGTATTTCATTCTTGTTTTGTTTAGCACAGCTTACAGCCAGACTATTATTACTACTATTATCACATACAAATTGAGTGAAAAATATTCACTAGTATTTGTATGAATTATAATTTAGAATATCAAATATTATCAAATTTATTACAAACCTAGAATGGTCAGGACCAACTTGGGTATACTTATAATCTGTATTAATTTTATTTGATTGCATAAATTGATGCAACTTTGATTTTGCATTTTCTACAGTCCAATTCCCATGAATAGCTGCATTTACATCCAAATCTTCTGCTTCCTCCATACGCTTTTGTTCCTGGGCTCTATCCATATAATGCCAGTTATCATTGTTTGCACCACGAGGACGATATGCTTCACCATAATTTGATGGTCCCATACCTTCTCCAAAAACCTGATGCTGCGGTTTTTGATTATCACTTTGTGATTCTGTATATGAGTTGATAATATTTAGTTCAAAAACAATAACAAAATAATGTGCTTACCACCAGATAATACTGGAGCAGCTTCAAGATCAAATGGAACATCACTACGTGCAATCAACCCTTGTCTTAGCAAATAATTTATAAAATCTCTTGATGCATTAGTTTGGGCATCTTTTTTGTTTGTTGAGTTTCCAGCGCCTACATAACTATGGCCATTAAGACGTATTTCACATAAAAATCTTTGCCTGTTCTTAGGTCCTAAACGAATTATAAACATTATCAACATAAATTAAAATATATAAATTATGGAATTTTACCTGTTGGGCGAACTTCGAATTGAGGCTCTATTTTATTTTTCTGGCAGTATTGATGTAAAAATGATTTGGGGTCGGACATTTTAAATAAAGTAGGATAATATCTACACCTCCAACTATAAATTTGTTATAGAAGAAAACACCGGTAACCGGTAACTAACAATGTAAATTATATCACAAATTCAAAATGGCTTGGATAAACTGAAAGAGATAGACAGATAAAGTGTCAAACTGTCAATATTAGTAGAGAGAGAAAAACGAAAAATTATGGATGACAGCAGTATGGTGGGTTGCATTTAATAATATTATTAAAATAAAAGTTAATGTTATTAACTAATTAATTACTTAAGTATATTATAAATCAATATATATATATATATATTTTTTTTTTTTCTATGATATATATACATATATATATGCAAAGGCAAATTGGGAATACAGGAAGCGGGATATACCGATATTAAAAAGGATTTTTTTTATTTATATTAAGTATATTGATATATAGGAACCTACAAAAAGATTTGATATTTTTCTGAGTACAATATTTTTATTGTAAGTATTTTTAGATTAAGTTTGTTCAATCACTTCACATTATATTTATAATCATTTTCATCTGTATACTAATTTTTTTTGGAAAAAATAAAATTAAGTATCTAGATAACTTGTGATAGTAAACTAAAAAATATTTTTTAAACAAATTGGTTTAATACCTTTCATTAGTGTTTATGATGTTTACAACAGATATATAGTATGTCAACGTTTACAGCAGCCAGAATAAAGAATTAACAGATTTCCAGTGTTGAGAAAGTCACTTAAAAATATGAATGAAAAGCTAATGTTTTAATAGTGTTTTATTAACATTTATGCTCCTTTAAATACAACAGATTCATTTTCGATTTTGATACTAGAAATTTTTTTCAGTTTCTTATTAAACTTTTTAACTGCATTTTGATCATCATCTATTCCACCAATAAAATTGGAATAAGATTTTAGTACCTTCTTTTGTAATTTTTTAATTGATATTTCTCCTTTCTTTGTAACAATTTCCAGTATTTTTTGTTTGAAATCAAATTTGACTGATACCTCTTCATTTTGTTTAATTGTTTCAATAGTATTATCCATAGGAATGCCATTTTCACTGTTACTATCTTTTTGTTTTTTCTTGTTTTCCTTCATATTTTCATCATCTTGGATCATGCTAGTTTCAGAATTTTCTAATTTTCTTTTCTTTTTTACTATTGCCACTGCCTTGTCATCATCTTGTGATCTTTTTGTACCACAAGAGCTTTCATTGTCTGTTGAATTGATATTATTTGTTTGTTTATCATTGTGATTTGAAGTTCTATTTTTATAAGTTTCAATAAGATTCCACACTTCTTCCACATCATTCATATTAGCTCTACCTCCTAATGAACTTTTAACAAAATTCTAAAAGAAAACTTTACTATACTGACAGATGTAATAGCAATAAAAACTTAACTCACCATAAATTTTATTTTCTTCCTTGGCACATTACTGTTTCCTGATATAATATTTAATAAGTTTCTTAAGGAGGGCCTCAAATTTTTTTCTGTATCACAAATAGACCTGATCATTTCTAACCAACTTTCTTGTTTTACTTCACCCTTCTTAACGATACCATTTTTATATGTACCTTTCGCAGCATATCTTTCATCCTCAGTAATACATTTTGTATGTACTACATACTCTTCATCGCTAAAATATATAAATGAAATAATTAATAATATATAACAATTTATATTTACCGAAAATCTTTGAAACAGTCTACACATGATACAGATTTGTAATTTCTACATTGAAATTGGTAATGTTTTTCAACTTTTGGTTTATGTAATGTTTCTCCGCAGTGATTACAAGTAAAAACTACCATCTTTGAATATATTTTATAGTCATTAGTTTTACAAAATACAAAAACTATGTATTTTTCACGTGTATTGTTTATAAAATAAAAGAGGTTATGATCATAGAAAAATGATGAAATTAATAATTTATTATGAATTGTATAATCGAAATTTATCGATTATAAAATAAATTATTTGTTGATAGTAATAACACAGTAATTTGATTAATAAAGATTATAGATAATACTCTTTGATTACAATCTGCCAAATATTGTATTATTATAGAAGTATGAGATATTTTTATTTTTGTCGCTGAAGAAAGAATAAATTTCTGTTAAGTGATCGATGATGTTTACAATTAAACAAGAAGAGGAATTTCTTTATTACATGAGTATCATAGAAAAATTATGAGGAGGATAACCTACAAGTATTTGTATTTGAAGATTCATAAATTATAAAATATATACTTGTTATTTTGTGGAATATATTAAAATGTTCTATCGAATAAAGTGTCGAAAATGTAGAAAATTAATTGTAGAAGATAGTCATGATCAAAAACTGATCTTAACTTGTCATGGGATCCCTCTTGGTAACACAATAGCACAAGATTGTAGTAGTGAAGATAGTGTTGTGTATTTAAACGATGACTATTTACCTAGTTGGATAAAAGATAAAATAGAGGAGGTTAATTGGACTAAAAGCAGAATAAACTGCCCCGATTGTGATTGTCGAATTGGTGCTTTTGATTTTGTCTCTGGTACAAAGTGTAATTGTAAGACACATATGTTACCTGCTACTCATATTATTAAAAGCAAAGTAGACTTAATAAAATTAAATGAAGAGGGCTAAAATAAGTAAAGCAATTCATTTGTCAATAAATGTATTAAAAAAACATAAAGTATAATTTATACACTTAAAAACCTACCACCTGAACTGATTAAAATATATCACTGGATATGAGTTTTGTATATGTTTTATATAAATATTTGAGCAGTACATTATTTGGTTTTAATAACTAAACATATTTAAAAAAATATTTATGTTAATGAAATTATATAAGGTACTTAATTCCTAATAAATATATAAGAAAAATAAGACTAGACTATAGATATATTGATTTATTGCATAAATATTTTGTAGCATTAAAACCTTGATATGTTTAAAGTACTTTTGAGATGAATTGAGATATTCTTTTGATATATATGAAAGATTTCAGTCAGCCTAAAATATTAATACTAAGTTTAAATAAATAAATATATAGTAAAATATATATATGAGATAATTAAAGCTGAAATACTTTTACATTACTCTGCTAATATAAAATATTTTTATAAGTCAAATGATGTGATGGTGCTTTTTTAATAAAGAAAAATATACTTTGAGTAAATTTAGTCTAGTCAAAATTTTACAAAAACAATAATATAATAACTAGTTAATTTCATAGCTAAACTTTTACAGTATTTAATATCTTAGTTTATTAAATAATTACTTTTATTGTTGTTTACAACCTCCTTCCTTTGATTTCTTTTTCTTCTTTTCTAAAGAGGCAGTGCGTCTTTGACCTTGTATTGGCATATAGGGGGGAGCTGGACTGGAAACAAAAATAATTGCAATTATGTATTAATTAAATAAAGAAATAAATTTTAGGGTGGGCTAGGTACAATATTTTGTCACCAATACAATACCTGTCATCTTCTTGTTCTGCAATATCTGGAGGTGGCAAAAGACCTGGACTGCTGCTGGATGTACTTGTGGTAACCGTACTTGATGTTGTATCATAGCTTGAGGGTGGTCTATAACCTCCTGATCTTCTAGAATAAGTAGGGTCAATGGCCATGGCGATGTTGGAATGCATTGGGGATGTTCCTCCTACAGAAAAAATAAATAAATACTTATATCTTAAAGATATCTGTAAAAAGGTACCAGATATGCTCCCACTGCTTGTGTTTGGAGCATCACTTGTTTCTGGGTCAGGATATCTTGGCTTGTTAGTTTTATTCAATGGTGATCTATAAATATTAAGCTATAAATTAAAAGATGATCTTTACATGTTTACACACCTTAGCTCCAAATGTGTAGGCCTACTAGCACCTCCTAAATGTTTTTCAGGAGTAACAATATTATTGCTATCATTAAAAGTTTTTTTTGGGCTGCAGCTTTGACTCATTAATTGATTTCTTTCCAATAGAACATCTGCTGGCAAACTATAGCTAACATCTTCTTCATCTGCATTTGGTATATTGTAAATATCTGGATCAGCAGATATATTTCTGGGGACTTTTGATATTGGATGTGTAATTAAGTCAGCTGGAAAGGCATATGAATCATCTGGCAGGATTTGCCCAGAACTATGTGGATTAATGGTATCAGGTATGGGCCCACATTCTTGCTGTTGCTTTTTAGCTAATGCTTTCTGTTTTGCTCTTTCCCTAACAGATAGCAGTTAATTTCATAATAACTCTCGTAACTACTTTTTATACTTACCTAGCTCTTTTAGCTTTTGCCCTCTCCCTTTCCTGTAAAAGTTTAGCAAGTTCCTTGTCCTGAGCTTCTATTGCCAACATTCTATCTCTGTTAAGTATAGTGTCTTTCATATTTCCTTCTTCCTCTTGTAGCTTCCTTGCCAATTCTGCATCTTTTTCTTCTTGCAATTGTCTTAGAATAAAGTTTTTTTATCAATATTTACTGTTAAATTTATATATGTGAATACCTTAGAGTCAGATCATCAAATGGAATACCTAAATCTTCAGGTACATCAGGCACCACATCTATGCGATTCAAATGATCAGTTGATAATTTTGTGCTATTATATGGTTCAATATACATTTCAGCACTATCAATTATACCTGCAAAAATAATATTACTAGCTGTGATCTTGACATTGAATTTTATATTCTGAAATACCCATATCTTCTTTAACAACACTTCTCTGATATTTATCTGTAGTTTTATTAATGTTATCATTTTCATGCGGTAATGGCATAGGTAACCCTTGCCTTTTTGTATACATTGGTAAGTTTGCTTGATAATTTAATGGATTTGGGTGATGAGGTGATTGTTGCTTAAACTTAGATGGATAAACCAGAGGTTTATGTGGAGATAGATGAACAGGAGGTGATACTGTGGGTCTTTCAACCTTTGTTTTCTCATGTTCTAATAATTGTCTTGCTACATCTTGATCTCTAAGTTCCATAGCCATTTTCTTAATTCTTTCTTCTCTTTCTAACTTGTCTGCTAGTTGTTTAGCAATCTAAATAGCATTATTAGGACTTAATATCACTTTTGTGAAAAATGTTTAAACTAACCTTTTTATCTATTTCTTCTTGCTCTTGTAACATTCTATGGTAAATAGCAGCAGCTTGTTCTGCCATTTCTTGCTCTTTAATTTGCTCATCTTTTGCCTTTGGAAAATCTTGTCTAACTAATGCATTTCGGAATCTATTTCCAGACAAATGATCAGAAAATTCTTCATGTTGCAATCTATATGCAAGTGCAGAATCTTCTCTCAACATCCACTCCTAAAAAAATATTAATATAAAAAATACACATTTGCAGTCTCTGTTAATAACAGTTAAGTAGATTCGGATATGTAAGAAAGAAAATATCACTTGAACATGTTATTACCTGACATACTTCATTCACTCTTCCAGTTTTTGGAAAATTCTCTTCATGGGTTGATTTGGGGTTAGACATGATTTAAAATTAACATAAACAATGACAATAAGGACGAATACAATTAAAAGCAACAATATTCATACACGCAAAACACGAGTCACTTACTGAGAAAAACGGCATTTCCTTTATTTAAACAGGAAATTCTTAAGTAAAGTGAGCTGATATTATAGAGTGTCATGCTCCAGAAAGAGAAAAGTCAAAAATAAACAAAACTGACATGACTCGACAGTTCAAGGGTAATCATTTCTCCATTCTTCTTCTTTTTGTTATCGTTGGTTTGAGTTAAACATGAGATTTACTCTAAAAGGAACTAAAAGGCGGAAATATACAAAATGCCAGGCGGCAGGTAAAAATTACTTTATTAAGCAATCAATATATTCTATTATATTTAGATAAAAAAATGTAGGCAGTACACAATAATGAACAAAATAGATTTATATGTGTAATAAGTGCACTGCTTATATATTGTTAACAAGCAAAAAGCCACTTAAAATTCTTATTTGTTCGCATTTGGTTCTGATTTGTTTTTTATTCACTTTGCGTTAACGCCATAATCGTAAAGTTAATGTCTTCTGAGTCTCTCTCCATGAAGGCCTTGCATACTTTAGCAGCATCCTGAAAAAAGCTTTGGTTGGAACAAAAATATAACAGCTAACAAAAAATATACTTCCAAAAATGTATCCTGAGATGTTGGGCCATGGTTTATTGGAAAGTCTTTTCTTCCGTCAAGTTCATATAAATGTCCATCTTTTTCAACAAACGCCACAAAATGATGGTTAACCTTTTCATCCGGGTTAGCTTCAGTTTGACCTTCCATTGCCAGTTCTTGATGGGCAGCAATCAGCTTGTAAGCTTCTGAATTACTATTTACCTTCAACAGCATTTCACCTCTTTGTTCTGGGGTCAAGTTCTTTGAATCTTTCAATATTGTTTTAAAAATACCATCCTGTAATTCTAATCTAGAATAGGAAACAAATATAGCTTTTTCTTAATGAAACAATTTACCTACTTTTCAGCATTATTAGCTATGCTATGAATTAGTGCTATACTGCCACATGCATTTGATACATATTGCTTCATGTAAAATATGTCATCACTGAGAATTTGTCCTTTTTCTTTAATAGATTCAGCTTCTTGTTTAGCATGTTCATAAAACTATGGTTTATTGTATTAATAATGTAAGATATTGATTTTCTACATATATACCTTATCACTGCATGGAAACAATAGTATTAAAGCAACAACAGGACGTGGTATCCAAGCTAAGGCATCTCCATCAAGTCCATATACATCAACTATATTCCATTTCTCTGGGACTCCCAGTAGATGAATAAACTAAATTATTCAAGTTAATAGAAGATAGGACTCCAAAGAATAAATGAAGGTGTATATTTTCGTAATAAAATAATTATTAAAGAAGTTCCCAATCAATTCACAAATTCAGTTTTAAAAGATCCAAATAATCAATAACTATTCATTAATTTTCTTACCTTATTCATAACCTAGAAAAGGACAAATAAATAGTATTCAATTCTTTCAAAGACAGTTTAATCTTACATCGGGATTTGATTCCAAAGGTAGCAAAGCCATTTTATACGCAGAATTTTATTTTGTTTAGAAAATTTTTCGATGTTTAGAATGTCAACCGGCTTCTTGGCTACTGTCAAAAACACAAGTTCTCTTTTCGACCAATAGATTTTGATTAAAATCTTGATAGGTTTTTTTATTAAACCACTATATTGATTAGAATAACTATACTTCTTCTTTATTTATTATAGGCATTTACTCTAGTATATGGTATCTGCGTTATTATATTTACGTCATAATATTTCAGTTGTCACTTTCCAAAACATTAGAAACGTTTCAATTGAGGAGGTAGTCTGTTTTCTAACTTTGATGTTTTTTTGAAAAACATGCATAATTTGAATACTTTTATTATATTTTTTTGATCGGTAATTTCTAAATCTTATTTAATAAGAAATTATCAAAATGGAAACCGAAAAAATTTCAATCCCCCGATATAGAGGGTCAAAGTTAAATAAATTAAAGAAAATTGATATATTTCCTAAAGTTGAAGACCCTTATAAGGTGACGTCATCTGTAGGGGGTACCTGTGAGTTTGTTTTTAAAATATGTTATAGTTATTTTGTTAAAAGTTTGTATTTCCAGTTTCATTGGTTAGTTTTTTGCTGATGGGATGGTTAATTTATTCTGAAATTACCTATTATTTAAATAGTAAATTTGTATTTAAATTTTCACCTGATGTTCAATTAGAAGAAAAATTAAAAATTAACATTGACCTTACAGTGGCTATGCCTTGTCAGAGTAAGCTTTTTCATTTATAGTTTTAATAAAACATTTCATAAAATTTTACTAAGAGTTGTTTTTCAAGATGTTGGGGCAGATATATTGGATTCGACCAATCAAAATACTTTTAAGTTTGGTCAACTAGAAGAGGAGGATACATGGTTTGAATTATCACATGATCAAAGGATTCATTTTGAAAATAAAAAGCATTTTAATTCATATCTTAGAGAAGAGTATCATGCTATAAAGGTTCATTTTATATCAATTTAGCAATCCTGGAATATATAAGAATGCTTTTTAGGATTTACTGTGGAGAAGTAGTTTCTCTACTCAATTTGGTGATTTACCTGCAAGAAGTGATATTCCAAATAAACCTTATGATGCCTGCAGGATATATGGGAATTTAATTTTGAATAAAGTAGCAGGAAATTTTCACATAACTGCGGGAAAAAGTATAAGTTTACCAAGAGGACATATACATATTAGTGCTTTTATTTCAGATAGGTTGGTGGATATTTATTTTTTGTAAATATGTGTTATTTTGTAATTCAATTTTTAGAGATTATAATTTTACTCACAGAATAAATAGATTTAGTTTTGGTGACCCTAGTCCTGGTATAGTTCATCCTTTAGAAGGAGATGAACTCATTTTAACAAATGGTAAGTTTGTAAGTAAAATGAATAATATTATGATTAAATAAATAAATGAGATGAATGTGTGACTGTTTTTAATATATATCCAATATGCATCTAATAAAATTTATTATTACTGTAGGGATGACAGTGGTTAACTACTTTATTGAGGTAGTACCTACAACAGTTAATACTTTTTTAAATTCAATCAGTACATATCAGTATAGTGTTAAAGAATTAACTAGACCCATTAATCATGATAAAGGAAGTCATGGAATGCCAGGCATCTTCTTCAAATATGACATGTCAGCACTAAGAGTTACAATAAGCCAAGAAAGAGATAACTTTGGCATGTTCCTAGCTAAACTTTGCTCAGTAGTGGGTGGTGTCTTTGTCTGTTCAGGTAAAAATTAAATACCAAAGTAAATAAAACTTCATTACCATGTAAATTATTTCAGGTATTTTAAATAGCATTGTTCAATGTATAATAAGTTTTGTAACATGTAATTGGAAAAGCAAAGAAGTGAATGGTATGACTGTGGAGCAAAATAATCGTAAGTATCAAAACCTTGTCACCACTGTGCCACCAATGTGATTTATTTTTTATCAATTTTATTTTAATAAAGATTGTTATTTTTTATATATGTGTTTCATTAATAAACTTCTTGTCCGATAGAATATAATAATAAATGGGTACTAGGTAGTTGGATGCAATCTTATTATTTTACATGGCAGGTTCCCAGTAGGCTTAAACCATGAAACTATAGTTCTAACTGCTAATTAATTAATATTCTTTTAAACAATACATAGGTAGTATATTCTGTCAGCCGATTTTGTCAAGAGACATTTTAATATAGCGAAATATTAAAGAAAATATTAAAAAAGGATTATTGAAACTACAAAATAAAATAGGAAGATCAACATTTTTTTGCAATGGGCGAGCAGGGACCACCAAATTCTTTGCCTGATACAGACCAAGACTTGTCCAACTTGGTGGGCATATCAAAGACAGTCGGAAAAACGAAAGCCCGAACTAGTACAACTTTATTGGCGATGCAAGAATCGTTGAAAGAGAAACAGGTGGTTTATGATATTACATTAATAATAATCCAGCTATTTAATCATTCTGATTCAGTTAAAGTATAAAGAACAAAGAGCAAATCGATTTCAAGAGTTACAATTGCCTCAACGGCACGTATGCGATATGGTTGCAATGTATTTGGGCCTTGAACCGAACGATATTCTTGAGGGAGTTGTGGACGAAGAGGTGTATGTTCGTCAGTTAAATTCTATATTGGAGAAGGATGGTACTAGGTGTATATTTTTCTTTTATCAAGACGGCCCGCCATATACTTTGGGTGGGTTCTTTCAGTGATATCGAATTAAAATCTATATTTTAACACTTTTAAAGAATCTGGACGTTACAATCCCGTCGTAAAAGGTCCGATTAAACGAGTTTACGTAACCAAAGGTATAAAAGACGCCCTTAGAGAGAAGGCTGTTGCTGTATACAAAATAAAACGCATAAATTTGGATCTAAAAAATATAAATGATGTAACTAGTACTTTCCGAAATATTTTGATCTGTTTTAACCTTGTTTGATCAATATAGGAAATATATTTCACTCAAATGAATATGGACACCGGAAAAGGAAACGTCGCTTCTATAGCTTACGATCTATGCGCTCAATTAATTGATCCGCCATTAAAACTTTCCAAGGAATGGGGCGATCTTCCGAAAACATCCATGGGTAGAATGCAGAAGTTAAATTTTGTGGGCGATTTCGATTCGTTTGAGGATTTCTTGGGGAGTAAGGTTTTTAGTAACTATCAGGTGCTTGCGTGTATTTTGATCAAGGATAAGTGCTGGTGAAAAAGAGTCGATCTATTTAAACAATACAACTTAACTGCTTAGTTACTTAGTATGAAACACTCAAAGTTCCATTTTCAATATTTCATTACTTTGGTTCTTTAATTTGAAGAAGTCTGTTGCCGAAACCCATAAAATAATTTTATATATAAAATGGATATTCACTATTCAAAAGTTTTGATGATCTTGATGCCATTGTTGCCAAAAACAGCCCGAAGGGCCAAATATGTTCAAAGACAATGAATTACACAATTTATTGGACCCAAAGGCATCTCAAACTCCTAAAGAATCTTCAGACAGTTTAGCAGTTGATGGACAAAATGTTTTCAGACATCTGATGGGAGAGGAAAGATCTAAAAGAAGCAAAAATGGCTGGCAAACGAAGTTACCGAAAATGCCAGACAAAAAATTTTTAAGTGGAGTTTTCTATGCTTATTGTAACGTACGATGAAAAGTACATCTATTATGACAATCTCGAGGGCAAACAATCACGAGTAAATCCAGGAAAGTCATCCACATCTTCATCGAAGCTGAATATTCTTGATGTGTATATGGTGGGATTAGCAATGTGTAGTGTATTACGAGCTGCTAAAACTGAATGAACTGCAGGAACTGTTATTCCAGATGTATAACTGATGTCCTGATTGACGTAATGGCGTCATTTGAACAAATTGAACAACGTATTGTTGTAAAAAGACTGGAAATTGCGAGTAACAGCTATATCTTGCAAGAGTTTTGAAAAACGAGCTGTTGCAGCTTGAATAGGAAATTTGGCCACATCCAGGGCACTCACCGGACATAACACCTTCTGGTTACCATTTGTTCAAATGGAGCTGTAAAACCAACATCGTTCATCGGCGTGATATCGTTGGAAAGATTATAAAATGTTTTAATATATTGCATTTGATATTGCATTTAATATTTTGCATTATTTACCTCAATAAAAGCCTTTTTAAATTAAAAAAAAAATGATCAAAATTCATGGAAGCACCTAATAGGTGTCAAAAATTTTTTATTCTCAACTGCTTCTTCCAGAAATCAAAATGGACTTGGAGGGCGTAACTATATTTACCTCGGACGAAGAGCTCTTTGGACTGTTGAACGACGAGAATGAGATGTCGAAGTACTATTTTAATACCTCTGTCATTCAAAAGGTGGAGAGCCTAGTGAGAGTGTGGTATAAATTGATCGAAAGGGTACCTCTACGAGGGTAGCGGCTGGGTTATTATGATAGAACCTTGTTATTCTTTAGTGCTTGGTCCAATATCGGCAAATCCGAAAGGAGAACGAGTTTGTGGGACCCAACGTGGAGATCGAATACTGGAGACGTCAGCTCACTCGATTTACTAGTATTGTGGAATTTTTGGAAACTGACAAATGTAACGTGTATATCAATTTCCTGAAGTCATGTCGTAAACATGACATTATTAAGGTAAGAATAGTTTTGAATGGGCTAATACACCTTTTTCCCGCGCCGTTTATGCGCCTCACTACACAACACTACACAAGATCAGATGGTTTGATTCTTTTGAGTCTGTGTCCTGCTCTGGTGGTATCCAAGTTGCAATACTTCAATATGCTCATGAGAATGGAGTCTTTCCTCATGCCCCTTGCAATTCTCTTGATTTTTTGACTGACTGTGGCTATATGAAGGTCTCGATGTAGGTAGTCAGTCATGTGGTATTTGGGTGCGCCCACAATACTTCTCAGGACTTTGTTCTGAAAAATTTGTATTTTGTTTATGTTACTCTTTGCAGAATATCCCCATAATTGAACTTCGTATGTTATAACTTATATGGTTTCAGTATTTGCTTATATAATAGCAATTTATTATGTACTGATAATCCTAATTTTCTTCCAATTAGCCAATACATTTTCTTATATTTCAATTCCAGTTCTTTTCTTTTTTTCTTTATATGTTCCCTCCAGCGAAGTTTTGCATAAAAATTGATTCCGAGATATTTAGTGTTGTTTCTATGTAGAATAATAGTATTATTTTATGTTAATGGTGCTTGTACGGTCTGACTGTAGGTGAACTGCACATGTACATACTACTTTTGTTAATTTTTATTTTCCAAGCTTGTGTCCAATTATTTATACTGTCACTTGCTTGTTGTAATTTTCGTGTGGCTTCTTCACTATTGCCTCCGACAGCTATAATCACAGTATCATCAGCAAATGTAGCCATCGTAATATTCTCCATTTGTGGTATATCACAAGAGTAGAGTAGATAAAGCATTGGCCTCAGTACACTTCTTTGTAGTACACCTGCTTTAGCTCCTTTTATTGTAGAGTAAGCTTCTTCTTGTTTAAGTCTAAACATTCTGGCTGCAATGTACGATTTTAGTAGTTCGGTGTGTTGTTTTGGTAACATTTTCTGTAGTTTATGAATAAGGTCTTTATTCTTTTCAATAGCAGTTTTTCAAAAACCTTAGATATCACTGGCAGGAGTGATATAGGTCTATAGGATTTTATTTCGTTTGGTGACTTCGCAGGTTTTGGGATCATTATAATTTCCGCCATCTTCCAAATGTCTGTGACATGTTTTAATCGAAATGCTGTATTGATCAAGTTGGTGAGTTTTATAATTCCCTTTTTTGGTAGTTTTTGCAGTAATTCTCCTGTTATTAAATCATAGTCTGGTGATTTCTTGGGATTAATGTCAGTTTTAATAACTTTGATTAGCTCTTTCAGCTTGACTAATTCAATCATCGAATTTTCAGCTTCTATGTTTATAATATAATTTTCACGTGCGCAATTCCCACATAGGTCTCTTATAAGTGGGTTTTGTAGACATGAGCGCTTTAGATATTTCGTGGATTTCCAGAGTGAATAATCAGTTTCTTTATCATGTTTTTTCTCAGATAGTCATTTTTGGATTTGTTTTAATTTCCAGTACTTCCCTTTTCAGTCTTTGTGTTATATTGTTTAAAGTATTTTTATTTTGAGGTGTTCTGTTTTGTTGCCATTTCGTAATTTTCGTTTTTCAGCTACCATTTCCTTCACTTCTTTTGGATAATTAATTCCTTTATTATATTATTTTAAGGAGTTTGTTGAATATCTACTACGAATTTTTCTGCTTCAAAATTTAATTGTTCAGTTGTCTTGAATTCGTTTGTTCAATTCTTCAGCAAATCCTTCCTAATCTGTTCTCTTGTTTGTTAATGTTGGGTTTCTTCCTTTTCTTATTATATTTTCGCTCAACGTCAGAATCATTGGCGTATGATCTGAAGGGTGAGGTCTGAGGCTTTCTCTTGATCAGTTGGCCAAAAGTTGTTTTTCCAGTTGACATGTAACTACATCTTAGTTCAGCAGCTGCTTTATGCAATTCATTGCCTTTAGTTGTTGTCATTCTGGATTCCCATCTTGTATTTTTTGGGTTGAAATCATCTCCAATTATAAATTTTTCTCCCAGGTTGCTTAGGACATTCAAATAATTTTCCTTTTTTGATTCTATCTTGGAGGACAATAAAACAATGGAAATGATGATTCACCAAACCATACCACATATTCTTTTACTCGTCAAGTGTCTAAGTTATATGATAGTTGTCCCACTTTTTTAACAGCTTAGCGTTGGCTTCCGTTATTAAAGGGTTTCACAATTACGGCTTCCTCATGAATGCTTGTGAAGTTTCCGCCATACTGCATTTATCGAAAAAGTATTACTCAAGCGAGTGTTGAATTCAGCTGTCACTTATGTCATGGTACTTTTATGTTATCTGGTCGCATTCCTTTTTAATGTTCGTCGGTCTCTGTCAGTTAATTTGCATAGCATGTATCAGGAAAACCGAATCTAAGGTCGCATATCTCTAGTGATACTTATTCAATGAAATTAAGCTATTTTATTTTATTTTTTTTTACGTTTCAATTTACTTAATTTACTAGTTAATTTCAATTTACGGTCATTCAAAATCATTTTGTGGATTTTTTAAATGATTTCGTCGGTAACAATCTCTTTTGGGTGTTCACTGCGTTCACCGTTTTCGGTGTTCATTTCACCACGTCTAAACTTAGCATACCAATCCTTGATGGTTGATTTTCCTGAGGTAGTGCCCGGAAACTCGGCATCAAGCTAAGTTTTTGCTTCTTTAGTATTTTTGCTGCTTTTAGTATTTTTTCCCTTCAAAAAGCAATATTTTTCGCAACATGCGAAATTCCTTTGTATCCATTTTTTTCACAATAACAAAAGTTGCTTCACTCAAAATGATATAATTCACAAACTAATGATCCGACAGCTGTCAAATTTATATACACATTTTTTGAGGGTTAGGGCTAACTAAAAAACATATGGATTTAATTCTAGTAGCGTCATCTATGTGTCAAACCGGAGACTTTTCAATTAATCTGTTATTATATTTTGTTACAGATCTGGAAAAAGCATGTTGATTTAGTTTACGACACACGAAATGAATGTACCGATAACCTGAAATATCTGTACTCGATGGAAAAATATTGGGAACCTCTGTATCGCTTGGACCCACCGCAATTGGTTTCTCATATACCCACTCTCCTGCATGCGGTACGACTCGTCTTCACTACTTCCAGGTACTACAATAGTACCGCGAATGTCACGGCTATTTTGGTCAAGGTATCGAATCAGATCATTAAAAAATGTAGAGACTATTTGGATTGTGATGGAACGAAAACCGTCTGGAACCAACTGAAAAAAGTTGTCCTGGATAAAATAAAGGTTTGTTTCAATTGTTACTTTTTTTAGTTAATTAAATTTTAAACTACCCTTTTTAATCAAAATTATCAGTATTATTTTTCAGCTAGCTTGATATACGTTGAGGGGCAATGTTTGTATCTTCAAATCTTTATCCTATACAGCCTATAGAGTTATTTTGAGCAATTCATTCCGACTTTTGCTAACCGTATACCCTGAATTTCAGTGCAATGATCAAATTCTAGTAGGTTTGGTTAAGGGATGTTTCCACAATTTAAAATATTCGACATTCGGTATTCCCATATTCCGATAATTCATGGTCAGGGGTACTTTGAATGAATTTAGTCTGGCTTCGGTGGCCCTATATAGTGAATTCTGCTTAAATTCCACAATATTATCCTAAACACTTGTCATTAGTAGTTGATAGAAGAATTTTGTTCTATAGATTTCAATAAATCACCAGTGGTCTGATTATTGCTTAATGTAACATATATGTTAGGTAGTTGCATGATAATTTTTCCACTCTAAAAACGTATTTATTGAGAAAAATTGGTACATTATATATGAATTAAAATATTTGTCATCATTCTATACAGTTGTGTAGCATATTTCTGGCAAGATGGCGATACCGTGTCTAACGAACACTGTTGGTTTGTTAGCCATCCAATCATCGGTCTATTTTCGCATTTATTCAACATTTGGAAACTGTGTGCCAACTTGGGTGCTTCAAAATTTCCCATTCGAGCTGCAACCGTGCTACAACATGTTTCACAATCCTGTTTTCATGTGACCGAGCACTATTATGGAAGAAGATAATCCTGTCTGTTACTCGCTATTGCTGGTCGTGGCACCATACATAGCAACACTTTGTGGGCAAGGGTATCTCACTTTGTTGTCAATGTGGATACCTCTCCTGGACTAATCTATGGCTTCTTGCGCTTTGGTTTTTCGTATTGAATCCAACTTTCATTGCCAATCACAATATGCCGCAGGAAATTATAATTTTCTTACCTGGTAATTGATATATTTTTCGCCAATTTGTGTGGTTCCTTTCTCCTTTCCTTCCTTTCAGATCTTTTCCATAGAAATAGTTGATTCATCAACTTCTTTAGATGTCTGAAGATTTTCGAAAGTTTAAATGGGATTTTTGACCAATAAATTTTGCACTTCATAAGTGAATATACAACTACAGTTATTTTAAAAAGTATTATTCCCGCTTCAAAAAGTCCCCTTGTTAAAATCGTACCTGCTTCGCGGGAACTATTTTCTTCTGTTCTTCATCCTCATCCTCATCAGTGGCGCTCCTCAGCGCAGGTCTTCAGTGGCTTTAGCACTCATCATTTTTCCACTGTCATATCTTCGTACTTCCTTAGCGTCCTTACAGTTAAATGTTACAGGCACTCCACCTCCCAGTAGAAGGAGCAGAATCGTTCGAAACATAAAAATAATAATAGAAGCGAATCAAAATTATTAACAGATTCTACGCAAGATACAGAAACATAAATAGAAAAAACTATAATAATAAAAATTCTGACACCTACTAACTTGATGGAATCTAAATGGAATCTCAAAATTAGACCAATTAATGATACTTATTGCTACGTACAGGCCATTATATTTGTTTTTACAAGAAACTAACGTAAAACCCTCTCACAGTTTTAAATTAAAATATTCAGAAAAGACAGAATTATTAGCCAACGTGTATCATTGCAATAAGATCGTATTTGATTTTTAAGTAAGTTTATAAGTAAGTAGTAAGTAAGTTTTAAGTAAGTATTTGAGTTTTAAGTAAGGGTAGGTTTTAATGCCCACTTTGTGGATCTACTTCGTCAAACCAGAGTCACATATATGTCATTGGCATCTGGAGGACTCTCGTTCATAGATCCTCTCTCCTTTTAGATCTTTCCCATGGGATGTAAAAGCTTGGAAATAGTTGATCTGTCATGCCTGATGATTTTTTGAGTGTTGGAATGGGGGCTTCGACCAATAAGTCTTGCAATTCATTATCTTCGAACTTTTTTTGGTTCTCCAGACCATTCTTTGTCATTGAGATGACAATTACCACTTTCAAATCGTTGAAATCAAAACGTAGAATTAGGATGAGACAAAACAGCATCACCATAAGTTGATAAAAGTATTTGATGGTCTTCTGGTTGCAGAATTTTTCAAATCAAACAATAAAATTATGGTCTATCCAAAGTTGGTGTGAACATACGTCATCTAAATTTCTGACGTCAAAACGTCGCTTAACTCTGAGTTTTAGTTCAGTTTGGCTTTGATATATAACAACATTCTAGTATAAATTAAATAGTTCTTGTTTCCTTCGATGGTGTTTCCTTGTCAAGTCATTTTGATATCACTGTATTTTTTATTTTTTCTACTACTACCTGTGTATCTGTACTCTTGATAAAATTAACCACTGATTCTTCCTAATACATTTTCCATATCAGTGAAACAGTTGGTATTTACATATGTTAATTAAGTTGCTTATAATATCTTATTACTATTGTTTTGAAGAATTTTGCATACGTTTGACAACCGGAGGACTCTGACAGGCTGATTCGTTTACGTGTTCGAACGTATCAGACAGCATTGTATCCCTTTTTAACTACAATAAAATGAGAAAGACAACGTTGTCTGATTCTAAAACGAAAAATTTATAAGTTGTGGTAGGCAATATATTAAACATATTGATGACGTATTTTCACAGCAACTTTGGATAGAGTATATATTCTGAATAACTCAATAATACTGAATTGTTGATTGAAAGTTATCTGATTGCCATTCTATTAAATTTACCTCTTTCGTTTCAGACCTGTTTGGATGTTTATTTGAAGTATTATCAGTGCTTTAGGCGTACCAAGAAGGACATGGAGGACAACAACGAGAAACCGTTTGAATGTTCGGAGAGTTTTATTTTTGGAAAATTTGAAACGTTCAAGAAAAGATGCGAACAGGTTACAGTTTTACTTCTGGGGTATTTCAATTTTAACATGAAAATCTTTTAGATCGTTTACGTATTGGAAACAACCGTAAAATACTCGATTCTTCAAAGCAGTACCATCGAGGGCATCGACGTTTTCGCAGAGAAATTTAAACAATTTTTCAAAACTATTTCCTCGCAAAAATACGATGCCCTCAATCATCGCCTGCCGTATTTCGAGAACGATTTTAATACCTTTAAGCAGAACGTAGTCGATACGGAATGGGAACTTGAGGAATTTGTCGGAGCATCCTTGGATAAGATGTCTGATGTTGATAATATATTACGACTATTAAAAAGGTGTCTTAAAGCTCACGTCACTTGCCACTGTACTATAACAGAATTTGCTTTTTGATAGGTTCGAAAAATTGAACTTAGAGTGTCTTCATCTCGACGAGAGGTATCTAGAGGCCATGATGCTGTTTCAAATGGAGATCGAGATTCTTCGGGACAGATATAACGAGGAGAGACAGGCGCCTCAGCTACCGAGGAACATGCCTCCCGTCAGCGGAAGGATAATGTGGATCAGGCATTTTTATTCCAGGATATCGGAACCGATGGATATTTTTAAGACAAAAACAAGAGTGAGTATATGTTGCAGGTTGTTTTAATTAATGCAGCCATTTTTGTTGGTTGTTAAATATTTATATGTGAGTTCGGAAATTTGCTGTGTGATTAAATTATATAAAACCGTGATTAGAATCTTTTAAATAGATATTTTTTTATTCTTTGTGATTCCACAATCTGTCCTATAGGCAATAAGTATTTCTTATGTCTATATTATATATACATGGAATATAGAAAATGAATTCGTTAAGCGATCTCCTGTATAAAATATTATCTTAATTAATCTAGTCTAAAGTCTTTTTCTAAAGCTTATTTTAAAGTCTATATATGTCCAGTAATCAGATCAGGTGGTGTTAAACGTTTTAGTCTACTCACATCACTATCACATCGGATATTTGGCTGTTTAGCGAGTATGTTGGGATGCACTGACACTCCTTCAAAGTACTTCACACAAACATGTTGAATTACACTCGTGATATGTTCAAGAGGAATATTGTGTTGTATCACTTTATTTGAAATACAGTAGGGAGCATCAACAATGGCACGCAACACTTTGTGTGCTTTTAGTATGTGTTTCTTCTACGTTAGGCGTCGATCTAAGTGCATACCAAGATATTTAACATGTTCTGCTTGGGAGAGTTGACGATGATTGATATTCACTGGTGGACATGTTCTTCTACGCAGGGTAAACGTTACATGGGTGGATTTTGTTTCATTGGATTTAATGCGCCATGTCTTCAACCATAATTGTATTTGCTCCAGGTGGGTTTGTAGGTTTATTGATGCTGTGACTGGATCTTCATGGGATGCTAAGATTGCTGAGTCGTCTACGTATGTTGCCACAGTAGTTATTTTTGTGGTGCGAAAACAGATATTATATAGATTAGATATCTAATCTATTTATTTGCAACATATATGTAGGCAATACGTAGTTGTTTCAATCTGGTTTTAGCTTTATGTGAATATACGTTTGATTGGCCACAGTTTATGGTTCGAATTAAATAGTAATAAAGAGACGGACTAATGCCTTTCGGGTAACAACATTTTGAAATTATTGTTTCACAAACAGAATTGAAAAATGCTTTAAAATTTATTAAATTAGTCGAAATGATATATTGGTGATTCCAACAAATGCATTAAATATTGATCGACAATTTTTAAGCTACAACTGGTGGGTTTTCTTATGGTGACTTCTTTTCACATTATTTACCTTCTTTAAGCAATTTGTGCTAATCAAAATATTTGTTATGGATACCTAATAACCTAATAATAAGATTAAAATGATTTGGAAATACTTGGGCGATTTAAAATATCTTAATTGTTTGTTAGGATGATAATCTTGTACCTGATTATATTTTCATACACTATTTTCAGGTCATGAGGCATCGGAAGGTTCAAAAGTGCATTCAATTATTCAATGCAATGTCCATGTGTTTTGTTCATTATGAAAATATCTTTCATGATTCCTGGTATAACTATGCAGCACAGGTGAGTATCAAGAGCTTTCTTAAGTATTTCTCAATTATTCCTTATTTGGCCTATCTTTTATATAGTCGATCCAATAAATCAGCCAATGCACGTCATCAAAATTTATGGCGTCAGCACGTCGCCATTTTTCCGCATTAACTTAGAATGTTGGTTTACAATGTTTGTTGGTTTGTAACCCTTAATTATTATCACTGTGTTTTGATGACTGAACACTGAAGAATTTTATAGACATTTGAAAACAGTGCTGACTAAACCAACACATCACTAACATCAGAGAGTATTCTACATCCTTTTAATTAGGGTAAAATGAGAGGGAAAAAACCGCTAGAAGTTTTAAACGAATATTACATTTTAACAAACTGTATTTTATATGAAAAAAACAACATTTCTCACGTTTTGTAGTAAAGTTATAATAATTATTATTTAATTCACAGGTTAGATACTGTTTGATTAAACCAATTTTAATAAAAGACGATAAGACGCGAAGATATATAGTGAACTTTCATCCCTACATATCCGAAGTTATACGTGAGGCCGAATATATGTACAAACTAGACCTGGGTATGTTTCCATATGGATATACATATCACGTTAAAGTGGTTTCTATTTTGCAGAGGTCCCAGATGTGGCTCAAGTTTTGGTGTTTTGCAAGGACAAGCTGCTGGACTCTTTCGAAATGGTCAAGGCTCTGATCGACAGGAACGATAAAATCAGATCAAGCATACCGCCATTGTTTCTGCCGATGATGCGAGTGCAACTGATCAAAATGGAGAACGCCTTTATGCCTGGATTCTCGACGATTACGTGGACGTCGTTGAAAATACCGGAGTTCTGCCACGAAGTAACGGACGTGCTGGATTATATCGAGATGTTCGTGAAGGAGGTTCGCGACATGAAGGAGGCGAGGATCGATGAGGTTCTGGAGACGGTGGCGATGACATCGCTGGTTTATTTACCGACAGAGCCGATACCTCCGAGTGAATTTCTTCAGGAAAATATTAATTATTCACAGCAAATAGGTATTACTTACATGGTGCATATGAGTGAATGGCGGTGATGAATGTTATCGGTGATGATATGTTATAGTGTAAATCGTTAGTGTCGTATTTTATCGCCGTTCAACAAGTCGTCTTCTTTCCATAAAATAAAACAGACTTTTAAGAAAAATAACACGACTCTACGAAAACATTTAAACGTTCACACAGCGCTACTAGATGGCCCTAGAGTGATAAACAACGATCAGGTTTTATAGTTTTGTACAAATCTATAATACCTTAAAATGTCGTCGCGAAAGTGTAAATATGATGCCGATGCATTTTGTTATATATGTGGGCAATTTATTACAGTTCGAGGCTTAAAATACGTATTAAATACATCTCACATTCTCTGTGAAGCTTACGAAGCATATTTTAACTGTCCTGTTCGGAATCAACACAAGACATGGGCTCCACATGTTGCTTGTAATGAAAGTAAAAGATATTTGGCAGGTAATCAGCAAATATTAATTAAATGGTGAATTAAATATAATAAACATATTAAATTATATTTCTATATTTTAGTTTAACCTCAGAAGCGTTTGAATACTTGAGGAATTTTTTTCCGAAATTATCAGAAGCAAAGGTTAAGGCTGGGGTTTTTGTTGGTCCGCAAATCAGACAGATTTTCGACGATGAAACGTTTCCAACGCTGCTGCATCGTACTCAAAAAGCGAATTGGAACAGTTTGAAAGCAGCCGTATCTGGATTTTTAGGAAATAACAAAGCTGAAAACTACAAAAAGCTAGTTGAAAATATGCTAAAAAAATTTAAGACCATGGGCTGCAATATGTCATTACAAGTTCACATGTTGCATGTTTATTTAGATAAATGCAAAAAATTATGGGAGCATATTCAGAAGAGCAAGGGGAACATCATCATTATGTGCTTCGAACAACGTTATTAATGAAATATAATGCAAACATGACTATATTTAGGGTTTATTAAGAGAAACATAATGAACATAATGAACATTACATTTATGAACATAAAAGAAGTAAAAGCGTGCACTTTTAAATTATTTTCTACTTTTTTTTAAGTTATTTTGATAACAAAAACAATTAAAATGTTCATTTAAATGGTTTCATTTTCAATTAAAAATTAACACCACAGATTTAGGAAAATATCGGTCAAGCGGTTTCCTAAATAAAAAAGCAAACTTTTTCATGCCATATATTTTTGTCGTCTAATTATGGCCTAAAGAATTGGAATTTAATGCTTTAAAGTCAAAGACAAGTTTTGTGTGTGTTATAGTTGTGTTCTAAATCCTTTCTCATTTTATAACTGGCGTAGTTGGTAGGATCCGGGGAGATCATAAGATCTCTTTTGAATTCATTCAAAATAAGACAGGTTGACCATAAATTGCTATTCATTTCGAAGTTCATCGAAGCATTTCTTGCTACAATTAAGGGGAGTTCAGGCAAAAGTATGCTGAATCTATAAGGTCACAAAAGGTGGATTGAAGATGCTCAAGGCTCCCTTACTAACTATTCCAATTAGGAAACATTAAAGATTTTAAAAGCACCCCTAGTACGTGAATTACCGGCACGCCAAAATCGCTGTATTGCTGTTTAACGAATCGTCTCTTCTTTCCATAATATAAAATAGTTTTTTTAAGCAAAATATTACATTTATGCTCTAAATCGGTTCCAATTTTATAACTTGTATACAGAATGATAATTTTTGTGCGATTATGTATATCGCAAATACCATTTAATTCAAGGTCGTATCTTGCGTTAATTTAATTAATATTGCTGCAAACTTGACTTCAGCTTTGAGAAACAATCTTGAAAAGAATCGAATCACTCTTTTTGTAGCGGGAAGAGAAGTTTTTGAGAAGAATACATATTTGTTCGTATCTTCACTAGCTGCGTGAAAATTATAAATAACAAGAAAACTTAAGTCGGCTTCATAGCCGCAGTGTTTAGTTTGTTTGCGGTTAGCTGCAGTAGCAATTTTAGTTAGTGGTGTTTCGCATGTTAGATTTTACCTTTGCAGAAGATCCATTTGGTTATAATATTTTGGCGTTTTCTTGATAAAGCATTAACTTTTTTATCCAACGATATAGCCTAGATCGTCAGCAAATAACAGATATCTTATAACTTTCATTTGTTAGCTACTTAATTATTAATCTATATAAATAAAATTCAATAATTCTTTTTTATTGTGTTCCTTATTGTCAGGAGAAGGTTTGTGAAAAAATAATTAGAAGAAGGTTACGAAAATTTTGTTTTATATTTAAATCTCATAATATGAAGAGAGTGATACAGAACACTATTAACAAAACATTGACAGATCCAATTATTACAAGTGTAAATAGGAATGAATAATAAACAGAAGATAGACAAACAGCTGGATGATATGTCCTATATAGTCATCATGAAGTACATAGAGAAGCTCATAGAAAATATATTCAGTCAGTAAAAGCGTTTAAGCAAAGGAATATTTGAGTTATCCCCCTATCCAGCACGATCTGATCTCGGAACATTTTCTATGTACGATTTGTAAATATAATGCATATTTTCGAGACACGCCTCTCATGTAGGAACATGAGATGACAAATGAACAAAGTAGAGCTCTTTTAGAGTCAATAATTCTTTCGAAAATGTCGTATTCATTCATTAAATGGACTTAATGGATATGGGTACACGTTGAGCTTATTTTTGAAACTAGTATACCTAGTATTTAACAGGTTAATTGAAAAGTCCCCGGCCTGACATATAGATGGCGCTACTAGAATTAAAACCATATGTCTTTTAGTTAGCCCTAGCCCTCAAAAGATGCGTGTATAAGTTTGACAGCTGTCGGATCAATTTGTGAATTATAGCATTTTGAGTGAAGCAACTTTTGTTATTATGAAAAAATGGATAAAAAATAATTTCGTGTGTTGATGAAATATTGTTTTTTGAACGGAAAAAATACAGTTGAAGCACAAACTTGACTTGATGCCGAGTTGCCGGACACTGGTTAAATGAGCACCGAAAACGGTGAACGCAGTGGACGCATTGGACGGCCAAAAGAGGTTGTTACCGACGAAATCATTTAAAAAATACACAAATTGATTTTGAATGACCGTAATTTGAAACTGAATGAAATAGCAGACTCTCTAAAGATATAAACTGAACGTGTACATCATATCATTCACGAATATTTGGGTATGAGAAAGCTCTGTGAAAAGTGGGTGCTGCGCAAGCTCACTTTTGACCAAAAACAACGATGATTTGGAGCAGTGTTTGAAGATGATAAAGCGTAATAAACCCGAGTTTTTATACCGATATGTGACAAAGGATGAAATATGACTCCATCATTTTACTCCGAAATCCAATCGGCAGTCATCCGAGTGGCACACGATGAACCTGCTCCTAAGCGTGAGAAAACGCAACAGTCGGCTGGCAAGGTTATGGCGTCTGTATTTTGGGATGCGCATGTAATAATTTTCATTAACTACCTTAAAAAAGGAAGAACCATCAACAGCGACTATTACACAACTTTATTGGACCATTTGAATGATGAAATCGCCGAAAACGTCCGCATTTGAAGAAAAATAAAGTACTGCTTCACCAAGACATTATACATTAGTACTGCACCGTGCACTCATTGAAAAAGATGGCAAAAATACATGAATTGGGCTTTGAATTGCTTCCTCATCCATCGTATTCTCCAGATCTGACACCTAGCGACTACTTTCTGTTCTCAGATCTCAAAAGTATGCTTGCTGGGAAGAAATTTTCGTCGAATGAAGAGGTGATCGCCGAAACTGAGAAACTGAGAAAACTGACAAATAGTATTATAAAAATGGTATCGAAGAGTTGTCGCTATAATCAGTATTACCCTTGAAGATCATTATGTTGAATAAGAAAAACTAATTTTACCGAAAAAAATGTGTTTTACTATGGTAGGCCGGGGACTTTTCAATTGACTTGTTAATAATTAAGGGCATATTCAAAAATTTGGAATTGTAAAAATTTGATAAAACGATTCTCCACATTTTCAAAGCTTGATCTTTTGAAAATTTTTCTTAAATTGATTCTTTAAATTTTAAATTATTTTCGGAGATATTGTTTTTTCAGGGGTGCGGAATACGCTCAAATCTTTAAACGCTTTTTTGCTAGAAATTACTATTTTCTAGATTTTTGATACGATATCTTAAGTTCTATTGAACCGATTTACTTGAAATTTGGTGTAAACCTTCTCTATGCATTTTTTTATCGAATCAAGTTTTGGAAGTGTTCAAATATCCGGTCTAGAATACCCCCTTAACATACATGTAAATAGGAAGAAGAAAAAAGAGGAGGCCCAAGTAATATTGACAGTATACGGCAAACGAAATACTGAACAGAGAGGAAAACCGGGATCAAAACGAATACCATAATAATCCAAGCTGTTAATTATTAAATTATGCTATAGTATAAATTATTTCTTTTACAGTGAAGGAAATTCTGTTGAAATCATCTACCATCGAGAAATGTGTCACCGACTTGATCAACAAATTCGTGGACGTCATCGACGCTCCCGAACTACAAAAGGACAAATACAATTGGCTTGATCCAGACAAAGCCGTCAGACCGATTGGTTCCAATTCTCGTCTCATGACCACGGCCGATGCCGGTTTGTTATCAAAGTTCCTCGTTCGAACTCAACGTTTTAACATAAGTTACGTTAGCTTTTAAGGACATAGACAGGAACGTGCCTTTGGATTTGTCCAACATTCATGCTGATTGCGTTGAGATGTTCGCATACTTTAACATGAAATTTACTGATGTCTTAATTAAATCTACCAAATATTCATTGGAGAAGGTGAAGAAACGCGCCACTAGGTATAACGTTCATGTAATATATCTGGCTCAAACATTAGCAGTTGTTTTTTCAGCATTGGCGAAAATACAATTCCTCTGATGATCACATCGATGATCCTCCAAATTCCGCTTGCTACCATCAGTCCCAATTTGGATGATATCCAAAGTCATTTCTCTCAGGTTCTACAGAATATTCTCGATGTTAGTAAACAGATCGGACTGTGGGGTCAAGGAGGTATTAAATCGGCATTGAAAGGAGGTAATCTTACTTTTTATCTTAATATATTTTTAACAATTATGAGTTATTTTTATTAACCCACTTCATATTTTTTTAATGTATGTCCGCCTGACAAACCTGCAGAACAAGTCGAATCTTACAGGCCTATTTCGCTATTACCTGCAATATCAAAGCTATTTGAGAAACTAATATTTAAACGTGTCAAACATTTGGTAACAATACCAGATTTCCAGTTTGGTTTCCGAAATCACCATTCAACAATCGATCAAGTGTACAGAGTAACTGCGGCTATTGAAAGAGCGTTTGAGGAAAAACAATACTGCCCTGCAATATTCCTGTATGTCTCACAAGCTTTTGATCGGGTTTGGCACTTGGGATTAATCTGTAAGATGAGCAAATTGTTACCACGTAACTATTGTCAATTGTTGGAGTCATATTTATTCGGAAGGAAATTTAGTAGTTTATTGAGTAAATATCTAACACTAAAAGGAGAAAAATTAAATATTTTTACAAAAAAAATTGAAACGACTTCAAAAAATAGATAGGGAACTCCCTAAAATGTAAAAAATAATCAAACTTAGACTTTTAACACAAAAAAAATGTTTTAAAATAAAATATGTACGTAATTAAATAAAAATCAGTTTGAAGTCGAAAAACACCCTAGGCTGTGGATTCCTGGCACAAGCATCCTAATTTAGGGTTTAAGGCCACCAAAGGCGGACTGAAGTTGTTGTGAACTAACAGAGTTTACTAGAATTTGGACAGGAGCTTGCAGTTCAACGTGAATGGTCATCAAATGTGGATTGTATTGTGGATAGTTTTAGTTCAATTTCCCATTCCTTTAATTTCACACCCTTTCACATATCATAATGCATATTCATGTTTTTAAATTATCCATATAGTACGCTTAAAACTCAATATTTATGGTTATTAATTTTGATTATAGCGGGTACATCCAAACCGAAGAACTATTACAAGTCCGTTTCTGAAAACAAGGAAATTGTCAGGGTCTATGTGAGCTTGCAGGGTATCATGTATGTCTTAAATCCTGACGTGGCGAGTCTATTAAATGCAAGTTAAACGTCATATTTAAAAACAAAAAACAAAAACTACGCTGCTCTTCTTTAGAAATATCTGGAATGGAAATATCTTTGGGTGGAGGACCGAGATAAAGTAATAGACGAGTTCTGCGAGAAAGAACCGCTGATTGTGGAAATATCAGAAAAATTCTCCGAGTACGATGCTAGAGCAGAAGAAATTCGTCAGCTTCCCGACAAACACGATGTGGGTGCTATTAGAATATCCATGGGTAAAGTATCCACGCATAATATAAGCTTATCGAAACATTTCTGCATTATAAATAATCAACATTACTTTCAGAGAAAATGAAGCTCGCTTTATTGGTGGAATCGGAAGCCTGGAAACATATAATGGGCTACAATCTAAGCTGCAGGTACAAGAAGAAGCTAAACAGCATGGTGGACTTCATTAAAACTCAAGAGAAAATCCTAAACAAGCCCATTCAGGACCTGGACGATTGCAGGTGAGATTTTATTTCCTACTGGGACGCTGATATCGACAATAAATTATTTTTGACTGTAGGAACGCTATGGCGTGCTTAGCTACTATTCGGGAGAATTTCATAGAAATGGACTTGGACCTCAGCTTGATGGAGGAGGCTTACAGTACGTTTGGAAAATTCAAAATCGACACACCTAAAGAAGATATCGAACGTGTTGAGAGTTTAAGATTCAATTTCCAGAATATGGTTACACACGTGAGTAATACCAATTCTGTTTTGTCAATATGGATGTTCTTTGCATCTTTTAAATATCTGCAATATACTGTGAAAATATAATAATATTTAACAGCTTTCGTAGGTCAAATTGTAGGTCAGCCGATAGCTTTCACAGAAGTTCTAATTTTATTTCAAAGCAGAGAAAGCTTTGTGTTCATTAACAACAAAACAAAAACACTTTAAGTACGTTTAACATAAATGCAAGTTTCTATAAATGTTCATCCAATTATTGTATATGAGATTAGAATTTACTTCCATGTTTTTGAAGCAAAATAGGAGTAAGGCTAAGAGAGTAAGGAAATAAGACTTTGGCAACAAAGACAGTTATAATTCATAAATATGCCAATCATACCACCAGATTAGATCTGAAAGACATTCAAAGTGTTAAAGTAATACACATACACTCTCATACACGCTCACATAAATTAATTTAGAACAAAAGCAGAGCAGATTAAACTAAAAATCAAAGAACAGTACTGGTTAATCTAAGAAACTTGACTAAATATCAAAGAATGCTTGTAGATCAATGCAAGTAAAACAGAACAAAGTAATAGATTAATTTAGAAATTAGGATAGCAAGAAACGATCACAAATATCAGGAAATTATAGCACAACTGTTGTAATACCCACCCTATTTGCCCGATTTAGCTCCCTATGATTTGTGACTATCCTTAAATCCTAAGAAAATCATGTATACAAAATTATTTTAATCAAACGTAGAGATAATAAAAGCCGTAGAAATGCATTTAGACAGTTTTTTTTTGGATTCCTACCTTAGGAATATACACATTTTTTGAATAAGTGCTAGTATATTCAGATCTAGGCAGATTATAAGGAATAACAAGATATACGTGCCACCGAGAAAAATGTCGATATTTCGATATATTAATATTTTTAAAATTATTGATATATCGATTTCGATATTTTTAAAAATATTTATTGATATTTTTTATAAACCCTTACAATTAAGTACTAAAATATTGAAGTACTAATTTAAAAGGTTTATAGAAATATATTTAATTTTTTGGAAAAAATATCGAAAAATATGGATAAATTAAGTACCAATTTAAAAGGTTTATAGAAGAAATGTATTGTTTTTGAAAAAATATCGACCAAAAATATTAACATTTTTGTCAAATAATATCGATATAACGATATCTCGATATTTTTTCGGCATACCTAAGTGTTAATTGCTAATGGCAATAATCAGTAAAATTAGGTCAGGTCATGATTACTTCGTTTTTAGAGTTATAGTTTTTCAGCAAGTAAAGATTACCCAAAAACTATAGTTTGTATCAGTTCAGCACAAATTATGTTGGCATCTTCGCTATATTTAGTTCTAGAACATCGTTTATCAAGTTTAATATGTGTGGTGGTTTGATGGTTCAGTTTTTCTGAATTTGTCAAATTCTAAATCTATGTTAATTCATATTTTAAGTAAATTTTATTTCAACGAAACTAAAAATAGTGTTTATGATTTTAGAAGCAATTTTTAATGTCAACACAATTTTTCAGTTTTGGTATTAGTTAATAATAAAAATATATATAAATACGCCATTTATTCTTGTCTTTTGATGGTAACTGAAGATTAAATTGGAATTAAACCTTAAATTAAAAATTAAAAAACTTGACATTATCAATTTTAGTAGTTTTAGTAAATTAAGTTTACAATAAATAATAATTCAAATTATTTGAAGTTTTTTGAATCAATTTAGTATTTAAGTTAATAATTGAGATTATTAAAAGATCAGTCTATTAAAATAAATAATGTCGTATATAAATAAGCGTTCTCAAGGAAAGTTTATTCTATATTTGATAATTTGGGATTCTTTTAGTCTAAAACCGTACAAGAAGATATTTGTGAGGTACAAGGACCTCTGTTAGAAGAGCTAACAAATGGTGTAGCTACCTTCAAAGAGGAAGTAGAAGCATTTGACAAAGACTTTGAGGAAAAGGGTCCAATGATCCCTGGTCTTAGTGCAAGAGAGGCCAGCGACAGAGTATTGGCTTTTCAAGATCGTTTTGATGAATTATGGAGGAGATTCGAGATGTATAGTAGTGGAGAACGACTTTTCGGGTAACACGATGGCAACACAATAATTATACGTCATATGAATCATACGATACTAATATTTAGACTTGAGGTGAACGATTATCCGATTCTGCACCAGAGAAAAAAGGAGTTTACTTTACTGAATAAGCTCTATGGCTTGTATCTTGCAGTCAATCAAAGTATTGATGGGTATTTCGACATATTGTGGAGTGACGTAGATACTGAAGTTATTTTTGCTGAGCTCCAGGAATTTCAAAATAGGTTTGCTCGTTCTTTCGTGACTAAATAACTGAATACTGAATATTCTGTTAGGATATTAAATACCTTTTCACTATTGTTTTGGGAAAATTATTTATTGAAAATATTTTTAATTTATTTTAGGTGTCGTAAGTTACCAAAAGCCATGAAAGACTGGCCTGCCTTTATAGATTTGAAGAAGAAAATTGACGACTTCAGTGAAACTTGTCCATTGTTAGAACTTATGGCCAACAAGGTATTTAATACAGATAGTCTTCATGTTAAAAGTGTTGTATTGTTGTAATTTTTCAGGCCATGAAAGACCGTCACTGGAAACGATTAACAAACTTGACCGGGTATCAGTTTGACGTCGAGTCTCCAACGTTTACCTTGAGGAATGTGATGGAGGCGCCGCTGTTAAAGTACAAGGATGACGTGGAAGATATATGCATCAGCGCTGTCAAAGAGAAGGACATTGAGGCGAAACTGAAGCAAGTTATCGCGGATTGGGCCGTCGTTGAATTGTCGTTCAGCCATTTCAAAGCCAGAGGAGAACTTCTGTTGAAGGGCAGTGAAACTGGGGAGATTATCACGACCTTAGAGGACAGTCTAATGGTCATGAACTCTCTATTAAGTAATCGGTACGATTTAAATATAGAGCTTTTAGAAATATTAACTTTCATTTACTTTCAATCAATGTCTTAAAACTTTTTCCTTTATAATTTCTATTTTATAGATATAATGCACCTTTCAAGAAGGATATACAGTTGTGGGTGCACAAATTAGTGACGACGTCAGAGATTTTGGAGAAATGGTTAATTGTGCAGAATCTCTGGGTATATTTGGAGGCTGTTTTTGTCGGTGGCGATATTGCTAGGCAACTTCCACAAGAGGCCAAGAGATTTAGCGTAAGATAAACGTATTTTTATTTCTTAATAATTTACTGGCGATTTCTGAAATAATTTACTTGACAAAATGACACATACTGAAAAGTGAAGCCTGTTACTGAAGCCTCATGAAGTTGTTTATGAATGTACCTAATTAGAATGAACCAATAGAATATCTAGGCCTGAAAACTGGAACTTTTTGAAAATATAGTATTAATTAAGTACAATAATAGATAATTAAAAAACAGTAGTTATATATTTTTACCAGTATTTCGTAAATTATTTTATGATATTCAGCGGTAGTGAAAATGTTTTCAACGTATTTTTTCTTATAGAACATTGACAAATCCTGGATTAAAATTATGACTAGAGCTCATGAGATTCCAAACGCAGTTGAATGTTGCACAGGGGACGAAACCATGGGGCAATTGCTACCTCACCTGTTGGAGCAGCTGGAAACATGCCAGAAGAGTTTAACTGGATACTTGGGTATGTAGAAAGGTTTTACTTATTGTTGTTCTTAACCCCAAATCGATTCCAGAATCCAAGCGATTGTGTTTTCCAAGATTTTTCTTTATTTCCGATCCGGTGCTTCTGGAAATTTTGGGGCAGAGCTCGGACCCATCTTCCATCCAACCACACTTGCTCAGTCTTTTTGACGCTGTATACTCGGTATAATAAATAGGTACTTATCTTGAAAAAAATCTATTCATTTTCAATTTTTAGGTTGATTTTGACGAGAAAAAGACCGATACCATCATTGCCATGAAGTCAAATTTAGGCGAGAAAGTGTTGTTTGAGAAACCGGTAGTTTGTCAGGGTGGAGTTGAATTCTGGTTAAATAGTTTACTGTCGATGGTCAGGGAGACTGTCAAGGGAGTTATAGCAGCTCAAGCGCAATGTTTGGTTGATCCTGATTATGATTTTATTGCTGGATTTGTGACTTTCTGTGGACAGGTTTGATGCTCCTTAATCTTCTTTTTTTAAATCCTTAGTTATGTCCATTATAATTTATTTGGATTTATTATTTTGTCTTTATATTTTGTTTTTCTGGTATTAAGCCAAATTCTTCATGTTTTATTTATTATCGATACTTATAACTACAATACTGAATTATTATAATAAGACTTTAGTCGATTTAGTCTAATTATTCAGTGTAAGGCGTTAAATGTTGCTGATGACTTTATATAACTTATTTTTTTTAATATTTAATTATTACATTGTTATTAGTGGTTATCGTCTAACCTACAATTTGTCTTATATGATAACTTAAATCTAGGTATATAACTATCTCAGTATCTGGTGAAATAATGTTTATACATGCACTGCTGTATTTTTTATTATATGCACCTCACTACACAACACTACGTAAGATCAGATGGTTTGATTCTTTTGAGTCTGTGTCCTGTTCTGCTGGTATCCAAAAGCTGCAATATTTCAATATTCACATGAGAATGGAGTCATCCTCATCCTCCTTGTAATTCTCTTGATTTTTTGACTGACTGAGGGTATCTGAAAGTCTCGATTATTACCTACAATCAGTACTATAGTATTTGGGTGCGCCCACAATACCTCTCAGGACTTTGTTCTGAAAAATTTGTATTTTATTTATGTTACTCTTTGCAGAACATCCCCATAATTGAACTCCGTATAACCTTATAGATTTCAGTATTTACTTATATAATAGCAATTTATTATGTGCGGATAATTATGATTTTCTTCCAATTAGCCTATAAACTGTGAGGTGTGAGCAAATTCATTGCCATGGCGCAAAAGCCATTAATGTACAAACTAACATCATCAATAATATCATCATCATCAACATTAAAGGGGTTAATTGTAATTCAGTAATCATTCATCATCATTTATCTGTGTTTTTTCATATATTCATGAATTGGTTTGACTAAAAACTATGTTATCATTTTTAAACATTATTGCACTTAATATCATTTGTAAGGCACAATTTAATGGACAAAAATCAGTATTACACAACAAATAAACAATTAGCTTGGCTGGAAATGTATAAATACATTCTAGACATGCTTGCTGGTTAATAATAAGAATTTCGTTACTTTTTGAACCTTGATTCTTCCTGACATTTTTTTACTCACAAATTTAATTTATTATTTTGCAACCACAAAAAATTGTCCAAATACCTCCTTTAATTCAGAAGCGTATATTTTGATCATAGTATTATCGTTGAAAATGTTCTTAATAGGCAGGACTGGTTGGTATCCAGATTCTTTGGACGAAAGAAGCAGAAGTGGCGATCAAACGAGCCCGATTCGATAAAATAGCAATGAAAATTACGAATCAACGATTTTTGGACTTGCTGAACTCACTCATCGATCTAACCTCGAAAGATTTAACGAAAATGCAGCGAACTCAGTTCGAAACTATGGTTACAATTCACGTACATCAAAGGTAAATAATAATCTCTATATCAGTAATAATAATTTGTGTTAATTTATATTTTGTAGAGATATATTTGATAATATATGCAAATTAAGGGTAAAATCATTGTTGGACTTTGAATGGCAAGCTCAATGCCGTTTCTACTACAATGAGGACAATGATGACGTCCTAGTCCGCATTACGGACGTCATTTTTCTTTATCAGAATGAGTATTTGGGCATTACCGAAAGATTGGCCATCACTCCTTTAACTGATCGCTGTTACATAACATTAGCTCAAGCAATATGTTCGTATTTATAATGTGCTTGTGTTTAAGGATTTTGATACAGAATTTTTCCGTAGGGATTAATATGGGAGGAGCTCCTGCCGGTCCTGCAGGAACAGGAAAGACAGAGACCACTAAAGACATGGGCAGGACATTAGGAAAGTTTGTGGTAGTATTCAATTGTTCTGATCAGATGGATTTTAGAGGACTGGGGAGGATTTTTAAGGTATGTGAGTTAATTTTGATGGATATTTTAATTTGAAGTAACCGTTGAATAATGTGTTGGTTACTTTTGAATAAAACATATTTAAGTAGAATAACTTGATTAAATCTACATAACCTTCTTTTTATAAAAAAAACGGAACTTACTGATAATATTGGTTCTATAGATGCTTCAAAATATATTTGTAGATAGACAGGTTCTTATATTATTTGCGTTATTCTTTCTGTGCGTTTTAATTTAACTTAGAATATAAGGCTAAAATATTTTGATTTGTTATCAACTAGTTACTGCGACTAAGTATGTCGTTGATGCAGTTGAAATTTGTTGTTGAATTTGGTCTGCTGTAATACTAAAACTGTAAAGTTGCGCTTTTTGCTTTATTAACTTTATTAACTTGTGCTCCAAATTGGTCATCATATCTTAAATGAAGGAAGCATCATTCCCAGTTTCCCCATGTAGTGAATTGAGGCAAATATTTCTCATGGAATGCATTTCAAATTTGTGAGAAAATCCTCTAGTGATAAAAATAGAAATATTCAAAAAATATAATATACAGAGAATAGACAAAATAATATGAACACCTTATAATATAGTAGATCTTGTTGCATATTGGCAACATTGCCTTCGTCTAAATAACCTGGGTCAACACAAAATTTTACTTTGACTTAAAAGCATTAAATTCCAATTCTCTAGGCCGTAATTAGACGAAAGAAAATATATGGCATGAAAAAGTTTTGCTTTCTTATTTAGGAAACCGCTTGAACGATATTTCTCAATATCCGTGGTGTTAATTTTAATTGAAAATAAAACCATTTAAATGAACATTTTAATTATTTTTATTAAGTTTTACTATCAAAATAATTTACAAAACAGCAGAAAATAGTTTAAAAGTGCACGCTTTTACTTTTTGTTTTATGTTCATAGGTACTATGTCTTAATAAACCCCAAATATAGTCTCCCATCATGTTTTCATTGTATTCATATATGTATAACATCATCAAGCAAATTCCACTGTTTTAAGCGAGAGCCTAAAAGCTCTACTTTATTTTTTGGCAAATTTAAATCCCGAACTAAGTCGTTAAAATCTTCTGTAGTAATAAGATGGTGTTTTGGTTGTTCTGGTGTAAATAAAAACTCCTTATCGGAATTACTTTTATGAGAACTAAGAGATGAGCTACTTTTCTGCGATAATTTTTTCGGTGGCTCAGGTACTGGTCGTGTCAGTATGCGACTAGAGCAGAAGAGATTCCAGATCAGGATATTCGATAGGTTTTGCACTTTTACCTTTATGTCTTCTACTCGAATTCACAATGCAAAAGTAGTAGCAGTCGTTAACGTGATCTTTTGGTTATCGCCGGATTCTTGGTGTTGCAAATTTCATTAACCTTTTCTCACCTAAAATATAGAAATAGAATTTAATATGTCTATTATATTTAATTCATCATTTAATTAAAATTTGCTGATTACCATCCAAACATATTTTACAACTATGACAAGCAACATGTGGAGCCCATGTCTTGTCTTGATTCCGAACAGGACAGTTAAAATATACTTCGTAGGCTTCACAGAGAACGTGATATGTATTTAAGATATATGAGTACGAATATGAGTACGAATTTGAGTTGTATTACTATAAATATTACAAAAGCAAACTTTATACCAAAAAAAGGTATTTTCTTTTCGTTTTTGTTCATAACTAAGCGGAAAATCATAATCATACACTTTAGGACCAAGAACGAAAATTTTTTCAAGAGTCGTGTGTCGTGTGTCGTGTGAGAGTCATAAGAATATCAAATGCCTTGGCTTCTCTCTTCTTAACAGAAGTGCACCGTTATGGGGAGTTTTAGAATATAAAGGAGGAGTAGATTTCGATCGCTAACATCATTGAAGTAATTGGCGAATGTTTTGGTACAAGAATTGGTCAACATTCCATTGGAAACTATTCAGACACTCTACGATGGCTGATTCAACACTTTATTAATAAATAATTATAGTGTATATGTCATGTGCTCATATTATTTTGTCCACTCCCGTAGATATTATTTTGTTATTAACGTAATATGAATATTTTTAGGGTCTAGCTCAGTCAGGAACATGGGGATGTTTCGATGAATTCAACAGGATCGAGCTTCCCGTACTTTCCGTAGCGGCCCAACAGATTTACATAGTACTACAGGCCCGAAAGGAACGGAAACCCGTTTTTATTTTCATGTAATTATTTATGATATAACAGTCTTCAATTTTATAATAAAATCTCTCTGAAGGGATGGTGATCACGTCTCCATGAACATAGAATTCGGAATATTCTTGACTATGAATCCCGGTTACGCTGGACGACAGGAACTTCCCGAAAATTTGAAGATAATGTTTAGGAGCGTCGCCATGATGGTACCCGATCGACAGATCATCATTCGAGTGAAAATGGCTTCTTGCGGCTTCAAAGAGAATGTGATCCTATCCAGGAAGTTTTACACGTTGTATCAGTTGTGCGAAGAACAACTCTCCAAGCAGGTGCATTACGATTTTGGCTTGAGAAACATCTTGTCGGTGTTGAGGACACTTGGTGCTCAGAAACGAAGTCATCCTACAGATACCGAGGAGACTATAGTGATGAGAGTACTGAGGTAACTTTTCCAACAGCATCGTGTTTGTTTCTGAGACTCCATTTATCATAGGGACATGAATTTGAGTAAACTGATAGATGAAGACGAGCCCTTGTTTTTGTCTCTAATCGAAGACATGTTCCCGGGTATTAAATTATCGACGCACTCTTGGAAGGATCTCCAGAAAGCGGTGACGAACGTTTGTAACGACACTGGCTTGATCAATTATCCGTCTTGGAATCTAAAAGTAGTCCAACTGTATGAAACATCTTTGGTTAGACATGGGCTCATGGTGCTAGGTGAAAAACTACTTATTTTACTTGGTTAAAATGATTATTTATATATTTTTTTGGTATTTTATAGGACCTACTGGTGCTGGAAAGACCATGTGCATGCATACCCTTATGAAGGCAATGACTGAAACTGGATTACCCCATCGAGAGCTGAGAATGAATCCTAAAGTTGTTGTTTGTTGTAAAATACATTTCAATTGTATTTTTCTTGCTCTGTTTTAGGCTATCACAGCTCCTCAAATGTTTGGAAGGCTTGATGTGGCAACTAATGATTGGACCGATGGTATTTTTTCGACGTTATGGAGAAGAACGCTTAAATTTAAGAAAACGGATTATTGCTGGTATGTATATGGAATCAATAAATTATATAGAATTTTAAAATATGTCTCTGCAAGTTTAGGTCTATTCGTATTTTAATTCTTCTTGTGAAGACTGCCTGGTATTATGCAAATCATTGATACAAAGTTATTGTTGTAAGTTGTAAGTCCCATATATTTGTTGCATCCTTTGTTCAATTATATTAGAAGAATGATGGAAAAATAATAAACCATGAATAATTCTTGGAGACAGTCTATAAACCACACAGAAAACTCCTATTTCTATATGACTTCTCGTAACAAACCAACATAACCGTTAAATGCTTGACTCCTCCATCTGCTATTCGACCTATTATACATTCATACAGTTTACTACTTCTTATTCCATCCGAAATGTATGAATTGGAAAAGATAAAGCACATAGATAGAGCCAATCGGAATTGAGTGATGGAAGTTCATTCATTCAAATTAAGTAATTCAACATTTTAACTTGTCAGAGGAGAAAGTTCTAGCTGCTAACTAAGTTCAAAGCTACAACAATACAATATTCTGTAGAATATCAGAGCCTCGAAGTAAAAAGGAAAACCAAAAGAGCTATTAAAACGTTTATAATAAAAAAAAATTCTACCAAGATTATTACAATAAACACTAATAATAACTATATTTAACTGTTATAATTGTCTATGCTATATTCTAAACGTTATAGGATAAAATTAGGCATGGGATAATAGCATAATATGAAATATTGTATCAATTGTTTTTGTTGAATATTGGTTATTTGCAGGAATTCTTGAACTTAAAGAAACTTGTAACTAAGGAGCATTGATTTTTTGTTGGAGTATCTAATAAGCTTGATTTAAGTGAGAGAAGTTGTAGTGGGTGGTTTCCTAAATTTAAGGACAGTGAATTTAAAGTTGAACTAAGATAAATGACGAAAAGTCGAAAGGAATAACCATTTTTTACTATAAATACACTATCAAGCTGTTTTGTATTGCAAGCAGATATTGATTCTCGTTTCATTACTACGTATTTTGAGTAGTTTTTGGAATGCTTTAGGTTGTTACAAGCTAGTTTCCTTGGGCAATATTGTATTTAATTTATACCGCTGTTTAACCTCAGTTCAAGTCTATATATGTGGATTTAACATAAAAAATAGAATATGGATTAGTTATTAGAGTGCTAATTGGTTCTAGATTGATTCTGTATGCGAACACAGAAAAATACTTAGGCTTGATACTGGATGTCAAGCTCAAGTGAAAAGAGTATGTTAAATAGAATCAACCTAAACTTTGTATGAAGCTCAAAGTTTAATGATTAGTTGGACGACAATGTACTAATGTAATGAATTAGTACTCCATAATAAATTGTTAATATATAAACAAATTTTGAACCCAGTACGCAGCTATGAAATTGCACAAAGAAATCTAACATCGATATGACCCAAAATTATCAAGACCAAGTTTTTCGCAAGATTGTTAACTGTCTATGGTATATTAGAGGTGATGGAATTCACAAAGACCTAAGGGTGCTAACGGTCAGAAAAATGTTAAATTGTTTGCGAAATAATACCAAGTGACATTGCTAGAACATAAAAACGTTGAAATATTACAATCGTTCGAGTACAGTGTAACTATTTGGAGGCTGAAATCTTAAATCTGAACATCAACAACAACGTTAAGGAAAAATTTTTATATTAGATTTTTGAATAAAAATATAATCCATTTTTTAACGTCTGTGTAAAATAACTTTTATTTCAGGTTAGTACTAGATGGGCCAGTTGATGCCGTGTGGATTGAGAATCTCAATTCCGTATTAGACGACAACAAAACCTTAACTCTCGCTAATGGTGACCGTATTGTGATGGCGAACAATTGTAAACTGGTGTTCGAACCAGATAACGTTGACAATGCCAGTCCTGCTACTGTATCAAGAATGGGTATGTACTTTTTTTCAAGCTTACATACCCATTACATGCTTGGAAACTTTATAATCTTAGGAATGGTGTTCATGAGTTCATCGGTCTTGCCTTGGTCTCCAATTCTGGACGCCTGGTTGAAGACTCGATCGCAGCAGGAAGCAGATACACTAAGAGCACTGTTTGCGAGAAGTTTTGGAGATATGCACGGATATTTACAGGCAAAGTTGAAGCCAAAAATGTTCATACGCGAGGCACTGTATATTCGTCAGTGTTATGTTGTTCTTCAGGGGATTCTGGATATTTCGGAAGAACCCAGTAAGATTTCGTTGAAATTTACTTGTAAATATTCATTGATTTGGATTCTTTCGTCGTAGAAATATGGACTGACAAGCAGCTGGAGCGTTTGTATTTATTTTCCGCGATGTGGTCTCTCGGGGCATTATTGGAACTGGAAGATCGAGCGAAGTTGGAGGCGTTTGCTTTAGAGCATCCTTCCAAGCACGACTGGCCAAAATGTCGCGAGAACGAAACTATTTTCGAATACGTGGTGAATCCAGATACAGGAAGGTGGGAACACTGGCGTGAAAGGGTTGAGGAATTCGTTTATCCCAAGGATTCTGTGTTGGAGTTTACGAACATCTTGGTTCCTAACGTTGACAATGTAAGAACGGCCTTCCTCATCCACAATACGGCTAAACAGAACAAGGCTGTTTTACTGATCGGTTAGCAATATTTTGTTTTAAATTATTTTTTAGTATCTTATTATTTTTGTTATCTAGGTGAGCCGGGAACAGCAAAAACTGTCATGATAAAAGGATACTTATCAACGTTCGATCCGGATTATAAACTGAGCAAGTGTTTTAACTTTTCTTCAGCTACTACACCGAACATGGTTCAGGTATATTCGAAAATAAATATCAATTAACTAGTGAGGGTTTTTAAATTTACTGAGATATTCAACTTAATATTTGATGATATGTTTTTTTATTTTTTATTACTCTTCGTGAGTCCACAATCTGCCCTATTGGCAATAAGTATTTCTTATGTCTATATTATATATATGTGGCATGTAGAAAATCACTTCATTAAGCAATCTTCTGTATAAAATATTATCTTAATTAATTAGTCTTATTCTAAAGCTTATTCTAAAGTATACATATGTCCAGTAATCAGATCAGGTGGTGTTAAACGTTTTAGACTACGAACTTCACTATCACGTCGCATATTTAGCTGCTTATCGAGTACATTGGGATGCACTGACACTCTTTCGAAGCACTTCACACAAACACGTTGAATTACACTCGTTATAGGTTCTAGAGGAATATCGCGTTGTATCACTTTATTTGAAATATAGTACGGAGCATCAACAATGGCACGCAACACTTTATTTTGGAACCGTTGAATGATGGATGTATTAGATTTGCTAGCGGTACCCCATATTTGGATTCCATATGACCAAATGGGCTTGAGTATAGACTCATACAGCAATACCTTGCTATCTAATGATAATTTGGATTTGCGCCCGATGAGCCAATACATTTGATATAATTTTAGTCCCAGTTGTTTCCGTTTAGAGAGTATGTGCAAGTTTGTTGACGACGGTTGTGAGTAGACCAAGCATCGTACTCATTTGATCCATTAGTTTGGCCATCATTTTTTCTAATCTAGAGATGTTGCTAGCTTCAGTAGGTTGAGAAGTCGTCTCTTGATTTTGTGCTGAACCATTTTCAACTATTTGGGCATAAGTTATGTTTGGTTGACTTGGTCTGGTGGGTAGACTAGTAGGTGTGGATTGTTTTTGCTGCTGTTGATGCCTTTTTTTCCTTAAGGCTGGATAGAGTTTCTGTTGTAATTGCTTGTGAACTGCGCAACCCTTGTAGTTTGCTGAATGATTTCCGTTACAGTTAGCACATATCACTTTTTCATCGCGAACTTTACAAGTACAATCTCCTGTTTTGTGTTCTCCTGGACATTTTACGCATTTATATGATTTGCGACAGTAAGTCTTTGTGTACCCGTGCGCTTGGCACCTTGTGCATTGTGGTATAATTCTTTTTATATGGGGTGGTTCGCATTTAATAATATTATTTTCCAATTTGGTGATTTCATACACCGCCTTATTATTTCCATTAGTGTTTTAATTGTGTAGTTCGTAGTAATGGTTTTCAATAGGTCATGGATGTGTTTTATTACTCTTAACTTATAGACTGTTATTGGTGGTAGTTTGGGAACAACTTTTTCAGGGCTTGGTTGTATATTCTCTTCAATATCTTCCGACGGGTTGCTAAAGCTGTTTTTTGTCTCTATCGGTTTGTCTAACTAATAGTCACTGATTCTTATTTGTTTCCTCGCGATTTCTTCTTCTGGACTTCTCAATCGTTTTTTGTTAATGACTGTAGTCCATTCTGATGGTGGAGTTTGCGTTATTGCTGATTGTTCTAATCTTATATCAAAGTGTGCAGGTGATTTGGTTGAATCGCTGTGGTTTGCCATTTTTAGATTTTTAATATTTTATTTTATTTACTTCCAGAGGATAAAAAAATTGTTTATTTCACGCACTTCATTTTTCACTTACGTTATTTTTTGTACTAGTTTTTGATCAAAAATACTATAAATGAATTTCAAAAGAACTGTTGTAAAATAAGGGGAAATAATTTTAAAACACTAATAAAAATGAGATGCAGTCCTTTTGTCTGGTTACGTAAACATGTATTCGCTACACTTTAGGTCTGCTGAGAGACGGATAGCCGCATCTGTTATGCGTTTTTAACACTCAATTAAATAACCGTAATAAAATACAGGGTTTTTTTAAAGAAAGGTATCTTTCTAGAGCTTGGAGCGTATTAAAAGTACGTCTTCACCCTACGAAGGTTGGAACTGAACTTTGATGATATGTGACATTTTTTTTGTAAAAAATTTTGGTTTCGTTTGAACATAACATAACAGCATATATCTTTGAACTTAAATTTTTAATGAGTTGTCATAAATATTCATGACTTGAGTAACACTGGACACGGTTGTCGACCAGTGCAAATTTCATTGAATCTCTTCATTTCTAATTTGCATTTATTTGAAAAATTGATTAGTAAAACATGCTTTTATGGTTCCGAGATTAGACTGTAAAATCAATTTCCCCATTTATATTTAACTTATAATCATATAGTCTAGCTTTATTATTTTCCTGTTTGATTATCATTTAATGCGTTTAGCGGTTGCCCGATTCCACAAGCAGAATCAACTAAATACCTCGTCATCTACCTAGATGGTAGGTTAAATTGTAAATATCATGTTAGACAAAAAGCAGAGCAGATCAGATTCCAAATCAACGAACTGTACTGATTAGTCACAAGATATTCCCAATTTGACATAAAATCAAAGAGATTGGTCAAAGACATCAGGCAATTATAACAAATTTATTGCGTTTTTCGCACCTATTGAAAATTTCTTCGTCAATTATCACCAATTTCTATAATAAACTTTTGAATTTACAGAAAACTCACAGTGTATAATATTTATTTTAAAGTGATTTACGTTATTTGAAGATAATTTTACGTGTTTAAAATATTTTAGCGAATTATTGAATCGTATGTTGACAAAAGAGTTGGAACTACATATGGTCCTCCAGCAGGGAAAACCTTAAGCGTGTTCATCGATGACATCAACATGCCTGTAATTAATGATTGGGGTGATCAAATCACTAACGAAATTGTACGACAGTTGATGGAAAATGGTTTATTTGTTTCTCCTATTTGTTTCTTCCTTGTACACGTGAGTTTCTTTTTAAGGTGGTTTCTATAGTTTGGACAAGCCCGGCGATTTCTCGTTCATAGCTGATGTGATGTTACTATCCGCGATGATTCATCCTGGTGGAGGTCGAAACGATATACCACACCGACTGAAAAGACAATTTTGCATATTTAATTGCACGTTACCTAGCACCACTTCGATGGACTTGATCTTCAGTATCAGCAATTATCTTATCGTTATAAATCATTCTCTCTAATTAGTATATTTCAGGCCAAATTGGACGTGGATATTTCTGCATTGAGCGATTCGAAGAGGAGGTAGTGGAATTTTTGCCGAAACTTATACCGTTAACTAGGCATATCTGGCAAAAGACGAAACAAAAGATGTTACCCACTCCCGCCAAGTTCCATTACGTTTTCAATTTGCGAGACCTTTCCAGAATCTGGCAGGGCATCTTGACCGTTCAACGCTTGGAGTGTCGTACTAAAATGTCAATGTTAAAGCTTTGGAGGCACGAATGTGAAAGAGTTATATCGGATAGGTAAGGTTTTATTAGTTATTTTAACACGGTAGAAATATACTATCATGATTAAGAACCAGTGAGATTTTTAAACAAAGTCAATTGGTCATTTATTTTTTCTTTGTTATTTGATTCCCTTTAAGACTACGTTGTCGAATATTGTTGAGTTTTTGAAAGGTCCTGTGAAAGGGTAATTATTATAAAATATATTAGGTGCATGTAATATATTCTGATATTTTTTTCATTTCAAAAAACCATTTATTAAAAAAATATGGCTACAATATATATTAATCAAAATAAAAATTTCATTGTGTTTTACTTAGAAGCTGAAAATTTGATGATTGAATTAGTCACGCCGAAAGAGCTAACCAAAGTTATTAAAATTCACATTAGTCCAAGGAAATCACCAGACTATGATTTAATAACAGGAGAATTACTGCAAAAACTACCAAGAAAGGGAATTATAAAACTCACCAACTTGAACATGTCCCAGGCATTTGGAAGATGACGGAAATTACAAAGATTCCAAAACCTGGAAAGTCACCAAACTGAATAAAAGCGTATAGACCTATATAACTGCTACCAGTAATATCTAAGGTTTTTGAAAAACTTCTGTTGAAAAGAATAAAACCGATCATAGAGTGAAAAACCTAATACCAACACACCAGTTTGGGTTTATTAACAAGCATTTAACAATTGACCAGGTCCACAGAATAACAGATATTCTTGAAAAAGCTTACGAAAGTAAAAAAGTATGCTCAGCCATACTCTTAGATGTAAAACAAGCCTTCGATAAGGTTTGGCATGAAGGTCTTGTTCATAAACTACAGAAAATGTTACCAAAACAACTCACCGAACTATTAAAATCGTATATTACAGCCTGAATATTTAGAGTTAAACAAGAAGAAGTTTACTCTACAATAAAAGAAGCTAAATCAGGTGTACCACAAGGAAGCGTACTGGGGCCAATGCTTTATCTACTCTACACTTGTGATATATCACAAAGGGAGAATATTATGAGAATATTAATAGGTGTTGAAGAAAATAATGAAGAAGCCACACGAAAATTACGACAGGAAAGTGAACAATATGAATGACAATATGAATAATTGAACACAAGCTTGGAAAATAAAAATTAACGAAAGTAAATATCTGTATGCATCTAACATTATAAATATCTATGGTTGCTATATAATTATCATTCTATATAGCAACAACGCTAAATATCTTGGAATGAATATTGATGCAAAACTTCGCTGGAAGGAACATATAAAGTAGAAAAGAAAAGTACTGGAATTGAATTATAGGAAAATGTACTGGCTAATTGGAAGAAAATCACAATTATCCGTACATAATAAATTGCTTTTATATAAGCAAATACTGAAATCTATATAGACGTACGAGAGTAGAGTTCAATTATGGGGATGTTCTGCAAAGAGTAACATAAATAAAGAACAAATTCTTCAGAACAAAGTCCTGAGAAGTATTGTGGGCGCACCCAAATTCTACAAGATTAGCTACCTACATCGAGACCTTCAGATACCCACAGTCACTCAAGAAATAAAGAGAATTTCAAGCGGACATGAGGAAAGACTCCGTTCTCATGAGAATATTGAAACATTGCAACTTTTGTATAACACCAGAGCGGGACACAGACTCAAAAGAATCAAACCATCTAATATTGTGTAGTGTTGTGTAGTGAGGTGTATATAACAAAAAATACAGCAGTGACATGTATAAACATTATTTCACCAGAGACTGAGATAGGGGCGATGGGTCCCCCTAGTTATATACCTAGATTTAGGTTCTCATAAAGACAAATTGTAAGATAGTCGAAAACGACTAGTAACAATGTAATAGTTAAATAATAAAAAGAAATATGTTTTACAACTTCTCCATCTTTCTGGCAACATAGCGATACAGCGTGTAAAGAATGATTTTGATTTGGCAAGACGCAATTATCGATGTATTTTCGCACTTCTTCGGCATTTCAAAACCATATGCTAGCCAAAGTATGCTGCATTGACCTGAATAACTAGTAATCAGATGGTGCTATATTTGGTGAGTACGCTGGATGCGGCAGAACTTCCCATGACTATTTTGGTGTAATCCATGGCATTTTGCACTTGGAATTGTTACATTAGGTCCGCTTTTTATCGTCAGTTAGAGTACGTCACAAAAAAGATTCTCGATAGGAAAACGATGAAACTACAATAATGAAATAGTTCGAAATTTAATTTTATATCAATACCTGTTTTATGTCATTCTCCCTCCATTTCAATCCATCAAATGTCTGATCTGAGTTTGAGCTGGGTTTTCATCCAATAAGTCTTGGAATTCATTGTCATCATTCACTTTTAAAACGATTGAAACCAAAACCAACAATTGGTGTATGAAGGCGTACTATCACCATCATGAAAGAAATCTTTGATAGTCTTCTGCAACAGATTTCTTCAAATCAACAAATGTAATCTGCAAAAGTAATGAATGCCAAAAAGGCAATTTTGAGTGTTCTAACGCTTCGCGTCTGCATATACTGAATAACTTACTAAATACTGTATTTTATTCAGATAAATTATAAGACAGTCGAATTTAACAGGTTGTTTAGGTTGTTTATCAGTTACTTCGCTTTTTGGCCAATAAATATTTCTGAGTAAGATATCTGTAAGCATCTAATATGTCAACGTTTTAGATTCACTGTAATTTCTGATAAGGAGTGGTTTGTAAAAGCCTTGAAAAATCAAGTACTAGAGGAATTAAGCGAGGACGCGGAGCATTATCCAGAAGAAGAAACTTTCTGGGTAGATTTCCTCCGAGAACCTCCGGAACCGACAGGAGATGAACCGGAAGACTTCTGCTTCGACGCCCCGAAGGTTTATGAAGAAATACCCAGCTGGGACTTTCTGAAGGAGAAACTATTCAGTACGATGCTATAGTTAGCATTGTGATTTATTAAAGCAACACAATTTCAGCGTTCATGGCTGAGTATAATGAAGCCGTCCGCGGCACACCTATGGATTTGGTGTTTTTCCACGACGCCATGGTGAATTTGATGATTATATCCAGAATTATACGTACCCCGCGAGGAAATGCCTTATTGGTTGGTGTTGGTGGGTCTGGTAAGCAGAGTTTAACTCGACTATCCTCGTTTATAGCAAACTACCAAAGTTTTCAGATACAGTTAACCAGGTATGGGACTCCTTGATTTTAAATTTCTTGGAGGAATATACAGAATACTGTTCTAGGTCATACAATGTAAATAATTTAATGGACGATATGAAGCATCTATATCGAGTAGCCGGATTGGAAGGTCACGGCATGAGCTTCATATTTACCGATAACGAAATAAAAGAAGAAACCTTCCTGGAAAGCATCAATAACATTTTAAGTTCCGGCGAAATCGCGAATCTCTTTGCTAAAGACGAACTGGACGAAATTCAATCCGACCTGATTCCCATTATGAAAAAAATTCAACCAAAAAGACCACCAACAGTTGATAATTTGTATGATTTCTTTATAACCAGAGCCAGGCAGAACCTTCACGTTGTTCTATGTTTTTCTCCGGTAGGCTTATGCAATATTTCTGCAACATTGCTAATATTATCGATGACTTCAGGTGGGAGAGAAATTTCGAAGCAGAGCTCTCAAGTTTCCTGGTCTAATATCAGGCTGTACCATAAACTGGTTTCAGAAATGGCCTCAAGATGCTCTGGAGGAAGTATCGGAACATTTTCTGAGGAATTACGAAGTCGTGGCCACTCCGGAAGTGAAACTGGAGCTTATGTTGATAATGGCGGAGATTCATGATGGTGTTTCCGATTTTTGCGATAAATATTATGACAAGTACGTAATTATTGAGATATCAATAGGAGATATGAGATAAGATAATACAAATACTTGTCTACATATTAAGAAAATTTTGGTATTAGTAGGTCACGTGTTTTAGTGTTTTGCTGCATTTTTATACTAAAGCACCTTATAATGGTTCAAATTTTCAAATATTTATTAATCATTAGATTTCGACGACGAACCTACGTAACTCCGAAGACCTTTATCTCTTATTTGGGATCTTATCAGAAACTGTACAGGAAGAAGGTAGACGACATCGATGTCTTGGCGCATCGAATGAAAACAGGTCTGTCAAAGTTAGTTGAAGCCCAGGCCAGCGTTGATATTCTGAAGAAGGAGCTGGAAGTTAAAGAAAAGGAAATGACCGTCGCTACGGAAGCTGCTGAAAAAGTTCGGGAAAACTTATAAGTTGGTAGTCTTGGCTATTAATTCAGGTATTTTTAGGTGTTAAGTGAGGTACTGGCTGCTAGTGAGATAGCAAATAAGATTAAAGAAGAGGCTACTATAGTGAAAGAACGTGCCGAGAATCTGGTTGCTATAATCAGTGTGGATCAGCAGGAAGCCGAGGGGAAACTCCTGGCGGCTAAACCTGCTTTAGATGCTGCTGAAGCTGCTTTACTAGTAATTTAATTTTTACATTTCTTCTTTGGATAGGTTCATCAAGAGTTATCATAATACATATTGGAATTATTGGCTATTATAATCAGTGAGCCTTTTAAATCTTTTTCAATCAATATTTACTGAAATAAACAACTGTATTAATATTAATTTATCATAGAGAGAAAAAGCCTAATACCATTACACCAGTTTGGGTTTATTACCAAACATTCAACAATTGACCAGGTCCACAGAATAACAGATGTTATTGAAAAAGCTTACAAAAGTAAAAAAGTATGCTCAGCTATATTCTTAGACGTAGCACAAGCCTTCGATAAGGTTTGCCATGAAGGACTTCTTCATAAACTACAGAAAATGTTACTAAAACAACACACCGAACTATTAAAATCGTACATTACAACCACAATGTTTAGAGTCAAACAAGAAGAGTCTTACTCTACAATAAAAGAGGCTAAAGCAGGTGTACCACAAGAAAGTGCACTGGGGCCAATGCTTTATCTACTCTACATTTGTGATATACCACAAATGGAGAATATTACGTTGGCTACATTTGCTGATGATACTACTATTATAGTTGTCGGAGACACTTGTGAAGAAGCTTCACGAAAATTACAACAGGCAAGTGACAATATAAATAATTGGACACAAGCTTGGAAAATAAAAATTAGCGAGAGTAAATCTGTGCATGTGCAGTTCAGCTACAATCAGACGGTACAAGCAACAATAAAATTAAATAATATTATCATTCCATATAGCAACAACGCTAAATATCTCGGAATGAATCTTGATGCAAAACTTCGCTGGAAGGAACACATAAAGAAGAATAAAAAAGAAATGGAATTGAAATATAGGAAAATGTACTGGCTAATTGGAAGAAAATCACAATTATCAGTACATAATAAATTGCTATTATATAAGCAAATACTGAAACCTATATGGACATACGGTGTTCAATTATGGGGATGTTCTGGAAAGAGTAACATAAACAAAGTCCTGGGAGGTATTGTGGGAGTATCAAAATACTATAGGACTGATTACCTACATCGAGACCTTTACATACCCACAGTCAGTCAAGAAGTTAAGAGAATTGCAAAGGGAGAATTGCAAACATGAAGAAAGACTCAGTTCTCATGAGAATATTGAAGTATTGCAGCTTTTGGATACCACCAAAACAGGACACAGGCTCAAAATAATCAAACCACCTGATCTTGTGTAGTGTTGTGTAGTGAGGTGCATATAATAAAAAAATACAGCAGTGACATGTATAAACATTATTTCACCAGAGACTGAGATAGGGACCAGGGGTCCTCCTAGTTATATACCTAGATTTAAGTTATCATGAAGACAAATTGTAGGTTAGTGGGAAATGACTAGTAACAATGTAATAATTAAATATATTTTTTTTATTACTCTTCGTGATTCCACAATCTGCCCTATTGGCAATAAGTATTTCTTATGTCTGTATTATATATACATGGCATGTAGAAAATCACTTCATTAAGCAATCTCCTGTATAAAATATTATCTTAATTAATTAGACTTATTTTAAAGCTCATTCTAAAGTTTATATATGTCCAGTAATCAGATCAGGTGGTGTTAAACGTTTTAGTCTACGCACTTCACTATCGTGTAGCATATTTAGTTGGTTGGCGAGTACGTTGGGATGCACCGACACTCTTTTGAAGTACTTCACACAAACGCGTTGAATTACACTCGTTATAAGTTCTAGAGGAATATCGCGTTGTGTTAATTTATTTGAAATATACTACGGAGCATCAACAATGGCACGCAATTAAATAATAAAAAGAAAAACATTAACTTAAAACATAACTTTTAGACAATCAAAGCTTCTGACATTGCAACTGTACGAAAACTAGGCAAGCCCCCGTACCTTATTTTGTTGATCATGGACGCTGTCCTCCTTTATTTCAAGAGGAAGATCGAACCGACTAAGCCAGACTTTGAAAAAAGCTTCCTGACTCCATCCTGGGCTGAATCTCTCAAAGTATACCCGATTTCTAGTTACCTAACCATCCAGCACTTATTGTGTATTATCTGTGTTAGGTTATGGCGGATAGTAACTTCCTGAAGAATCTTCAGGGTTATCCGAAGGATACTATCAACGCTGAAGTTATTGATCTCCTGTATCCTTATCTTAGTCACCCGTTATATACGTACGAAGCGGCAAAAACTGCCTGTGGTAATGTAGCCGGTTTGATATCATGGACCATCGCCATGGCATCGTTTTATGATGTAAACAGGGAAGTACTGCCACTAAAGGTAAGATGAAACTGTGAATTTTTTTATTATTATTTTATTTTGTGTATTTAATGTGATTATATTATGTTGTTAAGTATTGCTTAATTAGACCTTGCCTGCTTTGATTGGAATAAACGACTATCCAAAAGGTCAATATATCGTAAATATAATTGGTATAATATATAGCTCTGAAGAAACATATTCATGTTTTCAACTGAAATTGACTGTCGACTGTTCAGTAGTTGACTACTTTTTACTATCGACTGTTTCAGTCGCTATTTTCGGTCCAACTAATTTTGTTACTATTTACTATCGACTGTGTCAGTCGTACTTTTAGTTACTGTTTTTGGTTCTACTAGTTTCATTCGACTGATTTTTAATGTTATGGGTCTGTCGTCCTAGCCGCGACCTCGACAAAAATGTACCCAATTTATGCTTACATAGATTTATATATAATATATGTAGTTTTATGATTTTTTTGATAGTTTGCTTGTAAATAGCAATATATTGTATATTAATATTATAGCATTTTAGTACGATATTTTTCAAGATTGTTAATGTAATAGGGTAAAAAGATTAAAATTGGGAATGACAAATAGTATACTATTTTGATTGTTTTTATGGCAATAATAGGTAATATTTCTAATACTCTGTCGATTTTTGTTAAAAAATATTTCTGTTTAATAATAAATAAATTATTTATATTATTTCATTCAGATCATTTTTAATTATGTTATGGATCATTATTTTTTTTAAGATTAGGTATATGTTTAATATATATATATATATATATATATATATATTAATTAATTATAATATTATATAAATTGCATGTTATGTATTAATATTATTATAGTATTCCTTCTCACAATTTATATAGGAAAGGATTCGTACATCTTCGTCTGACATCACGAATTGAAAAAAAAACAGTCGAACCGTGCATTTGACTGAAAATAATAATTACTATTGTCAGTCGCTAGTTTTTCGACTATCAACTGTTTCGACTGTTTTGCATTTATCAACTGTTTTGACTATTTTCAGTCGATAGTTTCCAACGCTAATATTACCATTTGGTAACAATTATTTTCAAAAATAATAGATAATAAAAAGCATAAAAAATAATTTTAAGCCAGATAATTCATTGATAAGCGTTATTAAGGTTCTATACCAGGGAAATTAACGGTATTAACTAGTATGTTGAATGCTTTGGTTATACTATAAATAGACATTTAACCTCATAGTTAATTTTGGAGTCTCTTTCTTGGTTTGTTTGAGTCACTATGCTAAAATTCGCAAAGGTTGATTTTGACATTATTTTGTGACTGATATAGAGAAGAATACGTTTAGTACTTTTTATATAATTATCAAACGGTGCGAAGCTTTTCTCCAGAGGTTCCTATCGAGTCGCCTTTCCGCTACTCTATGGCTTTGGTTGTCTCAGTATTGTCTTTCAGTTTTTTTTAAATAACAGAATATTCACAAAACAGTTTTATAAGATCAAAAGTAACGTTGGGAAAGATAGGTGATTCCTTAAAGATAACTGAATCTTTGTTTAATAACAAATTTGATAACTGAAGCTATGTCCAATCAAAATTAAAATCCAATAAAAAAAAGATTACATCACATACAAAATAAAAAAGTGTTCTTTTATAAAGACAAAGCACAATGTCGCCAATTGATTGGAAATTAATCATAGTTTTTATAGAATTGATTGAATTACTTATATTAATACTTACTGTATTCTCTACACGATAATGATCGTGATATTTTATATTTAGGCGTTAAATTTTATATTAACATTACATTTTTTATGTGCACAAGAAGTAACGAACAAAAGTATACTTGTTTTGAAAACGCTGAAAATTTTAGGCGAATTTGGCAGTTCAGCAAGCTAAACTGACTAGGGCGCAAGAAGAATTGAAAGCAGCCATGGAGCTTTTAGCGGCTAAAGAAGCCGAAGTGAAGCAATGTCAAATGCAATACGATGAAGCTATGGCACACAAACAAGTAAACCCTTAAAATGTACTCCTAATTTTCGATAATAACAATTTAATTATTGTAGGAAATATTTGACGCCGCCATGAAGGTGAAGAACAAAATGGATGCCGCTGCAGCGTTGATTGACGGTTTGTCTGGCGAAAGAGTTCGATGGACCGACCAACTCGCTCAGTTTAAAGCAGAAACAGAACGTCTCATTGGGGACGTTGTCCTGCTAACTGGCTTCTTGGGCTATACTGGACCGTTTAATCAAGAGTTTAGATCTGTCATGCAACAAACTTGGTTAGATGCCATAGTAAGAAGGAAAATACCCGTCACGCTGAGTATAAATATCATTGATAGTCTGGCTGATATGGCAACTGTATGCTAATATATTATCCAAGTTTCTTATCAACATATCAAAGTATTGCTTTCCGTCGCCAGATCGGAGAATGGAATATTGAAGGTTTACCAACCGACGAGCTATCAATTCAAAACGGTATAATCGTCACGACCGCTACAAGATTTCCGCTTCTGATTGATCCACAAAGTCAGGGGAAATCGTGGGTGAAGGAGAAAGAGAAGAAGAATAATTTAATTGTCTCCTCCTTAAATCACAAGTATTTTAGGTGATTAGAATTACGTTATTATTAATACTAATCGATTATGTATTTTACTTTTTTTTCATCATTATTAAAACTCACTTTAGCTTGAATTTGTTGCTGCTTCTGTTGCTATTGTTAATAGCTTGTAAATAATCCAATCTTTATATCTTCTTTATTGATTTGTCAGATCTATGATATTAGGTCTTCGATTTAAGAGTTCTTTCGAATTTCTGTTAGAGAAAAATTTTGCTATACCAGACTATTCAATACACAAATCAAGAATACCAACTGTTTTCGATATTATCATCATTATCATCAGCGCTCAGAGAGAGTTGATGCCACAGGACTTCCAATATTGTTCACTAAGTTTTACTCCATTTGTCAATCACCTATAGCTGTTTTGGCATTGGAAATATTAATTTACAGTTTTTCAGATCGTTTTTATGATCTTGTCACATGTCTTTCAGAGCTGTTGAGAGATTTTACTTGTAATTGTAATATTTTCTCCCCTCCATCTCATCATCTCAGAGAAACAAAAGCTTCTGTTGCTGGGCATATTCGGCGTTTTAGTTCAGCAGTAGGTACCGGTTTCTGTTACGAATCACTTTTGATTCGGGACGGGACGAAATTAAAAACACCACTTTTGGTTTTGGAACAAGAGATACAAATTTATTTACATCGCTGGTCTTTTATACCATTTTTGAACAGCCTCTAGACAAACAACAACGCCTTCTACTTGTTGTTGGAATACTAGCAATTGGATCTTGTATCGACATGAATCATATATCTAACAACCCATCTCAACTTTACTTTAGTTTACATCAAACTTTATTTAAAGAGTTATTGAATAAATCGACACAATTTTCAAATGAACAATTTTTTTTTTTAGATATAATTCTCTGTTTGAATATTCTTGAAAACTTTGAATAATCATAGAAATAGCCGCCAAAAAACTGTCAACTTTTAATGACAATTATTTAGTTTGTTCTTTTGCTGCCAAACCAACAATACCAATACAATACAATACAATTCTATGTTTTAAATGAATTTATTCCATGTCACTGGGTTGTCTTTATGAAATGGTATGAATCCACTAAAAGTGTTTCTAGTTAGTCTACTATTGCCTTCAATTAGTTCGTAGTTTTTAGCACCTTTTAGGTTTCAAAATATTCATGTTCAGCTTTCTATTAGTTTATTCAATGTCTGTATGTAGTACTATATGCAATATCCAATCTCGTAACTAATGAAACGTATATAAGACTGCATTTTAATCTTCTAAACGGTACGTTTTAAATTATTTCTCCACTTTTGCTGATGTTAAAATTAATTTCAATCGCCGTTACCATCTTCCATATTAAATGTTAAATGTTTAAATGTTCCATGTTCTTTCCATTAAGAGAAAATATTCTACTTCTGTTACTCTTCTTAAAGAATTTTCATTTAGTCCGTTGTTTGCTCTTAAACCGTAACTTGTTCATCATTTCATTGACTCTTATGTGCCAACATTTTGTTGAATTTCTTAGATACAGCTTATCTAAACAATGTTCGATTTAATTGTTAGTATCTTGATTCAGTAATTAAATCCTCTGATTTCCTGATAGATATATCTTTATCTATTGTTCCGTTTAAAAATACGATTCAATCGCCAATTTGCCTTATCTTCCAGTTCTGTTGAATTGATTTTTCTATCAAAATTCTAATACTTTGTAACCAAACTCTTTTCCATTGGTTTCAATGGCTTTTTATCCCATCTGCAACTCTGTTGGACCGTATGTTTCTAATTTTCTAGTGCTTTACTGGTCCTTGTAAATTACACGGCTGCATTACTAAACTCTTGTCCGTTGGTTTCAATGCTTTTGTTTTATCTTACCGATAAATCTGATTCCATGTTTCTAGTTATCTAGGCTTTCATTGGTCCTCGAGTGCTCTAGTGCTTCATAACTTAGTTACGCCATCTATTGCATTGCATGTATATATACTTTATCGAACTCGAATTTTATATACTTTATTTACATACTCGATTTTTATACCAAGAGATCTGGGCCCCCTGTTACGAATCATTTTTGATTCCGGATGGGACGGAATTAATAAAGCATTTTTTGGATTTGATACAAGAGAGAAACTTTATTTACATCGCTGGTCTTTTACATCATTTTTGAACAGACTTTAGATAAACTACAACGCTCTCGACTTGTTTTTCTTCTTCTTTTCTACATACTAGAAATTGGCTTTTGTATCGATATGAGTAATATATTTAACACTTTCTTTTCCTGTTTTATTTGATCATAAGTACTTAAATTAAGACTTGCTCTAACTGTATCTCGTTGAAATTTACAATAAAAGTCCTCGGAAATCACACATAGTTGATTTTACTAAATACGGACATTGGGTATGCAATTGATAATGATGTGCATACCTGGTTTAAGTCAGAGTTAGAACGTCTATGCTTGTAATCTAATCTAAAAATCCTTCCCATATAAAAGTAATATAATTGTAAAAAATTATAAAAATTATTTAGTTTTTACATTATTATTGGATTTATTTTATAATAATTTTTCCCGTTGTAGAAACCATGTTGAAGATGCAGTTTCGCTGGGTTATCCTATGATAATAGAAGACATCGGTGAAGAATTGGATCCCGTCCTGGATAACGTGCTCGAGAAGAATCACATTAAAATAGGCACGACGTATAAGGTGAAAGTTGGCGATAAGGAAGTAGACGTAAACATGGATTTTAGGCTCTACATCACCACTAAACTAGCTAACCCAAATTACACTCCAGAAATATTTGCCAGAACGTCTATTATCGATTTTACGGTCACCATGAAGGGTCTCGAGGATCAGTTACTAGGAAGAGTCATTTTAACCGAAAAAAGAGAACTGGAAACTGAGCGTACTAACCTCATTATGGACGTAACATCAAACAGGCGGAAAATGTTGGAGTTGGAACAAAATCTACTTTATAAACTGACAACAACGCAAGGATCTTTGCTGGATGACGATACGGTCATCGAAGTATTAAACGTGACCAAGAGCACCGCGCTGGAAGTAATGGAGAAGCTGAAAATAGCCAAGGAAACGGAAATTAAGATAAACGCAGCTCGTGAAGAATTCAGACCCATCGCTACGAGAGGAAGTATATTATATTTCTTGGTGGTGAGCATGGCGATGGTCAATTACATGTACCAGACATCCCTAGTACAGTTCTTGGAACGATTCGATGTATCCATGACGCGATCTGAGAAAACTCCAGTGATAACCAAACGAATACAATACATAATCGATTATTTAACTTACGAGATTTTCAAATACAAATCGAGAGGATTATACGAACGCCACAAGTACATGTTTGTTCTGCTCATGTGCTTGAATATCGACCTCAATAGAGAACATATAACTCATGAGGAATTTCAGAACTTTATCAAAGGCGGCGCTGCTTTGGATCTGAACGCTTGTCCGCCAAAACCAGCAAAATGGATTACCGATTTGACTTGGTTGAACTTGGTGGAACTGACCAAACTTCGTCATTTCCAGTATATAGTTCAGCAGGTTAGCGCTAACGATAAGCAATGGAAAACCTGGTTTGACAAAGATGCACCGGAGGAAGCGATTATTCCGGACGGTTATAATTCCTTGGATACTTTTAGGAAGCTGTTAGTGATACGGTAAGTGTTATTTTTGTCTCTAAATAACTACAGGGGATGGGCAAAATAATATTAACACAGTATAGTACATCTTGTTGCATGTTACTTCCGTTTGATAATTCAAAAAATGTGGTATAGTCCATTTTATGACCAAACAGTCGGATTTATGTATGGAAACCTCCAAAAGAATCCTACTGTATGGACTGACTGCTTCCTACAATCAAGCATAGAGGAGATTCTTTTATTATTTCGGCGGCAATATTATGATATTCAACTGGTATATTCACATCACTGGTCGGATTACTACGAATTAATATCTCGACATCCTCAATGATGATTGCAAGATGATAATTTGCCCATACACATAGCCAAAAAGGTTTAATCTTCAGGAGAAATAGAATACAGCAAACCATCAAACATCTTGTCTGATCAAAACTATCGCCAGACCTCAACATATATGAACCGTTGTGGGGAGTTTTAGAGCAAAGAGTGAGGAGTATATTTCCACCTTCAACATCATTGAAGCAATTGGCGGATGTTTTGGTACAAGAATGAGACAACAATCCATTGGAAACTATTCAGATGAAGAATTACAGCTCATGGTGGCTCAACACTTTATTAATATTAAAAACCGTAATTCACTAATTTTATATACCAAAAATGTAAAATTACAATGATAATAATTCTAGACCAAACCTGCTTAAACAAACCTTTTCATTAAAATATTAAAAGCTACTACCCTATTAATTCAAGTTTATTTTACCAAAAACGATATTGTTTACACTCGTGAGAGTGGCTACATATTAGCCAAGAAATAATAAAATGTTGAAAATACTTGACAGAAAGAAAAGGAGGGTTTGACCACATTCTTCATCTACTTTGGCCAAAATGTAGTTTAGTTCTGAAGAAAAGATCATAACAGAGGGTGATCTCCTATAATTTCTAAAGATCAACATTTTTATTATCGTAGAATGTTATGAGTCATCATATATCACGTGTTGTTGATAAATTGCAATATTATATTTTAAATTGAAATATTAAATAAAATATATCTTTTGAAGTTCTTGGTGCCCAGATCGTACCATAACCCAGAGTAGAAAGTACATTGCCAGTTCCTTGGGAGCGAGGTTTGCCGAACCAGTCATTTTGAACTTTGAAACTATGCACGAGGAATCCAGACCCCTTACTCCACTGATATGTTTCCTTAGCATGGGATCTGATCCCACACCCTATATCGAAATGTTAGCGAAGAGGTTGGAGCTCAAGAGTAAGAGCATTTCTATGGGCCAAGGACAAGAAATTCATGCTAGGAAAATGATGACCCAAGCTATGCAGGAAGTATGTCTCTATAGTATTGTAGTACTTTAGGAATTCCTTCAATTTAAACTTTTCTTCTATGATATTTTTTATTTTACTTAAATTTGTCTATATTTTTATTACTGTTACTTCAGTAAGTGCTCAACTTATAATCTAAATCTTATTCTAGATACTAATCCAACTTATTTTAAAGTCTATAATATCTAATATTTGTTCAATTGTTCCGTGTTTATTACGGAAGCCAAATCGATGGCTTGGAGTAATATTTCTCTCATCTGCGATTATTTTGAGTCTCTTAATGTATAGTTTTTCGAATAGTTTAGAGATCACAGATAACAGGCTTATAGGACGATAAGAGGAGACGTCTTCTGAATTTTTCTCAGGTTTAAGAATCATAATTACTTGAGCCACTTTCCAAGGAAAATAATTTAATCTTAGCATGACATTAAATATGAATCTTATTAATTTGATGCACTTTCCTGGCAGCTCTTTTAAGATTCTTGAGTTGAAGACAATGAATTGCAATAATGATTGGATGAAAACCCAACTTAAACTCTCAAAAATATTCAGACAGCTTATCAGTTGGTGAATTAATTGTCTTCAGACTCCAGTTAAATGTGATGAAGAGTATATAAAGGGCCAGAAAATGGATATCACGCCAACTGACTGAAAATTTCAAACCGTTTGAGTAGCCATAGCGCCTCTTGACTTCCAGGTCTTCAGGTTAACGCAGCTTGACTTGGCATACGCTTTCGAAATGCTAAAGAAGTCGTCCTTTCGCAAGATATACCGCTATGTTGCTTAAAATATGGGAAAACGTTCCGGAAAATCAGGATTAAAAAATTATTCAGGATATCGAATAAATTGATGGAATTACATCAGAGGCAATAAAATATATTAGAATTGATCTTGATTATTTTGCATATTGAAATGTTTGTGTTGATGCAGCGTAGTATCGGTTGAATTTGTTCGTATATGTGATTTTTGTATTTATGTTCTTCCTTCATAAGATTACTGATGCTTGTGAGTGCTAATACTGATCTGCGTAAATGATAAACATAAATAAATAAATCAAAATATAACATATTTATTTTTTATTTTACTATATTATTATCATTTGATTTTAAGGGATTTTGGGCTTTATTGCAAAATTGCCATTTATCCTTGGACTACATGAATGAAGTCCTCATGCAGTTCCTCGATTTAGAAAAGGGAATCGGTTCCGTGCATCCTGACTTCCGTTTATGGATCACAACGGAGGTAAACGAAAAGTTTCCCATCAGTTTACTTCAAATTTGCATCAAGTTCACCAATGAAGCACCGTCCGGTATTAGAGCAGGTGAAATTATTAATTCTTGGTATTTTTGGGTGATCAAGTAAATAACGTTAATTTTACAGGATTGTTGCGAACTTATACCTCGATGAATCAGGATATGTTAGATTACTCGGATGCTTGGCAATACATCCCATTGGTATATGCGATTTCTTTTCTGCACACAGTGGTACAAGAACGTCGCAAGTTTGGCCCGCTGGGATGGAATATTCCTTACGAATTTAATTCTGCCGACTGGTTGTCCAGTTGTTTGTTTTTGCAGAATCATTTGGATGATATCGATCCTAAAAGGGGAATAAGCTGGCAGACACTAAGGTTTCTTTTTATTTTTATGTAGTATAATTACATATAGGGGAATATGAATATGGATATAAAAGAATATGAACATTTAACCTATATATACAACGTTGATTAATAAGGTCTTGAAACATTGCGGAATGGTTTAAAACGGAATCTTGTCCTATTCTTGTACCAAAGTATCCGTCAATGGCTTAAACTATGTTGGAGATGGAAATGTACTCCTTGGTTTCTGTTTTGAAACTTACCATAATGTTTCAATTATGTTAATGCATGGCGATTGTGTCCAGGAAAAGTGCTTGACACTCTTCAAACAAAAAGTGAACCTTCTTGGCTGTGTTTATGGGCACATTATAATTTTGATGTTAATATTATTTTGTCTATAATTAATTATTATTTTGGCTTGTACTTTACGTAGTTGGAATATTTTGTAAAGAAAAATGTCATGAAAACTTATCACAACGTTTTGGTGATACTTTGGTTATTCTATTATTGCAAATGAATAAGTAAACTTTTTTGTGGAAACTAAATTCTATCTAACTTGGGTTAGATACTAGGCTAAAGCATCATTAATAATATCCCTTCATTCGTTTTTTAAATTGCAGTTTTACCATCAAGTTTAATAATTTAAACCATTTATTTTCAAATAAGAATTATCTTTGCTAAATAGTAACTTTTTAACTTGTTAGGTTTAAATCACTTAAAATGTCAGTTGTTTTGTGTTTCTGTTAAAATATCAGTTGTCAACTGTTCAAACACAAATATTTATTCAATGCAATGGTTATTTGACCAATCATGTAAAACTATTTCACTCTTCTTATTACTTGATTTTTCTAACAGTAATATATTATTTGTTGTGGTTCTAATATTTCTAATATATTAAAAGAAAAGCTTAAAAAATCTCCATTCTCTAAATGTAGAGAATTATGTATTTTTCTTTTGTTATAAATTTTTCGTTTAGGGGGAATACCTTCGAGATATATTTTTTAACGTGATTTTATTCAATCTATCAACCATAATACATTGACTATATTGTTGGTTACTGCTTTTTGTCATTTTCCGGGGCAAAGCCGAAACCCACGTTGTCGAATTTCGTGTCTATAGGTGCTATTAATACATCTTTTTTTTGGAAAGAAAAGAACAAAAAAGAAGGGAACTCCTTCCGTAACATGTCATACGATGATGAATATTATCGCAGCTCATCTCAAACGGCAATACCTTAGATAAAATAAACAACTGTCGTAAATAGCAATGGACACTAACAGGCCAATTGAAAAGTACCCGACCTACCATAGTAAAACACATTTTTCTGACAAAATTAGTTTTTTTATTCAACATAATTCTCTTCAAGGCTGATACACTGATTATAGTGACCCTCCAACTTTTTGATACCGTTTTTGTAGTACGATTTATCCTTTGCTTCAAGATAGGCCTGAGTTTCGGCCATCACCTCTTCATTCGACGAAAATTTCTTCCCAGCGAGTATTTTTTCGAGATCTAAGAACAGGAAGTAGTCACTGGGGGCCAGATCTGAAGAATACGGTGGCCCAATTCATGGATTTTTACCATCGTTTTCACTGACTTGTGACAGGGCTTTGTGTTGGTGAAGCAACACATTCTTTTTCTTGAAATGCTTCCGCTTTTTGACAATTTCGTCCTTCAAAAGGTGTAATAACGCTATGTCATAGTCGCTGTTGATGATCCTTCCTTTTTCAAGGTAGCCAATGAAAATTATTCCATGCGCATCCCAAAATACAGATGCCATAACCTTGCCAGCCGACTGTTGCGTTTTACCACACTTTGGAGCGGGTTCATCGTGTGCAGTCCACTCGGATGACTGTGGATTGGACTTCGGAGTGAAATGATGGAGACATGTTTCATCCATTGTCACATATCGACAAAAAAACTCGGTAATAACCTCTTTTGGACGTCCACTGTGTTCACCGTCTTCGGTGCTCATTTAACCACGTCTAAATTTAGCATATCAATCCTTGATGGTTGATTTTCCTGGGGCAGTGTCCGGAAACTCGGCAAAAAAAGCAAAAACTTGGCTTGCCCCTTCAAAAAGCAATATTTTATCAACACGCGAAATTCCTTTTTATCCATTTTTTTCACAATAACAAAAAATTGCTTCACTCAAAATATTATAATTCACAAACTAATGATCCGACAGCTGTCAAATTTATACACCCATCTTTTGAGGGTTAGGGCTAACTAAAAAACATATGGATTTAATTCTAGTAGCGCCATCTATGTGCCAGGACGGGGACTTTTCAATTGACCTGTTATTTTTAATAACAGATTTTCCGAATTTCCTTTTAAATATACTATTTTTAACGCTATGAATTAATTCGAAATTTCAATTGGATTAAGTTTACATTGTAACATGACAATTGCCAATTCATTGTTAATTATTTAAAGGTATATGCTTGGTGAGGTACATTACGGTGGAAGAGTCACCGATGATTTCGACAAGAAGTTGCTGAACACGTTTTGCCGCGTCTGGTTCAATGACGACATATTTAAGGACGATTTTATTTTTTACAAAGGCTACAAAATTGTGCGATTTAAGAACGTCACCGACTACCTTAGTCACATCGATGGTTTTCCGGCAACTGATCCTCCACAAGCATACGGTTTGCACTCAAACGCAGACATCACGTAAGAAACATTCAATCGCTTGTACAATTTTTATGACTTTCGCTTACTATAGATACCAAACTAACACGACCATTGAAATGTTCGATATTATGCTAGCAATTCAGCCCAAGGAGTCCAGCGGAGGCGGAGGCGAGTCCAGAGAAGCCGCAGTCGAAAGGCAGGCGAAGGATATGTTGTCTAAACTTCCCAAGAACTATGATCCTTTCGAAGTTCGAGAAAGGTCGAATATAACCATCCTAGTTAATTCTTATTCATTTTCTATTTGTTACTTTTCAGACTGAAAGCGATGAATCATCTGAATCCTTTGAATATTTTCCTGCGACAAGAAATCGACCGCATGCAGAAAGTTATAAGTTTGGTTCGTGCTACACTCACAGACTTACTATTGGCTATCGAGGGAACAATCATTATGAGCGAAGCACTCGGAGATGCTCTGGATAATATCTATGATGCCAAGGTGCCCTTTATATGGCGTAGGGGTTCATGGGATGCGAACACTCTCGGTTTTTGGTTCACTGAACTTATTGAACGCGATGCCCAGTTTCGAACATGGTGTTTTAATGGTATAGTATTTTAAAATATGATATTGATACGATTTGTTAAAGTTTATTTAGTATGAAATTGAAAATATGCTGGGAATAGTTATTTGATTTATTTTAAAAAATAATTGAAACTTCAGTTATTGTAATTTTCTTGGTTCAGTATGAATTGTAGGTATATGTAGGTTTTTCCATTTAAGCGTTTCTATATACCAGGTGTTTTTTTTAACAGATTGCAGTTATAAAATATTAGGATTTGATGGATATGTCATTTTATTCTACTGACATTAACATCAAAACTACAAAAATAACGTCTCGTCAAAATAATATCGTTTTAGAATTATAATTTTTTGTAAATATCGTTGAAGTGAAGCAATGGATTGAAAAGTGTTATTAGGACTCCGCTCTATCAGAAACAACAATAAAATGTTCGTTTGCTTTCTTAAAAGCGGTCGTAGATGTACGTGACACCGATTATGCAGAAGGAAGTGGACGTCCGATTCAGGTGGAAATACCAGAAAACATAAAAAATCCACATAATCGGTTTGAATGATCGAAAAGTGAAGTTGCATGAGTTAGCAAACATCGTAAAGATATCAAAAGACTGTGTTGGTTTTATATTGCATGAGAATTTAACTAAGAGTAAGCTCTATTCGTAGTGGGTGCCGTGTTTGCTCACTGTTGACCAATAATAAGAACATGTTGATGATTCTGAGCAGTGTTTGGTCATGTTTAATCGTAACACACTGGGATTTTTACGTCCATTTGCGACAATGGATGTAACAAACTCGTGAAAGAAGATAAATCATTCTACAAAAGTGGTATTGAAATGTTAGAGCGGCGCTGGAATGATTGTGTGGCTCTTGGTGGAGATTCCATTGATAAATAAAGCCAATTAAAAAAACGCGATTTCTTTGTAATGGCCGGGATTTTTCAACCCACTTGTTATAAGGTTTTAACAATTATCTTTTATATAGGAAGACCACCGTGGTTCTGGATGGCGGGATTCTTTAATCCTCAGGGTTTCCTAACCGCTATGAAACAAGAAGTCGCCAGAGCTCATAAAGGTTGGGCCTTGGATCAGGTCAGCTTATTTAACGAGGTCACCAAGAATATGAAAGAAGAAATTAACAATGCCCCACCTGTAAATCCACAAATTATCGATATTTATGAACTATTGATTGATACGTGTTTTAGGAAGGTGTTCTTGTATACGGTTTGTTCTTGGATGGAGCTGGCTGGGATCGCCGACACACCAGGTTGACGGAATCAACGAATAAGGTTCTGTACACGATGATACCGGTAGTGCATGTTTTCGCGATATATTCCACCGATCCTAAACCAGCTACTCTGTACACTGTATGCTACTTACTTCATGGTAATTTACGGGTTATTAACAAAAACTCTGTTTTAGTGTCCAGTTTATAAGAAGTCTAGAAGAACTGGGCTGAACTTCATAACATCTTTATGGCTGCAAACTGTCAAACCACCAGAGCATTGGTGCTTGAGAGGTGTGGCGTTACTCTGCGATATCCAATAAATATTAATATTATTTTTAATTTAATAAAGGATATTTTAAATTAAATTAAATTTATTAGGAACATTGTTATAATATATAATGTGTTAATATTAATCAATTTGTCACAACCTGACGTGACAGCTTTGTAATCAGGTGGTATCATGTTATCTTCTGTACTTATCTGCACCGTGGTTACTATATCTTGTTCCAGTGCTGAAAAAAAAAACGTTTGATATTTATTTCAGCCCAATAAGGAAAATTTATTTTCATCAATTTCTTTTCATCATTGTGGGTTTAAAATTACAATAAAAATACCGTTTAGCAGGTCTAGTATTAGAGTGATACAAGTGATATAAATTTTCTATATTTTATGTTTTCAGTTTGTGGGAAATTCGTTTTTCGATATTGGTATACCTGTTAACTATCAAAAATGCAAATACTTTAGTTGTGTGAAGGTGATAAACAGTGATACAAATACTGTAAAAGTGAATTTATGTAAATGATGCACAATATTTTCTCTTGATAGTTTTCAGGATTATTTTTTTTATATACATATACAACCGAAATGTGTAAATTCAGTCAACAGTTTTTGTTATATTTGAAAATATTATTTCGCATTATTTTAGCATGAAAAGATAAAACTCTTAGTTGCATAATTTTATTACATGTAGGAAATTCTACGTAACTCTTGGAGGGGAAAGTAAAAAATTAAGTTCCATTAATTAAGTTATTAAGAAACCTCTCAAGGAAGTTGTACATAGATTTTTAGGGAACAAAAAATATTATAACTATACTTAGTTGACCATAAAACTTCTCAACTCAGATCTCGACTTTATTCTATTTAGTTATGTTGCTGTCTGTGACAAGCATTGACAAAGATTCTATCAACGTATTTCTGTGATAAAACAAAAATATGAATGTTATTGAAATAAGGCAATGCTTGTAGGTTATTGCTGACTGAAGTAATGGGATTCTCTGCCCTAGAGGCCAACGAAGAAGTCAAAATGTAGTGATCTTATAAGCCACCAATGGATCATATGTAGATCCAACGACCCGGTACTAAAAATATAAATACTATTTTAAAAGGAAGCGTCACTAACAATAAACTTTCAAATACTGAATATTACAAAAACTAGAACTATTCAAAGCTATTCTCTGTCATGTGACTTACTTGCTCCTGCCGTTGCAAATCTCAATATAGGGCTTGGTTTGGACCAGCCATATCTGTTCCTCGATACCAGAAGAACCTCGTAAACGGTTTTCTCCTTTAATCCTCGCAGGGTATAGCTTTTGGAGTAGACGGAACCGGATGTATGTTCCGTTGGGATGGTCAGTTTCGTCCATTCCGGTCTGTTTAATCCTCGGCCTGTTTTGTATGGACGAAACCAGAGTGAGTATTCGATGATGGGAGTGTAGCTGTCCACTTCCCAAAAGAGCGTGTGAGAGGTTTTCCCCGTGGATATTTCATTTTCCGTTTTCTTAAAGACACCTGGATTTGGGACACCTAAAAACAATTTATAAATTATTCATTCCAAATATTAAATATATTCCTTATATTTTGGATTTGAATTGTATAATTAGAATTGGATGATAGGAAATATGTCTATGCATATATTCCTCACTAGGAATAAAAAGAAATAACTTGATGGTAAGACCGATCTATCCACCAGATGATTCACCAAAGTGTTCATGCAAATCAATATAGGGTCATGGCAGTGGGTTTAGTGAAATCACCGTATTGGATAGAAAGAGTACGGCAGTACTTGCGTGTCTTTCACAGTAGATTCGAGCTTCAGAATAAACTTTTCTACGCTAGTCATTCCATCGCTCAATAGCGTGTGTGGTATAAATATGAATGTATCCTTTGAGACTACCGAAGTAAAAAATCTTTTCTTCCTCCTTATCTATTAATTATGTAGACTGAGTAATTATATTAAATGCACAGAAGTACTGAATAACGTTTCGTTTGATAGTACATTAGGATTGCCTGTAATTATAGCAAGGAGTTTATAGCTTACTAGCGACCCGTCCCGGCTTCGCACGGGTGCAATGTTGATACTAAATTAAATACACTACAGAAAAAATATGAACGTTGTATATAAAAACATAGCGGCCCGCTCCGACTTTGCACGGGCATAAAATATATATGCCTATGTCACTCAATGAAAACATGATTAAAATCGATCCAGTATTTTTGGTTCATTCATTACTGCCCTTGGCTTGCATGCATTAAATTTGGAGTAAAACAATTCCTCTTCCCCTATACTTACTATGAAGATTTCCTGCTATCTTTGGAATATCTAAATTCATACAATTTTTATTACATTACACATTTTTAAACGCAAATTTTAAATTTGTAATATCTCCGAAAATATTTGTTTAATTTACATGCTGTAAGGAATCATATTGATCTATATTAATTGCACACTGTATTTAAGGTACTTAATTCGATAAGGATTAATGCCGTATTGCTTAAAATAGCTTCGTAAATAAGCCATTTCTCACGTAAAAAGTAAACAATAAAAATGGTTAATGTGGGTTATCCCTAAAAGATAAACATATACCATCGCGGGCTTTTTTGTAGACCTTTTTATGGTGTACAATACTGTAGTACATTAATTTGATCTAACTCGTAGGGTTAGGCAGCGTTTTTGCTAATTGCTAAATAAGACTAAAAAATAGGTTAATTTACGACATCACGTTAGAAACCTCTAAAATTAGCAATGTTGCCTTAGTATATTATGCATGTATTATACATATAAACCTTCCTCTTGAATCACTCTATCTATTGAAAAAAACCGCTGCGTAGTTTTAAAGATTTAAGCGCACATAGGGATATAGGGACAGAAAAGGCGACTTTGTTTTATACTATGTAGTGATTTCGTCATAATATTTAAATGGCGTGTGTGGTTTATAGAGGGTCATATTCATCAGTAATTGTCTCTAAATACCTGAATGTCTATATTTGGGAAGTCTATACAGAAATTGGGATTGAAAGATATACGCTGTAGTAAATATTTATATAAATTCTAAAACGTCTATGAAGAAATGTCATATCAACATATGTGTAACGTTATATTAAATAAATAAAACCAAAATAAAAGCTATCATTAAAGATAGAAATGTTATATTATATTGCGAATTGTTTTGTTAGTTTAATGTATCGCAAGGATGAGCAAGAGTAAGAACAAGAGCAATTACTGAATACTATAAAAATTGCGCTCTTCAGTTTTACATCTTAATAATAATGGCTGTTATAAACAAACACAGTCACTATGCTGGTATTACTGATGTTTAACGATTCTTTATTGTTACGTAAATAACGTGATATTCAACAGGTTTTAGTGAATTCATTGATACATTATTGGAGTTCTGTCGATAAATAACAGACTTAATGCTGCGAAAATTTTAATTAAGTTATTTTCGAATGTTATTAACTTGTTTTATGTGAGAAATATAGTAAAAATAATTGCTCCAAATTTCAGCATATGGGATTATTTAATTCAGAATTGGGGAGTTCATGATCGGATGGTGATGATGACTCTATGAAAAAATGAGGACAAAACAGATCAAATCCTTACCAGACAATTGAATATGGATTTCCCCTTGTCCCAGTTCATTAATTGCCCTGCAGGTGTATATACCGAAGTCGCTTCTCTGAGCCTTACGAATTAATAGAGTATGCTTATAAGTAGATTTGTCCCCTTCCACTATTGACACCACTCGGTTATCCAAAGGTACCATTACATCTCCTTTCAACCATGTCACCGTTGCCTGAGATATAAGAAATTTATCCATACATTTTACGTGAAAAGCAACCAACTCACGGGAGGATCCGCGGATACTCTACATTCCAACTGTGCTCTATTCCCAGGCGCAGTGTGCACCCATGACCTCAGCGTTATGATTTCAGGAGGGTCTGAAAGCAAATAATATAGATATGCTGGCTAATGACGTTGATGAGCAGAAGCATACAGATGATACTAAGTTCAATTTGTGCTTTAGCAGGTTCTCCAACTCCATTGGTGGCTGTACATTCGTACAGTCCAGCGAGGTATCGATCCGAAGCCGTGAACACTAAAAGCTCTCTGTGGTCGAGCAATCTTAGTTCTTCACCCTTAAAAACAATGCACATAATAGAAAATCGATCTTTATTTTATTTTAGAAATGCAAATAAATGTAAAGTGAAATGTTGAGAGTAAATGTTCAATTATGTCGAGGTCTGGCGATTTTGCTGGCTGGGGAAGATGTTTGACAATATTCTGATGTTCCACAAACCAAAACTGAATACACAAACCCGGCCATTTGTAGAACACAATTGTTTATCGGACGATAGTACATTCTTCCATCATTAGGTATCCAGGTGTTATGTTTTGTATGAAAAAGTACAAGTATCAATCAATAAGGTCTATAATTATATCATTTGACAGATGCATAGATCAGAATCAGCTAAATACGTCGGCATACATTTCGATGACAAGTTAAATTGGAAACATCGTGCTAAACAAAAAGCAGAGAACATTACACTCAAAGTCAAACAACCGCACTGCTTAGTCGGAAGATACTCTCAACTTGACCTAAAATCAAAGAGATTGGTTTATCAGTCCACCATAAAGTAAATTGGGATCTATGGGGTGAAATATGGGGTTGTACTAAAACATCAAACCAACTAGCTAAAAAAAAGTTCTACGGTTAAGTATCAATGCTTATGGCTACGTAACCAACGAGAAGCTGCATGCCGACCTCTAAATCAAATGGTTGCACTAAGTGATCCAAAATTTCATCTTAAAACATGAAATAAGAGGCTGCTAAATCACAGCGATATCGAAGCACTACAGCTACCATACAATAAGAAGGAAATCAGAAGATTGAAGCGAACTTATAACGATATACTACGATACGATATATTTACTTTAGTTTAAGTAGTTCAGTTTTTTTTATTAAAATTTTGGAAAACATACTGATATATTAATTACTCGCTTTGCTTGTCTCTTAACTCAAGATTTAATTGAAGAAACTCAAGAAAAAATTGTACCAAAAAGGCTATTGCAATTGCAAATGATTCATAAATGTTAGCTGTTAACTTTGGGATTTACCCACTATTTCTATTTGTCGATAATGTTTTACAATGTTTGCGTGTCTGACATTACCGTTGATATTGTCGCTTGTGAAACATTAAACTACATCTAAGAAGTCGCACATTTCATATATCGATTGTTTTAAGCGTCGTAAAACAAAGCCTATACATTGAATTATAACCTACAATAATTGGTATTTAAACGGAATCATTTAGACTGAAACAGTGTTGCCAACATGCAATAAGATGTACTATATTGCATAGTATTTATATTGATTTCTCTATCCGCTGTATATGAAGATTTATACATGATTTCTCACAATAAAGCATTGAATTCATCAATCATTCCTACTTACCTTACTAGACCAACTAATCAATGGATATGGAACGCCATCCGCTTTACAAGACATACGGACTTCCTCGCCAAGTTTAACCTGCAGGAAGCCGGATAGAGGAAATGGTTCTACAGATGGAGGATCTAAAATACAATAGTATATATAATCTTTGATACAGAAGCACTTTAGTGGTGACCTTACGTAAAACTTCAATAGCGTGTCTTTGCCGAACGGGCCCCCAAGGCTCGGGCCTGATCACTTCGCATGTGTACTCCCCAGTATCTGGAGGCTGGACAGTTTGGATTTCCAGTGAGCCGTTGTGCCACAATATGTGCCTTTCTGGTAACACTATAGATTCGTTTCCACTGTCACAGAGCAATTCTTGATTTTTATACCATTTAACAGCAACGGCATAGGCATCATCTTAAAATTAATATTATGGTACTAATGGATGTCATCATTATGTTTTGAATCTTAGAAGCGTTATTATATTAGGTATTTAATCGATAAAGAAAAGCTTGCTTGTTGACATATACAAGCTTTATTGATTTCAATTCGTATATTTCAATAGACATTAGTACAAAACAATTTCAGGAAACAATAATATATATATATATATATATATATATATATATATATATATATATATATATATATATATATATAAAACTTACCATTTGATATAGTGTTAAGGTAACACGGCAATAAGACTGTGTTATTCTCTTTGGCTTTTATGGTGGTAGGGGGACTGATGAAGTCATTACTAAACACAACCTTGAATAACCCGATGGTTGCACATAATAAAAAGTACTTTGTTTCTTTTCTGATTGTCAACACAGTGCTGAGCATCTTTAGCGATGATAATGATAATGGTAAACAAATAAATATAAAAATAGGAACACTAAGCCTAAAAATAAACAAAAAATCAGTTTTAGTCATATATATTAACATGTCTTGTCATTGTTAATTTGTATTCTTGCTCATAAAATAGTCTTTATGGATCAAACTTTTCATTGTTATTACTCTCTGATATTTATACCAATTCTATATTAAATAATAAACACTGTTTTTATTGATACATTAGCAATTTAGCGTTTAAAAATATGTAAGAACTTGAGATAATGTATAATTTATGATATTATTTCACTTTTATCGTAGAAACATATTGTTTAACGTTGAGGAGATTCCCAGAACAACAAATTTTTTGAAAATAATATTACATGTAAGTTTAATAGAGTACCTTAATTGCATATATCTCAATTTATGTACAACTTCCTTTAATGACAGATAAAAATGATAGAAAGAAGGAAGAAATGTGAAAGCATGTGTGAATCAGTTTCAGTACATGCGTACTTATTTGGAACAGTTGGATTCGTGAGCAAGTTGATTTACAATAGGAGAAAAAATAAATATTTTAAATAATTCAAACTTGATGTGGTTCATACATTTGCGAGGTTCTATTTTTTTATGTTAAATACAGCATCGTAACTATCATTGTCCAATAAATGAGTACATCTATTGTTCGGAAATTGTATTATAATTGTATTCGATAAAAGATATTTGCACGTACCGTGATTTTCAGTTATATTATTCATGGTTAACTGATATTGTTATTTACGTAAAATAAGTAACTAGGGCAGCAACTAGCTAAAAACTCCCTATACATTTTTGAAACACTGCAAATTAATATTTAAAAAAAAAGAGAAATATCAAGCAACATTAAATTGGAAAGAAATACAGACAAGCTCCAATTTTAGATGCAAAACGTGGGTATTTTTTAAGGAGAGAAAAGCAAGATACATCTGAAGAGTTAGAGGTCTAATAAAGATGGACAGAATGAGATATAAAGAAATAAGAAAAGACCTGAACGTTGAATCAGTGGAGAAAATACAGAATAACGCAGTTGGTTGGTGCACTTAAATTATGGAGGGTACAAGACAGGCTAATAGAATTGGGATGGATGAACATATCAGAGAAAGACTTTAGAAGAGAAGAAAAACCCTAGTCGAAGCAATAACCTACACCACCAAGTGGATAGGTGGATAGATTAGGATCCAACCATTCAAGACACTCTTTCATTATTTTACTTTTAAACACCATTAAATAATTTTTTTTTATTTTGGACCATTTCCACTTTCAGTAAACATAGTTCTCAACATAATTTCAAGCAACACTTGTTAACAGCTAATTCTTATTATATTTTACATAAATTTATATCAGATGATGTTAGTAATTGTCATTTCTTTTTTCATGTTTCCCTGATATGTTCAAAATTGTAAACACGTTGAAATAAACTTAAGTATGTATCATTTTATCGAAATGTGAACAAACATTTTTTCAGTGTATTGAATATGTCCGAATTTGGATCGAGTAAATCGCATTTGCTGGAGGTATTACATTTGTTCTTGAATTTGAAAAATAGACGACTGATGGCGACCAAGCTCCATCGATTTCAACATGAGAATACCGCTTTCGTTCTGGACAGTCAAAAACATTTAGCCACAAGACGAGGACTTCAAGGTATTACTCGATGAAACCATTAATGGGGATTGCTATCGACTATAACGGCCGGAATACGAGGAGAGACACAACAATGTTGTTCTTCAGCATGGCAACGCTTGACCACATGTTGCAAACTGAGGAAAACATACTTCTCCTGCCGTATTATTCAGGTCTTGCTTCGTGTGAATACTACTTGTTCCGCTATATGAGTCGTGACCTGTCTGAGCAGTGCTTCATTTCTTATGAAAATATTAAAAAATAGTTAACCTCCTGAATAATTTGTTCGAGATGAAACTCCAGTGCCCCAAACCAAATTGTCAGAAAGATGGAAAAAAGTAGCGGTTATCGATGAATAATATTTTGAATAATAATGTTTATTGTAGGTCTGATAATAATGATAAAAAATAATACTTACAAAAAAAATGTATTGTTTTTGCAATAATTACATCTGTATTTTTATATTATATTATTTTCTTGTTCAAGAGGTATTGTAAAAAATATAATTTAGTTTTGCAAATTCAGAGTAAATTTTTGTGATATTCTATCTATCTAATGAACCGTCAATAAAAATGTTAATTTGTTGTCATTACGAATATATTAGAACAAGTTTGATAATAAATGAAATTTAAAAAATTAATAAGACATATCTGAAGATTACATTTCAGGTTATATTGTGTTTTATAAGAATGAATAATATACGTCTACATTTATTTGTTAACATATATCTAAGTTTGGCAATAAATTATTTTTCGTTTTCGTGCATAATAGTCTTCGTTGTAATTATGAGTTTAGAGTTATTATTGATTAATCAAAACTACTTTCTCGCTAACATAATTAAGGAAGTAATTACCTGATATTTGATTGCTATATTACTCGTAATTGTGCTAAATATAATTCACTAGTCAGTCTCTATGTTAAACAAATACATTAATATATTTGCCAGATATAAATAACAAAAGACACTTATACTAACACGTAGATAAACAAATTTCAATTTACGCACTGTGGTCGTACCGTTTTTCCTGTTTGTTTCATCTGTAAACGGTGCCGGTCAATACTAGCCAGTACCCGGTGTAAAAAAACGATTCTATTCGGATTATGTGTCATTAACGAATTCAACGAGCGACAATTGCCGGGTAGAGAGCGTCGAGGGGCGGCCAGATAGCGTCCCGTTCGAGATTCTAAAGAGCCGTAAACGATTTAAACGGTTATCAATGCGGAGGCTGTTTTGTGATCCAATTAGGATCTTTTACCGGGTATATTGTCTGATTTGGCGTGATGTTCTGTCGTTATTGTCTGGTGGTTGAGTTGATTAGCCCTCAGATACTTTAAAAACCAGAAAATAAACGCTTGTTCTCTTCGCCTTCCCTTCAGTAGTTTTAGAAGCATTTCGTCGATATCTTTTGTTAGGTGATTTTAACTGTGATCTAATCAGATTAAGTGTTGGTGATATAATTAAAAGAAACCAGCTTCGGCACTCTTAATCTTTAGAACAGAACAAGGTTTTTATTATAAAGCTAAATAAACTGGGGCCATGATTTTTTCTCAAGAAGTACTCAATGGTTTTAAATGAACTTTTCAGTTCTGTATGTACAAATATGTCACTTTATTTTTTAGATAAATTGGAGATACAAATGTGATTTAGTTAACTGGAAAATATAGTATCTCTAGTATCTTTAATTCTTTTTCGTATACATCTGCTTTTCTTTTCACACCTTGCTTTTCATGTTGTTCTGATTAAGATGATAACGAAGACGACGAAGATGATAACAAATTTTGTCTCGAATTTGTAACGCCCGTTATAATTTCATTGTTCAACGGTGATAAAAATCCTATCTATGAAATTGTTTCTTTTTTTGCTTTCATACAATATTTAGTATATAGACTAAACATTGACATTCAATAATTTTTTCATACATGACATTCTGTATGCTTATTCTTTCCATCTTCTGTAAATAGAGTGAAACGCAATGTCGAGTACCTACAATTTGATAACATAATTAACTTTGGTTGTATATCACTTACATTTTGATCAGATATTGTGTCCTATTAGAATTTCCTTATAACGATTAGTGATGCTCTCTATCATCTTCTGTTACAATTTTTCTGTTGGGAGGCATTTTTTTCTAACTTGGTTCATTAGGTTATTTTCAATCCAGTCCATTCATCATATTTACTTATTTTTGTTTAGAACCAAGTCCACCGATGAATATCAATAATTGTTAACTCCCAAGCAGATGTTAAATATCCTGGCATGCTTTTAGAGCAAACTTAAAAGAAGCAAAAATATTGAGTATAAACAACTTGGGCTTAAACTACATCAAATGTATTGACTCGTCGGGCGCAAATCCAAGTTATTATTAGATAAAGAGGTATTGCTTTACGAATTAGTACTCAGACCTATTTGGTCATATGAAATCATACTATGGGGTACTGATAGCAAGTATAATTTAGCAGTCATTCAACGGTTTCAAAATAAAGTTTAGTGTGCCAATGTTGATGCACCGTACTATGTTTCTAATGAAATGATGTAGCGCTTTAAAACCCATAAAGTAAGTAATTAAATGTATTTGTATTAATTACCTCGAGAAAGTATTAGTGCATTTCAATATGCTTGCTAATCAGCTAAATATGCAATATGGTAATCAAATATGTAGGCTAAAACGTTTAACGCCATCCGATCTGACATATATATATACATATATATATATATATATATATATATATATATATATATATATATATATATATATATATATATATATATATATATATATATACTTTAGAGTTAGATTTAAAATAAGTGTAATGTATACAATATGCATGTGATGTATACAATCGTTATTATAAGAAATACTCAAGTAAGGGTAGTCAAATAATAATAATATAGTATTTTGTTTTAATTTGGCATAAATAAATTAGCTATTTCCGATTGATTTAAAGTAGCTTAATTTAAATCACAAGTTGTCATTTACAATCTAAAATAATTGACGACTTTATCAGGTAGCCAAACTTAAGATTTATACCTGTAAGGATTTAAGAAAATACAAAAATTAAACACCAATTTAATTGTGTAATATAACTTGGGCTTTCAAATTGGTGATATTTAGTTACACAGTTTTGTTCATATTGGGAATAATGACATAATTAAATAATTATTTTACAGCTCTCTTATGGGGTATTATCTTATTAAGCATTTGTTAAAATTTATTTTGAAACCTATTATAATTAAAAATCATCCTAGTTATTATGAAAATTTATTTAATAAGCACATGGTACACATATAACAACTAGTAATTAACTGCTAATGTTTCCTTCATATTGTTCTTAAAGTCCATATCAACGATTTTAGCCCTAGACTTAATTAGTGTTTACTGAATGTACATTTATGAGCATTTATGGTAAATCGACGTTTTTATGTTCACGCGTTCTTTCTTGATGTTTCTTGCAAATCGTTTTTAACTTCTTCGCTGATGGTTGGTAACCTTAGATCTATATTTGTGAGTCTTCCTTTCTAATATGCTTTTTTTTGATCTGTAACCGGGAAGGGAAATCCTGTTACTGATACCTGGTCGCGAAAACCCGTAGAAATAAGCGATTTGGACTGATTATGTGGAGACTGCTTCTGGGCTACCCACTAAACCCCACCCTATCAGCTGATCCAATGACCCTAACTGAGTCCTTCTTACTGTTGGTAAGAAGTAAGTAAGGTAAGGAGGGTGCCCGTAACCGGTAACACCGTTAAAATGTACGAGGATCAGGCAAGGACATGGCATCTTTATCACATCATGAAGCTCGCTGTACCTGAGTAGTATCGGCTGCAATAGAATAAGGCCACGAAGAGACGAATGAGTTATTGTCATTCACCGAGCCATATAAAATTTATCCTAAACTAGTATAAAGTAAATAAAATTTTGATCCAAAGACACTATCATGTGGTACACCGCATTCTTTTATTCCGAAATGAACTAAATCAACAACAAATATGACTATTATTAATTTTTCACATTTAGGGATGCGATATACTAGTATAGAGTAAATACAATATTGACCAAGGACACTATCATGTGGTACATCCGTATTATTTTATTCTGAAATGACGATTGTAAGTAAATATAGTATTTCAGAATCCGGTATCTGGAATTTTTATCAAAGGCTTAGGCTGCGTCTAAAAATATAGTTGAACAATTTTTTTCTTGTTTTGAGTTTATTACTAAGAGCTCTCTAATTTCTCATGGGTAGTTTACTTTTTGCTTTCTTAGTTTTTGGTATTGGGGCATTGTTCCATGCTACTTTTTGTAAAACTACTATATTTTCATATGTTAAATTCTTAATTAATCAGTTAAAAGTTATTGTAGTTATAGTGATGTTTCGTCCTACTTGAATTTTCGGTGAAAATTGCCTGGAGTTTATAGTGAAGAACGCTTAAGTGGACACCAGTATCGGAATTGGTGTGCTTAATTTAATTCTGAAAACTTCTATTTTAACGAAAAACGCAACAAAATCGAGATATTTTTTAAACAAGCGATGAGAAGTGGATCACAGTACAATAATAAGCTGCGATAAATCGTACAAAAATCTGTTGTTGGGTCCCCATCATGTTAATAGTAATATTTATTTCAGGTTATTGTTTCTCATTTAATTCCCAAACGGTTAATGATACCAAATAGCATTTTTATTTATATTTTATATATGTTTATGACGGTCAATGCAATCCTATATTTACGCAATAATACGATTAACACAATATATGTGACATCACTTTAACGGGCGCTGCAATGGAAACCAGATAATAAAACAATAAAGCAAAAACAATTAGTATCGGTGTTTTATGTCCCAAGATATGAGTGGTGTTGGTTCTTTAACCACAAAGTAGGTTAAGGCATTAAACTGTTTCAACTCAGATAATTATAGCACCCTAATAGGCTCGATAAATTCATCACTATTAATTGGGTAATTAATCCGTCAATATAAATCTTTCAATTACTGCGGATTAACAAATATATGGATTGACGAAATTTTACTTTTTCAACGTTTATATTAGTTAACCGAGCTTGGACAATAATAGAGTATTGTTTCTTGTTATGTTACGAGAATTTCCAATTTTATTTTATACGATAACGTAAAAAATTTTTAAAACGTTAAACTATTCAGTCTGAATTACTTTCAGAAATGATATTACTGTATACTCATCACTTTTTGTAATTTAGATATCGTTTGTCAGATTCAATACTGTACGGGTTATAGGTCTTATGAAATAAGAAGAATTCATGTAATTTCAAATTCCAAATATTGAATTGTATTAATATCGTACTTATTTAATTGATTTTAATGATGATTTTTTGGGCTATATTAGCATGTATTCTTGCATCAATTGGCATAAAAAGATAACACATTTTTGGTGGTTTACTAATTGTGATGAATCAACTGTTTCTTGATATTTAAATGTGATGGGAAAGCTCCAAAACGAAGGAAAATTGCTATTTTGAATATTTCGAATCGAAAAGGTTTTTGTTGCAAAATATGAAAGCTTTTTGTGACTTATTGTTAATGGCGTTGAAACGTCGATCTGCTAAGACAACCCCAAGGGCAGAGAGTCACGGGTTAGTCCAGGAGCCATCCAAATCAATATCGAAGGGACATATTCAATGACCATGTTGATTTGCTGTACATATGGTGGGAACAGCAAGGTATAGTGTATTACGACCTACTAAAATCGATTGAACAAATTGAACTATGTCGCCTGATTTCCGATTATCACTTGTTCAGATCGATGCAGCATGATTCGAAATGCTGAAGAAGCATCGTTGTGTCGACCCAGTGTCACCATCTTGCCATAAAGATGGCAAAAGTTATAGAAAATGACGTAAAATATTTGGATTGATATATATTTTTTCACAAAAACTAACTAACTATGGAAGGTTTGAGTATGATATTTTGATTGAGTATGATATTGATTTCAAACACTTAATGTTCGTGATATGTCAGGAAATAATAACGTTTTTGAATCAAGATTTTCATAATTTTTTAATAAAGTAAAACTATATGGGTAATCCAAATAACAAAATGTAATTAACTGATAGACAAATTTAATATAGAAAAAAGTCGACGATATTCTAATATCAGTAACACACATTTATAGCAAATTAAAGAATATCGTAAAAATATTGAAACTATGTAATATCTAGTTCTAATACATTGTACCACTTAAATATTACATCATGGTCGACATGAACCAATTGCATTAACTTAACAGTTCCAAAAGTCTATTAAACACATATGGAAATCTTTTTTATTGTCCATCTATTGAAACGTTTCGAACACAATAAATGCTATATATAATGGTATGATCTAAAAACTCAGGAATTCGACCACCAAATTGATTTCAATTAGTCGCTTTTTTCTTATAAACTACAAAGCACATGAGTGCAATATTACGTTAACTGCAGATAAGATGTAATGAGCGTTTAACTTAATTAACCTCCATTATAGGCTCTATACGTTGCCTGTCAAATAATTTTTAATTCCCCTTTCTATTTTTAGAAGGAAAGTATGGCTTTTAAATTGGTTCCTTTCTACAGGGGAGAACATGATTCTTTAAATTTATAGCATTTTCGAAGAAGAAAAGTTGATTAAACTACCTTTACCTAATAAGTATTTTATATTAGATAGTTATTATTCGCGAAGATGAGTAATCTAGTAATTCTAAAAGAGCAGAACTATTATTTGCGTTATAAAAATCTACTGAATTGTATGCTGAACTTGGATAAACTAATTAACTGAATTAAACATAACAGTTCAATTGAATTTTACTCAGGTTAATCAGCAGGCGACAATTTTCAGTACATACGTCATCTAAATTTGTGACGTCAAAACACCGCAATGTTGCCACATCAACTCTGAGTTCTAGTTTATTTTGTCTTTGACCTATAACAAAATTCTAATCTAAATAAAATAATGAAACAAAAATGCTATCAAATATAATTTATTTTAACATTACAGTACATCTAAAAACTACAGTTAATTATACAGTCACAATATTTTATAGGGTAGAGCTATAACCTCTTATTACTATTGGTTTCAAGAATTTTGCATAAGTTTGACAAACGGACGATTTTGACAGGGTCGTTCGGTTACATGTTCGTACTTATCAGACAGCATTGTGTCTCTTTTTAACTAGAATAAATTGAGAAGTAATATATTGTCTGATTTATTAAATATCTTGACGACGTGTGTACAAAAAAACTTTGAATAGACCATATACGGTTTTATTCTGTTTCAATTTAAGGTAGTATAGATGGCAGTGTTTTGAAAAAGTTACAATTAAAGTCAAATTGATGATGCAAACACTATTCCATTCAGCATATTGTCAAGAATGAACAAGAGTAGTGGTTCTTTCTCTTTTGAAGTCGGTTTTGATGGAGCAGTGGTGAAGGAGATGGGATGGTCTTCATACTGTGATGGGGTACTTTCTGTATCTATGTAATGGTAAGCCAGTAAAATTATATAAATTAGAAATTAGTTTACTAGTCCATTTTTTATTGACCAAAATCTTCCTTTTATTCCCCCGAAACCGTCTTGTATTATTATCTCTGTCAACCTCTCAATCTTCCCAGATCGTATATACAATATTATTTTTATTCACGTGTCTCCTGAACTTTTAGCTAATATTTTCTTCTGCTGTTTCATAACATGTCATGTGTTCACTAGATATATGGTCTTTTTCGTATCATCTTCTATGTAATATTATCTGTATGCCTTCAATAATTCTAGTCTGAACAAGTCATATAAGTTATTATATAAAATTATAAATACTTATCGAAAATATTATGTTCATAAACAGACCAGCTAATCACCTGGGTAGATAATTGAAATTGAATTGATTTGTTCCTATTTTCTGCCATGCCATGTTCATTCATCGTGGGTATATCCCTTTATATATTTTTTTTCCATTTCCGAACTACTTCAGCATTTGGAATCCTTTAATACACTACATAATTATACATTAATTTCAATAGTCGATAATCAATCACTCAATCGTTCAATTGGGCATGCAGGAACTTTCATTTGAATTGCAATAGCGTATTTTACAATTTTATAACTTGTAGCCGAGTGTTATCATGGAAGGGAGTCCACTTACATTTTTGTACTTATTACTTTTGACCGTACATTCAGCAGTTCCTTTGTAAAATTTGATATATCAAAAATGAATAGTGATTTCCAAGTTAAATTATAGTGACCGAAAGCAATACATAAAATATGAAGCGAAAACAAGTTAAAACTATCAAATTTAAAACAGTGTACCATTATAAATAAATATAACCACTTAAAATTATTATTTATTATATATTATAACCGTTATAAAATTATAACCACCTAACAGCATCGATAGTAATTCATTCTTGATAGTAATAACATTTTATATGAATTTATTTAACATTACGAAATTATAGTATTAATTACTATATGGAGAATGCGCAGGGAAATGACATATTCCTTTAACTACTAATATTTTACTAAATTTCCTGAATCAGCTATACGAAATATAATAATATTAATATGTTATTATTAATTTTTTATTGCATTAATTTGTTTAAATATTCTTTGAATGCCACTTTGAATTGTGAAGTGATGATGCTGTTCAATGCTTTCTATTAGGTCCCTATAATAAGTTTTTACACATATTCTTGAATAAAATGTATTAGGCAATATTTATTGATATATTATACAAATTATTACTAATAAATAAAAAAAATTGAAGTATGGGAAATCCAGAAGTCGGAAGGAGCTAAATTTGTGGAATAAAATAGACAGCTGACTGATTTTGAGAGAATATACTGAAGTTATCCATCCTTTTGTGAGATATTTGACCATGTGGATTCTTCCTTACTTCCTTGACAAATTGTTTTTGACAAGGGACTCTTTTTTTAACTCAGAACTTTAGGAAAAATGTCCAGTTGGTGGAAACAGAAGCCTTACAATAATAATCTGTTTTATTATTTAGAACTAATACGTTCAGGACTGATTTCTGTATATGAATTTGTTTCCTTAGTTACTTGTTTTGACACAGAATCAAGATGGTAAACTCAAGTCCCATCCATCATCCAAAAATCTGAAGATCTACGAATTTAATGAACCAATTTTAATAAACTTTTTTATTAATATTAGCTTCTCATTCATATGTAAGGTAATATAATGTCAGCTATTTTATAGTCAAACGTGGATATTTTGATTTATATATAATAATTAACATTTTTGCTAATATTAATCTAAATAATTGTTTTTCACTGCTTATTTTTGTGTTATTTATCTATGTTATGTATCCCAGCCTAATAGCGCTATAAATTTTAGACAGTTAATTCTTGGTTGCAGAAGATCGCATGTCTCGGTTTACACTTTCACTTATTTAACGTTTACACTACACAAGTTTCCGGAGAGATTATAAGGCTACTTTCTTTTGAATTCATTCATTTAACAGAAATTAACTTACTTATCAAGAACGATGGATTGACAAAAGCTCTATAGTCAAAGCATTCCTTGTCACAGTTAAGTGGAGTTTGAGCAAATATTTCGCAGGCTGTAAGACCATAGAAGATAGATTGAAGGTGCTCGATGACACTTAAAATTATTTAAAAATTATTACAATTAAAAAACATTCATGCTTTGAAAAATGCCTTCTTTGAACTTAGCATCACTTAATTTAGAGAAAACAGTTTTCACAAATATATAAAAATCCTTTACCATTTTTATCCATGGCCTTGACAATAGTTTTCTTTAAACCAGTTTTTTATGTAAGGGTGGAAGAGTCACATTTCTTGTTGAATAAGACGTATATATATAACGTTTGATTTACTACTAACAAAGTCAATTATTTTTGGGCAATCTTTAATTTATCAACTGAGATAATTTTTGAAGCGTAAATGAATGCGCATTTATAATGACAGTTCTTGTATATCTAATAGGAAATTGTGAGTTTCCTTTTTAAACCACTTCAAAGAAAGGAGGAGGTTCTATGTTCGGCTGTATTTTTTACGTATGTTCGCTGATTTCTCCGTCGATTATGGATAGATTTTCAAAATTATTTTTTTATTCGAAAGAGTGCACTTCCGAGGTGCTATAATTGGAATGAAGTTAGGATCTGTTGGGGGGAAGGGGGGAAGTATTTTTTCTCTACTATACTTGGGCTATCCATTGTAATACTTAATGAAATAATGCGTAATTTAATGAGTAAATATCTAACACTAAAAAGAGAAAAATAATATATTTTTAACAAAAAAATTGAACCGACTCAAAAAATATATAAGGAACTCACTAAAAAGCAAAGAATAATCGAACTTTTGTGCCAAACTTGGTGCCGAGTCTGAACAATAGAAAAATAATAATGTAATTATGCGACAAAATTAAATTACGAACAAAACAAATCTAATTTAGTGCTCGGTAGTGACTTCAAAGTGATCAGTTGGTAGTAGTTAAAATAATATTGTAAATAGATAAATAGGTTTAGGCAGGTATTAAGCTAAATTGTGTGTATATAGTAGAATATAAAATACGTGTAGTGGAAAGGTTAAATAAGGTTTTTGTTTATATTTATTTAGTTATTACAACGATTATTATGTACATATTCTATTTTAAAACATTTTTTTTGTTAAAAATCTAAATTTGATTATTGTTTACTTTTTAGTGAATTCCTTGTTTATTTTTTAAAGTCGGTTCCATTTCTTTGTTAAAAAAATTATAGTATAGAATACATTTCTTCATATAATCATTGACATTTGTAACTTCGATTAAATCTGGACATCGCTTTCTTGATAACCATTGAACTGTTAATATGATAATTCGATATCATTTATTCATCGGGTAACATGCACATATCCTAATCTCGCGGTTAACGCCATTATATTCGAAAAAATCCCGACCGAATTTAAATCAATTCACGTACGGGACAAAACCGCATCAGATCCGTATCGTCGATTCACCAAGGCGTGTACGTAAATATGATCGCGCCGTTTATTGGGTTATCTGTTGAATTATCTTAATTGGTTGCATTATGCGACCGCTATAGATTTAATTCAACCCTAAATAGGCGTATGACACGCTGTTACGACCTAAAAATTTGCTCGTGGAACCGAGCCGAACCACGCTGCTTCGAACCGTAATTGGTGGTCGTTATATCGCTGTCACTGTTATTAGTAGTCCGATGATGAGCCCGATCTGTTCGGTTCTTAATACGATTTCCTGTTATTTTTGTTTGCGCTGTGTTTGTTCGCTTATAATTCAGGCGAATAAGTGGACAATGAATCGTAATTAGTTTATGTGATGATGTATTGAGTGATGATGTATATATAACGTTGGATTTGTATTGGGAAGTAAAAAGAAAATCACAAAAGGCAATTATTATGAAAAATCGGTACAATGTATTTTATTCGAAGCATTATCCATCGAGAGCCGATAATTTTCATTATCTTTCAGGCAATTTACAGATTTCATCTCGAAAGAACCATGTATCTTTTGAAGATATACACGAATCAACTTTTTTTTGGTATTTTCACAAGTAGTGAAGCACTTCTCACGGTAGGTTACGATACATATGTTGAAGCAAGTAGTAATCAGAAGGCGGCACGTCCAGAACGATCTTTGTGGCTTTATCAGACATCTTCAACGAACTGAAAAAAGTTTTAGTTGATAGCTTGTCAGTGAGAATTTAAAATAAAGTTGGTTATACGAGAGTCACTATTTATATTTCGGGAATTGGCAACTCTGCTGTCAGGTGACTCCATCTGACGGTTCCATCGTAAAGTTTGACATTTTTGAGGATACACGTACTCGGAACATTTTGTCGCACGAACGCTATTTGTTTATTTTATATTTAATTGAAAGTTTCATCTCGGCAAAAAACGGAACTGAATTGTGAACATTTTCGTGCGATGATTTTTTACGATTTTCGACGTGGATTATTACAAGTGCATCAATTAACTTAATTTGACTTTTGACGATGAAGCTCCATCAAGAACCACCATGTATCGCTGGTTTAATGAATTCATTTTCATGGTTTAAATCATGGTCGTAATTCGCTGTTCGACGAGTTTCGTGAAGATCGTCCAAAATCGGCTGTTGTGCCAGAAAACATCGATGGCGACAGCACACAGGCGAAATGATTAAGCAAGATCATCGTATCACCTATTGTAAAATTGAGGCATCCCTAAGTATTAGTTCCTTACGACAAACTACACAGCAGTTATAACATCACACGCAGAATTAATAACAGCATATGATTTGACAGATATTCGGTAGATATTATATTGGTATATAGGGTGCAAGTTAAATTAAAGAAACTTCTTCCTCATTCTCACTTTTAGTTATTATCTCAAATACATATCTTACCATAAAACAATACTATGAACACACTGAATTATATTCAATACATTCAGTTAATTCACAAAAATCACTACTACAATAACATAAGTAGATTGTAACGATTTGGCATGACACAAATATTCAATAACAGCACCATCAGCAACAAGGTTGGGTTTTGTTGTAAAATTTTTTTTCTTGTATCATACTATATATTGATTTAGTTTTCTTTCCTTATGGGTAAAAGATAGCATTTAGCGTACGGACCATCTTCAAGCAAATATATTAAATCGCTTGTAGTAATGGTGGAAAAACTTTTAAAACTTATTCGTACTTCATATAGATATCGATAATTATAGTCTTATTATTAATATTCTTGTTATACGTAGGTCAAATAGTATTTAGGCCTTTTGATAACATATTTACGAGCATGCATGTATACTTATCAGGCCAACTTTTTATGGGAAGTTTGGGCTTTATACTTGAAGACAAAGTATTCTAAGTTTCCTTTCTAAAAATAAATATATATATCCGCTTTGTACATCACTATTATTATTAGATTAACATTATTATTTGCCTATTTAATGAAATAAAAATGTTATGATTTATGGCTTCCACGAAGCTCACTACACTAAAATAGAACATTATGATTATGATTTTATTTTGTAGTCCAGACTAAATGAAAATGAGAAAGTTGGATTATTACAGCGTATGATTAATAATAGGTATTGTTATAAAATTATATTAACGGCGTGGATTATTAAATACGGACAGTGAAAGATGAGCATGTGTTAGGCGGTGTTGGTTAAAGGAATAGAAGACAAGGACATGACCAAATCACCGTTTATACAATAAAATGCCTCTTACGTTTCTTTATACGGATTTTCATTAGCAGGTTTTAACATCCAAGGTTCAAAGGGATTATATCCCATATCTGATTGATATCTGGGTATTTGTATATTAAGAAATATAAACCTTAAATTGTAATGAATCAAGTTAAGTTGATAATGACAATGAATGTATGACAATATTGAAGGTATTTTCTTAAAAACTTTTAATAAATACATATTTTATATACATTTCAGAGTAAGTAGCACAATTTTCAAGGCAATAGAATAGTCTTCGTTCTGACAATCACTTATTATTGGCTTATTCTGAAAATTTGCATAACATTCGGAACATTCATTAATAACATTCTGAAATATTTTAAACATTTACATAGTTTTTTTATTGGTAATATAGGATATTAAAAAATATAGTAAAGCTAAGACGACTGATTTTATGAATATATGTTGATCATATTAACTATCAGTTTGTATACAAAATCCACTCGAAAACGTATAACTAAAGTTAAAATCTGAATAAAAATTCTTATACGTTTGAAAATGTTATTTTAGGAATGGATACTGGCACAATTACATACAATATTGTACATGCTTGGTGTACGTAAAGAATGTAGATGAAACACATAAAGTTGCAAGAAAAGAATACAAACATACAGTACATTTAGGGCGCATTGGTGGTATGAAACAACTAAATACAAAGATATATTAATAATATGTGAATATACATCATATACCGATGTTGTTGCTTAAATATTGCAATTTTCCGCTTTTAATATAAAGTTTGTTTTGTTTATTTCGTTTTAATTAATGTTTCCAGTACCTCAGTTAAAAGCTTTTATTATATTATTTTAGTGATGATGAAACGCATACTAGTAAATAATAAAATAACATGATAATTTCATGATCTATTGATGTAAGGTTAATTTTATTATAAATGTCAGCATTTCAAATAATTTATTTTATATTACCTTCTCAATAATATTTTGTTTAATGGAACTAATTTTGTTCTTTTTGATATATTATTACTAGTCGTTACCGACCAATTTTTAAATTGTTTTTGCAGTATCTTAAAACTAGGTATATCTAGAAAGACCCATCGGCCCTTACTTATTTTCTAATAATATAAGAGTGTACAATTTCAGTGTTTTTACCATTTAGTAGTGCTCTTGAGTCTGCGTCCTAGCTCAGTGTTGTCCAAGAGTTACAGCACTTATTGTTTCACTTGCTTTTGTTTTTTTCATTGTTGAGTAATCTTTTTCTTGTTTAATTCTAAAATTCCTTTAGACTTAAGACTTTTTGAAAGGCTTGCGCTACGTCCAAGAATTTAGCTGAACAAAGTTTTTTATCTTCGTATGCTTTGTCATAATGTATTTGATTCTATATAGCTGGTAAATTATTGAATGATTGTTTGTAGTAATTCTGTAATGAAGTATTTTTATTATCGTTACTGCTATATAATATCTTCACCAATATAACTACACCACTTTAATACTTTTTAGTTGAAATTGATATTATGACTAATCCATGATACATAACTGTTTTAATAACAAAAATTAACTTTCCTAATATGTACTAATTGTTTTCAAAATAAATTTCATTAAATACGCTATAATTTAATCCAGACCAAAGAGCTTATTCAATTAGAGCCAATGTTAAAGTGTAGGCGTTCAGTTCAAGTTTACTACGCACGTATAATGGTCACGAAGTAACGAACAACAAAGTCACGGTGGTGGGTGTGACCGATGAACTAGACATCGAAGAATTGAACTGGGACATAAACCAAGCTCGACGATCGAAAATTGTCCAGCCGGAGTCCGTTGTTACGCCGGTATAATAAATACTCAGAGGGCATTTTCTTCTTGACTGGGTCTTTGACCATCTGCTTTTCTCATTTTTTACATTGCTTTGAGACATTGCTAGTTTTATTGTTAGGGAATTTTATACCAAAAGTATTTTATTTTTTGTTTCCAGCTGCTGTTTTATATTTGAAAAAAAAAAGTAATATATTTTGTTATTTTACTATATCCGTTGAAATGTCTATTGAATGTTTAGATGTTTTTAATAGATATTTGTTTTTATTTAGTTAATATATTGTTACTAGTCGTTTTCGTCTAACCTACAATTTGTCTTTATAATAACTTAAATCTAGGTATATAACTTGGAGGAACCATCGGCCCTATCTCAGTCCCTGGTGAAATAATGTTTATACATGTCACTGCTATATATATTAACATATGTACCTCACTACACAACACTACACAAGATCGGATGGTTTAACTCTTTTGAGTCTGTGTTCTATTCTGGTGGCATCCAATAGTTGTAATATTTCATTATTCGTGTGAGAATGGAGTCCTTCCTCATGTCCCCTTGCAATTCTCTTGATTTCTTGACTGACTGTGGGTATCTGAAGGTCTCGATGTAGGTAATCAGTCCTATAGTATTTGGGTGCACCCACAATATCTCTCAGGACTTTGTTCTGAAAAATTTGTATTTGATTTATGTTACACTTTGCAAAACATTCTTATAATTGAACTCCGTATGTCCATATAGGTTTTAGTATTTGCTTATATAATAGCAATTTATTATGTACTGATAATTGTGATTTTCTTCCAATTGGCCAGTACATTTTCCTATATTTCAATTCCAGTTCTTTTCTTTTCTTCTTTATATGTTCCTTCCGGCGAAGTTTTGCATCGAGATTCATTCCGAGATATTTAGCGTTGTTGCTATATGGAATGATAGTATTATTTAATGTTATGGGTGCTTGTACGGTCTGTTTATAGGTGAACTGCACATGTACATATTTACTTTCATTAATTCTTATTTTCCAAGCTTGTGTCCAATTATTTATATTGTCACTTGTCTGTTGTAATTTTCGTGAGGCTTCTTCACTATTGTCTCCGACAGCTATAGTCGCAGTATTATCAGTAAATGTAGCCATCGTAATATTTTCCGTTTGTGGTATATCACAAGTGTAAAGTAGATAAAGCAATGGTCCCAGTACACTTCCTTGTGATACACCTGGTTTAGCTTCCATTATTGTAAAGTAAGCTTCTTCTTGTTTGACTCTAAACATTCTGGTTGTAATGTATGATATGATTTTAATAGTTCAGTGTGTTGTTTTGGTAGCATTTTCTGTAGTTTATGAACAAGGCCTTCATGCCAAACCTTATCGAAAGCTTGTACTACATCTAAAAATATAGCTGAGCATACTTTTTTACTTTCGTAGGCTTTTTCAATAACATCTGTTATTCTGTGGACCTGGTCAATTGTTGAGTGCTTGTTGATAAACCCAAACTGGTGTGTTGGTATTAGGTTTTTTCTCTCTATGATCGGTTTTATTCTTTTCAACAGAAGTTTTTCAAAAACCTTAGATATTACTGGTAGCAGTGATATAGGTCTATAGGCTTTTATTTCGTTTGCTGACTTCCCAGGTTTTGGGATCATTATAATTTCCGCCATCTTCCAAATGTCTGGGACATGTTTTAATCTAAATGCTGTATTGATCAAGTTGGTGAGTTTTATAATTCCCTTTCTTGGTAGTTTTTGCAGTAATTCTCCTGTTATTAAATCGTAGCCTGGTGATTTCCTGGGGTTAATGTCAATTTTAATAACTTTGGTTAACCCTTTCGGCGTGACTAATTCAATCATCGAATTTTCAGCTTCTATGTCAATATTACTTTCCTTTAGTTTAATAGATATGATAGATAAACATTTCCTTTTGTCTTAAGAATAACAATAGTTACTGAAAACAGCCACGTTGTTTCCATTGACCAATTAATTGCAATATTATTTCAAATAAATTTAGAAAACTGTCCATATAATAACTTCTTTTAAATTTATTTATTACATTATTACTAGGCCTTGTTGCCCAATAACCTAGAGATTGTCTTTACGTTAACTTAAATCTAGGTATGTATTTAGGAGGCCTCATCGGCCCTATCTGATTCTCTGGTGTAATAATGTTTATGTATTAGCACTACTGTTTTTCTATTAAATGCACCTGACTACACTACATTACACAAGATCAAATGGTTTGATTTTTTTGAGTCTGTGTCCTCTTCAGGTGTTATTTAAGAGTTGTATTCGGTATTGATATGAGAATATCTTGTATTTCTCTTGATTTCCTTAGTGACAGTCGGTATGTGAAAGTCTTGATGTAAGTAATCAGTCGTGTAATATCTCGGTGCACCTACACTACACCTCAGGGTTTTGTACTGGAAAACTAGTATTATATTTATATTAATTGTGATTTCATTCCAATTAACCAATATATTTTCCTATATTTTAATTCCAGTCCTTTCCTTTTCTTTTTTACATGTTCCTTTCAGCGGATTTATTTTCCAAGCCTGGGTCCAATTATTTATATTGTCACTGGCTTTTTCCTCCATAGGATTTTTAAATTACATTTGTTATTCTATGCAGCTGGTTAATCGTCGAATATTTGTTAACAAATCCAAACTGATGTGTAGGTATTAGGCTTTTTCTTTATATAATAGGTTTAATCTTTTTTTTCAGCAGGAAGATAATAAGAAATTTTTCAATTAAAATACAAAAATACATTTTAAGAGTCACGATTAAGAATACACTGTTTTTTATATATGTTTGAAGAACCAAAATGGATAGTAGCTCAAAAAAATTTACAAATTGCTCGAATAATTATGCTTAAAAAACCTGACAAACCAGCAGAACAATTTGGATCTTACAAGCCTATTTCGCTTCTACATGCGATATCAAAATTATTTGAGAAATTGTTAAAGTGTAAGTGTATTTTTAACTTTAGCTTAAGTAGATTAGTTTTATTTTAATTTGGGAAATACTTACTGTTGTATCAATCCCGTAGTCACCTTGCTTGTGTATTAATAAAAGTATAACAAAACAGATTGTACTAAGCATATATAATGTGAGATGCAATTAATAAATAAATAATAAAATTACTTTAGGGTAAAATGATGTGGCTCGGTGAATGGAGGTAAATCGAAATGAAACAGTGGTGTTTACATAATGTGACCGTTATTTATTGGCAAAATAAAAAATGTGAAAATACAAATAAATAAAACGGATGGCAGCGGAGTTACCTGAAGACGAGGCTTGGGCAGTCGATGGTGGCACGTCTTAACCAAACGAGGGTTGAACACTGAATGACCGAAATACCCTTCAGTAATATCCCAGATAAACGTCTCGGGGTTGCCGCCAGCTATTCGGTGTCGGGTTCCAATTGGCACCCCACCCGTGTTCAACATCTGGGATTATATTTCTGGGTATTTTGTAGACCGTTATTCCACGATGTAAAATTCGACATGCCTCAATTCGCTACATTACTAATAAAAAGGTTGTTTCTAGGCCGTAGATTTCTAGTCCGTAGTATTTAGTAGACTTGCATGACTACTGTTAATTAATTAAAACTTAAAAAGGAATATTATAATCACGTTATAGCCTATGACATGACGGTTTCTAAAAATAAACAGAGCTTAATAGTAAAACATTTACTAAAACGTGTTAGTCACCGTACTCACTACTAGTATTATCATTCATCGTATATTCATTGCCAAAATATCTTTCCGTTTTGTCAACAGACCGTTTAAACATTTGCATAAAACATATAGGGAACCGAAATCCTCGCGTCCTGTTATCATTCCGCGTGTTTGATAAGGAAATATTAGTCAAAAGTCAACTACTATTGATGACTAATCTCCATAAGCTTTCTAATACGGTCAACGAATGAATTATTCGCTGGTGATCGTAATTTCGTCCACGTATTATCTGTCGGTGATATAAATGAAACAATTAAAATATCGATGACATAACTCGGTGACTAACAATTGCCGCGATGTTAAAATGCGCGTCTTCTCTGCATATTATTAGCAGGGCGTTCGTCGAGGATGATTCGCTCCGAAGACGTCGAAACGGGGCCATCGAATACCAAACGCCTACCTCACAACAAAGAGACATAAATAACTGACAGGATTTTCGATTCGTGATTGGAATAATTGATTTAATCAGTCCAGGAGAAGAAACTGAGGTTTTATCACCGCTGAGTGGTAAATTTATTATTATTCAAAATTTTATATGAACTATAATGATTATTTCACAATTTTAAAGCAAAAGAAAGCATTTCATAAGTTATTTACATTATAAATCTTAAAGACAATTTAATATAAAAGGTTACGATAATTACATAAGTATGTTTCTTCTTTAAAAATTAAAATAATATACTATTTTGTAATATCTGACAATGGCTAAAAGCCTAAAGGTATTTCCAGTAATTCAATAGTCTGTGACTTATCGTATGTTCACCATATTTGATTTATTGATTTATTTGAGCTATATGTACAGATATGTGAACAGGAACAAAAGTTGAAAGAACAAAAAGCTTATCCATTTAGCAGTGTAGAAGAAGAAAGTAGTAGTAAAGAAGTTTTGAACATACGTTGCGGGTTTTATTAAAAATATTTTAGCTGAACTTAATATTAGTACGGGCACATTCATTAAAATATCTCAAAAAATGAGAAATATCAGCTTAGATTTACCGAAAAAAAAGGTCCTCATATGAAGCGGGTGACAAATCAAGATCAGCTTGTTAGCTGTATCAGAGATCAATCATATAAAAACAGTTTGTAGTTTTTTCAATATAACATAATTTGATCCAATTATTTCAGAGGAAACTGTGTGGAAAGTATCCATAGATAGCTTAGAGCTATGACATAGATATTTCAGAAAAGGACATTGGGTCACTCATTGCAAGATGATAATAAAAATAGTGTTAAGACAATAAAAGTTGATGGAGAAAGGTAAACGTTGGAATAACAATTGATGAGGTTTTAGTAGTCATAACATATATTTTTCTTTGTGCTGGAAACAGGAATGGTTAATAACACCTTCGGTTTGGATGAACTCAATCAGACACATTCAAGAACAAATTGACAAACGATGAAATTGAGAACAAATGTTAAATAGATTAGAAATTAACAGCTTAGTTATTCACTTGAATTACATTTTCTGAATGTGGGTATATGACTCAATGCTGACAATTTCCATGACAGGGTGATGAGACTGGAAACAACTAAAGGTGAGTAATAATTAATATACGATAATGTAGAAAATTCTATTGTAGATTGTGAACGATTTATATGCATAGATAAGTATGTAATTGTTCAGAATTATACATAGCATTACGTTAGAATGTATGAGCAAAGGATTAATACTAACTGTTTTGTAGATACGGTAAATATATTAGAGAGAATTCAGTGAATAATTTTATCAAGAATGCTGTACACAGGTAGTAACAGAAGAAATAAAAAAATACAGTAATATCAAACTGATTTGATAAGAAAATACCATCGACGGAAACAGGAAGTAAACAAAAAAGGTAAATATGAAATCTCTCTAATGAAAGTAAAATAGATTACTTGGATATACAAATGTTCATTACGTGGATTAGGCATTCAGAGGATACCACTACATAGAAAAATATGCCTAGAACTCTACCTCATGGGTGGTGAAGAAAAGTGTTCAAAGTAAATATAATAAAACAACTCTAAACTATACATTATTTTTGGTGTATATGTAATTAACTGTTGATTAAATTATTCGATAATTTATGCATTAGATGTACTATAACGTTAAAGTAAATTATATTTGATAATATTTTTGTTTCATTATTTTATTTAGATTAGAATTTTATTATAATAGGTCAAATGAAAAGTTCCCGGCCTGACAAATAGATGGCGTCACTAGAATTAAATCCATATGTTTTTTAGTTAGCCCTAACACTTAAAAGCTGCGTGTATAAATTTGGCAGTTGCGCGTGTTGATAATATATTGCTTTTTGAAGGGAAAAAATGCAGTTGAAGCAAAAACTTGGCTTCGCTCCAAGTTTCTGGACACTACTACAGGAAAATCAACCATCAAGCATTGGTATGCTAAGTTTAAACGTGGTGAAATGAGCACCGAAGACGGTGAACGCAGTGGACGCCCAAAAGAGGTTGTTACCGACGAAAACATTTAAAAAATCCACAAAATGATTCACTAAACTCCACTCCATAGTCGGCTGGCAAGGTTATGGAGTCTGTATTTTGGGATGCGCATGGAATAATTTTCATTGACTACCTTGAAAAAGGAAGGACCATCAACAGCGACTATTATATAGCGTTATTGGACCGCTTAATGGACGAAATCGTAGGAAACGGCTGCTTTTGAAGAAATAGAGAGTGCTCCTTTACCAAGACAATGCACCACGTCAAAAATCCATGAATTGGGCTTCTCAGATCTCAAAAGGATGCTCGCAAAAAGAAATTTTCATCTAATGATAATGATGGTGACCGCCGAAACTGAGGCCTATTTTGGAGCAAAGGACAAATCGTACTACAAAAATTGTATCGAAAAGTTGAAGGGTCGTTCTAATCGGAATGGAATTATGTTGAATAAAAAAAAATAATTTTGGCAAAAAATGTATTTTACTATGGTAGGCCGGGGTCTTTTCAATTGACCTATCAGGTCAAAGACAAGATATAGTAAAACTGAGGTGTTGATACGGCAACATTGCACCATTTTGACGTTCTAAATTAAGATGACGTATATATATATATATATATATATATATATATATATATATATATACATATATATATATATATATATATATATATATATATATATATATATATATATATATATATATTGTAATAGTTTAAAATTCATTATGAATCTTAGTTAATGTATATTTAAAACTGAACAGATTTTCATGTTGTTTTCATCAATGGGAAGGTTTAATTATATAAAGTAATTTATAGATCGGTTGAAATATGACAATAATTGTAGAAAGAAAATAAGAATTTAAAAGCATAAAAAGCTTCTTAAAAACGTTCTTCAGCGTCCATTCACCGGCACACGATTTTTTTCTCCTTCCTTTATGCGTATAATTGATATCCGCAGTAGGCTTGCCTTTCGTGTCATGCCTGATAATCTCTATTATTAAATTAAAACAAAACCAAACCCGAATTACTAATATAGTCGATAAAAACAATAGATAACGGACCAAGCGTTAGCATACTATGTTAATGAAACATCATTAGGGAACATGAATAATTCATTTATAAACACCGGACCAACAAACTGTTGAAACATCCAAATATACTAACCTGATAAATTGCGTATCAGTGATGCGATGAAGCAGTAGTTGAACTACTGCGGTTCCCTGCTGCTCATTAGTTCGCGAAATTTGGTCAAGGCCCCTCTTAATTGCAATAACAATTAAAATAGTTAGTCACAATTATTCCAATGCCGCCTTTCCTAACCGTTCAAAAATAGACTTTTATTAATGAGTCACGCTCATTCTGGCGATTCGATGTCCAAGCTTATCTGAATAGATTACTATCAAAAGAGTATCTGATAATGATACATGAGCCTTATAAAGAAATATACACAACCGAGCTGGAAACGTTATATAATGTAAGTCGAAGATAAAATGTATATCTTTAACTGGCTATCACGCCTCTAAACTAGGAAAATCGATTTATTAAAATATATTTCTTAAATATAAGAAAAAAACCTTTTTTTCCATACCACGGTCGAAAGTACGTATCTAATAACAGGGAAGAAAAAATGAACAATACATTATCATCTAAGTAATCCACGGACGAGGAAGACGTTATACGAAATTTCGATGCAGAAGCGCGAATGATAATAAATACAGATACGTTGTCGAAGAAGTCAAATGATGCCGGGGCAGGCATCAAAAACATGCTCATCAAAATTTCAAGTTAAATTAATAACGTACTTTCGACCGGCTATCAAAAATACATTGTAAACTCTAGTTCATGTTTATTGTTCTAGATTCTGTTGACTCTTCCCAATGTTATTTTTATAGGGATATAGTAGATCAGATATAGGAATGGCCCCAAAATAATACCATGGGGGACTCCAACCGAGAGAGGTTTAAATATTGATAATGCGAAACACTAAATATTCTTTTGAAAAGATACGACGCAGACATTCACAATAGCGGGATTACCCTCAAATAATATATTAATCAAATATTATTAATTAACATATTATGAAAGAACATACCCGGCTAAATGCCTAGTTAAACGGATAGACGCCCGAGTAACAGGTCAATTGAAAAGTGCCCGGCCTACCAGAGTAAAGCATATTTTTTGGCAAATTTTTTTTTATTCAACATAATTTCCTTCAAGGGAAATAAAATTTTTGTAGTACGATTTGTCCTTTGCTTCAAAATAGGCCTCAGTTTCTGCGATCACCTCTTCATTCGACGAATATTCTTCTGAGATCTGAGAACAAAAAATAATCGCTGGGGGCCAGATCATTGGATTTTTTCCATCGTTTTCTTTGATTTGTGACACGGTGCATTGTCTTGGTGAAGCAGCACTTTCTTTTTATTCAAATGCGGCCGTTTTTTGGCGATTTCGTCCTTCAAACGGTCTAATAACGCTATATAATAGTCACTGTTGATGGTCCTTCCTTTTTCAAGGTAGTCAATGATACCTTGACCTTGCCAGCTGACTGTTGTATTTTCCCACGCTTTGGTGCGGGTTCATCGTGTGCAGTCCACTCGGATGACTTTCGATTGGACTTCGGAGTGAAACGATGGAGCCATGTTTCATCCATTGTCACATCTCGACACAAAGACTTGGGTTTAACACGCTTGATCATCTTCAAACATTGCTCCGAATCATCAACTCGTCGTTGTTCTTGGTCAAAAGTCAGCTCGCGCGGCACCCACTTTGCACATACCCAAATATTCGTGAATGATATGATGTACACGTTCAGTTGATATCTTTAGAGTGTCTGCTATTTCATTCAATTTTAATTTACGGTGATTCAAAATTATTTTGTGGATTTTTAAAATATTTCCGTCGGTAACAACCTCTTTTGGGCGTCCACTGCGTTCACCGTCTTCAGTGCTTATTTCACCACGTCTAAACTTAGCATACCAATCCTTGATAATTGATTTTTCTGGGGGAGTGTCCGGAAACTTAGCATCAAGCCAAGTTTTTGCTCCAACATATAACAAATGTAACAACAACAAATACAAAACATAATAAATGTTGCTTCACTCAAAATGCTATAATTCATAATCTAATGATCCGACATCTGTCAAATTTATACACGCATCTTTTGAGGCTTAGGGCTAACTAAAAAATATATGGATTTAATTCTAATAGCGCCATCTATGTGTCAGGCCGTTTGACTTTTTAATAGACTTGTTATGATTGTGAAAATTTGATGTAGTTCTGAAGTTCAGAAAATAATAAAATACTAGTTTTATATTGGTAATCGAAGAAATTAACACATTAGAGCGAATATGAATATAATGTATATATGATCATATGCCATTTATTGGCCTAAGTAGTTGTGATGAAGCCTCCTTTGGATATTCCAAGAAATACGGAGAACCTGATGACCTGAAAGTTTGTATATGTTAATATTAATATCATTCTTAAAAAATGTGATGTGTATTTGGTAAGAATATGTAACTGGTACTCATACTGTTGCAGACAATACTGTATATATTTGGAGAATATTCATAGATGCTACTAGATGAAAAATATGAAGTTACAATATAATAATCCAGACAAGATACACATTTAAAAAACATTGGTTGTGTGAAAAAACCAAATGCAAAGCAAACACTTCAATAATATGTGCTATTATTATATCGATAATATTACTTCGATATTGAAATATATGTTATTATATTTCACATCAAATTTATTTTGTTTCTTTCGTTTTCATTAATGTTTTCAATGCTTCAGTTAAAAGCTTTGATTTATATTATTTTGAGTTATTTAGTGGGGAATAAAAATACATTAGTGAATTTGAACAACATAATAAGTATCTATTGATAAAAGTTTTTGTATTTTTAGTTAAGGTTTTTAATTCCAATTCAATTAATTGTCTTAAAATATTGGTAATAGTAATCGCATTATGACGAATTGATTTTAAAGATAACTTAGCTAAATATATCCTTGACGTCGTGACTCGAACATTCTTGGCTCTAGGATATTAACAGCAGTGTGTTGGTTAGATACGCTAAGTAGATACTTTCTCCAAGCGTCAGCTATGGGTTGATGTTGATGAAAATAATATCTAGGTAATTCTGGTAGAGGTGTGTTGGATGCCATCCCAAAAAAACATTTTGTTCTTTGAACTGTCATTCAATTAACGTAGCATCCACCTTCCCATCTTTTGTATTTTACCCATTGCTCGTAATCGGTCACTAATCGTTTCTTGGGCCACATTTAACCCTTGTGCCAATTATTTTTGAGTTTGCTTTGGGTCTTTGTCCAATAACGCTTGCTGTTTTGCATTTTGAAACCTTTTCTGTCTACCAGATCGTTCTTTGTTTTGACGATGACTTTCAGTGGCTTCATTCTTTGGAATAAATGAGAAAAATAATGCGTGCCGCAAATGCCCGTTTTCAGACACGAAACTTAATATTCTCAAAAAGGTATAAATCTATAACGGTATTACTTTCGCAAAATATAACACGTGTAGTTTTGAAGCTTAATGTCAGTAACCGAAATGAGTATTGCTAACATTTCGCTTGCCGTAGATACAACTAAAAATAACGTGGATTTATTACTGTATATATATTACGTTATATTGCAACATCACCTTATTTGGACGTCACTGTCGTATGATTGATTTTACCGATCTCCGCTTTATACCACACCCACACTTTCATTAGGACCACCTCGGTTACAGAGGTACAACTATTTCAATATCTTAGAGCCGATAAAACCAATAGCTTATTCTTCAGGTCTCCATCAGAAAACGACTAAATTCGACAAACGAAATCGAAAATGGGAGATGATAAAGTAATTCCTAAATAATGTTTTCCAGGTCGTTCAACTTGTTGATGAATTGCACCGCCGGCTAGATTTATCGGCATTATTTAAATTTTACGTTTTTTAATACAGTTCTATCTTATCATTTATACGTCATTGTGTTTAAATGCTGTTAAAACATTTTCGATAGGATGTGGTTTTTTTCGGCTATTACGTTTTTATTGTACACATTTACTAAGAGGTTATATTACCTTGGATTTCTTTAAATATTCTGTTAGCTTAAATGGCTAATAAACTATTTGGTATCAAAAATTCTTCAGGGTATGGTCTAATAAGTGGCCAAGTACTTAAACAGCTTGCCAGAAATTACATAATAAAATTTTCTCATATATTTAACGCTAACCTGTGATTGTAATATGTGCATATAAAGTGAAATATTGCGGAAATTCTTGTACTATCTAAACCAGGTAAATCGCCCAAAGAGTTATTCTTAAAATTACTCAAACTAGTTTTTGAAGAACCGCAATTTATTCCGGCTGCAATTTCAAAAGGAACATCATATTACGAATGTAATTGAGACAAATTTTGAATAAAATAAAATTTGTTCAGCTCTACTTAGATTTGGCCCAAGCTGTAACTGTAAATAGAATACAGGGAGCATCAATGAGCTATCAATAACATTAATAAGGGGAATGGTAAGTTGGCTAAAGAAGATATATAGAGGATAATAACCAGATGTACATACAAAAAATAGACAACATGGCGGTGATAGATTATTTAAGAGTAATTATGTTTGCAAACAATAAAATATTTGGGCATGACACTGGAAGCCAAGCAAAAGAAACGAGCAAAACTTTGTATGATTCTTAAAAGACTTAGATGGTTGCTTGAACGGCAATTTGAATTATCATTGCACAATAAATTATTATTATATAAACAAATTTTGAAGTCAATATGGACTTACGGTCACTTCACAAAGATCCATTATTCATATGATCCAAACTTACCAAAATCAAGTTCATCACAGCATTGTTAACGCCTCATGGTAGATTCTAAAGAGGTAAGTGGTCAGCGAATAAATTAAACATGTCAAATTAACGTTAGAACTTCATAAATAGCTCATTTGTTCATCCGATGCTCAGAGCCTATTTTACTTTATAGATTTTATTGTGTTTTGTCTGCCGAAACTGGGTTTCATAAAATGGTGAATTTGTTTGTTTTTCAAATAAAATTAAATATATTTCTTAAAATATAAAAATACTTTAAAAATATTTAGATAATATCGATATTTTTGGCCGATATATCAATATATTTTTCGGCAGCCGACACCCCTAGGAGTGAGTGCACAACAGCAAGAGTGTTGATTATTTGTGATTTTGTGGTTTTAGTCATCTTGGTAGGATTTGGCCTGTTTCCCTTGATCTCATTGAATGTTCATTATTGTTAGTATTAGGGTAGAAGCTGATTCGTATCGTGTTGTCTTCCATTCGTATTGTATGCAGATGTTATACTTTATCGTAACTTATTTATTTATCTATAGCATATTATCTGTTATGGTTGTCTGTCATTATTATTGACTATTATGGACTAAGATTATTATTAACAAACGTGGTTATTCCGTCTTTGCTATTGACTTTCATTGTCATTGTCATCATAGATATCATCCATTATCAGTACAATCACTAGTCGGTATAATTATTTATCCCTTCGTGAAGAATCGGTCGTGATAATCATTGATGCTTGGTCTATTTCATAAGTATTTTTAATTTCATCCTTGTCATAGAACGTTTGGTTGCACAGGTACGTTTTCATAATAAAGGAATATTGTGTTGACATGTATGTTCAACATGTTCAATTCAATATAATATATTATGCGATATAATTCAATATATTCAATATAATTCAATGCCGGTTTAAGACTGAACTTTGTTCCGTAATATCTTAAGGTTATTCGAATAATTATGCTTAAAAACCTTCTTGAAACAGAATCAGCCAAATACCTCGGAATATATTTCAATGGTAGGTTAAACTGGAAACGTCAAGTTAGAGAAATAGTGGACACAAAGTCAAGCTACTGTACTGCACATACACGTCTTGTTTGTATATTAATTCAAGTACAACAGAACAGTAGTAGTAAATTAATATGTAAATTAAGATTGTACTAAGCATATCTGATATAAGTCACACTACCACTTGGACACCAAGATCTTTCAGGCTTAGAATTTACTTTATATATTTTGTTATTTATTGTGTAGGTAGCGGCTATATCATTTATTTTGATGTATATTTTTATTTCTTTATTTTTTATTTATTGTGTAAGTAGCTGTTATATCATTTATTTTGATCTATATTTTTATTTGTTTAATATATTAAATTTTTTATATTGATTTATTTAGATTTATATACAAATTATTTTAAGTAACGTTTAAACATATTATTTGAATAAGCCATGTTCATATATATGCATAATAGTTTTGGTTTCAATCAAAAGACATTTCAATTCCAAATGAAAATTAAATAGCGCCAATTTATTTGATGTATCCGTCTGAAATAGACCGTCATAAATCATTACGCCACTTTAATGCACTGGCGTGCTATAAATTACTAGAAAACCATTTTTCACTATTAAAAACGTCTCAATAGAAGTAGGAATTCGGTTCTACCACTTTTACGGCTCTACTTAATCTGAAACGATTTGCATTTAACGTCCACTATAAAGCCCGTCACGACGCCCAAACATTGAACATTATCTCAATGAAGAAAGTGCGTCCGAGCCCCATTATCTCGCTTAATGTATGTAAAGACCTTCTTCGCCGTTGTCTAGAAAGTCTTTTCGTCTAGCCGCGTCGTATTTTTATTCATCTCTCGCAACGGATCATGCCGTCAACTTCGTTTAGGTCACCGGTTGCGAGCTGAGTTGAAACGATATGGTATAATTGTCTTGTTATGAAGATATTTCGGCAGTAGCTGACCGTATCGTGATCTTGATGGACTTTGTGATTCTCTAAGAATGTACACGGAACGATCTGTTCAGATAAAGGTGATGTTGATTTAGTAGTGGTGAAAAATAAAAGTTTACGTGATGTGACTAAAAAAATATTTCTGTGTTGTCAAACAATGTATTTTAAACTGACCTGGGGGTAATTTTAAACCCAGGGTGTAAAATCAAAATTATATTTAATAAAACAATATAAAGCAACATCTTAAATAAAAGCAGAGATTAAATATATGGTATAATAACTAGTTACTCAATAAATGGCACAATAAATAAAGCAAATAACGGTGCGAGATCTTGATGTCAAGGTGGTCGGGTGACGTACCTGAGTAACCAATTTGCAATGATAAGGGTGAAATTAAAAATATACTGGAAATATAACAAGGATCAATGATTATTACTATAGATACTTCTAATGGCAGGTAATTGAAATATAACGGCACTGACAGTTAAATATTGCCAGATATATGTAAGGGAGACAATGCGCCAGATCTCACCACTAAGCTTAGAAGGCTTCGCTAAGATTAAGCTAAAATACTTTGTTACTATTGTATTCTTATTTCTCCAATTCCAGTTAACAAGTCAATTGAAAAGTCCCCGGCCTGACACATAGCTGGCGCTACTAGAATTGAATCCATATGTTTTTTAGGTAGCGAACCCTCAAAAGTTGCGTGTATAAATTTGACAGCTGGCGGATCATTAGTTTGTGAATTATAGCATTTTGAGTGAAGCAACTTATGTTATTGTGAAAAAAAATGGATAAAAAGTAATTTCGCGTATTGATAAAATATTGCTTTTTGAAGGAAAAAATACTGTTGAAGCAAAAACCAGACACTGCCCCAGGAAAATCAACCATCAAGGATTGGTATGCTAAGTTTAGATGTGGTAAAATGAGCACTGGAGACGGTGAACGCAATGGACGCCCGAAAGAGGTTGATACCAAAAAAAAAAAACATTAAAAAAATCCACAAAATTATTTTGAATGATCGTAAATTGAAATTGAATGAAATGATGCTCTAAAGATATTAAATTAACGTCTAGAATGTATGAGAAGGCTCTGTGCAAAGTGGGTGCCGCGCGAGCTCACTTTTAACCAAAAACAACGACGAGTTGATGATCCGGAGCAGTGTTTGAATGATGAGAAAGCGTAATAAACCCGAGTTTTTGCGTCGATAATCACAGTCTAATGGACTGCACACGATGAACCCGCTCCAAAGCGTGAGAAATGGCAATAGTCGGCTGGCAAGGTTATGGCGTCTGTATTTTGGGATGCGCATGGGATAATTTTCATTGACTACCTTCAAAAAGGAAGGACCATCAACACCGACTATTACATAGCATTATTTGACTGTTTGAAGGGCGAAATCGCCGAAAAACGGCCGCTTCGCCAAGACAATGCCCCGTGTCACAAGTCAGTGAAAACGATGGCAAAAATCCATGAATTGGGCTTCGAATTGTTTCCTCATCAACCGTATTCTCCAGATCTAGGCCCTCTGCTACAATTTCGTGTTCTCAGATCTCAAAAGAATGTTTGCTGGGAAGAAATTTTCGTCGAATGAAGAGGTGATCGCCGATACTGAAGCCTATTTTGAAACAAAGGACAAATTGTACTACAAAAAAGGTACCGAAAAGTTGGAGGGTCGCTACAATCAGTGTATCACACTTCGGGGGAATTATGTTGAATAAAAAAAAATTGCCAAAAAAAGGTGTTTTACTATGGTAGGCCGGGGACTTTTCAATTGACCTGTTATGATGAACGTGTAATGCAGGAAAAAACTAAAGGCCATTTACTATCGTGTGCACATGTCATATTTCATCCTAGCATAGTTTATCATTGCTATCAGTTACCATTATTGTCTGTTTAATAATGATTGTCCGTCAATTACTGACTACTATGAACTAAGATTATTGCTAACCATCCTGGTTACTATATCATTGTATTGCCTACCATTGTAATCGGTTTTTATTGAGATTATCAATATCGTCCATTACCAGTATCTGTCGATATATTTATTTATCGAAACTATTACTCTCGATACTATTACAGGTGCCAGTATTGTAACTGTTAAGTACCATTATATTTCAGTGACCTGGCAATATAAGTACTTATCTACGCAATATTTCAATTATATTTTAATTTCACCCTTGTCATTGAAAATTTTACTTATGTACTTATGTACGTTCTTTGTTATGTTTGCCGAATTATCACCCGACCACCTCCACATCAGTTGTTAGTAGTCATTCATTGTGATCTATGCTATTATTTATTTAAGATGTTTAACATTTTATTATTTCATTAAATATAATCTTTACTTTACGTCCTGGATTTAAAAATAATCCTGCAATACATAAAATATTTTATCATCATAATATAGTTATCTAACGACACATTATCTGTTATGTAAGTCACAGGCGTTTCAATAATATTTATCCCAGACCCTTTTATTCCCACGAAGAGAAAATAGGTCAGAACAAAGGAAAACTATTTCCCGATAAGGCCACGTTTTTCTTGTTAACGGGGGAAATTAAACGACGCCTCCGAGAAGTGCCCCGTAGACTGGGAGATTGCTCTTGGCGCCAGATTTCCTACGCAAACGAGGACAACTAACGACAGCAGGAATAAAAATCGATAACTAAGCGAAACCCATTTTGCTGCCACGACATAATATAAACCGGCCTGAATCATCTGGCGGCGACCTTAGTCGGGATTAGTTGTTTGTTTTTCTTTGAATTATAATATAGGGAAATGCTTGTTCTGATTGGCGGTGCTTAGGTCAAAAACTGTCTAATTTATTTAATGAGTAATGAGGTGAATGTAGGGCATGTTTAATAAAATAAATATAACCTGAGTGAATCAACTACGGTCGTGTGTAAAGTAGCATATTTTACTAAATGGTCCATCTAAATTATTTAAAAATTCCCTAAAACATCTTCTATTTGGACTTTAAAGTAGGGCAGAGCTTCTGTTAATGGATATCCATTGGCTGCAAATCAATAACATGCGGAAAAAGAATGGACGTTACTAGTGTTGTCATTGAATGGAAGGAACGACGTTGGTTTGACTGGATCTAGAAATTCTTTAGCATTTCAAAACCCTGTGCAAGCAAATTCATTCTACATCGATCTTAACAAATACTGATCATAGGGAGTAATATTTGGTGAGTATGTTGGACGCGATAGAACTTCCCATTAATTAACGCCCAAAATGAAGCGTTATATTTAAAACGTAAAGTAGGGTGTAAAATAAAATTATATTTAATTAAACAAGCCGGATTACTGGGAATGAATATCTTGACACCATCAATAACCAAGTGTCATACACATGGTTCAAAAGGTTTGAGAAATATCATCAAACATTTACTCTATCGAGCACAATCGCCAGACATCAACATAATAGAAGCGTTGGGGGTTTTAGAGTAAGGACTGAGCAGTTGATTTCTATTTCCAACACCGTTGAAGCAAAGGCAAGCTTGGAAACGTTATATTTAAAACTTAAAGTCGTGCGTAAAATAAAATTATAACTAATTAAACAATAATAAACAATTTAACATCTTAAATAAATAAAAACAGAGATCAGAATAAACGTTATAACGACTAATTACTCAATAAATAACAAAATAAAAAAGTAATTAAGCGTGGGAGATCTTGATGTCGAGGTGGTCGAGTGAGACAAGGGTGAAGTTAAAAATATACTTGAAATATAACAGGGATTGCTAATTATTACGATAGATAATTCTAATGCCAGGTATTATTGTAATAACAGGTCAATTGAAAAGTCCCCGGCCTGACACATAGATGACGCTACTAGAATTAAATCCATACGTTTTTTAGTAACCCTCAAAAGATGCGTGTATAAATTTGACAGCTGTCGTATCATTAGTTTGTGAATTATAGCATTTGGAGTGAAGCAACTTTTGTTATGTGAAAAAAATGGATAAAAGGGAATTTCGCGGGTGGATAAAATATTGCTTTTTAAACTACCGTTGAGCAAAAAGTTGGTTTGGTGCCGAGTTTCCGGATACTGGCTCGGGAAAATTAACCATCAAGGATCGGTATGCTAAGTTTAGACGTAGTGAAATGAGCACCGAAAACGGTGAACGCAGTGGATGCCCAATAGAGGTTGTTACCGACGAAAACATTAAAAATAATCACAAAATGATTCTGAATGAGCGCAAATTGAAATTGAATGAAATAGCAGACACTTTTTAGCAGAAAGATATCATCCAATAAGTCTTTGAACTTTATCGGTAACTCTTTTGGAACTAAATCACCAAAAGAGTTGAACATTGTTTTATTGGGGATACTGTTAATTTTGCAATATAAAGGTAATTTTCCAAAAAGTGCTTCCAGTAAAACTGCCAGTAGACTTAACTATTAGAAGATATTTATTATAAAATTATCTCAATATTACATAATTTTCGTTTAAATTTCCGATCATAAGAAATGTAAGCGAGTATTTTTTTGACTTTTTTTTGAACATTGACTTATCCCAGATATTAAGTTATAATAATTATTACTCTTTTTTCTTTCTTATGCCGATCTTTTGGGGTTGGCCCGTTAGTCTGTGAGCACTGTATATACATTATATATTTTATTATATATTTTCAATTTTCTAATACAGACCTTGGTGCAAACTGATAATAAGGTTCTTTGATCAGAGTAGTTCCAGAGTTTTGGCAATAATTTAGTTGATGAGCTTAGCCAGCGCATCATGCCGCTCCTTGTATTCACTTTATCCAAATAATTAGAAATATATAATATTATTCTTTTTATTTATTCTAGAATTTCTACTATAGCAAAGCATCTTTGTGCATATTTATATTAATATTTTCTAACGACCTTGAGGCATGTCTAATTTTACATAGTGGAATAACGGTCTACAAAATACCCAGAAATATAGTCCCAGATGTTGAACACGGGCGGGGTGCCAGCAGCGCCAACTAGAACCCGATAACGAATAGCTGGCAACCCCGAGACGTTTATCTGGGATGTTATTGAAGGGTATTTCGATTCATTCAGTACTCGACCATCGTTTGGTTTAGACGTGCCACCATTGACTGCCCAAGCCTCGTCTCCATGTAACACCGCTGCCATCTGTTTTATCTAATTGTATTTTTCACATTTTTTATATAGCCAATAAATAACTGTCACATAATGTAAACACCACTGTTTCATTTCGTTCTACCTCCATTCACCGAGCCATATCATTTACCCCAAAATTAGTTTTTATTAGGATACTTCAAAGAAAACTATACTCAAAGGCGATATGGGGACTAATTGTAATTTTGAATAATTATTTCTGTATCACTACTATTGAAAATAAATCAGGGAAACGATTAACATTATCTCGTGATTTAACGTTGTGGTTAAGAAGCAATGAAATTATATGAAACATTCTTGGGTGATGCCATAAAACATCGACATATGGCGTACGGTATTGTTGTCGTAAGCTTTACTTGTACATAATGGCCCATTCCGATTTATTTTCTCATTTACCGGTAATATATTACAATAAGTCAAGGACAATGTACGGCGATAATGAAAAATAAATCTAGCATATTTAATGTATGGAATGTCTTAAAGATAAATTCGACTGTAACAACTTTCACATTATTATTGAGAACGTTGTGACGAAATTGTTCGTTCTACACGAAACAGTTTTTACCCCTTTTCTTTAAATATGGAGCGGGAACCCATGGTCATTCTGATAACCAAGATTAGCCTCAATAAATCACGTATTTACAATTACAAAATACATTTTTTTAGATGTCGGCTTGGTAACCGCGATAATTAAGGCGACAGAACGGCGACCTCCCTCTGATGCTAGAGTCGTGGGTTCGAATCCCGCAGGGCATACATGTGGTTTGAGCTTGTCATCGTGATTATAAGTGTATAGGCAACAATGTCAAAAATTCGACCAGGAATGTGCCCCACTCACATGTCTTCTGGAATGGTCTCTAATGCCGAGGATTGTAGAGACCATAATTAGAAATAGATCAAATAGAGATAAACTCTGATAGGTAAAAGAGGATCTTTACATTGTATTCAGCTTTGTTGAGGAAGGCACTCTCATTCTGGTAGTCAAGAAAACAATTTGTCATATAATTTTTAATATATTTTACAATTTTAGGACAATGATGTTTCGTTTATAATGAAATAATCAGAAAAAAGAATAGAATTGAAGACGATATCATAGAATGATAATGTTGGCTTGCAAACATATTAATTGAAGAAACAGACCAAATTAGGGAACAAACTGACAACCGAATGAACGGCAAACGACTGCTATGCTAATGGCGATCCAAGGAAGTCCGTATTGTAACAGATGTTTTATACGATATTATAAACTTTGTGAGATTTTTTGAAGTATTATTAAGTTTTTTTTACATGAAAAAGTCTTTATCAAAAGAAAAAGTGGGTTTCCATACTAACAAAAAACTAACATATCCTTTTTACATTAATTTTTTACTGATTATGACTATTGATTACGGTTATTGATTAAATCTATTTCTTGTTCTTCCTATAGTATTAGTAGTACTCAATATCAACACTGCTATAGGAGACGTGCAATGAGTATAGGGAAAGAGAATCTGAATCAGCAGGCTGTGCTGGAATAAAGTCAAAATAACTTGTGTATTTATTTGAAATGCTAGTATTAACTACAATAAAGTGCAGTGGCTATCAAACAATTTTCACAAAAGAAGCAAGAGGCACAATAGATATATTATAATTAGCAAGGGATACTATTTCTTATGTTTTCGTGCGACAGTAAAATATTAATAATTACCTTCAATTGTAAAATCAGTGATATTCACATTAGTATCTTTTATTTAAAAGAGTTTATTAAATAAGTAGGTTTAGGCCTTATAAAGCTATGTATATGACATATAACAGTTATGATTTATGTTTTGTAGTTGCAGCCATAAAATGCTATTATCTTCTATTACAATATAGATTATCAGTTATGAGAAAATGTCAATACAAAGAGAGCTAACTGGAATATTCTGTGCACAAATACTGCACAAAACGCAACAACAACTAACTTTTGGTTGCCTATTTTACACGTTACGACGTAACTTTAACTTCTTCAGACATTTTAGTATGGTTTTATTAGCTGTGTCTGAGTGCGAAATAATTCGTTAAATTGAATCCGATGAAGGTCCGAGAGAGTGTTTAATGTTATAGACGGTGTCGTAGATACAGTTTACACTTATGGTATAGATAGAGATATGGATAGTTGTGTCGCCTGCTATTGCAGTTGAGCAATTGCGGGAGTTATGGGGATCAGTAGAAGAATATGGCATTTGGCATAAGTAATAAACCAAATCGGCCAAATTGCAGTAGATTTTGCTTAAGGTGGTTCGTGAGGAAGAAAATAATTATTACAATCAAGGTCTGTCTCTTTTATTCTCATATTTACCAATATGTATGTCTACTATACTTGGACATTATTGAACGAATGATAGTATGAATTCTGGCTATGGATTAAGATTGAACTGTTGTGAAACTTTACTAATGTCGCCATTGCTACTAACTACCCCTTTTTGTAGAATTGCAAATTATTTTTCGTTCTTTTGGAAATATTAATATATGTGGGAGATTCAATTTAATAAATAACTCGTTCTTACAACACTTAGTTAATTGTGTAATAAATTTGTTGGTTGATGTTGGTCATATTAAAATAAATATACTACCTTTGTATTTGTGCAAGGAATATGGATTTTTTATGATATTTCAAGCTGTATTAAATAATTGTTATCAAACCAGTGATGTGAATGTCTAGTCTCCTACATCTCTGACTAATTCTTCGTTGAAATGATTACACACGTGACAGGCGTGACTTAAGAGTATGTGTATAAAATATTTACGAGGATATATTAACAAATATGCATTACTATGCATTTACTGAAAATTAATTGCATATTATAATACAGTAATTTAACCGCCCTGTATGGTTGTTTTGTCGTCGACTTTTGCCAAGATCCATCGGCCGTTTCTTTTTCGCTTAACTCATCGTCTTTCGGAATAAAATCGCGCTTATTTCGCCCGTTTATTAAATTGCATCGTCGAGCTTTCGCAAAGCCGTCATCTTTCTATCCAGCCACTTGTATGATTCATTTTTAGGTCAGACGGAATTTTTCCCGTCGTTGCTTTTTTTCTTCGTACTTTCGAGATGTTATTGGCGTCGGTGACCCAGAAACGCAAACATTGTTTTGAACTTGTTCAGGAATATTAAACAATTCGGAGAAAAAGTTTTGCTTTACTTATTTTTTTGAATTTGGTCCCGGGTAAATATCCTAGAACGTTTAATTTTAATGTTTAAAGTTTAATGAACAAATATCGAAAATAAATGGGATTACACATGAATGTGTAAATAGCGAAAAGGATTCTGTCTATGAGAGTTATGTATAGTGAAGGGGTTTAAAACACTTCAATTTGTTAGGCCTATAAATTAGTATTAAAATATTTGTTTTTAATTTGAAGTGTGAAAAATCGGTACAATGTAATTTATTCAAAGTATTGTCCATCGATAGTCAGTACGTTTTCTAATTTTTCAGGATATTTTCGAAAAAACGATGTGTCCTTTAAGGCTATCCACTTTTTGGTATTTTAATAAGAAGTGAAGAGTTGCTCAGACAGGTTACGAGTCATTTGTCGGAGCAAGTAGTAATATGAAAGAGCAAGGTTTGGAGAATATAACAGGTCAATTGAAAATTCCCGGGTCTGACAAACAGATGGCGCTACTAGAATTAAATATTTAGGGTAAATTGATATGGCTCGGTGAATGGAGGTAAAACGAAATGAAACTGTGGTGTTTACATTATGTGACCGCTATTTATTGGCAATTTTAAAAAATGTAGAAAATACAAAATAGATAAAACGGATGGCAGCGGTGTTACATGGAGACGAGGCTTGGAGTCGATGGTAGCACGTCTAAACCAAACTATGATCGGTTACTGAATGATTGAAAATACCCTTCAATAACATCCCAGATAAACGTCTCGGGGTTGCCAGCTATTCCTTATCGGGTTCTAGTTGGCGCTGCTGGCACCCCGTGTTCAACATCTGGGATTATGTAACACGATGTAAAATTCGACATGACTCAAGGTCGCTACAAATCCGTATGTTTCTTAGCTAGCCCTAACCCTCAAAATATGGGTGTATAAATTTGACAGCTGTAGGATCATTAGTTTGTGAATTTCTCTAATGTCTGTATTTTGGATGCGCTTGGTATAATTTTCATTGACTACCTTGAAAAAGGAAGAACCATCGACAGCCATTATTACATAGCATTATTGGACCGTTTGAAGGACGAAATCGCCAAAAAATGGCCGCATTTGAAGAGAAAGAAAGTGCACCAAGACAATGCACCGTTTCACAACTCAGTGAAAACGATGGCAAAAATCCATGAAAAAAATGTTTTATTCACACTTCGACAAAAGGCTGAAGAGTGAGGCTTCAACATGAGATTAGTTATAAATGTACCCGATGAGATTTAATACATAGTAACATCATTTTTTATATGCCTTAAATTTACGTTTGGATACTTTAAAGTACTATTTTATTTTATGAGGAATGGGAAGTCAGCAAACTAAATAAAAGCCTATAGACCTATATCACGGCTACCAGTAATATCTAAGGTTTTTGAAAAACTTCTGTTGAAAACAATAAAACCGATTATAGAGAGAAAAAACCTAAGTACCTAGTACCAACACACTAGTTTGAGTTTATTAACAAGCACTCAACAACTGACCAGGTCCACAGAATAACAGATGTTATTGAAAAAGCCTACGAAAGTAAAAAAGAATGCTCAGCTATATTTTTAATCGTCTTGGACAGCGATGCAAGACTAAATTGATATTTTTATTATCTATTACAAAACAAACCAACTCCTATCTCTAATTTTTCTTTAACATTAAAAGAAGGTGATACACATAGACTATTCAAAGTTTTTTTTGTATATACGTCATCAAGATGTTTAATGCATTGCTTGCCGCAATTGGTAAATTCGTTTTAGAATCAGACAATATTATCCTGATTTTATTCTGGTTAAAAAGAGACACAACGCTGAGACACTGAGGCTGTCAAAGTCGTCCCGTTTTCAGACGTATGCATAGTTCTTGAAAGCAATACTGATAAGAGGTTGTAACTCTATCCTATAACCTATTGTGGCTGTATATATTTTATTTAGATTAGAACTTTGTTGTATGTCAAAGCCAAACTGAACTAAAACTCGGAGTTGATGCGGCAACATAGGGACGTTCTGATGCCACAAATTTAAATGACGTATGTACAAAATAATTTTGAACAGACTATATGTTATATTTAATGTATTAAAGAATAAAGAGTTGGTTTACTGACACTTTAACATCACAATTGTTAGATTTGATTTTTTAAAAAATTTAATTTGTATAAATTTGGTATTCAAATGTTAAATACCATTTATACATTATTATAAATAAAAAAAATCAAAATATTTTTAGATATCCTGCTGCCCTGTGGTAGTTCCTAAGGGCAAAACTTGGTTACGACTTTATATATGGGAAATCGACTTTAGAGAAGCCATTACGTGTACTTTTAATATCACGAATAATATAATCCTTCCAATAAAACAGCCAGTACACGTCATCAAAATTTATAATGCAGGGTTGCCTCACCAAATTAAAGTTTTCGTTTATTTTGACTCTGACAAAAAACTGCTAATGTAAATATGTTTTAAACTGAATTTGGCAATACGTACGATGGTGTTGATGACGTATATCGGCTGTTGCATTTGAAGGACTATATGTTAGTATTATATAGTATTTTTCAGTGTAATTACTTAATAAAATAACACATTATAGCTAAACGAATTACTCATATATTGAGACAACCACGCCACATTTAACGCATTCGTAACATTAACATAGTTTTCCAATAACCATCGATTTATCACAATAGTTTCCCTCGCTCTCTCAAAACGGACCGAAGATATCATTCAAAAGCAGCCCTTGTCGTATAGAACCCGGATATTCGCATAAATCCAAATGAATCACTGAAATAAAAATAAAACCAAAGTAAATGATCAACTGGCTGTGTCCCTCGTGACGCAGTCATTTCCTTTTTATTAGTCATCGAAAACTATTCGAAATTAGTCTAGAAGGATCGATATAATATAATTAAATTGTCTTTATGGTGCGTTATAGAAAGTAGATTTGATCCCATGTTTTTTAAAAGTATTGTTAAAATGGGTTTTCTATGTATAGTTTCAGTTTCTGCTCAAAAACTAAATGTTAGTATTTCGTGCTTATCTCTTTTTGGTGATTGACTGTTATATTTTCTATTCCAAATTATAAACTTCTCACAAAAAATTTCTTTTAGTTTTTTCATATACTTATTCAAATTAGTTGTGTCTACTAATATTAATACTAATAATAGGTCAATTGAAAAGTCCACGGCCTCATATATAGATGGCGCTACTAGAATTAGAATAGGAAAATCAACCATCAAGGTTTGGTGAAATGAGCACCGAAGACGGTGAATGCAATGGACGCCCAAAAGAGTTTGTGACGAACGTGGACACAAAATGATTTTGAATGTCTCCAAAAGAGGTTATTACCGACGAAAACATTTAAAAAAGGAAGAACCATCAAGAGCGACAATTATATAGCGTTATTAGACCATTTGAAGGGCGAAATCGCCGAGAAACGGCCGCATCTGAAGAAAAGGAAAGTCAGTGAAAACGATGGCAAAAATCCATGAATTGGGCTTCAAATGGCTTCCTCATCTATTTCCTGTTCTCAGATCTCAAAAGAATGCTCGCTGGGAAGACATTTTCGTCGAATGAAGAGGTGATCGACGAAACTCAGGAAAATTTTGAAGTAGAGGACAAATCGTACTACAAAATGGTATCGAAAAGTTGGAGGGTCCCTATAATCGGTGTATCACCCTTGAAGTAAATTATATTGAATAAAAAAAACTAATTTTGCCAAAAAAAAATGTATTCTACTATGGTAGGCCGACGACTTTTCAATTGACCTGTTAAGACTACCAAATCTATGATTGATTTGTTTAATAAATCACTTTGTAAATGTTTAAACTGATTTTTTCAGTTGTATAGAGTGTTTTTTAAATAGCAATACGTCGATTTAGTATTTGACGATAATTTTTCAAGAGATTGGTAATGATATAAATTTAAAGTTTGATTAATGAAGGCGTCTTCATCTTTTTAGGTTAGCATCTTTTTAATATTAGTTTCATTCATATTAGATGACTCAATATATGGTTCCTGTCTGGTCTATTCAGCGCTTATATTTTTTAAACAATATGTTGATGTTTATTATAATTTGGTTCGTTGTTTTTGTAGGGTATCCTAATTTTAACATTTGTTTTTACAGGTCTGTTAACTTCTTCATTCTAAGGTAAATTCATTAATTCATTGTAAAAGTTTACCATTCATTTACCAAAGGGACATTTTAAATATCACTGCCACAATTTATTTTCATATAACTTACCAATAATTTTGTTTGAGAAATTTAAATTTGATTTAAAAAAAGTTTAAATTAATAAATATTTATTTGTTGGTGATTATTCTGAAATTTTTATATAATATAGCTTACAAATTACTTACTTATAAATTTGAGAATCAGTACTGTGTGGGTGGGAAATATTATGATCCTTTGTTAAAATTAAGGATAATAAATTAGAGAATATAAGAAACCTTTTCTTCAAATAGTAAAGTAAATGACATATAAATGGATGATAAATAATAAGAAGAAATTACCAACAGTACATTACAAAAGTATACCTTAACAAACTCAAAGATCGACGTATAAATAATATTACTTTTTTATAGCAACAATACAACAAGTAAAAATATTAAGACAATCGTAATATACAAATGATAAAGTAAAATGCGGAAATGGAAATGATGAGTTTGTTCACAGAATATTCCAGTATTCTCTTTTTATTTATCATTTATTATTTATAAAATCTCGATTTATTATGTTATAATTATTATTTTTCTTATATTTATTAGCGTTCACTTCTCATATTCTACTTATTATTTTCCATTTGTTATTCTTCATTTATAATTCTCATTTTATTATATTATTTTTCTCTATTTGTTATGCTCTACTTATAACGTGAAGCATACATAAACGCCACCGAAAATGGTTTCTGCTGGCCTTGATGGCAGCGTATCTAGCGTGTGGCTTTTAGCTTTCTCCCTTGTACGCATTGCACATCCATCATAGCTGGAGTTGGAGAAGTGAATGAGTATGTATTTTGAGAATTTAGCTTAATCCTACCGAGGTCTTCTAACCTTAGTGGCAGCATATCTCGCGCATTACTTCCCTTGATCTCTTGCACGTCAATCTTGTTAGTGTTAGGACATAAGCTGGTACATCTTGCTTTACTTTCCCTTGGTATCGTGTGCACTTCATCCAAGCACAGTTTATCATTGCTACCTATTATCGCTATTATCGTTATTATTCATTATATGTTGTTTGTTAGCTATATACATCCATTATATGTGGTTTATTGACTATCTGAAGCAATCATAAATGCCACCAAACGTGGTTTCTGCCGGCTCTTGGTGACAGTGTATCTAGCGTGTTTGCATTTGGCTTTTTCCTTTGTATGCATTGCATGGTCATCATAGTCGGACAGTGTTCACATATCATATTTCATCCTACCATAGTTTATCATTGCTGTCAGTTACCGCTATTATCTGTTTTATAATTATTGTCCGTCAATTATTGACTACTATGGACTAAGATTATTGCTAACCATCCTGGTTAATCTATCATTTTATTGCCAACTATTGTCATCGTCTTTTATCGAGAATATCAATAACATCCATTACCAGTATTTGTCGAGATATTCATTTATCGATACTATTAATATCGATACTAATATAGCTGCCAGTGCCGTTATATTTCAATTATCTGACAATAAAAGTACCTATCTACATAGTATTTTAATAATATTTTAATTTCCCCCTTGTCACTGAAAATTGGTTGGTCAGGTACGTTTTTATTATGTTTGCAGAATTAAAAAAAAATATTTCAAAGTCTCCTTTTACCAAGTAGGGATTTATCTGGACTGGACCTATAGTTTAACGTGGGCTCCGAACCACGGTCCTAAGCATTAAGCCTACCAACTGGCGAAACAACTTTAGAAATCATCCCAGAAGATATCCAGGCCTTACATATATCGGCCTTACCCAGCCTGTTTACTGGCATGACTGGGATCATTTTCCTTGTATCATTTTACACTCTTGCCTAGGACAATCACAAATTTTAAACAATCACAAACATAAATTTACGATCATGCCCCAGCAGGATTCGAACCCGTGGCTATTTCAATAGTAGGAGGACCGTCCTATCGCTTTTACCATTGCGCCACCAAGCCGGCTGTTAGCAGAATTGTCACTCGACCAACTCGAACATCAAGATTTCGCACGCTTATTTGCGTTATTTATTTTGCCATTTATTGAGTACTAGCGACCTGCCCCGGCTTCGCACGGGTGCAATGCTGATACTAAATTAAATACACTACAGAAAAAATATGAACGTTGTATATAAAAACATAGCGGCCCGCTCCGACTTTGCACATTTTTCATTCATTACTGCCCTTGGCCTGCACGCATTAAATTTGGAGTAAAACAATTCCTCTTCCCCTATACTTACTATGAAGATTTCCTGCTATCTTTGGAATATCTAAATTCATACAATTTTTATTACATTACACATTTTTAAACGCAAATTTTAAATTTGTAATATCTCCGAAAATATTTGTTTAATTTACATGCTGTAAGGAACCATATTGATCTATATTAATTGCACACTGTATTTAAGCTACTTAATTCGATAAGGATTAATGCCGTATTGTTTAAAATAGCTTCGTAAATAATCCATTTTCTCACGTAAAAAGTAAACAATAAAAATGGTTAATGTGGGTTATCCCTAAAAGATAAACATATACCATCGCGGACTTTTTTGTAGACCTTTTTATGGTGTACAATACTGTAGTACATTAATTTGATCTAACTCGTAGGGTTAGGCAGCGTTTTTGCTAATTGCTAAATAAGCCTAAAAAATAGGTTAATTTACGACATCACGTTAGAAACCTCTAAAATTAGCAATGTTGCCTTAGTATATTATGCATGTATTATACATATAAACCTTCCTCTTGAATCACTCTATCTATTGAAAAAAACCGCATCAAAATCCGTTGCGTAGTTTTAAAGATTTAAGCGCACATAGGGATATAGGGACAGAAAAGGCGACTTTGTTTTATACTATGTAGTGATATGTATTGTAGTTGTTAGTAGTCATTTATTTTGATCTCTGTTTTTATGTTTTTAAGACGTTTAAAAACAACCCCACACTATGCTTCTGGAAACTACACTAACTATAGAATAATCACATGATATTTCTAAAATATTATAAACAGTGTTTATATGTATTTTTCAGTGCGCTCGTGTAGTTTGACAGTAAATTGAAAGAAACTTGGATTATATGACGGCGCTCATTTTATCTACAGGGTCGTCCCTCATTTGCAGTGATAAATCACCCTTTTACAAACACACAACTGCAGTTTGTGTCCGAGATTCATTAATTTTAATTGAACCTTACAGCTAGCGAACGCGTAAACATACTGGAGTGTTTGCGATCGACCGATGATGATAGTGGAGTATCTCTAAATTGAAATTGAATATTTTCGTATTCAGAGCAGTGCTAGCTTAAATAACTTTCATTTAATCTGTTTAGATGGAGATCGTTCTTTCAAATTGTACACTAATAATCCAGTTCAATAACAGCTTCTGAAATAAAAACATTTGTTTTTGTTTTAACGAAATTTCTTATAAATTTAAGGTTCTCATGTATAATAGCTAATACAAGCATTTAAAAAAAGTTGAAAACGTTGAAATGTTTAGTTGCAATATAATATTAAGTCAGAGAACATTCAAATATAAAAGTAGTTCTACTTCGTTTAAAATGAAATCATAAATTGCCTGTTAATAGTATTCAGTAATTATTTTTTTCCTTATCTTTTTTAAAGTTAGTACGTGAAGGAATTTGTACATCTTCGTCTTGCTTATACTACCTTTGGAAAATATAAGTATATATAAAATTCACTTCTCCAACCAATTATCTCCGTCCTTTCCTCTTCCACAATTTATACAGAAAAGGATTCCTACATCTTCGTCTGACATGACGAATTGAAAAAAACAGTCGAACAGTAATTACTATTTTCAGGCGCTAGTTTTTTGACTATCGACTGTTTCGACAGTTTTTAGTCGATAGTTCCCAATGCTACCTTATTTTAATGAATATACGTATTTTTAACTAAAATTATTTCATCATTATTTACAACTACGTGATAATTTACACAAAAACACTTCTCTTGTACTTTTATTTTTATTATCTAACAACAATTCACAGCACGTATAACACAAACAAACAACACACGATGGAACACGCTGTTTAGCTACTGTTTCCAAATTGTACTAAAGCTATAAAGTAGGTCGTCGTATTACCGATGACAGCGAACATTGTGCTTCTGTGTATCTCGAAGAAGTTAGCTGCCGTGAAGCTGATTTTTCTGTTGTTCAACTTGTCGATGAACATACTCAGTTCGTGGTACTCCTCCGAAGTTGAGGGATATTTTTCTTGGAGATTCAGACAGGTAATCAGGAGTTTTTCGGAGGCTCGTTTCGCTTTGTCGCAGCTCATCATCAAGCAAAATTGCACCAACTGGAAAATAAAAAATTATTCATTATTTGAGAAAGTTCAATTTGTTTTTAAGATTATATTATTATAGTATGAAATGGTATAGATTTTGATACTATTAGGAACTGGTTCTTTATTTAATAATGGCAAATTAATATAAATCACCGCAGAGTAACAGAACGTACTGTTAATCCGATGGCAATGTTATAATGTTCATCAGATTGATGATATATAATATATAGGTTGATTGATGTTGTGAGGTAAGTTTATAGTTGAAGACTATGGCTTTGCTAAGAACATAGTAACACTTTTGAAATAAAACACAAAGGGGTTAAAAAACCCCTAGAAAATAAAACAATTTTCTTTGTTTAATTTATCGTCCTTTAAAATTACCCCTCCCCATTTTGCCAATAACTGTTAAATCCTGTTCCTGATGTAGACTTTAAAGCTTTCTTCAATAGTTAAGCAATGGACAAACATTCGATGGAGATAAATTTGACTAATTGATCGGTTTCCATATGATATTCGTGAGTTACTTGAAAAATATCACCATGTTTCCATTTTGGTGATTACTCTGAGATTGTTGCTATTGGAAATAACAACGAAGAGGTACTAAAAGAACTGCAGCTTCACTAAATAAAATGAGATCAAACAATTTAGTTTGAAGTTTATATATAATCAACCTGGGAATACATTAACATCTAATGAATCATCCACCTAATAACCAGTTATCCATTATAGCAATAACGCTAGGTATCTTGGGAGGAGTCTTGAGCATAGAAAAAACAAGAATTGAAATTGAAATACATAAAATGCATGAGAAGGGACACTCAACTATCAGTACGTAAGAAGCTGCTGCTGCACAGACAAGAATTAAAACATATACGGGCGCTACGCATTCCAATTAGGTGAATGTTCAGCGATAATAAAATAATATAAATAAATTGTAAATAAAATGTTTTCCAGAATAATGTTCTAAGAAGTATCATAGATACATCCAGATACAATAAGAATGATTATTTACATCGCGATCTTCGATTTTCATCAGGAAAACAAAGTATGTTTAAAGTATAAAGCACAGAAAATTGCACGTTATATGTGTAGTAGACTGCTAAGCAGCATATTGTAACAGTGAATTAATAAAGAACTAAATAAAAGTAATTTAAAAAATACAAATTAAACTATAATATAATGTAGAGGATAATTTCACATATGTAATACATTCATAATTTTTGACAATATTTCAATATGATAAATCGCGAAAAGAAAATATTAACAAATGTATAACTATTTTTTAAAATTTATGAACCATTTGAAAATTTTTAAAATTGATTAATTTAAGTAATTATTAACGCTTACCATTGAGTAAACAATATATAAGGCAGAAGCAACATATTTAACATTGCTGTTTGGTTTATTTAAATACAATGTTAACCACACTGTTAAAGCATTAAAGGAATATACCAGAAGAACTAAGATGACTTGTTTTTTTATTATTATAGTATTTACTTTTTAATGTGATTGAAAGACACTGCATGCTAGGTTAAGATAAGCTAAATAAGTAGTAGCTAATCCAAAATATTCCACTAGTATATTTTTACTAGTTCCTAATTCAGTATATAATATGTAAATTGATATAAATATCACAGGAATATATATAATTAAACCCCAAATGAAAAATAATGAATGACGTCGCACTTTTTGTGATTTGATATCATAATTTGGCACTATTCCACAAAACTGTAAGTATTTGAAAATGTTCGACATTATTTCAATATCTTGCTTCTGCAGTTGTAAGGACATTATTGTGGAATGAATACTTGCTCAGTGATAGTTAATAGCTCATATATTTCCACTAACAGGGTATTTAATCCTATATTATTTTTAATTAATATTTGATAATACGAAATGTTCTTGATTGATTAATAATAAATGAAAGTTTCTTTGTTAGTAAAATAATAGACGAGTGGGAGTTATTTCGTGTGGTGTATAATTTTAATTTAATATTAGTGCCATTTATCGAGTTATTTATTAATTGCTTCATTTTATGTATATTTTTGTTTTTTTTGTGATATTAGCAAACAAACTATTACAAGTAAATTCAATATTGGTCGCTACGAATATTTAAGTGATTCATATAATGCACAAAATCATATATATTTTAATACCACTAATATTAAAAACTGAAGGGAATATGTATTTTATAATTCAACATAACTATATATGCTCGATGTTTAGAATAACAGGTCAATTGAAAAATTCCCGGCCTACCATAGTAAAACACATTTTTGGCAAAATTAGTTTTTTTTATTCAATGTCATTCATTTTATTCATTGTCCTTTGCTTCAAAATAGGCCTTAGTTTCGTCAATAAACTCTTCATTCGATGAAAATTTCTTCCCAACGAGCATTCATTTTAGACCTGAGAGCAGGAAATCACTGCGGGCCAGATCTGGAGAATACAGTGGATGAGGAAGCAATTCGAAGCCAAATTCATGGATTTTTGACACGGTGCATTATCTTGGTGAAACAGCACTTTCTTTTTCTTCAATTGCGGCCGTTTTCGGCGATTTCATATTTCAAACGGCCCAATAAAGCTGTATAATAGTCGCTGTTAATGATCCTTCATTTTTGAAGGTAGTCAATGAAAATTATTCCATGCGCATCCCAAAATACAGACGCCATAACCTTGTCAGCCGACTGTTGCGTTTTCCCACGCTTTAGAGCGGGTTCATCGTGAGCACTCGGATGACTGTCGATTGGACTTTGGAGCCATGTTTCATCCATTGTCACATATCGACACAAAACTCGGGTTTATTACATTTGATCATCTTCAAACACTACTCCAAATCATCAACTCGTAGTTGTTTTTGGTCAAAAGTGAGCTCGCGGGGTACCCATTTTGTACAGAGCTTTCACACCCACATATTCGTGAATGATATGATGTACACGTTCAGTTGATATATTAAGAGTGTCTGCTATTTCATTCAATTTCAGTTTACGATTTTTCAAAATCATTCGTTTTCGTCGGTAACAACCTCTTTTGGGCGTCCACTGCGTTTATCGTCTTCGGTGTTCATTTCACCACGTCTAAACTTAACATACCAATCCTTGATGGTTGATTTTCCTGGGGCGGTGTCCGGAAACTCGGCATCAAGCGAAGATTTTGTTTCAACTGTATTTTTCCCTCAAAAAGCAACATTTTATCAACACGCGAAATTCCTTTTTATCTGTTTTTTTCACAATAACAAAGGTTGCTTCACTCAAAATGCTATAATTCACAAACTAGTGATCCGACAGCTGTCAAATTCATACACCCATCTTTTGAGGGTTAGGGCTAACTAAAACACATATGGATTTAATTCTAGTAGTGCCATCTATGTGTTAGGTCGGGGACTATTCAATTGACCTGTTAATGGTGGTGATAATGATGAGTTCTTGACCTCTGTCAATTTCTGATGTCAATGAGAAAGAAAGACCTGGAGAATCAGAAGAACGTGTTTGAATACAATGAATTTCAAGACTTATAGGACGCAAAGCCAGCTTAAACTGTCAAAGAACGTGCAGTCAACTTAGCAGCTTTTGAATCAACTGTTTTTAGATCTTCATTATGGAATGCTATGGAAATGATCCAAAAGGAAAACAAATTGCACTCAAATTAACTGAAAATACCATTTTGAACCGTTGCATTTAAACATTGGGCTTTTATTACTTTTCAGGTGGATCAAAAAGAGTTTTCTGTAACGTATTATAACTGGCGGTGAGAAGTGGATCTACTACAGTAATCCCAGGCACAAAAGGGGTTAGCCCACGAGAGTCATTTACCAGCAATAGCGAGTAGCAGACGCCATTGAGTTATTTTATGATAACATTGCTTCCTCTCGCATGTCAACTCATGTTGCCAGAATTGTGAAGAATATATATGGCAGTTTGAATGCGCAGTTCTGTCTCACGCAGCAGTCGACTGAAAATAATATATGCAAACACCTAACAGTACGTTCAATTATTATAAACCATAAGTAAATATATTAAAACTACTACTTAAGTAAAATTTCTCTGATATGTCTTTTGTTTGAATGTGTGTAAGATATAATTTTTTGTGCATCTTCAACATTATGTGTTATTAAAAAGATACAATTGAGAAAGCATAGTTTTGATATATAAATATCAATTTTTGTTAAAACGATACATTACTTATTTTAGCGATTTGTGTATAACCTACATCATCTTCAAGTTGAAAATGGTTGAAGTCTGGATCAGTTGAAAGTATCTTGAGTTTCTAATGCGAAATTTATACATTGACAGAAATATTACACTTTGCTTAAAACATAATTACATGTTATTTACTGTTTGCTGTATATTTCTAATACTTCACATAAGCCTTATTAATGTAAGTGTAACAACTTATATTTATATTTTGATTAGTTTTAGTGAAATAACTCATGTTATTTGTAAAAATACATAAAAAATGTTGAATTGGATTGACAAGGTTTATGGAGACTGAGTTAATCTAGTGGGTCAAAATTGTCAGTTGTTTCCGGAAAACAAATATGTCCAAAATAGTTCCAGAAAACTTTGAACTGAAGTTGATGACATTTAAGATATGGGTATAGGTATTTTAAGAATACCAATTTAGTACCATATTAGCTAACATTAAATCAAATAACAACGTGTCAACGATTTCTAGTGCCATTTGGAGTTGTTGGGAAATAAAAGAGGTTTCTTTTTATTTAACTGTGTTGTTACTGAATACTTGTGTCAATGAATATGACTGAAAAATACTGAAGCAGACAACTCTCTAAAGCAATCATTTTAATTAAATGTTTAAGAAAGCGTTTGAATCAAAAAGTGATACACAGCAAAAGCAAAACATCTGAGCTTCAGTAGCAATGTAGTTCGTTAAACTTGAAAGTTAAAGTTTTATGTTTAAGTATGATAGTAAATATGAATAAATAACTTACTATTGAGTATATTATGTACGCTGTTGCACTATATGACACGTTATTAAAAGATGTTTTAAAGTACATTGCGATCCAAAGGAACAACATATCTATGGAAAATCCGAGTATATTGAGAAGCACTTGCTTCCCGAACAAAGCATTAAATAATAGAACAATATCCGCCATCTTCACATATAACTTCCTTGCGCTTGATATTACTTTTCCAGAATCCAGGCCAGAAGTACTTCCTAACAAGATGCGCCGAATATCTCGTAACTTTTCGTAGAAATACCGTGTAATATATATCATTAACATACATATTATTGCACTATTATTAACAAGAACAACATAAACTAGAGAAATAGTTTTAACATTGTAGTACCAAATCACATGTTCGACTATAGTTTTGAAGATAATCATTATATTAAAGAGTATGAAATTCACTGACGGATCGAAGAGAAAGAAGGTTTCCTTTGACAGGTCGTGAAAAGTTAGATATTGACTCGATTCCAATTCGTGACATTTCTTGAACAACTCCTCCCACCGTTCACTGTTGAAATAGGATTCACAAACGCTGATCATCACGGTACAACAGGCGATTGTGGCAGTTATAAATGTAAGAACATTGGTGATGAATATTCCCTCTGTTTTAAAGCTATTTATGGATATGTAAATAGACAGTCCAATCACAGGTATATATATGATACATCCCCATATGAAGAAGTACCTCTGATGTTGCACGTTTTTTAAAACAAAGTTATAGTTCGGCACAATGGAGTAAAACCGTAAATATTTGAAAATGTTTGAGAGGAAGTCAATATGTTTCGTCGTCGATTTTACGTAGAGCACGTTACGATTCATTATTGTGAACTGAACTGGCGATTGTATCGGAAACGGAAATAAATATTTAATACGACAAAAAATATGTTTTCATTAATAGTAGATAATGGATAGATTAGCATAAAAATGTTAATAAAAGACATGCAATGGTGATAATGTTGCAATAATATATTTACTACCTAATTAATACAATTATTATTAACTATATAATTTATATTTTATATCGATTTTGAAAATATTTTCTATAAATATTTTGGTAGATAGAGAAATTAGTTTTGAAGCTTTTTTTGTTCTTTGATCTGTTATAGGAAAAATATTAACTTGTCCAACAAGTATTTGATAAGAAAACATAGTTTTATTTAATAGGAATATATTTTAGTATTCAAGGTGATTTTTCCGATTTATTTTGGCAAAAGAGTGTTTCCTTTGAAGAGAATAATCCCAAAAACTGATACTCCTTTTTTACATAATGAAAATCTATAAAGGCCTGCATTTTTTAAAGGCATCTGAGGACTAACAAATGTCAGGTAGTTAAATTTGGTAAATAGAGTGGGTGTTCATGCCTTAATTTACATTTTTTACTTGTAATTTGAAAAGTTTTTGAAAAACTGTCAATCATGAGCATTAATGTCTGATCTCAACTCATATCAACATTAAACTGTAGAACAATTATATAGAGTGATACACTAAATAAATACAAAACTATATGGTGAAAGATATCGGTGGGTTATATTATTATTATATATCACAGGTTTTTGATAAAGTATGACAGACAGGGCTACAGGTTAATCTAAAAAACTTTTCACTTATTCTTTCACTTTCATCTATTGAAATTTCATCTCAACATGTCAATTGAAAAGTCGCCGCCCTGACACATAGATGGCGCTACTATATTAAATCCATATAACTATATATTTTATATTGCTTTTTGAAGGACAAACATACAGTTGAATCAAAAACTTGGCTTGATGCCGAGTTTCCGGACACTTCCCAGGAAAATCAACCATCAAGGATTGGCATACTAAGTTTAGACGTGGTGAAATGAGCACCGGAGACGGTGAACGACGTGGACGCCCAAAAGAGGTTGTTACCGACAAAATCATTAAAAAAATCCAGAAAATGATTTTGAATAATCGTAAATTGGCAACAATAAAGATATCAACAACAAAAATGATATCAACTGGACGTGTACATCATAGCATTCACGAATATTTAGGTATGAGAAAGCTCTGTGAAAAGTGAGTACCGCGCGAGCTCACTTTTGGCCCAAAACAACGACCAGTTGATGATTCGAAGCAGTGTTTGAAGATGATCAAGCCTAATAAATCCGAGTTTTTGCACCGATATGTGACAATCGACAGTCAGCGGAGTGGTCTGCACGCGATAAACCCGCTCCAAAGCGTGGGAAATCGTCGGCTAGCAAGGTTATGGCTTCTGTATTTTGGGATGCGCATGGAATAGTTTTCATTGACTACCATGAAAAAGGAAGGACCATCAACAGCGACTATTACATAGCGTTATTGGACCGTTTGAAAGACGAAATCACCGAAATACGACCGCATTTGGAGAAATAGGAGGTGCTGCTTCACCAAGACAATGCACCGTGTCACAAGTCAGTGAAAACGATGGCAAAAATCCATGAATTGGTCTTCGAATTGCGTCCTCATCCACCGTATTCTCCAGATCTGGCCCCCAGCGACTATTTTCTGTACCCAGATCTCAAAAGAATGCTCTCTGGGAACAAATTTTCGTCGAATGAAGAGGTAATCGCCAAAATTGAGGCCTATTTGGAAGCAATGGAGAAATCTTACTACAAAAGTGGCATTGAAAAATTGGAGGGTTGCTATAATCAGTGTATCACCCTTGAAGGGAATTATGTTGAATAAAAACAACAACTAAGTTTGCCAAAAAAATGTGTTTTACTATGATATGGGGACTTATCAATTGACCTGTTACAAATAAGCAGTTTTCTGCTAACAAACTACTTCCAACAAATTCAGAAGTTCCGCAATGCATTGTACTGAGCCCAGTAATATATCCCCTGTATCTTGCTGATCTACTCACCACAAAATAATTACTTTAGCCACATATATAGATAACAATGTTGGAATGTGGAAATAATAACAAAAAGACTCCAAATATGCCTTAGTAAAATACCACTTAGGCTGAAGACAGTGTATTAAAGTCAATCCATTAAAGTCAATTACATAGAAGAACATATCCCACCAGTGAATATTAATAAGCGCTAATTAGCTAAATGTTAGTGATAACAGTGGAGTGCGCAGACGAAAACTTTTACTAGTACCCGATCTTAGTAATGGACATTTATAGACTTTAGAGCACAATTCGGAATAAGATATATTTCACAGGGGATTTTAATACTTATCGTAATAAATATTTATTGCCCATTGGGTAGATTATTAATCTACTTTGGCTAAAAAGGAATATTGTGTTGTCCGTCTCATATATTGATGGAAAATTATACTTTTATTCTTGAAGCTATTATTTTTATAACTAGCTTCCTAAATGTTATGTTACTGACAACTGATACTAAGACCATCCTAGTCTATTTATTTGTGTCAAGAGTCGTCAGATAGTCGTGTCAGAAGATATTGACTATTCCACGGTGATGAAATGATGTACGAACGCTTTTTAAATTTCTTTAAAGTCGCTTTCGAATGTGTTTAAGTAAAACCCAGAACTTAGGAGTCTCTCTTAGTTCTTTCTTCTTGGGGTTCCATTAAAAGATCTGATAATCCATGACGTATCTTATTGAACACAAAATTTACTGAGTAATCCATTACAAATGTTGAACATTAAAATAATTTCGGTTGTTGAAAGGCGTTAGGCGTTACTCTTCATAGACCGAACAAATAAGGTATTGTGTGTCAAATTATAATTATATGTAATATTTTCAAAAAATATTTTACTTTAATAGTTATACAAAAAAACTGTCAAAATTTTTTTAAATTAGTATAAGTAACAAAAAATGGCGAATTTATCAAGAAATGAAGTATTTATTAGTTGGAAACATAAACAGAAAAAAAACAGTTCTTTTATTTAATTTTTAGAGTATTGGTCCACTCATAATGAGTTTGTATATTATTTGTTGACTTAATATGCCAAATATCTTAACCTGCTCCTTGGGGTGTCTGGAACTGCAATAAGCAGATATATTTCCAATAATGTTTTTTGTGCTTGACTTTTTAATATGAAAATATAAAATATTCTTCATAACTATAGATTGTCGATTAATATTAGTAGAGCTAATGGAAAATTTGAGCCATTGTTATACAAAATACACAGGACAAATAAATAAGTGTGAAGTGATGAACCACTGGTCAATATTTTTCTTAATTTTCTAGACCGTTCGATTTTTTATAGGAAAAAAATTGAAAATCTGCCCTGATAAACCATTTTAATGTAATAAAACCCAATCTGCAGGAGTAATGTTTGGTACTTAATGAAGTGATCTTCTACATGTGATAAAAACATGTACTTGCACTAAGTGCGATATTTTGTATAATGCGTATAATGTTGTTAATTTTCAAATCATCCAGTTTTTGTTTAAATCGCGTTCATTTTTCTTTCATAGCAGGTGCTGGTGTAGTAGTAGGATTTGTTTATTGTGATCCTAGACTATTACAATATAAGGTAAATTATAGTAGCTCAAATTTTCAGTAGTAGGCTATGGGACTTGGTAAGTTATTACACACTATGTATAGTAAATACAGTGCTATTTAGAAGACCATTAAAGTTAAACTGGCGGATGAAGGCGCAACTAAATATTTAGTACTACTAAACTAGATAAATTTACAACTAAAATATGTCCAAATGGGACAACAACCATGCTCGTCATTTTAGTCGTTTCTTCAATAGAAGTGTTATATAAAGCGACCAATACAGCATCAGAAATTCTAATAAATGGTTGTGCTGTCTGTTGAGGTGATATGAGAGGGAATGTGATAACATTATAAGGATTTCTTATATATTAGAGTAGGATTGGATGGACAGTATTATAACTGTAGTCACTCCAACAAATCGCCAATACAAATCAAATCGAACTAAAACTTTTGTTTTAAGAGTTACATGTTAAATAACTAATATACTTACCAACAAGAATGCCGTATATGAAGTTGAGACACTATAAGAAGTTTGATTATTCGTCTTGCTAAAATATATCATCAACCAAACTGATAACAAATCGATGGCGAGTGCCAGAAGAGTGAAAAGAATTTGCTTCCCAAATAAAATATTAAATAATTCTACGACTTCATACATTTTCATATACATTTTGTTACCAGTCGAAATCATCTTACAACAGTTACAATTGTAGGGACTCCGAAGTAGTAAGTTATTGATATCTTGAAATTTTCCTTTAACATATATCATTATGTATATCACAAGCACAATTAACAAGGACGAGTAATACATAAACGCCATGAAAATTAAGTAAATCAAGCTTATACCCATATCAAACCACAATAGGTGATCCAGAATAGCATTTATTATTATTAAGGTGTTCAGAATGATGAAGTTGATATTTCTATCGAATAAAAAGAATGTCTTCTTTTGCGCGCAAGAAATTGATAGGTGTTCATTGGTATCTACGGCGTTACAATGCTTAAAAAACATTTCCCAGTGTTTTCTTTTAAAATATGAATCAAATGCACTGCAGGTAACATTGCAACATGATATAAACGTTGTCATAAAGGAAAATATGTCAGTTTGAAGGGAACATCTTGCCACTTTCAGCTGTGTTATTGATTGGTACATGGATAGAATCAGAACAGGACCGTAAATGGTTATATTCCAAATCAGGAATGCTAACTGATGTTTGACTTGTTTTTCCTTGAAATCGTAATTTGGCACTATAGCGAAGAATCTCATATACTTGACAGTGCTCGACAGAAACTCGATTTGCCTATTTTTCGAATTCACAAAAATTAACTTCTTAACGATTTGAGACATTTTAGTCGACTGAAATCGCATTCAATAATATTTCATAAGAATAACTTTAATAATTGTTACTTTAATGAATACATTATAATAAACTCCTTCATTAGTGTAATGGATTGTAAAATAATAGAGTATTTGTCTATCATTCTTTTATATGTTAATATTGTATATAGCAAGACCATTCTTTACATTATTTACAATCAATATATGGATTTTACGTTAATTTTTAATGGTTAAATTTAGGATAAATGTATGTATTAATTAATAAAGCAATTACTAAGATTTTAAGCCCCGAATTTGATTTCTATTTCTTGCAATTAGACATAGATATGTAGTGTAATATTTATATATTTCAAGTAAGTTAAAAGTTAAAATTAAAAAAAAAAAACAATTGATCAGGTACTTATGAACACATTGGTTATGTACCAATAAATTTGAATAATACTATTATCCCATAAGAATTAATAATAAGTACTAGTATCGATGAATCTTTTTTAAATGTTTCGTTGGAAGTAATGTATAACAAAGAAAAAAAATCGAATTAAAATTCAAAAAAATGTAATTGTTATTTGGAAGAAAATCTAAATTATCCGTACATAATAGTTGCTAATATTTTCAAAAAATATTTTACTTTAATGGTTGTACAAAAAAAATTGTCAAAAATATTTTAAATTAGTGTAAGCAATAAAAATGGCGAATTTGTGAAGAAATGAAGTATTTATTAGTTGGAAACAGAAACAGAAAGAAAAAGTTCTTTTATTTAATTTTTAGAGTATTGGTCCACTCATAATTAGTTTGTATATTATTTGTTGACTTAATATGCCAAATATCTTAACCTGCTCCTTGGGGTGTCTGGAACTGCAATATGCATATTTATAATAATGTTGTTTGAGTTTGACTTTTTAATATCAAAATATAAAATATTCTTCACAACTATAGATTGTCGATTAATCTTAATAGAGCTAATTGAAAATTTGAGACTTGGTTATACAAAATACATAGGACAAATAAATAAGTGTGAAGTGATGAATCACTGGTCAATATTTTTGTTAATTTGTTAGACCGATTTTTTATAGGAAGTTTGTTTATCCAGTTTCTACTGAAATAGCGATCATTTTTCTTTCATAACAGGTGCTGGTGTAGTAGGTAGGATTTGTTTGTTGTGAATCTAGACTATTAAAATATAAGGAAAATTGTAGTAGCTCAAATTTTCAATAGTAGGCTATGGGACTTAGTAATTTTAAGATTTTTAGAGGAAATTAACAGGTGACGTTGAAAACGCAACAAGATATGGGGAAAGACTTCAATCTTATGTTAACATGCTGCAACTCTTGAGTGTAAAGCACGGAACTACGACGCAAACAGTGTGATTTTGCGTAGTGAAGGATACTAAATGGCAAAAACACCGAAAAGTGTTAGTAATTTTTATTTAATGAGTCTTCTTATACAAGTGCCTATTTTTAAGTTACTCTAAAGACATATTATAAGTTAGTCTGGGACGATTACAAATAATATATTAATATATGTACTTACCAATAAGAACGCTGTGTATGAAGTTGAGACAGTATAAGAAGTTTCGTTATTTGTCTTGCTAAAATATTCCATCAACCAAACTGATAAAAAATCCATGTCGAATGCCAGCAGAGTCAAGAAAATTTGCTTTCCGAATAAAATATTAAATAGTTCCGTAACTTTAACCATTTTTGTATACAATTTATTAGCACTCGAAATTAATTCGCAACAATTACAACTATAGATACTCCCACGCAGTAAATTGTTGATATCTTGAAATTTTCCTTTTACATATATCATTATATACAGCACAAGTATAGTAAGTAAAGATGAGTAGTACATAAATGCTATGAAAGTCAAGTAAATTAAACTTATTCCCATATCTATCCACAATATGTGATCTAGAATAGTATTGATTATTATTAAGCAGTTCAGAAAGATAAAGTTGATAGTTCTATCGAATAAAAAGAATGTCTTCTTTTGTGTGTAGAAAATTGATAGGTGTCCGTTGGTATCTACGGTATTACACTGCTTAAAAAAGAGCTCCCAGTACTTTCTATTAAAATAGGAATCAAACACAGTGCAGGTCACATTACAACATGATATAAACATAGTCATAAAAGAAACTATTTCAATTTCTAGCAAAGTTCGTCCCACATTCAATTCTGTTATCGATTGATACATGGACAGAATTACAAGAGGGCCGTAAATTGTTAGACTCCAAATCAGGAATGCCAATTGATTTCTCACTTGTTTCTCTTTGAAGTCGTAATTTGGTACAATGGCGAAGAATCTCATATATTTGAAAATGTTTGAGAGAAAATCGATTTGGTTATTACTCGAACTCACGAAAATAAACTTCTTAACGACTCGAGACATTTCAGTCAATTGAAATAATATTCAATATTTCATAAGGATCATTGGATCATGCTTTAACGAATACTTTATAATAACCTTCTTCATTAGGATAATGGAGTGTAGAATAACAAAGCGTCTATTGTTATGTTATGTGTTCATATAGTATATTACAGGATGATTCTAAACATTATTTAATGTCATAAATGTCTAATGAGTCCTTCAAAGAAAGATTTCTATATTAATTAACAGCATTCATATGGAGATATTAAGGCACTGCATCTATTTTCATTTTTTGGCTAGCATACGTAATTTATTGTTATTTTTTAATATCATTCATGACTTAGATAAGAATAAGAATCTTATTTATTTTTTTGCATTTGCATTAAACACGGAGTACGAACAATAAAAGGTAAAAGTGTTAAAAAAAAGAGAAATTTAGAAATAGTTTTAAATCTTGTACATTTGTTTGATTATGCCCTTATAATAAAGCGATTATAATTCCAAAAGGAAAACAAGATATTAAAAATTACTTTCAGGAAGGGTATTCTGTCGACTGTTGAAAAAGTGTTATACGGTATTGGTTAAGACACATTACGTGAGAGCAAAAATTAAGAAAATACCAAAGTACCGACAACCAACTAATCCATTGCTATTGTTAATAATAAAGCAGGAGAAGAAAATAGCACCCAAATGGCTGAAATAGAGATTAAGTTGATTCGGCCACGCTAGCGGAAGTTTAGAATGCTTGTCGTAATATGTTGAAGACTAACGAACTGATAGTAAGAGTAAGATCACGAGGGGAAGATCATGCAAGGGGAATAAACTATAAAATCTCCTGAAGAATACATTATCCAATGTATTGAAAAGGGAAGAAGCATCAGCTTAAGTAATCAATATCTAATAACATGTATATAATATATATCTAGATATATTTTCTCATCTTTCTGTGCGTTTCTGAATTATTTATTATGGCATAAAAAAGAAAAGAATGAAGCCTTCAAATATTATACTCTTTTGTACTCTACAGCTGTGACTAATTGTGTCAGACTCGGAGACCTGACGAAGCTTAATAGCAAGGAACTTGAGGTTTTGTTCGCTGAAAACTCTTGTTGATATATAATCAAGATAATTGAGTGTTGATTGATTAATAATAGATAAATGTCAGAAAGTCTTGCAAATGACAAACAAGGAAATAAATTGATTTCTATATCAGTGGAAACCCACAGACATTGTGATAATTTATTGACTTGTGACTTACATAAGAAGTAAATATTTTGAAGTAATTATTGCATTTAATTGTTGCAGGATATCATTGTAGATCTATTACAATAATATCAATCTTATAATGTAATAGGCTATGCAGATAATTCATCAACATTAATTACAAAGTGAAATATTGGTCAAACTCAAAGTGGACCCTGGAAGACCTACCTATACAACATTATTTTCTTTAAATTTTCGTGAATGAATTCTATAAATATAATTTAAATATTTGTAGATAATACAGTGATACAGATCAAATGAAATGCCGGCCTGGCACATAGATGGTGCTACTAGAATTAAATTCATATGTTTTTTTGTTAGCCCTAACCCTCAAAAAATGCGTGAAGAAATTTGACAACTGTTGGATCATTAGATTGTGAATTACAATATTTTGAGTGAAGCAACTGTTGTTATTGTGAAAAAAATGGATAAAAGAGAATTTCGCGTGTTGATAAAATATTGCTTTTTGAAGGGAAAAAATACAGTTGAAGCAAAACTTGGCTTGATGCCGAGTTTCCGGACACTACCCCAGGAAAATCAACCATCAAGGATTCGTATGCTAAGTTTAGACGTGGTGAAATGAGCAAAGAAGTCGGTGAACGCAGTGGACAGCCAAAATGGGTTTTTACCGACGAAAACATGAAAAAAATTTACAAGATGATTTTGATTGACCGTAAATTGAAATTAAATGAAATTGCAGACACTCTAAAGATATCAACTGAACGTATACATGCTATCATTCACGAATATTTGGGTATGAGAAAGCTCTGTGCATAGTGGGTGCCGCGCGAGCTTAGTTTAAAAAATAACGACGAGTTGATGATTCGGAGCAGTGTTTTTGCATCGATATGTGACAATGGATGGCTCCATCATTTCACTACGAAATCCAACCGACAGTCATCCGAGTGGATGATCCTGCACACGATGAACTCGCTCCAAAGTGTGGGAAAACTCAATAGTCGGCTGGCAAGGTTATGGCGTCTTTATTTTGGGATGCGCATGGAAAAATTTTCATTGACTATCTTCGAAAAGGAAGGCGACCATCAACAGCGACTATTACATAGCGTTATTGGGACCTTCGAAGGACCCAATCGCCGAAAAATGGCCGCATTTCAAGAAAAAGGAAGTGCTGCTTCACCTAGACAATGCACTGTGTCACAAGTCAATGAAAACGATTGCAAACATCCATGAATTGAGCTTCGAATTGTTTCTTCATCCAGCATATTCAGATCTCAAAAGAATGCTCGTTGGGAAGAAATTTTCGTCGAATGAAGGGGTGATCGCCTAAACTGAGGCCTATTTTGAATTAAAGGACATATCGTACTACATACATGGTATCGAAAAAAAAATTTGCCAAAAAAATTTGTTTTACTGTGATAGGCCGGGGACTTTTCAATTGACCTGAGTAACTTTGAAATGAGAATTAAATACATTTTTCTGGCCTCATATATTAAATAACTATAACCTATATTATATATTAATTTAGGAGTAGTCGACTTAATACACTTAGTAGGTAAATATGCAAAAAATATAGTTTAATTGACATGTTTTGAAGCAAGTGAACACGTAAATAATAACATTGAAACACTAGTTCTATATTTCAAATAAAATATAGAAAATAATTACTTACCATCGTATAAATCGAATACATAATTGTCATGCTATAAGTTGCCGTATCGCGTTTTTTCGCTTGATACAACGTTATCCAAATTGTTAGTACATCAATGGAGAACACCAACGTAATTAGGAGCAATTGTTTACCAAACAAATGATTGAATAAATCAACGATGTTGGCCAATTGATTGTATAGTTGTTTTGTTTTATTTATACCCATTTTGGGCTCGGTAGATTCGGAACTTTGAACCAGGACGGTGTTGATATCAACAAGTTTATCATTAAAATATAGCGTGATGTAAATGACTAGAAAACAAACGATGGAGGAGTGATAGATAAAGGCGGTATAATATAAATCGAGAAGATTTGTTAAACCATCATACCACAGCACAGTCTCCACTATGATATCAACCACAACGAATGATGTTGATACGATGAAAATAAAAGTTTTGTCGAAGATGAAGAGAGTTTCTTTGGTGGTCTCCAGAACAATGAGCACGTCGCTTGACTCGAGCTGATAACAGTGCTGAAAGAACTTTTCCCAAGCGCCGGTACAAAAGTACGAGCCCAGAAAACTAAAGATTAGATTCAAACAGCCTAAGACGTTCGTCAACATTAACAGGATTTTACTCGTGACGGAGATCGAATAATCCTGATTAAATATCGACGAATATATAAATATCAACACCAAGCCAATGTACATTACCAATCCCCACAGGAAGTAGTAGATTTGGTTTTCCACTTGTCTCGTAGAGAAGTTGTAATTGGGCGTGGTGGAGAAAATGCGAATGCACTTGAAGATGGTGCTGAGAAAGCTGATTTTCTTCGGGTTCGTTTTAATATAGAGAACATTCCTGACCGATTGGAACATCGACGTGAACTATAAGAAACTGTTTATACGACTGAAGGGAAATCGTAAAGTTCGCACAGCAATTTAATTACTTTAATGGAACGGCAAAACTAATTATATAATTAGTTATCTTGTATCCTCGTCGAAAATCGAGAAGTTAATCGTTGGTACTAGTATTATTAACTCGTTACATTAATTGATGTTCTCTACATTAGGAAATATACAGTCTGTAACAACGTGGTTGTGACTTAACAGTGTTAAATTTCAAAGAGTTTTTAAGTTGTTGAAATTTGAATCAAATAAAATCTTTATCTGCAAATTATATATTAGTTTCTTTCTTAAAATAGATTTACCAGATGAACCGGAAAGTAATTACCGGTTTTTCTAACAGATGTCGCTAGGTTTAAGTATGCAATGTTATGATATGTGATATATATTGTCTATTCAAAGTTATTTTTTATACGTCATATAAATTTGTGACGTCAAAACGTCGCCAGGTTGCCGTATTAACTATGAGTTTTAGTTCAGTTGGGTTTTGATATACTATATAAAATAATTGAACAAAAATGTTATCAAATATATTTTCTTTTAACATTATTATACATCTAAAAACTGTAATTAATTATACAGCCACAATAGTTTATAGGTTAGAGTTATAACCTCTTATATAGCTTTCAAGAATAAGTCTGACAACCGGACGACTTTGACTGGCTCATTCGTTTATGCACAGTAGACATTCGTTGGACAACACTGGGTCTCGTATAAAATGAAAATATTGTCTGATTCTAAAACGAATTTACAAATTGCGGCAGGCAATACATTAAACATTTTGATGACGTATCTACAAAAAAACTTTGTATAGACTATATGTGTCAAATATATGTTATTTTACTCTACAATATGTAATATTAGAATGGGATATTTTGTCACTTATGCTAAGATGAAAATAAAAATAGTGTTAAGACAAAAGTTGATGGAAAAGGGTAAGCGTTGGAATAATAATTGATCAGGTCTTATTAGTCGTAACATATAACGTTCTTTGTGCTTGAAAAAGGAATGGTTAATAACATCTTCGGTTTGGACGAACTCGATCAGACATATTGAAGAAGAAATTGACAAGAGATGAAGATGTTCACAAGAATTGTGAACAAATATTTGATAGATTGGAAATTAACAGCTTAGTTATTCATTTGAATTAAACTTTCTTGTTATATATAATTAATATACGATAACTGTAGGATGTTGTTTTCTAGAGAGTGAACGATTTAGTGCAAAGAGATGAGTGTAATTGTTCAGTGGTGAGGATGAATATTAACTGTTTTGTAGATATGGTAAATATAGTAGGAAAAAATTCAGTAATTAACTTTATCAAGAATGGTGCACACATGTAGTAACAGAAGAAACAAAATAATACGGTGATGATGGTATGGAGAAGAGTTCAATGTAAATATAATAAAACAATTCTAACCTCATTTATTGTCGCTGTATAATTACCTGTAGTTTAAATTATTCTAGAATATATGAATTAGATGTACTATAAAGTTAAAAAAAAATATATTTTGACAACACAAAAAAGGCGCTGAAAGTCATCATTTGCTGTTAGAAATTTACGTTGAGAATGCTCTAAACTTAAATGCTTAAAATTTTTGAGGCTTGGTTTCAAAAATTCAAAAGTGATGATTTCGATGTGCAAGACTAAGTTCTGGTAGATTCAAAAAGTTTGAAGATGCGTAACTGTAAGAGTTTTTGGATGAACAGCCAACCCAAACTCAAAAACAATTGAGAGCGTGCGATTACGAGCAATGGGAAAAATTCTAAAGATGGGAAGGTGGGTGTCACATTTACTGAATGACAAGCAAAAGTAAAATCGAAAAATCGTCTGCGAAATGCTGTTTCAAAGGTATGATCGGAAATCATTTCTGCATCGAATAGTGAGGGGTGATGAAAAGTGGATAGTGGAAAAGAATATTTTGAAATCTCTAAGTGTAAAAAGTCATGGTTATCACCTGGCGAAGTCGGCCGATTAACTCCAAGGTCAAATCGTTTTGGTCCCAAGAAAATGTTCTGTGTTTGGTGCGACCAGAGTGACATGGTGTATTACGAACTATAGAAATCTAATAAAACAGTTAATAGTGATCGTTAGCGATAACAAATGTTCAATTTGAACTATGCATTGATTGAATAACGTCTAGAATGGGCTCTCTACCGTGATATCGTAGCACGATAACGAGTCGTCTCATAAAGCAAAACCTATCAAAGAAGTGCTGAAAGCAATTGTATGGGACATATTATCGCACCCACAGTTGTTTCCAGACCTTGCCCCGTCTAACTATTGACTTTTCGCATCAATGACACACGCTCTGGCAGAGCAGCATTTCGCCAATTTCGAAGAAGTTGGGAAATAGCTCAATGAATGGTTTTGCTCAAAAGGCAAACAGTTTTTTGGAATGGCATTCATTGATTGCCTGAAAGATGGACAAAATGGCTTAGAATCATAGGGTCAATACTATGAATAAATAAATGTTTCCATTTTCTTTTAAAAATTATGTTTTTCTTTTCTCGAAAAAAAAACGCTAATGTCTTTCCGGTACACCCGGTATTAGGTGATGCATTGTCACAATTTTTTTTATTTATTGAGTAAAATTGGTACAATATATATATATATATCGGATCAAGCAGATGGATCCAGTAAAGGTGGTTTTGATAATTTCGTCAAATTATTAGGAAACTGTATATGAATCTTCTTCTTGGTCATCTTGTTCTAAAATCATATCAGTGTAAAGACCAAAAATACTTCAAGAGATCTTGAAGGATTCATGACATACTATGGGCCATTGTTATCTGAACATGCGTCTGAATCACATCATCACAATTAGGTTCTATATCTGTTCAATTATATACGTTGATATAATTCAGTCTTACGGCTCTGGCTACAGCGGTCATGTGCAAAAGCTATCTGTTTTAATACTACGTGAATGGTAAACGTGTGAGATGGGTTTGGTCTGTTCTTTAATAAAAACGCTCAGTGTAGTTTTGTATCGTTCTTTAACAAGTCGCCTCTTCTTTTTTTGAATAAAACACTTTCAAAGCAAATTAATTGGTTTTACGGGTCCCCTTCACATTTTATAACTTATCTAGGCATGTAACTAATAATTTTTAATATAAAACATTTGAAACATTAGATGAAACATATCAGTCCTCTCAGTTGTAGTAGGCTAATTGATTATAGATGATTGTCTGATGAGATCTAAGTGTATGAATATTTCTCGAATTTATTTACCATTTATATCACTTTATTTAGTCGATAAAGTTTAAGACACTTGGCACTGGTTTGGATATATCAGTAATTTAAAAAAAAAGATATATCTTTTTGTGTCAAGTTATTTAGTAAATATCATAAAATATTTTTTATGCTGTCAAAACCGAATTAAGTTTTTTTTGCGATATAATCAAGGCGTAGTAAAAATCAACTAACATTTTCAAACAAAGAATGAGCAGTGATAACCATCAGAGATAAAAGTTGACTAAGACATGGGATTTTGCTACTTTGGGGGTCTCGCAGATGATATTTAAGATAAATAGTTATGGACAAAAATAGAAATATACAAAGATATCATTTATATAATCGTAAAGTTTCATAATACGTTAAATTCTGGTTATATTGGTATATTGTTATAACAGATATTCCTTCTGCAAGCCCATATTAATAATATGTTTTTTTAAAATATCATATTTAACCTACAGTTTTTGTAAAATTAAATAGAGCTAATGTTGGTGGTAAGAACTCTTTGAAATATCTGTTCGAAATACTTACACTTACAAAACCTCTTTAACAATGACGAATTGCTGTTAAATAACGAGACTGATACTGTAGAACATATAATTTGAAATATATACAGATCTAATTATTATACCGAAATTATTTTACCGAAAGATCTAATTATTATACCGAAATTTATCAAAAGTAAATTTCAGCTTAGGGATCAGGTAAAAGTAACGTGACTGCAGATCAGGAAAATCAGGTGGATAGTCCTAACATTAGTGCATTATACTAATTAAAATTACTGTAAAAAATTGTTTAACATAAATTTGAAGTATGTTAAAGGTTTTTCTTCCTTAACTTCGACAGTTTTCTATTGCATTAACAGAAACTATACTAAATGAATATTATTACAAATGTTTAAGGTTATGTAACAAAAGCTCCCAAATGCTGTGGCATTATAAGCATTCGATATACTAAACAGGTCAATTGAAGAGTCCCCGGCCTACCATAGTAAAACATATTTTTTTGGAAAAATTAGTTTTTTGATTCAACATAATTCCCTTCCCTAGGGTGATACGCTGATTATAGCGACCCTCCAACTTTTCGGTACCATTTTTGTAGTACAATTTGTCCATTGCTTCAAAATAGGCTTCAGTTTCGGCGATCACCACTTCATTAGACGAAAATTTCTTCCCAGCGAGCATTCTTTTGAGATCTGAGAAAAGGAAATAGTCGCTGGGGGTCAGATCTGGAGAATACGGTGGCGGAGGAAACAATTCGAAGCGCAATTCATGGATTTTTGTCACCGTTTTCACTGACTTGTGACAGGGTGCCTTGTCTTGGTGAAGCAGCACTTTCTATTTCTTCAATTGCGGTCGTATTTTGGCGATTTCGTTCTTCAAACGGTCCAATAATGCTATATAATAATTGCTGTTGATGGTCCTTCCTTTTTCAAGGTAGTCAATGAAAACTATTTCATGCTGATCCCAAAATACAGACGCTATAACCTTGCCAGCCGACTGTTGCGTTTTCCCACGCTTTGGAGCGGGTTCGTCGTGTGCAGTTTACTCGGATGACTGTCAATTGGACTTCGGAGTGAAATGATGGAGCCATGTTTCATCCACTGTCACATATCGACGAAAAAACTAGGATTTATTACGCTTGTCATCTTCAAACATTCAACAAACTTCAAACAAACGTCATTCAAAATCAGTTTGTGGAATTTTTAAATGTTTTCGTCGGTAACAACCTCTTTTGGGCGTCTACTGAGTTCACCGTCTTCGGCGCTCATTTCACCACGTCTGAATTTAGCATACCAATCCTTGATGACTGAAAATAGCAACTACTGTTTTCAGTCGCTAGTTTTTTACTATCGACTTTTTAGACTGTTTTGAGACTATCGACTGTTTTCAGTCGATGGTTCTCAACGCTAATTTTAACATATAGATAATATATGTAAGCCTATAGCATGTATAATTTATTTCCATATTAGCTTGTAGTTATTTTATAGCCACGCTTTGTATTATAATTATATAAAGTAGTATTATAAATATTAACTTACCAGTGAATATACCGTATAAATTCCATATATACTATAGGAGGTATCATTATTTGTTTTACTTTGATATATGCTGATCCATATCATTAATATATCTATGGAGAAGATGAAAATTTCAAAAAGTATCTGTTTTCCCAGCACGTTGTTGATCAGTTCAACTGCATTCACCGTCTTGCTATATAAGCGTCCTACTCGATGAAGTATCTTTGTGGCATCAACCGAATAATAACTGCACACTACCATAACATTCATGTCTTCTAGTTTCTCTTTAAAATAACTGGCGATTTGCGTTACTAGAAAACTAACTAACAATAAGTGATAGAAGAATAGAGAATACGTTACGGATATTACGACGTCATTTTCTTCATATTCATTCCTCAAATCAAGTATGATGTATGTAATGACTGTCAGAGTGATACATACAAAAATTAGCTTCTCATTGAAAATAAATAATGTTCTCTGGGGTATATTCACAAATCCCAAACACTGATCGTTTTCTAGATCGATACACTTCCGGAAAAATATTTCCCATTCTTTTCTCTTTGCATATGAGTCTATAATACTGAAAGATATACTGACGATGGACAATAATATAACAACAGCAAACAATACGTCTCCCATGAAAATAGTGTTCCAAGACTGGTCAAGAAGCAATATCAGAACAGTAGAGATAACCAAAGGGATGTATATTGCACAGCCTAAAATTATAAAGTACCACCAAGTATCCTTTGAGTGTTAAAATTGTAATTCGGTATAATAACTAGAAACCGCATTATTTTAAATATATCGGCTAAAAATATGATATTTTTCTTTCTATGTTTGACGAAAACAGTGTCTTTTACCATCGACAACATTGTATACTAATGGATCATTTTCACTAGAAGTTTATTTAATTAAGTAACGATGTAAAGGCTTTATTTATTAAGTTGATATGGAAGTTGTGTATATAATTAGTCGAATGTATTATGAATTAGATATTTGTGAACAAAATATGTGTATCGTGTTAATTATCATAAGTGGACAGTTGTAACGATCAAGAAAATGTTAATTGTTATTACTGTTGGGAATACATTATGTGAAATTGAATAATTTAATTAACTTTTAAAACCTATTCTTACGATTGGGGTTATCTATATAAGGTTTTTCAATAAAAGCGGGACGATATGGTGATTAAATGAACTGAATGAATTGATGACAACTGAACAAGGCGATCTATTTTGTCAAGATTGACTGGTGTAATGAGTGAGACAATTCGAGTTAAGGGTTTGGTTTATTTGAAACAGATAAAAAAAATCAGTGTCGGTTTGTACAGCCGTTCAAGAAGTCGCCTCTTTAAAAAATATCCTTAGTCCGTATGTTCTCAACACAAGTTCAAATTTTAGTATGTGAGGTCACCAAAGGTGGACTGAAGGTGCTGTGAACTAGCGATGCCCAAAAAATATGGATATATCGATATTTTTGTTAGATGATTTTTCTTGATTTTTTCCAAAAAAAAAAGTTAAAGGTATTCCTTAAACATTTTAAGATCCTTTTAATTAATTTTTTTGTACATATTTTGAAGTCTCCTTTTACCAACTAGGGGTTTATCTGGACTGGAACTACTATTTAACGTGGGCTTTGAACCACGGTCCTCGGCATTAAGCCTACCGACTGGCGAGTGACCAACTTAGAAATCATCCCAGAAGATATCCGGTCTTACCCAGCCTGGTTGCTGGCGTGATTACACTCTTGCCTAGGATAGTCACAAACATTAAACAATCACAAACATAAATTTACGAACATGCACCAGCAGGATTCAAACCCGCGGCACAGTAGGAGGGCCGTCCTGTTGCCTTTACCACTGTGCCACCTAGCTGGCTCCTTTAATTATTTTTAATAGGTATTTTTCGGTATTTTTAAAGGTTTATTAAAAATATCGCTATTTTTTAAAATATCTAGAGAATATCGATTTATTTTGTGTCAATATATTAATATTTTTATTTTTATTTTGTATATCGATGTATCTGTTGTAAAATATCAATATTTTTTCTGATTGGTGCAAAAGTAATTTCTATATTTATATGGATAAGACAATATATTTTTTAAATATCGAAATATAGCAAATGCAATTATTTTTATATGATAAATTGTGTAATTCATTTAATCCTCAGCTCATTTTGTCATTTTATTAATGATAAAGTGTTGTTTTTTTTTTGGTCGATTAGAAAGGCTAATATAATTGTACAAGGGTAAATAATGAACAATTTTGAATACTTTATAAAACTAAATATAATACAATTTTGGTGGATAATGTTCAATTATGTACTTATCAATAATATATATCTAAGAAAATGGATTTTTTGTAGGAGACCTATATTGTAATTCGAAAAAAAATGTATATTGTACCTGCGGTTACATTTAAAATCATAGAAATACACAAATAAGAAATATGTTTTCATTTACAATGTTTGTGCATATTTGCATAGTCTTAAAGGCTGTAAAAATTGCTCTATAATTGTTTTTTTTTCTTAACTGTTTGTTTATTATTTACCGTACTTTAATTTTACTTACTGTAATTGTACTGTACACAATTATTATACGAGTTGCTATTATTTTAAATTATTATTATTGAAATCAAAAAAATAAAAGTTGATATATCTGAGAAAGCTACCGCTAGAAACATTCGTGTAAAAATCTACCTAATGAGTGTATTGAAGATTATTCAAAGAAAATATGTGAATGAGGGATGAATTTTTAAAAGAGGATTAGGATTGCCTTTTTTGAAAAAAATATCGATATTTTTGGCCGATATTTTTCGATGTATTGTCAAAAAGGTTAAATATATTTCTCAAACATTATAAAAACCCATTTAATTATTTTTAATAGTATTAATTTAAAAGGTTTAGTGTATTTCATTAATTAATTTTAATGGTGTAGTATATTTTAGTTATTAAAAATATATATTTCAAAAAAACCTCGATATATTTTTTTCTCCGATATATCGACATGTTCCATATTTTTTAAAATATCGATATAAAGTAATATCGATATTTTTCCTGGTGGCCGACAATCCTAGCGCAAATAAGTTATAAGCAAATTAAAAATTCCATCTTGTTGCTTTATACGCATAGAGATCTATCTCTTTCTTTATGTTTATATGTAGTTCGAACTTCTTTTGAAGAGTCAGAGTTCATTAAAAATTGAAAGACGCAACTAAACTTTGTTTTCAACGTCTGCTTCTATGGTACTGATCACATTATCAAAAGTTGAGGCATGTGGACTACAATCTGGTGGTTCAGGGCTATGATCAAGAATATAATCTATTCATTATATTTTTGATTTAATTCCGTACGATACTCTTGTTAAATAATTGGAGAGCTTCGCTGCTCTTGAGTAGTTCGAATCACCTTGATAATTTTTTAAATTTTTTTTTTCAAATATAATAACGTTGCGTTTGCATATATTCAAGTCTAACTTACGTCATTATTATTGCATGCTTTTGTTATATATGTTATAAGTATAATTCTAGCTATTATAGTTGCCAGATTTCTCTTTCGATTATTACTTTTCGAATAGATATAACCTTACATAGCTCAGAAATGGTGCCATTTGTATAAGAAACTTCAAAAGTCGAGTCTTTTCAACAAACTCAATTAACAGTGAAAATAAACCTGATAAGTAAAAGTGACTAATATTGGACAATATACTGAAAAATATAAATTAATGACAAATTTCTAACAATAAAGTTCTGAATTTACGAAATATTCGCAGTATTTTGCAAAAAAAATCCGTACATTTTGTGTAATAGTCTACATTTAATTCTTAAACAGTATTGTCAAAAGTATTTTAATGGAAATCATAGTTAGTTGAGTTTCTGGTTTTAAAAATGGTGATTTTGATTCGCAGGACAATGAATCTGTATGGCCGATGAAGCTCAGTCATAAACCATTGGAGGGGAGAGGGTTATCAAATACTTCAAGAATCATCTAAATTATTGCAAATTTACTTAATAACAGTAACAAATTTGCATTCTGGTTATTGTCAAGGGTTTGTTGATTTGTTACCTAATTAATTCTTAGTATACCTAATTCTTAATTGTAACAGTAAAGTAATTTATATAAGTAATTTTGTATTGAAATGTAATTGTTTGATAACGCATAATAAAAACAGTGAAATAATATTAATATACTTACCAGAGAATTTGCTGTATAAACACCAGATAGGCTGAATAAAACTTCATTGTTCGACATATTACGATATATGTCAACCCAAACTATTAAAATGTTAATAGAGAACACCAAAATGATCAGAAAAAGTTGTTTACCAAACAAATCATTAAATAAATCCATAATGGTTACTAGATCTTTATACAGGCTTCGGGCTATTGAAGTTAACTTTTTAGCTTCGATGGTGTAGTAACTGCTACGCACAATGTTATTCACAGTTTTGAATTTATTTTCGAAGTACATCGCCATATGTGTTATTATAAAGCTGATTGCAACCAAATGATAAAAGAAAGTGGCATAAATAGAATATGTAAGAATGATAGAATCATTAACGTAGTAAAAAATATTTAAGATGTTAAGGATCATCACCATTATATTCATTAAAATAAATGAAACGGTCTCGTCAAAAAAGAAACATATTTTGCGAGAGATGTCGAAATATTTGAGGGTATTATCATTTTCCACATCATAACATCTTTGAAAGAACGTCTCCCATTTGCTGGTTTTGAAATATGATTCTAAAACACTGGTCGCTAAATTAATTCCGCTTAAAGTATTACTCAAAGTTAAAAGTATATCTTCTGCCAGTAGTTTTGTCCATAGAGTATAATCATAATATAGATGTAAGGCTATCGCAGCTACGGAAGCGGTACCATATGTTATTACACCCCATAGAAAATAGAATATTTGCTGTTCGATTTTTCTGTTCTGAAAGTTATAGTTCGGTACAAAGTTAAGAAATCGTAGAAATTTGAAGGGTATGTTTAAAAAGGATATGTTCTTCTTCTTGGACTGAACCAGCACAATATTCTTTATTTGTCGAAACATCGAAATCGACTGACCAATAAACGAAATATTCATGGAAGCATTCATTTAATTGTTGCTTTTGAAATGTGCTTTGTTTATTGTCCTTAACAGTAATCGATTGCCGTTTTAATACATTTTAACACAAACATTTCATACAATATCTAATATATTAGCCTTTATTATTTGAGTAGCTGTTAAGTCTTGACACCATAATGTTGTATAATACATATATTGTTGTAAGTGACTAATAAAATATCATATAATATAATGAGCTCCTATGTGCCAATAAAATTAGTATAGGGATTGCACATTAATTTAGTCAATTTATTGCTAAAAATGTATTTATTATTTTATATTATATCAGTAGTTCTCACCTCTCACGTCTCAAACAAAGACTTTTCTGTACACAGTTGTAGTAAAATTGTATTAGCTGATAAATGTGTTTGAATCAGTAATATCATTAGTGAAAATGCGAAGAATATTAGAAGTTTTCTATTTGGTATTACAGTGTATATATATACCGAAGAATGTCAAACACTTTTAGAAATATATAGTTTATAGTCCGTTTTAGAAATATACAGTGATATGATTATATGACGTATATAGTCGTAATCAATGGCGGCATGTCTGTACTATATGATGATCCTTAAATGATTTACTAGATCAACGTCTCCGGGTTGCCACATCTTCATTTCCGATGGTTTACAGTCGCTGCTGGTATCTCGTACGTGCCCAACATTTGGTATATTAATATTTTTGGGTGTTTTACAGAGCGTTATGAAATTCAACATGTCTCCAGGTTGTTACAATTCCAATGTAGTTTCTTCCTATCAATACATACCTTTTAAAATTGAACAAATTATTAACAGTCATACAAGCACGTACTAATATTAAAGTTTCATATTTCCAACGTATTTCTTCAAGTGACTAGGAATTAATCCATTGAGTGTATCTGAATTATCTCTTTATGAAAAATATTTTCATTGATAAGACATTCTATCAACATTTGAGTTCAATTTCGGAGGGCATTTCTTCTTTCTGGAAATGTCTTCCAATAGACCAAGAGAATTCTCCAGGCAAATAGCCTGTGTTTTATTTTGGGTTATAAGGACTATGTTTGAAAGTAAATTGTTGGTCGGTATCGGAGGTAAATGAAGATAGTAACATGACCCATTATACTTGTTTTACACACAGAAAATTAAATTGATGTAATTTTAGAAAGACTGTAGTAACTCAATATAGGCCCAAAATAAGAATATATTGTTGATATTGGAGAGAAACACAAAAAAGAATATAAAAGATGAAACATTCTATTCTATTTGTTCGATGAATATATTGATGTAACATAGTCTGAACAAGTATATTGTCTAACAAAGCAAGAGATAAAGCTAATATTGCTATTGTTTGGTATTATTTAAATCTGATAATAGTTATTAATAATTTTCGATATTATTCGATGAATGTCGACGGTGTAAATAGTAGTTATAATTAAAAAGGTCATTGTACAGGTTCATAATTCCCACCAAATCTATCTGCATCTTAGGATTATTTAAAAGATGCGGGTATCTTGAACGAGCTCTGTCAGTGTTAGGTTTGATATTATCAATATTATAATGTAGAATATTGGATGATTACTCAACCGATTATTGTGTGGCGACCTTGAGGCATGTCGAATTGTACATCGTGGAATATACAAGATACCCAGAAATATAATCCCATGAACACGTTGAACACGGGCGGGGTATTAGCAGCGCCAACTATGATACGATAATGATTATCTGGCAACCACGAGACGTTTATTTGGGATGTTATTGATGTTATTGAAAGAATTACTTTCATCATTCAGTAACCGACCATCGTTTGGTTTAGGCGTGCTGCCATCGACTACTCAAGCCTCGTCAACAGGTAAATCCAGCGCCCATACCTTTCATTTATTAGTATCTTCCACATTTTATTTTGTATCGTCAATAAATAACGGTCACATTATGTAAACGCCACCGTTTCATTTCGTTTACCTCCATTCACCGAGCCATATAACATACCCTAAAGTTGTTGTAAAAATCTGGAAAAAATAGACTTGGAATAGGATTTAATGGAAGTTACATATTCATATGTAATATATGATTTATATCAGTAATGATACAGTTTCGTTAATTTCTAGCAGCTAATTTGATTATATTACGTGTGAAATCTATGAGGAATCCACACATCAAGATTTCCGGTAGTCAGCTTTGGTTAAATTATTCAAAAATATTTTTTTGTTATTCTTTAGCTATATATCTAGTCGATGTTGCTGATAAACGTTCCTAATTTTTATATTGATTGGGTAGCCAGAATTTTATTTATCTTTCATATTAAAATTGCCACAACGAAAATGAGGAAATGCAGATCTTTACAGGAAGTAAGTACCTGGATAATTCTAACTGCCTTCTGAAACATTTGATATATAAATGTTAGTTTATTTCATCTTTCCTTATTTTCAAACGCAATTTACTTTACCAATATGGAATGCATATATACCAATGTTAATGCTCAAAGTACCACCTTTCTAATGGATGTTTAACCGATTTACTGTAATTTTTGTTTCTTGGCTAATTTTTAATTCACTAGATCTATAAGCAAAAACGCTACAAACTTGCAAAATTTTGTTAATGATACATTGCCACAATGAAAATTATATTAAAAAAAAACGTGTATACGATAAAATGTTATAACCGGTTAATTGAAAAGTTCCCGTTCTGACACATAGATAGCGTTACTAGAATTAAATCCATATGTGTTTCATTTAGACCTAATCCTCAAAAGATGGGTGTATAAATTTGACAGCTGTAGGATCATTAGTTTGTTAATTATACCATTTTGAGTGAAAACTTTTGTTATTGTGAAAAATGGATAAGAAGTAATTTCGCGTGTTGATAAAATATTGCTTTTTTGAATATTGCTCCGGATACTGCCCCAGGAAAATCAACCATCAAGGATTGGTATGCTAAGTTTAGACGTGGTGAAATGAGCACCGAAGACGGTGAACGACGTGGACGCCCAAAAGAGGTTGTTACCGACGAAAACATTTAAAAAATCGACAAAATATTTTGAATGACCGTAAATTGAAATTGAATGGAATAGCAGACACTCTAAAGATATCAACAGAATGTGTACATCATATCATTCACGAATATTTGGATATGAGAAAGCTCTGTGCAAATTGGGAGCTGCGGGAGCTCACTTTTGACTAAAAACAGCGACGAGTTGATGTTTCGGAGCAGTGTTTGAAGATGACCAAGCATAATAAACCCGAGTTTTTGCGTTGTTATGTGGGAATAGGTGAAACATGGCTCCATAATTTCACTTTGAAGTCCAATCGACAGTCATCCGAGTGGACTACACACGATGAGCCTGCTTGAAAGCGTGGGAAAACACAACAGTCAGCTGGCAAGGTTATGGCGTCTATGTTTTGGGATGCGCATGGAATAATTTTCATTGACTACCTTGAAAAAGAAAGGACCATCAACAGCGACTATTACATAGCTTTATTGGGCCGTTTGAAGGACGAAATTGCCGAAAAATGACCGCATTTGAAGAAAAAGAAAGTGCTGCTTCACTAAGACAATTCACCGCATCACAAGTCAGTAAAAACGATGGCAAAATCCATGAACTGGGCTTCGAATTGCTTCCTCCTCCACTGTATTCTCTAGATCTGGTCCTCAGCGATTATTTCCTGTTCTCAGATCTCAAAACAATGCTCGCTGACAAGAAATTTTCGTCGAATGAGGCCTATTTTGAAGCAAAGGACAAATGGTACTACAATAATGGTATCGAAAAGTTGGAGGGTCGCTATAATCAGTTTATCGCCCTTGAAGGTTTAGGGTAAATGATGTGGCTCGGTGAATGGAGGTAAAACGAAGTGAAACAGTGGTGTTTACATTATGTGACCGTTATTTAATGGCAATATAAAAAAATTTGAAAAATACAAATTATAAAACGGATGGTAGCGGTGTTACCTGGTGACGAGGCTTGGGCAGTCGATGGTGGCACGTCTAAACCAAACGAGGGTTGAGCATTGAATGAATTGAAATACCCTTCAATAACATTTCCAGATAAACGTCTCGGGGTTGCCGCCAGCTATTCGTTATCGGGTTCTAGTTGGCGCTGTTGGCACCCCGCCCGTGTTCAACATCTGGGATTATATTTCTGGGTATTTTGTAGACCGTCATTCCACGATGTAAAATTCGACATGCCTCAAGGTCGCTACAAAGGGAATTATGTTGAAGAAAAGAAACTAATTTTGCCAAAAAAATGTGTTTTACTATGGTAGGCCGGGTACTTTTCAATTGACCTGTTATATAGTGTAATTGTAAAGGGCATTTATATGTCTTGTATCAATACCTGCTTAATATAACCTTCATAATGTAATTCCTTTCTCCATATAATGTATTTTTTTGATAATTTTCATAGCAAAACTCTAAGATAAAATTATATAGATTATACACAATTTTTTTAAATATAATACTTCTGAGTATTATTATATCGCAATGTTGTGAAGGTAATGCTTGCGTTATTGCTTTGATGATTTTAAAGCAATAATAATGCCGTCAATCAATATTAATTAACATGTAACAATCATTAGCGATGTTTATTTACTTTATAAGCTTGGGAATGTATACAGAAAAATAAAATAGGGCAATATTGTTAGCTATATTTAACAAATCGTCGTAAAATGATACTTTAATAGGGTATTGAGAGATTACTATAAATTTGAAGCTTTATTCCTTAGATAGCCACATTTGTGATGATAATTCATTTAGAAAAACCATTCTATAATATTCTAATGTATTTACTATTTCTCAAAAATATATTATCTCGCCAGGAACTACATATTTTCGGAATGTTTTTTTCTATCTTCAAAATTATCAAAAAGTATGATGTTAATTGAAATGTGTTGGTGACTTGGTGACCTTAGATCGTTAACTGTGACGTTTCTGGCGGGAACCCACGAACTAAGACAGCCAGAAATGTTTCTAGTTACTGTGGACCGATTGCCAATCCAACTTTAGCTTATCTTTTCCCGATAATTTGATCCCGGTTAATTGAATGCATTCAAAATAGAACAAATTATGAAATGTTAAGGGTTTAGAATAATAAGAAATTGAAGTGGTGACTGGTGGGCACAAAAAGGTGCCGAGGGTTTAAATATATTCAGTGTTAACATAAGTATATCGTCTGGTTCCTCCGAATACATAGTCTCCGTAGACTATAGTTTTTTTTAGCCTGGAACCGGGATGGGAAATGCTGTTACGGATACCTGGTCGGGAAGACCCGCAGGAATAAGCGAGTTGGACTGGTTATGTGGAGACTGCCTCTGGGCTACCCACTAAACCCCACCCTATCAGCTGATCTAATGACCCTAACTGGTACTTCTTACTGTTAGTAAGGAGGATGCCTGTAACTGGTAACGACATTAACAGACACAAGGGCCAGGCAAAGACGTTGCGTTATTATCACACCACGCAGCTTGAAGTACATGATTTAATCGCTCGCCGGAGAAGGCCGAGACAATTTGGAGTTAGAGCACGACGGGGAAGTGTCGGCTGTGATAGAATAAGGCCACGAAGAGCCGGATGAGTTATTGGCCTGAAATATCAGCCAGCTCGGTAATACATCTATTGTCCGAGAGACGAAGAGTGGAGAAATATTTCGAATAAACCTCGGATATAAAATCGTGAACTTGGGGGACGTCTGCTTCTCTATGAATTTGATTGTTCCTGACGAACCAAGGCGCATTGACTATTCTCCTGAGAATTTTGTTTTGAAAGACTTGAAGACGTTCCACTTGAATAGGTGAGACGTATTTTAGATAGACAATGGAGCCGTATAGAACGACTGACCGAACCAGCATCTTGTATAGGAGATATTTTGTAGAGAGAGGAAGCCTGCTGGCCCGGTTGATAAGCGGGAACAGCAAATTAACAATACCTTAACCTTTATGGAGGGACCTTCGAATGTGGGAATTCCACCTAAATTTGCGATCGAAGACAAGACCGAGATAGGTGGCTTCTTCTGACTATGGGATTTCGGCGTTCTCGATTTTAAGACACGAAATGCTCGGTGCAAAACGCTTCTTGTGGAAGAACATGGCCTGGGTTTTCTGTGGGTTGACCTGCAACCTCCAGAAATGTAACCATTGGACCGTCTCATCGAGTTGTTTTTGGAGTCTGCTTCGGATGTACGGTGCTACTCTTGAAGAATCAAAGTAAGCAGTGTCGTCTGCGTAAAAAGCTGCCTCAACTTGTGGTCTCCTAGGGACATCTGAGAGAAAAATATTAAATATAGCGGGTGCGAGGGGGATCCTTGTGGAACTCCTGCGTCGATGGTTTTCCGGCTAGACAGAATATCGTTAATCTTCACCTGGAACGATCGTTCTGACAGAAATGATTTGATAAGAGCTTTTAGGTCATCAGGTAGACCTAATCGGATGCATTTCGCCACTAAGCCTTCATGCCAAACCTTGTCAAAGGCTTTGGTTAAGTCCAGGAAGAATGCTCCAAGTCTTTCACGTAGTCTATAGTATCCGTCACTGAACACTGGCGTAATTCGCTTTGATTGATTTCCTAATTACCATGGTGGTATTCTCTGGTTTATTTTATGAAATAAATTATTAACTCCGGTCTAAATACGAAAACAAATATTATTTTAACACAGTATTTGTGTGATTTTTAATTATTAGAGAAACTACATCATTGTATTACATACCTCTGTAAACATGTATAATGCCAATCAAATAGATCCAAATGATTTGAAATGCTTATTTATAGAATAGTAAGAACAGAAATGAAAATAGAATGTCCTTTATATATATTTGATGATCAGTAAATTCTGTATTGTGCATATATTTTAAATGCACCCCATATACGATACAATGTACGAGAAATAAATCGGTAGTGAGTCAGATTTTTTCAATAACAAGTCCATTATCATTTAATTTGATCTGAATTGTTGATGGAGCAGTAAATTTTCATTACATAAATTGCTTAAACTCACACCACAGACTGCAGCAGATAAATAGAGTCGAAGAAAACATATAATTAATATTACAAGGCTGTTCGCCTTGCGGGCTAAGCTGACATAAGTTTCACTTATCAATAGCAGTTGTTTATTACATAATAGTACTGTGTTGATACAATATTGACAGAATAATGTAATTTTTAATGTTAGGCAATGTCAAACAGCCCTTTAACATCTGTTCAAATAAAATCCGTATTAGAGTTTTATTTTTTAATAATTTAATTTTGTTTACAAAATCGTTCAAACAATTCTTAAAAACATGTCCTTATATATAATTAACATGTTTATTAGAAACGTGTAATATCTTCTGTAGTAATATTTTTATTATTTATTTATTACATGGTTATTAGTCGTTACCGACTAATCTACAATTTGTTTTAAATACATTAACTTAAATCTTGGTATATATCTAGGAGGACTTATCGGCCTTATCTTAGTGGCCGGTATAATAATGTTTATACATTAACACTGCTGTTTTTCTATTAAATGTATCTTACTACACTTACATTACACAAGATCAAATGGTTTATTTCTTTTGGGTCTGTGTCCTGCTCTGGCATTATCTAAGAGTTGTCATACTTCGATATTTACATGAGAATAGATGTCTCTCTTCATATGATTTAATTAATTTTCTTAGTGACAGCCGTTATCTGAAGATCTTGGTGTAAATAATCAATCCTGTAGTATCTCAGTGCACCTTCAATACTTCTCAGGACTTTGTTCTGGAAAACTTGTATTATATTTATATTTCTTTTCGCAAAACTTCCCCATAATTCAATTCTGTAGGTTTCAATACTTGCTTATATAATAGCAATTTATTATGTACTGATAATTGTGATTTTATTCCAATTAGCCTAATCATTTTCATATATTTTAACTCCAGTTTTTCCCTTTTAGTTTTACATGTTCCTTCCAACGAAGTTTTGCAGCAAGATAAAATTAGAAGAATTAGAGAAGAAGAATTATTGTATTATTTATTGTTATTGGTGTTTATGCGGTCTGATTATAGCTGAACTGTTAATTACCATTTTCCAGGTTGTTATTTACCGTGTGGCTTCGTCACTATTGTGTACAAAAGCAACACTAGCACTGTTATCAGCATATGTAGACACCGTGATATTTTCCATTTGTGGTATATCACATATGTAGAGTAGGTAAAGAATTGGCTCCAATACATTTCCTTGTGGTACATCTGATTTACTTTCTTTTAATGTAGAGTAGGCTTCCTCTTGCTTGACTCTAGACATTGGCTGTAACGTCAAATTTTAATAGTTGAATGTGTTACTTCTGTAACATTTTCCGTAGCGTACAATACCTTATTGAAAGTTTATAGTACATCTAAGATTATAACTGAACATAGCTTTTTACCTTCATATACCTGTAGAAATAAAATATGTTATCTTAAACAAGAACCAATGGTCCGACAGGGCCATGTCCATTTTTACAAGCATTAATATACATACATACATATTAAAAGTTTCATTATCAATGACCTGTACAAATTTTAGAGGTGTTATAGTTCAACTTGGTTCTTAATTGACATGATTTTCTAAGTGTTTTTTTCTGCATTAATATACAGTTGTAAAATTTTTATTTCAGACTATTTAATTATTGTCTGTAGCTGAGGCTTTTCCAACACTTTTGAATATCTTTCATAATTTTAAAATATATGTGGTATCATAAGATATTATTTTATCTACAATATACAATTATGGATTTTAATTATCGCCTTTTGTGGACTTAAAACTTTTGAATCCAAAATATTATTCTCATTTAATCCACATGTTTTGGATGGACAGTATTTCTACCTTCTTAAAGACAAAAAATTAAGCGATTGCTTTAAAGACATCGTTTTATTGATATGAGAATCTAAAGCTATCGGAGGAATGGGAAACATATTATCCATTTATGGAAATAAGTTTATTTCATGATAAGTTTATTTTTTATAATTTCTGAACTTTAGTTATTCCCCATGTTTGTAAACATAAGTACATATGATAACATTTTTTTATTTCTATTGGGATGCTAATTGGTGTATGTATTTTTCTTTAAAAAATTCAAATATTCTCTAGCTGTTGGAGCAGTGGTAAAGGCGACAGGACGGTCCTCCTACTGTTGTGATGGATGATCTCTGGATGTCTTCTGGGTTGGTCTCAATTGATCACTGGCCAGTCGGTAGGCTTAATGTCGAGAACCGTGGTTCGGAGCCACGTTAAACTACCAGTCCCGAAAAAATCTCGTTGGTAAAAAGGAGACCTTAAAATATTTTTAAAAATTCTCTATAGTGCAGCAGATTATATTATTTATATTATTTAAATTTTTTATCAATGTAAATTTGATTTAACCGGTTAATAAATTGTTTGTTATTTTCAAATAGTATGAAGAGTAATTAATAAAAAACTTCTAATTTTTGTCTTTAGTTACACTATGTAATATTACAGGCTATAATATATAAACAATAAGTAAATAAAAGCCCCATTAAAGGTATTATATAATGTTCCAAAGAAACAAGATAATAAAAGCACCGAAAATACATAAATAAGAAAAGGAAATTGTTGAAATGGAATGAATTTTAAGTGAAAAAGTGAAAGCTTGCCCGCTTCCCACGTTGCGTGTTTTAAAGGCCAATCAGAAACCTTCTAAACATCTAATTATTTGAATAAACATCGTAATACTTTCGTTGGAGGACAGGAATCTTGGACAGGTGTCTTTAAAATGATATGATCGCCAAATTCAATTATTTTGGTATGCGGTATCGTTAGAAATCCTACATGTTTATTTGAAAATATTTGTTTAGTATTTTAAGTGGTTTTTGATATTTACTATCTGCTTTTCGTTAAAAAATATTTAAAGAATTTCAAGATCATTTTTATCGATATAAAGTTCGGGATTTTATGATAATTACTTATTTTCTTGATATGCGTTTATGTAACATTCTTAGTTTCTGTTTATTTGAAATTTTGATAAATTCGAGTTAATTCTATGAACTTTTTATTATTATTTCTTTTTATATTTTTAAGTCACCTTTTTACCTGCGAGAGTTTATCTGGACTGGACCTACATTTTAACGTTTAACAGTAAAACAGTTTAACTCTAAGTTTATTTTAAGGAATTGTTATATCACACCGGACACCTCTGTTACTACTAGGTGTTCTAATAGAGAGCAGTCTTATAATTAAATATCTTTTATTGAACAATTAAGAAGAATACATATTTTATAATTAGTTATAATATTAGATTTTTTGGAAAATATTTTTGTGGAAACTACCCTCATTAATATTTTTCAGAATTTAAGGTACGCTGAATCTTTTGTTCGCAGTTTTGTTAGCAGGAACATATTACCTTGTAATTGAATGATGAATAAATATCGTCGCGTGGGATATGTGTTTGGAAATAATAAATTATAAAATTATGTTATGAACAAATATATGCGGTTATGCTAATAATATTCTAAATATAAACTATTGAAGTTGAAGAATATGTGTAGGTATATTTGCCAGTTTTCAAGGTTTATACTTCTGAGAACTGTGTAATTAGTCAATCTTTCTGATAGCATATATTTTTTATAATAACTGTACTGAGTTATTATTCCCCACATATGTAAACAGGTATATATGATAGCATCTATTTAATTTCCTTTGAGATTATAAATATACAAGTTCAACAAATGTGTAATAAATACATAATGTAATAATTACCATAGAGTAATAGAGATGCAGCTCAACAGAGGATCCTGGCGCAAAGTTTTGCTTTGCCCAACATCCAGAGGGAGCAATAATGGGTCATTGAAGTAAATTCAATGGTCAATTTAAATCTCCATTATAGTCACCTGTAAGAAAATTATTTGACTGTGAAGACATTTAATTGGCTCGTTAGTAATATTTGGCACGTGATAGCCTTGACGTCATATTTAATTGACCGATGAAATCTAAATAAAAAACAATTTTTTTCTGAAATAAATTTATTAAATTAAATTCAATTAAATATCCATATAAATACAATATTTTAAAATAAATAAATATAAATATAATCTATAACAATAAATATAAATTTATAATGTAAATTTATATACAAAATATACATATAGTATAAAAATAAATATATCTATAAAATATAAATATTGTATGCATGTACATAAAACCATAACCAAAAAACTTTGGTGCAATACAAATCAAAATTTTCTCTTCCGTTTCTCCGTCAGTTCTTTTAATATTTTATCCGAAAGATCATTATAGAATATACAATTGAAGGGTTTTATTAATTTAGTTTTGTTTAAACATTTGACAAAAATTTTCTTATATTATCGACGTGGCAAAATTGCTGAATAAAATAAGACATAGCTCAAAGACCTACTGACAGTATATAAAACAATTTTGTTAGAGTCTGGGGCACGAGATATTGTCCTGCCTCTTTAACATCAGTCTCAATTTGTGGGTCTACTGATTTATTCATAATTGTATGTAAACAAAAATCACACTTAATTTCTTTTTTAAAAAGTTTTACTAAATAACCTGAGATGTATACTACGGTACAACATAAAACTTTGTTTGCTCTAGGAAAATCTGGACTGAAGTTATAGAGTCAAGCAATTAACAGTAAGAATGAGCAGAAAGGGGGATACTGGCTGATTGAATATAAACTTTACCTTCTTAAGTTTGTTCAAATGTCGGTGATACTTGCTTCGAACATCCTGCTTTTGGGCCTGGAACGATGGAAATAGGCACTAAAAATTAATGGTAACAATTATGAACAGAAATGTGACCGACTCCTTCAATTTACCTTCTATATAATTTTGATTTTGATCCACTTCCATTTGTACATATTCTGGGCTCGCGGTATTATTTTCACCATCACTAAATTGTTCATAAGTACTTAAAGGAAAGTTTAAATCACAAAAATGTCTCACATGGTAATGACCATAAATCTGTTTCATGTTTAACACAACGAGTTTAGGATTTTTAATGTTTTCTACTCACTTCTTAAAGATCGCTTTTGTAACGGAAAACGACGATGCATTTCCTCACTATATGTGCATGCGGGCACACAACACTTCCTAGAACGGGAATGCATTTCAACTACCGACTTGTATATACTAATAAAATAAAATAAAAATTTAATGTATACATGTTATAAAAGCTAACCACACTGTTCTCTACGAAGGAAATGAACCAATCAGATACGGTCGCGGCTCTTAGCATAGCGAATTAAACAAATAATAAGTTAAAGGTAACGACATCTACATGTTGAAAGGCGCGAAACATTTCGGAAAAATTTCCTATGAAGTTAAATCTCTCTTAAATTTCTCCACGATTACTACGAACATAATGATTTTAATGATTTCATTGGTTAGCAATTTAAAGAGCATGAAAAGGTGAACACTTCACCAATAATTATTAGTTATATATTTTTCAACACAGTGACGAATCAAACAAAAATAGCAACAGTCATAACTTACAGTTTGTTAATAATAATTAGAGCTTTTTAGCTAATCTGATGTTTACTTTTAATTCGCCAAGACTAATGCGGTAGCTGTAAGCATTCTCAAGACATAACCCGCCTTATTGAGACTTTATAAAAGCTATATTTTTTATTTTGTCATTATGTATACAATTTTCAGAATCCAGTTAATCTTTGAATTAGATATATAATGTGTACCAATTCTAATATTTTTTTTTCTTTTTTTTGTCGATTTCGTTGGCGCAGTGATCAAGGCGACAGGCCGGTCCTCCTATTGTTCTTAGAATCGCGGGTTTGAATCCTGCTGGGGCATGGATGTTCTTTATGTTTGTGATAGTAATTGTACATTTTTTTATAGGCAACCGTGGAGAATTGGGCAAGGAATAATCATCCTCGTCATGCCAGTAACCAGGCTGTTAAATACACTTTATTACGATACGATAAACCAACTTGCTAAATATTAATTAATATAATCAATTCTTCGGTTTTTTTAATGAAATTAAAAAAAGTCTTTTAATCTCTTATTAATATAGCAACTTCATAAAGGACTCTTAAAAATATAAAAAGGGAAAATATATTATTGGGACGAAGAACAGAACGTTGAATGTTGTTAAATGTTGTAATCCCTTAGACAATTTTCGTTGTATTACCTGCTGGTGTTCTGCTTTGTTGCTTTTTTTTTCTTCGTTCTTAATGGCCTATTATTACGAGTTCTCTAATTTCTCTTGGTTATCACCGCAATGACAGCCAGATTCTGAAATGCTACAAAGTAATTGTGACTATAAGCGCTATTAATAATATAGAGTAAAGCAGAAAACCAGAATATGGTTAAATGAAACAAAAACAAGCATAAGAGCAAATAATAATTGAAAATAGTAACCCATGTCATTTTAGAAATAGAAAAGATAAGTAAAAGTTCTAACTAAGTTCCTACTAAGTGATGTAAAAAATCAACCACACTAAGTAGACTAGAAGGATGACAGAGAAACTACAATAAACAACTAATACAAAGAAAAGAAATTAGGATACAAGAACTAGGTTTGAATCCTGCTGGGGCATGGATGTACTTTATGTTTATTATTGTAAATTTAACTATCTTATAGGCAACATGTAATTGTAGCTGCCTTATAGACAACAGAGGGCAATCCGACAAGGAATAACTCTCCCAGTTGTGCCAGTAACCAGGCTGGGTAAGACTGGGTGTCTTCCGAGATTTTCTCGAAGTTTGTCACTGGCCAATCGGTAGGCTTAATGCTGAGGACTGTAGTTTGGAGCCCAAGTTAATGCCCATGCCCCTTTTTTTGTGGTAAAATAAGTTAAATATTTCTTGATTATTTTAAATAATTTTGGATTAAGGATATAAATATTTGTAAAGAGAATTAAAATTGTAATTATTTATTTTGCAGATGATAATATAAATCCCCTTCATGTAAAAATTATGTTTTTATTGAATACTTGCAAATTTTTATTTAAAGAAATAGCTTTCTTCAGAATGTCAAATCTTCAGGAGAATTTTCATTTAATGAAAAACACTAAAGCAGATAAATTTAAATGATTTATTTACACTCAAATCTTCACAAATTCACAAATTTAACTTATTTAAGGATTCAGAGTCCAATGTCCTCGATTCACTTTGTTGTTATTACAACTCTGCTGAGCACAATGGACATTCATTCTTCACCTTTCTATTAAGTTCATCCTATACTAGGCTGACGATTGTGATGAGAATTCCATTATTTGCAAAATCTATTAATTCCATATTTGAACCTGCTATAAGCTCCTGATTCTTCGTATTAAATATTTAGGATCTTTTACGATAGATTAACTTCAGGAAGAAATCGCATTTTCCTAATGTTTAGTTACCCATCGGCATTGTCAGGTATTCAGTATTTTTTACGTTAACTAAAAATATACTGTTTCTAAACTCTTGAACGATGGTGTACATATATTGGAGCTAAAGACAGGATATTATAGTTTGTCAGATCCATGTGACAATTCCAACTAAATTCTGATTCCATTCTGAGACATTTTCAAGACTATACAATATTTTTTAGCCGTTATGGTAACATTGTTTCACATTATTATATTTAAGGTTATAAACGAGTGAAAACATTTCGGTGTCCTTATAATAGAAATGTGATTTTTCTATAATCGTTATATATTGATTATCTATAACAAAAATGGATAATACTATTTTTTGTATAGAGAATATAGAATTACCTTGTTATTAATTAATAATCTATATATAAATCCGAGTATTAAAATTGATGAACACGTAATTCAGATACCATAGCAAACTCTAATTGCTAGTATGTACTGAATATATTTAAAATTGGTCAAATTCATCTATGAATAATATATAATTAATATTAATTATAAATGCATGACTTGTTGAAGGTATATATATACAAACAACTAATTAATATCCCATAATTAAAACTGTTGTATAATTAAATTACAATTAGCACTTTGCATTACTATTTGCATAATGTAATTGTTATTATATGATTAATATTTTCAGTTGTAATGACAGTATCCGACTTGACTTGAAGCCAAGTGACACGTTTTAGCAGCACGTTCAAATAATAGCATTTAATTATAATAATGAGTGTTCATTAACACAACTGTTGCAAACGATGAGATCATTTTACCTTTACTCTTCAACTTTTGGTGGCCAAGTTCAATACAACCTCTTGAGTAATCAATCAGTCAATACTTGCTGGTCAAGGCAGCGCCAGATCAACCGAGAGCATTTGTCTGTAACTTAATCATCTGATTAGCAACCTAATATTTGAGATGAAACTGTTTCAGGGGACGAAAATAAATAATCATGGACCACTCTATTGTTCACTAACTGGGCCTCGAATCGTTCAAGAGAAAGCTGTTAAAATTTCTGATATTCTTCTCATAAGTTTGTGAGTTATTCTGCCAAGAGTGACACTACTTTTGTTATTTTCAAAAGAATGGATCAAAAACAATTTACACTGTTTCTTGATGGGAAAATACCGTTCTAGCGAAGCAATGGTTTAAAGAGTGTTATAAGGATTTCGCTCCATCAGACAACAATAAAACGTTGGTTTGATGATTTCAAATGTGGTTGTAGAGACACCGATGATGCAGAACTTAGTGGACCTCCAAATGAGATGGTGACACCAGAAAATGTAAAAAAATCCACGTTTTGCATAATCGAAAAGTGAAGATGCGTGAGTTAGTAACATCGTAAAGATATGAAAAGAACGTGTTGGTTTTATATTGCTTGAGCACGGGTCCATTCAAAATATGTACCGCGTTTGCTCACTGTTGACCAAAAACAAGAACGTGTAAATGATGATTAACAGTGTTTGGCCATGATTAAACGTAATAAATCGGAATTTTTGCGTCGATATATAACAATGGATGAAACATGAATCCATCATTTCACTCCGAAATCAAAACCATCGTCATCTGAGTGGTCAACAACTGGTGACAGGCCTATTTTGAGGCAAATATATATAGTTCTATTGGTACTGAAATGTTAGAGCGGCGCTTGAATGATTGTGTTGTTCTTGATGGAGATTACGTTGAAGAATAAAGCAATTTTGAAATTTTTTGTTGCGCTTTCAGGTCTTGGCTTTCAGCGCATGTAGTATAATTGTAATTGACGAATATGCAATGCCGTTTTTCGGGGAAATGTCAAAATAATCGAAATGAACCGTTATGTTAAGTTATTTAGTCGTTGATAATTTTCATTTCATATTATATTCAAATATGGATGACGATGGTTGAAGCCCTTAACAATTAAGGCCTGGAATCAAACTTATATAACAATTTCCATTTAATAACACGCTTTGCTTTTTAATAACTTGCTTTTTAGTAACACGAAACAAATGGAGATAATATCGAATAATTATAGTGAAAAATTTGGTTATCAATAAAACTAATAATGTCATCAAAAATACCGATTAACAGTGTTTTAATGGGCATTTAACATGGACACTTATTATGCTTCAGGATTATAGATCTGTATATATAACAGTTATTTATATTTTGCAATAAAATAATTATCTAACTATTTGAAAACGAATCCAACATTTTAATATAAAACCTAGTCGTACAGAATATATTAAAACATTATGCTAGTTTATTAAAATTAAATTTAGTCTAAAATAAAGTTATTTACGTTTTGACTGGATGTTTATAATAAAACATCTTTTATATTTCTATGGGGTTAGCGTTAATATAAACACGCAGTATGTTGCTCCCAGTAATATAGCTGTAGTAGTGACGTCATCGACGTAAAACCTCATTACCCAAAAATAAAAGCCTACGGGTATGTATTACTCGTTGAATATTTTTCGAGAATACCGAGAAAGAGAAACGTCATTTCAACATGTTATTTCAAATGTATGACGACATTAAATAGTACTTCAAAGTTTTTATGAACATTTATTTAATTTCAGCGACTGGTTTTCGTTCTGTCGATATATAACGTGATTTTTGTACTGCGAGTAATTGTTACAGGTAAATATATATTTTGAATGCTTTCTTCAGTTACCAGAACGAATTATATACGTTTTGGGCTTATAAAAATGGATATAGAAAAGACATAAAATCATTAGGTTTTGAATTATATGGTATATATTACACATTATGATAATGTATTACTGAATAAAATTAGAGCTAGCTTTTCATTTATAAATATTCTCAATATAAAGAAGAATTCTAGGTTGAAGAAGCTTGAAAGAAACTATGTTTAATAAGAATTTAATTTTGGAGAATCATGGCATGTACACACTTGTATTTGAATTTGAAACGTTGGCAGTTCTTGCAAATTACACCTATATCTGAAGAATATCATATAAATAGGATAAATTATCTTATTATAATTGAATAGATACACACTTGCATGGAATGACCTTATATGTTTCCTCAGCTTAGAAGCTTTGTTGAAAATATTCCCAAATCGATTATTTAGCGATTATCCATATTTATAATCAAAACATGAATAGTACAAGAACAATTAAACTATAAACAACAAACCTCTTAACCTTACAAAAAGATCTCAGTGCTCAAACCCAAAATGGCCATTACAGATCGTTAGATTTTATTTCAAAATCAGGCGGACACTACCGAAATTTAGCAAATACCGGTTAAGATTCTCCAAAATTAGCCACTATTTCATGTTTCAGGTTCACGAAAACGTTGTATTTCATAGGTTACTGGATGTTTTCTTCTTCGACAACCCTAAATCAGGAAAGATATAATTCAATTCGTTTTGATGTACTGGGTGCAGTTTGCAACATTTGATCTCAAAATCAACACCAACCCACCAGGAAGACTTGCTGAGCTCATCTTTTATGGAGTTTTGATTTACATTTCGCAATTTTAGAGAGGAATATGACGTGGTAAAATATTTTAATATATAGTTGAGGAAAGAGTAGCGACCTTGTGGCATGTTGAATTTTACATCCTGGAACAACGGTGAACAAAGTACCCAGAAATATTATCCCAGATGTTGAACACGGGCGGGGTGCCAGCAGCGACAACTAGAACACGATAACGAATAACTGGCAACCCCGAGACATTTATTTGGCTGTTATTGAAGGGTATTTCGATCATTCAGTACCCGACAATAACGGTCACATAATGTAAACACAACTGTTTCATTTCGTTTTACCTCCAATCACCGAGCCATATCAATTTACCCTAAACTGTCATTAAACCATTTTTTCTTACCGAAATGTCATATTTCATGCATTTCAAGTTCTCACCAAGCGATGAAAATGGAAGCAGTTATTGCTCGTGTTTTTTTCTTCAGTTTGACTGTACAACAGATATGCGCTTATTATGCGTTTTTATAACAAAATAATGCTGGTAGAACATATTAAGTCACAAACGATTTAAATTAACTATATAATATATAAATAATCTATTTAATTCATATATGATGTATGTTGCTTCCAAAGTGGTATTTTTCAAGACAGCTAGCTGTTATAAATAAAAGTTATTAAATATTTTTATATTTAGAGTATCGCACAAAATGGAGTTCTCGACATTTAAAAATATATCGGCTGAAGTTCCACAAGGTAGCGTGTTAGGACCTCTCCTGTATCTGCTCTACACTGCTGACATTCCAACAATAAAAGAAACAGTTATTATTGCAAAAGATATATCTCTGCCTAGGGCAATAGAAAAAGTACAAGTGGCAGTCAACAAAATCTACAAATGGACGAAAGATTGGAAAATTCAACTTAATAGCTCCAAATCTGTCCACGTTAATTTTGCATTAAGGCGAAATAATAAAAACTTAATTATATCACTCAATGGATGCCCGATTCCTCAAGCAGAATCAGCAAAATACCTTGGAATCCCTCTTGACGGTAGATTAAATTGGAAGCATCATGTTAGACAAAAAGCATAACACATTAGAACCAAAATAAAACAACTATAATGGTTAGGCGGAAGATACTCTCAACTTCATCTAAAATCAAAGAGGTTGATCTATAATACAATTATAAAGCCAATTTGGACCTATGGGGTGCAAATATGGGGTTGCACTAAAAATTCAAATCAATTAGTCATACAGCGCTGTCAAAACAAGGTTCTTCGATTGATTACCAATGCCTATCGCTATGTAACCAATAAAGAACCGCAGGATGACCTGGAAATCAAATAGATTTGCGAAGTTGTGCAGGATTTCGCCTTGAAACACGAAAGAAGATTACTAAACCATACTAACGTGGAAGCAATACAACTGCTGGACAGCGCGCAGGATGTCAGGAGATTGAAACGAACAAAACCATACGAACTTGTGTGAACATTTAGTGTGTTCTATTAGTATACACTATAGCTATAAGTTAATAATTAATAAATAATTATAATATTATAATTGAGGAATACATACTGATGTATTTTCTCGCACTCGTCTTGCTTGTTAATTAATCCAAGTACATAGGAAAAGTAGTAATAAATTAATTGTAAATTAAGATTGTACTAACCGTATCTAATAAAGATGTTATAGAAAAAATATATAGATATTTTTATGGTGAAGTTTATTAACAATAGAAGAGCACTCACAAGATATCCTCTAAAATTTGAAAGTTGAAAGCGAATTGCAAGTTTTGAAGGCGAGGATGTTGATTTATAAGATAAGAAACAACTTTCTGGACTGTCGGTGATGAAAAATTACAGGAATTACTTGATGGGGACCTGTTTCCATTATTGGCGAATTATATAAATCAGTAAATCTTGAGAGGTAAGCAAGGAAATACATTTGATCCTTTATAATTTAAGACCCATGAAATTTTTAAAAATTTTCTTAGCTTTCCGCAATATGCCTAATGGACAATAAGTATGTGATGAGATTTATATTATACAATAGTTCAGTTCCAACCTTCGTAGGGTGAAGACGTATTTTCAATACGGTCCAAGCTATAAAAGGATACCTTTTTTTAAAAAAAACCCAGTATTTTATTACGGTTATTTAATAGAGTGTTAAAAACGCATAACAGATGCGGCTATCCGTCTCTCAGTGGACCTAAAGTGTAGTGAATACGTGTTTACGTGACCAGACAAAAGGACTGCATCTCATTTTTATTAGTGTTTAAAATTATTTCATCTTATTTTACAACAGTCCTTTTGAAATTCATTTATAGTATTTATAGTAAAAAACTAGTGCTAAAATAACGTAAGTGAAAAATGAAGTGCGTGAAATAAACAATGTATTTATTTTATTTTTTTATCCTCTGGAAGTAAATTAAATAAAATATTAAAAATTAAAAAATGGCAAACCATAGCGATTCAACCAAATCACCTGCACACTTTGATATAAGATTAGAACAAACAGCAATAACGCAAACTCCACCATCAGAATGGACTACAGTCATTAACAAAAAACGATTGAGAAGTCCAGAAGAAGAAATCGCGAGGAAACAAACAAGAATCAGTGACTATTGGTTGCAGAAACCGATAGAGACAAAAAACAGTTTTAGCAACCTGTCGGAAGAAATTGAAGAGAACATACAACCAAGCCCTGAAAAAGTTGTTCCGAAACCACCACCAATAACAGTCTATAAGGTAGGAATAATAAAAAATATCCATGACTTATTGAAAACCATTACTACGAACTACACAATTAAAACAGTGAGCTATGAAACAATTAAAATCCAATTGTTCGAAGCGGATCACTTTAAAGTTCTTATTAAAGAATTGGATGAAAGAAATACCCAATACCATACATTCAGGCCAAAATCCGAGAGAACATTTAAATTCGTATTAAAAGGATTACATCACGGGACGGACTTTAACACCATCAAGGTAGCACTAGCTGAAAAAGGCCACGAGGTCGTAAATATTCACAATATACGACATCACACGACAAAAAAACCTCTGCCTATGTTTTATATAGACATAAAACCTAATGGAAATAATAAGGCGGTGTATGAAATCACCAAATTGGAAAATAATATTATTAAATGCGAACCACCACATATAAAAAGAATTATACCACAATGCACAAGGTGTCAAGCGCACGGGCACACAAAGACTTACTGTCGCAAATCATATAGATGCGTAAAATGTGCAGGAGAACATAAGACAGGAGATTGTACTCGTAAAGTTCGCGATGAAAAAGTGAAATGTGTTAACTGTAACGGAAATCATCCAGCGAACTACAAGGGTTGCGCAGTTCACAAGCAACTACAGCAGAAACTCTATCCTGCCTTAAGGGAAAAAAGGCATCAACAAAAACAATCCACTACTACCAATCTACCACTACCCACCAGAACAAGTCAACCAGACATAACTTATGCCCAAATAGTTGAAAATGGTTCAGCACAAAAACGAGAGACAATATCTCAACCTACTGAAACTAGCAACATCTCAAGATTAGAAAATATGATGGCCAAACTAATGGATCAAATGAGTACGATGCTTGGTCTACTCACAACCGTCGTCAGCAAACTTGCCTAATGCCTGAAACCAATAGCTACAAAATCGCCGTCTGGAATGCCAATGGGCTTCAACAACACGCCAGGGAACTAAAAATGTTCGTAAATGAACAAAATATTGACGTTATGATGGTTTCCGAAACACACTTTACGGACAAGAATTATCTGAAAGTTCCTAAATATAAGCTTTATCATACAAATCACCCTGATGATAAAGCACATGGAGGTACAGCCATAATAATTCGAGATGATATAAAGCATTTCGAAAAAGAAAAATTCCGCAAAGACTACCTGCAAGCCACCAGTATAACCATAGAGGAAGCCCATGGACCATTAACAATTTCTGCGATTTATTGCCCACCCAAACATAACAACAAGGCAGAACAATTTCAAGAATTCTTCAGTACGCTAGGTAATAGATTTATAGCAGGAGGAGATTATAATGCAAAACATTTAATGTGGGGTTCAAGAATAATAACCTCAAAAGGTAGAGAACTGCTCAAAGCCATAAGGAAAGATAACTTACAACATATCTCTACTGGTGAACCAACATATTGGCCTTCAGACAGAAATAAAAAACCAGATACAATAGATTTCTGTATTACAAAAAATATTGATCCAAAAAAGTGTCAGGCAGAATCATGTTTCGACCTGTCTTCTGATCATTCACCAATAATAGTAACAATTTCTTCAAAAATTACCATCAAAGATAAACCCCCTTCTCTGTGCAATAATAGAACTAACTGGCCCTCATTTAGAGAAAACTTAGACCAAAATATCTCTCTAAACTTACCGTTACAAACTGAAATGGATATAGAAATAGCAGCAATAAATCTTACAAAAAATATACAGGAGGCAGCATATTCCGCGACTCCCAACAGTGAAACATTTCCAAGAAAAAATACACATATATCATGTACAATACAGAAAAAGATAGCAGAAAAAAGAAAGTTACGACGAAATTGGCAACAGCAAAGGACTGAAGAGAATAAAAGAAAATTTAATAGGGCCATAAAAGAGCTGAGAGATCTAATCCAAATTGAACTAAACCAAGGCATTCAAGAATACCTAGAAAACTTGACATCAACTGAGGCTACAGACTATTCGTTGTGGAAAGCAACAAAAAAGCTTAGGAGATCCCAGCAGCATAACCCACCTATTAAAACAAGCGAAAATAATTGGGCGAGAAGCAATAAAGAGAAGGCCGACATTTTCTCAAAACACTTAAAAAATGTTTTTAAACCTTTCCAGTCTCAGCTACATAAAGATGACGAAAATAAAATTACTAGCTTTCTAGATTCGCCATTTCAAATGGATTTACCGCACGAGAAATTAACGGTCAAAAAAGTTAAACATACAATAATGAGAGAGATTAATATTAAAAAAGCTCCTGGTTATGACTTAATTACTGGCAAAATTTTAAAAGAACTATCTGAAAAGGCTATAAAACTATTAACATATATTTTTAATGCTATGCTACGAATTAATTACTTCCCTAGTATCTGGAAAGTAGCTAAAATATTAATGATACTTAAACCAGGAAAAATACCAGAAGATGTGACCTCCTACCGACCTATAAGTTTATTACCAATAATCTCGAAAGTTTTCGAGAAATTATACATAAAAAAACTAAACTATATAATAGAAAAAAGAAAAATTATTCCAGAACATCAGTTTGGCTTTCGCAATAAGCATGGGACTATAGAACAAGTGCATAGACTTGTAAACCAAATAAACGCTGACCTAAATGCCAAAAGATATTGTTCGGCTGCTTTCCTAGACATATCTCAGGCTTTTGACAAAGTATGGCATACGGGCTTGCAGGTTAAACTAAAGAAACTTCTCCCTCATCCGGACTATCAGCTACTAAAATCGTATCTCACTGACAGACATTTTATCGTAAATCAAGGCGATGAACATACCGAATTAAATCCCATATATTCAGGAGTTCCGCAAGGTAGTGTACTGGGTCCAGTACTGTATCTTCTGTATACGGCTGATCTGCCCACCACAAAAATAACTACTGTGGCAACATATGCAGACGATACAGCAATCTTAGCATCCCATGAAGATCCAGTCACAGCATCAATAAACCTACAAACCCACCTGGAGCAAATACAATTATGGTTGAAGACATGGCGCATTAAAGCCAATGAATCAAAATCCACGCATATAACGTTTACCCTGCGTAGAAAAACATGTCCACCAGTAAATATCAATCATTGTCAACTCCCCCAAGCAGAGCATGTTAAATATCTCGGTATGCATTTAGATCGACGACTAACCTGGAAGAAGCACATACTCTCTAAACGGAAACAACTAGGACTAAAATTATATCAAATGTATTGGCTCATTGGGCGCAAATCCAAGTTATCATTAGATAACAAGGTATTGCTGTATGAGTCTATACTCAAGCCCATTTGGACATATGGAATTCAACTATGGGGTACCGCTAGCAAATCTAATATATCCATCATTCAACGGTTCCAAAATAAGGTGTTGCGTGCCATTGTTGATGCTCCGTACTATATTTCAAATAAAGTGATACAACGCGATATTCCTCTAGAACCTATAACGAGTGTAATCCAACGTGTTTGTGTGAAGTACTTCGAAAGAGTGTCAGTGCATCCCAATGTACTCGCTAATCAGCTAAATATGCGACGTGATAGTGAAGTGCGTAGACTAAAACGTTTAACACCACCTGATCTGATTACTGGACATATGTAGAGTTTAGAATAAGCATTAGAATAAGTCTAATTAATTAAGATAATATTTTGTACAGAAGATTGCTTAATGAAGTGATTTTCTACATGCCATGTATATATAATATAAACAGAAGAAATACTTATTGCCAATAGGGCAGATTGTGGACTCACGAAGAGTAATAAAAAAAAAAATAAAAAAAAAAAAATATTATACAATGACATATAGAAGATCGCTTCTATAAGTGACCTCTTGTAGAAACTGATAAACCAGTATTATACTTAATCTAATTACTATTCTATGTTATCCTAAAAATTATTTTATGTGCGTTTCTGAATGTGTATTCCTCAATTGTGATCTGATTTCTAAATCGATCTCGAAGAAAAATATGTAGAATTTACAATGTTAAATATATAATATTTAATTTAACAATGCTAGGAATTAAATCATGTTTGAAAAGAATTTTTTTTGTATTTGAGATGAATTTTTAATTTGATAGATTTTAATTTTATTCAATTTTAATTTTTGAATTAGGGCAAACAAACACAAGCAGTTATATGAAATCGAAATAAAATTTAATTAATTTCATAAATTACGGCCGAATATTGACCAACAGTCGATTACTAGTTTAATTTATTATGTACAAAACGATGAAACGTAAAGATCTAGTAATCGGCGGATATTTTTATCCCACAACAATTACAGTCATCTTTTATAATAAAATTAGAATGACCCTAGAGCATCAAGTAGGTCAGGGATACTAGAAAATGTATTATAAACAGAAATTAGCCAACGATCACGTCATCGACAATAATTAAAGTATTTTCCTAATACCGACAAATTTAACGGACCTTATTAGAAATGTTGTTTTGTTCGCCTTCCTCTTATGTAAAAAAATCAACTCAATTTTATTAGCTTATTGTTTTCGGTCTTGCAATGTTTGTAAGCTTCGTATTGTTTACGATCATGTTGCGGAAATTACTTGGTAATTGGAATATATTAAAATGTAACATGAGAACGGTTAACCATTATATGATCAGTAATAAAATACTACAAAAAATTAGATTTTTATTACCCTTACTGTTACACCGCCAGTTTAACTTTAGTAACTAGTAATAAAAGGTGATGCTGTTTGAATACGAAGTGTTGTATTGTTTACTGTATTTATTTATTGCGTTCAGGGTGGTCTGATAAAAATAGCATTTAACAGGTCAATTGAAAAGTCCTCGGCCTACCATAGTAAAACACATTGTTTTGGCAAAATTAGTTTTTTTTATTCAACATATTTTCGATACCATTTTTGTGTACGATTTGTCCTTTGCTTCAAAATAAGCATCAGTTTCGGCGATCACCTTTTATTCGACGAGAATTTTTTCCCAGCGAGCATTTTTTTGAGACTTGAGAATAGGAAATAGTCGCTGGGAGCCCGATCTGGAGAATACGGAGGATGAGGAAGCAATTCGAAGTCCAATTCATGGATTTTTGCCATCGTTTTCAGTGACTTGTGACACAGTGCATTGTCTTGGTGAAGCAGCACTTCCGTTTTCTTCTTTCGTCCAATAACGCTATGTAATAGTCGCTGTTGATGGTCCTTCCTTTTTCAAGGTAGTCAATGAAAATTATTCAATGCGCATCCCGCATCATAGAAATGATGGAGCCATGTTTCACCCATTGTTACATATCGACGCAAAAACTCGGGTTTATTATGCTTGATCATCTTCAAACACTGCTCCGAATTATCAACCCGTCATTGTTTTTGGTCAAAAGTGAGCTCGCGCGGCACCCACTTTGCACAGAGCTTTCTTATACACAAATATTCGTGAATAATATGATGTACACGTTCAATTGATATCTTTAGAGTGTTTACTATTTCATTCAGTTTCAATTTACGGCCATTCAAAATAATTTTATGGATTTTTTAAATATTTTCGTCGGTAGCAACCTCTTTTGGCCGTCCACTGCATTCACCGTCTTCGGTACTCATTTCACCAGGTCTAAAGTTAGCATACCAATCCTTGATGGTTGATTCTCCTGGGGCAGTGTCCGGAAACTCGGCATCAAGCTAAGTTTTTGCTTCAACTGTATTTTTTCTCTTCAAAAGCAATATTTTATCAACAGGCAAAATTCCTTTTTATCCATGTTTTCAAAATAATAAAAATTGCTTCACTCAAAATGCTATAATTCACAAACTAATGATCCGACAGCTGTTAAATTTATACACACATCTTTTGAGGGTTAGGGCTAATTGAAAAACATATGTATTTATTTCTAGTAGCGCCATCTATGTGTCTATTAAAAGTTTTTATGAATTCTGGGGAGGTCACAAGGCAGTTCTGTTTTCAATTCATTCTCTTAACTGAAATCAAATTAATTATCAAGAAAAGAAGACAGGTTGACGCTGGATTGGTAATCGTCCTGATGGACTTCCAGTTAAACATCACAGTTTAGATCATCATTAGTTTCACATCACAGGCGGATTGCGGAAGCTCAGTATCTCAACCGTAAACTCTTAGAATCTGGAGTCGCCAAATTTGAGGTAAAATAAAAGTTTTTGTGTTTTAAACACTACCACTTGTAAATTTCACTAATTTTTTAGTATTTCTAGTCTTTTTATTTTTGTTGCCAATATTAAAACGATTGATTTATCCTTTTCTCATACGATATTTCCCTTTCCTTTTACTATCTAGTTCGTTCTTTGTTACGTCTATCTTCAGTTGTTTTTTTCCTTTTTTAACATATTTTAAAGCATTCTTTTTACCAAAGTGCGTTTATCTGGACTGGACCTACTGTTTAACGTGGGTCCGAACCACGGTCCTCGGTATTAAGCCTACCGACTGGCCAGTGACTAACTTCGAGATCATCTCAGAAGACTTCCAGTCTTACCCAGCCTGATTACTCGCGTGACTGGGATGGTTATATTTTATCGGATTTTCCTCTTTTGTCTATAAGGCAGCTACAATTACATGTTGTCTATAAGGCAGTTACAATTATATTGTATTATATTATGATTGTATCATAAACATAAAGTACATCCATCCCCAGCAGGATTCGAACCTAGTTATTGTGTCCTAATTTATATTCTTTGTATTACTTGCTTATTCTAGTTTCTCTCTCACCCTTCTAGTCTACTTTTAGCGTGGTTGATTATTTACATCACTTAGTAGGAACTTAGTTAGAACTTTTATTTATCTAATCTATTTCTAAAATAACATGGGTTACTATTTTCAATTATTCTTTGGTCTTATGCTTTACTGCTTTACTCTATATTATTAATAACGCTTACAATCACTATTGTTTTGCAGCATTTCAGAGTCGGACTGTTATTTTGGTGATAACCGAATGAATAAAAGAAATTAGAGAACTCGTAACAACAGGCCATTAGGAACGAAAAAAAAAATGCAACAAAGCAGAACACCAGTAGGTAATACAACGAAAATTAGAACACAACACAAGTACGAGGGATTACAATATCTAACAACATTCAATGTTCTATTCTTCGTACCAACAATATATTTTCCCTTTTTATATTTTTAAGTGTCCTTTGTGAAGTTGCTATATTAATAAAAATAAAATTATTAATATTAAAAAAATAATAAATAAAAAAAGCCGAATTATTGATTATATTAATTCATATTTAGCAAGTTGGTTTATCGAATCATGAACCATTGATCAACTTATTCATTATTATTCGGTTATGAATGGTCAGCCTTAACTAATAAAAATGTGTTTTCATGATACAACCCACTTCGTTTTTGATACTTAAGTAACACGTGTCTCATTTGCAAACATGTGTTGACTCTAACGTTCTTTTCTGTATTAATAAAGTTTAATGTACCCAAAGATGTATATGGTGAATAGAAATTAAATGAACATGGTTAAAATATCTACTTATATTTAGAAATAGAGAATGAAGACTTCCATATATGTGGAGTGTTATTAATAATCTTTTAGACAAGTGTAGGAATTAATGTTTATATTATACAAGCAAAATTATGTTATTAACCTACGATTTTCACTGGTTTCACAAATACATTATAAGTTTTATACTAAACTGTAATGATAATGAATGACGTAAAATGATTTAAAAGCAATACTTTTGAGCTTTAGTTGGAAAAGCGTCAATTGGATATGGAAAATTGCGCAAATATAGATATAGAAGATTGTTTTTGAAATGAGTATTGAAAAAGAAGTTGTTGATTTGCGAGGCAACACTCCAAAATTAGTTTAAAATTAATATTACAATTGATTATCGCTCTAAGTACCGCCAAAGTAATCGAGAACGATTTGAATATTTAAAATAAAACACTCAAAATTAATTCTCAGTCCTATATACTATATTTAATGAATGTAAAAATTTGCTACAGTATCTTACGATACATCGTCTAAACGCTAAAACAAAAACATGTCATTCTCCCGTACTTTTTTTTCGTTCAGTTTCTTGTTAGAAAAACATACGAAAAACATATTCTACACATATGTTGGGAGATATATTGTTTCAGCTGTCTGTTGAAGGATTTAATTCATATCGGTGTTTTCGTAAGACAATAGAAACAAAAGTAACTCCTTATTTTTCTTAGTTTAATATATACGAGCGGATTATATTTATTTTTATTTGTCGTTGTGTTACTATGTTCATTATGTAATTATGAATGTGCATTAATTTTAAGGGATTTACTACAGCTGTAAATTATACTATATAATTTTTTTTGTTGTGTTTAATTTCTCTAAATTGAAATCACGAATTGAGACAAATTGTCAAATTAATTTCAGATCTCAACCAACGGTTATCAAGAAAATGTATTCTCTCCACTACTTCCCTCAACACAGTAGTGGATGCAATTATGCGAACAATTTTTTAAAACAGAGATAGTGTTCAAAATTATGCTACAAACTCCCTGATTGATCTGATGTTCGCTGATGATAGCGCTATATTCGTTGATACAGATGTTTAGGCTTCTAGTGCAGGAGTTCAAGTACTTACGATGAGTCATACAGGAGAAAAACATGATATCTATCGCTGAAGTGATAAGTGAAGTAGACCGTCTGAATGAAAGACGCAGTCTACAGCTTCGAAAAAGATATGGATCAAAATCCTTTAAAAGAATCTGAAAAATAAGACACTAAGAAAAAGGCTAAATTTAAATACTAACGTTACCCGAGGCCAGAAGAGCTGCGTCCGATTTCCAACTCTGGCTATGGATATTTATTGAAGAATGTTTAAAGTTCTACCGCACTAACGATATTGGCTGAGAAATAGATGCTTTGCCTGAGTGTCAGCTATGGATTGGTGTTAATGATTAAGAGAAATTTGTATTTTTCATGTAAAATTCAAAGAAATGTTTTCTTTAAATGCATTGAATAAACTCTCCAGCCAATATTTCTTTAGAGTCTCAACATTAACCAATTTATAATAAATTATACGATCTAACTTAATGTAAACTAGTAATCCCTATTCAATATATTGAATGATTAATAATCGATAGAGTTTAGTAAAAAATTATCTGGTCATCAAAGATTTGTAGGTTCCAAATATTTAAGAAAAATTCCAAAATATTACTAAAGAAAATTCTTAAATTTATTATATATTCTTCAAGAATCCGCAATAGGATTGTCAAGTTTCATTGTCATATTAGATTTTTTTTTGTTGAAAAACAAAGAACAACTATTGAGTTTGAAGTTAGATGAATGCTCATTCAAGTCTAAAAATAATATATAAATATAAATATTCTTTCGGGCTTGATTTGTATAGACGAATTACACACTCGAATCTTTTGCTTGTGTTAGGATGATCCAAATACTATATTGAGTGTTGGAAATCTTGTCAATTTTCTGGTTACAAAATACTGATATTACAATAAATTATGATGATTATTTATTTTGATATTTGATTATTATTATTTATATGATAATATATATATATATATATATACATATATTTATGTACTTTAAGCCATTCCTTAATTGCAGTCTTTGTTGATGCACTTGTTGGAATCTTCTTCACCAGTGTACTATGATTTATGAATTCTCCATAACAATAACTGATGATTCCTTCAAATTCTATAAATGCTGATTTTCAAACCATTGCAAAAACAAGTTCAAAAATAGTTCATTTATCCATGGTACTCACCCTTGGCCTTAATAAAAATATTTCATTTATATTCCTGTTTCCAGCATGAAGTAGATCTTCATGGAATATAGTTATGTCTGAAATGAATTATTAATAAATTTTATGACTAATAAATCCTAATCGATAGTTATACCCACGTTTACCTTTTTCCATCAACTTTTGTTGCCTTTACATTATATTTATTATCATCTTGCCATGAGTACCTCAATGTATCATTCTGAAATATCCACGTCTCATCTAAATAAACAAATTGATATAATAATTCTTCCTTGATTTTGTTATGTTTTTTGAAATTGTATTCTATTAAAACCAATGTCTGCAAGTTCTATTAAACCCATTCATAGGCTATCTTCACTTTATCCTATATTTATCATCCCTCAAATAATTGTATTACATTATGTTTCGATTAAAAAAAACTATTTACAGTTTTTTATACATTTCGTATATTTGAATTCTGATACAGCTAACATCAAGCTGACCTTTATTCATCGCCCTTTTCGCATAAAGACGGCATTTTGGTGAATTTACGGTTATATTGTATTTATTTTTTGAGATGTTTTAGAGACCATGCCTCTACTAATATTCGGTGTAGCTGCAACACGCTAAAAATATTTTCAATAAAAACCGCTTGCAATTTGAAATTTGTTAAAACAAAGCCTTAAAATAACATTTGCCGGTTTATAACCTGAAATTATAATATTTTGAATAATTTTGCGTACGTTAGACAACCGGACGACTTTGACAGGCTAAATTATTAAGATAAGAAACGTTTAGTTTTTATTCACTATCTTTCGTGGTAAATATTTTATCTATTTAATTGGAAAAGCTTATAATAAGCTAATTAAATATTAAAGCTGTTTTTAGAATAGTGTCGCAAAACTAAAAGGCGTTTTTTAAACAAAGTAAATAAAATACGTTTTACGGTCTCAGAGAGAAGTGTAAATAAACTTATTCCATTTACGTATTGTATATTTACTTGCAATCTTATAATATATCAAATAAATATTAAATACTAACTAATACTACTCTAGTATTGTATAAGTTTAATTTTTTGTTAAAATTGAACAATGAGCTTTATTCATGATCTTCAGGTGGTTTGAAATCACTTGTTCAGTCACTTTTAATGTTCTAGCGAGTGCGCCTTGAGTTTCGTAGGATTCCAATATTTTCAAAATAATTTGTATGATGAAGCAATCTATACTTTTATTAACTGATTTTAGTGATTGACTTTCTTGAGCCCTGTGAGCAGGTTCGTTGTGTTGATAAAATATTATTTTTATATTGTGTCATTGACGGATAATCTTGGTTGTCAGTTTTTCCACTTTAGCTTGAAACAAATGAGTCAGTAGGTTTGACTGACTAAAGTGTTTAATTATTCGTGAATGAATAAATCATCAAATTATATCACTAAGGATTTAGAATGTACTATTGCATGGTAAAATGACGAATTATAAGGTGTATCATTCGTTATATTATTTTTCAAGGAACATTCAAATTAGTTTCTTATAATTGACTCATTGTACTGTTAGAAATACGTTCGAAACATTTCTTTTCCTTGATTGCTCGAAAAAACACTTATCTATTCAGGTGGTTGTTTCAGTTCATTCATAAAACAAGCGACGAAAAAGAGCAACATAATTCCAATACATTAAAATACTTGGCTTGTACGCATAGTTTCACGTAGCGAAATTTATTGACGATTCCTAGTGTAATGTTGCAGGTTTTTACTAGAAACCTGATGGTGCGTGACTGTAAGACGAAGCTAACGTATGCGTAAGCTCTTGTTGTAACAGACGAAAGGTCTCATTATCGCTTACGGGGGATAATTTAAAACTAACAAGCAAAACCAACTCCATCGAGTTGTATAGTAATTTTGAGATTATATGTTCTTAGCTGTATAAATAAATCTCTTGCGTTCAATAACAGAAGATGCTGTAGGCGTTAAGCAATATAGAGTTGTCTAATTAATGACGTCGTATCATATGACTGGATATTCGTAAATAATAAGACTCCCATATAGTGATTTTGTATCAGTTTCAGTTTTTTTCAGATTTTTATCAGTTTCAAGCACATGGTAATGATAGTTAAACGGAAAAAAATGAGATTTTGTTGCAAACCGAAAACCCTAGAGGTCGCTAGGCGTAAGTATGCAATGTGATGATTTGACACATATGTCGTTTTATTCTACTGACAAGCTATGACATTCTATATATGTATAGCTTCAAAGCTATACATTATATATTTTGCGAAAATATCACCGCCATAAATTTATACCTCTTTGTCTTTGTATATGTCAAGTTTCGTGCCTGAATACGTGCATTTGCGGCACACACTACTTTCCTTATTTAATCAAAAGAAAAAAGCCGCTCAGGGTCATCGTGTGGTGGCAGCAACTTACGCTGAGAAAACTCTAACCTTAAACATATGTGAGGCGTGGTTTCAAAAATTCAAAAGTGGTGATTTCGATGTACAAAACAAAGAACGTTCTGGTAGACGGAAAAAGTTTGAAAATAGTACTATAACTGCAAGAATTATTGGATGAAGATCCAACCTAACCTCAAAAACAATTGGCAAAAGCGGTAAATGTGACCCAAGAAACGGTTAGCGACCGATTACGAGCACTATAGAAATTTCAAGAGATGAAAAAATGTGTGCCACATCAGTTTAATGACAGGCAAATGGAAAATCTTAAAAAATTAAAAACCCTAAGGAGAAGCCGGCCGATGACTCCAAACCGTTCTAGCCACAACACAATGCTCTGTGTTTGGTAGGATCAGACTGGCGTAGTGTATTACGAACAGCTGAAACCTAGTGAAACAGTTATTGGTGATTGCTTTACAACAAATGATCAACTTAAACAATGCCTTGATAGAATGACGTAAGTGATTTTACAGAACGATAATGCGCCATCTTATAGAGCGAAATCGGGCAAGGAAGCGTTGAAAGCACTTGGATGGGACATATTATAATCTTCACACTTTGCAAGACACGCGCTTGCAGAACAGCACTTCACCAATTTCGACGAAGTTAGAAAATGGCTCGATGAATAGTTTTGTTTAAATGACAAATGACAGGTTGTTTGGGATGGCATCCATAAATTACCTGAAGGATAATATTTTTGTGGTACGATTTGTCCTTTGCTTCAAAATGGGCCTCAGTTTCGGCGATCACCTCTTAATTCGACGAAAATTTCCTCTCAGCGAGCATTCTTTTGAGATCTGAGAGCAGGAAATAGTCGCTGGGGGCCAGATCTGGAGAATACGTTGGATGAGGAAGCAATTCGAAGCTCAATTCATATATTCTTGCCATCATTTTTACTAACTTGTAAGACGATGCATCGTCTTGCTGAAGCAGCACATTCTTTTTCTTCAAATGCGGCCATTTTTCGGCGATTTCGTCCTACAAATGGTCCAATAACGCTATGTAATAGTCACTGTTGATGGTCCTTCCTTTTTAAAGGTAATCAATGAAAATTATTCCATGTGCATCCCAAAATACAGACGCCTTAACCTTGTGAGCCGACTGTTGCGTTTTCCCACACTTTGGAGCGGTTTCAGCGTGTGCACTCCACTCGGATGCCTGTCGATTGCACTTCGGAGTAAGATGAAATGAAATGAAATGGACTCGGGTATATTACGCTTGATAATCTTCAAACACTGCTCCGAATCATCAATTCGTCGTTGTTTTTGCTCAAAAGTGAGCTCGCGCGGCACCTACTTTGCGCAGACCTTTCTCATACCCAAATATTCGTAAATGATATGATGTACACGTTCAGTTGTTATCTTTAGAGTGTCTGCTATTTTATTCAATTTTAATTTACGGTCATTCAAAATAATTTTGTGGATTTTTAAAACGTTTTCGTCGGTAACAACTTCTTTTGGGCGTCCACTGCGTTCACCGCCTTTGGTGCTTATTTCACCATGTCTAAATTTTGCATACTAATACTTGATGGTTGATTTTTCTGAGGCAGTGCCCGGAAACTCGGCATCAAGCCATTTTTTCACAATAACAAAAGTTGCTTCACTTAAAATGCTATAATTCACAAACTAATTATTTGACAGCTGTCAATTTTATACACGCATCTTTCGAAGGTTAGGGCTAACTAAAAATCGTCTGGATTAAATTCTAATAGTGCCATCTATGTGTCAGGCCGGGGACCTTTCAATTGACCTGTTACACATCCATCTACTGCACAAATCTGGTTTCGTCTGTTTCATTAATAGTTTTTCTGATTTCTTCTTTAATTCTCGCTCTCAGTTTCAGATATTTTATTTTTCTCTTGCCTTGAAACATACCATACACATAAGAGCCTTTGTGTTTGGTTCCCATAACTAAAACATCGCATTTAAAATATACCTTATACAGTTATTTTCACTTTGTTTGCTGTTAATTTTCTCTATTAAATAATAAATAATTATAATGCCTAACAAAAGTTTATAAAAATAAAATTAACCTAAAAATTACTCCTTAATCACAACTCTTGCAAGCAACAATCTAGTTTAGATCTAATGCGCTTGAGTAGTTCTTGCCAATCAACACGCACGCTGGTGTCCTTTTACTCTCGCCTGCATGGCTTGGTTGGATACTGTTTAGAAATATTGAAGAAGTGTGAAAATTGATTGATCACTGGATCGATGCCGTCATTGCCATGTTGCCAAATGGTGCAAAAAAATTAAAGTATTTTGGTAAACAATTATAAAGAAAATATTTTGATCGATGCATATTGTAATGGGTTTTCTCATTAAAAACATTTTTAGGTGAGATTATTAGAATGTATGCAGGCCTACAATATATTTCAAATTGAGAACAACATTATTCAAATGAACACATTTTTTTGTAAATCTTTCTAAACAGTATCATTTTTTTCACCTTCCCCCGGTATAACGACCTACTTTTTCTGGTCAAACAGATCGATCTGACAAATTTGATTACATCGTTTCGCTATCTTAATCATCTACATAATGTGAGTCGGACGTAAAAACGCTCCGAAAAAATCGACTGCGAAATATATGCTGCATAGTTAAATGTTAGAGGCGATGTGGCAATCTGTTTTTTCTTATTTCGATCGCGAACTTATCAGGGCAGAAAGACATCTGTATGTAACGATATTAATCTGCCGTGTTATTAAGTCCGTTCGATTTTGAGAATACCACGGATCGTTGATTTTTTGGTTAAGAGGGTATGTTGTAGTTAAACAAATTGTTTACTGTTAAGTCAATTATTTATCGGCGTATGGTACAGATGCTTGTCTGATTAGATTAATATGTGTACAAGGTGTGTCAAAAGAAAGTTTATATTTTTGTAGGTAATTGTTAGATTCAAGGAATCCGATTTACGCGAGGATTATTCAATGTGTAAGGAAAATTTTATAAAAACTGTGATTCAGAAGCTATATACGATACGTCACGTATACCTCTCAAATAAAATCCGGTCATCAGATCAAAAATGGCAGGTGTAAATCAGTATGTTCGTTCTTTTTTATAATTTAGATATGTTATAGAACATATATTCTTCTTTTTTCCAAGGCGCTACAGCTGAAACGATGCCTTGGCCTTCTCTGTCATCTGCCTCCATGCCTCCTCCATCTCCTGCCGCTCTCCCCCACACTCACTGAATAGGCAGGCAGCTGGAGCGATTTGTTGGTTAGCAGGTTTTTCTTCCAAAATCTATAAATATGCTATATAGGTCAATATCTTGTTCCCAGCCTTTTTGTAGTTTTTGTTTTACTGCAAAGAACTGGTCTATCGTGAACTTACTACACCTAAAACCTGATTATTATTGACCAATTATATTTTCTGCAAGCGGTTGTAGGCTTTGGTTAATATTGCATATGAAAATAGTGTAGGCAGTGGATAGAAAAGATATTCCACGATAGTTATCATATTTTAGTATAACTCCCTTTTTACAAATAAGACGAATAATACTTTTCTCTTGTCCTCGGGGATTGCCTCGTCCCTTCATATTTTTGTTATCAATGCACGAAGAGATTAGGTTAGGTGTTCACTGATTTCTGTTCCTGATTTATTGATTTCTTTTTATCGGAGATTTCAGCTATTCCTGGTGTCTTGATGTTCTTTTGGATTTTTATTGCTTGTTTTTCCTCGTTGCTTTCCTTTAGTATGGGGTTTATCATTTATTCCTCTTCAACATTCAGATTTATGCCTTGTTAGTATACGGAATTATAATATTATTATTAATTATCATTGTCAGTTAATATATTTCTTATTATATATCCACTATATTATTCTGAATATTCGTCATCATACCTAATTCAGAGGTGACGGTTAGAAATGTAGAATCTAAGAATCTGGCTCATCTATATAAAATGTGTATGTCGACTTATATTTGATGCTCTTATATCATATTTTATCAAAGGCTTAAGCTACGTCTAGAGTAGTATGTTCATAATATCCTATGAGCTTCTCGAATCTTTACCCACATCTTCCATTCAGATCAAGCTCATTTTCATTTTATTTAAGCAGAATCCTTTCTACTGGAATTTTTACGAATCCGATACGTTAACATCAGAAACTTTTAAAATGACCTCTAAAGTGAACATACGGATGTCGAAAAAAATATGTTTTGAAAATGAAGTTTATGAATGAGGTTTAAAGCTTATTATTAACATATACATTTCCAAATTGTGTCCTTTAATAATTAATAAATATTCTATATTGTGGAAATTAATATAAACTAACAGTTTTACGTTATATTTTATATTATTTTGTTTCATTCCTAATCATTTACTTATTTGCACATTGGAGGAAAGGAAATATTATAGAAGTTAACGAGAACTTTGAGATACGCGGCATGGTCAATATGTTGTTAGAAACGCTGAGATATTGCACTGGTTGATTCGAAAATGTTTTGTGAAATGATTTTAATGTTGCACTAAATTGTGCTCTAAATATCGAAAAATATCGATCATGCAACAGTTTTGAAACCTTTTGAAATTGTCATAGAATATTGACTGATATAAAGAATTGATACAGTACCATAATCCAAAGGGTAGATTCACATTGAGTGGTAGATTTAGCTATGTATAAATATCGTTATTAAACGCTAGTTCATAGCTTCTGTTCTGTATTTGATGATATTATATAGTTGAAACTATCAGGGTAAATCAAATAATGTGTTTTAGTGAATCATTAAAAATAACCCTCTTATTTTTATTTGATTTTAATCAATGCAGGCTTCATATCACTTTTATTTTTATGTTTGAAGCCTTTTTAAAAATATAGCACTAATTTTCGCATAATATATTGGCAACTAATCCAATAATCATTTAAAAAACACTTGTATATTAGTATTCTAAATCGATTAAATCTATTAAATTGATATAAAATCGACAATGTGTCATGTTTTGTAGAAACTAACGTACCAAAACCAACAACAAAAGATTTTATGAATATTTATTTACTAGATTCCTCAAGGTTGAGATGGTTTAATATTCACCAAGCAGAACTAAAACATATTATCGGTTTCGGTTTGGTGTTTCCTCCCTATCACTCTTTTAACAATGTCATGTTACGTAAAATTTTTTGAAAGGACTAGAAAGAACTAATTTAAGCTTTTGGTGGTACTACAATTAAAAGGTACCGTTAGTGATTATATTTAAGCTTTACAGCTCTTTTTACTCTTTACTTACTCTTTTGATAAGGTGGTACAGTTACAAGATATACAGTTATGTGGTTTTTGGTGTTAATTTTTTGACAAACATGGTTTTTGTTGGTTCGTTTTTGGTACTAAGCTGTTTAAATTTAACTTTACCTGCTAAGATGGTTATATTGGTTTTTTTGTGCGTTTCAAAAGATTAACACATTACATTTTAAAAGATATATCATTCTCCTTCTTTCATAACTTATGCTAATAGTCCATGCTCTCAGGTAATACAAACTTGCTCAAACATCTCTATTGTCAGCAGTTTGCACTGTCTGCCTGCAGTTGTCGTAACTTCGTCTTCGATTGCTATCAATATTTACGAATCAGCCTCTATGATGTGACATTACGTTTTTCTTAATTTATATTGCTGGTTATTGTTTTTATTTATTAGTAAAGAAACCAATGCATTTACATTGTTTGTGTATATTGGTATTAATATATTTTTATTTTTTTTAGTTTTTTAAGATAGCATTTATTTGATGTATGTATTTTGATGATTTGATGTTAACATATTTGTCTCATCAGGTAGTATCGAAAAGAACCTTTATAGACCGAATATCGATGATTAATATTAAGGTTTTCTCTTGTCTTGCTATTTAATAGCTCATAATAATATGATGGGAAATATACTTGTGCCTATTATATAATTATTGTGAATTTGTACAGATAACTATGAATAATAGATGTTTCAATACATATATAGAGCATAATTTTAGGTCTAGAAATTTAACAATGCTTGAGCCCAAAATAGAAACGATAGTTGTCAGATATTGCTAAATATTGATGACGATGGTGACGATATAGTTTTGATAATTAGGCTTTGGGTGTGTTAAAAATTAATGTTATATATGAAGATGTCAAATATTTCTGACAAATTTCTTTGTATATTGCATATATTTGACAATTTAACAATAATCTGTTTCATTTTCCTGCTCAATGCTTGCTTAATAATTTTACTCTTGTGACACTGTCCAACATTTTCACGGATACTCAACTCAAAGACTATCAATAATTTTTTATGTATTTGGTATATTATTAGGATTTATTTTTTAATCACTATATTTATGTCAATATTGTGTCATTTTGTCTGTACTTATAATTATGTATAATATATATTATTTGGTTAATATGCGTTTCAGTGAACTATTGTTACAGTACTCATTATTCTTTGATTGATTTTAACTCTGGTTTAAAATGTGACGTCTAAAGATGTTTTAATATACGTTTACATTTAAATATGATTGTGTGATAGTGTTGTTCGTAGCATTGGCTTACTATGGATTATAAAACTTTGGGAACATTAAAGCTTAAGAATGGGAATTTGGGTAACAAGTTATAATTCAGAAGATCATCAAATGCAAATCAAAAGATCTTTTATTCTCTGAAATACTACACTACTAATGTTAGGACAAAATATTGTGATAAGTATTCTTGGATCTTGAATTCTTGGTTGAAGATTATTATACTTACTTTATACCACTGATGTCCCTAATGTATAACAATGAGTATATTTTGTTTATAGTTCACTCACTGTCAACAACATTATTGAGTGAAATATCAAAGTGATCAAACTTATCAAATCCTATCAAAACCGTATCAAAGTTCTTCGAAGCATTGTTAATACCGCACGGTATTTTAGAAACGATAATATCCATAAAAAAACTAAAAGGTATTAACAGTTAGAGAAGATAATAAACATAAAATGTCAAAGTGCTATAACTACTCGACAACAGTGGCCATATATGAAGGATGAAGAGACTCTTTGAACCAGCATAGTTAAACTATATATAGTCTATCCAAAATTGGTGTGAGTATACGTCATCTCCATTTATGAAGTTAAAACGGTGCAATGTTGCCGCATCAACTCAGAGTTTTACTTAATTTTGTCTTTGACCTATAAAAAAATTGTAATCTAAATAAAATAATGAAATAAATTTGTCGTCAAATATAATTTATTTTAACATTATAGTACATCTAAAAACTAGAGGTAATTAAATGGTCACAGTTTATAGGTTAGAATTATAACCTTTGACACAGGACGACATTGTGTCTCTTTTTAACTAGAATAAAATGAGAAGAAAATATTGTCTGGTTCTAAAACGAATTTGCAGATTACGGTATGGAATACATCAAAACTCTTAATGTTGTATGTTCACAGCAACTTATATAGACATATTTGGAGTGCACTAGAATGAGTACATCCATTTAACGCTAATACAGATTTAGTCTGAAAACTTAGATCTGGATAAAATCTCATGGTATATTAGAACTGGAGATATCCATAACGACCTAAGGATATCAACAGTCAGCGAAAACATTAAACGGTTTATGGAAAAACCTTAAGTGAGTTTGCGTATACCTAAGAAGTTGAAGTACTACAATTTTTCGATAACAATGGACCTACCCTGGCTTTGAAGAGACAAAAACTCTTTAAACGGGTATAGTTAAAACTATCTGTAAAAACTGTACAGTATTTTAAACGTATATGGAGTACACTAGTATGGGTTCATCCATCAAATTTTAATTGTGTTTGAAATCTTAGATCTGGTCTTAAACAATATTTAGGAAAAATTACTAGATAGCGAATAACTAGTTGTAATATATGTGTCATGTGATGTTTAAATAAAAAAAAATCATGTACCTAGAATGGGTTAATAAATTATTTATACAAATTTCCTTCTCAACAGAAATTGTTAATATCATCCAGCTGTCTGATGTACATATTATATATTGCGCGATTATACTGTACCTAGACATTTTAATGAATTAGTTCCGGATTCAAAAAAAAAATGACTAGGGAATTATTTACAATGTAATGCTTTCATTTCCACTAAAATAGGATTGGGTCATTAATATGTGTTTTAGATTTTTTTGCTAAAATGACGATTATTAAAACTGGAGACGTTTATCTTGAAACGGCGTTTTTCAAATTGGTGTACATCAAGTCGAATTTTGCGGATCAACTTGAAAGTAGGGATGCAGAAAAGAGATCGATATATCCTTATATCGATATTTTCTGAAAAAAAAAATATCGATACTTTTGGCCGATAATTTTTAGCTGATATATCGGCATATCGATATTTTTCGAAATTTTTTCAAAATAAATTAAATATATATTTTAATAAACTTTTAAAAATGAGACTTAATTTTAAAGGTTCATAAAAAATATCACAACTCTTTAAAATATTTTTTTTAAATATATTTATTGAGGTTATTATTTCACTATTTTTATTTTTTTTTAAATATCGATATATTTTTTGTAAAATATCGATATTTTCGATACTTGTTGCAAAAGAATATATCGTTATTTTTTTTCTCCCATATATCGATATATCGATATTTTTTTAGAAATATCGTTTTCGATTTGATATTGAATTTTCTTGACAGTTTCTGGTCATTTTCAGACAAAAAAATCTCAAAAATCTTAAATAAATTTACGGTTTATGATTTTTGGAAAATAATTCAACCTTAAACTGTTAATTGCAAGTGTAACAACATATCAGTCAAAAATAGTAGGTACTTCAATTAAGAGTAGTACGTTTTATGTTTAAAAAAGTATATAACTAATAGAAATATATAGTCAATTCAAAATGGCAGTGACATGGGAAACGTCGCAATGTTGCCGCAGCTATTCTGAGTTTTAGTACATTTAGGCTCCGGCATATAACAAAATTTTAATATAATTAAAATAATTGAACAAATATTCTATTAAATATAATTTATTTTAACATTACAGTACATCAAATACATCTATTATCGAAGAACTTAAAACTACAATTAATTTTACAGCCACAATAATTTGTACGTCAGAGTTGTTTTATTATATATATATTCAGCTTTTTTCCACACTAGTATCGGTAGGGTTCTGGACACGTTTTTGTATGTAATGGTATCCCCCGAAGGCCTTATGTAATTAGCAATTGTATATCTGACTAATGTAGTTTACTTTCGTTAGAGAGCATATTTATGTTTTACGCTTAGTTCTTGTTTCTTTCGATGCAATGTATCCTTGTAAAGTCATTATGATATTATTATATTTTTCTTTAGTTTGTCCTGTTACTATCTGTATACATCTTTGTTGTCTTTACACTATATATCTTGCCATGAGCAACCCAATGTACCATTCTGAAATATCCATGTCTCTTTTAAATACATAAATTGATATAATTCTTCCATGATTTTGTTGTTTTTAAAAATTGTATTCTTTAAAATCTCTGAAAGTTCCATTAAACCCCTTCGTGGGTTATCTTTACACCGCTTAAATCCTATATTATCCAGCAATGTATGAACGGATGTTCTACATCTCACAAATAGCTGTAGATCTTTTGGATCTTTGTGGATACTACCCAGACTAACAATTTTCTCTGAAATAATTGTGTTAAATTATGTTTCCATGGAAAAAACTACTTACTGTTTAATACATTTCGTACATTTGATCTCCGAAACACCAAGATTGAGCTTGATTCGTCACCTGTTTCGCATAAACACGGTTTCTTTTTGGCGAATTTAAGGTTATATTGTTTTCTGTTTTTTGAGATATTTTAGTGACCGTGTCCGTAGTAATATAATTTCAATAAAAACCGCGGCGATTTCAAATTTATTAAAACAAAGCGTTTGTCGGTTGGCAAACGGACAACTTTGGCAGGCTCATTCCGTTACATGTTCGAACTTTTCTGATAGCATTCTATCTCTTTTTAAATAGAATAAAATGACAAGGATAATATTGTCTGACTGTAAAACGAATTTACAACTTTAGACAGACATATATTGACACTCGTGTCACTGCTATTTTGAATTGACTATAGTTGTGAAATATAAAATCTGTGATATCATCATTTTGTGTATGCATATCTGTGTTTTATAGAGAAGCGTGTTAAATATATTACATTACGCTGTCGTAATTGTAACTGTCATAGAAACAATCAAAACGATACTATATTGTGCAGCTGACAATAAATAATCGCGATTTATAATTGAATACGAAATGTGCCACTTTAATACATCGTTAGTAGAACATATGCGAACTAACTTCGCTTATGGAATAATTATTTATAGATAATTTGTTTGTCATATTAACTTTTACTTTCCAAAGGTCATACGTTGCCACGTCAAGATTTAATATTAGTGTCCTCTCTCGATCGCACGTTGTGCGTGCTGACCTACTGTGATCCAATATCGAAAATAATAGGCGGCAGCATCAAAGAACCGAAGAACCTTAAAAAACTATTAAAGCAATATATTTGATTTATATATTCCTAATGCATTGAATTGATAATGCACTGTTTGTAATTTTAAATGAACGATTATAAATAGAAGTATGATTTGGACGAGTCGCTAGAGTAGCAATCAAAGTGATTTGAAATTGATCTTTTGAAACGATTCGAAATCTTAAAGCCGTCTTAAGTCCTCTCTTTTAAGGAACGATAAAGTGATGCCTTAGTATAACAAGATAGTTATAACTTAAATTATTTTAGGAGTACAAATACAAAACCGCCGTATATTGTTTCACAAAAATTATTTAAATTTTTTTCAGTAAAATACTATTGATCAAAATAGATGATAACGAGAAGGAGCAATATCTGAAGAATACAGCGGGTGATGTAGGAAGTCTCGTTTAAGCGTTTCAGCAGCTCTTCAAAGTTCTTTATTACTCCGAGATGCACTTTGTCCTTTGGTATATGTCTATGGTATGTAAGGTACCTGATTCATAATTTTAAATTAACATGAACATCAACCTCCGTATAATTACGTGTGTGTAAAGTGAATTCTTACATATTCTAATTTGTAGCGATCTTGAGCATGTCGAATTTTACATCGTGGAATAACGGTCTACAAAATACCCAGAAATATAATCCCAGATGTTGAACACGGGCGGGGTGCCAACTGGAACCTGTTTTTTTTTTAAATATTTCGACAACGAATAGCTGGCGGCAACCCCGAGACGTTTATCTGGGATATTATTGAAGGGTATTTCGGGCATTCAGTACTCAACCCTCGTTTGGTTAAGACGTGCCACCATCGACTGCCCAAGCCTCGTCTTCAGGTAACTCCGCTGCCATCCTTTTTATCTTTGTATTTTTCTCATTTTTTATATTGCCAATAAATAACGGTCACATAATGTAAACACCACTGTTTCATTTCGTTTTACCTCCATTCACCGAGCCACATCATTTACCCTAAAAATTAAAGTCTAATTAAGATTTTTTTAAGGTTTTGTTAATTTTGTAAACAGAAGTAGTTGCTTTATTTTAAGATTATCTTGAATTTCATTGCGTGTAACTGATTTTTTCTTGCAAAGTTTACAGAAGCGGCCCATTTTAGTCCAACGATTGTCATTAATTGCAGTTATATAGTTGGAAACACTTTATCTACGGAAGTTTGTGTAATCGATTTGATTTTTGTCTTGTAAGTTTAGGTTTAAAGTGATGTGTTGTAAATGTGTTCAGTTTGAGAGATTTAAGCTGCATTTTTGTGAATATTTTTATGAATATTTAATTATTTTGTCAAAAGAATATTTATAAAGGCCAATATTTTTATAAGCTTAGCTTTTATTAATATCTATAAACCGGGGATTACTTGTTGACAGTCCTGAAGTCCCGAGATTAGGAACGTTAACCGGGATAGAGTTTGTTACTGGCTCATTAAGAAATACACTTCAAACTACTGAATAATTTTATTGTCTCTAGTGTAACTGGCCGTTGACCATAAGATATCCAAACATCGCATAGTAATGGATCTTCTAAAAGTTGTATAGTGTATATTACTTTGTATGTATCCTTAATAGCATTACATTTAATGTATAGCAATACAAGGCTGAATTAGTAAGCACTGATGATATGTTATTAGGGGTTGGCAGCATAAAATCTTTGAATTTAAGAAATTGTGTAACATAAGAGTTTGAGTTTTTTTTACAAATACTGCCATTTAACAGGTCAATTGAAAAGTCGCCGGCCTCATAGACAAACACATCGATGGCGCAATAGAATTAAATCCATATATTTTTTGGTTAGCCATAATCTTCAAAAGATGCGTGTATAAATTTGACAGCTGTCGGATCATTAGTTTGTGAATTATAGCATTTTGAGTGAAGCAGCTTTTGTTATTGTGAAAAAACTGGATAAAAAGGAATTGTGCGTGTTGGAAAAATATTGCTTTTTCAAGGGAAAAAGTCCAGTTGAAGCAACAACTTGACTTGATGCCGAGTTTCCGGACACTGCTCCAGGAAAATCAACCATCAAGGATTGGTATGGTAAGTTTAACGAAACATTAAGACGAAAACATTAAGGATATCCCCAAAAGGATTTTGAATGGCCGTAAATTGAAATTGAATGAAATAGCAGATACTCTAATGATATCAACTGGACGTGTACATCATATCATTCACGAATATTTGGGTATGAGAAAGCTATGTGCAAAGTGGGTGCCGCGCTAGCTCACTTTTGACCAAAAACAAGAACGAGTTGATAATTCGGAGCAGTGTTTGAGCGTAATAAATCCGAGTTTTTGCATCGATATATGACAATGGATGAAACATGGGTGGAAAACGAGACAGTTTGGCTGGCAAGGTTATGGCGTCTCTATTTTGGGATGCGCATGGAATATTTTTCATTGACTACCTTAAAAAAACAAGGACTATCAACAGCGACTATTACATAGCGTTATTGGAACGTTTGAAGACACAGGTCACTGAAAACGATGGCAAAAATCCATGAATTGGGCTTCCAATTGCTCCATCATCCACCGCATTCTCCAGATCTGCCCCCCAGTGACTTTCCTTTTCTCAAATCGCAAAAGAATGCTCGCCGGGAAGAAATTTTCGTCGAATGAAGAGGCGATCGCCGAAACTGAAGCCTATTTTGAGGCAAAGGACAAATCGTACTACAAAAATGATATCAAAAAATTGGAGGGTCGCTATAATCAGTGTATCATCCTTGAAGGCAATTATGTTGAATAAAAAAGAATAATTTTGGCAAAAAATATTTTACTATGGTAGGCCGGTGACTTTTCAATTTACCTGTTACGGTACGTACGCTAATCTCGTCGATATTGAAATATGAATTTGTTCAGATTGAATAGTTTTCCGTTTCAAAGTAGATATGACAACCACGTTTTAATTTATAATCCTATTACTACTTGCTATTTAAATATTAATTTAGATACAATAGTTTTTAAATAATATATACCAACTTTTGAAACCGTTAATATCCAAGTGAAATTATCTATTGTTATTACAATCCAAAGTAATTAATTGTTTTTAAACCAACATGATTTAACAGAAATTTTAAAATTGTCTGTGATAAGGAGACCATGAACCCTTTCAAACCGAGAACGTTAATTGTGTCGAGTCAAAAGTCAGCATTGTTCTAGATAAACATTAATAAATATTTGGATATGGCTCGTAATGATGTAACATAACGGTAATGAAGCTTAACACCTCAAGAAAATACATTATACATTTTCATTTTAAAAATGTGTGCACACAGAAAAGTAAATATTTTTAAATATATTCAAAAGTTTTAATAACAATATATATCTTTAATTAGAATTCAAAGAAAGGACAATATTAGGGACAACATAGTGTGGAATGATTAGTTTCATTGATTCCTTTAATCATCACTATTTATCTTATTATTAATGATCGATACGTTGATAAATAAAGGTAGTTTTAGTTAGTTTTGGTTAGCAGAAAAGAAAATATATATGTGGTTATTGATTTAAGGTATAAATATTTTGTATTAAGTTACAAAATATTACATTATTTGTAAAATATGAAGACTATATATTAAACTATTAGTGTAAAATTATATTAAATTATATTGTAAAATATTGAAGGACTATAGAAAAGGTAATGTAAAGTAATATGTATCAACGTATTAGAGTAATATATTAAATTCTACTGATTTTTTAATAATGAAGTACTTTAGGAACTATAAGAAAGGAAACTTTCGGAAAACTTATTAAAAATAATTAATATATATTCTTCTTATACTATATTTATATATAAAAAATAATTAAATTTTTTAATAATGAAGTACTTTAGGAACTATAACAAAGGACACTTTTTGGAAAAACTAATTAAGAATAATTACTATATATTCTAAATTTACACGTAAAAATTCATTCATTTTAAATCAAATAAAATTAATGATTGTACTTTACTCCTAGTTTAAATTCTAGCTATGTCTCGTCGTTTCAAGTTATTAACAATCATTAATTGGTTCAAGGTTGTTGAAATTATTTATGAAATACAAGTAAAATATAAGCTATAATTGAATTATAAATACGAGGGCAGACCCAGAAATATTTGAGTTGGCTGTATGGCCCTTCGGTACTGTAAAGCTTTTAATAAGCTGTCTGTGTTGGGAAACCCAAAAAGAAATAATATCAGTTGTGATTATTTCACTTGACAGGTTTAAAAGAACAAAGAGCTGGTGTTATGGATAATAATCAGAAACTAAGGCAGCTTCAAACTGGTGGTTTCTAGAAGACTCCAAATTCCTCTAGGCAAGTGAACGAAGGAAGTCAATCGAGATTGAATGTGATAGCGATGATAACTTTTTATTCATGTATAATTGTGCTTCGGAAATGTTTTCCCCATAGCCAGACTATTAACTAACACTTTATGTTCACAGAACTAGTCTATACTCAGTTGCTTTTGCCAGATATAGACTTGAGCGAATTTTTATTGTGAGAATTAATATGGAAGCGATTCAAGCTGCTTAGCAAAAGGCATTAGACACTGGAATAATGGTGGAAGAGACAAGAGCATTTTATCTAATAGAGAATACGGATGAGGTGAATATAATGAGCGTGAAATAATTTTGAAAATATAATAATTCAGTTTTGTCCCCATCTCTCTGGTACTGTCAAGCATCAGCACATAAATAGCTCATAAAATATCACACATTGCCAAATCTAGTAAGACTGAACAATAGTTTTTAGTTAAATATGTGTTGTTCTTTCTGGGTATAAATTTATACATTTAGTACCAATAATGTACTGTGGCGATCGCCACGACCCTTTAGGCCACCACGAATACATCAACAAGTACAAAGGTTGGCAACGCCAGTGAATTGGTACCATGCAGTTCCAGGGTATAAAATACCATCACGACGATGTCTCGCTCTCTTCTCTTTTCTCCATCCCCCTGTAATAGTACCACTTCCACAGCGCTACCGTACTTCCTCGACCTAACCTAATATCCTGTCAATTCTCCAGTCGACCACATGTATCACTCAATATCGAAATAAACAAGTGATTATTAAACCAGTGTTTTTCAATTCTCGTGCAAATTCCTTCCAAAAATAGTAGTGAGTGTTCTGACAAATAATCGCAGCGGCAGCCACACATTTAGACCGACTAACCGACCCGACGAACATTCCTACAGTACTAACAGTAATTTTTTGGCAAAATTAGTTTTATTTTATTCAACATAATTCCCTTCAAAGGTGACTGATTATTGCGACCCTCCAACTTTTCGATACCATTTTGTAGTACGATTTGTCCTTTGCCTCAAAATAGGCCAAATCCAATTTCGTCAATCACCTCTTCATTCGATGAAAATTTCTTCCCACAAGCATTCTTTTGAGCTATGAGAACAGGAAATAGTGGCTGGGGGCCAAATCTGGAGATAACGGTAGGCGAGGAAGCAATATGAAGCCCAATTCATGGACTTTTGATACGGGCATTGTCTTGGTGAAGCAGCACTTTCTTTTTCTTCAAATGCGACCGTTTTTCGGCGATTTCGTCCTTCAAACGGTTCAATAACGCTATGCAATAGTCGCTGTTGATGATCCTTCCTTTTTCAAGGTAGCCAACAAAAATTATTTAATGCGCATCCCAAAATACGGACGCCATAACTTTGCCAGCCGGTTATTTCGTTTTCCCACGCTTTGGAGTGGGTTCATGGTGTGCAGTCCACTCGGGTGACTGTCGATTGGACTTCGGAGTAAAACAATGGAGCCATATTACATTCATTGTCACATAACGACACAAAAACTCGTTTTTATTATGCTTGATTATCTTCAAACACCATTCCGAATCATCAACCCGTCACTGTTTTTGGTCAAAAGTGAGCTCGCCCGGCACCCACTTTGCACAAAGCTTTCTCATAGCCAAATATTCGTTAATGATATGATCTACACGTTCAGTTGATATCTTTAGAGTGTCTGCTATTTCATTCAGTTTCAATTTACGGTCATTCAAAATCATTTTGTGGTTTTTTTAAATGTTTTCGTCGGTAACAGCCTCTTTTGGGCGTCCACTGAATTCGCCATCTTCGGTGCTCATTTCACCACATCTAAACGTAGCATACCAATCCTTGATGGTTGATTTTCCTGGGGCAGTATCCAGAAACTCTGCATCAAGCCACGTTTTTGCTTCAAATGTATTTTTCCCTTGAAAAAGCAATATTTTATCAACACGCGAAATTAATTTTTATCAATTTTTTTCACAATAACAAAAGTTGCTTCGCTCAAAACGCTATAATTCACAAACTTATGATCCTAACTAAAAAACATGGATTTAATTGTAGTAGCGTCATCTATGTGTCAGGCTGGGGACTTTTCCATTGACGTGTTATTTAGAGTTTACGGACCTTTATTAAAATATACTTCTTTTCTCAACCAACCCCCTCCCCCCTAAATATTACAGGGTACATAGCTTCTTTTTGCTTGGTATTTTCTTAATGACCATACAAGTTTCCTCATCTACATATATCATATTTACTTTTATTGGAGAGTGAATGTATTAAAAAAGGCTAATCAACATTAAAATTAACACATAGACAGTTAATAGTTTTACATAGTCCTTTGTATATCTATTCTCAATAATAAATTGGTTTTATAACAACCAAGATAAGTTACTAAGATAGGTAAATAAATTATTTTGCTCATATTTTCTGCTCTAAATATACATTTAATTTTAGCTAGTTTTACCATGTTATTGGAATGATTCATGCAATTATACATTCAGTTAGTTAAAATCGACGAACACCTGTGCTCCCCGTTCCTAATTAAGTGATTGTTAAATGGCATCTGATGTTATTTTTACTAGTAGTAGCTATAACCATTTGCGGCCTAATTATATGGCTTTTATTGTTACTGATATTGATGCCTTTTAAGTTCAATCTTAACGATCTAAAATTGCTATAATAGTCGATTTAAGTGGACGGTTATAATGATTTTAATACTACTTTCCAATAGATCTGTTGGTTCTATTAAAAAGATACATTCTACTTAGTAATAATAGGTTTTTATTGTATTTTCAAACATTATTCTGTTCCAAAGGTATTACATTATTTATGTTATTAAAGTCGTTGGTGTATTTCTTGGTGTTTATTCAGAAGATAAATTTTATGGTTGTTGCATAATGCATGGTTGTGTTGCATTTGTATGAATATGTTTCGACTGGTCACAATGTTGCCATTTATTTTCAATAATTTGAAACATCGAAATACTAAACAAACCGACTTATTACCTATGAGTTTTTAAAACATTTATTTAAAATATAGAAAATCGCAGGGCGGATTCCGAAAGGGAAGAAGTATACAAGATCATATACCAGTTGCAAGTTCATATACCTGTCAGTCGTTCATCAAGCTTCAAAGCTATACATCACAAAATATAGAGATATTAGAAGGGTATTTCCCATTACCTGTGAATAAGTTTAGCGTTCATTTGCAACCAGAGGGCCTGACTATATATGTAGCGGGAAATCTAAAATATTTTAATAATAATAATAGCAGTAATAATAATAATGATAATAGTGGTAGTAATAATAGTAAAAATTAAATTGTATTAAAAGTTGAAAAATACATTTTATTTAGGTATATGTAAAATTTACATTAGTAAGATTATCTCAAAAGAGAATTCATAGAATTTACTATGTTTAATGACAATATATTATACTAACAATTTTTTAAAACGTAATATAATAAAATGACATACTTTTAAATATACAAAATTTAATAAAATATTGAATATGGAACATTTTTTATTATCTTAAATTTAACTGAGCCAAATATAGAGTGCAGTACAATAAGTTATACATGTTGAAGACTATTTATTTTGTAATCTCTTTTTACATTTTTTGACAAATATTTATGGTAAATAGATAATTGTAAGTCATAGATATAAGCTGTGTTATATTTAGATGTTGCAATAAAAATGTTTCATTTACTACAAACAACATCTAACTATTATCTTTCTAATCACGTCTCGGTGAGTATGCTCAGTACAGTTGGTTGTTGGTTGTATTGAAAGATATAGGCATTTGCTGATATAAAATATTGGACAGACTGCTTGTTAAGTTTAATTTTCTGCATAATCTGGGAATTAAATAGAACAGTCGAGATATCATTTACCAACAAAGTAAAAAAAAGTCCCTGGCTTTGTCAAATTACATCTGCCAGATTTCAATAACTTCACTATTCAACTTAATAACGTTTCCAGACATATTTGATCAACCTTTTCCTTTTCCTATGCCACAGCTAAAAGAGAGGCATATTATTTTTTTCAAGTCAGTTAATTATAGTTAACTCTATATAAGGCAATTTAAATAACAACTGAAAACCACATCCCTATTCAGCAATGCTCTTCCACATTTCGGTTTATAGTCAGCCTGTGTAAAATGTACACTACAAACATTTTTGCTCTTATTTAAGAACTCGCAAGAGATTCCCATCAGTTTTTCATTACTTATTGCTAAAAGCCATTTCTGACATAGAGCAGGATCCCTAAGAAAGCTGTGCATTCTCTTTGAAACGGTATTACGTCCTGGGACGCAACACTTGAAATGTTTTCAGATTTAAAAAAAATCATTTTAACTAAAAACCATACAAACACAGTTAACAAGATAAGAATATTTAACACGTAAGTTTATACATTTTGAAATTTGCTTTGTCAGCCATGGTGAAAAATGTATCCAATTCAAAAGAGACGGTTTCACCAAAAGCTTTGTCGAAAAAAATCAAACCAATATTCTTTGTATATAAATATTAAATTGTTTATATAGGAAGTATATAATTACCAAAAAAGTCGAAAATATCCAGTAACTTCTTGATTACTTCCACCAAATATAAACACACGTTCTCTATGATTTAGAATTAGAACTAGAACTTCTAGAACAGTCTTCTGAAAGCTGAATATTTCAAATTTAGCTTTGCTGCCAAATTTAAACTTCAAAACAACTAGCAGCAAATGAACAAACTAAAACATTGTTTCGCATGCGCCCATATAAGATACCCTTCTAAATTCTTAATATATTTTGTTATATATGTTATATTTTGCGAAAGTAGTATCGTCATAGATTTATACTTATTTGAAAATGTCAAGTTTTGTGTATTTGTATTACTTGTCTTATTTAATGAAATGAAGAAAGCGGCTGAAAGTCATTGTTTGTTGGTAGAGACTTACTATGAGCATGTACTAACCTTAAAAACATGTGAGGCGTGGCTTAGAAAATACAAGAGTGATGATTTCGAAGTCAATTGTTAAATTTGAGCGATTAATAAGTGTACATGAGAAGGTAATTTTTAAAAGAGTATCGACATTTTGTACACAAATTCATTCAGTGTAAACCCAATAAGATATGTATTAAGTTGAAACTTATTTGATACCTAAAGATCAGCTAAGAAAGGAGATGAACATATTTTTGTTACGTGTGACTATAGATTCTCTTTATTTCGTCTGAAACTATCTGTTTTTAGATAATATTGGGTGATGTAGAGCTTTTCAACATCTTTTAACATATATTTATTTCCGAATGCAAATTAAAGCAAATATAACATATAAAAGCAACTGAGAAAATTGGATGCTTGAGGCAAATTCTGTATTTTTCTCTTCAAGGGTAATTTGGAAATATTGAATTAAAATTCCAGCATAGTAACAAATACATGTCAGTATTATCATACATTACAATTGCTCCATGTATTTATTGAATTCACCCCAAATAAGACATGAATTTACATAATAGTGGGGATTAGTAATTATAGTCAATTAAGCTTTTAATGTACAAAACACTTGTCGTAATACATGCTGATGTATATTAAGAAGAATATTAATGTAATTTGAACAATGTACATACATTTGGTTACAAAAGTATCGGAAATTGATGAACAAAACATGAATTGTTTATTATTTATTGAAAATTATTGTATCTAATCACTTTCAATTGTCGCTCTGTGTTTTTTTTTGTATTCTGCTTGTAATTTCAGTTTTTGAGATGTTTGCTGGGTTTTTGATAAGACATTTCTTCACAATGATATCTTTCTTGGGTGGTTCGTTGATATAATATAAAATACAAAAGGCTTTTTGTTTTTTTTTGGGCAAATTTGGTTTCGAGAAACATTTTAAATCAATTTTATCTATATTTAGATCAGTAATCACCAACCAGAGCGAGGTAAAACCTATTCTGTCGCTTTTAAATATACAGTATTATATTGAATGAATTGATGAGTTGCATAAGTTGTTTGCAATATTTCTAACAATCCAACTGATTTGTTTATTCATTGGAAAACTTCAGATGAACTAAGAAAGTACTGTAAACAAACTCAATGACATATACATTCAGCTAAATACTAAGGGAAGTTAGCGAATAGTTTTTCGCGTGGTCATTCCATTCGTTCCAAAACGTTAATGACCAACCAGAGCGAGGTAAATCCTATTCTGTCGCTTTTAAATATACAGTATTATATTGAATGAATTGATACAGCATGAGTTGTTTGCAACATTCCTAACGATCAACTGATTTGTTTATTCATTGGAAAACTTCAGATGAACTAAGAAAGTACTGTAAACAAACTGAATGACATATACATTCAGCTAAATACTAAGGGAAGTTAGCGAATAGTTTTTCGCGTGGTCATTCCATTCGTCATTTTGATTGTTACTGGGGATATACACCATAATATTAACATCATGCAATATAATACCATCAACAGCTTTGTTGCATGTTGGCAATGCTGCTTCTATGTAAATAATGCCTTGTGTATGCATTGCTTAGTTTACATGAATGTGGTATCGTCATTGGATACATTATTGATTACATTCTTGCTTCCTAAGTCTGCTTCCTAGAATCAGCCATGGGCCTACGATTAATATCGTTGTGTTCAGCGGGTCCTCTCATTAACTTTACTGGCTGGATTAATGCAAACTAATATATTGACAGCCTCAATGATGATGTTATGTTAACTATGACTAGTACATTGCTGCTAGCCACTACCATATCCTATGTTGATAATGCACCCAAACACACAGCCAAAAGGGTTCAGTATTTTTGTAAGGGACATCGGAATATCATCAAACATCTTTCCTGGTCGGTACAATCGCCAGACCTCAACATAATTGAACCGTTATGGTTAGTTTCAAAACAGAGTGAGGAATAGATTACCATATCACTGTAAGTAATTGGCTGATGTTTTGGTACAAGAACGGGACGATATTCCGTTGGAAATTATTCAGACACTCTAAAATCTATTCTGAGAAGAGTTGCAGTTGTTTTAAAAACAAATTGTGGGTCACCACTTTGTTAGTAAATTAATGTTGTGTATATGTCAGCTGTTCATATTATTTGGTGGATCCTCAGTATATCAGAATAATGAATACCAGGCAATTTTCAAATGACCTTGAATTAGTTTATTGTCATCAGAGCTGTACAACTCCGTGCTACTATAAAGAACGTATCTACGTACTATGATCTTATTTTCTAATCAATCAAGGTAATTCAGGTTGTCGAAAACCAACATTGCTTTTCGGGTAACTCTAATCAGATAATTGTTAGCGAACCCACATCATTAGGGGAAACCGATACCATCAAATCGAAAACAAACGAACGCAGAAAAGGAAAAAAAAACATTTGCGAATTAATTTTCTGTATTTTTATTATCGAAAGTGGCAGGACACCACCCAACTCCGACAATGACGTTGGCCGATCTCGTATTTCACGAAGTCCCGCTCCCTTCAGGAGCAACGTACGAGCGGTCGTCACCCATGGGCAATTAAGTTAAATTGATTCAAATCGATAAAGTTAACCTCTAACGTTTAATTGATGGCCGACATTGGCTCTTTGAATTTGTCCCATGCGCTGGTCACGATCTAATCGATAGTACATTTGATTAGTTTTTCAATCTGTACAGTGGCAAGGGTGGTAAGTCAGTAATGGGTAGTTGAAAATGTCTGAAATAATGAGTGTATATCACTTTAAAAGGAAAATATTCTAAATAATTTATTATATAAAACTGAATATTCACAGTGTTTGCACTTGCACAGAATATATATACCAGTGGTTGCTTTGTGGTCGAATTTCGATCACAATGTATTCAATTAATTATATTTTTCTTATAATAGAGTAAAATAATTAATTTAAAATTACATGTTAAACTTGTTTTCACAATATTTTCAATATAAGATCAAAAATGTATTTGATACAAACATATGTAAACTATCTCAAGAACCAACACTAACTAATATTATTTAAATTACATTTAAATAAATCTAATTTCCATTAAATTCCAATAATCTACAAAGTATTAATAAGTGTAATGGCACTGGACAATTTTAACAAGGTATTATAAGTAAGATTATTGTCAGAACTGTAACGAGTTCAAGTATATACGATTATTCTTCATTTCTATGTTATGAACATAAGTATGGAATAATAAATGAACTAATACATGTTCGTCTATTAAAATAGAGAATATATGAATAAACCAATTTTGAAATTGAAACTTGAATTTAGCATTTATATTAAAATAATAACAAACAAAATTAGGTAATTTATTTCTTACAATCTGGAAATGTATACTAAAGGAATATATTTACAATCATCCATCTTAAGTAAAAAAAGTCTATAAAGTAAATAATTAAAATATATTGATACATACATATAATGTTACAATGAATACATACTGTTCATAATTTCTTCTATTTGTCCTAAACGCGCAAATTATATAGTTAGTTTCATTTTAACTCCTGCATTTTTTCATTACTTATACACTATACATTATCTTGTATTCATATTTCTCACCTGAAACATGTATTACAAAAATAATGAATATACCAGGCTGGTTAAAAAAATAATTTCTTTAAATTAGAATGAATTTTAAAAATTAGATTCAATGATATAAGCAACATCAACAAGGTTGTTCCAACATATAGTAAAATAATTTTGTTTTCGTTTTTCATATTTATACAAATTCTTGCTTTAATGATTGATTTGCTGTGATTAACTGTTGTGAATCAAGCTTCATTATAACGCCTTCCCTGGCAATATTCTTTCAGATCTCACTAAACATTCAACGTGCATGTTATATATATGGATATGTATATTTTTGTATTGATTGTTTCATATAGAATTGCCGAAATAATGAATTTTTCATGACAGGTCACAAATCAATTATTTATGCTGTTGATTCTAATCAAGGCTTTTTTAGATATTTATCTCTGATTTCATGACTAATACTTGCAAATGTTGTAACGTGGTATTCCTTCCTACTGATTTAAATATTCGCCGAATGATTCATCCAAAGACGTTTTTTTATTTTCAAGTGGAGTATACATTGTCATTCAGTGATATTTTTTATTAAAGTTAAATCGTTCCTATTAATTTCAATTTACAAGTAACTTTTACCACTATCAATTTGATATATTTTATAACGTAATGAGCGCCAGTGATAGTAAATTAGCTAAATATTTAAATATTTATTAGCAAGTCATAGTAAATTATGTCACTGACTAGACAGTTAAATCTGAAGAAATATGAAATTCCATAAGCAAGAACTTAGTTTAGTATAATTTTTAATATTTTATAGGCCAAACTATATTTCCTGTTGTATTTTCATCAATTCACAAGCAAGACGAATGTGGGATAAATGCATCAGTATGTATCTAATGCAGGTTTTGTTTGGTTTGGTTCGCTTCAAAATTCTGATTTCTTAGAAGTTATCCAGTAACGGTATTGTTTTCACATTCCTAGGATTTATTAAGCTTATTTCATTTGTTATGGCAAAATCTTGAATAACTTCGTAGATAGATTTGATTTCTAAGTCATCGTGCAGTTTTTTATTGGTTACGTAACGACAAGTGTTAATAATTAATCGAAGAGCTTTGTTTAGGCAGCTTTTTTTAACTATTAGTTGCATAGACATTTTAAGCTGAAATAACCTTTATTATTGATATGTAAATCAATCCATTTAATCTTAGGCCAACTTGAGGGTATCTTCCGGATAACCAGTACATTTGTTCCATTTTAAGTCAGACCTACTCAGATTTTTTCTAACGTGATATTGTTTGTTTGAGTTTGCCACTGGAGATATACCATTTTTGAAATAGAGCTTAATATATTAAATGTCAATAGAGCGGCATGCATTTATAGCTTCTAGTCTTCGAAACAGTTGTTGGAGTTATTTTCTAGAGTGGCATTTAAAACTTTTTTATTTGGTTTTAATCTTCTCAATTCAATTAAAATAACGTTCTCAAGGAGATTAGCGAATAGTTGGAAGTCTAACGGAGCTAATTTAGGTGAATTGACAGACTAGGAATAAAAACAGTTGATTTTTTGCTTATTCCGGCCTCTCGAGGAAGAAATTCGTAATGAGCAACACCAGGATTTACGCCCTACTATTATCTAAAAAATATTACGGGATGTAAAATTAACTATCTCTTTGTATGTACTAAATTTTCCCGATAATATTGACATTCTTACCCAGAACAGTACGTTTATGTGTAATAAACTTCATTTCTTGAACAAATTAAATTTTATATACCAATAAAGTCGAATATTCTAGGAAAATTTCTCAATGTAGGTGTTCGGAAAGGTTTAATTAGTGCTATAAGTTAACGATTGCAAATTCTTGTGACGACATTTTTATGTTTATAATTAGATATTTATTGAAATATTTACATAGGCATCACACTGGTTCTTTTGTTCAATGGTATGTTATAAATAATAACCTTGAAAGGATTTAAAGTTAATTATTATTGCCCATGTTATGACAATATTTATGTTTGACATCGGAAAATTTCATAAATGCTCGCCTATTTTATAGTGTTTTTAGGACACTAGTAGTCCTAGTTGTTTAAACCCCATGATATCAATTATAGAAAATAACAATCAGGAGGAGTAGAGTCTAGACAATACGTCGGGTTGGACAGATTTTCCAATTTGGACGATTTTACAATCTACTGAGAGATGATGTTTTACAAAATCACTTCGTTTGTTTATATTTTTGTATATTAATGATCAAAGCTCCTCACCCATCATTGGAGATTATTCTCTATTTGAAAAGCTTCATGATATTGAGAATCTCATTACTTTAACACTATCTTTGCTATTAAAGGGTAAACCCGCGGTTGATGCCAACAGTCAATCAGTGATGGCGGTATTTTCCAACAACGGTCTGTTATAGTTTGTGTTGCATACCCCGCGATTTGCTGTCGAAATTTAGCATAATGTTAAATGCAGCCAACGTTTCAAATAAGCCTTCTATATTCAAGTAAAAACAAAAATCCCTAGTCATGGACATTGACTTTAACGAAGGGCCGTACAGTCATGTTGTGATGAGACAATCATTGTTTCCTTCTTAAAACTAATCTGTATACATTTAAATCGGCAAGATTTGTTATCCATTCTTCTATTAAATTATTATGCCATCAGTTTTTCTTTTGAACTTGATCATTGTTTTTCTCACCGATCGTTGATTTCTCAGAACTGTCGAGGTCTTTTTAATACACAACAATTTCCTGAAAATGAGCTAAAGGGAAGAACATTGTCACTGTCCCGTCTACTTGGTTTTTAGTTGTAGCAAAATAAGTTGTGAGTATCGTTACTATTTTCCTCCTCCAGTTGCTTTTTTGATAATATTCTGCAACTACTGCAAACTACACTATTTTCACCCAAATTTTTATGATACAGTATGGAGGGCTTCCCTAAGTTTTGGAATCGCCAAATTCTTTTAATTCACTATTAGTTTTCACTGGAATTTGGTCGAACAATTGAGTACTTCAATCCGCCATTCGGATTTAACTGAAAAGTCCCGGTCCTAACACATATATGGCGCTAGTTTTATTGCATTCATCACTTTTTCAGTTAGCACTAACCTTCAAAAGAAAGCTGTTAATATTTCATGAATTTCAAATTTCATTTCACTCTTATGTTTATGAGTAATTGTGCTAAAAGCAACGCTACTTTTGTTATTATCCAAAGGATGCATCAAAAACAATTTTGTGTTTTAACTTTACACTACTTTTTGATGGAAAAAATACCGCCAAGTTGGCTGAAAAAGTGTTATATGGATTCCGCTCCATTACAAACAATAACAAAACGTTAGTTTCGCGACTTCACCAGTGGTCGTAGAGACACGGATATATCAAGGGAACGTATTGTTTTTATATTACAAGAGCAATTGACTATGAAAAAGCTCTGTTCAAAGTGGGTACCGCAATTGCTTACTGTTGACCAAAAACAAGAGGTGTTGACATTTCTGAGCAGCGTCTGTCCATATTTAAACGTAACAAACCTGAATTTTTGCCTCGATATGTGACAATGGATGAAACATGGATACATCACTTCACTCCGGAATCAAAACGATCGTCATTTGAGTGAACAACAATCGGTTGGAAAGATTATGGCTTCGGTATTTTGGAATGTGCGTGGTGTAGGTGAGTCGATAAATATGACTATCTTGTGAGCAATATTATATATCGTTATTTGGAGAATTTTCAAGCCGAAATTTCACCAAGACAGCGCACGTTGTTACAATTCAGTCAAAACAATGGCAAAACTACATAAAGTGATCTTCGGATTGCTCTCACATCCACCAAATTAGGCTCCCAGCAACTACTGGCTGTTCATAGACCTCAAAAAAATGCTCACCGGTACGAAATTTCGCTCGATTGAAGAGGTTACCGCCGAAACTGATGCCTATTTTGAGGCAAGAGATAAATCGTTCTACAAAAGTGGTATTGAAATATTAGAGCGGCACTGGAATGATTGTGTGGCTCTTGACGGAGATTACGTTGAAGAATAAAGCCAATTTTGAACAAAAAAAACACGTTTTCTTTGTTATACAAGCATCTGATCAAATTGTAGTAACAAATATTTCCTCAATATAAGAATTTCTATATTCGATATTGTAAAAACACTCTTAGCTTACGATTTGTGATTGGAATTCAAGAACTAGGAATATTTTAAGAGTATGAATATTTCTGAACACTGATAGTTCTTGTCTAGTAGTACTTTGAACAACTTCAATGTATCTTTGTTGACCTTATAACTTGAAATGAAGTCCCAGTAAGTTATATTAAAGAATGCTTTGTATAACTACGGAACTATTGCCAATGTAACTTACCTTTTGTTCCTGAGAACTGAGTTGATCCTGGTTAATTGAATGATCTCAATAGAGAACAGTTTAGTAATCCGATTATGACGCAGGTATGAAAACGTTATATCTAAAGATGAATAGTATTTTAGTAAATTTTTCAAAAATTTCATTTCATATAAACTTTTTTCTCTATCAAACATTTTGTTTTTATTACTCTTCGTGAGTCCACAATCTGCCCTATTGGCAATAAGTATTTCTTATAAATGGCATGTAGAAAATCACTTCATTAAGCAATCTTCTGTATAATATATTACCTTAATTAATTATTCTTATTATAAAGCTTATTCTAAAGTCTACATATGTCCAGTAATCAGATCAAGTGGTGTTAAACGTTTTAGTCTACGCACTTCACTATCACGTCGCATATTTAGCTGATTAGCGGTACATTAGGATGCACTGACACTCTTTCGAAGTACTTCACGCAAACACATTGAATTACACTCGTTATAGGTTCTAGAGTTGCATCACTTTATTTGAAATATAGTACGGACTATCAACAATAGCATGTAACACATTATTTTGGAACCGTTGAATGATGGGTATGTTATATTTGCTAGCGGTACCCCATAGTTGGATTTCATATGCCCAAATGGGCTTGACTATAGACTCATACAGCAATACCTTGTTATCTATTGATAACTTGGATTTGCGCCCGATGAGCCAATACATTTGATATAATTTTAGTCCAAGTTGTTTCCGTTTAGAGACCCAATACCAATAGGGAACTACACGCCAGGGAACTAAAAATGTTCGTAACTGAACAAAATATTGACGTCATGATGGTTTCCCAAACACATCTTACGGACAAAAATTATTTGAAAATTCCTAGAAATAAACTTTATCATACAAATTACTCTGATGATAAAGCACATGGAGGTACAGCCAAAATAATTCGAGATGATATAAAGCATTTCGACAAAGGAAAATTCCGCAAAGACTACCTGCAAGCCACCATTATAACCATAGAGGAAGTCCATGGACCATTAACAATGTCTGCAATTCATTGGCCACCCAAACATAACAACAAGGCAGAACAATTTCAAGAATTCTTCAGTACGCTAGGTAATAGATTTATAGCCGGAGGAGATTATAATGCAAAACATTTACAACTGCTAAAAGCAATAAAGATAGATAACTTACAACATATATCTACTAGTGAACCAACATATTGGCTTTCAGACAGAAAGAAAAACCAGATACAATAGATTTCTGTATTACAAAAGATATTGATCCAAAAAAGTGTCAGACAGAATCATGTTTCGACCTGTCTTCTGATCATTCACCAATAATAGTAACAATTTCTTGTCCCCTTCTATGTGCAATAATAGAACTAACTGGGCCTCATTTAGAGAATACTTAGACCGAAACATCTCTCTAAACTTACCGTTACATACTGAAATTGATATAGAAACAGCAGCAATAAATCTTACAAAAAATATACAGGAGGCAGCATATTCCGCGATTCCTAACAGTGAAACATTTCCAAGAAAAAATACACATATATCTATCAAACATAAAATGCAAATTAATCAACAACTGTAATCCAGTTTTTATTAACTCTAATAATCTCCAGATTATTTGTTGAATTACTAGACAAACGTGAAGAATTTCTTTAAATCATTTTTTAAATCTTTTATGATATTAATTGTTGTATAATTTATAATATTATATAATTCGTAAAATTACATAAAAGCACAGGTTTAAAAAAGCAATGATTCAACGACTCATTCCTCGAAAATAGAAAACATTTTTTTTATTACTAGTCGAATCTTAGAATTAATGTACATTTTCAACGCGTCTAACTTAGATCTACTAATGAAGATAACGCTTTTGGGCTTCCGTATCTCAGATACAATCAGCCAGGACCCAACAATTATAAATAACACACACGGTTTTGTGAGCTGGAGAGATTTACGATTCTTTTACCGTTATTCCAACAGATGAAGAATGTCGCATCTGCCAGAGTAAATATTTGAATTAATATTTTGTAATCTTAAACCCCAAAATCTGATGTCGGAATATTGAGTTACACTTAGAAGGTACAGATTTAACAAAACATCCGATCTGATTTATTTCAAATATTTAGAGATCGGGATCATATATATCTGTTTAGGCAAATGTATTTAAAATGTATATAAAATTAATTATGGATTTTCGTTGACGATAATCTCAAACCAATCGTCTACAGAACAATAATTAGGACAATAGGGCAGGCGATGGTTGCTGGTTCGAATCCCAGTCACAACATTAATTCACAAACTTTTAATTTATGTTTGTAATCGTTTATAATTGTCTTGACAAAAATTAGGTCAGCAATCAGGCTGGGTAAGAAAAATTGAAATTATTTGGATTATATATTAAATCTTGTTGTGTTTCCTTGACATTTTAATGCCAAAGTAGTAATATAAATGTAATAATATTTAATTTTTTATATCCATTTGTTTTAACAATCCATAAAAACTTCTAAACATAAAAATAGTGTAATTAGTTTATTCAGTTAAAAGTTATTGTGCTTTAAGTGTTCAATGTCAACTGTTAGTGGCCAGACAAAGAAAAAGTTGATCAAAGACGTAAACATTATTGAATATGTAGAGGTTGATCAATATTTCATCTTGTGACATTTGCACTAAACACGTGAAAGAATTCTGAACCATATATATAAGACAGTATAACAAAAGGAGGTCGAGATATAGAAAAGAAGATACTTGATTACTCCACATGAATTCCCTCTCTGAATTCTTGTGAATACAACACGAAATGGAGCAATTTTAGAAACGATACATAATCTGTTGCACATACATAATTTATGCCCGATATTGGCTAGACTTGCAAAATTAGAAAGTCTAAAAGTTTTAGGAATATATATAAAGTATATAGTGTTGTTGTATCTGCAATAGTTTAGCTTATTATTAACTATCCAAATTAACGAAATCATCAAGGAAAGTTATTAAAATCTCAATTAATGTGTTTACTTATAATATTAAAACACAAACATGAAAACACGCTACATGTTACAAAACGTACAAACACAAAATTAAAATTCTACTTGGATATTCGTGGAAAAAACGTGGAAAATGTTTATTAAAATATCCCATATATATCTGTGGAAGTATATTGGATTCATTAATCTGGATTATGTGGGTTCCAGGGTGGATTTCACGGGATAACAGTTTGTATCCCAATTTATAGTTCTTTGCCATTGTGACTCAAAAAATATTAGGTTTTCAACGCAAAATTAAAGAAAAGTTCAAGAGAAGCAGATAGAAATAATATTTCAACATCAGTTCAACATTTTCAAAAAAAATCATTGAATAACTTAATTTTAGTTTTTCTTTACATTGAACAAATAACTAGTAGTATCTAAAAAATGTCGGTTCCTCCCAAATCTCAATTACGTCACGTGGTCATTTAGAACTCGAGTTTACGGCTTTTAAACACGGCTGTTAGTTAAACTTCAACGAGTTCAATGATAATTAGAGGCAATTAAAGCTTTTATTAGCAGAGGGAGTCAGTTCGAATGGCGGCAACCGAAAGTCATTGGCGTCTTTGGCGATAGATTTTTTTATGGTTATCGTTCGTTACTAACAAACAAATTATTTAATCCATAGGAATTTGTTTTCGAAACTAATATATTATTGGAATTAATTAAATGTTTATTATACAGTGAGCGTATATAAAGTTATAGTAAATAATTTGACGGTTATTAACGAAAATTGGTTTTGGAGTATAATAGTCCGTTGTAATATGATAATATATTTTTTAATATATATGTTATATGTTACTAAATTGCTAGAAAGTTGTTAAGCAACTACAAATAATAAAAAGGGTTTGTTTTTATAGATTTTGCTGGTGAAAATGCGAAGTACCAACTCAAATAACTGTTAAACAATGTAACATTAATGTTTCGATTTGATTGCTTTGATATTTCTCTACATAAAATAATATTTTTGCGTTTAGTATTGTTGAGTTATTCAAAGTACACATTACTTTTTGCTGTTGTTTGATTTTAAGAAATCGGCCGGAGAGGCCCATCAGACCTTTTCAGAAATTATGATGATGCTTCAATAATCGTTCATGCAGAATGGGGATTGTAGCGTTCGCTTTAGTACTGACCTGTTGGATTCACATGCCACCCACACCCATATCAATTTATTTCGGTTTTCTACAAATCGGTTATCCAATGAATCCACCACAAACAGTAATGTTTTCTAGATAAATTATCACTTAGTGAACCTCGTGCATATTTATTCATTCAAGTTCAACAATCAATCCAAGGGAACAACAATTAAACCTACAATTATTGAGACCCTATATATTAGACAAACAAATCTATCTAAAAATGATTTTACATTATTAGCTTTTGCATAGCTTCAGTATTTTCAGTCAGCAATAACTCATTGTGGATTACCTTGACGTCTTACATTCTTGAGGTGGATTCATTTGTAGCTCAAGATTCAGTCAGTTTTTCTCATTCATATTCAAATAAATGAGAGCTTAAATTAAAGGGATATAAATGTAATTGATGTATTTTAATATTTTTTTTATAACATTTTTATTAGATACGCTTAGTACAATCTTAATTTACAATTAATTTATTACTACTTTTCCTATGTACTTGGATTAATTAACAAGCAAGACGAGTGCGAGAAAATACATCAATATGTATTCCTCAATTATAAAATTATAATTATTTATTAATTACTAACTTATAGCTATAGTTTACACTAAATGTATACACTTTATGTTCGCATGGTTTTGTTCGCTTCAATCTCCTGGCATCCTGCGCGCTGTGCAGCAGTTGTGTTGCTTCCACGTGAGTGTGATTTAGTATCTTCTTTCGTGTTTCAAGGCGAGATCTTGGATAACTTTGCAAATCCATTTGATTCCCAGGTTATCGTGCAGTTCTTCGTTGGTTACATAGCGATAGGCATTGGTAATCAATCGAAGAACCTTGTTTTGACAGCGTTGTATGACTAGTTGATTTGAATTTTTACTCAACCCCATATTTGCACCCCATAGGTCCAAATTGGCTTTATAATTGTATTATAGATCAAGCTCCTTGATTTTAGATTAAGTTGAGAGTATCTTCCGACTAGCCAGTAGAGTTGTTTTATTTTGGTTCTAATGTGTTTTGCCTTTTGTCTAACGTGATGTTTCCAACTTAATCTATCGTCAATATGGATTCCAAGGTATTTAGCTGTTTCTGCTTGAGGAATCGGGAATCCATTGAGTGATATAATTAAGATTTTATTATTTCGCGTCAATGTAAAAATAACGTGGACAGATTTGGAGATCAATAAGTTGAATTTTCCAATCTTTCGTCCATTTGTAGATTTTGTTGACTGCCACTTACACTTTTTCTATTGCCCTAGACAGAGATATATCTTTTGCCATAATAATTGTGTCGTCAGCAAACGTTCCAAGTAGTGTTTCTTTTGTTGTTGGAATGTCAGCAGTATAGAGCAGATACAGGAGAGGTCCTAAGACGCTACCTTGTGGAACTCCAACCGAAATAGTTTTAAAAGTCGAGAACGCCATTTTGTGCGATATTCTAAATTTTCTTCCGAATAAATATGACTCCAGCAATTGACAATAGTTACGCGGTAACAATTTGCTCATCTTACAGATTAGTCCCAAATGCCAAACCCGATCAAAAGCTTGTGAGACATCCAGGAATATTGCAGGGCAGTATTTCTCTGTGCACTTGATCGATTGTTGAATGATGGTTACCAAATCTTTAACACGTTTAAATATTAGTTTCTCAAATAGCTTTGATATTGCAGGTAGTAGCTAAATAGGTCTGTAAGATTCGACTTGTTCTGCAGGTTTGTCAGGTTTTTTGAGCATAATTATTTGTGCCACCTTAAAGCATTCCGGGACATGCTTCAGCCTTAAACAGGCATTAAATATATATGTCAACATGATGATTGCTTTTCGTGGCAGTTCTTTCAATAATCCAGGTGAAATGTCATCTATACCAGGTGCCTTTTTAGAATTGAGGTTATCAATTTCAGTGGCAACTTCCAGTGGAGAAATTAGATTTAGATCTACATCGGATATTTTAATATGACCTAATTAATACGTTTTCTATGTTTTCCAATTCAAACATTATGGTTGAGTATTTCCTAAAAATAAGTATCTCTCTTAAGAGGTATAATAAAAAAGTTATCACCCTTATGTTAATCAAAGCTGAGTTTTCCCGACTGTATGCAAATTACCATTTTATTTTAACTAATTACATACAATAAGCCACTAACCCAGTGTTCCACTAACACACGAACTGTGTTCTAACTGAAGTTTGAATAAAAATTAGCAGGTTAACTAGGTCAACAACCCCATAAAGCTGCCCCTGCGGTTTAGCAGTCGCCTGTCACTCTTTACCAACGCCCTGATGATTTATTTATTTTACCGATACAGAATTTCCACCGCCAACGCCATGCAAAGTGTCAACATAACTTCACCGCGTCTCGCATCTCAAGACGTTTTATCCAACGGGGGCGTCTACACTAAACATAGAGAGTATTGAAAGGAATTTCCCATGGACTAGTCGTGGAAAAGTTTGGCTTTTTTTTCGCACCAGAAACTTAAAATATAATAATTATACTAATAATAGTAGTAAAAATAACAATAAAAATAAAAATAAAAATAAATTAAAAGTTTAAATATATTTTTAATAAAAAAATTGAACAGACTTCAAAAAATAAATAAGAAATTCACTAAAAATTGAAAAATAATCATACTTAAATTTTTAACACAATTTTTTTTATGAAATATGTACATTTAGGATAAATGATATGGCTCAGTGAATGGAGGTAAAACGAAATGAAACAGTGATATTTACATTATGTGAACGTTATTTATTGGCAATATAAAAAAATGCAGAAAAAAATAGATTAAATGGATGGCAGCGGTGTTACCTGGAACCATACGATGGTCGGATACTGAATGATCGGAAATATCCTTTAATAACATCCCAGATAAACGTCTCAGGGTTGCCAGCTATTCGTTATTGCGTTCTAGTTGGCGCTGCTGGCACCCCGCCCGTGTTCAACATCTGGGATTATATTTCTGGGTATTTTTGTAGACCGTTATTCCAGGATGTAAAATTCGACATGCCTCAAGGTCGCTACATACATAATAATCCTTTTAATAACTAAATAAAAATACATAAAAAACCTTATTTAATCTATCTGCTACACTTATTTCTAGTCGGTTCAGTTTTTTTGTTAAAAATATTTAATTTTTCTCCATTGAGTGTTAGATATTTACACAATAAATTAGGCAGTTATTTCATTAAGTGTTACAATGGGTAATGTGTAACAAATGGTCTAATTAAACAACAAAAAGTCATTGTCCCTCTCGCGAATCGAACTCGCGACATCCGTTTTGGAGTTAAACGCTTTAACCATTACTTACACCATAGTAGCAGTAGTGTACTATATTTCTACGACGCTATATATATGTTACTATAGTTTGTGTTTAAAAGCGAACTGAATGGCTTTTGTACTGAACGACTTCCGATTTTCTGTCACATCAGCTCAGCGATTATATACACAATTATCTAATTATTATAGACAAAAAATATGCGAAAACATTGTACGTGCCTTTGAAATTTAAACGTTTCCCTTAGTTTCCGTCCCTTCCCCCCAACAGAACTTGGTTTAGTTTAAATGGGACCACCTCAGAAGTGCACTCTTTCGAGTAAAAAATAATTTTGAAAATCGGCCCACAATTGACGGAGAAATCGGCGAACGTACATTAAAAAAAATATATACAGCCGAACATAGAACCGATTTTCAAAATTCTTTTTTTATTCGATAGACGACACATCCGAGGTAGTCCCATTGGAACCAAATCAGTATCTGTTGGGGGATGGGGTAAATCGAGGGAAAATCATAAATTTCACAGGTACGTGACGAAAAGCCGGAAATAGATCAGTGTAAAAGTTTGCTCTTGGCAATTGCTTAAGCCATATCATATGGGACATCGTAGAAACATTATAGGTAACTGTTACTATGGTGTAATGGTTAGATTAGAGACATTGAGCTCACACGCGGATATCAAGATATTCTATACAGGAATAATAAATGTTTTGTTTTGTTGGACTAGGGAGGTCAATATAATTGCAGGCAAAATATTTTTCATTACTACATCTAAATATAATAGAGTTAGTCAATGAAAATATTAAAAAATAAATGGTCTTAAATATAATACATGCATTAACGGCGACATATATTTATGGTAATGCAAAAAAATATAATTGTTGATAGCCGAAAATGAAGGATTCGAAAGTTTTATATTATGTCCATTTTATATTTAATAGTATTTATAAAATGTTTAAGTCAACAATGTACCAATAGGAGATCAATTATAATCTTGAATTATTATTACATTTAATTTCATAGGAAATTTTATCATAGAGATATAAATTGTTTCATTCATGTTCAATGCAAGGGAACTTTAATAAAATTTAAGTTTCCTGGTGGTTATATTGGAACATCATATAAAGGAAGCTGAAATTTCTTATTAATGCATGGTAGATTTCCTTTTATACTTTTTATGTTTTGTGTCTATAAAGACAAGAGGCTTTCTTCTGGCTTTTAACTATCGGGATCGAGATTGATAACGATGGCTGGTTAACGATTTCGGGTGTTTAAAAAGTCGACGACGTCGTAAAATGTAGTGTGGGGCAATTTCTCGAAATACATCTGCGGTTTTTATGGGGAACGACGCTGTTAACACGGCTTTCTGACGTGACACAACAAACATATGTCAACGTGACGAATTGGTGGATAAAGTTTCGAATTTGGAACGTTCAAATGCCGAAAATGATGACTCAAATTATAATAAGCAACGGTATCAGTATCCCTTTAACAATTCTTGGTATGAAATCTAATATTCCACTACTATACAATATGTTTCAGACATGTCATAATATATAAACATATTCGACGAGTGTATATTACTACTTGGTAAAACACTTTCTGAAAAATTAAACTGACATATATATGGTGTAAATATATTATTGAAATACAGTTATAATATTCAATATACTGTGTTTAACTCATTTAAAATTTTCCTTAGTTGTAAAAATTATCTTGATATCTTAAATAAAATACAGTTATTAAATATAGTTCCAATATACTTTTAAAATCCGATAAAGAAATCTGTATTCCAGTCAAGCTATTGGCCAGCCTGCGTAAGAAAAGATACCTTCTGGGATTGCCACTCAGATAAATCCTTTTCGGTAGAAATGATGCTTGGACATACTAGCTGAAATGTATCATATAATAAAAACTAAACAAACCATATCAGTTAATACATCTCAATCTAATTTGAAACCTCTCTCGAGGTATCGAAAGCTTAAATCTTTGTCATCTGTATATCATGTAAACTTAACTAATCCAAGTGGGAATCTTCATTTGGAATTGAAAATTCTTTCTTTGTTGCGCTTTTCAGCTTATTAACTGAATTGCTAAATTTCAATAACAAACCTAAGGTATCATTGGTTTTGAATAATGACGATCTTTCTACTGTAGAGTGCTTAGATAACTATTTCATATAACAAGAATAATTAGTACAATGAACTAAAGAATATCATTAAATCTTATTCATATTTCAGCAACATTATCTCTATGGAGATAATGATGCGAATCAGAGTAACATATAATAAGTCTTCTTTTTAATTTTCATTTAATTTCATTTTATTTTAACAGATTTGACCACCATTTGTTTTACCATTTATAGACCGTGAAAGATATTATAAGTATGATTATCATTATACATGGTGTAAGGTAATCAATGCTATGAGCTTTAGATGATGACAAATGATTTAACACCAACTTGTCAGGAATATTTCATTAATTCATGATTCAATTAAATAATTTATGTATTATAAAATGGTAATGATATAATGATATAATATGATTCTAAACTATAGAAGGAATAGAAGCAGCAAATATTAAATAAGAAAACTTAAAGAAATATAAAAATAAACCTTAAAACATAAAACTCATCATGTTTGATCAGGTTAATAAAAATAGCCATAAAGCTTCTCTAGGTACATTTTGTTGTAAGTCGATTATAATTCGATAAAATATTGATCCAGGCAGGTTCATTATCCAACTAATTAGCAGAGTATCCACTCAGTTAGTTAGTGGAGATAATTATATTGCATCGGTCACTAGAAAAAACCATCAATCATCCCTACAGTTCTATTTATTAATATATCGGTTTCATACCAATATTTCCATATATATTATACATATTAAGATACAGCTAACGAGTTATATTTATTTTTTAATTGAAAAAACTATAATTGGAATATATTCTAAACTAAAGTATAATTAAAAATATTTAGATAACTTGTGTAATTTTAAAATTCCAATTCAAACCACGTACGTTATCGGAAGTCCACTAAAATTCGTTGTTGTGTATTAATTAAAAGTAAATTAATTAGTACAGCAATATTGGCTCATTTGTATGCATTTAAATCAATTAACTGCATTTCAAAAAGGCTTTGGCTTATTTAGAAAGCTTATTGAACCAAAGGAATGTTTCCTATATTGTAATTTATAGTGATTTATATAGTAAAATTTAGTTGAAATATACATAATGTACGAAGTAATATCTAGTATAATAATTTGTAATTAAGTATGTTTTTTTAACAAAAACATATTTATATTTTCACTATTTCATTTTTTAGTTATAAACTTTAAGATTTTCGATTTTATTTCGACAAAACCTACAGATAACCTCAAAAGACGTCCGGTTTTACCCATCCTATTTAGTAGTATGATTGTGATAGTTATCCTTTCACTCAGATTTTACACTGTTGCCTATGGAGAATCATAGACAAAATATATCCATGCCCTGGGGTCAGATAATTTTAGTAAAATATTCAAAAACTATTAATGTCATATTTCAATGGCGAATATTAACCATTTTCCACCTTAATCTATGAAACTTCTTTATGAAAAATCATTTAAGATATTTTGCCACCTCCATAATTTTAGTATTTCTCTTTTCTTTCCCTTTTCTTCAACTTCTTGCTCTCTTTTCTGGGTAGGTATATAAATATAACTATTCTATAGACTTTCTTCTTAATGTTCTCTTTTTCTTACAATGTAAGCATTTATGGAGAAAACACGACTCTGGATTAATGATTGAAAGCAACTATAATGTATTTAAAAAGTTTTTTATTTCTATTGCATTCGATGGATGAGCTTTCGTTCGTATTAAAGTAGAATCTTGAACATAAGACATATTTTATATTTGATAGTGAGATTCTCTCGAACACTGTCAAGGCTGAGAAATTAAATCTTGGAAATACCTAAATGTTTGTGTGTATTGGTATTCGCCATTAATACACCCCATGGCTCAAATGGTTCAAATAAGTAGTTCAAAATGTGTTGAGGTTAATTAAAATCAGTTTCTCAGTTCAATCAGTACTATCAGAATTTTTTTTTTTGCTTATTCTAGGTCTGAATGGTCTTTCGCTGATGCCGTTTCGGGCTCGGAATAGTGAAGTGTTTTGCGGGCGACAGAGACCCTGGATTACGATAGGGATTGTCGCAGTTGGTTATCTACTGAGGTTTGTGGATAGGTAGGGATTTTATCAAGATGTTGTCATGTCCTAAGGCGCCTAGGAAGAACCTTACAATGAGCATTTTCGTGAAACTCTTCACGAATTGGATATGCCTGATTGAGTGTTAATGTTCGTCATAAACCACGATGCATTGGGTAACGCGTGGACTTTTTTGGAGTGGAACTCTTGGAGTAGCTCAAACTGTCTCTCAGAGACGTATCTGTACCACACCTGCGCTCCGAAGAGGCAGACTGAACGGACTAGCATTTTATGCAGAGTCGCTTTCTGAGGGATTGGGAGTTTACTTTATCTGCAGAGGAGTAGTAAGAGTAGACTGTACACACTATTGCCTTTACAGATAGCGTGCTGGATTTGGGTTGACCATTGGAACCTGCGGTCGAACTGAAAACCGAGATAGGATAATTTCTGGAGCCAGGGTATGGGGAATTTATCGATTTGGTGGTGATAAGCGCGGAACTCCTTCTTGCGGTGGAACAGAATAGCATAGTTTTGCTCGGGTTTACCTGCAGAATTTTAATCACAAAATCGCCTGGTTCAGTGGGACTGTAACCGGTGGTAAAGAAATCTGTGTGATCTGCATAAAATGCTGTGTGGGAATGCTTGCGGAGATGGAAATCAGCCATATAAAGGTTCTATTAGAAGTCAGTTCGTAAATATATTCTTTTAACAGTCTGAATACGGACAATTGAGATGTGTCAAAAACTTTCTTACGTATTAAAAAATATATTATTTAAGAATTCTATAATTTTAACATAATATCAATATTCTACGCTTATTACATGTTGCTTACATGAGTTTAAGAGTAATTGGATTGATAGTCTTTTCCTGAACAATTGTCTAACTCGTAAATATCACGTAATTTTCTAAAAACATTCTTCACTGGACGCCTATTTTCATAAAATAGTATAAGAAAATATTTAGGAATTGTGTAAAGTCGCTTAAATATTTGCTTGCCTCATTCTACTTTGTTTAATCTCACTTAAAATCCCAACGGCATCCGTTTTATTGCCATTCAGGTCAGTCTTAACGTGATGTTTAAACACGAGTTTGATTTACGAATCTGTAAAGGCGTTTAACTTGTTAATTATGACGCATAATTCCATTCTGGGAAGCACGTTAGCGTTCATTAGATAATTGCTTCTGTTTTAAAAACAAAAAGATAGAAGATTATTATATGCAAGCTTTTTTCATTGTTTTTAGTTTTCTAATTTATATAAATAAAATATATTTAGAATAAAGGAGAACTCTTGGTAATATACTCTTGGTTTAATTTAATCTTGGTGAAGCAAGCTGTTTCTGAGGAAGATTTTGAAGTTGTCGGGTTGATAAACCGCCAAGAACAGCTGTTTTTTGTTGAGTGAACTTCTGAATTATTATTGCCATAATTTCTAGAGTGGTCAGATGTTCTCTCAGAAAAAAAAGCGCTAAAACGGTACCTATATTTTCGTTGGTATTATTGGTATTAAAGGCATTCGACAATTGCTCAGGCTTCTCCCGATCTATAACTGAAAATCACTGCTAATGCTCGTGTCAGCCTCCAGAGGTTACCAGGGTGTGATGAGTACTAATTCCTGTTATTATTATAGCATTTAGTGGGAGACTTCAAAAAAATTAAATAACAAATCATTTGATATACATGAAAGTGTCAGTATATTGAATACCTAGTTTAACAACAACTCGTTGTTATATAAAATGGATAGGTTATTTGAATGGTAAAAAGGTTATTTTGTGCTATTAATAATAATCGGATCTGGCTTATAAATTAATTTTAAAGGATTTACAGGAGATTCTCATATCGAAAGCTTATAGGTTTCATTTTTCAGTATGTGTCATTCCGTCGAAGTGTGAAAAACATTTTTCAGTGAGCTGAATATGTTCGAATTTGTACCTAGCAAATTATATTTGCGAGAAGTTTCACTTTTCTACCTCAAATTAAAGAAATGAGTCACTGAAGGTAACTGAAAGCTGTATGACCAAAATTTTGACACCGAAGGTAGAGAGTCTTCTGGACAGCCAAACAAATTTGAAAACGAGGATTTGAAGGCATGAAAAAACAGACTGTGTTAGTGTCTCTTAAATCGCTTCGAGTACATTTGTAACCAAATTCATATTGAAGCCTTTCTGACAGGCTTCATTTTTCGGTATGTGTTAGTTCGTCAACGTGGGAACAAAATAAATAGCAGTGCCTTGAGAATTTGTACCGAGTAACTCGAATACGAGCAAATATACAACAATGTTGTTCTTCAGCATGACAACGTCCGACCATCTGCTGCAAAATCAATAAAAACATGCCGCCCCACACCTTGCTCCTTCTGATTACTACTTATTCCGACATATGAGTCGTGACCTGTCAGAGAACCGTTCCACTCCTTATGAAGATACCAAACATTGTGTCGATTCGTGAACAACCTCAAAAGGTACATCCTGAAAGCTGTTGCCTGAAAGATCATAAAATGTAGCTTTGGTTCAGGTATAATTATTGCCATTACTCCATTGTATATTGTACCTGAATATTTGTTGTTTTTCATGCTATCTATCTATATCTAATTTTGTGAGGCTGTGATGACAAAAGTTATGCCATATGTATTATAGAAAATTATCAAGTATTAATGGATACTTGGCGGTTTTGAGGTTTTAAAATAATGTATATTATCATTTGGTTACATTTTAACAAAGATCGGATATCTAAACCACAAAAGCACAACGATGACGAACTGGACGCTGATTTTAAACGTTATATATCCTGCTTTATATGATACCTATATTGAACTTCCCTCCTATCTTACTGCCGTATTTATTAAATATTGACTCTTCTGATATTAATAATAAATATATATTATTATAATGAAGCTTCGTACTTTTACTCGATATTTCGTATAGCTTTCTGAGGCGTTCTTTTTTGGTATTAAAATAATAAAAACACATTTTGTTCCAGACATTTTCAAGCTTTTTTGGATTTTTCGATTTTCTTAATAAAAATTATTATTATTTTACTTAGATTCGATAAAAAATGCATAGAGAAGATTCATATCAAATTTCAAAAAAATAGGTTCAGTAGAAGTTTTCTAAATCTCTAAATAAATTCCTCCTTAATATAATATTTTTATGATATAAGTTTAGAGAACCTGTTTCATTAGAAGGCCTTGGTCATGAGTACCTTTTTTTAGTTGCTCCTAAGTAAAAACATAATTTTTAAAATTATACTGTTTGAACTGAAAATGTTACCAAAGCAACACACCGAACTACTAAAATCGTACACTACAGACAGAATGTTTACAGTTAAACAAGAAGAAGCTTACTCTACAATAAAAGAAGCTTAAGCAGGTGTACTATAAGGAAGTGTACTGGAGCCAATGCTTTAACTACTCTACACTTGTGACATACCACAAATGGAGATTATTACGATGGCTACATTTGCTGATGATACTGCGATTATAGCTGTCGAAGGCAATAGTGAAGAAGCCACATGAAAATTACAACAGGAAAGTGACAATATAAATAATTGGACACAAGCTTGGAAAATAAAAATTAACGAAAGTAAATCTGTGCATGTGCAGTTCACCTACAGTCAGACCGTACAAGCACTAATAACATTAAATAATACTAATCATTCCATATAGCAAAATTTCGCTGCAAGGAACATATAAAGAAGAAAAAAAATAATTGGAATTAAAAAATAAGAAAATATATTGACTAAATGGATGAAAATTACAATTATCAGTAGTTCCATTATGGCGATGTTTTGCAAAGAGTAACATAAAAAATACACATTTTTCAGAACAAAGTCCTGAGAGGTATTGTTGGCGCACCCAAATACTACAGGACTGACTACCTACATCGAGACCTTCAGATACCCATAGTCAGTCAAGAAATTAAGAGAATTACAAGGGGGCATGAGGAAAGACTCCATTCTCATGAGAATATTGAACTATTGCAACTTTTGGACACCACCAGAGCCGGATACAGACTCAAAAGAATGAAACCGTCTGATCTTGTATAATGTTGTGTAGTAAGGTGCATTTAATAAAAAATACAGTAGTATATTTTACATGTATAAAAATTATTTCACCAGAGATTGAGATAGGGCCGATGGGTCCTCCTAGTTATATACCTAGATTTAAGTTTTCATAAAGATATGAAAAAAATCATAACTAATATACTATTTATCATTAGTTCTGGAAACGAAGTCATAATATGACTAAATGATTTTCGAGAATACGAAATTCTAGAAATTGATTTTTTGCTATTACTGTTTATCCACCATTACTACTGCCATAAAATATCCGTGATGATATTTTAAATGAATCAAATGATACAAACAACAAGCGGCAATAATGCACACAATAAAGAAAAAGAAAACGGTCCGACGAGAATGAAAGGAATGTTTTTAGTTTCGTCGTTCGTACCAGCAGTATGGCCGATAAATTTCTTCAGACCGCTGCATACGAATCATCTACCTACAATATGGACGTGATGTCACAGTTTGAAAATAAATTATGTCCCGCGACGTCTTGGTTTCAAAGGCGTTCGAAGAGGAAATATATACGCAATTTATTGCGATAAATTAATATTCCTATCTGTCCTATGATTGTCTTTAATAACAGTTAGATGGTTTTCGATTTCGACACTAACACTTCCTTCCAACATGACGAATATCTATTTTTTTTGGGAACTGTCATAATCATAAGTCTGCTCTAAACTGATGTTTACTTTAATTAGGTTTAACTTTATCACAAATACATTAAGTTGTGCATCAAAAGTTAAAATAAATATGACATATGGGTAAGACTAGATGTCTTCTGGGGTGATTTCTTAGTTGGTCACTCGGCAGTCGGTAGGCTTAATGCCGAGGACCATGGTTCGGAGCCCACGTTAAACTGTAGGCCCAGTCCAGATAAACCGCTAGTGGGTAAAAGGAGACTTTAAAATATATTAAAAAAATATTCTTTAACACTTCTATCAATTATCTTAGTTATTTAATTTATAGACCTAAGTTTTGGGAAGTCAATAAATCATTTAATGATTTTAAATACATTGCTTTAATATAATTTTTGTATAGTAAAAAATAAAGTTCTAATTTTATATGATATGTTTATGATTATAACATAAAAGTTAATAAAAACCATTTATATTTATATTTGATGCTTTAAAGTTGTTGCAGTTCTAAAAATAATTTTACTCACGATACTTTCTTTCACAGTGATGTAATAATTTAAACTTATTAATACTTTGGGGATTATCAAACCTAATGGAAATTAGATGTCATTAAATGCCATTTAAAAATGTTAGTGGGTGTTAGTTCTTGAGATATTTTGCATATATTTTAATATACCGACATCTGTTACTGTAAATAATGTTATATATCAAATATATTTCTTATATTATATTGGAAATATTGTCAAAACAAGTTCTAGTAATATTAACAAATCATTGTTAAGTTATTCTCTTTACTCTAATGTATATCAGTAACTTTGATATGTTTGTGTATATAGAGATAAATTAATTATATTTGTAATTGCACTTTTTGCTTTTTCTTCTTTTTTTCATATAATTAAATTATTGTAAAGTTAAATATTTTTATAAAACGTCCTTGGTATTAATTAATGTTTAACATTTGTTTACTTCGCATTTTCATCAATATATATCGATGATCAAAATAGAGGCAATGAAATAATAGCAGAATAAGTATTTTTTAAGTTATAACAATGTACTTATAATTGTGATACATTTTATCATTGTTTTTGGCTACTGATGACAGGTGAGTAATTTAACAAAGCTTTATATTACAAAACAATACCTAAAAACAGTTTTTTAAATTTCTTTTTTAGTTTTCAAACCTTTTTCATGAGTAATGCTAATAATGTATAATTATAAATCAAGCGGTAGTATGTGCTCTGGTTTATATGAAATTAAATTTTTAGGGAAATAATCAAAAAACACCTTAATATATAGAGCAATGTGTATGTGGGAACAAAATTTTTTCATAATAATAGTTTAATTAATATTAATAAATCAGATCCGAAAGGAACATTCTAATGTTACAGTTAATTTGAAAGTTAGAAATGTTAGATTAAGATTTGTTCTAAAATTAATCAGGAAAAGTATAATTATTTTATAGGGAATACATAATTGATTAATTTTAGATTATTCACTGAATTTTTCCATTACTGTACAGATAATATGTACTGGTATCAAAATGCTACTGGTTTTCAATAAAGTTTTGATGACTATTCATCTAAATATACCGTACTTATCTCATATTATTACACCCTTTTACAATCTTGAGTTATTCTGGCACCTTGAAATATCCAACTTCCAACATTTAAAAAAAATCATATATCGTTTTAAAACAATAATATGTCTTTGAATGAAATTTACAGAATGGGGTCACAGCCCTCGTGGTTTGGAGGCAAGAGGCATGAAGACCCTCGAGAAAGGTATGAAGACCATACTTAATTGTCGGGTGTCGCACTATTGTAAATCATGAGGTGTGATTTATTTCGGAAGCAGAGTAGAACTGGCTTCTATTTGATGAATGTTGATGCCGGAAGAAGTCTCTTTTATGCACCCTTCAGGGGCCGAATTTATGAAGTCGGCGTGCAATGACATTCTGGTTCATTTCCGATGAATTTGTTTTGAACACCTGGAGAATTTTAGGTTTTTTGTAGATGCCGAATGGAGCTACGGAGTTTCATTGACCTGGTAATTGGTTTCTAAGAATAAGCGGTGTGGATGGATAATTAGTTCTTTTATAAATTAAAATAAATTCGATTTTTGTTAAAAAAAATATCCGTTCAATAATAAATAAAGCATTTATTTTATTTAAAAAAGCTCTAGTAGTTATTGGGCGATCATTTTTAAATATTTCATAATTTTTTTCTTTAGGTATATGTTTAACATTTATTTTGTATTTAAGTTTACTGTATATGTTTACTTTTTAGGTTACATTCTATATTAATTATAGCATATTATTTGAAAATAACAATTAATATATTAAAATAGGATAAAACATTTGTGGTGTATTATTCCATTCCATAGAAAAATTCCATTCTTTTTACATATCCACAGAACATTCAAATATAAAAGTAATTCTACTTCGTTTAAAATGAAATTTTTAATTGCATGTTAATAGTATTCAGTATTTTTTTTCCTTTTCTCTATTAAAGTTGGTACGTGAAGCAATATGTACATCTCCGACTCGCTTATTCTATCGTTGGAAAATATAAGCACATATAAAATTAACTGCTCCAAGCAATTATCTTCGTCCTTTCCTCTCTCACCATTTATACAAGAAAGGGTTCGTACATCTTCGTCTGACTTCAGGAATTGAGAAAAACAGTTGAACCATGCATTTGCTAGCTTTTTGACTATAGACTGTTTCGAATATTTTGCGACTATCGACAATTTCGACTGTTTTCAGTCGATAGTTCGCAACGGTAATAATAACTTTCAGTTTTATTGAGTTATTTAGTATATATAAATAATAATCATGGAACGCTGAAAGTTATATTTGCGATATTCATGAATTTTGTTGTTTGAGTTGAATAAATCTGCTGCCTAAGCCGTTTAAACACTTTTAGAAATTTATGGGGATAGTGCTCCGTCATTTCCGAAAAGAACTTTTTGACATCATAGCAACTGATGAATCGTCTCATCTTCTTGCATGATAACGTTAAGCTACACGTTGTAAGAGTTGTGAAGCGTACACTGCTGTGGCTAAAATAGAATGTTCTGTCGCACTTATATACAATTTTTCGAAAAAGTATCATAATATATACACGTATTTAATATAAATACTTGTAGAAGATTTGTGGACTTAAAAATTTTAAAACACCGAATGAGAATAGTATCTTCGTGGGTTACATGTACTCTTAAAATAGCAGAAGTCTAGATATTACACTAATTTCATTAAAGGAAAAAATTTTCTAAAGAAAACTAATTAAAACAAGCGCAATTTATTGTGCGAAGATGCTAATTATTGCAAGCTTTACTGATTAAGGACTCAAGATAAACATAACAAGAACATACATCTCAGCTAGGAATCCAGTCAATAAATTGATGCCAAAACTGGATATCAACTTACAGACGATTCTGCTGCAAAAATTGATCACATGGGGTCTCACGAAATTACAATGGACAAACACAGAAACTGAACAAATAACTTTTCCAGAAAAGACCATATACAAAACAAATAAGATGTTTTTTTGTCATAGTTTAGTTTAGTCATGTTTCAATATAACAATTTAATGTTGAATCATTTTTATCTTTTTAACGATAGCTGGTGTCTTCAATATTACAAGGTTTTGTATATTTTATATTTGTATTTCTTTAGTATATTTTTCATCTGCTCTTTTTTTTTCATCTGTTTTTCGTCTGTTTTAAATCAAGAATTTATTACTTTACCTAATTTGAATTTTTTTTCCTTGGTGCGTATTAATGGGATTCTATTCCATTTTATTTTCTGATTTAATGTTACTAAATTTTCCACATAATTATAATGATATTAAGAATATATTCTAAGTGTAAATGTGAATAGTACTTCATTATAAATTGAGCTTTTTCGGATAATGGGGATATTAATTTCACAATTGTTTTGACAATGTAGTGTATTCATCAGAAATTCGAGATTTACTAATTATAAACGGTTTAAATTACACTGTTTATTGTATTCATGGCTTTTATATATGAGTTACTCGAAAATACACGTCTGATTAATGGCTGTCTGCTGTCCGTTTATAAAATGACCAGATGTTTTATGTTTATTGATTTTTGGCGAAATAATTTCTATAGCGCTATTCTCAGAGTGATATGTGTGAAATATTAAATATTCTCGTCGTTCTCACTTTTGTTGGATATTTTGTTTAAATATTAACATAGTTTAGTGATTGTTTCATAATTATGTTAAGCCTTATGTCATATTTCACACGTCATTCAACTTTTCCGATGACATCAATTTTCTTCGAAATTTGATGGTTAAAACACTAAAATCAAAAATATTGGTTTATACCAGATGTAGCTGAAGGACATTAGTAGCGGTTTTGCGAAAAAAAAAATGGAAAATGTATTTATTTGTATTGGACATTTGATTCAATATATCTTGCACATCTTTCAGGTAATTTATATATGTCATCGCGAAAAATAGTTTGTCCTTGGAGCAAAACCATTCATCGAGCCATTTTCTCACTTTTACCAAATTGGTAAAGAGTGTCTCTGCAGGAGAGTTTGGAAAGTATGCTGGTTGCCATAATATGACCCAGACAAGTGCTTTCAACGCTTCCTTGATCAGTTTTAATAGGTATTTAGGAGACGACGAATTATCGTGCTGTAAAATCACTTTACTGTGTCGTCAGACCCACTATGGATGTTTTCGATTAATACTTGGTTCAAATTGGCCATTTGTTGTCGATAGTTATCACTATTAACAGTTTCACCACGTTTCAACAGTTCGTAAAACATCACTCCACTCTGTTGCCACTAAACACAAAGCATCATCTTACGACCAAAACTATTTGGCCGGCTTTTTCAGGTGAAAAATAAATCCCATTTTCATCAACCGTCACTATTCTATACAGAAAGAACTTCCGAATACCTTCGAATCAGCATTTCACAGGCGTATTTTCGATTTTCCATTTGTCTGTCATTCAATTGATGTGGTATCGCTCTTCCCATCTTTTGGATTTTCCCCATTGCCCATAATCGGTCGCTAGTCGTTTCTTGAGCCACATTTAACGGTTCTGCCATTGATTTTGGGTTAGGGTTGGGTCTTCATCCAATAACTCTTGCAGTTTCGCATCTTCAAGCTGTTTCGGTCTACCAAAACTTTCTTTGTCTTTCACATCGAAATCATCACTTTTGAACTTTCTACTAGCAAACGCTGACCTTCAGCGATTTTTTTGAGTAATTTAGAAAATTGATGCCTGTCGCAAACGCACGTTTTCGGCACGCAACTTGACATTTTCAAGACATAGGTATAAATCTATGAGGGTGTTACTTTCCCAAAAAATAATACATGTATAGCTTTGAATCTTCGTGTTAGTAGCTTTTCAAGATTTCGCTCTAAAACATGGAGTAACTAATATTATATCACAGAAACGTGAAAACAACACAGCTATTGGACAACACGCAGGAAATCAGAAGATTGAAGCGGACCAACCCACATTAATTTATATGGTTTGTAAGTATTTATTCTTAACCTTAGCTTGAGTAGTATAATTTTATTTTATTTTGGGAAATACGTACGGATGTATTCATCCTTCATACCTTGCTTTTGTATTGCCATACAACAAAATAATACTAATGGATGAATTTTATAAAATAAGATTGTATTAAGCATATCTAATGCCAGATATAATTAAGAGCGAAATTAATGAACAAAGTTATTTTTACATCTACAGGTTTATTTTCATTCTGATCAACTCCTTGAGCACCCTAATACCATATTTTTTAATATATGAAATTTATCAATCATTCCATGTACAATTCCATAAGTTGTCGGTTCTCTATATAGCCTTGCTATATACAGTTGGTCATAAATAATACAGCTATTGAGCATACGGCAAAAATTTACGTGCTATTAGAATATCGAAATATCACGGTAACTGACTAGACACGACTGATCGGAATGACAAGTAGATTTTCCGCTAGCTTCCATCCATCCAGTGGATGTACCGTCTTTACCGGATTTTCAAACGTCGGTTATTATATCTTGACGTGTTTGACATTTTTATGCGGCCTAGCCGTGATGCCAGCGCTATTTGAACGCGATTTACTTAACAAGTGCACAATGACGATCCCCGTTGGGGGAGTCGGTATCGGTTCCATATCATTTTCAAGCTGGTACCATCACGACTACGGGCTTTAGTTCTTCTCAGTTTGACTCACGTCATATGGAAATCTACTAGGTAATAACTAAAATTATTCATTCCTTACGATTTAATCACTGTTCAATATCAGTACAATCTTATTTTGTCGTATATTTAGAAAAGATTGATGTCTTCAATCATGTTGTTTAACAAAAATGTATACATAAAAATGTTCAATAATCAATGGGAAATATTATATTTTAGAAACAATTTTATAAAAAAAGATACATAAACAAGTATATCTAAAAAAATTGCGATAAAGTGAAATTATTTGCTGAATATTGATCAAGTACTCTTCATTTTCACTTTCCATCATCACCCGGATGAGATAGGGTAATAGGCTCCGAAGGAAAATTGTCAAAGGAATTTCAATCTCAAGAAGGGTCCAAGTAGTGGTTGTTTGAATGGCAATTCGCAACAACTTTTAATTATATTAACAAATATTGAAACCAATGTGGGCTTACGGTATGAAGATAAGGAGCTGCACAAAGAAATTCAATATCAATATCAACAACATCCCATGGTATACGAGGGTCACTATTTTATTTCGGGAATTGGCACCACTGTTCATGTGAGTCATGTCATGTGAGTCCATATGACGGTTCCATCGTAAAGTTTGACATTTTTCACGGACGCTATTTGTTTATTTTATATTTAGTTGAAAGTTTCGTCTCGGCAAAAAAAATGGAACTGAATCGTGAACACTTTCGTGCGATGATTTTTTACAATTTTCGCATCAATCAACTTTTGGAGGTGAAGCTCCATCAAAAACCACCGTGAGTCGCTGGTTTAGTGAATTCAATTGTGGTCGTTGTTCGCTGTCCGACGAGTTTTGTGAAGGTCGCCCAAAATCGGCTGTTGTACCAGAAAACATCGATGCTGTGTGCGAAATGATTAAGCAAGCTCGTCATGTCACCTTTTGTGCGATTGAGGCATCCCTAAGCATTAGTTCCATCAGCATATATGCGACTTTACATGAACAAGTTTTTACAGTTACAAGTTATGTTCGCGTTGGATCCCACACAATTTGACAATCGCTCAAAAAAAGGTTCATGTCGATTGGTGCAAAGAAATGCTTTAGAAATTTAATCGCGGTGCTTCGAAAGACGTTTATAAATCGTGACAGGTGACGAATCATGGATATATTCGTTTGAGCCTGAAAGTAAGCTGCAGCCGACTGTATGGGTGTTCCAAGATGAACCAAATCCAACAAGAGTTGTTCGCGCACGAAGCACTTCAAAGAAAATGGTGGCCTGTTTCTTCGGGAAAACTGGTTATATTGCAGCAGTGCCTCTAGAGGATCGTAGAACATTAAATTCTGATTCGTACACAACCGTTTGTTTGCCAGAAGTCTTCGGTGAAATAAGGAAAACAAACAAAAGACGCCGGATTGTTCTTCATCATGACATTGCAAGCTCTCACACATCGGCCCAAACAAGAGACTATTTGAGCACTCAAAACATCGAATTGATGGGTCATCCGCCGTACAGCCCTGATTTGGCACCCAATGACTTCTTCTTGTTCCCATCCGTGAAGAATAAACTGCGTGGTCAACGATTTTCATAGCCCGAAGAAGCTACTGAAGCGTTCAAAAATCATGTTTTGAAGATACCTCATTCGGAATGGAATAAAAATGCTTTGAGAATTGGTTTAAGCGTATGCAAAAGTATATCGATCATCGTGGCGAGTACTTTGAAAAACAATAAAAATATATTCGCAGCTTAACAATTGTTTTTTTTCCTCGTCCCGAAATACATCCACAAAGATCTAAGGTACAATCGTCAGCGAAGAAATTAACCGGTTTGTGAAAAAAAAACACCAGATGAGCCGTAACTGTAACTTTTAAACTTAACCATGACCCATGTTGTTTGAAAGTTGGAATTACCAGGTTAGGTTTAGGAGTGAGAGGTTTTTTTTATACATTTTAAAATCTCCTTTTTACCAACGAAGGTTCATCTGGACTGAACTCATTAACGTGGGCTCCGAACCACGGTCCTTAACATTAAACCTACCAATTGCTCAAAGACCAACTTGGAGACCATCCCACAAGACTGTAAGTGGGAAGGTTATTCCTTGTAGGATTTTCCACTATTGCCTATAAAGGCATTTAGAAGTAAATTATAATTACATTTACAAACATAAAGTACATGCATGCAGTCTGCAGCCTTAACTACTGTGCTACCAAGCAGACGAGAGGTTTATTTATTTGGAATTTTTTACCAAGACTTGCCTCTTTGTTAAAGTGGTGCGTCAGAATTCTGATGCATTGTTCCCTGTTTATTTTTCGCGTATTAATTCCCAGACATTAACAGGGTATTCCTGACCAAAAAGATAAAAATTAAGGGACGAATTTGAACCCCAAGTAGCCTATTAAAATAAGTTGAATTGATAGTATGACGTTGACAAGGTTCCAACTTATCGCTTGATGATTTTTAAGTATAAAATCCTAGATATACTTGGTGCTGTAATCTCATTGGTTGAATAACGACTTTATACCTTTCTTACATAAATTATTCCAACAAATAATAATCGTTTTGAATATAAGAAGATAACGAAATTACTCTTTATAAAAATCTGTTTTTAAAACCAAACAGAAACTTTTTGGCTCAACTTTATCATTCAATTTAAAAATAGAAAAACACCCGGTATAAAATTAATTGTTGCAGTATCACTGACTCATACGTTAAACAAAAAGCTTATTCATCTATTTATTTATTAATTACATCTTTTTATTTACATTGCATGATCATAATGGGCTACTATACTCTAACAAACACATATAAACATTAATAATGTGGTCAAACACATCAAGCGATAAATTGTGCCAACCTGCGACACAGTTTTTGTTTCAATGGAGCTCACCACCGTTTTAATTCATCAGAAACGCGACTTAACAAGAAGTTTTGAGACAGTTTTATATACCATCTGGATTATTTTGATTTGTGGGCATCAAAATAGAAACGCATTTAGGCAATCGATATAATTATAATACAGGCGGGCAGAATACGGCGCCAGACGCACTAAAAATAAGAAAGAGTCGTTCATTAACCTAGCGATGATGAGCCTTTTAAAAAAATGATTTGGTATCGGGTAAGCGTATTATGAAAATTGTCCATCTGTTCCCTTTTTATGGCTCATTATCTTGAGGAATGGTAAAATATATTAGTGGATGTTATATAAGAAAATAAAACTAAATAGTTGCATCATTTATTTGGTTATAAAACTGAAAAATAGGACCATTAATTTGTCTGATTTATATATCTTTTTATTGTTAACGATCTGCATTAAATAACACATCAGTTCCAAGCCTAACTTTAACTTTATTCAGCAAGATACTCTTCTTAAAGAGTGCTAAATTCTGCCTAGTGCTCGTCAATTTTTTTTGAGAAAGTTTTCGATGAACCATTTGTCATTGCTTTTAATATAGGCTTAAACTTCAGTTGTCAGGAATTAATTCAGCAATAATTTTATTTGAGCCAAACTTCGTTTTCTTATTAATTATTTTTTGAAGTTCTCAAAATAATCAAAACTCACTGGATGTCAGATCTGTTCTATAAGATGGTTAACAAAACGATACAAAGGGCAAAACCGTTCGACGTCAACTTGTTTTTCACGAAAGCTACTTTTCTAAAATCCTGTAACCGTAATTGTAACTTAAACTGAATTACAGATTGTTGTGGAATTTTGATCCATGTTGTTTGAAAATTAGAAGTAGGAGGTTAGGTTTAGGAGTGAGAGGTTTTGCATTGATATATTTTAAAGTCTCCTTTTTTACCAACGAGATTTTATCTGGACTGGACCTACTGTTTAACGTAAACTCGGAACCACGGTCCTCATTATTAAGCTTACCGACTGGCCAGTGACCAACTTAGAAACCATCCCAGAAGACATCCGATCTTACCCAGCCTGGTTACTTGCGAGGCTGGGTTGGTTATTCCTTGTCGGATTTCTCACTGTTATTTATAAAGACAGTTTATATTTACAGTTACAATCAGCAGGAATCGAATCCACGATTATCCTGTCGCTTTAACCATTGCGCTACCAAGCCGGCGAGAGGTTTATTTATTTGGAATTGTTATAGTGGTGCTTCAGAATTTTTGTGCACAATTCCTTGTTTATTTTTCGCGTTACTATGTGACGTTGCCAATTTACAAGCCACTGAGTGGTAGAATCCAATCAGTTGAATGTCGTTATTTTAATTTTGGCGCTGAGACTAGTGATATTTCTCGTATTGCTGTCTTATTTATATCTGACATAAAGCAATTACTTATATTCTTTGGTTTCTGATTGTGTGTTATTCTCAATTTATCATTGTTATATATATTAATTTACCATATTATAGGTTACGAAGTCTATTGATTAGAATTTGCCTTTTGTACTTTTTTGCATACAGAGTTAAGTAACATTTTGTTATTTGGTCTTGTACCGTTCAAATTTTAGTTGTAAATAGTAAACAATAATGGATAAGTAATTTATTTGTGAATATTCCCAAACTATCAACATTTGGAGTAATTTGATCTAGGTTAAAATTCAATTCATCTATTTAATTATATATTTCAATTTTTAAAATTAATACTATAGTAAAGTAATTATATTTTAGACAAAATTAAGCCTGTGAAAGTAAAATTTCAGAGAAATATCACTCGATGCATTTTGTGTGAATGAGAAAATCAGACGAGAAACATTAAAATTTGGACCGATTGAAGATTCTGAAATGCGAGAAGGTAGTATTGAAAGAATTATAGGGTTTCAGGTAGTTATCCTTTGGCAAAAATGTTAGCACATCAGATATGCTTGTCATCCATTGGGTATTCATAAGATTATATATATTCTTATATATTATAATATATATATTTCATAATATAATATATATATATATATATATATATATATATATATATATATATATATATTCATATTATATTATGAAATATCATTTTCGGAATGACATAAAACTACCAGAAACTGAAAGATAAAAAAATGCAGGACATCAAAATAACTATTATAGGTAAGTTATTTCAATTTAAGGGGTATTCTACTCTAAAGACTTGAAACAATTCATTTTTGTTCATATTTTCAAAGGTTAAGAATATACCTTTAAGTGAATTTTTCAAAATCTTAATTTATTTCAGAGATATTGCTGTATATAGTGTTCCGATAACCATAACGATTTTTAAACTGTTAATCTTTAAAAGTATGAAAAAATCATGTTTTTAATATTTCTAAACTAAAGTACACCCTAAAAGTCAGATAGAAATATGACTACAGCCAAATTGAATATTTCAGTTTGTTATATTATTAAATAAATTTTGATATTGATAAATAAATTATGGTTGTTATCGTATATATTGTTTTATTTTCTTTTTTCCCTATAATTACAATATTTTAAAATTATTAAAATGTTTATACAATGTACTGATATTATTTTTAGTATATTGTAGCAATGATATTTTTATAAATAAACTTAATAACATTTTACTTGAATTTAAAGGGTAATTTGAAATTTGTGTAGTTAATATAGTTTTAGTATATTTTTTAAATATACAAACATTTTACAAGAATTGAAAACACGGAGTGCATGCTTTTGATTACAATCTTGTTGCTTTTGTACTCACTTAATTTTCTTGACATGCTTATTAAAAAAAAGTTTGGTATCAGGGTATTCCCCAGCTAGGTATTCCCCGATTAGAGTGACTATTGTATGGGACGATATATTAGTATTATTCATATCTACAATCGTGAATCATTGAAAAAGTGAGTGCTTGTAGTTTTTATCGAATAAACCTCAATACCAAAGAGAATGTTCTTAGTCATGTATTAGTTACGTATAAATTAATTTTCAATCAGAAACAAATAAAACCTTGAACTTGCCTAAAGAAGGTAACCTAAGATATGCCACCTGAAATATATCCGACGAAGAATGAAAAAAATCTTTAAATAAACTTAATACCCCAGATAAATAACTGAATGGTATACAAGAGATTGAAAGCGCCCCGTTGGTAGACCTCCAACAACGCGTCGCATATTACGGCGATGTAGATAATTCTTTTAAATCGCCTAAAAATTCAAAGATAATCTTACAATATCTTATGTATTGGTTTTATTCCAATTTCTAGTTGAAATATGTTTGTTTATTCATTAATTTTGACAAAGCAAGCTGTGTGTTCAGTGGGCCCAATCTGACAATGGAATGACACATTCGACAGTATGATTTTAAGAGGGATTAAAAGAAAACTTCTTCGTTGATTGTGTCCGAATTTATAAAACAATAAATTCATCAGTCATATAAAATTTTGGTCCGAAACTACGGAATGCAAATATTCATTACTTATTTACAGAAGACATAAATAATTTCCATATTCTTCTACTTTAGGCTACTAGATTTAGGCTACTAATGCATTTTTTATTATTCTTAGAAGTTTCACAATCTGACCAGAGGGCAATAGGAATTTGTTATGTTTATATTATATATATCGCAAGTTTAAAATCATTTGATTAAGTAATTTCCTGTATAAAATACTATTTTAATTAATTAGTCTTATTCTAAAGTCGCCAATAATCAGATTGGATGGTGTTTGACGTTTTAGTCTACGCAATTCTTCTACTTGTTATCTAATAATAACTTGGATTTGCGACCGATATGCCGATACATTTGGTAAAGTTTAAGTCCAAGTTATTTTCGTTTGGAGAGTATGTGTTTCTTCCAAGTTAGGTATCGATCTAGGTGCATACCAATATATTTAGCACCATTTGCTTGCGAGAGTTGACAATTATTGATAGACTAGTGGACATGTTGTTCTACAAGGCGTGAATGTTATATGACAGGATTGTGTTTCGTATCTTTTCAGCCACATTGGTATTTCATTTAGGTGTGTTTGTAGGTTAATTGATGCTATGACCGGATCTTTATGAGAGGCTAAGACTGCCGTGTTATCTGTGTTTGTTGTCATAGTGGTTATTTTTGTTGTATAGTTCTGGACCCAATACACTACATTACGAAACTCCTGAATATATTGCATGTAATTTGATACGTTCTTCGCCTTGCTTTGCAGTGAAATGACGATCTGTGAGGTAAGATTTTAATAGCTCCTAATCCGGATGAGGGAGAAGTTTAATGGAACCTTACTACAGGGTGTTTAAAAGGTAACTATATAGAATTAAATTTTAGATATAAAACAAGATCTATATATCATTTTTTTGACTAGAGCAGTGAAATTTAAGCAATTTTATTAGAAAGAATCTACTGTCAACAGGATTGATCATCAGGAAGACAAAGTGGTGGAAAACACTGGCCTTGTCTTCCACCACAATTCCAACATTAAACCATATGTATTTATTTTTAAGGAATCAAATAGTTGAGAGAGGTTTGTAGAAGTTTTTATGTTGTCACCGTATAGGTCGGATCTTGACCCATTCGACTAGCATTTGCTCCGGTCTCTACAAAACCTTCTGAATGGCTTGTACAGCGAAAAATGATGGTTTTAACAGAAAACTGTTAACAACTTATCGATGAAGACGAAACATGTGTCATAAATATATCACTTATAATAATGTATTAATTAGTTTAGAAAGTTGAAGAATTATTCCCCAGCCAATTGATTTATCTGTTTCCTGTACTTGTTCTGGACAGAACAAGATTCACACAATACGTATTCATAAATTGAATATATTTTCATCTTTGGAACACAAATCATCATCGTATATAATTCATTAAAAGATAATAAACAACAGTTTACGTCTACAATATTAATTGCGGTTGTGGGAGCTTCCGTATTAATTATTTTACATTCCTATCGGTGATAGGGATCTTGAGATGTGACGTCTCTCAGATAGAGATGCTATATTTAAAGCCTCCGGCATTAATTCATGTTAACCGAAGAGTACAATGTTTATGTAGCGCGTGAATATAAAATGTGTCGTTTAAGAACACTTGTTGGTATCGAAATAACGATATATCTGTCAAGCGCCAATATAAACTTTATCGCCTACTGTTTACAAGCAAGTGAATGGGAGACAGTTGTTCCTGGATGGAAGATGGAATGCGCTTGTTGACATAATAAAAGATCAGTGTCTAAGAAAACATAAATATATACATTTAAAACAATATTTCAAAATTAATAATTACTAGTAAGTATAATGATGTAAATAATATTCTCAAATAAAAAGTATTTTTATTAATTCATAAAACGGAGGTTAACTAGAGTCATTCGTAAAAACAACAGTTAATGCGTTCTAGTCAAAAAAGTAGTTAAAATTATTAATAATGCCATTCAGCTTGTTTTATTTAATATTTCATAATGTTCCAATTAACGTAAATTAATTGGTTTTATTGGCATGCTAGTGCTAGCAATAATTAAAATTAGGTAATAATAAATTTAATTAAGATTTAATTATTAAATTGTTGGTTAAAATATATTTAATGAAAAAAAATTGATTTTTCAAATTTTTTTTCAAAGCAAATTCATTCTTTTATCCCAAACTTTATCTTATCATCATCATAAGAAACGTTAGGAATCTTCATCTCAATATAAGAAAGGTCAGGTAGCCTTCAGGTCAGGTCTGAAAGGAATAATGTTTGGGGTAAGTTATATGGCTTGGTGAATGGAGGTCAAATGAAATGAAACAGTGGTGTTTACATTATGTGACCGTTATTTATTGGCAATATAAGAAAATGTAGAAAATACAAAATAGATAAAACGGATGGCAGCGGTGTTACCTGGTGACGAGGCTTGGGCAGTCGATGGTGGCACGTCTAAACCAAACGGTGGTCGGTTACTGAATGATCGAAATACCCTTCAGTACCATCTCAGATAAACGTCTCGGGGTTGCCAGCTATTCGTTATCGTGTTCTAGTTGTCGCTTTTAGGAAGACAAACAATATCATTCCAGATGAGCAAATTGGGTTCCGGGCCAAATACTCAGCCGTTCATTAGGTCCATCGGCTGACCGCAAAGATCAACTGTGCTTTTAACCGACGTGAAAGACTTGGAGTGGTCTTCTTGGACCTAACCAAAGCCTTTGACAAGGTTTGGCACGAAGGCTTAGTGGCGAAATGCATCCGGTTAGGTCTACCTGATGACCTAACAGCTCTTATCAAATCATTTTTGTCAGGACGATCGTTCCAGGTGAAGATTAAAGATATTCTCTCTAGCCGGAAAACCATCGACGCAGGACTTCCACAAGGCTCCCCCCTGGCACCCGCTCTATTTAATATTTTTCTTTCAGATATCCCTCTAGGAGACCACAAGTTGAGGCTGCTTTTTACGCAGACGACAATGCTTACTTTACTTCTTCAAGAGTAGCACCGCACATCCGAAGCAGACTCCAAAAACAACTCGATGAGACGGTCCAGTGGTTACATTTCTGGAGGTTGCAGGTCGACCCACAGAAAACCCAGGCCATGTTCTTCCACAAGCAGCATTTTGCACCGAGCATTTCGCGTCTTGAAATGGAGAACGCCGAAATCCCATGGTCAGAAGAAGCCACCTATCTCGGTCTTGTCTTCGATCGCAAATTTAGGTGGAATTCCCACATTCAAAAGTCCCTCCATAAAGGTCAAGGTATTGTTAATTTGCTGTTCCCGCTTATCAACCGGGCCAGCAGGCTTCCTCTCTCTATAAAATCACTCCTGTACAAGATGCTGGTCCGATCAGTGGTTCTATACGGCTCCAGTGTCTATCTAAAATACGTCTCACCCACCCAGGTGGAACGTCTTCAAGTTTTTCAAAACAACATTCTCAGGAGAATAATCAATGTCCCCTGGTTCGCCAGGAACAATCAAATTCATAGAAAAATAGACGTCCCCCAAGTTCACGATTTTATATGCGAGGTTTACTCGAGATATTTCTCCACTCTTCATCTCTCGGACAATAGAGGTCTAGTTGTCGCTGCTCACACTCCGCCCGTGTTCAACATCTGGAATTATATATCTGGGTACTTTGTTGACCGTTATTCCACGATGTAAAATTCGATATGCCTCAAAGTCGCTACAAATGTATAAGCTTCATGACGACGTCAGTTCGTTATGCTGCACTGTATGCTAGATCCTAGATGTTTTGTTTCTCCTGTGACCTATAGTAATCGAACCTGCGAATATTGAAGGATTATCCTTTTTCAACGATTTACCATGTTTTATTCTGTGTAAACAGTAAATGAAAAAAAAATTGGAAAAATTAGTTTATATACTTATATCTCCAAACAGTTGCAATTTGCAAGAAGTTACAAAATATTTTGGTAGTAATTATGTAATATATTATGAGTGCTGTCATAATTATATATTCTAGGTCCATATCGGTTTGAGAATGCGTTTAAACTATTTTGTTACTATACATATTTGTTATATATGTTTTGGGTTTTGTATTCATCTCGAATTTTTTAAAGTGGACCAAATGTCTTTAATATTTAATAAAGTGAAAGTATTTTGGTAAAGTAACAAAATATCATTAATTATGTTAATTAAACTGTAGTGTGAACCTCCAGAGCTCTAGTGTTATCTTGTGGTATTTTATTTTAGCTCAATTTTCCGCTTGGATGCAATACCAAAGTGATTTTCAATCTTCGAAGTTTTAAATAGATTTCTTGATTGGTCTTTTAAAAAGTAAATAGGTAACAACTATTATATCATTTTATATTAATTTTAATTTAATTTAAAAATTATAGTTATTGTATTATTAAGTGCAAGTGACCTAGAGACAGGAAAATACAACTTAAGGAGGAGAAATGATAGAAATCTAATTATATCACTTGAGGGATGTCCGATTCCTCAAATAGAATCAACTAAGTACTTCGGCATCCATCTCGATGGTAGATTAAATTGGAACCATTTGGAAGGAAGTTTTCCAAGATTTTGACTTAAAATATCTAACAAAGTTAATAAATTAGAGCAATGAGGAAGCAATACAGCTACTGGACAACACACAGGAAATCAGAAACTTGAAGCGAATCAAATCACACGTGTATGTGTATAAATATCGCTCTTAACCTTAGCTTAAGTAGTATAGTTTTATTTTAATATGGGAAATACATACTGATGGTATCATACCGCAAGTACAACAGAACAGTAGTAATAAATTAATAAGTAAATTCAAATCATACTAAGGATATCTAATGTAAGATTAATTAAAAAACATATTTTATTAAAAAAATTGAGGAACAAAGGAATATTGGCTCCCTAAGAAAGATAATCACTGTATTATTTACGCCGCACTATTTTTTGTTGCAGTTTTAGCGGTATTATTGGTTCGATGAATGGAGGTAAGACGAAATAAAACTATGGTGGTTATATTGTGTGACCGTTATGGCATATGGCAGTGCGGTCTTACCTGAAGATAAGGCTTGGCCAGTCGATGGTGGCGCGTCTGAAGTGCGTGATGGTCAGTGACTGAATTAGCCAAAGTAACTACGTTGGACGTAGCTGCTGGTACCCCGCATGTATTCAATATCTGGGATAATATTTTCTGGGTATTTTGAAGGCCTCTATTGTAACATTTGATATGCCTCAAATTTGCTACACAGTGATATGATTCCTTTATATCAGGTACAATATAGATAATAAGATAATTATCAGACCTAAAAGTATTTTTCTATGGCTTTATTTTATGTGTCAACGTTATGAAATACATACGCATGAGTATCAATAATGGAACGATTATTTAAATGTCTACACAACACAATAGTTAAAGCGAAACTGAGTTAAACGTCACATAATCCAGATGGCGCGGAATCAAAATGGTAGCGGGACTTTTCACCACCGTATATAAAATCATTTTATGTGTACTTGTTGCAAAGTATATTGATTTTTGTGTGTTAAAATAAAATAGGCTTCTTCAATTAATCACGAATCATTCCATTTATTATCGGTATTTCTAAATTTTAGACCAAAATTTTGATGGATTTTGACATTTGCGCAGTAATAATTTTCATTCTTATAAATCTATGAATAATTTCATCTATAAACAATAATCTATAGTTTATTTAGATGAACAATTATGAATACAAAGGATATAAGGAATATTACTTAACCGAGGGACATATGATTAATTCCTCGTCAATATTTCCAATTTAGATCGTAATTTGTCCGCAACGGTTGCAATCGGCTTTCTATTCATCGTCGACGGTCGATAAATCAATCAATCAATCAACGCCGCGTCTCGATCGCCGACCATTGTTTTCGATCTTCATTCCCCCGACGTTAGTCATGGATATCTCGCCGTGGAATGCAACCCGACCCGTAAGAAGTGGATTACGATACGTCATACCACCCTAGTTCGTGGGATTTTATCGTCGCCTGGCCCTGGGCAGACTCCTCACGCATTATAATAGGTCAATTAGCATTTGAGACGAGCTCGAGTGGCCAAGAGAACACGTCGATGTATTCAGAATAGGTATTACGTGTAATGATCGATAATGATAGTTATAATCTCTAAATGGGGGCCCTTTAGTTAAATTATGCAATTCTTCTTTTTTACCATCGGTTGGTGTATAAGATTTATTTATAATAGGATAATAAAGGTTTAAGCAATAATAGATTAAGTTCTGAAAATAACAAAAAAATCGATTTCTTCAAATCTCTTAAATGGAATATCCCATAAAACATGCAATTCTTCTTGTTTGATCACTAAAATATTTGATATAAAGATAAAGGTATACACTTATAAACCAAATAAGTTCGCGTTGCTTGGTTCGCTTCAATCTTCTGATTTCCTGCGTGGTTTCCAGCAGCTGTCTTGCTTGCACGTTGTTATGATTTAATAACCGTATTTCATGTTTTATGGCGAACTCTTAGATCACTTCGCATATTCATTTGATTTTGATGTCATCGTGCGTTTCTCCATTGGTTACTTAGCGGTAGACATTGGTAATAAATCCCAGACCATTGTTTTGAGTTCGTTGTATTGCTACCAAGTTTGATCTTTTAGCGCATATTTGCACTCCGTTGGTCCAAATTGGCTTTTTGATTGACTGATAAACCAATCTTTTTGATTTTACATTAAGTTGTTCCATGTATTGTTTCTTTTGCAGTTAGGATATCACCAGTACAGAGCAGATACAATAGTAATCCCTGTGGAACTCCAGCCGAAATTGGTTTAAGTGTTAAGAATGACCCTTCATGCAAGTATGTAAGATTTATTTATAATAGAACAATAAAAGTTTGAGCAATAATATGTTAAGCTTTGAAAATATGTTATGAACTCGGATTATTTAAATTTCTAAATTAGAATATCCTCTTAAAATACGCAATTCTTCTTTTTTGTCAGCATTTGTTGTATAATATTTATTGATAATAAAGCATTAAATGGTTAAGCAGTAATAGGTTAAGCTTTGAATTTCCAAATTAGAATATCCCCTTAAAATATGCAATTCTTCTTCTTTATTATCAATTGTTGTATAAGATTTATTTATAGTAGAGCACTAAATGTATAAGCAGTGGTTGGTTAAGTTTTGAAAATATGAAAAGAGCGGTTTCTTCAAATTTCTAAACTAAAATATCTTCTTAAAATATTCAATTATTTTTTTATCAATCGTTATATAAGATCTATTTTCAATAGAGCAATACTCACTTTGGCGGAAGATATATTAAAATTGAAACGATACAGAGAAGATTAGCATGGTCCGTGTGCTAAGATAACACACAAAAATCGTGAAGTGTTCCACTTTTTTTATTGGAAATAGTCTTAAACTGACTATACCCCTGTCTTTATCCCTAATAATAAAATAGCTCCATAGGCTCTATCAAACATTGAAATTAGTCTATATATGGAAAGATTCTCCAAGAGTGAGATCAACTCGCATAGCATTCGTAACTTTTTGCACACATAAGGATAGAAAAATAATGGATCATCGCTTCATATTTACTGATGGTTCCAATTGAGATTATTATTACGTTTATGGATCGACATTTATGAAACACTTTAGCCCACCCATAGTGACTGGTATTCTGACTGATTTGCCATTTGTAAGGATTTAGAATTCGTTCGAAAAGGAAACTAAAAATTTTATGTTAATACCATAGATTCCATGAGCTCCATCAAGAATCTGAGTTTCACACAATCCAAACGTCCTCTCGACGAATGTGGAATATTTAAATATTGTGCTTTTATTTTTGGTAAAATCTTTGTAGTCCCACTTCTAAAAATTATTTCTAATAGTCCGTTTATAGAATATTATTCTTATAAATTAATATTTTTGTGATTCTTTGTTACAGTAATCTAGTCTATTAAGATTATACTAAGCATATCTAATGTAAGATATGATACAGACAAAACATCCAGCTAATTCATCATTTTAAGCGCTTACACTTATTATAGTAATGAATGGATTGAAATTAAATATTTTCTGTAAACGAGAGATATGAAAGAAATTAAAAATTCTAAATATCCTTCAGAACTCCACCATTAACGGTAGAACGATCTTAATACAAATTTATGGTTATTTAATGAAAACTAATTTTAGATAGCCGATTTGTTTGATCTTGGCCAATTTCCAGATTGCACAACACGTGGTTATCAACCTTGTCTCTTATTCGGCCATCAAACAAACCATTAAAAGTTATTAGATCGTCGAAAAATAAATCGTTCTATTTAAAATCGAAATATTCCCGGCCGGGGATCGTGAAAAGGCGGACGGGCGATCTGGATACCTGCGAAGTAAAATCTTTCGATTGTTTATGCCCGATCGGTGTTTTGATAAGTCGAACGAAAATAATTTAAGAGCTGTTTTATTGCCCGTTGTGCGGCCTCGATCAGCTGCAAAATTTTACAAATTCCGAATAATAATACGAATAAACGTGTTATAATTAAACCGGGATTTATATTTAAGAAACAAGGATTTCTTCATTTGGATCGGCATTGATTCAAATGAAGCTATTTTAGAATGAGAATACTTCTGAATTCGTTTAGTAATTTGTTTGTATAAATTGGTGGAAAACATATTTACTAGTAAAAATATCGAGTTTTAATTGATATATAACAATTTTAAAGAATTAAACATAATAAATTGTTCAATAACTTTTATCCTTCGCAATATTATGGCTTACAAATAATTTTAATTACTGGTGATTATTACTAGCTTTGTGATAGAAACTCGACCACAAGTTATTAAGTTTGAGTTTCTTTCATAACAGAGTAGATAGTATAATTTAAAAATGATATGTTACTAAAACTTGTTTTCACAGTATTTTCATAATAATAGTAACATTTATTAAAATAATAAATGTCTCTACATTAAAAATATAAAAATAACTATCACAGGAACTAACATTAACTTTTTGAAATGGTCTTTAATTAAATTTAACTCCCATTAAGGTTCAATAATCAACAAAGTGCTGATAAGTTTGAATTGCTAACACCACTAAACTATGTAATAAAAATATTATAAGTATAAGTATACATCATCTTTCTTTGCACGATATTTAATGAAATAATACATGGTTGTACAGAACCATACATGTAAAACAGAGAATATATGAATAAAACAATTTTATATGAAAACAATTAGGTAATTTATATTTTACAATTTAGAAATCTATGTGAACGAAATGTTTTTACGATAATTAAATTAATTATGGATCAACTTAGGTCTAAACTTAGGTCTATAAAATAAATAATTAAAATAATTGATATAAAAACCAAAGAATAAAATATACAGTCCCATATCTTATAACATTAATAGTTAAACACCTTAATATTTATTATTGCTTTAAAATGTTTACAGATTTACTGTTAATAATTCATAAATTCTTTTATTTGTCTTATGTGTTCCATCTATGCCAAATATATAGCTAGTTTCACTTTAACTGCTACATATTTTCATTATTTCATTTATATAGACAGAATCTAATGATGGTGTGTATTTAGGCTGATGGAATGAATAATTTCTTTACCTAAATTTTTAAATAAAATTGCATCAATCTTTACTTATTTATTCTACTCTTCGATTTTACCCCTGTAGATCATCATTATTTTGCCTTCTATGGCTTTCAAATCTAGTGCTTTCTACTTTGTCTTATGTCCCACGTGAGAGCTAACAACTCACCAACAAATGCATAATTAAAAATCTATTAAGCTATTTTATAATAGTTAATATTTTAATTCTTGATACACCAATTAACGTATTTTTACCTGGAATATTCGGCTAATTCTTTATTAAGAAAGCATTAGCTTTTTTAGCAGAAATGTATTAAAGAAATAAGTCTTGCAATTCATTGTCTTCGAACTTCAATCAAAATCACTATTTTAAATATTTGAATCCGAAACAGGAAATGACGGAGCAGCATCATCATACATTTCCAAAAGTTTTTGATGGGCTTCGGCTGTATATTCCTTGAAATCAAACAACAAAATTAACGTTAAAAAATACAATTTTGAGCATTCCATTATTAGTTTCTGTATATACTGAATAACTCAATAATACTAAATGGAAAACTACCAATTTATGTTTAACGTTGAGTAATGTTAACCAAAACCTAAAATTTAACAGAATATCCAGCCCTGTCATGCTAGTGACCGAGCTGGACAAGACTGGAGGATATTTTCTCATTGGCCAGAGCTCATGTTAATTAGTAGGTTCAGTGTAAATAATAATAAATGTTCAGCTAAGACACACATTTAACTCTAAATAAATGGTCTTGTCGAGAAACACTTGTCTGTATTGGTCGATTGCTGATCGAAAACTGTGATAAAATATTTAAATTTAAATTTCATATTATGCATACGAATTAGCTAAACCAAAAATATCCCACTAAATAGAGAAAATTAACTATAAACATTCTTTAAGGAATACTTTCTGCATATTTTTCACTCATTGCGTGATACAATGTTTCATATTACTTAATTTACGTAACCGGTTTTAAATAAATATTGTTGGCATCTCGACAAAAATGCATTTTTTCCCTGGCATTTCTTCGATGCAAAACCATTTATTAATGTACGCCAATCCGTTTGCTCGGTAACTTTTTTAAAATAGCATCAAACATATTTTTCATATTGATACGCGCTTACTTTGTACCGGTGTATTTTTGGCTTCAGGAAAAACTATTCGAAAACGTTTATTTTATTCGGCAATATTTACGATTACTGCCTAAAAATAACAGCATTAAATTATAACGACCTTAAAAAAATTCAGCAATCTTGTTATTGTCGAAAACTAGCGCGTTATTTTATATATTCTATTCGACCGAATCAAGAATGTTGAAATATGAATGTATATAGATTAAGTTAAAATGATCTAGAATAAACATTATCATTCTCGCCTGCTTATCGGCAGGTGTTTGGACATGTTTGTTGGTACTATGGTTGTCAGATTGCATCTGATATAATGCTATTTTGAAAATGTTTACTAAATTTTGGTTCCGACAAAGAAACATTTTTTTCTTGGAAAATAGTTCGCTTCACTGATGAATTGTGCGGATAGACGTTGTATTATCAACTTCCACATCCCTGTTGCCGATAAAATAAAGTACTGTAAGAATTAACGACTTGCATCTGATAGTGGTAACAGCGCTGCCAGTAACTGATAGATCAGTTTTTGTATCTGCAATTGTTTAAGATTATTGCTGATACAAATTTCAGTGTTACAAAGAAATATATTTATGCTATAATACCTTGAAAGTGGACATGAAATTGTTCATTACAATACGCATTACGCAAAATGACGTTGGCCAAGAAATGACTAGAATAATTTTTTATGTCAGGAAATTAATATAAAAAATATAAACCATTATATTCATCGCTGTAACAGGTCAATTGATGAGTCGACGGTCTACCATAGTAAAAAATATTTTTTTTGCCAAAATTAGTTTTTTTTATTCAACATAATTCTCTTCAAGGGTGATACACTGATTATAGCGACCCTCCAACTTTCCGATACCATTTTTGTAATACGATTTGTCCGTTGCTTCAAAATATTCCTCAGTTTCGGCGATCACCTCGTTCGAAGAGAATTTCTTCCCAGCGATACTCTCTTTTGAGATCTGAGAACGGGAAATAGTCGCTGGGGGTCACATCTGGAGAATACCGTGGATGAGGAAGCAACTCGAAGCCCAATTCATGGATTTTTGCCATCGTTTTCACTGACTTGGGATACGGTGCATTGTCTTGGTGAAGCAGCACTTTTTTTCTTCAAATTCGGCCGTTTTTCGGCGAATTAGTCCTTAAAACGGTTCAATAACGCTATGTAATAGTCGCTGTTGATCGTTCTTCCTTTTTCAAGATAGTCAATGAAAATTATTCCATGCGAATTCCAAAATACAGACGCCATAACCTTGCCAGCCGACTGTTGCGTTTTCCCACGCTTTGGAGCGAGTTCATCGTGTGTAGTCCACTTGGATGACTGTCGATTGGACTTCGGAGTGAAATGAAGCCATGTTTCATCCATTGTCACATATCGACGTAGAAACTCGGGTTTATTTCCACAGAGCTCTCTCATACCCAAATATTCGTGAATGATATGATGTACACGTTCAGTTGATATCTTTAGAGAGTCTGCTATTTCATTCAATTTCAATTTACGGTCCTTCAAAATCATTTTGTGGATTTTTTATATGTTTTCGTCGGTAACAACCTCTTTTGGGCGTCCACTGCGTTCATCCTCTTCGGTGCTCATTTCACCACTTCTAATCTTAGCATACCAATCCTTGATGGTTAATTTTCCTGGAGCGGTGTCCGGAAACTTGGCATCAAGCCAAGGTTTGGTTTCAACTGTATTTTTCCCTTCAAAAAGCAATATTTTATCCACACGCGAAATTACTTTTTATCCATTTTTTTCAGAATAATAAAAGTTACTTCACTCAAAATGCTATAATTCACAAACTAATGATCCGACAGCTGTCAAATTTATACACGCATCTTTTGAGAGTTAGGGCTAACTAGAAAACATATGGATTTAATTGTAGTAGCGCCATCTATGTGTCAGTCCGGGGACTTTTCATTTCACTTGTTATTTTAATAGTTTACAGTATTGAGAAGCTATTGTAATTTCTCCAATGCTATCCGTCTCCGAAATCGCCGAATTTCATTCTGTCGTGCTTGCTGTCATTGTTTTTGATCTACACTAACTCTATATTGTATTCTAAACTATCCACTGCATTTCCAGCACTCTCGTATACAACCGTAACAGAGAAATAGTTTAACTATTAATTCTGATAAACTAATTTAACATAATGTTTAGCAGAATTTTGTTTATACAAGTTTGGATGAAATTTTTGCATTTATTGGATTTTTCTTTCGCAGCTATTTTACCTTCCGATAAAGGGGACACATTACTCTACAAAAAATGTAAAATATTATTTTACGTCATACTATTCTTTAAGTTTTTTTATCCAAACTTGCCATAATTCTTTAATAGTTCAAACAATATGTGAATAACCCAAAATCTTCGTTCTATTGGGATTTACATATTTGTAGTGCATATTAAAAAAAAATAGGCCTAATAATTCTTTCTCCATTATGCTTTAACCATGCCGAATTTCAATTAATATATAGATACCAGTTTTTCTTAAAAATATCTTTTTAAAGTGAACTTGTAAATAAATGTGTAAGTCGTAAGGTTCTATTCATATCTCAGTATAGTTAAATAAGGTGTTTCCCTGTATATTACGGTTCCTTGGAAGATTGGATAATTTTACGAGTAAATGGTGTTTTTATTACCTGTCAAAGATGAGTTGAAAGAACTATCATCAGGACATTTGGACTTTTTTTTGACATTTTATCAACATTATTCGTAATAAAAAGATGAGGCTTGCTTTATGTTCTTCATGTTTATATATCGCCAGTTATATAATATTTCTACTATTAAAACTGTTTACGTAATCACCTGGTAGTCGAGACTGTCTCGTTATTTTTAAAAACCGACTATTTTTTACAGCATTTTCGGCGCCTACCATTGTGTAGCTGTACCGTAAGATTTAATATTACAAGAGGCTTTACGCGGCAGATGTTCCGGCCTTCGGATGAGGCTTTAGGCCGTGGGTTTTTTATTTTAATAGTTTTACGACTCCTTCCTCAACTTGATCTATGGCTGTAAGTTTCAAGTAAGGCCAACTTCGGGCCTGTTCGGATAGAAGCCATCGAATCCATCGTCTTGAATTGTAATCTTTGATATACGTAATCTTTATGGTTATGGAAGAAGACTTGTATACTATTACCGACTACACAGCTTCAGTTTATTAATCAAAATTTTATAAATATGTTATTGTAAAATAATTTCAGTGACATTGACTTAAACAAAAGGAATAGCAGAGCAAGAGTGAAACGAATGACACTAGAGGGAAAAGGAAATACAATTTCGAAAGAAGGATGAACTTGTAGAAGAGAAAAATGTATTTATAGATAAATAATAGGAAAATTAGGAGACATAATAACTAAAGATAAAAATAATAGATGGTAGGAAAATTGAAGAATTAAAGAGTGTATTGAGAAAGCTGAAGAACGGAGAAGCACAGGGTCAAGATAATATAGTACCGGTAATGTTAAAAAAATGATCAGCAAGCTATTAAATTGTTACTGGAATAGAGTACTGAGTGAGGAATAAATCCCACTGAGGATCTGAAGAAAGGATTGAAATGAACTGAGGAACAATCTCACCGGGCAAATAGCATCTATATACTACGCCAACTAAGCCGGCTAAATGGATATATGTTATGAAATATATAGTGTTATATATTGCTATCTCTATAATTTTATGAAAATACGAAATTATACTGAATGAAAAAGAGTAAATGATAGTCGTGGTGGTAAATATTCAAATTGAGTAAGTTAAAATAGAACAAGTGAATGTATTTCGGTATCTGACACCTTTAACTTAGAACGACAGTGTAAAATGTTCTCTCACCAAACAATTAAATGTAAACGATGCCATTGAAGCCCGTATACTAAAACATTTATTACTATTCGACTTGGCTAATATTGATTTTTATTTAGAATAGTTTTTAGAATAACATTAATTTCTAGGTTTTAACTGAATTTACTTACTGAGGCGATTTTTTACATAATACTATTTTATGTATGTCGTAAAATTCTTATTCCCACTAAGCAAATTGTTGAAAGATAACATATATCCTCTGATATTGTCATATCAGATCCAAAAAATCTTTTATTAGAGGGTTCTGGCATATCGACAGCGCTATTTCCACTTTTAAATAAAGTGAAAAAATTATTACTTTCAATTAATTTCTTAGTAAGCTGAAAATTAACCCACTGGAAACGTAAGGGATAATTTTTTACTATTCGCCGAAAATGCCCCCATTTCATCTAAAAATAAAGCATATATATGGTCTATCCATTGTTTTGATCATGGAGGCCTAATCCATCTAATTAACAATTGTCTATGCAAGTAAAATATTTTACATCCCCATTTACATTTTAGAATTTCTCCTTAGTTTGTTCTTAAAAGCGATTTGATATTTATCGAAACAACCAAAGTGTTAAAACAACATTTGCCGGTTTATAACCTCTAACTAGAATAAAATGAGAAGGAAAATATTGTCTGATTCTAAAAAGATTTTAAAAATTGCGGCAGGCAATACATTAAACATCTTGATGACGTATGGTCGAAACTTCTTTGGATAGATTATATGTATCTTTTGAAACCTAGCATCGATAGATACACAAAATTAATGAGAAGGGTTACGATGAATCGACGATTCTTCTAATCCCAATCAAGGATTTTGTATTTTAGATAACGGTGCGTTCACCATTCAATGAAGGCTCAAACTAGTTTTCAAACTATTTCCGAAGACCCCATGCTCAAAAATAATTAAAATGTTGATCCAACCATCTTGTGAATTCATCGTTATAAGCCGAACATCAACTGGTAATAAAATTACACAGTCAAGAATGACTATTGGCAGAAATACCTTCAAGAAATTGTCTAAATAAAATAAAGTAAAGATAGGACTGCAAAATAATACAATATATTAACTGAAGCGATATAAAAAACTCGAATAAATCAAAATCAGATTTCATGTAGATTTTTTAAAATCCTATTTTTATATATTATTGATGATTTTACATACTTAGCATGCTACAATGAGGTAACGTTAAATTATATTGATTAATGTTTGTACACATAATTTATACAGAATAATGGTACATATTTGTTACTAATTACTCACGCTGCAACGAGTAAATTTATACAAATATATCGTTAATTTTATTTTCTTCACCGTGACATTTCAAGAATAATTGTAAGTTATAACTCTAGTTGAACATTCTCCTCCTAATATCACCAGTATTTTCCTTTTAAATATATATTTTTTACCCCAAATACCATCCGTTTACCTTGCTCAGTGACTATAAATTCGATTAAATATTACACAATTGCTTTAATATTTGTCAGGTAAAGCCATATGGCATAGCGAAAGAGTCTTTAGCGAATTCTCCGAAAATGGTAATTTACATTTAAAATTAATGAGATATGCATTCAACCTTTTTGTGTATGTTCGCAATCTGACTCACCAACTAGTTCCCAAGGTATGTGTCAGATAGCCTTTACTTACTTAATATACCAGTTATTGCAGTACAAATTTTATGCTATACATCTTGTTTTCTTTATTTGTATGAAATGCCAATTTGATGTTGAAATTTGTCTTCAATTTGTCAAATTTCCATTTCTGCCTCAGGTACAGATATTTATAATTACTTATATCTTATAAATAGTAAAAAAATCTCTAGCCTTAAAAATAATTAAACAGTATTTAACAATTAATTTAATTTCTATATCAAGCTGCCTGAGGTTATATTACTTTTGAGCAGTTCTCTATGTTGGTGTCAGTAAATTTAAGAGTAGCCAATTATGTCGTAATAGTGACAACCAATTACAAATTACTCAAAATCAAAATTAATTCCAAACCAACTCATACCTAGTTTCATTCATATTGTTGTTGATCTTAATACAATGATTGTATACATGATAATGAATAATTGTACAATGATTGTTATCTTTCTAAATAATGTCAAGTACGATACTTTTTTTATATTGTCATTTCAATGACGAGTCCAAAATAGCGAGTCAAATAACTAAATAGCGTCTAATTATCACACAATTTTGAACTAGCTAGGTCTTCTAAATTGAAGGTTACAAAGCAACATCCTGCTTATAATGTAGTCATTCAGAAAAAAATATGAAGCAATATATCATTAATAGTGAGTACATATGTAGGTCAATTTCAACACGAATATTTTTAGGGAATACATTCTGATTATGTATTTTATACAACATGCTATTAGTGATAATTGCACTGTAATTTACGAACATATTATTAGACTATTTTTAAAAATTGTTATATATTCTTACCTACAAGAGTTATAAATACATAGGGTGAAATGAAATTTATTTTATTCTAAAATTTTAGTTGAACTGTTCGTAAAATTTTGATATAAAAATAAAAATAGACGGGATGGTTACCGAAAAAGGAATGCAAACGAAGAACACTTTCGGCAACGATAATCAAACTTTTCAAAAATATTATTAGAACTGGTGGCTATCTAATCATAGCGAAAACACCAGAGAATGTCAATATGCTTTACTGCATAATTCATCACAATCATACTATAGCTATGGACAAACCTAGCAGTTGAAAACTAGGCGCTCTTCACTAATGAGAAAGTATTTATCGTTAAGCCGGTTTTCTACTGCCAAAATTGCCTGTAGTCATTGAACAGAATCAACAGAAGATATAAGTTAGAAGAATCGGTAAAGAATTGATAGCAGTCATTTCATATCATCAGTGATCGTTTATAGCAATGTCTCAATCAGTCAGAAATCAGAGGACATTTAATTACAGTTTTACATTAGCTTTTTACTTATTATAGAAATTATGTTGAACCCTATTATCGATCAAAATATATTACTGGCTTCAACGTTTTGGAAATGTATGAATATCATTAGCATCCATATATATTACCATTGCAGATTATGAGAGAAAAAGTATAAGTATTGAGGGAAACTAGCTGCTTTGCAAGAGGTTGATTTCGTCTGGGTTACCAGCATTTAAATTTTTACGAACAGACGATGGCCAAAATTAAAAATCTTAAAATTAATCTAAGGCTTCACTAGAACGTTCTTGATTATGACTTTTCACAAATATTTTGATACCTAGATGAACTACGATATCTAATTCTATAGAACGCAATATTTTCTAAACTATTCTGAACTCTATGAAATATATAAGGTGAGCTGCATTTAGCAATACCAATTTGAGGATTTTTTTGTTATTTTATTCCACGCGATATTGTCTGTTGATCCATTATTTATCTATATATATTTCTGTGTTGATAGTTATTGCAAATTATTTATGAATGTAACGTGAGCTTTATACATATTATATTAAATATTATATATGTACATATAATGTTGTATATTGTAATTTACTACTGAATGTATATTAAATCTGCTTTAACACTAAAGTTATTTGCTCTAGCACCATCATTATAACTATAACAACAAATTAGAATTGTTTGGTTCGTAATGTAATTTTGTGTATATGTCACAAAATTATATTATTATTTTTGTATTTTTTGGGCTCGGAACCAACTTCAAAGTGATTAGTTGGTAGTAGTTAAAATAATATTGTAAATAGATAAACAGGTTTAGGAAGGTATTAAGCTAAGTTTTGTATATATATTAGAATATAAAATACGTGTAATAGATATGTTAAATAAGGTTTTTAGGTTTGATTATTTTTTACATTTTAGTAAGTTCCTTATTTATATTTTGAAGTCCGTTTTATTTTTTTGTTAAAAATATTTTATTTTTCTCTTTCTAGAGATCGGATCCTGACTTGGTTCCAATTAGACCATCTCGAAAGTACACTCCTTCGAATAAAAAATATTTTTGCAAATCGGTTCATAATTGATAAAGAAATCGGTAAACATACATTTAAAAAAATATACATTCGAACATAGAACCTCCTCCTTTTTTGAAGTATATTAATAATTTCATAAATATCGGTCCAACGATTTAGGAGGAGTTCAGTGATATACACATGGACAGAAGAGTCATAAAATTGATGAAGAAGTTCCGCGATTTTGTACAAAACGTTACTTTTTATGTATAAAATAATATAACGTTTAAAATTATTATTTATTTTCTTAAGAGGTTTATTTGCAGCTACTACATATTTTGTTGTATATAATAAATTAGCTTTATTATACACTACAAAACCAAAATTACTCTTTTGCCAAGACAGTATATAATTAATGTAATGGTAATAAAAACGTTTCGTTGTTTATTTTAATTAAGACCAACGAAAACTTAACGGGGGTAGAGGGTGAATATAAACACGGGCTCTTCACTGTGGCGTGAAACCGTTGTTTATTTTAAACGAAAATAAACTTCCTATCCGGTCGGGGGAAAAGGAAAAAGTTTCTAAAAGTACTTTCAATTAAAGGCGGTCGTTAAATTTAACCGGTATTGTTTTACTGATTAAAAAGTGCCGTAACTCTTGGTGATCCCGGCTTTGGCGAGCGGGGAAGCGACCAGGGCGTGGAGTGGAAATTCGTTGGCACCATAAATAGAATTACGGCGTAGCACGCTAGTTTCGAATATTCGACTGAATTAACCCGAAAAACTGACGGTTAATTGGTAAAAGGGAGAAAGCCGCAATAGGCGATTCCAATTTAAATGAGAATTATGACGTACACTTGTATTAATCACGAAAAAACTTCATGAGAAAAATGACGAACGAAAATTTATTTTAATTATCAGCTGAGGAAAGTTCTTGTTATTAGTGATATTATTGAGAGAAAGTCTATAGATACAGAGGATGAACAAAATAGTATGAGCACCTAAGATTGACATAATATTTTGAACTAGCATTTGTTTTTAAAGCAGTTGCAATTCGCGGAATATATTCGTATACTGAATAGTTTACCACGGAATGTTGTTCCATTTTTATACCAAAACCCTCACTCTGAAACTCCCCATAAGGATTTAATTATGTTGAGGCTCGACAATGGTGCTGGCCAAGGAAGTTTTTATATTTGTGATATTCTGATGTTCATCAAACCAATACTATGCAGTTTCTACACAATTCTACATTATATCATTCTAATCCCTAACAGTAATATCCTATTAAAAAATATAATATTCTATCCGATGTCCAATCTCAATATCCAGTTATAAAAAATATATTATCATGAAATGTTTTGTCATAAAACTATCCCTCCATATACATATATCTGCCCATAAAATGTCCTAACATAAAATGTTCTACTGGGAGTTTGAGAACTTCAAGGAACCCTTTTTTATGGAACTACTCTTCCTTGAAGTGAGTGTCATCAATTGGTAGATGTCCAGACTAGGGTGCGTCTTCGCAGAAACTGAAATCCATGGCTGCCAAAGGCACCTTTGTGGATTGATGGTATGAAACTTAATAAGAATTTCAACGTTCTGTTAATCTTTCCAGATATCAGGTACGATGAAAAAGGTGAATTCTACAACTGACTTCGCAGTAATTTAGCTATTGGTATGAAAGTGAGGACCAGCTGAATACCACGCTATTGCCTCCTAAAACCAAAATGGAATCTCTTCCATACTTTACCGTAGAAAGCAGGCAGTCCGAATCGTAGACTTCTTTTGGGGTTCGCCATACATAAACCCGGTCATTTGGAAACAATGTTAACATTCATTCAATCATCAATTGTTCAGGTTTTATGATTTTCGTAATATACTTTGATAGCTTAGCGTTGGCTTCCAAAGAGTTTCGCAGTATCAGCCTCTAAATGAATGTTAACTTTGTGGAGCTATGATATAACAATATTATGCAAGTGAGTATTGACTTCAGCTGTCACTTTTAAGTTGTCTGGCCTCAATAACTTTTACTGTTAGTCGGTATCTGTCAGTTAATTTTAAGTTTCGCAGTGGCATTGCTCCTCACCGATGATTAAAATGTTTCCATGGTTTACTGTCATTATCAGTGGATAGTATCACTTGTGAAAGAACAAATAATTCAGCTGTTTTCAAATATTTCACAGATCGCCTGTTTTAATGGTCGTAGAACAAAGCGTCCAATGCACAATTACACAAATACAACCAATAGGACTTATTATTTAAACTGACCAATGTATACCTGTCACATTATTTACACAAAACAGTGTTGCCAACATGCAACAAGATGTACTATATTGCATAGTGTCCATATTATTTAGTCTATCCTCTGTATATGTTGAATTGCTAGATCAGTTAATAAATTCGATCTTGTTGAGAAATACAAGCATTTTCCATAATCATTTGGGCCGTTAATTTATAGTTTATTATTAAATATTGCTGTACTAATATATTATATTACTATTAATTATAATAATAGATTTACTTAAGGCTGATATTAAATGGCGTTAACGGTGTTATTTGCATCTAATTTTATCTGCGAGTTGGAATGCGGTCAGGTTAATGCCTCTAGAAGGAAAATGTTGGAAGATACATAATGGAAGATAAGCAGTGAATCATAAATAAGAATAGTTTATTTAAGGATAAGATAGTGGAAGACCGAATGTAAAAAAAGCTTATAGATATATAGCAACAGTAAATAAAAGATAAATACAACCAGAAAGTTGAATAGACACATATACGTACAAAATTGTAAAACAATATATATGAGCCACAGATTCATGAAGTCATTCAGTGTAGTTATTCAGTTTATGCAGTCTAGTGTGCAAACGGGCAATCTGTTCTAGTCTCCGATACCTTCAGCTTCGTATCTTTCAGATAGCTTTCAATGATCTTGATCGATGTCTTTTTCGAGACTGTTCATTGCCTTTTCCATCCAATAGGTCGATTCTGTCTTTGCGGAATTAATTCACCATTAATTCAACAAAAATATCCAAATCATTGCAATCTGCGTCTCTTAATCTAAATTAATCTAAATGAGAAACATGTGGAAATTGCTTGAGGTATGCTATCTCAATAACTCCAAGCTTACCATACCGATGTTAGAAGCAGTATGGATCTTAGTCTTGATTGTAAATATATTCTATCTTTCACAAGCCCATCTTAGATGAAAAACCTATTATTGTAGCACTAGATGTAAGATATTTGAATAATATTTTATAACAGTTTTAAGTTGATGAAAAACTCTACACACATTCTAATGATTCATTTATATTTAATCTATGTTTTATGGTGATTATTCTATGTATGTATTACCTTTTAAGGTTATTCATCATACGTTATTTTTACGTAGTAATAATAAATATGAACAAGCATACATAAACATACAAACATAGCTCGAGTATAGTATGACTGGGTAAGGAAATGCGTAATAAAATACAGTATATAGACATATATATATCACGCATTTAAGAAGTCTTATCTTTTTATCTCATTACTAGCTTAAAAAATGTCTTCAGTTTTTCTTGATTCCATAATAAATGCATGTTTAATTAAAATTTAACCGATTATTATATTTACTTCACTTCTCTTTTTTAATCCCTCCCGATTCTCCTGTTAAATTTCCGTAAATGGTAAGATATCCGGTATAAATAATATCAACAATATAAAAATGTAAATCATCCAAAGGTACGAATAGTTGAAAAATATATATTGAGGTTTTATTAAAAGTTTATTTAGAGAAATTGGAATTAAGTATCATTTGTTTTTAGTTACAGCTTTTCTCCAACATTCCGGTAACATAGGGATTCGGTATTGAAAAAAATCGTCGTCTTTTTAACCGACCTGGGAATCGATAATCTTCGTAAGAAGTTGCGAACAGGCCTAGCATATCATAACAAGTGGTCGTTATATCATAACAAGTTTGATAGGATATTCCATTAAAACATTTCCAAAGTTATTGGTTAACTTTTGGCTGTCATGCCTTTTGTTTTAAAGCAGCTGTTACTAAAGAAGTAATTTTTTGAAAATATCGAATTTTGTGCCTGAAAACGTACACTTTTCTTGTTTCATCAAAACTAAAAAGGTGCTGAAGGTCATCATTTGCTAGTAGACATTTACTGTAACACGACAAGTAACTGTACACACATGTAAAACGTGATTTCCACAATTCAAATGTAATTCAACGTTCAAAATAAAGACGTCCTAAGAGGCCAAAAAAATGCGGCATTGAAGGGGTTATTTGATGAACACCCAACAGAAACTCAACAGTAGGCAAAGAAGAATGCGTAATATGTAAATATTTATATGATGTTGATCTTACCTCTAGCATAGGTAGCATAGATCCTCATCACTGAATTCTAGTTTCACGTGTAATGTACGGACAATTTCGATATTCTCCAAATAACCAATATATTTTTAAACACACACACACACACACACACACATATATATATATATATATATATATATATAATAGATACATAATAGATATCTTATGCTAGAGTTAATATCAACATCATACAAATGTTTATATGTTACAAATGTTTCAGAAGTAGTAGAATAAATTAAGACATTCGCCTCAAGACATGAGGAAATACTCTATTCTCAAAAAAACATGATTAATATGATATACAATTAGGAAATCAAAAACTCTGCATCGAAGAGTAACTGGCCATAAAAAATAGATTTATTTTGAAAATCCCAAGCGAAAAAGTTATGGTTAGTATCTGCGAAAACCGGCCACTGCATTTTGCAATCCACTGCAATTCTAATTCGCTCTGCTCGCAAGACTCTGGTCAGATGGGACCAGTTTGGTGTTGTATACTATGAACTGCTGAAACCTGCAGAAACCAAACAGTTAATATTGATCGCTGCGTGCTTCGATCGAGAAAAACGTTCACAATATGCTCAAAGACATGATAAGGTGATTTTATTACATGATAACTTAAAGGAAGTTAACGTTAAAGAAGTGTTGAAATCACTTGAATGGGAAGTTTTATAGGACCTACCGTCCTCTGCTGACTTGGTTCTATTCTATTATAACCTTTTCGCATCTATGGCACTTGTAGAACAAGTTAAAAAATGGTTTAATGTATAGCTGAACTCCAAGGAGACTGTCCTTTTGCAATGACATCTATAAACTGCCGGCTACATCGACAAAATGTATACATTCAAATTATTAATATTTTGAATAAATACATGTTAACTGTCCATATAATCTTTAGCAAAATAAACCATAAATGGAATTACCATCACATATGGCAAACGCTAATAACATGAATATCTTTTTCATACAGCGTTCGTATATGTAAACTAACAGCTAGAGGTGATTTATATATTCTTATAACTTAACATTGATATAAAGATTTTTATCTTCAATATCGAATCGAATGTTCAAGTTGAGACATATTGATTCAGAGGGCGTGTCGAGACAAGAATTGAGACAAGAATAATACAATAATCGTTAGACAGTTGGCCACAAAGCGCCCCGATGATGAAAAGAAAAACATTTAATTTTCCATTCAAAAATTCTTTTGTGCTTTCTCTTTTTTTTCGGCCGCTATAGACGCTGAAAAATAACCGCGTTCAGTTTTACTTTCGTTCCAGAGATCGGGTCGGAGTGAAAATGTAAGCAAATGTATTCACACATTATGCAAAACAGCCCGAGGAGATATAGGTTAAGTTTTTTTTAGCTCTCTAATAGATAACGGTACGGTGAATAAATTTAAATTTGGGCGATTGTTGGGTCGACTTCCGCCTAGTTTATTCTAATTTTTTTTCCATTGTCGGCCGGTTGATATTATATGCAATTATGAGCTTTCGGCGTTTTCGACTGCGTGAATCAACAAATTGGTTTCGCCACAAGGATTGTTGCGTTCCAATTTAATTGAATTTTAATGATTTTTTTGGGTACTAATGATGTTACGAAACTAGAGGAACAATTAGTTCTAACGTTATGTTATTGTTAGATGTTGCGGAGCCAACAATAGTCTCATTCGTGTCTTATGCATTACAGAGTAATAACGTCTTCATTATATTGATAATGCATTAATCCTCGTTAGTTGTTGTGGTCTATGTGTTAGACCAGTATGAAAAGCAATTTTAGTTTTCTAAGGGAATGGGCAAATGACGAGCTGACATATATAAAATATGTATTTAGTAGTAGCGTTTTGAGCCTCGATTTGCTTTTAAATTAGCTGCAAATCTTCACCGAATTCGTAGAGTGAATATTGTCCTGCGGAACTTTGTCCCATTTTTGTACCAAAATAATACCACCAGTTGCTACAAAGATGTTAGAGATAGAAATTTATTCCTCACTTTCTTAACTAAAATTCCACAAAATGCTTTAATTGTATTGATGTCTGGATTTTCCTGGTCAGGGAAGGTGCTTGATGATTTGAAATGAGTTTATTGCTGCTCAAACCAAAACTGAAACTTTTTGATACTGTGTTTGGTATGGCAGTGGAATATGGCAGTGTTCAGTAGCAATATGCTAGTTATAGTAAGAAATTCATCATTGAGGATGTCAAGGATTCATCATTGAGGCCAGTAATGTGAATAAAAGGACCAGCTGAATACTATAATATTGTTGCCGAGATCATTACTGAACCCCATCCTTAATTTGTCTTGATTTGTTTGCCTTGCCGTTTATAGGAAACAATGTAAATGGTAATATATCGGACCATACCAGATTCTTCCAGTTATTAAGCCTCTAGGTTTTATGATCGTTGTGCCACTTATTTCACAGCTTACCGTTGGCTTCCATAAAGGGTTTAGCAATCACAGCTCTTCTATGAATATTAGCTTTGTGAAACTCCCGCCGTGCTGCTTTTTGTCGAAACAGTATATTTTATTTGTGCCACGGCAATTTTTTGTTGTCTGGCCACGGTCATCGATAGCTAGAAGAATGTATATATATATATATATATATATATATATATATATATATATATATATATATATATATTGAGTAATATATAAGCGTCGCAGTCAGCGTTACTAACATGCAACATGATGTATTACATTGCATTTTGTTTATATTATTTTGTATAATCTCTGTACGTATACCTCAATTTTAACCAAATAACTGAAGATATGCATGTGTATCTTATTGTAATCAGAGACAACGTTTTTCCTGATGATCAATGTTCAATTCTTGTCGATTTCCAATCGCTTGTGGCAATAGTATTAGTTATTTGTTTCAAATATGACTCGGATTTATTTAGTTTCAGCAAATATTTATAAAGGGAAGTTATTTTATTCAATCTATAAAGCGTAGAATAACTACCATCTAATTTAAACGAATAGAGAATTCATTCCATTAAAATACAATAACCAGTTGAAAAACATACCCAAATAGACATACTGTTATGATTTGAATAGGTTTGTCGGGAATGTCGGCATTTAGGTGAAACGATTATAAGTTGAAAATGTACAATATTTGAGAAGAGGATAGAACCAGTCGAACTAATTCAGGTACTTTAACGGCACCAAAAGCCATTAACATCAATGGCAGTTTTCTAACAATTTCTAATGAATGTATAAAAATCAACAAAAAAATGAAGTCAATGGAAAAGACAACATAACCGCATAAAGTTTTTATTTAAAATAATTTGACTTAAGATGTAAAAATACATTTTCACGGATTTTTAAAATCTTGTAACTACATTTATGTTAAAGCATCACCATTTTCTTCTGAAAATCAGTTTATGCTATTTATCTTTTTTACCAACGAGGGTTTATCTGAATTGGACCTACAGTTTAACTCTGAACGAGCTCTGATCCAAAGTCCTCGGCATTAAACCTACCAACTGGCCAGTAACCAACTTAGAGGATATCTCAGAAGACATCGGGTCTTACCCAGCCTGGGTACTAGTGTGATTAGGATGGTTTTTCTGGTCAGATTTTCCAATGGTGCCTATAAAGACAATTGAAATTACAATAACAAACATAAAGTACATTCATGCCCCAGCAGGATTTAAACCCGCAACTATCGCAACAGTAGGAAGGACCGTCCTGTTGCCTTAACCACTTTTAAAATAGTTTATTCCCCTTAATCTCTGTTCTCTATAAAGACTCTCTCCACTCTTTTAACTGGAACACAAAGACACAAAACTCTCTGTTACTAGTCTGTATATATTATGACTTGGAGCACGGTGTATCGCACAAAAATGCCGCATCGTTGCAACATGGCACACTTATTAGAAACCACTCAATAAAATCGATGTTCTCTATAATGACTTGTTGGTCTTACTGTACTAAACAATCAGTATCATATTATTAGGAATTAAATTAGATACCAGTGACAATGGATATTGAGATGGTTATAACGTTTTGCTATTTTTCTACAATATATGTTAAATGGTACAATAGCTACGCTATTGTTAATTGGCTAAATTTAAGTAAGGACTATAAGCTTGTGTTTCTTATATATATAATATTAAATTAGTAGTTTTTATTATGACTGACACTTTATCTTGACAACTGGACAGTTTGTCTTATACTAAAAGTTTTTAACTAAAGAAGAATGTTTCTATTCCAGTATATATCAAAATGTATACTTATTAAATTTAATCTTTCTACATCCATCTAGTTTTTCTTAAAATGTAGTTGTATAACATATACAATGAATTTTCTCAACATGTAATACTTTGAATTTAGTTAAATTGAGTGCAAATTTTAAAGGTTTTTATTTAATATTTAGCCAAAAACCAAACAGGTCAATTGAAAAGTCCCCGGCCTACCATAGTAAAACAAATTTTTTGGCAAAATTAGTTTTTTTATTCAACATAGTTCTCTTCAAGACCTCAGTTTCGGCGATCACCTCTTCATCACCTCTTCATAGTGTGCAGTCCACTCGGATGACTGTCGATTGAACTTCGGAGTGAAATGATGGCCATGTTTCATTCATTGTCACATATCGATGCAAAAACCGGGGTTTATTATGTTTGATCATCTTCAAACACTGCTAAGAATCATTAACTCGTCGTTGTTTTTTGTCAAAAGTTAGAGTGTCTCTATTTCATTCAATTTCAATTTACGGTCATTCAAAATATTTTTGTGGATTTTTTAAATGATTTCGTCTGTAACAACCTCTTTTGGGCGTCCACTACGTCCACCGTCTTCGGTGTTCATTTCACCACGTCTAAACTTAGCATACCAATACTTGATGGTTGAGTTTCCTGGGGCAGTGTCCGGAAACTCGGCATCAAGCCAAGTTTTTGCTTCAACTGTATTTTTTCTTTCCAAAAATCAATATTTTATCAACACGTGAAATTCTTTTTTATCAATTTTTTTCACAATAACAAAAGTTGCTTCACTGAAAATACTATAATTCACAAACTAATAATCCGACAGCTGTCAAATTTATACACGCATCTTTTAAGGGTTAGGGCTAACTAAAAACATATGGATTTAATTCTAGTCTAGTAGCGCCATCTATTTGTACTTTTCAATTGACCTCTTAAGTGACATTTTTGTAACAATTTTAACGATATCTTATGAATTAAATTATTCTCTACGCCAACAAACTTCTTATTTCTTAATATTTAATTAAACCACAATTGTATTTAGTAAAATGCGGAAATGTAGAAAAGTTAAAATAACAGTAATATGAATCGAATTGCCGTTACCTTGTATAAATAACTTTATCATTGAATATAAATAGCATGTTAACTCAACGCAAATAAACGTTAAAATATTTCTTTATAAGGTGCTAATATGGTCGTTTTTAATTAGCAGCATTCTAAACTAATTAAAAACATGAAAGAGGTTTATTTTCTTTCGGGCATATGGAAGAGTCGACTTGAAACGTTTACGGCGAAGTTGAAGCAACAATTTACTTGATAAGTTCATTTTTAAACAATCCAGGGCCTGTGTACGTTCACATTTCCGCATTCCAAATATTGCGGATATTTACATCTTATATTTGTACAGCAGATTAAATAAAGGGTCAGGTAAAAGTAAACATTATTTTTTTAATATAATGGCTCTCTTCAGTCCATATTTCAGATTATTCAGGTAAAATATCTTTAGACCTTTTTGAAAAGTAAATATCCATTATTTTGGAGTGTTTCTAGAGATATAGAATTCCGATGATACTAAAACTAATTTTGCAATCTACTTAATTTAATGTTATTCTTACAGTAAACCTGCCTAATCGTGAGCTATAAGGTTAAATTTGGACTAAAACAGTCAAAAAAAAACTAAGAGAAACGCATTTTGGAGGGAAAATAACTGTTCTGCAATTTTATAACATGCCGAATACTAAATAGATTCAGAAGAAGAACCAGAAAGTGATTTCAGAGCAGTTTGTAAAGATATTTTTTTATTAATCTTCGTGAGTCCCCAATCTGCCCTATTGGCAATAATTATTTCTTATTTCTATATTATATATACATGGCATGTAGAAAATCACTTCATTAAGCAATCTTCTGTATAAAATATTATCTTAATTAATTAGTTTTATTCTAAAGCTTAATCTAAAGTCTACATATGTCCAGTAATCAGATCAGGTGGTGTTAAACGTTTTAGTCTACGCACTTCACTATCCCGTCGCATATTTAGGTGATTAGCGAGTACATTGGGATGCACTGACACTCTTTCGAAGTACTTCACACAAACACGTTGAATTTCACTCGTTATAGGTTCTAGAGGAATATCGCGTTGTATCACTTGATTTGAAATATAGTATGGAACATCAACAACGGCACGCAACACCTTATTTTAGAACCGTTGAATGATGGATATATTAGATTTGCTAGTGGTACCCCATAGTTGGATTCCATATGCCCAAATGGGCTTGAGTATAGACTCATACAACAATACCTTGTTATCTAATGATAACTTGGATTTGCGCCCGATGAGCCAATACATTTGATATAATTTTAGTCCCAGTTGTTTCCGTTCAGAGAGCTGTACTTGATATTTAACACGCTCTGCTTGGGGGAGTTGACGATGATTGATATTCACTGGTGGACATGTTATTCTACGCAGGGTAAACGTTATATGCGCGGATTTTGTTTCATTGGCTTTAATGTGCCATGTCTTTTATCATAATTGTATTTGCTCAAGGTGGGTTTGTAGGTTTATTGATGCCGTGACTGGATCTTCATGGGATGATGTAAAGATATAACAAATAACATATTATTATACGTCAAAAAAAACTCTTCAGAATTAAACACTGATGTCCAGGATTAACCACTAAAGTAATGAACTAACTATTGAATACTACTGATACACCTAAATTAGAAGGAATCTACAATAGATCATATGGTACCGCCATAATATGGATATCATATTCATTAAAAAACTGCGAGAAATTTAGCCAACCTTGAGTATAAATGGTACTACTATAACATGTGAAAATAGTGCCAAATATTTAAGATTAAAAATAAATGTTTTTTGCAACAGGCTAAAATTAGTTATTTTTTTGGAAGAATTCGGCAAACTCAGAAAAAAATTTAAGTTGCCTTAGTAAATACCAAATAATACTGGGTAATAAGCCAGTTAATTGTAAATTATTAGGTACTTGAATATGTCCTCATCATATTTTCACTTTAAAAAGGCATTTATCGAGAAGAATTGCGATATCTACCGTTGCGACAGTTGTGAGTTCGAATCATACTGGGACGTGGTTGTAAATTATGGTGGTATATTTTGTGATTGATATTAAGATAACACTGCAAAATCTAACAAGGGACCCAGTCGCAGTAGCAACCAGGCTGGGTAGGATTGGATGTCTTCTGAGATGACGCCGCATTATTCATATCTGATGATTGATTGGCGCCATATATCATGATATGGTGGATACTGTAACATCATATAATTAATGTAGCAAAATAAATTAATTTTACTAGCATTTGTTTATAATAAATATTGGATATAAAGAAAAATAGCTTGATTACGTTGCAGTAAAGTGAGATATAAACAAATTCAAAACGAAATTGTATTTATTGAAAATCCGTCGAAATTAAATCACGTTCATAATAAATACTCTTCATACAGAAACACACTTCCATCATATGTTCCGTATGTGCAAATATATGGTCATGTGTGGCAACAAGAGCACATGAAAAAAGGAACAGAATTACTGAAATTATTTTATAAAAAAATGTATTGGGTAATTGGAAGAAGATATCAATTATCCGTATATTATAAGTTAGGATGATATTGGGATGTTCAGCGAACAGTTCCAACACAATTCACAGAAAAAGTCCTAAGACGTATCGATGCACTCCGATACTATGGGAATAAATAACTACACTGAGACCTTCATATACCTACTGTTACTCAGGAAATCAAGAGAATCTCAAGAAGACATGAGGAAGGCCCACTCATATTAATAAGACCTGCAACTGGATAACATAGACTCAAAAGAATCATACTATTTGATCTAGTAGTGCAATTGAGTGTATTTAACACACAAAACAGCAGTGTTAATACCTAAATATCGTTATTATAGGCACTAAATATGGACCGGTGGATTCTGATAGATCCTCCTAGAAGTTATTGTACGTTAGTAAGACATTGTAAGTTAGTCGACACCGACTAGTAACAATGAAACAATTTAAAAAATATTTTTACAAAAAAATTGAACCGACTTCAAAAAATAAATAAGGAACTCACTAAAAAGTAAAAAGAACCAAACTTAAATTTTTAAGACAAAAATAGCTTTTTAAATAAAATATGTACATAATAATCGTAATTACTAAGTAAAAATAAACATAAAACTTATATAACCTATCTACTACACATATTTTATATTCTACTCTATACAAACAATTTAGCTTAATAGCTACCTAAACCTATTTATCTATTTACAATATTATTTTAAATACTACCAACTGACCACTTTGAAGTCGGTACAGAAACCAAACAGTTATATTAATTTAGATTTGTTTTGTTGGTAATTTAATTTTTTGTGTATGTCACAAAATTATATTATTATTTTTGTATTGTTTGGACTCGGCACCAACTTCAAAGTCATTAGTTAATATTACTTAAAATAATGTTCTTAAAAATCTAACTTTCATTATTTTTTAGTTTTTAATGGGATCCTTATTTATTTTTTGAAGGCGGTTCAATTTTTCTGTTAAAATTAATTTATTTTTCGCTTTTTAGGGTAAGATATTTACTCAATAAATGACGGAGTTATTTTATTAAGTATTACAATGGCCGGCCCATGTAAGTATATAGCATGTATGAGGAAAAGTAGTAATAAATAAAGAATGGTTGAAAATTAGGAATGTTTCTGCCCTGTTGTCCGCAATCCAGTCTAGGTGATTTGACAAATATTCCAATCAAACTAGAACAACAAAAGTTGCTGCCACGTTGGGAATCGAACTCGCGATCTCCAAGTGTGAGCTTAACGTTCTAATCATTGCACCATAGAAACAGTTGTTTGAAACCTTCCTAGGACGTCTCATATGATATGGTTAGTACTTAAAGAGACTGGCTTTTACAGTGAACTACTTCCAATTTTCCGTCACATTGTACGTGACTTTGAAATGTGAGGTCTTCCCTCGATTTCCGCTCTTCCGCCTCCAGAACTCTTTTCAGGGCACTCTTTGGAATAAAAAACGAATTTTGAAAATCGATCCATAATTGACGGAGAAATCGGCGAAAATATACAGCCGAACATGAAACTTTCTTCTTTTTTTGTCGTTCAAAAAATCAACTGAAATATATATTTGATTACTGTGTAGTGACCTTGAAACATGTAGAATTTTACATCGTGGAGTAACGGTCAACAAAATACGCAGAAATATAATCCCAGATGTTGAACGCGGGCGGAGTGCCAGCAGTGCCAACTAGAACCCGATAACGAATAGCTGGTAACCCCGAGACGTTTATCTGGGATATTATTGAAGGGTATTTCGTTTTGTCTATTTTGTATTTTCCACATTTTTATATTGCCAATAATTTCTTTTTTATAACATCTTTATTAGATACGCTTAATACAATCTTAATTTACAATTAATTTATTAGTACTTTTCCTATGTACTTGGATTAATTAACAAGCAAGACGAGTGCGAGAAAATACATCAATATGTATTCCTCAATTATAAAATTATAATTATTCATTAATTATTAACATATAGATATATTTTACACTAAATGTATACACTTTATATAAGTTCGTATGGTTTCGTTCGCTTCGTATTAACTTGAATTTTCCAATCTTTCGTCCATTTGTAGATTTTGTTGACTACCCTTACACTTTTTCTATTGCCTTAGGCAGAGATATATCTTTTGCCATAATAATTGTGTCGTCAGCAAAGGTTCCAAGAAGTGTTTCTTTTGTTGTTGGAATGTCAACAGTGTAGAGCAGATACAGGAGAGGTCCTAAGACATTACCTCGTGGAACTCCAGCCGAGATATTTTTAAATGTCGAGAACGCCATTTCGTGCGATACTGTAAATTTTCTTCCGAATGAATATAACTCCAGCAATTAACAATAGTTACGCGGTAACAATTTGCTCATCTCACAGATTAATCCCAAATGCCAAACCCGATCAAAAGCTTGTGAGACATCCAGGAATGTTGCAGGGCAGTATTTCTTTCCCTCAAACGCTTTTTCAATAGCCGCAGTTACTTTATGCACTTGATCGATTATTGAATGGTGATTTCGAAAACCAAACTGGAAATCTGGTGTTGTTACCAAATGTTAAACGTTTAAATATCAGTTTCTCAAATAGCTTTAATATTGCAGGTAGTAGCGAAATAGGCCTGTAAGATTCGACTTGTTCTGCTGGTTTGTCAAGTTTTTTGAGCACAATTATTTGTGCTACCTTAAAGCATTCCGGGACATGATTCAGCCTTAAGCAGGCATTTAATATATATGTCAACATGATGATTGCTTTTCGTGGCAGCTCTTTCAATAATCCAGGTGAAATGTCATTTATACCAGGTGCCTTTTCAGGATTGAGGTTATCAATTTCAGTGGCAACTTCTAGTGAAGAAATTAGATTTAGATCTATATCGGGTTGATAAACAGGAGATGTATCCATGGTAGATTCTATATCATTAGGTTGAAATATTTCAACTTAGTATAATAGCTTAGTATTCTGCGAACAATTCAGCTTTTTAATTGTCACGTCGAACCCATTCATTTCCATCATTTTTAATTGGCGGTACTCGAATAATTGGTCTTTTAAATCTTCGAGTTGCTTTCCATAGCGAATAATCTTTGTCCGCTTGTGGGCTAAATTCACTTACATTCTTTTGGAAGCAATTATGTTTATATTCTTTGATCTTTTGATTCGTTTGATCCGTTATATCTATTTTGTATTTTCTACATTTTTTTTATGTTGCTAATAAACAACGGTCACATAATGCAAACACGACTGTTTCATTTCCTTTTACCTCCATCCACCGAGCCATATCAATTTACCCTAAAACTGTAATAATCATGTATTTAAAATAAAAACATATCATCGAAGACTATAGATAATAAAAGAATTCGAAAACACAGCGATTAAATAATAATCGGAAAACGAGTATAATGATTTTTAATGTTGTGCCGACGAAAATAAAAATGTAGGTTAAAGGCACCCACAAACTGTGTCAGTGGATTTAAAAATACGGCAGACGTCTGGTACTGCGTACCGATCAAAATTTCAAAACTGGTATATGATTAGTTCCCGATGATTTATAGTTCGTCAAATAATGAATGGAAGTTGTTTTGAAATATTGGTATCCCCCAAATCGATAAGTATTAAGACAGTTCTTAAGTACACTAAACTGTTTAGATAACGTTGAGTGAAATATTTATTTTGCTTGATATAATACGAAATATGGTACTCGATTCTAAGAAAACTTAAGACATATTATTAAAAGTTCCTGATTTTTATATCAAATTATCGGTTGACAAAATACGGTGGATTCGATAACTCTTATCCATCATTTTCAAGTTTAATTCTTTGGCAATTTTTTTATTTCCACTTTTACAATAGAGTATGGATGAGAATTTAATTTAATTTTTTAATTTAATTTTGAATTGGATGTATTTTTGGATTGGTTGGACACTTAATGCCGAGAATAGTAGTAGTAAAGGTAAGTAGGTAGGCAGGTAGTAAGTAGGTACTTTAAAAACGTATAAAAAGGTGGCAAGAAATAATGATAAATATTTAGGGTTTCGGTGAATGGAGGTAAGACGAAAAGATACAGTGGTTTTTACATTAGGTAACCGTTATTTATTGAAGTGATATAAAAATGTGGAAAATACAAAATAGATAAAACGTCTAAACCAAACGATGGTCGAGTAGTAATTGAATGAAAATACCCTTCAATAATATCCCAGATAAAAGTTTCGGGTTTGCCAGCTATTCGTTATCGGGTTCTAGTTGGTGCTGCTGTCACCCCACCCGTGTTCAACATCTAGAATTATATTTCTGGGTATTTTGTAGACCGTTATTCCACTATGTAAAATTCGACATGCCTCAAGGTTGCTACAAATATATCAATATTTATTGTTTCTGTCAATATTTTAAATAACATGTTTATTTTAATTATGATTCATGCCTCCAGCAAGCTGCCCGCATTGCAGCAACTATCCACCAGGCACTGATAAAAGGTCGAAAAACTGGAGCCATCTTCTTAAATGTCTCCAAAGTTTTTGACCAAGTATGGCACCATGGTCTAATATTTAAGGCGAAATAACTAGGTCTACCGAATGACTTAAAATCCATGCTAGATTCATACTTGGACGGCAGGTCCTTTCAGGTGAGGATCGGTGACGCAGTCTCCTCTCGTAAACAAACCGCAGGAGTCCCACAAGGTGCTCCGTTAGCCGCCATCCTATTCGGCCTATATATGGCTGATTTCCCGCTCTACAAACTTTCCCACACAGCATTTTATGCAGATTATACCGCTTTCTTCACAACTGGTTACTGTCCCGACGCAATACGCAATAAACTCCAAGTACAGCTGAACCAAGCGATAGCGTTGTAAAATTCTGGCGGCTACAGATATAAACCCGAGCAAAACTCAGGCTATTCTGTTCCACCACAAGAAGGAGTTCCGCGCCCATCGCCTCTAAATCAATAAAGTTATTATCCCATGGTTCCAGAAAGTTTCATACCTCGGTGTCCAGTTCGACTGCAGACCGGAGACCGCAGAAGCAAACTTCCTATCCCACAGAAAGCTACGCTATATAAAATGCTAGTCCGTCCAATCTGCCTCAATGGAGCACAGGCCTGGTACAAGTATGTCTCTAAGGGACAACTTGAACTACTACAAGTGTTCCAATCCAAAAAAGTCCGTGCATTACTCAGAGCCCCATGGTTTATGAGGAACGTCAACACACACCTCCAATCAGGCATCCCGTTTGTGAAAAATTTCATTTTTCATGCTCAGTGTGAGGTTCTCCATAGGAACCTTAGAACATGACAACATCTTGATAAAATCCCTACCCGTCCACAAATCCCGGTAGTAAACAAACTACTACAGTCCCAGTGGTAACCCAGGGCCCGCAAAACAACCATATCCCGAATCTCAAGCGACATCAGCCGAAGACCATTTGGTTCTAGCTGGTCAACCTAGTAAACGGGAAAAAAATGATTGATGGATTCGTATTTTCTTTTTTTATTAAATTTTCAAAATGATCAGTACTTAAAATAATATTGTAAATAGAAAAATAGGTTTAGGTAGGTATTAAGCTAAATTATATGTATATAGTAGAATATAAAATACGTGTAGTGGATAGGTTATATACGTTTTGAATGAATATTACATTTTTGAATTTTTTTGTTAAAAATATTTTATTTTAGTTTTGAAATTCCAATAGAACTTGTCAGGATTCATCAAAAGTACAAACACTTAGTAGGAAAGCGTCCCATATTAAGCTGTATAAAATTCCAGCGAGTTTTTGAGAAATACTCCAGTTAACCTTCTTGTTTCTGTTGTTATTGGTTAATGTCAAATAATTATGCTCAAAAAACCTGACAAACCTGCAGAACAAGTCGAATCTTACAGGCCTATTTCGCAACTACCTGCAATATCAAAGCTATTTGAGAAGCTGATATATAAACGTGTTAAACATTTGGTAACAATACCAGATTTCCAGTTTGGTTTTCGAAATCACCATTCAACTATCGATCAAGTGCACAGAGTAACTGCGGCTATTGAAAGAGCGTTTGAAGAAAAGAAATACTGCCCTGCGATATTCCTGGATATCTCACAAGCTTTTGATCGGGTTTGGCATTTGGGATTAATCTGTAAGATGAGCAAATAGTTACCGCGTAACTATTGTCAATTGCTGGAGTCATATTTATTCGGAAGAAAATTTAGAGTATCGCACGAAATGGCGTTCTCGACATTTAAAAATATCTCGGCTGGAGTTCCACAAGGTAGCGTCTTAGGACCTCTCCTGTATCTGCTCTATACTGCTGACATTCCAACAACAAAAGAAACACTTCTTGGAACCTTTGCTGATGACACAGTTATTATGGCAAAAGATATATCTCTGCCTAGGGCAATAGAAAAAGTGCAAGTGACAGTCAACAAAATCTACAAATGGACAAAAGATTGGAAAATTCAACTTAATAGCTCCAAATCTGTACACGTTAATTTTGCATTAAGGAGAAATAATAAAAACTTAATTATATCACTCAATGGATGCCCGATTCCTCAAGCAGAATCAGCAAAATACCTTGGAATCCATCTTGACGGTAGATTAAATTGGAAGCATCACGTTAGACAAAAGGCAAAACACATTAGAACCAAAATAAGACAACTATACTGGTTAGTCGGAAGATACTCTCAACTTCATCTAAAATCAACTAGGTTGATCTATAATACAATTATAAAGCCAATTTGGACCTATAGGGTGCAAATATGGGGTTGCACTAAAAATGCAAATCAGTTAATCATACAGCGCTGTCAAAACAAGATTCTTCGATTGATTACCAATGCCTATCGCTATGTAACCAATGAAGAACTGCACGATGACCTGGAAATCAAATGGATTTGCTAAGTTGTGCAGGATTTCGCCTTGAAACACGAAAGAAGATTACTAAATCATTCTAACGTGGAAGCAATACAACTGCTGGACAGCGCACAGGATGTCAGGAGATTGAAACGAACAAAACCATACGAACTTGTGTGAACATTTAGTGTGTATTATTAGTGTAAACTATAGCTATATGTCAATAATTAATAAATAATTATAATTTTATAATTGAGGAATACATACTGATGTATTTTCTCGTACTCGTCTTGCATGTTAATTAATCCAAGCACATAGGAAAAGTAGTAATAAATTAATTGTAAATTTAGATTGTACTAAGCGTATCTAATAAAGATGTTATAAAAAAAAATTGGTTAATGTTACGAGGTACTTTTAGTTTCATCATGATTATATACTGGACATTGCAAATTGCAAGCTCTCTCTTGTAATGTGTATTTAAAACATATTTTAAATATTGAATTTTCATAAACGCTATAATGTGTAATAATTACTAATTAATATCACTACACTATCAAATCAAAAATATAAACAATAAATAAGTTGCTAATTAATAACGAATCATTAAATAAAACATTCTGAAAAAATAATATATTAATAATAACTTATTAATTTTGTATAAGAATTTTAGATCAAATTAGAACTTGTACCATTACTTATTGATTTAGCTGGCATGTTGTTTTGTTTTCGAATTCATTCGAATAACATTTATGTATGTTATTCAGGCTAAACTAGAGATGAACTAGAACGGAATTTAGTTGAGATAAAACGGATATTCTGTAACAGCCTGTACATGATTTATTAATGCGTTTGTTTAATGTTTAATTAGGAAAAACTGATGTGATAGATTGGGCCAAATTACAATTTTATTCTTGGAATATTGTTATTTTTAATTTTTTACGTAGTTTTTTAAGCGTATTTTATTTTTATTTGATATTATGATTACTAATTCTCTGAAATTGACAATTTTCCAAAAGTTATAAATTAAACCCATAGCCAGAAAGTTTTCGATGCCAAGTTTGCAGAGTTAGTGACCAAAATGAATTAGTATTTATATGGAATGTACAAGATTGGACAAAAAAATAGAGCAAATCGAATGAAGGAACAGTACTGATTTATCAGAAAATACTTCCATTTTGATCAAATCGAAAAGACTGACATATCAGTTTTTCAAACGTTTTTTTAGCACTAAAAATTTTAACAAAAAGTTTTTTTGTTAAAATTTTTAATGCTATGTAACCAATAAAATGCTAGACTTATATTATTGCATACAACTATTGAACAATTGAGAGAGAAAGACTGAACCACCTGAAAATAATAAATTTAAATTAAAGTTAGTTCATTTTGGTTTTCAAAAATTTTAAATGATATATTTAATCTGTTCTCACCTTGCTTCATAATTTATTCAAATACATATCAGAAGGGTCTACCATGCAAATTCAGTAAAATAGGTTATTAAAAAGTCACTATAGAAAATCAATCAGAAATATATAAAAATTCTATAAATCGATGAGTAAATTCTCTGAAATAGGGTCCACCAACTTTAAAATTAGTATTTTTGTAGACAAGCGATCAAACTTTATTAGCTTTAACTGGTCCTGCCCATTGCCTGATGTCCCTTTCCTAAATTTCTTTCCAATTAATTTCAAACTTATAAACATTTTTGAAACTCATATACCTTAAGTAAAACTTGAGTAAAAGATCTTTGTGATGATTCACAGGAAGTTTATAATAATTAATATCTTTTCGTTTTATATTTAAACTCATACATATCTAGTTTTTCTTTGTTGCAAGATGAATGTGACTGGTCGTTCAATACATGGGTTCTGTGTACATTTCTTTGAAAGTCTGGGGCTGCTGGTCGATAACTGCGTTTATAGTTTACTTGACCTTTTAAATGTGATACTATTCAATATCCATTGTCAATCACAGGTAGGGCAACTTATGTGTTTATATTAGATTTCTAGGAAGTACATCGAACACATAAAAGAGTTCATCGAAATCTAGGAGAAAAAAAACCGTTTTATGTGATGTTTATTTTATTGCTTGATGGAACAGGCTTAGTGAATAGATATTTTAAAACGAAACGTAGGCTTTTTATTTAACGATTTTACATTTACGTAATGTTATTTCCCCTTTTCTGATTCTGATTAAGTAATGATAATGTACTTAACTTTAACAAGTCAATTGATAACCACATACGTTAAAATTAGATCGTAAAAATGCTTCTAAAAATTTCGTAATACCCTTTATGTACAATGTTGTAATGGGTATCTTCAAGTGGTGAATATTGAATTACACAGCTAAATTACAGATGATATATTTAGAACCTTCTTAGGATCCGCTAGTGTATTTGTTCTTGTTAATGTACCGTTAACAACAATCCTAACACTATAGACTTCCTATTAAGAAAAATATGAATAAAAAAGTGTTATGCAGAATAAAGCTTTGGTTTGTCCTCTAATTATTCATAAGTAATATTAAAAACTCCCTTCTTTGTGTGATAATAGAACTAACTGAGAACACACAACTTATAGTTTATTCAAAGTTTTTTTGTATATAAGTCATCAAGAGGTTTAATGTATCGCCCGTCATATCTCGTTAAAATCGTCTGGTTGTTAAATGTACGCAAAATTACTCAACATATTGGTTATAAACCGGCAAACGTTGTTTTAAGACTTTCTCTAATAAATTTTAAATCGCCGGGGTTTTTATTGAAAATATTTTGGCGTGTTTCAGCTGCACCGAATATTAGTACGGGCGCGGTCTATAAAATATCTCAAACAATATAACCTTAAAATTCACCAAAAAGAAACCGTTTTTATGCGATACGGGTGATGAATCAAGATCAGCTAGATGTTAACTGTATCAGAGTTCAAATATACGAAACGTATAAAAACAGTAAGTAGTTTTTTCAATCGAAACATAAAAAGCTGAAAGATATGCAGCTATTTAAGGGATGTTGAATATCCGTTTATACACTATTGGGTAATATAGGATTTAAGTGGTATAAATATAAACCACGAATGGGTTTAATGGAACTTGCAGACATTGCTTTTAAAAGAACACAATTTCTAAAAACATAACAAAATCGAGGAATAATTATCATATCAATTTGAATATTTTGATGAGACTGGGATATTTCAGAATGGTACATTGGGTCACTCATGGCAATATAATAATAAATATAGCGTAAAGGCAACAAAAGTTGATGGAAAAAGGTAGACGATGGAATAACTATCGATTAGGTTTTCTTAGTCATATCATTGTAGACATAATTATATGTCATGAAGAATTACTTCATGCTGGAAACAGAAATATAAATGAAATATTGTTATTCCTGTTGCTGAATTAGTGTTTACCTCTAAGTCCAAGAAAGACTACCATCGAAAAATGAACCATAACTTGTTTTTGCAGTGGTTTGAAAATCAGCTTTTAAAGAACTTTTAACTATCGGTTATTGTTATGGACAATTCACCGTATCATAGTACACTGGCGGAGATCCCAACAAGTGCATCAACAAGTTTGCAATTAAGGAATGGCTTAAACTACATAAAATATGTTTTGAAGAAACCATGTTAAAGAATGAACTATAAAAAGAAAGCCCGAAAAAAGATATACAGTAGATCTGATGGCTGAACAATATGGCCACAGAGTGTAACGTCTTCCTCCTTATGGGAGTAGCAAAGAATTGTTATAGTAGGCATTATAGAAGCATTGCCGACAATAACACTTTCGGTTGGATGAACTCAATAAGACATACAGAGGAAGAAATTGATAACTGGTGAAAACGTGAATGGGTGGTGTGGAAAAGAGTTCAATGTAAATATAATAAAACAACTCTAACCTACAAACTATTATACCTGTGTTCTTAATTGTAGTTTTAAGTCTTTCGATAATATATGCATTATATATACTATAATGTTAAAATAAACTATATATGTTTGATAACATTTTTATTGCATTATTATATATCAAAAAATTTGTAAACTTGTGTTATCATAAAAAAACACTTATTGTCCACTGGTAGATTGTTCTGCCAGGATAGGTAATAAAAAGGGGGTTTGCATACTTCAGAACCGGGGAATATATTTGAAAACACTCCAGAAATCAGAGATGTCACGTCATGAAATTTTGGATCTGTCCATAGATATTTATTATACCGATCCCAGATACGGTTACGGATCTAAAAATGTTACGAACTATTTCCAACGCCAATAACATACATTTTATTACATTCATTCATATATTGAATATTCCATCAAAGATAATCTATTGAAATCTAATTTAATATATGATATAACGAGAAGGCAAACAACTATAACCGCCTACGTAACGAATCAGCTGGTTATTATTGGTTGGCGTGTTCATCATCAACAGTTTAATTTTCTCGCTACCAGATGCACAACTGGTTTGAATCTGTGCGAAAATAGCCGTCTTTTCCGAGGAGACTTTCGCCAACGCAATAAAGAACTCACTACGTTCTGTTTTGTATTTAGCCGATTTGTCCTTGGCTATTTTTAACATTGCAATATATCAGATCGCGGATCCTGTTTTGCGGACTTAAAAATACGATAAAATATCTTATAAGCTATATAGAGTCACTCGTTATAAAGTTGACACATCCACTGCTAGATTGCTAACAAAAGAGTTTGAATTTTAACGAACTGATTTTGGGTTTTAATGAAACAAGTATTTAAAAAAAATTATTAGCAATCTGAAAGGAAAAATTAAGATTAATGCCTTTTCACTAAATATCTATCTAAAACATAAATAAATTGTAAGGATTTAAGAAAGTAATTGCGATAATATTAAATGGCATTTGATATAGACCGAAAGCATAAAAAACATTGTACGTACATTTAACCTGAAGTATATATTTATCTAATGAAATTCATTTATTTATTTTGTATATTTTTGAGTCAACTTTTTACCAACTAGGGTTTATCTGAACTGGATCAACAGTTTAACGTGGGCTCCGAACCACGGTCCTCGTCCATTAAGCCTACCGACTGGCCAGTGACCAACTTAGAGATCATCTCAGAAGACATCCAGTGTTACCCGGCCTCGTTACTGACGTGACTGGAGAAAATGTAAGCATTCGAAATGTAGCAATCAAGTTCCATCATGGTTTGATTATAAGATCTAACAACAAATATCTGTTTTTTTCTTGGCTAAGCTTGATTAATAAATGTTTGGTTGAAAAATGTGATTTTATCACATTTCATATCCTAATAAAATAGGTCAATTGAAAAGTCCCCGGCCTACCATAGTAAAAGACATTTTTTTAGCAAAATTAGTTTTCTTTATTCAACATAATACCCTTCAAGGGTGACACAATGATTATAGCGACTCAGCGAGTGATTATACCTTTTGTAGTACGATTTGTCTTTTGCTTCAAAATAGGCCTCTGTTTCGGCGATCACCTCTTCATTCGACCAAAATTTCTTCCCAGCGAGCATTCTTATACGGTGAATAAGGAAGGAATTCAAAGTCCGATTCATCGATGTTTGCCATCGTTTTCACTGACTTGTGACACGGTGCATTATCTTGGTGAAGCAGCACCTTCTTTTTCTTCAAATGCCATTTTTCGCCGATTTCTTGCTTCAAACGGTCCAATGTCTTTATGTACTAGTAACTGTTGATGGTCCTTTCTTTTTCAAGGTAGTCAATGAAAATAATTCCATACGCATCCCAAAATACAGACGCCATAACCTTGCCAGCCGACTGTTGCGTTTTCTCACGCTTTGGAGCGGGTTCATCGTGTGCAGTGTACACGGATAGGTGTCGATTGGACTTCGGAGTGAAATGATGTTTTATCCATTGTCACATATCGATGCAAACACTCAGGTTTATTACGTTTGATCATCTTCAAACACTGCTCCGAATCATCAACTCGTAGTTGTTTTTGTTCAAAGGCCAGCTCGCGCGGCACTTTCTTTGCACAGAGCTTTCTCATACCCAAATATTCGTGAATTATATGATGTACACGTTCAGTTCACTATTTTATTCAATTTCAATTTACGGTCATTTGATGGATTGTGTGAAATCATTTTGTGGATTTTTTAAATATTTTCGTCGGTAACAACCTCTTTTGAGCATCCACTGCGTTCACCGCCTTCAGTGCTTATTTCAACACGCCAAACTTAGCATGCCCATCCTTGATGGTTGATTTTCCTGGGTCAGTGTTCAGAAACTCGGCATCAATCCAAGTTTTTGCTTCAGCTATATTTTTTCCCTTCAAAAAACAATATTTCATCAACACGCAAAATTCTTTTCTATCAATTTTTTTCACAATATCAAAAGTTGCTTCACTTAAAATGCTATAATTCACAAACTAATGATCCGACAGCTGTCAAATTTACACACGCATTTTGAGTGATATGTGTCAGGCCGGGGACTTTTCAATTGACCTATTATGTATGATATAACAGACAGAAGATTGAAACATTTCGATCGATACTTATATGTAGTGTATGAAATTTATTAGTATGAAAATAAGCAGATATATAGTCCAAAAATTCATTATGGAAAGGTAAGAGAATTTAACATGTTAAACCATATCTAAACAAAAATTTTGGGAAATTAGTTTATTGTAATTAGCAAAGATAGATACTATTAAAATATACTTTAAAAATACAATTTCTATATCTTTAAGGTACTTAGAAATACCAGTTAAGTGACGTCAATGTTTCGTAATGATTTTGATGGACTCACTACCTCTAAATAATATAAACTTTATAAAAAAACCAGGTGATTGACTTAACTAATGCATATAACATTTGAGCGATTGACCGATATATAGTTGTTCGTCGTTTCTAAAGAGCATCTTAATTATTGAGTTTATCAAAGTAAAGCTAGCAGCAGAATAATGATTCACTAAGGCAGCTATTATTACCAGTGGGGTCAAACCTCTTGAGCCAAAACAATAAAATTTACTGCTGTATACATAAATTTAATATTAACGAATAATAACAATTTTTAACTAAAAGCGCTCTCAGAATATAAATGTTTCTATTGTATCTGGACTGGACAAAGTCGAATACCTTATGAAATGTTAATTGTCATATTAATTACCAACAGGTAACTCAAGACAATAAGTTGTCAAATAATATAATATCAAAGACTGTCAGAAGAAGAATTCAGAGTTAAAAATAAAGCAATAAGCAATAGAAGTAATGAACAAACTATTTTAGTTGCATGACTAATGACAACATAATATAGATATAAAATGTTAAAAATTAACCGCAAGATAAAAGTTGCTTTAAAAACCCGTAAAAAATTATAAAAGTATGTATCATTGCCACACAATTTCGTTAATATGATAATAAATATAAATAAAGATTTTTAACAGTTTATTCATAATTACATATGAACTCAATACCTCTAAATAATATAAACTTTATAAAAAACCACATTAAATCTATTTTTATTTATCAAACCACATTATATTACGCTCATCCATCACGACGATATAATCCCTACAATACAATTTATTTTAATTGTGATGGAAATAAAGCGGGTCCAATGAAACAGCCCTATAGTTAGTGTTCACCAAAGAGCTTCATCGTGTTACAGTTTTCCAAAAATCACTCTAAATCGGCTTTGAACTGTCAAGTAGAAGTGACCTAACCTGATGTTGATAGATTCACGATTTGTCCTTTGCTTCAAAATAGGCCTCAGTTTCGGCGATCACCTCTTCATTCGACGAAAATTTCTTCCTAGCGAGCATTCTTTTGAGATCTGAGAACAGGAAATAGTCGCTGGGGGGCCAGATCTGGAGAATACGATGGATGAGGAAGTAATTCGAAGCCCCATTCATGTATTTTTGACACGGTGCATTGTCTGGTGAAGCAGCACTTTCTTTTTCTTCAAATGTGGCCGTTTTCGGCGATTTTGTCCTTCAAAAGGTTCAATAACGCTATGTAATAGTCGCTGTTGATGGTCCTTCAACTGAATTATTTCACTTGATCATCTTCGAACACTGCTCCGAATCATCAACTCCTCGTTGTTTTTGGTCAAAAGTGAGATCGCGCGGCATCCACTTTACACAAAACTTTCTAATACCCAAATATTCCTGAATAATATGATGTACATGTTCAGTTGCTATCTTTAGAGTGTCTGCTATTTCATTCAGTTTCAATTTATGGCCATTCAAAATCATTTTGTGGATTTTTTAAATGTTTTCGTCGGTAACAAACTCTTTTGGGCGTCCACTGCGTTCACCATCTTCGGTGCTCATTTCACCACGTCTAAACTTGCGTCTTGTCTAAAATACCAATCCTTGGTGGTTGATTGTCTTGGAGCAGTGTCCGGAAACTAAGCATCAAGCCAAGTTTTTGCTTCAACTGTATATTTCCCTTCAAAAAGCAACATTTTATCCATTTTATTCACGATAACAAAAGTTGCTTCACTCAAAATGTTATAATTCACAAACCAATGATCCAACAGTTGTCAAATTTTTTACACGCATCTCTTGAGGCTTAGGGCTAACTAAAATACAGAGAGGACGACGACAATGATTAAATATAATTCTTCATTTATCAAAGGCGGGCTTATTCATCTGAGGAATCATAGAGTTCTTTAAAATTTTATGTAATCGATTTTGAATATAATGTTAGTTAATTAAAAATGCTATATTTTAACGTTCCTTTTATTTTTAACCTTTATTTTCTGAAAACATTAGGTTCCAGCCACAGTGTCCTAATGACCAATTAGCCTAGATATAACTAGCCCTATTTTTATATGTACGAAAGACACGAAATATACCAGTTACGACTGATGTAGTAATGCCTAGACACGCTTTCATTTGACTTGCTGAAAGCTAAAGCTAATTTCAAAGCAAAAGCCTTTACATTAAATGGAAAAAATGGCTTGGATTCAAAATTAAATAAGATACTCTGCATCTACATGCGCGAATAAATTTTCTTAAAAATAACTTTTGTCATCATTTTATCATTTTGTATATTATCTCTAAACCCACATCCTCCTAAATTATCCTTAACGAATAGTATACATTCACCCATTTCCATTTGCTGAGTTTAAATTCAACCATTTCCATATTCAGTCTGCCATATACTCTTAAAATATAGCTATTTGACCACACTGGTAACCGAACTTAACTTTCTTCACTGTCCATCAGACTTTCTCTCCTCGGAAAAATTACCTAAGCTTCTTAGATTCCTTGAAATTCTTAATCTACAACAAGATAACTGATTTCGCAACTATACCATCGAAATCCACCTGTATTTTATACCTTGCACTCTCAACAAGCCGATTACCATTTACAAACACAATCCGCACATATTATTGTGGTTTAAAAAACACGTCAATATGATAGTTGGCATTCTTGGTAATTGTGTAATAGTATATAAATAACAAATAAAATTCATGAAATTTGGGTGAAAAAATCTAGAGCAAGTGAATACAGTGATAATGAATATTTAGCTGAATTATTATGAAACATAGGTTAGGGAAGCATAAAAGAAATTTTATATATGATGTTTAGTAAACCACAACTCTCAGTCTTCCACTAGATATTATCATAAATGATCAGACAGTAGAGGATATGAATTATCATATCCCATAATATCAATGAATCAGTTTTTATAACGTTACAATTTTTAGCAATAATTCTATTGTCTTTTGTTATTTGGTAACACAGTCAATGCGACTTCCATAAAATGATGCTAGCCTGCGCTAATTAGATATTATTAAGGTGTTATTATAATTATTTTTAGGATAAGTAAGTTACAGTTGAAAAACTTAGTTTGGATAAAAACGAGCATATCTTGATTTTATAATAAAATATATTTTAGTAGATAAATAGATTTATTTGATAGACTGATAAGGTTTAATAGATTTATGGCATATAATTAAATACAAACATAATCTAAACTTTAACTACCTTTAACATATTTATCGATCATTAGTGAATTTGTTTGTTTTTAACACGTGCAGATGGAATTTATATTCAATAATAATTTAAAAATAATTTTATACCATAATCTAATGCCAATTTTCTCAATACCTATACCTTAATTTCCAGTATGAAACAATTAATGATAATCATCACACAGGCATCATTAATTACTATTTTTTATTATCTCCTTCAATAGTCACTCTTGTTAATTTATAACGTGATACTCCTTCCGGTAAAATCTATACCTTTTATCATAATATGGAAATAAGCCACAACATATAATATTCAATTCATTTCAGTCTGTTATCATTGAGCTCTCAATGACAGGGACCCGAAAGGTTTATCTGATCAAGAAGTGACCTGGACTGTTAAAAATTAGGCTCGAAATATATTACATGACCACTAGGCAGATCAAAGACAAGCCGATCCTTCTGTTAACATGAGTTTATTTTAAATATTAAATACATTATATATATATATATATATATATATATATATATATATATCCTATGGAACCTATCTTATTACGTATTGTATCTGCAAATCCCATCAACGGTGTATTTGTTACAGTGCTATTGACATATCTCCCTAATATTTCACTAATACATCCCTAAAATAAAGATTTATCACTGATTCCTATCATTGAAAAATGAAAATAGATGACAGTAAAAATTAAATTAAATTTGTTAATTACCATTAAATATTTCCATAAATTATTGCAATAGTTCTCTATTGGAGTTATAGAAATTATTTATATATATTTAATTGTGAATTATTTTATAATTTTTAGGGATTGTGAAATATTTTTTTTTGTAATATCATTTGGTATACATCGGAATGCCATATGGAATCAAACAATACAAAAAATGTTTATACAGAAGAAATAAATAGGATTTGACGCCTAACGCAACGCTGTAATGATGGTTTCGTGCGCTCTCCTCTGCCATATTCTTTTAAAACCCAAAATATAATTTGTAACTGATAACAATTATTTGCGATAAAACTTCGATTATATCCATTTAAACAACTAATTTTTCGTTTTGAAAGTTATTTGGTTGACAGGACCTTTAGGAATGATGATTTAAACATATTAAAATTACGAAACCAAGACTCAACACAGTTTATATACTACATATATACTACAAATGTTAGGTATGTTGAAATTATTATAAGCTGTTATATATTCAACAATACTTTTATTTGAATTAACTAAAACAAAACAGGTAAGAATAATGGATAAACTGAAATTTCCATCAATAGAGTTTTATTGATATGTTCATTGGTTTTAATAGGTACAAATGTGTTTAGTTGATTTGTTGAAAAAAAGAACCTGGAATAACCTGGAATATCTTGCAAAGGAAATTGAATTATGTTTCATGTAATAAAATTCTAACTAAAAATAATTGTAAAAACAGGTTTAAATGTTTAAATGGCTCTTTTCAATTACCACTTCTTCAATTCTTACATCACAATAAAAGACGAAGAATTTTGTTAACTGAAAATCCATATGCTATCTCAAAGACGCCCAAGACTTATGTAATGAAAAGTACTTTAAAAGAAATAGGTGGTACCAATTTCTTGAAATAAAGCTTCAAATTCGTGTGCTTCGCAATAGGGAATATGGACATGTACATATTAAGCTTGATTGAGACGGAATTTCATTAACAAATTTTATTTGGAAAGACCTATCCGGGATTAGGTAAACCTAGTTTTTGGCTTTTGAAAAAGAATTATTTTGCCAAATTTGTTCGAAAGCCTTGATGACGACTATTGCAAAGAGCCTTGTGGAAAGTTGCTGCGATGCGTGAAGCTTAATTCAGAGGTATTTGGCATGTAACTGGAATATTTCATTGTTTTTTTTTTTCGGCGAGTTAAAGTTGATTTTTTAGGTACTTCATGGCGATTCCCTCAAATCCGTGGGCATTTTTAGTTGAAACAGGTTTGATGGAACAAGTTACAAGAGTTTCATGATATTCAGACAGAATTTAACACTAGTTGTTCTATTTTTGGCAAATCCATCATAATCTCTTGTAGCGACAGCTACAACCCTTTAGGCCACCACATATTGGTGAATTGGTACCATGCGGTTCCCGGCTATAAAATATCACCACGACGACGTCTCGTTCTCCTTTCTTTTTTCTACCCCCTCGTAATAGTACCACTTCCATAGCGCTTCTGTACTTCCTGTACCTAATCTAATATCCTGTCAATTCTCCCATCGACCAGATGTAGCATTCAATATCGAAATAAACAAGTTTTACTCAATGAATATTTTAAATTCCCGAGCGAATTCCTTCTACAAAATAATATTGAGTATTCGGACAAACAATCGCATCGATAGCCACACATTCCGACCGACCAGGCACACATTTTTACAATTGGTGACCCCGCCTTGATCGAAGTGCCTAACAGATAGACCAGCTCTACAAAAGTCATTCGACAGGTGCTTGACACGTGCATGTTTGATGGGTTCTATGAACGGAAGCCATCAACATCACATGGTCGAGGTTATCCCACGAGACTAAGGCGATACACGAACACCACATAAGCCCATAATGCATGACATCAACACATGGACACGTCAGACACCACACTTATAGCTACCCTCAAACAAATCGGAACGCTCCGCTGTCGCAACAACAATCCACCAAGCATTAAGAAAAGATCGAAAAACTGGAGCCATCTTTTCAGATGTTTCCAAAGTTTTCGATCAAGTATGCCACCACGGTCTAATACTCAAAGCCAAACAGCTGGGTCTACCGAATGACTAATCTCATTGACCACATATAGCATTGAATATCGAAATAAACAAGTTTTATTCAATCAGTGTTTTCAGTGGAAATGTACGAATTACTTCCACACAATAGTAGTGAGTGTTCGGACAAACAAACGCATCGACAGCCACACATTCCGACCGACCAGACGAACATTCCTACACCTCTTAATACAACTTTTTTTACATATACATATTTATTTCAATAGAAAGAGATGTTATCTGAAACATCTTATTAACACTTTTATTGCAAAATATTATGTTAATTTTTAGTTTATTCCTATAATTGTCAGTTCAAAATTGTAAAAGGCCCATAGCTTCATTATTTGCAAGATATCAAAAGAATTCGTAAATTGTAATCTTGTATTTATATAGTAGATTAAGCATTCCAAGTGCTTTTACAAATATTTATTAAATTACTAACATAGATATCGTTAAGTTATAAAAAAAGTTCAAAGATTCCCGTAACTCAGTGGTTCTTATAAGTAATTGTATACTTCGTAATTATTTGTATCTTAATATTTTGTAAGTAACTAACTTTATGGCGTTATTTTTTGATAAGAAACTCCAAGAAAATTGTATGGAACAATTCCCGTACGTGCCCAACAACAGTTATTTGAATCAAACAGAAAATGTATGCGTTCAAGGTGCGGCTTCGCATTAAGATAACTCTCATTATCGAGATGCTGAAGCCATAACCCTAGAACGAAAAAATAAATACCAACTGGCTAAAAACTGTCCATTTCCTTATTTACCAATGTTATTTTCTGCCGTCGAGTTTCTAACGGACTGGTTGTTGATTTAGTATAGGTTTACAAGTATATTCTGATAACCGTGTATCGGCAATTAGAAAAATTACGTCGGAATGACAAGAAAATAATTTTAGTCTTCTATATTTAGTAAATGTCAATATTAATAGCTTTAAGGAAAGAAGTATATTTAAGTAACATAGATAGCCCCTGTTTCCCCCCCACAATAACAGGAACTAAATCAGGACACAAGAGAATTTATTGGAACCACTTCTTTATCCACTATTTATCCACTATTCACGCGATGTGGTATCAAATACAGAAGAAGTAAAGACATCACCATGACTACATATACTAATAACATTTACTAATAAAGAAGCTACTAGTAAAGAAGTTGTACAAGTAGCAATATGTTAAGAGAGCTAATATTTTTTCCATAGTGTTCCACGAGGTTTCTTCTTCTTCAAAATACTTCGAAGAAACGGCACAGTATAATACTGTAATAACTGAAAGCCACATATTGTAGATTTAATAACTGATTCATTTAATATTCATAAATATGTAAATAGGACTAATTATTTTTAAAACGAAATAATTTATTCAAAAATATAAAAAGGATACTAACTGTAATATTTTCTATAAATGAAAAAATATTGTACTCATATAAATATTTAAAACTCAGCAATAAGATATAACATTTCATGTTTGTTAAGTGATGCCTGTTAAGACAGAGTCGCACAATATTAGTACCACTACGTCAGGTACCAGGTATAAAGTAACTTTTTCAGAGGAAATTACCTTGTATAAGTCACCCTGCTAGTAATCTTTGGATAAAATAGCGTATTAAAATTCTGCGTTCTTAACGTATTAAAATACTTTTTTATCCTCATAATTTGTCATAATTTTGAAAACCTTATCGTATTTCATTATAAATATAATGGCTGTCTTCTTGCTTCTTAACACCCTCTCAATTACATAATTCTCTTTACTTACTTTCATTCATATGCAATTCTCTATTTTATTAATCTCAATCTCTTAAAAATATAAACTCTAACTTGTATTATGGTATTTATTAAAATTGATAAATAATTACGGGATTGTTTCTTCTAAAATTCGACCACATAATGTTCTATATTTTATTTATTTTATTTCTTGAATACCGAAAACTTTCTATACTATAAACAGTCGACTGAAACAATCACTAAAAAAAGTACTAAAATCAGTCGAACCAAAAATAGGGACTAAAACAGCCGATACTAAAAAATAGCCACCTACACACATCGCGTTTTGTTTGCTCAAGGAGTTTGCATATTGTTCAGAACCATTCTATTGATTCGTTAAATTGTTCCAAATGCACTTTGAAACTACGAAATAAATGCATATATCACAAAGACAACGTCTCACCAAAATTGAAACTGTCATTTTATTATTACTTCTTATATATAAATAGTGAATTTGAACAAGGATGATGCTCAGATAAACAAGCTGAAAATGACTGAACACAAAATTGCTGATAGAGCATTCTCTTTACTCATCAGCTGTGAACGCTCTTAAATTGATAATGGAGATAATATATTATTATTAACAGCAATTAGTTTGAATTTTGTTGTTATGGTTTAGACTATCAATTTTTTTACCAACTTTTTCTGGATTGAACCTACAGTTTAACGTGGACTCCGAACCGCAATCCTCGACATTAAGCCTACCGACTGGCCAGTGACCAACTTGGAGACCACCCCAGAAGACATCCGGTCTTACCCAGCCTGGTTACTGACCTGACTGGGATAGTAATTTCTTGATGAATTTTACGCATATAAAGACTTCTACAATTACAATCACAAACGTAAAATACATCCATGCCCCAACAGTAGGTAGACCGTCCTGCTGCCTTAGCTACTGCTCCAACCAAGTCGGCTGGAATATATTCGAAATAATAATTTAGCAAAATTTCAATATTCCCACTAGTTTTAGCTTGATCCTCGTATCAGATCACAAAGGAGTTGAAAATATATAAATATTCAACCATGCTACTACCAAATACTAAGGGTAATAAAAGTTATTCAAATAGAGATGACACTAACAACCATTGTACTGTTTATATCTGAAATTTCTAATTCTAAATTGATGTTATATGATGATTGATGTTCTAGATGTTATCTAACTATATATTATACTTTCAAATGAATTGAATCGACTAAATATAATAAACTTTAACCGATTAAAGCGTACAGCAACTAGCCCACACGCTTTGTTAAATTATAATTATAATCACATAATTAAAACATATTTTAGTTTAGAATCATTAATATAATTCATCTTTCAGATGCACATATAGATATTCAAATAAAGTATACGAAAATGATTGTTTAATGTTCCTACCAATTAATTATTCTATAGTATACCGAATAAAATATTTAATAATTTGTTTACTATATGTAAATAAGGTGTAAATTTTATGTGAGGTCAAAATAAAACGAATAATTTGTATGGTTAAAATATGTTTCTGGTGAGAATAATTATTATAATTATTAATAATTCTATACGGCAACCACATAATTACAACCATCGTGAAAACAAACCTTATCCAATATTTGTGGATTGATAATGTAAATAATTGTTTGTTACTACCATAAAAAATATACTCATGATATGTTTCGTGGATTTACTTTGAAACCTTTTACCAAAAATTGTTCAGCTAATAGTGAGCTCTTGGGAATTTGCATGTTTTATTTATTGCGATTACAAATACTATATTACTGATAATAGTAACAGAGAAGTTTGTTAAAAATAAACATAACAGACTATCATACACAGTACCGGGTTAGCCGATAAGTAAGTTTAGCAATTGCCTAGGACGTCACGTCTTAGAGGGCATCAGAAACAGCACCAAAACAGCATACTGATAAACAAAGACCGATTCAAGAGTCTGATTTATCAATCTCTCATTCTATTACACTCAGTATTTACTGAGTATAAATATGAGGTTTCACACTTTTTAATATGACTTATCGATTCATAATTCATAATATTTATTTTCACATTTATAATTCACTTTTCCTTCACTAGAATAATATTCTCCCTGGAAACATAGAAGAAAGTATAACAATTAATTGAAATTTGAGATTATCCTAGGCAATAGGGTGAAATATTCCGGATTGGTCTCTAATTGGCTATTCTCCAAAAGATGGAATACGAGCCAAAGACTGTGGTGTGAAGCCCACGTTAAACAAAATTCAGTTCAGGTAAATCCTAATTGGCAAAAGAAAACTCCAAAATATTATTGAGGATTTAAAAGATTAAAGTGAACAAATGGCAGCCTTAACCATATCACTAACGGAAACATACACTCACACGCATATATGTTACATCTAGACATTGTAGGATGATGTACTGACGATGTAAATCCAATTACAATGCTGTCGGAGAATATTGAATTTTGCTGGAGACTTAAGGTACCATTGATACAAACGTGTGAAAACTGCGTACATATTATATTAGAACTAGATGGTGAACCCGGTGAACTTCGTATCACCTACATCTATTTTGCAAATTATCTTCAACATTAACAATAGCCACTTCGTCGATTGTCGGTGAATTAAACTTTCTCGCGTGCTCACAGGTAGGTGTTTTATCAGGTCTGGTGACGATGTTATGATTGGTCTTTAGCTGACCATCAGTGATTGACTTCGATGACCTAAGTCAGATAATCTTCTGCTTGCCATTGTTAATAATAAAACTAAAGAGCTCTCGTGTACCAAATGTGTGACTAAATAATAGAAATGTGAAATACATTAACAAATTATGTTTCACCATAATCAGTCATTACATATTTCAACTCAATTATTCGTAATTGGTTACTCAACCACAATTATAATACGATTCAGAATTACTTTAGCATATAGTTATATCATGTTTGACATATATATCATTGATTTTGCTTGATTTCGATGTTATCGAATAGATGTATCTATGAAAAGATATTTAACAGGCCTGGCACATAGATGGCGCTACTAGAATTAAATCGACATGTTTTTTAGTTAGCCTTAACCCTCAAAAGATGCGTGTACACATTTCACAGCTGTCGGGTCATTAGTTGGTGAATTATAGCATTCTGAGTGAAGCAACTTTTGTTATTGTGAAAAAATTAATAAAAAGGAATATCGCGTGTTGAAAAAATATTGTTTTTTGAAGGGAAAAATACAATTACAGCAAAAACTTGGCTTGATGACGAGTTTCTGGATACTTCTCCAGGAAAGTCAACAATCAAGGATTGGTATGTTAATTTTAGACGTGGTGAAATGAGCACCGAAGACGGTGAACGAAGTGGACGCCCAAAAGAGGTTGTTATCGACGAAAATTAAAATATCCACAAAATGATTTGGAATGACGCAAATTGAAATTGAATGAAATAGCAGACACTCTAAGGATATCAACTGGACGTGTACATCATATCATTCACGAATATTTGGGTATGAGAAAATTCTGTGTAAAGTGGGCGCGGCGCTCGTGCTCACTTTTGACCAAAACAACAACGAGTTGATGATTCGGAACAGTGTTTGAAGATGTTCAAGAGTAATAAACCCAAGTTTTTGCGGCCATATGTGACAATGGATGAAACATGGCTCCATGATTTCACTTCGAAGCCCAGTCGACAGTCATCCGAGTTACAGTCCACTCGAGACGATGAAACCGCTCCAAAGCGTGGGAAAATGCAACAGTCGGCTGGCAAGGTTATGGCGTCTGTACTTTGGGATGCGCATGGAATAATTTTCATTGACTACCTTGCAAAAAGAAGGACCATTAACAGCGACTATTACATAGCGTTATTGGACCGTTTGAAGAGAAAGAAAGTGCTGCTTCACCAAGACAATGCACCGTCCCACAAGTCAGTGAAAAACGATGGCAAAAATCTATGAATTGGGTTTCGAATTGCTTCCTCATCCACTGTATTCTCCAGATCTAGCTCTCAGCGACTATTTTCTGTTCTCAGATTTCAAAAGAATACTCGCTGGGAAGAAATTTTCGTCGAATGAAGAGGTGATCGACGAAACTGAGGCCTATTTTGAAGCAAAGGATAAATCGTACTACAAAAATGAGATGGAAGAGTTGGAAAATCGCTATAATCAATGTATTATCCTTGAAGGGATTTATTTTGACTAAAAAAACTAATTGTGCCAAAAAAATGTGTTTTATTATGATAGGCCGGGGACTTTTCAATTGACCTGTTATGACATCTAATATAAATTATGGTAAATTATTAAACAGTCATTGGTTACGTTACATGTTTTAATCATGGCCGTTAATATTTGATAACTAACAAAATTGTCGATAATTATGACAGTGACTTGTTATTTAAAATGTTATTTTTATTATTTTCCTGGCAATTATTTAATAGTTTCTCATTCATTAAACCTTCCACTAATATTCACAAATATTAAAAAAAAACAAAATTAGCAAAATCGATCCAGCCTTTATTGAGTTTTAGCGAGACTAACGACCAGCAATTCATTTTAATATATACGGAAATATAAATGAATAACTACCAACAACTTATTCAAGTATAATATATCGTGCTAAGGTTATTTTATGACCTGACAAAGTTCGATCACCTGTTAATGAATCAAGAATCAATGAAAACATATATGGAAAGGCTTAAATGGTGAAATAAATTGAAGAACACTCCTGTCCCATCCGATATTCTCATCAAATATAGCAATACATGCTAAAACAATTTTCTTTTTTTTATGAAGTTACTGGAAAATAATCTAAACGCCAAATACTCCATAAACAATAATTTATGTAATAATAAATAATCTATATAATTGTATAGCCGTGGATTTTTTTTAGTCAGGTTTATTAAAATGTAGTTACTTACTATGGATAATGATCCAAATCCGATACATTATCATATTAAGTAAATTTATAGAATGTAATACTATAGATTAAATCATAATATCATATTATTACAGGTAATCTCGCGCTTCTTAAATTCCTTTAAATGACTACTTAAACCATACGGCCATAAAATTATAATTGGTTGACGAAGTTTAGAATATTATCTCTTCTAATCGTCAACTACTTTGGATTTTTTTTAATAATAAAAGCTAATAGTGTCGTAAAAAAGGAGATCTGAGAATTTTCTGAATGTTTATTTTCCATTATACTTCTAATTGTTTAAAACGGCAGGTTTCGTTATTAGGAATGGTCTATTTTAATGTTTATATCTTTATAAAAATTGAATATAATAGATCTAGGATAAATTATTCAAGTTTTTGGCCACTTGTGAAAGATGAGCTAAAACGTCTTAGGTGTAATAAAGCAAACACGTTTTTTCTTTTTCAAAATTGGACTTATTCATCAACGTAATCTCCATCAAGAGCCACACAATCATTCTAGCATCGCTCTAACATTTCAATATCACTTTTATAGAACGATTTATCTTTTGCCTCAAAATAGGCCTGTCACCAGTTGCTGTCCACTCAGCTAATGATCGTTTTGATTACGTTTAAACATGGACAAATACTGCTCAGAATCATCAACAGGTTTTTATTTTTGGTCATCAGTGAGCGAACGAGGGACCCACTTTGAACAGAGCTTTCTCATGCAATGTAAAACCAACGCTCTTTTGATATCTTTACGATGTCAGCTAACTCGTGCAACTTCACTTTGGATTTTGTGGATTTTCTTTTGATGTTTTGGTGTTTGGACCTAATTTGGACACCCACTGTGTCCTGCATCATCGGTGTCTCTGCAATTACGTTTGAAGTCAGAAAAACAACATTTTCTTGTTATTTTTGATGGAGCTGTGTCCTTATAACACTTTTCAAGTCATTGCTTCACTTGAACAGTGTTTTTCCAATCAATCAAGAAGCAGTGTAAAATTAAAACACGAAATTGTTTGTGATCCATTGTTATGAAAATAACAAAAGTACTGTCACTCTTGGCACAATAACTCACAAACTTATAAGTAGAATATCATGAAATTTTTACAGTTTTTTTAAAGGTTAGTACTAACTGAAAATTAATTTATTAATCATTAATTAATGATTAATAATAGACTTCATATTTCAGTATATGTTATTTCATCAACGTGTAAACAAAAAAAGCTTTTTAGTGCATTGAAAATGTATTAAATTTTACTAAATAAATCGCATTTACCGTAAGTTTTACTTGTTTGCTTCAATTTGAAGAAAAGCAAGCTGAACGTCATTGAATCAAAAATTAAATATGTAAAGCTTATAGCAACCATGCTCCATTAATTTCACCATGCGGATACTTAAAACCGAAGTCAAAAAGCTTTCTGGACAGCCGGAGAAAATGTGCTGACGAGGATTTGAAGCCATTACTCGATGAAAATGTTAATAATGGATCATTTTCGACTACAATTGATGCTTTTCGAGTGGGGCACATCGCGAAAAATTGTTCTAAAACAACAATGTTATTCTTCAGCATGACAATGCCCGACCACATATTGAAAAATCGGTAAAAACATACTTCGACGGACTATAATTTGAATAAAATACACTTTGTACCTATTTTTCACAACAAAGCTTCAAATGTAACAAAGTCCTTTAAAATTAATTAATAGGCCTAACATTTAGACCAGTAAAAATATCGATATATCTTCAAAGGCGACAGAAATATATCCGTATAACTATCTTATCATCTTTATAGCACCCGCTACTCAACAATGACGAGATGTTTTGATAAGATTTTATCAAAAAACTCACATTCAGAAATTAATTTTTATAAATTAAAAATAATTTCACGAAAAATTAAATCATTCAGTCAATGACACATCATAGTAAATTCAGACCACACATACAGCATCTATACGAATTTATTCGATACACAAAGACAATATTATTTAATAGATACAATTTTAACCAAATATGGGTGAAATGAGTGAATGCTGTACCCAATAAAGAAACGATGAAGCAAGTGAATAGTATTAGTAATGGTTACGAAAAGGAAAAAATAAATAGAAGCTAATTAGGGATAGGGTCGTGTCTAATGAAAACAAAATTCAAAAGCACCAAAGCTATAAAAATAGTGGTGTTCAAGTTCGGAGCAAATGGTAGGGGACGGTGGCGTCATCGTACAAAGCTAGGTACCGTTCCAAGAACTACCTCATCGTTAACGGACAGCTGATTTTTATTTAAAGGGGACTGCAGGCATACAGCCATCTAGCCACGTGCAAATGCCAATCGTACGGGACGCACCTTTCGAACTATTGTTGCTCTAAGCTAGCATATGGCCAAAGCTTTACGGTTTCTGAATAGAACGATTTGGCCAATTTTCCGAACATAGTTCTGGTGCGCCGGTTTAATCTAGATCATCCTGTATATAGATAATGTAAATTAGTTCAGGCTTTAGTAGTTTTTTTTAAATAACCATAACATAAATCAAAAAACCGTTTAAGTATACTTTTCATCAGTTCAGTTCCAACCTTCGTAGGGTGAAGACGTATTTTCAATACGGTCCAAGCTATAAAAAGATACCTTTCTTTAAAAAAACCCAGTATTTTATTACGGTTATTTAATTGAGTGTTAAAAACGCATAACAGATGCGGCTATCCGTCTCTCAGTGGACCTAAAGTGTAGTGAATACGTGTTTACGTGACCAGACAAAAGGACTGCATCTCATTTTTATTAGTGTTTAAAATAATTTCATCTTATTTTACAACAGTCCTTTTGAAATTCATTTATAGTATTTATAGTAAAAAACTAGTGCTAAAATAACGTAAGTGAAAAATGAAGTGCGTGAAATAAACAATGTATTTATTTTATTTTTTTTATCCTCTGGAAGTAAATTAAATAAAATATTAAAAATTAAAAAATGGCAAACAATAGCGATTCAACCAAATCACCTGCACACTTTGATATAAGATTAGAACAAACAGCAATAACGCAAACTCCACCATCAGAATGGACTACAGTCGTTAACAAAAAACGATTGAGAAGTCCAGAAGAAGTAATCGCGAGGAAACAAACAAGAATCAGTGACTATTGGTTGCAGAAACCGATAGAGACAAAAAACAGTTTTAGCAACCTGTCGGAAGAAATTGAAGAGAACATACAACCAAGCCCTGAAAAAGTTGTTCCCAAACCACCACCAATAACAGTCTATAAGGTAGGAATAATAAAAAACATCCATGATTTATTAAAAACCATTACTACGAACTACACAATTAAAACAGTGAGCTATGAAACAATTAAAATCCAATTGTTCGAAGCGGATCACTTTAAAGTTCTTATAAAAGAATTAGATGAAAGAAACACCCAATACCATACATTCAGGCCAAAATCCGAGAGAACATTTAAATTCGTATTAAAAGGATTACATCACGGGACGGACTTTAACACCATCAAGGTAGCACTAGCTGAAAAAGGCCACGAGGTCGTAAATATTCACAATATACGACATCACACGACAAAAAAACCTCTGCCTATGTTTTATATAGACATAAAACCTAATGGAAACAATAAGGCGGTGTATGAAATCACCAAATTGGAAAATAATATTATTAAATGCGAACCACCACATATAAAAAGAATTATACCACAATGCACAAGGTGTCAAGCGCACGGGCACACAAAGACTTACTGTCGCAAATCATATAGATGCGTAAAATGTGCAGGAGAACATAAGACAGGAGATTGTACTCGTAAAGTTCGCGATGAAAAAGTGAAATGTGTCAACTGTAACGGAAATCATCCAGCGAACTACAAGGGTTGCGCAGTTCACAAACAACTACAGCAGAAACTCTATCCTGCCTTAAGGGAAAAAAGGCATCAACAAAAACAATCCACTACTACCAATCTACCACTACCCACCAGAACAAGTCAACCAGACATAACTTATGCCCAAATAGTTGAAAATGGTTCAGCACAAAAACGAGAGACAATATCTCAACCTACTGAAACTAGCAACATCTCAAGATTAGAAAATATGATGGCCAAACTAATGGATCAAATGAGTACGATGCTTGGTCTACTCACAACCGTCGTAAGCAAACTTGCCTAATGCCTGAAACCAATAGCTACAAAATCGCCGTCTGGAATGCCAATGGGCTCCAACAACATGCCAGGGAACTAAAAATGTTCGTAATTGAACAAAATATTGACGTTATGATGGTTTCCGAAACACACTTTACGGACAAAAATTATTTGAAAGTTCCTAAATATAAGCTTTATCATACAAATCACCCTGATGATAAAGCACATGGAGGTACAGCCATAATAATTCGAGATGATATAAAGCATTTCGAAAAAGAAAAATTCCGCAAAGACTACCTGCAAGCCACCAGTATAACCATAGAGGAAGCCCATGGACCATTAACAATTTCTGAGATTTATTGCCCACCCAAACATAACAACAAGGCAGAACAATTTCAAGAATTCTTCCGTACGCTAGGTAATAGATTTATAGCAGGAGGAGATTATAATGCAAAACATTTAATGTGGGGTTCAAGAATAATAACCTCAAAAGGTAGAGAACTGCTCAAAGCCATAAGGATAGATAACTTACAACATATCTCTACTGGTGAACCAACATATTGGCCTTCAGACAGAAATAAAAAACCAGATACAATAGATTTCTGTATTACAAAAAATATTGATCCAAAAAAGTGTCAGGCAGAATCATGTTTCGACCTGTCTTCTGATCATTCACCAATAATAGTAACAATTTCTTCAAAAATTACCATCAAAGATAAACCCCCTTCTCTGTGCAATAATAGAACTAACTGGCCCTCATTTAGAGAAAACTTAGACCAAAATATCTCTCTAAACTTACCGTTACAAACTGAAATGGATATAGAAATAGCAGCAATAAATCTTACAAAAAATATACAGGAGGCAGCATATTCCGCGACTCCCAACATTGAAACATTTCCAAGAAAAAATACACATATATCATGTACAATACAGAAAAAGATAGCAGAAAAAAGAAAGTTACGACGAAATTGGCAACAGCAAAGGACTGAAGAGAATAAAAGAAAATTTAATAGGGCCATAAAAGAGCTGAGAGATCTAATCCAAATCGAACAGAACCAAGGCATTCAAGAATACCTAGAAAACTTGACATCAACTGAGGCTACAGACTATTCGTTGTGGAAAGCAACAAAAAAGCTTAGGAGATCCCAGCAGCATAACCCACCTATTAAAACAAGCGAAAATAATTGGGCGAGAAGCAATAAAGAGAAGGCAGACATTTTCTCAAAACACTTAAAAAATGTTTTTAAACCTTTCCAGTCTCAGCTACATAAAGATGACGAAAATAAAATTACTAGCTTTCTAGATTCGCCATTTCAAATGGATTTACCGCACGAGAAATTAACGGTCAAAAAAGTTAAACATACAATAATGAGAGAGATTAATATTAAAAAAGCTCCTGGTTATGACTTAATTACTGGCAAAATTTTAAAAGAACTATCAGAAAAGGCTATAAAACTATTAACATATATATTTAATGCTATGCTAAGAATTAATTACTTCCCTAGTATCTGGAAAGTAGCTAAAATATTAATGATACTTAAACCAGGAAAAATACCAGAAGATGTGACCTCCTACCGACCTATAAGTTTATTACCAATAATCTCGAAAGTTTTCGAGAAGTTATACATAAAAAAACTAAACTATATAATAGAAAAAAGAAAAATTATTCCAGAACATCAGTTTGGCTTTCGCAATAAGCATGGGACTATAGAACAAGTGCATAGACTTGTAAACCAAATAAACGCTGACCTAAATGCCAAAAGATATTGTTCGGCTGCTTTCCTAGACATATCTCAGGCTTTTGACAAAGTATGGCATACGGGCTTGCAGGTTAAACTAAAGAAACTTCTCCCTCATCCGGACTATCAGCTACTAAAATCGTATCTCACTGACAGACATTTTATTGTAAATCAAGGCGATGAACATACCGAATTAAATCCCATATATTCAGGAGTTCCGCAAGGTAGTGTACTGGGTCCAGTACTGTATCTTCTGTATACGGCTGATCTGCCCACCACAAAAATAACTACTGTGGCAACATATGCAGACGATACAGCAATCTTAGCATCCCATGAAGATCCAGTCACAGCATCAATAAACCTACAAACCCACCTGGAGCAAATACAATTATGGTTGAAGACATGGCGCATTAAAGCCAATGAATCAAAATCCACGCATATAACGTTTACCCTGCGTAGAAGAACATGTCCACCAGTAAATATCAATCATCGCCAACTCCCCCAAGCAGACCATGTTAAATATCTTGGTATGCATTTAGATCGACGCCTAACCTGGAAGAAGCACATACTCTCTAAACGGAAACAACTAGGACTAAAATTATATCAAATGTATTGGCTCATTGGGCGCAAATCCAAGTTATCATTAGATAACAAGGTATTGCTGTATGAGTCTATACTCAAGCCCATTTGGACATATGGAATTCAACTATGGGGTACCGCTAGCAAATCCAATATATCCATCATTCAACGGTTCCAAAATAAGGTGTTGCGTGCCATTGTTGATGCTCCGTACTATATTTCAAATAAAGTGATACAATGCGATATTCCTCTAGAACCTATAACGAGTGTAATCCAACGTGTTTGTGTGAAGTACTTCGAAAGAGTGTCAGTGCATCCCAATGTACTCGCTAATCAGCTAAATATGCGACGTGATAGTGAAGTGCGTAGACTAAAACGTTTAACACCATCTGATCTGATTACTGGACATATGTAGAGTTTAGAATAAGCATTAGAATAAGACTAATTAATTAAGATAATATTTTATACAGAAGATTGCTTAATGAAGTGATTTTCTACATGCCATGTATATATAATATAAACAGAAGAAATACTTATTGCCAATAGGGCAGATTGTGGACTCACGAAGAGTAATAATAAAAAAAAAAAAAAAAAAAAAAAAAAAAAAAAAAAAAAAAAAAAGTATACTTTTTATATAATTAAGAACTAAAAATTTTGAGAAGCGTTTGATAATTTATTTAACTTTGAAATTAATCATAAATCATACTAAAAAAGCTGAACATTTGGACTCTACGTGAATTCATAGTTAAAATGGATAGATTTGTGGTGCTGCCCAGTCTTTAGTGGAATTGAAAATGAATTTTTCATCATAATATCAACCACTTCTGTGAATGAAGTTGGCGATTAAAGAAACAGCCAAAGTTGATGGACAGGAAAAGCTTTTTCCTCAATCACGACAATGCTAGACCTCAGGCGTCGCTTTAGAGACCATGCACAAAAAGGCAAGACCACGGCACAAACAATGAAAGAGTGTAGTTGACAATTTTTGACGCATTCGCCGTAGGCCTGGACCTTGTTGATTTCGACTACCATTTGCTCCAGTATCTAAAGCATGCTTATGGAAATCACTTGTTTCTGTTTTTGACCCAGAAATATCAGAAATACTTTAGTTCAAGTTTTTCCCTTTTACAACCTTATGTATTTCACAGAGCAAAAAACATTTGGCATATCAGAGAGAAAACTTATACTAAATATAAGATGCCTAGTTGATGCCATGAAAATGTCGATTAAGTTATACTAATTACTTATATATTACTAAATTAACAGTCACAAACTAAATTTACTTCAACGCTGCAATGAAAATGGAAATATCTGACATAAAACAAATTTATTATTTATGATAACAAGAGGCTTATTAGAAAATATGTGCAAGGGTCAAGGGTTAGCAGGCCTCAGGTTATATATTATATTATCAAAAATTACTCGAATAAGTCAGAAAATATAAAAAGGCCAGTATCGTGAATAAATTAGAAATATGTAGCATTCTGTAGAGGGAATACCTAAACTCGTCGGTATTGGGCGTGGAAAAGTGGTCTTCAGATTTTGCTACTACATTCTCGAAGAATTCTACAATTATTTTTTTTACTTATAATCTATATATTCATTCAATTGTATATAGAATATATTACATACACATACACATATATATAGAAATTAATAAAAAAAACTAAACGCTGTTAATAAAGTGTTTAGTCTTGTAATTTAGTTAAGAACTTTTCATCAAGCTAAATTAAAAATCGAGTGACAAAACATACAATAGGGAATAGAACACAATACTCTACAATAAATTCTATATAAGAAATATTCATTCCAAATATCATTCCATCTTACTAATCTAGATCATTTTGTCAATATTAACTAATCTACTACTAAAATTGTAAGAAACTGCTACTTCTGTTGACACATAGAGCCAACTGTCGGTTTTGTATTCAAGAATTAAAAGTGGTGCCTTTGGTGTCAATTACAGATATCGATCTGATAGACCAAAAAGTTGTAAAAGAATGAATTACGAGAATTGCAGAATGAAAACCCAGCTGGAACTTTCAAATAAGTTTCAGGAATTTTAGCAGTTGATTAATTAATTATTTCCACACGTTTATACGCGATGAGGAAGATCCAAATCGAGAGAAAATGGCTATAACACATCACGGCTTCAGTGCTTGCCAGGCTTCAAAGAAAAGTTTTCTGTGATATATTGTCAGTGACGATGAAAAATGGATATATTACGACAATTCTTTACATTAGTTCAGAGACAGCGTCCACATCGATATCTAAGGAATATCCAGGGTCCTGATGTGCTTATGATAGCTTAATCGACAAATGAAGTATAAAGAAGTGAATAAACACGTTAAATTGAATGAAGGCAATACTAACAACCAAGATTCACATCATCAAATCATGTAATCAGCTGCATTTCTAATAAAACCCAGTCATATACAGGTGAATGTTTGTCTACACTAATTCTTTAGGCATGGAACTTTAATACGAATTTAATAATAAAAGGTAAATATCTACATTATCCTTGTTACAAATCTAAACAAAATTATAATAGACTGGTTTTAATGTCAGACGTGATATAGTTCCTCATCGAAAATACAGTGAATTGGAAGAAGTTGCAGAAACTCATCAAAGCCACTATATTTTAAAATATTATATAATACCAAAACATAATGCCATAAATCAATTACAATACAATAAATCCCTTCATTTGTTATTGTTTATAACGAGTATTGGCTAAAATCATACACTTTAGATTTAAATATGGATAACTTCTTTCATCAATTTTATGTTGCATGTTTTTGTTAAATTAGATCTCTATATTTGCAAAGACAATAAAACAACAAACATATTGGTAAATAAAGTTAAGTGTAAAAAAACTAGTTGTATGATTTTTGTTGGTTAAATATATTTGTTTATGTTATAATATTTCATTTAAATTAAAATATTGTTGTATTAATTTCTCAGTGATTCTACGGAAATGAAAACTGACATATCTATTAACTATCAGCAGCTCGCTTGCAGTAAACCTAAACATACAAAACTGAAAGAGTTTCAAACCATATTCAATTTTATTTGCCGGATAAAAAAAAGACGAAGAACCATTTTTTTGTAATCAAATACTAAAACTCTAAAATTAATTAAATTTTTAAATTCTTTGAAATTCCTTATTTATTATTTTACTAGCTGACCCGACAGACTTCGTCCTGTCAAAAAGATTTGTAATGTGGCAGTTTTTGTGCCTACGTATTTTAAAAAATTCTCCTGAACAGAACCATCACCCTGGTGATAGGGCGTTGTGAATAAAAAATAATTAAATAAAACATATATAAGGATTGAAAAGTAAGTAATCGCTTTATTGTTAATCATGTGAATCATAATTATTATTATTATTATTATCATTATATTGCTTTGTGGTATACGATGTTTTTTGTTTGATTACCTGGCGCATAGATAAACAAATCTGATGGTTTTCCAACACGGGAACAGGCAACATACAATTGACCATGTGAGAAACATGGGTTTTCTAGATTAATACCACAAACACTTAATGATTGCCCCTGGGACTTGTTTATAGTCATAGCAAAAGCAAGCCGTCAACATGTCTATAGGAAATTTGCCATTACCAATGTCAATGAGTTGTTTAGAAAATATGTTTCCAGATTGGTCATTTTGCAACTCGACACGCATATTCTTGCTTAAATGAAGTACTTTAACATGTTTCCACAAATTGGAGGACTTTAGACATGCATTGAGTTCATCAGCTGGCGTTGATCGTGGAATCACTGGCAATGTTTGACGAAAATCTCCTGCTAATAAAATCATTGCACCACCAAATCGGTTATTATTGCTACGTAGATCTTTTAAGGTTCTGTCTAAAGCCTCCAAAGATTTTTTATGTGCCATCGTGCATTCATCCCAAACAATCAATTTACATTGCTGCAAAACCTTTGCCATTGCAGAGTTCTTCGAAACGTTGCAGGTTGGAGTTTCATTGCTTTGCATATTTAATGGCAATTTTAGTGCTGAATGGGCTGTTCGACCACCTTCAAGCAAAGTTGCTGCGATTCCCGACGAAGCGAGTGCAAGTGCAATTTTATTTTGTGAGCAAATTGTTGCTAATATTAATGAAATAAAAAAAGTTTTTCCTGTACCACCAGGTGCATCTAAGAAATAAATCCCTCCAGTTTCATCATTTGTTACTTTCATAAGAGTTTCAAATACATACTTCTGTTGTTCATTTAACAGTGGAAGATTTGTTTGAATTTATTCTTTCAAAGCGTTGAGATCATACAGTCTTTCTCGATGCAACTCTTGGTTAAAAGCGTCATGCATTGGACGATTGGGCGCGGTCAGGCCTAATTGAATTAATAGTTTGTTTGACATTATCAAGCACATGTCCTCAATTGAAATCAATGCTTCATTGTAAATTTCTTCACTGATTTGTATATTTGGATTTCCCATTCTATTCCGTATTTGATACAAAATATCATCACACATATAATCTTTGTACTTCATCCACAAATCAATTGGGTTTGATGGGAAGCATGTAGATATGATTATAGAAAACAATGTTCGTATTTGATGAGTGTGTGATGATATTACAGCATCATTGAGAGTTTGATCCCAATGAGCGTCATTTTCAAGCAATTGCAAACGTTGACAGGCTTCTCTGTAGGATCCACACAATTCACCATCAACAGTTCGTAACTGTTGGAATGATGTTGGGCCACGTACATTGACTAATAGCAGTCGTAAATAAAAACATTCATCATTGCTTGGATGTACTGAATAAATCCGGCCAATCGCATCGGTGGAATATACATCTGTATATCCTGGAACTGGTTTTCCTTGTTTCCGTCGTATAAATCTCCTTGAGGATTGATTCCAGGTATAATATTTTGGCATTTCAGAATATAGCAATGTTTGTGCGAAATCATCGTTTTGGCATGTCTCAAAAAAACTGGTTAATGTAGTAGATGGTGGCTGAGCAGCTCTTTGTACTGCGTTCTGTGCTGTAAAATACACTCTTTGTCCATTTTCTAAATGCACAGCTAAGTGAACAACAGAAGGGTGTCTCTCGGGTGAATAGGAAAAGAAAATATTCGCCAAACTGCTTCATTACTACTGACATAGCGGCCCATTTGGTATTGGGTAACTTCATCATTAGAATTCCCTGCACCAATTCCAATCACAGCCATATCACTCCCTTTGGTTACATATTTGCAAATGTATTTAATCGATTTCACTGAATGGCAAGATTCAACGTTGATGTGTGCTTTGAATGTCTTTGATAAAATGGGTGAATATGGAACAATCCAACGATTATCTATTTCAATATCTTGTTAATTTAATTTGACAATTGTTGATTTTCCATTGTCTGCTGTCGATCTGCGACGATACAATGGATAACCGTCATTACCAGTAATTGTTTCCGATATTAATGTCCGTGGATATCGTTTTGAACATTTACCATCCATCATACACGGTGAATTTTGATTAAGAGTTCCACAGGGACCATGTATCATGTTTTTGATAACTACCTCATGCAATCCAGGATCTACTTGTACATTAGGGATTTCAGCTGATATCACTGCATCAACTTCATTTGGCCTTATCTTTTCAACCAACCAAATCAAAATGTGTGCATGTGGCAATCCTCGTTTCTGCCACTCCACAGAATACATCCAGCAGCGTGTCTCACCAAACACATTATGTTTTACGATGAAATTCATTAAAGATTTCAACTTTTGTCTAAAGACTCTGGCTGTAATATCATGACGATCAATGGATGATTTCCCAGGTAATAACTCCTGCTTAATTTCTATCCATTGCGGATTGCATGTAAATGTGATGAACAAATCTGCTGTACCATAATGACGAACATACGACATGGCATCTTGAGCATATTCGTGCATATGCCGAGGGCTTCCGATGTATGTTGCTGGAAGAATAGTCATCCGACCGACATTCTGTGCATTTCCATCAGTATTAATCGCATCTCGAAGGTGAATATACTCTTCAGATCGGAGTTTGGTTTGATTCAACCTGATGAATGTTAATCTCTCCGTTTCAATTTTAACATACATGTCATCAACATATTTGTGATATAATCGCCGACATTTCAATATGTGATTATCTGCATTTTCCCGAATCATTAGGCGGTATGAATAATAGTTCATTGAACTGACTTTTTTGTTGGTTTCAGAACCTGTAAACAGATTTTGTTTTAATAACATTCAAATATAAAATTAAAATACATAATATAGTGACTGAGATATTATCGCCATAGCTAAACTAATATTTTAGTTACCTGTAATGGGATTTATCATTTTTATTGATAAATCGTAGCCATCTTCACCTTGCCAAAATATAATGGGATATTGCAGTGCATCATATGAGCGGTGTGTTTCCTTTATAGGTTGTAATTGAAAATTCCGACGATGTAAAACAATATCACGGGATTCCAAGTTTTCTCCAACTACAACGATAGCAACTTCATCAATAGTTGATGCATTAAAACGTCTTGTATGTTGACCTGCAGGTGTTTTATCAGCTCTGATTACAATTTTGTGATTATCGGATGGCATCAGATCCAGGGCAGTTTTAAACAATATAATCAATTGATTGTGTTGATGAAATAAAGTTTGTAATTGTTCTACAATAGACCTTTTTACTAAATTGTTATGTGCACAACGCAGATCAATTTCTTGTGGTGAATTGCCCATAAAATAAATTTGCAGGAATTTGTTGTCGCTATCTGACACTGGTAACAGTGAACCTGCTCTGTGATATATTTGCCCTTGTATCTGTAAATAAAAAAAATATTATGGTGTGGTATAAATTAATGGATTGTCAATGATCAAACTTAAATAATATTTGATCTTAAAAAGTATATATTTAGTTTTAACTAATATCTATCAAATATAAAATATAATAAAAGTGTCACTGAAACTGAATCACCATATAATATGATGACTAAGTGATATATTTCGTAATGATTAAGAAATTGAAGATTAGTAACACATCTTAACTTTGGTGACAGAAAATTTTGTTCGCTAAAATAATTATGAGTAACTGCTATAATACATACCTTGAAAGTTGGCATAAAATTTTCCCGAACTGCATTTGTTGCCCCAAATGAAGTCATTTGAAAGCAATTGTTATATTGTTGAATATGTGTCAAAAAGTGTATAGAATCTGTTCCTATTCCTGAAACCAATGAGTACAATGGTTCTGGTGGTGGATCCAATTGTATCAATTTCACTTTACCATTTGCGCAACACAATCCATTGGCTTCGTTTTTGTATTTTAATGCCTTACAGTGTGAGCAAACCAAGTTCATAGAACCAATAGCAACACATTGGTAGTTACTGTAGTCAATTGACACATCGTAACTGAAAGCAGCTGGATTCAAACTTGCGCGATTATTAGTTGAATGTCGCGCTCGCGCTTCACGCGTTTGTGATATCCGAATTCTTTCACGTTCATTTCCGTCGTCACGTTCTTGTGCAGTACGATTAGATCGGTAATTAGCTTGGTTTATAGCATTTCTGGTTCTTCTACCTAAATTGCTTCGTCTTATAGGAGGCATATCAAATATAAATTATTTTTTCACTAATCACGAACTAAACAAACACTAACTAACTAAACACTCTGCACAAAACACGATATACGAATTTGTTTCGTGTATCACTTGACAATTCATCTGTCATCTGTCAAAAGTCATCTGTAACAGACAACTTTTTTTTTTTAATTTGATATGACTTGAACTCAAATCCTTTTAAGCCGTACGAATTGTTTTATTTATTTAAAATTTGAATTAAATTTTAAACAAATAAAAAATTTTAAATAAATAAAACAATTCGTACGGATTAAAAGGATTTGAGTTCAAGTCATATCAAATTTAAAAAAAAAAAGTTGTCTGTTACAGATGACTTTTGACAGATGACAGATGAATTGTCAACTGATACACGAAACAAATTCAAACAAAAAGGGCTATTTTTAGGGTTTTTCCAGCAATAATTCTAATTTTTCTCGCCGTAAAAACCATCCCTGAACTTCAACGAACATTTTAAAAAAAGATTTGGCCAAATTGGTCCAGGCGTTGTTGAGTTATGCGCTTAGGAACATATTTTGCGATTCATTTTTATATATAAGACTAGCTGACCCGACAGACTTCGTCCTGTCAAAAAGATTTGTAATGTGGCAGTTTTTGTGCCTACGTATTTTAAAAAATTCTCCTGAACAGAACCATCACCCTGGTGATAGGGCGTTGTGAATAAAAAATAATTAAATAAAACATATATAAGGATTGAAAAGTAAGTAATCGCTTTATTGTTAATCATGTGAATCATAATTATTATTATTATTATCATTATATTGCTTTGTGGTATACGATGTTTTTTGTTTGATTACCTGGCGCATAGATAAACAAATCTGATGGTTTTCCAACACGGGAACAGGCAACATACAATTGACCATGTGAGAAACATGGGTTTTCTAGATTAATACCACAAACACTTAATGATTGCCCCTGGGACTTGTTTATAGTCATAGCAAAAGCAAGCCGTCAACATGTCTATAGGAAATTTGCCATTACCAATGTCAATGAGTTGTTTAGAAAATATGTTTCCAGATTGGTCATTTTGCAACTCGACACGCATATTCTTGCTTAAATGAAGTACTTTAACATGTTTCCATAAATTGGAGGACTTTAGACATGCATTGAGTTCATCAGCTGGCGTTGATCGTGGAATCACTGGCAATGTTTGACGAAAATCTCCTGCTAATAAAATCATTGCACCACCAAATCGGTTATTATTGCTACGTAGATCTTTTAAGGTTCTGTCTAAAGCCTCCAAAGATTTTTTATGTGCCATCGTGCATTCATCCCAAACAATCAATTTACATTGCTGCAAAACCTTTGCCATTGCAGAGTTCTTCGAAACGTTGCAGGTTGGAGTTTCATTGCTTTGCATATTTAATGGCAATTTTAGTGCTGAATGGGCTGTTCGACCACCTTCAAGCAAAGTTGCTGCGATTCCCGACGAAGCGAGTGCAAGTGCAATTTTATTTTGTGAGCGAATTGTTGCTAATATTAATGAAATAAAAAAAGTTTTTCCTGTACCACCAGGTGCATCTAAGAAATAAATCCCTCCAGTTTCATCATTTGTTACTTTCATAAGAGTTTCAAATACATACTTCTGTTGTTCATTTAACAGTGGAAGATTTGTTTGAATTTATTCTTTCAAAGCGTTGAGATCATACAGTCTTTCTCGATGCAACTCTTGGTTAAAAGCGTCATGCATTGGACGATTGGGCGCGGTCAGGCCTAATTGAATTAATAGTTTGTTTGACATTATCAAGCACATGTCCTCAATTGAAATCAATGCTTCATTGTAAATTTCTTCACTGATTTGTATATTTGGATTTCCCATTCTATTCCGTATTTGATACAAAATATCATCACACATATAATCTTTGTACTTCATCCACAAATCAATTGGGTTTGATGGGAAGCATGTAGATATGATTATAGAAAACAATGTTCGTATTTGATGAGTGTGTGATGATATTACAGCATCATTGAGAGTTTGATCCCAATGAGCGTCATTTTCAAGCAATTGCAAACGTTGACAGGCTTCTCTGTAGGATCCACACAATTCACCATCAACAGTTCGTAACTGTTGGAATGATGTTGGGCCACGTACATTGACTAATAGCAGTCGTAAATAAAAACATTCATCATTGCTTGGATGTACTGAATAAATCCGGCCAATCGCATCGGTGGAATATACATCTGTATATCCTGGAACTGGTTTTCCTTGTTTCCGTCGTATAAATCTCCTTGAGGATTGATTCCAGGTATAATATTTTGGCATTTCAGAATATAGCAATGTTTGTGCGAAATCATCGTTTTGGCATGTCTCAAAAAAACTGGTTAATGTAGTAGATGGTGGCTGAGCAGCTCTTTGTACTGCGTTCTGTGCTGTAAAATACACTCTTTGTCCATTTTCTAAATGCACAGCTAAGTGAACAACAGAAGGGTGTCTCTCATGAATAGGAAAAGAAAATATTCGCCAAACTGCTTCATTACTACTGACATAGCGGCCCATTTGGTATTGGGTAACTTCATCATTAGAATTCTCTGCACCAATTCCAATCACAGCCATATCACTCCCTTTGGTTACATATTTGCAAATGTATTTAATCGATTTCACTGAATGGCAAGATTCAACGTTGATGTGTGCTTTGAATGTCTTTGATAAAATGGGTGAATATGGAACAATCCAACGATTATCTATTTCAATATCTTGTTAATTTAATTTGACAATTGTTGATTTTCCATTGTCCGCTGTCGATCTGCGACGATACAATGGATAACCGTCATTACCAGTAATTGTTTCCGATATTAATGTCCGTGGATATCGTTTTGAACATTTACCATCCATCATACACGGTGAATTTTGATTAAGAGTTCCACAGGGACCATGTATCATGTTTTTGATAACTACCTCATGCAATCCAGGATCTACTTGTACATTAGGGATTTCAGCTGATATCACTGCATCAACTTCATTTGGCCTTATCTTTTCAACCAACCAAATCAAAATGTGTGCATGTGGCAATCCTCGTTTCTGCCACTCCACAGAATACATCCAGCAGCGTGTCTCACCAAACACATTATGTTTTACGATGAAATTCATTAAAGATTTCAACTTTTGTCTAAAGACTCTGGCTGTAATATCATGACGATCAATGGATGATTTCCCAGGTAATAACTCCTGCTTAATTTCTATCCATTGCGGATTGCATGTAAATGTGATGAACAAATCTGCTGTACCATAATGACGAACATACGACATGGCATCTTGAGCATATTCGTGCATATGCCGAGGGCTTCCGATGTATGTTGCTGGAAGAATAGTCATCCGACCGACATTCTGTGCATTTCCATCAGTATTAATCGCATCTCGAAGGTGAATATACTCTTCAGATCGGAGTTTGGTTTGATTCAACCTGATGAATGTTAATCTCTCCGTTTCAATTTTAACATACACGTCATCAACATATTTGTGATATAATCGCCGACATTTCAATATGTGATTATCTGCATTTTCCCGAATCATTAGGCGGTATGAATAATAGTTCATTGAACTGACTTTTTTGTTGGTTTCAGAACCTGTAAACAGATTTTGTTTTAATAACATTCAAATATAAAATTAAAATACATAATATAGTGACTGAGATATTATCGCCATAGCTAAACTAATATTTTAGTTACCTGTAATGGGATTTATCATTTTTATTGATAAATCGTAGCCATCTTCACCTTGCCAAAATATAATGGGATATTGCAGTGCATCATATGAGCGGTGTGTTTCCTTTATAGGTTGTAATTGAAAATTCCGACGATGTAAAACAATATCACGGGATTCCAAGTTTTCTCCAACTACAACGATAGCAACTTCATCAATAGTTGGTGCATTAAAACGTCTTGTATGTTGACCTGCAGGTGTTTTATCAGCTCTGATTACAATTTTGTGATTATCGGATGGCATCAGATCCAGGGCAGTTTTAAACAATATAATCAATTGATTGTGTTGATGAAATAAAGTTTGTAATTGTTCTACAATAGACCTTTTTACTAAATTGTTATGTGCACAACGCAGATCAATTTCTTGTGGTGAATTGCCCATAAAATAAATTTGCAGGAATTTGTTGTCGCTATCTGACACTGGTAACAGTGAACCTGCTCTGTGATATATTTGCCCTTGTATCTGTAAATAAAAAAAATATTATGGTGTGGTATAAATTAATGGATTGTCAATGATCAAACTTAAATAATATTTGATCTTAAAAAGTATATATTTAGTTTTAACTAATATCTATCAAATATAAAATATAATAAAAGTGTCACTGAAACTGAATCACCATATAATATGATGACTAAGTGATATATTTCGTAATGATTAAGAAATTGAAGATTAGTAACACATCTTAACTTTGGTGACAGAAAATTTTGTTCGCTAAAATAATTATGAGTAACTGCTATAATACATACCTTGAAAGTTGGCATAAAATTTTCCCGAACTGCATTTGTTGCCCCAAATGAAGTCATTTGAAAGCAATTGTTATATTGTTGAATATGTGTCAAAAAGTGTATAGAATCTGTTCCTATTCCTGAAACCAATGAGTACAATGGTTCTGGTGGTGGATCCAATTGTATCAATTTCACTTTACCATTTGCGCAACACAATCCATTGGCTTCGTTTTTGTATTTTAATGCCTTACAGTGTGAGCAAACCAAGTTCATAGAACCAATAACAACACATTGGTAGTTACTGTAGTCAATTGACACATCGTAACTGAAAGCAGCTGGATTCAAACTTGCGCGATTATTAGTTGAATGTCGCGCTCGCGCTTCACGCGTTTGTGATATCCGAATTCTTTCACGTTCATTTCCGTCGTCACGTTCTTGTGCAGTACGATTAGATCGGTAATTAGCTTGGTTTATAGCATTTCTGGTTCTTCTACCTAAATTGCTTCGTCTTATAGGAGGCATATCAAATATAAATTATTTTTTCACTAATCACGAACTAAACAAACACTAACTAACTAAACACTCTGCACAAAACACGATATACGAATTTGTTTCGTGTATCACTTGACAATTCATCTGTCATCTGTCAAAAGTCATCTGTAACAGACAACTTTTTTTTTTTAATTTGATATGACTTGAACTCAAATCCTTTTAAGCCGTACGAATTGTTTTATTTATTTAAAATTTGAATTAAATTTTAAACAAATAAAAAATTTTAAATAAATAAAACAATTCGTACGGATTAAAAGGATTTGAGTTCAAGTCATATCAAATTTAAAAAAAAAAAGTTGTCTGTTACAGATGACTTTTGACAGATGACAGATGAATTGTCAACTGATACACGAAACAAATTCAAACACAAAGGGCTATTTTTAGGGTTTTTCCAGCAATAATTCTAATTTTTCTCACCGTAAAAACCATCCCTGAACTTCAACGAACATTTTAAAAAAAGATTTGGCCAAATTGGTCCAGGCGTTGTTGAGTTATGCGCTTAGGAACATATTTTGCGATTCATTTTTATATATAAGATTACTTTATTTGGCATTTGATTTACATGCATTTAATTTAACTAAAATATATTATTTTCTATCATTATCCATACTAGGGGTGTTGGCCACCGAAAAAAGTATCGATATATCCATATATCCGAGGAAAAAATATCGATGTATCGGAGGAAAAAAATATCGATATTATTTTAGAATAATTATAAAAAGTATCGATATTTTACAAAAAAAATATATCGATATTTTTACAGAAAAATAGTGAAATAGCCTAAATATATATATATATATATATATATATATATATATATATTCTAAATATATAATTTTTCTGCATCCCTGATCCATACTATATAAGTAGTTCAAGACGTTCGCAAGGATGAAATGTACTGTCTTTAGTGTCGTATTCAAATGTGTTTTTGTTACATGTAATTTTAAATTAATCACGAATGTTGTTTTTAATGAAATGACGTGGAATTTTTAACTCAATTAGTAATTAAAATATATAATAAATCAACGATACCATAATATAAACTAAGTTAATCTGTTAATCTTATCGATGTAAGATTTTCTATGGCTTTTAAACAAGTGTCAAACCTAAAGAAGTGTCTACCAACGAAGAACAGTTTTTTATTAAAACCACGATTAAATACGACAGGAAGTTGTACTGATAGTAAGTAAACCTTCATTCTCCGTCTACAACTGATCGTTCACGTTCAATACTAATTTTTATTTGATTAATCACTTAATTTATCACTGTCCATTGTTGATTTATTTATGTTCACGGCCGTGTTTGTCTATGCCGATGACGGTTTCTGTATATTTAACAGTTGAAATTGATATCTTATGCAATTATAGCCCACCAAATGTTCATTATACTTGTATTTAATTTCGTTCTAAAGATAAAAACAAAAACTACATTGGAAGTATTAATTAGTCTACAATCTTTTAACAAATATGTTTACAAACTATAATGCAACTAACAAACAAAATTAACGATATCCTATTCATTGATAATTTCTCTACGGATTTAAAACAACCACACTTAATTACGAGGGATCACCTCATATTTAGAGGATAAATTACTCCACAAATATATCCGGATTTGTCGCATGTGTACTCTCTTACAAGGTACAAACCATAGAAAAGAATAAACCATATTGTCGTCCTTTTCCAATTCTTTTCGAATCTATTCATACAGCCGATCAAGCCAAAAAAAAGACAAAAAAATCTTGAATATTTAGATTTTGTGTAACATTAATAATTGTATAGAAATAATAATTAAACTGTTGCGTTATTCTTGATGGTTTAACATACATTGGTTTTGAAATATGAAAGGAATGCAAGGTTAAATTTTTAAAAGTTACAAAATCCAAACAGCATCAATTTTATTTATAGGGGGAATGTTAGCTGCGAAATTTTTAACACGTCATTTTCAACGACATCGAATAGGTATCAACATATCACAAAATTTAATGATGACAAGAACAGAGAAGAAAATTATTCTTGTTGTGTTGGAAGTAGTCAATGCATTAATGAGGTTTGTCCATCAAGAATAGTAGCAACAATTGTAGTAACTAGATATTGTAGTAATTAGACATTTATTTTAAACATAATATATTTTGGTAATGATTTAAATTTTAATTTGTTGCTAGAGTAGATGTAGCTAGAGTTTGTTGAGTGTGAAAGTCAAAGTATGTGAAATTCAGAGAATCAGAGAAGAAGAAATTAGACAGCATTTTGTTAAAATATAGGAATCTTGGATTAAATAAACAAAATATGAAATTGAAACCCTAATGATCTAATGATAAGGAAAATACAATGCATTATTAGACAAGAGTATAGATAAATGACTTATTGTTTTGTAAAAATGATGATGTATTAACTGAGATTTCTTTCAGCTAAAAGTACGATAATCTATTCATTTTAGGCTAGTAAATCACTACATAGTATAAAACAAAGTCGCCTTTTCTGTCCCTATATCCCTATGTGCGCTTAAATCTTTAAAACTACGCAACGGATTTTGATGCGGTTTTTTTCAATAGATAGAGTGATTCAAGAGGAAGGTTTATATGTATAATACATGCATAATATACTAAGGCAACATTGCTAATTTTAGAGGTTTCTAACGTGATGTCGTAAATTAACCTATTTTTTTAGGCTTATTTAGCAATTAGCAAAAACGCTGCCTAACCCTACGAGTTAGATCAAATTAATGTACTACAGTATTGTACACTATAAAAAGGTCTACAAAAAAGTCCGCGATGGTATATGTTTATCTTTTAGGGATAACCCACATTAACCATTTTTATTGTTTACTTTTTACGTGAGAAAATGGCTTATTTACGAAGCTATTTTAAGCAATACGGCATTAATCCTTATCGAATTAAGTACCTTAAATACAGTGTGCAATTAATATAGATCAATATGGTTCCTTACAGCATGTAAATTAAACAAATATTTTCGGAGATATTACAAATTTAAAATTTGCGTTTAAAAATGTGTAATGTAATAAAAATTGTATGAATTTAGATATACCAAAGATAGCAGGAAATCTTCATTGTAAGTATAGGGGAAGAGGAATTGTTTTACTCCAAATTTAATGCGGTGCAGGCCAAGGGCAGTAATGAATGAACCAAAAATACTGGATCGATTTTAATCATGTTTTCATTGAGTGACATAGGCATATATATTTTATGCCCGTGCAAAGTCGGAGCGGGCCGCTATGTTTTTATATACAACGTTCATATTTTTTCTGTAGTGTATTTAATTTATTATCAGCATTGCACCCGTGCGAAGTCGGGGCGGGTCGCTAGAATACAATATGTTTATCGAAATCTCGAAGTTGTCAATTCAAAAATGGGGTTTGTGGATCAAGAATAGTAGAGATAATAGTTGATCATATCTGAAGATTTTTAGTAGAATTTCACTGCTTTCATATATAGTGGTGGCTTTTTCGTTTGGTTTTAACTATATTGCCTGGGTTTGATCTAAATGATTTTAGTCTTTTTTATGGTAATGTTTATTTATATGGTTCTTGAAGTTCTTGTTAATTTTTCAGATATATAAATTAACTTAAATATGGTGTTTTTATAAAAATTGGAAGGCATATAAAAATTATTTTTATTATTCAATTTTATTCAATAATGTTTTAAATAAAATGTGTTATTCCCAACATTTTACCATTTTTCCTTACTTCCTGAACCTATTTACGTGCTTATATATATTTTCGAAATTTTAAAAATAAGTAAATAAAATTGTACATATGCTCCAAATCCGGAGATATTTGTGGAGTATTATATACTAAACTACATTATTAAGTTTGTCGGTTATCAACATTAATAGTCAGCTGTTGAAAATAATAGCCAGAAAATATTTCCCAGTAATCAGTGCTGGTATTTTTTTTAATTCGCTCCATGCATATCGCTTTTGAAGCGACATAATTACGAATAATAGATGACATCATTTAAAATAACAGTATTTAATTTTAAACGTTACACTGTAAGAACAATGAATCATCAGAATTCTCGAAGATACCTCTGCATATGTTTACCTTTTGAATCGTACGGATTCCTCTTCGTTCTTTTTATTACGATTGTCTCCGATACAAACCCAGCGCATTTCACTGTACGTTGATCTCGCAGCGATCATTTCAAAAGGCCTTTCTCACAAAACAGATTGTCATCATGGCGGCACCAAAGGAAAACAAGGGAAACGATTGTTAACATTCTTTATGATCTAATCTCGAGATAATTAAGAAAACCGTTTGATGTGGGCATTTACATCCACTAGAAAGTCAAAAATAAAAGCCCGACTGACAATAGTTATTATATTCGAAGACTTGATACTTATTGTTTAGATATATAGATTTGACAGAAATCAGTATACCTTAATAACGTTTTCTTTATATTTGAAAATTCCACTTCTATTTATTTAGGTCCACAAAACTTGAAAAATAGTTGATGATTTGATTCGAGTTTCATAAATAATGGTAAATTTGAAAAGCAAAGTGTTTTTATATAGTTTTTATATCGAAATTTTAAAGAAAACTTATTAGTTTCGTTGCCATGGTAACCTTTAACTTATTGTTCGTTTATTTCTTCTATGCAACTCCAATTTTATGTTAGCTTTTCAATGCTCAATATCTTTTTTTATTCTCTATCTCTTTTATTTTTATCTCCTAGAACGTCAACAATCTGTCCGTGGGTAATTATTACGAAGGTAAGTATCATTACATGATTTCAGTTATATAATGTAGAAGATCACTTCAGTAAGTGATCGATTGTAGAACTTATAATCTAAATATTATTCTAGATACTATTCTAACTTATTTTAAAGTCCTAACTTATTCTAAAAACTATTCTAGCTTATTCTAGAAATTATTAAATCTCACTTTATGTGTCTATTAATTTGTTCGTATGGTAGTTTGAGTTTGAGCATACACACTTCACTGTATGTATTGGGAGTGTATTGGGATGCACTTGGAAGAGTATTTCGCACTAACACTCCAAATCACACTCGTTATGGGTTCTATGGGGAACTCGCGCTGAATCAGTTTGTTGGACATGTAATATGGGGCACGATAACTCACGATGGCAACACTTTATTCTGGAACCTCTGGAGGATATCTATGTTGGAACTATGATACCACAGTTCAATACCATAGGTCCAAATGGGCCTAATGGCCAAATGGGCCTATATATTGATTTATACAGCAAAACTCAATATCTTTGAAATTATTTAAATGTATGGAAGAATTAAAATGCATGCATTCGATACAAAAATCTAATTATATCTAAGAACTACAGCATTAATCAACCTAACGAGGCTATGACCTTGTGAAAGCCGTGATAATTAAAATATTGCACAAAGCCTTTAGCTGAAATAACCAACGTTTAACACTTATATTCGGTTAAGCTATGTTCCAGATATATGTATACCAAATATATACCAAAACATGGTAAAAATCTAAGGGACGCGGGGTCATACCACTCTGCAACAATTGCCTAAGTACATCGAATTATAGATGTAATTTAAAAGTCTCTAGAAAATAAAGGTATATGCTCTGCTGTATTTCTCAATGTTGCACAAGATTTTGACAAAGTATGGCATAAAGGGCTGCTATATAAAATAAAGTTACATATCCCTAAGGGAACTTCCTAGCCATATCCTATTTCAATGTTAAACATGAAGGAACATATTTTGATTTAAAATTAATAAGGCTGCTTAAACTGATCTGCTGATGCACCCCAAGGAAGAGTGTTGTTTGCTTTATCTTCTTTACATCAGTTATCTCTCAACAACCTTATATAACACAACTGCTATCTTTGCTGATGATACGTCAACATTAACAGTAGCAGAGACTTCAAAGAGCTCAACCTAAGAAAAGTTAACATCTAGGCTAAAAAATGAAGAATTAAATTAAATTAATCAAAATCGACATATAGAAATTTTAAAAATAAAAGTAACACGCCACAACGTGTCTTTATTAACGACATGCAAATTCCATATGCCAACATATATCTTAGTATGGCCAGCTCAGATGAGAGAAACTGAACATCAAGTCTAGGAAAATGTATTGGTTACTTGGTCGAAATTCCGAGTTATCAAGTTACAACATGATTATTTTATAAAAACAAATTTCTAAGACTAGTGGAGCTATGGAATTCAGCAGGAGGCTGCGCAAGTGATTCAAAATGTTCCAAAATAAGTGATGGTATCTATCTATGCTCTAAAATTGTGACGAACACTATAATATTCGCTAATTCCTATCAAATAAGATTCTAGAACCAGGTTAAATTTGAAGAATCCAGACCTCTAAATGTGTATAATCTTATTAGAGGTTCCGAAAGGAAAAAACACCTTTAGGAAATTATCCTGTATCATGCTGTACTGTCACATCAATGTGTTAATTATCAAATGTCACGTCAATTAAAATTGATGATTGATAAATAACGATCTAGAGGACCACAAAGTTCGAAGACATTGAACTGTAAGATTTAGTGGATAAAAAACCAGATTGGCAGATGAGTCTAAATGTGATGGTCTTGATCTTTGATAAAATAATGTTGTATCGAGTTCAAAAATAGAAATGTTCACTGGTTTTCGAATTTTTTGATAATGTTTCAATGAAATTTATTGTGAATTATCTTTTGCTATATAGAGTAATATAAGAAAAAGTATAAAGACTATAAGCAATTGTATATATTTTGCAACTTAATTTTGTCGCATTTAAAGTAATACATTTATTATCAGCTAAATAATGAGTACAATGGTAATTATAACTTGTCACATCAACTAATTTTCAAAATTAGTCATCATCGCAATAATTATATTAAGAACATAATGAGTTATAGGGGTAATAATTTTTTAAATATTTATTTTAATAATGCTATATCCATTTGGTAGGATCAGATAGAAACATTGCTTTACATTTGAACGAACGAATTTTAAATTTGAATGAACTGGGACTATTGCTTAACGTGGGCTCCGAACCACATTTCTCGATGTTAAGCCTATCGACTGGTCAGTGATCAATAAGCTACACTTCCAAAAGAGATTAGGCTGGGACTGGGACTTTACACTCTTGTCTTATGGACAATAACAATTATAGACAATCACTACCATAAATTTACAACCATGTCCCAGCAAGATTCGAACCCGCGGCTATCGCAACAGTAGGAGGACCGTCCTATCGCCTCGACTATTGCTCCAACAAAGCTTTCATAAAGAAAAACAACAACTAAACAACTAAATTCACAACTAAATGTCAAAAAAAGATCACCTCAATTATATTAAGACAATGAAATATAAACAGTTGAATCGTCGCATCAAAGAAGGTTCTATTTTTACAATTAACACACCGACCACAATTTCATTGTTTTAATCTAATTAAGATCTGTATCGCTTTAAAATTGTCATAACATGACTAAGAAACACAGAATGCGTTAATAATATACCCGCACTGGAAACGTTGAAATTCCATTACATAAAAAGTAAATTGATCTCAGTAACATATATATTGAAGGTCAATCATTTGGCATTTCTCGCTCTGCTTGAATATAAACAAAAAAACAATAATTAACTTTATATCGACGTAACTAAAGTCGACATAATTTTCTTCCATGTAACGGACAAGGCGACCGTTATGTGGTTCGTTATAACATATGTCATTAGCGTCAACCTTGAGAAACAGTATAAAAAGCACCATCTACCAAGAATCACGATGGACCACCATATTGCCAGCCAAAATAAAGCCTCGCGTGTACGAGTGAAGCCGTCCATCTGTTTGTAATTTTTTTTAACAGACTTCGAACTAAATTTAGATATACTATTCAATGAATGGTTGGTTTTGTTTTCGTTCGAAGACATCTTGATATCAATCAGTTGTACGAGGGAATTTGGTTCATTGACGATATTCACGTTTCGGATTAAAAAAGTGATGTTATCAATGTAACCAGTATTATTCAGCAATATTAATTCACGACCTATAGTAGAGTAAAACTGAACATATCCAGTTACATTATTTAAAATCGTTATATCAATATATAGATCAAAATATAATTATAAACTAAAAAAAACAGGTAAATTATCTATTAGTCTCTTTACAGTTTCTCGGATGCAGAAAAAATATTGATTACCTTCCAAATTTACAAAGTCAATGTCATATGTTCAAATGATAAAATTATTATCAAACTAAGTACTCATTAGAGATCAATTTTGCAACAAGGTGCATTTTTTGATGAGTGATTATGTTAACTATAATTACTGGATATGAACATGGACAAAATATAATTCCACTAAGAAGACGCTACGTGCCACCCATTGTGCCAGATAGTGTCTATTATTCACATTCTGCATGAATAATTTGGCGATCTGCTAAAAATCACTTGAAGAGATAACATAATTTGGCTACAAGATATTTTTCTTATGGGGTTTTGGTACAGCGATTCAATTTAAACCAACGGAAATCAATTAAGCATTTTATTGCTTAAATTTATCTGGGTTTATGCAACCGAGTTATTTAAAGTAGAACCACACTAATCCATGAAGCTATAATAAAATATCTATGAGAGACATTTGAGAAACGGCATACATAATGGGCTTCTTGTGTCTAAAATCTCAATATGAGGAAGGAGAATTGAGTAATCACCCTAAAAACAATCAGCAAACTAGGGATGGTAAAGTATTCATCACGGGAAAGAGGAAGTTGAATACTGCTAAATAACTAATAAACTGAAGATCTAATCAAACGGAGAAGGTAAAGAAGCAACAGAAAAGTAAAACCAGATGGTTTTGCGATGAATTTTTGCAATTATCAATAATAATAAACCAGATACGCAAGGGGAAACTACAATGTGTATTTTAGACAGAAATGGACGTTAAGATCATTGACTATTTAAATGTTATTGTTAAATGAAGGAAACATGTCTAGTAAATTAAGATTAGATAAAAAAATTCTATAGTTGATCTAGTTTCAATAATCATAAAAGGTTATTTATAATATATTAGAATGAAACCAACTATTGTTAACATGATTAAAATTAAAAATGACGTTATACATATGCAATAATAAATATTAATAATGTTAAAATTGAAAAATTCAATTCAATAGAAAGCTTTGTGGTCAACATTGTATATATTTGAAAGTTTACGAAAAATGTGTTATAGATAACTATGACAATTTTTAACCAATTTAAGAAATGTAAGATAATATGTATTGTTAATAGTTATAACAACCATTAAATATACATTACTCTTAATAAGTTTGGAGGCACAATTCAGCAATGATATTTTAAATAAAGGTTGGTGTCTATAACAATAATCAACATAATTACTATTTGTACTAACAAATGTCCCTTATTTTGAAAAAAGATCTTCTGATGTTCATCTAACAGTTACAACAGTTCATAGGTGCATAATATTGCAAAAAGGAAACAGATTCATCTTGAATAGCGGAGAGATATATGTACTTTGAGTAGAACATGGAACTTCACGTAAAGATGTACATGATACTCTCACATGAAAACGAGCTGCAGGAAATCAAGACCGAAAGAGATTTGGACATTAGAAAATCTACAACAAACCAAGAATATTAGTTTGTTGTAATGTTATCAAAACGAAACCAACATTTAAATATGCCTCAAATCATATCTACTTTAAATAAAACACGAAAAAATCCAGTTGCAACTACAACTGTAAAAATACGTTAACTGTTTGATGGTATAAGAGATTGGGGTAGACCACAATATATAAAAATTAAATGAAAAATACTGGCAAAATGCCCTATTAACGAATGAGTACAAATTTCAGATGTTTGAAGCTAATAAATATGTTCTGTGCGCTGATTAAAAAGCGAGCGGATTTCAAAAATGTGAACTATACATGATGGTAATAACATGATGGTTTGGGGATACCTTGGTAATAATAATCTCGGCCATATACACAGTACAATTTAGGGAAAATTGAATAAAGAAAGCTATCTGAAAATACTTCAGAAATTATATTCTTGAAATGAAATTGTGGAAGTTTTGTTTTTCAACAAGATAAAAAGAATGACCACAAAAATTCGTCAAAATTATGTCAGAGGTTTCTGGAGCAAATACGAAACGAAGACAATTTGCAAATGGCCTTCATTCGCTATATCTCACTCATGTTGATGAATAGGATGAACTTGATAGAAAAGGAAATAATCAATGCCCATAGAGCCCAGCATAATTGTGGGAAGATACTGAACTCCGAATACATAAATATTTTTTTTTATTTGTTCTAAATATATTCAACTATCTTTAACCAAATAAACGAATGTCTACTCTAAGGTTTGAGTGTCATAAATCATAAGTTATATGTTTTTTATTGCCTTAGTGTTTCCCAACATTATAATGATAATGTGAACATTACTATTCATTGAATAGGCTTCTAGTTGTTGACTCACAGAGTAGCGCTGCACTTCTGTCAAGATACTAAAAAATGGGTTACTTCGTGAATAACCCCAAAGTATATATCGTTTTTTCGAGATGGAATCCGCAAATTGCCTGTAAGAAGTGGCGATCGATGGACAATGCTTTGAATAAAATATATTATACCGAATTTTCACAATAAAGCTTCAAATTTAAAAAAAATCCTTTAAAATCAATCCCAATACATAATAGTATTTTAAAAAAGTGCCTTTCTGGGCTTAGAACATCAATTTGTGAAGTTTTTGAATAGTTTCAATGATTACCAATTTAGTAACCTTTATAAATAAATTAGCCCGGAAGCATAAATTTTAATAAAACTTTTTATATGGATTAATGAATACTAATAATTATGTATGAGCTTAATTAACTTAATTATATTTTTATTATGCGAAAGAAATTTTATTGGAACATCATCTGCCCATTATCACTTTTTTATAATCGATTATATAATCGAATAATAAAGTCTGAACGTAGAATTAAAGTTTCACAATCATCTGTAACGGTTCCGATGGTTCAACAGGCCGAAATTCCAACTTAATAATTCGAAGCAAGAGGCTTTTCGAAAATATTAACGTCAATATTTTAATTTTCGATTAGGCTCATGTACTCCCAATCGCATTTCCACTGTGAATAAATAACAGATATATATCCAGAGATTAATAACGTTTCGTGTGTATATTATATAGGCAGCTACGACATAATGAGGTCATCGGCTCGTAAAGGAACAAGATCCATCAAATGGAGTCTTCTAATTAACACTGTTGCTCGATGATGTAACTGCCAACAGATTAGGTTTAATGACAATTTTCGTCAAGTTTACTTTAACCATTTTAAGACTAATTATATTTTAAAACAGCACACAAATTATTATGATCAATTTTTTAATTTAAAATTAAAATTAGGAAGTGTACTAATTTTTATTGATTCAAATATATACTTTTTCGTATGCCCTAGCATATTTAAGGCGTTTATTGATAAAATTGGTTACTATATATTAATAAAAATACTTTTAAAATAATTTTTACTACTTTTTCAAGTGCATCGATCTGAACAAGTCCTAATTACCTGTCTATAATACGCTCTATCTGATGAATACCTATTTTTTGTTCTGGCCTAAAACCAGGTGGTGGAATGCATGACAAGTTGAACTGGGTTATGTGCGGCTTACCAATACACTAAACCAGAACCAACTCACAGTTGAGCTCTGTGGGTCGCTACTGCTAGGCCATTAAGTCTGGTGATATGGCACCCGCTAACCGGGCAGATGTTACTGGGCACGAAGACCTGGTGAAAGAACAGTTAGTTCTAAAACTAACTATTGATTCGCGAATTTCAGTTAACACACGACTGGGTGCTGTCATATGGGGGCAAAAGTGATGAGTGAAGCGACGGATGAGGTAGTTACAGCCTGGTAATAAGGGGGATTAGCGGTGACGCTCTGTTAAGCTCCCAGCACGTCGAAGAAACGCGTTTTCAGAAGAACTTGAGCTCAGATGTTGTTTGTGGAAGAATTGAGATATAAAGTGATTGATTTCTGGAGTGTCAGTTTCCCTATGAATTTGATTATTCTTGACAAACCATGGAGCGTTTAAGATTATCCTGAAGAGCTTATTTTCGAAAACTTGAAACCGTTTCACCTGGTTGGGTGTAACAAACTTGAAGTAGACATTGGATCGTTAGAGGGTACGGACCGGATTAACGTCTTGTAAAATAAGCATTTGTTGGAGATGGGAAATCTGCTAGAAGGTCAGGTCAGAGAAGATAGCAGGTGTATTATCATCGAACCTTTCTGGATGCTAGATTTGGGAATCGCACCGCCGGATCGCTTTCTGGATTTGAGAATGCCAACCGAACCGTCGGTCGAAGTGATAGATAGATAGGTGACGTTATCTAGCCATGGAATTATTGCGGTGTCGATCTTAAGTTGCGAGACTGTGAAGAATACCTTAGGTGTGGCACAATTTTTTATTCGAGCTGAAACAGTGTACCTTTTACAACTCTTGCAATGTGTAGATGAATAATGTCACGCAAAAGGATGAATTTGCGTATGTAATTTGCTGTTGTTGGTCTTATTGCGATAATATAATTGTAATAATAATAATATGGTAGATACCTGTAGCAACAGTCTCATTCGGTTTTAGCAGCAACTAATACGGTGTCGCTGTGAATAATTTTTCTAGACTAACCAATAACTTTTTGCTCTTGTTGCAAGAATCTTGTTAGAATTGGAATTGTTGTAGTAGCTTTTCATCAGCACTCACAATATGTCGCCAGATACTAGAATTAAAATATCATCTCGAATTAAATTGTGTGGTAGCCATTTCTTCTCCTTTTGGAACTTACCTATCGCATGTAAACGGCTGGAAGCAATTTATTCGTCAACTGCTAAGGTGTCTGAAAGTTCATTGATATTTTAATCCAGTAAGTTCGAGTTTTTTGATCCTCGCCTGTAATCTCGTAACTCGTTGCCAATAAAATCACCAGCTTTGAATGGTTAAAACCAAAACCGACAGTTGGGATAAAACTGCTTAATGACTGCTATATATTTTTAAAAACTATGTCAATAATTAAATATATATATAATATATTATATTATCATATTTTGTTTACGTTAATTTACCACTTGTCTCCAAATAATAATTGCAACACATTGACATGGTTTTACAACAATTATACAAGGGACACGTCTGACGGAAATACATCATATTCATTTAAATAATCAACGAAAATATATATATCGAATCCAATATTAAACAGTAATCTCTATTTATAATTTTTGTTATTTTTGTACTTTACATAATAAAAAGGTTTTGTTGACAATAGTTAGTCATCAATTTTTTTATTAGAACATCCTGCAAAGTCTGAAAAATATTGTATATTTTTAAATAAAATAAATATAATAAATTTAAAAATAAATGAAATATATTTTATTGAATTATAACATATTTTAAAAAATAAAATTATTTATATATTTTAGTAGTTTTTTCAGAATTTTATTTTTCAGAGGAAATCGTGGTTATCGACAGGTCGTTCTGCATCCATTTGAATAAGCGGTAATCAAATGGCATTATGTCTGGTGAGTACGGTGGTTCCGACAGACTTCGAGCTGCAACAATGTGTTCAAACATTTTGCTGATACCACCATCAGCATCGGATTAGCCCATAGGCAAGTTAAGCAATTGCTTAAGGCCGATACTAGTTTACTTATGGATAGGGGCGTTAGAGACGTAAATTGTTTGCTGCATTAAGTATTCTAAATCACACGCCAATAAAAAGAACCCAGCGTGTGCGTTGATTGATCAGAACAGCTCATGTGCATTTATTCTAAATAGGCTTGACATATTTCATAGTCAGGCTTTTTTTTGTTTACAAGAGTTGTGGTTAGGAAGTAATTTTTAGATTAATTTTATTTCTACAAAAGTTTATTAGTTAGGTAAGTTTAGCTAGTTTAGAATTAATTCGCATGAGTAGTTCTGGCCAAACAACACGCACGCTGGAGTAATTTTACATTCGCTTGTCTTAATCCGACACTGATCACGACACGCACAGCACATAAACTAGTTTATGACCTTTGGCGCTTTGGGTTGTCTTTATAGTTATTTTTGTAGTAGTAGTTCCACTTTTCATCGTCAGTCACAATACATCACAGAAAACTCTTCTATTTTGCCCAGCCAGTCATAAAACCACGACGATGAAACGGTTCTAAATGGAATCCCCCCTCCTCTCTGATCAGTCGTCTCGCATGTAAGCACATGAAAATATTTGATTAATCAGGTGCTAAGATATTTGAAAGTTATACCTTGAGTTAAATTTTCGTCTTATAAGCCCTGCAATTCGTTATATTCAGTTCAGTTTGGGTCATCCAGGCCGTGCTTGGTCATTAACATCAAAATATACCAATTTAAATCGTTAGATCCAAAACCGACAATTGGAATATGACAGAGCAATATCAGCTATAAGTTTTAAAAAGTAATAGGCTTTAGCAATAGATTCAGTTGAAAGTAACCACAACAAAAATAAAGAATATCCCAAATGTAATTTTCAATGTTCGATGATTAACCTTAATACACTCTGTTAAAATATTAAAACTCTTTAATTTATCAATTAGGTTAGGTTCTTTAACAGTTGTTTACATTGATACTTCGTATTTTCGCTAGTAAATGTCGTTGTTAATACTGTTGTTAATGTGTTATACAAATATCCTGAGCAAGATTCAATTTCTTTATTTACCAATAAACCTAAGCTATTATAATGTATAAATTTAAATTGTTTTCCAACAAAGTTATCAGATTTTAATGAGTACTCACATACATATAAACATCAATAACTGTATACGCTGTATGGCAAGTTGAATTTATTTTTGGAACTTCTGGCTATAATATTCATATTAGAGATGTAACTTATCCAAAAATTTTAATTATTTCTATAAAAACCCGGACGAAGTAACTTATTCAAGCATGTCAAACCTTTCTTTAACAACATCGTAAACATGGTGAACATATCATACCTACTGTTTGATAATAGGTCAATTTCCTTATAATCTCAAAAAGAGACATTTTTTATGTGAACTGAAAAACCGAAATGATTAAACAAAAAAAAAAAAAATACGTGGTACATTCAATGAGTCAATAGTTTGTAGTTTATTAAGGATTAAACTTAAGAATTGAATGTATGTTTAAAAGTTATTCAGTACAATAAATTATATATATTTTATATTCAGTCAGCGACTTAATTACTATTAAAGATTTATAAATGAACAGGCACATTAGAACTGAGTTTACATTTAATGTAGCTTGGACTTGAATAAAATATGTCTAACTGTATAAAATACTAAGAATCTGTATGACAGGTTTGGTAGAATTATTCATCAGCTACTCGTTAAATTTATGAATTTTAATTAAGAACAATACTCAGGAATAAGTATAATTGTAATGGCGTCTAAGTTATTATTCGGTGTTAATTTACTAAGATGTCTGAATTTCATTATATAGAATTAGAGAGCTACAGGGGATCAGTACGACAGGAGAAGTAAGTGGCATCCATGGCTCAAGTAACAAGCCAAATAATCTAACCTAGTGTCCGCTTCTTTAAGATGGTGGGTGTAGGAGAGGGGACATATTACATTATTAGATTAAAATACTGCTCTATTAAACTTTTTTTTTCAACTCTTCTGTATAACTCTTCTGTATCCTCTTATGAGCTTGAAATATTTAAAATGCGATGCTTAAAGTAAATTCTGGGTACTTACAAGATCCTAGATCCACAATCCAAGATAAAAAATGCGACAGTTAGGGCACAGAAATCGAACCGAATGAAAGCTGAACGAATTACTCGCATACTTCTAGGCCGAGATTTGGCGAAGCAAATTCAAGATCTTGTAATGGCAACAGCACCGAACTGGCATAATTTGTACTTGAAACTTGTTTACCCTATCAGACCATTTTACAATTTTGGCCTATATGGAAAAACAGAGTCTAAAATGTAAAATTTCGATAGCTATATATCTCGGAAACTAAAAGAGATAAGTTACTTTGGCAAACGGCTACGGCTATAATCATATCAATCAATTTCACTATAGGGAAGCAAAAAATATAATATCATACTATATGAGTGTAATGAATAATATTTTGGTTATGTGTCATGATTCGATTGTCTACAGACTGATATTTCGTGTATATGTAAATTTATTTAAAAATATTATTTACATTATTTTCATGTTATTTCTAACTAATTCAAAATGTTATAAATAAAAGCTTTTAAAAGTCGTTAATTCAATCGAAACATTAATAAAAAGTAACAAGTAAAACAAACTGTATGTCAAATGTGATATATTTCCTTGTGAATTTTCTCAGCGCCGCTTGGGTTTTTAACACTATGGACTATTATGCACCATATTTATATATTTATATTTGCATCTAATTACATATATGTATTTTGTATACTCGAAAAATATACAGCATTGTCTGCAACCCTAACAGTACCCATTAATGCCTTACATATTCTTATCAAATGTGCATGCTTACACATAATGTTTTTAATACCAATAATGTTCATAATTTTCTGCAGAGAATAACGCTCGATAGATTCGTAGGCAAAATGTCGACCACTAAATATGTCACCATTGACTATAAATCACTATCTGTCTATAATTTTTTTATGAAAAAGTGTTGTTAGCAGTATGTATAGCAGAAAGATGAAACTAGGGAGAAAGGACACGTTAGGCCTTTTGGTCACTAACAGACATGAACACTTTCGTTAAAGATTCTCATGTTAGCAGAGTTCTCTAAACAACGATTGCTAAGTGCACCTTGTTTTGGAAGATGCTCAGAAGGCCTAAATTGAATGAAGTCATAAAAGGATTATATATCCAAGCCCCATAAGATGGAACACTCGTTATGTTATAGTAACAAAATTAAATGACGTATTTCATAAGTTAGGGAGGGCTAATACTTTCTAGGTCTCGGTTATTTGAATCAACTGCTGCAGATTTAGAATTCGTTCAAGGCAACAATAGTTACTACATTAAAGTAGATTAAGTTAAAGATCCGGATTATATCGGTTGTAGGATTTTAATTTAATGAATTTTACTGTTGTTGCATCACAACTAAAAGAGACCTTAGAATAAAGATTTGATAAGTATTTTAAATTGTCGCCTGAACCAGATGGAACCATATTGGCGTCTATGGAAGTAGGTACAAAATGCGTTGGTTGCCAGAAAGAATTACAACAGATGAAAGGCAAATAAATCAAAATATTAGAAATCGTACATTAAAGGTAAATTACAAAAAAACCTTAAATAATGCCTGGAAGTAACAGGCGTAGCAGTACTAGTAAAGAAGATGATAATATTATTTATTTTGCTAACAGGAACAGTGATCAACCAGAGACATTAAAAATGGAGTTAGAGTCATTCAACTTTCTAAACGTTAAAAGCAGAAAGCTTACCATCTTTTAATGATATCCGAATATAAAATATAGCTGTTTGCCTAATAGTACATTTAAAAATATAGTGTTCACGAAAGGAAATTCTTCTTTTACTGCTTAATAGGCTATACTGGATAGTTTTATTCTAGCTGCATAATCTAATATCTGACTATAATTTGTATTTTGTATACCTGAATTTTTTATTTCAAATATACTATTTAAAAATATTTTGTATTTTCTGTTTTTAGTAAAAGCAATATTATTCAGTGTACATTGATAATATTACATTAACAAAACTGAATTTGTTATCTCAACTTGGCTATTATTTTTCCATTTCCTCTTTCATTACTAATAAACAAACCAGAGTTTTGTTGTTTTTTTCTGAATTTTGTCACAACACACAATTAACCATAACAAAATAATAAAAATAACCAGAAATATATTATAAAAGTAGTTTATGGCTCAGGCTTGCCTGAAGTTTATTTTGAATCCAGTCTACAGAACTAGTAACTGCAGTAATACATTGGTTTATATTCAATATATGGTCATAATTGAAGCACTAGTGATTCACCATTAAAAAGTAGACTTGTCTTTAGAATTAACCTTAGATTAATACAATCTCAAAATATAAAAGACAATCCAGCTTATGTCAGTATGTGATTCTCGAGAATTTTAGGCCATTACCAGACACGCCTATTTGTTGAATATTAAAATGTTTGTTGTCGGACCAAAGAACCATTAAACAAACGTCATAAAATAAAATCGAATTTTCATCTGACAGAATGTCCTGAATAGTTTCGGATTACCATTGTTCTCCACTGTTCGCTACCTTCCTTAATGTCAACTATTGTCGTCCATTAAGCCTAAATGCGATATTAGTCGTGTTTTAGGCCGTTGAATCGACAGCTCCATTGTCGATAGAGGGCGTGGAAAACGATCATAGGTGTACACGCGACCAAATCGGCGGAAGTGCGACAATTACGCCGTTTTGGACCCTTTCACATCCGACCCGGAAGCGGATATCTCGCTCTAAAATTGATCCGGCAACAATGCCGTTCCTGATCGGTGTTTCTGTTTAATCTTCCTCCTATTTCGGGTATGATTTCGTAAACATTTACGCTGACAACTGATTAAAGCTGTACTATCACATATATAAACAATGATATAATAGTTTCAATGGTAAAAATAGAAAGTAAGACGAGGGACATCTAAAATAAACTTCACGGTATATTAATACAATGACAGTAGCAGCAAAACAGGCTTTTATTTTCAGTTTTTTATTTCTAATTATTATAGTACACTACTTCAATAGTTTGGAAATAATTGGGTAACTTAAATTACATAATATAAAGACAATGAAACGGATAAATTATAATTTATTATAATTAAATCTTAACAAAATAAGTTTTAAATCAATTTTCAAAATAAAATTTTGATCATTGTTAAATTAAAGGTTGACTTGTATAAATAAATGAAGAAGAATTATGAAAAATTTGATTACGATTTATTATGTCCTGCAAAAATCACACATAAATAAAATGGCCAAATGTATTTATGATCAAATGTAGCCGTAAATAGTTGAAATAATAACTACAAAATACCTCAGTGTCAGGTATTCGAAATACCAATTACAAAATCATTTTTAAGAAATAATTTAATTATAAATACCAAATATTTAGTTGTATTTCAATTATTTATTTTAATTACAAGTAATTCAAATGCTGGATAAGGCCCTTGTTATTTATTTCATGTTAATTTTAGAAAAAGTTTTAGAAATTACACCGTCTAGACCTAGATTATTATTAGTATTATTTATAGATTATTTTATATTTGTTCTTTGTATATATATATATATATATATATATATATATATATATATATATATATATATATATATATATATAAGTCTCCTTTTACCAACTATGGGTTTATCTGGACTGGGATTAAACTTTAACGTGGACTCCAAATCACGGTCCTCAGCATTAAGCCTATCGACTGGCGAGTGACCAACTTTAGAAATCATCCCAGAAGACATCCGGTTTTACCCAGCCTGATTACTGGCGTGACTGGGATCATTTTTCTTGTCGGATTTTACACTCTTGCTTAAGACAATGACAAATATTAAACAATCACAAACATAAATTTACGACTATGCCCCAGCAGGATTCGAACCCGCGGCTATTGCAACAGTAGGAGGACCGTCATGTCGCCTTTACCTCTGCGCCACCAAGCCACCACTATATAAAAACAAATAATCGCCTATTTTTAATAAAATTATAATTACATTCGATAAATATAACAACTACAGTGATATATTAATAATTTATTTTGCATCAGAAGCCAAATAACATGACACTGTCACGATTTCAATCATAAATTCGTTTTGTTCTCGGTTGAGCCGTCAAACAAGGCTAATTTATACGTCACTGGTTATTTCACTAATTTGTCAGACTCGCTAAAATAACATAAAGATATCCCATGTTTAAATTCGATTTGATAAAAATACGAATCAGTATCAAAGTTATTTCCGTGCGTGATTTTGTTTGCGGGAAAACATGTTTTTAAACGAAATCAAACATTGCGTCTGCTTACATGCAATCCTTTTAGTGCTAGCCGATATTATGTTGGTGTGAAATCGGATAGGCCTTGTGCAACAACGAGGAAATGGTCCGGGTCGAGTTTCAAAAGAAATTCTGTAGTCGTTTCGGTGCAGGAGTCCGCTTTGTCTGTTGTATCTTGAACTTGAATGAAAAAAAACACACAGTTGAGATACGCTTAATTAAAATTGATGCTCTCTAACTTATATATAGTGGGCTTCATCTTTCACCTGCTTGATTATATATTTAAATATGTTAAACTATTAAATGTTTAGGAATATTGGCTCTATCGTTTTTAATCTTCAGTTTCAAATTAGGCTAAAAAATATGAGAAAGAAATAACAACTATATCTTTAAATATAAAGTATTTATACAATAATACTTATTAATCATTTTGTTTTAGTATTTAATAAATATACATGGAAGTTGAATGAAAGAAACATTTGTAAAATTTATGTTATACTTCAAACAAGCAGATTTTATAGTCTATTGTTTTATAATCTTTTCAGAACTACTTTTGAGAATGTCTATCCCATTTACCTTGATATATTCTTCCCATTACTTTTAGATTATGATGCAAGTGCTTTCTCTGTTACGCACTGTAGCTTCTCACATTCTCAGGAAATATATACAAGTTACCTTGAGCCATCTAAATTGTACAATACATCTTTTGATCCATTCTTTTCAGTCCTAATTTAATAAAGTTTGCAGTTTGTTTATATTGGTTTGTTATATAATTATACGTTAACAATCAGAATTTTAAAGCTATCGATATTTCTAGCTTTTCCTCAGCTTTAGTTTTGCAATACCCAGTTATGGACAAGTCTTACAAATGTAACTTTATCCAACGCCTCGATAAATTGCTTCCAGTTTGATCTGATGTAATGGTTAAAATATGATATTTGCAATATGACTTAATAATAGCTCATTAATTACATTACCTTTACCAATAATTCAGGTTTCTATCAAGAGCTTATATGGTTCCCTTTAACTTGCTTCACTCACTAGAATACCAAATACAATTTAAGCAAGCAACAATTTCCAATTTGTTATATATTGTTAAAAAAAAGTAAAATCAACCATTTGCATCTATCTGCTTTAGGACACAAATTAGTTCCAATTAGAGTTTCATTAAAATTTTAATTCAAATTCCCAATTCGATTTCCATACATGTCGCACTGAGCGAGATACCTCACTCCTTTTTATCAATTTGTTTCGTTTGATCAACATATTTTTAAAATTGTAAATCAAGAATAAAATAAGTCCCTATAGGGAACGACTAAAGCATAACGACTAGAGCTGTGGCAATGTTCTTTATAGCTATTTTTTTCACTAATACAGCAAGTCCGTATCTTCTTTAGACATATATGTTTGTTCTGGTTTGTGCTGGTTTTCAAATTGTGATGTTGTTAGTACTTCATAATAAAAATGGTAATACATTCACATTACAAAAAATAGTTATATCAGTTTGTTAAATAATAAACGTTAGTTCTGAAAATATTCAGTGATTTATTAGCTTCAGAGGCTATAATTTTGTATAAATAATCATTTTTATAGAATCTTCAGAAATAAATGGTTTCTCATAAATAACTGTATATTCTATCCTTACGAGTAAAGAAACAATTATTTAAAAATATTTATATAGAGATAGTTACATCGACAATTATTGTATATACTTGAGAAGTATAATCATTCCTATTATATCTATAAACTAATTAAATATTACGTAGTATTTAGTAGAATCATCGTACATTATAGGTCATATTTATTTTGTGTGCTTCATATTATAAGCTTTATGCAGGGGAAGTACACGGTTTGTGGTCACATTTTCTATACCACTTATTAGTCATTTTCGATAAATACAATTTCATCCACAAATTACAGCAGATTTACTAAAACACAAAATTAATATCACTACGCTAACATGTTTACGATTTTAACTTGGGTTAGAGGAAAGAAATAAAATAAAACAAAACAAATAATGAAGACCCTCATCTGAGAAATACTGTGGAAAATAATCTAAAGAATATACTCGTAACATAATTGGATGAAAAAATGAGAGATAAATAATACGAAGATCTATACTTCACTAGGCTAGGAATATCGAATAATACTTACATATAGGCAATGTATGAAGGTTGTCACTACAGTCGACTAAAATAGAAGAAATTAAGAAGAGAACCAGTTTTATCATTCATAGTATAATTTAATATGTTAAAATAACTATATCTAAACACAGATTCTATAAAATAGTTGATGAAGTAAAGCAGTTGCACGTGCAATGTTGCATTGCTTTTTATAAGTTTGTAATGCTATTATTAAAATAAAGTTGAAAATTACAATTTGCTCATTGTGTTTATCCAAATATTACTAGGTAATTTGATACAACACAGGATACACTGTTTGTGTTTTTGTTCCACAGAACTGCTGAAATTTTAAGAAAATTATATATCCATCATAAAATATAATTAATTAATAATTAAATTGATATATCAGCATAATTCGAATATTTTCTTGTAGTTAGTATCAACTACGTAAAATTAACATTTTGGTAGCCCTGTCAAATATATTTGGATCAGTATTTTAAAATTATAATCATAAAATATTTTGCCAGGTTTGCTATCGATACAATTTTGATATGTCTTAGCAAATAGGAGAAACTTGATTGCAATAATACTATTCTCATAGTTCCCAATTTGTGATTATCCTATATTGGGATACTCTGTAGACTTATTATTGGCACTTATTAATTTATTGAATTATACTAATAGTATTTTTAGTTGGCTTTCTTCAGTATTCTACCATATTTCATCGCTAGTGTGTTTGAAATACTCACTCAATTCAATTCAATAAGAGTTCCAAGATTCTTTCGTAATTATTTCAGTTAGTCACACAGTAGGATCACTATCGACGAATCGATTCTGGTCAAATTTAGGTTATTTACCTTGATAAATCTCAATTAAATATTTTCATTTAACTTTTCTTCCCCACACAAATCCTATTTTTTACCTGTGATATGTGAAATATAAGATAAATAACATAGGTGAGTATCGTGCCCTGTTCAGCGAGCTTGAAAAGGCAGGTTTGCCCATTACAGACAAAGACACAACCAAATCCTGTACTGGATTTGCAGCCCTCAATATAAATGTGCTCTTGTGAAAATGGGGGAGGTGTTTCCTCTTGGAATATAGACGGAGGGAAGTATCTATAAAAGAAGCTGTGAAAGATAAGAGAGGGAATTTGGGAAATTGAGTAGATACACTGAAAGATGGATGGTGGTCAAAGGCACGAGAGTGAAGCCATTAAAAGACCAGGCAGGTGGAGGAAGGTACTCGATATTGCCACTAATTTGAGGGAGATATTGTTTCCGCAATAGGTAGCAGGAAGAGCGGATGTAAGGCTGTACAAACTTATTGCTGGTAATGATCAAGAAGCATCCAACGATATTCTGAGCGCAGAGTTTTGTATGACTTCAAATGTCTTGAGGTAGTATTTGTCTTGAGGTTCTATTTTTATTTCTACTAAAATTCGAAGAATCAGACTTGCAGCCTATTCTATCTCTATTACTATCTATCTCTATTACAGTCGTCAAATAACAATCTTTACTATCGTTAAATACATATTCTACATAAAATTAGACAATATATTTTCTTTAAACAGTTTTCACGCTACTCGAATGTTCCCAATAATCGCTATTTTTAAAATCGCCCACGTATTACCATAAATCTGAGATATTATTTAAAGAAACGGTAAAAATAATCCTAAAAAATATATATTTCGAATATCGGGACAGTTAAAATAAACGGAATGGCATTTCTTTGGTCGCATCAATCAGCATTATCCACCATGAATATTCATCGATCTCGTTCATTCCGAATATATTCGTCGTAAAACCAAATCTCGGTCTGACTGAAAGAGAAAACATCGGCAGAGAAAATCTCACACGCGGTCGCCGAAGACAACTAGTACCTCGATAACTCGAGCCTGTTTCCTTTACAACTGGCGTATTGTATAAAAATACATTTTCGTGGCCTAATTTTAACCTTAACCTTAACATGATGCATGTAGACATACGCATAAACATACGCACACCAGTACACTGAACACGAGTTGATCTAAAAATAGTTTTCTTACGTTTAAATTACAAAATATTGCGTGTATTTTACTTTATACAATAAAATTTAATTGACTATTTATTTAATGCTTACCAAGGTCCTTGAGTAGTTGATATATTTATTACAATAGATTAAAATATACAATTATCATTTCAATAACATTATTTTGGTTAAAAATAATTTCTTTACTACATTAGATATTTCTAGAATGTTGTAGTGTTGTTATTTTGATCATTTTTCATTTTTAATATTAAAAAATTAGGTATTTATTTAAAAAACGGGTACAAAATATTAATATATTTTAATATCCACATTTTCTACAAGTTTTCCCCATCTTTTTGAGAACATATCCCATCCTTCACAACTTTTGCAACGTGTGACCAAGCGTTATAAAATAAAATGCTTTGCCATTAAAGAGGATACATATTTTACGTCGGCGTTGAAATCGTTTAAAGTCCCTTTTGGATCACACCCAAAGTTTTTACACAGTCCCATTGACTTTTGCATGATTCTTAGTGGTAATAACCTCTCCAACTTAGCGACTTGATAATTTACTTGCCTTCTTTGGGACTATCATTGTTACCTAAACAGTCACTTTTAAAATAGTAGAACCAGCACTCATATGCTTTCGATGGTTATAGTACATGTCTCAAATAGCTCAAATAGCTTGCGATGTACAGCAGTTACAATTTTTTTCAGAAAAAAAAAATTATTTCCAAGAATTATTTGCGTTTGCGCAAGGCGTGAAATAATTCTAAATCTATTTGGTCTTCCTTATCAAACTTATTATGGGCACAAACAGCAGATAATGTATAGTATGTTAATTTAATACAAATAATTTTAGGATTTATTTTGCGTATTTTTAGCAGGACGGCGGTCAGGACGCCATTCATTGCTTGCATTTCTCAGATGACAGATTGGTCGAGAATTTTATACTCATCACGTGCCTAACCCTTGACGTCACATTCTGCAGATCACTTATATATGAAAAAATATAACCAAATGTAATATCTTAAAAGAATTAAAATAAAATTCCACATAAATATTATAAAATACTAAAATGATAAAATATAAGTAGATGTAATGTGTATGATAAAAAATAATTAAATGTAAATATAAAAAGTTGCAACCTAATTGAGAACACAACATATAACCTGGTAAATATAATCAAAACTGTCTATAGCTCGAAAAAGTTTGTTTGGCAGCTTCGGATTACTAGTTAATGGCTTAGTGCAAATCCATATTTGCATTAAATAGCTCCAAAGAGGCTTTATAATTGAGTAATAAATCAACCTCTTTTAGTTGGGAGAATCTTCCGACTAACCAGTACATTTCTTTAATTTTCACTCCGATCTGCTCTGCTTTTTGTCTGACGTAACGTTATAACGACACATACAGACATAAGATTAGTCTGTTGTGGCTTAATATTATTTACACCATCTTATAACTAACTAAATCTTATGACTAATCGACATCATTTTAATGAAAGCTTATAAATTTAAAAACCTTAATTAAAAAGGTAAAGTTTTTTATTTTAGTATAATTTATATCTCACACGACCTACAACTAAGACAGATATCTCAATTTAATAGACATCTATCGCAAGTTTTGGACTATACACCTGTCTTGTCTCAACATTCTAATTAAGATAGATATTTTGATGAAATAATAATTGATTGAGGAGATAAAAAAATTGAGACACCAGAACATTTGTTATCAATATTTTGTAAAAATAAAAGTAATAGGAATATAAATAAGGAATTTTGTTTTGATTAACATTAAATATGATGATATCTGATGACGATGTGATCGTATTCGAAATAAGGTCAGCAAATAACTGTTGTTACAACAATACATTTTCTAGGACAAAAGTTCAGGTCCTAGTTATAGGTTGGCCCTCCAAATAATTAATTAATTATTCATATTAGACAAGTTACATTTGTGACTCAATATATTAACATACCTTCAGTTGTCTTGAATATTAATAGGACGTATCACTTATTAACTTTTAAAGTTGCTCGGTTTTCTGATACATTAAGGGGAATAACAATGTCAAATCTCGCTATAATATGAGGTTCTTAAAAATATGATATTATTTACTCCTACTTGCAAGTTTTCTAACGATTGTTTGGTCCCTCACTTTAGCTCTTGAATTAATTTGTAATTCTTGATATTAGTTATTGATACATAACTATTCCTGTAAATGCATTTAACATGCATGGGCCATCCATATGACGACATATAGTTATTTCATTGTTGGCGCCTATTTTTGATTCTTTAATCAGCACCTGCTTTATATTCACGTACTTATGTTGTGAACAATAACATTTTTTAAAACAAGCCACTGCTTAAAATCGAACTATATCGTTACAATAGCATAAATATACATATTAATATGGGCGGTAAGTGTTTGTTCTAAATAAAGCTAAAATCCAATCGACTGTATTATATTCTGATTTCATCATTTATCTGACATTGAACTTATTTAACTATATGGTATTATCCATATTTCACAACTATTTTCTCAACTATTTCAGTAAACACATCTATTAGACGACACGATTCGACATTATAAAATCGTTTGTTTTAAAATAAACATGTTAAAAGCTTAGAGCGAACTGACATTTTAGGTTATGTGTTATGCTTATCATACGCTCTATTCATTCAATCAAACTTTATTCTAGGGAATCACTACACTATTACTAACAGTATAATACTGTATATAATATTCTAGATCTAGTTATAAGTTTAAAATTGGAGAATAAAAATGAACTTGTAAATACTTTAAGAAACAAGGACAAAAATTATTTAAAATTATAACACGAATAATTTCATCAACTCTATAAATTAAACCAAATTAATCGCTATAATATTATTTATATAGATATTTATTCTCATAGTAACATTATTTTCAGTTATTCCAGTTATTTGACATTATACTATTCTACATTTTCATGAGACTTGTATATTAGACAAGCATCATATTAAGAACAAACTTAGTTCATATATGGTGTGAAAATAAATTTAGAGCAAAGGCGATATATATTTTAAGATTACAATATGATATTAGAATAAACTGTTATTTGTTATAATAGGTTTTGTGTTATTTTTATAATTACTCTGTGACTCTATTACTAATTGTGACAATTTTTATTATTCAGGATACAAATTATAGATTGTAGGGAAAATATAAAGATATAATACATACATAAATATATATATATATATATATATATATATATATAATGTCGCTGTTGAGTTTATCTACCATATATAATAATATCTGTATTATTTTATTGTTATCCTAACAATATTAATATAATGATTAGTAGTATAACGTCCTTTAATCTCGGGTAGATGCAGTTACCCTTGATTTTATTGTAGTATTTTTGATATTTAACATTTTTTAACTGTAACTAAATAATTTTTTTCAGATAATCTAAGCATTTTTTTAAAGCATAATAAGATTTTCAAATAGATACTCACTTTACTGAAATCTATTCATTTGAACCAGATATTTAAAAGAAAGTTTTAAACACTTTTGTCCAATTTAACCATCTTAATCACATTTAACCATCAATTTTTTGCCAATGATATACTAATTACATACTTATAATATTCACTTATATTGTGTAAAATAAATAAAGAAACATAATAAATAAAATAATTAAAAATTATTAATAAAATAGCAAGAACAAAAATTACAAGTAATACATAAATTAGAATATATTATGTAAAGTGGACAGAGTCCAAACTATACGAAGTTAAAAGAATACGAATCAAATTTATCTCCAACTAAGGACATACATCATCATAATCATCATACATCATTATAGCAGCATGCTATTCTATTTTAAAAAGAACATCTATATTTTACTCATAAAATCACTTCAAATTACTGAATAATCTCGACCACCAACGGGAAAATAAAACTAAAACTAAAATAAATTTACCCAATTAACAAAAAGCATTGAAAATTATATATTACACAAAAGAGAACTAAATACAAACGCTAAAGAGCTACTATATGGGCTATAAAATCTATAAGGATAAAAACACAGATTTTTATTGGGAAATAATTTTATTTTAATGAAAATAAGCGACATCTTATCAATGAATGACAAGAATGATACCAAATTAACAAAGTATAATACGTACGTGTTCATTGTTTGGACAGTTTTCGGATATAATACAATTCCTTATATCAATTGTACTTTCGTTCGTCAGTTAGACTTTGAATATTATTTCTGAATTTCACTGTTTTACTTTGAACTGTTAGTCCTTGTGGCCAGAACTCACGTAAACTATTTAAACGAATGTTTAGGAAAGTTAATTAGGAAAGGATTACCAATTCAATTCAACTTAAAAGAGATGCCTGATGATCTCCCCAAAAAAACCTAACTGCACTAGTTATGGTATCGATAACAATTGAAAACACGAACTGTTAATTTATTTGAAAGAACTTTATTTTAAGTCTTGTTAACTACACTGAAATAATCCTATTCTAATCCTATTCTAATGTAAACGATCTTATATTATAAATACTTCACCCATGGGTCTTTTACACCAGACACTAATAAAATTTATGTAAATAATTTACCAATCAATTCCAGATAAATATAATAGAACCTTGAAGACGTCAAACAAAGATACTTTGTTAAACCTTCACGTTCTGAAAGTACAAGATACTATATACAATAGAACTTGATAATATCAGAAAACATCTACTAACGAAACCGCTTGACATCAACAATAGCAAAATTATAATGTTATAGTAAACTAATTTAATCTCATTGTGATAGTAATTCAGTTTGGTGTACGTGTTAGAAAAATAAACGTTCAACAGTTTACAGAGTAACTTAGAAACAAATTTCGGTTTTCGTCGTTTCTTATTTTTTAGTCCAAGCCTTGACATGAATGAAGCAGGAACAAATAAAATTTTTCGTTAAAAATATATGACAAAAAATGTAGTTGAAAGATATTTGGTTACGTTTCGGCTTATTTTTGGATATCGTGACCTACTCTTTCGAGTGTGTCACCTTTATTTTCATCCCGGCTATACACGAAATTCTTCGGATTGTGTTTCATTCCGTCACGTTCTCCAATATTTACTGGCTCGAAATTCATACGATTCCAGGAAACGGTAAGATGGAAACGTCTGATTCATGTAAAATGGTCTATTTTATTTTATTCGTCTTCGTATGCACGAGGTCTAAATGACCGGACATGTGTAGACATTTCTAAAGGAATATCACTGAAATAAAATTCGATAATTTACTGCAACATACAATTGCTGAATATTACCTTAAATGTGGTGATTCAATACAACCAATAACTGAGAAAACCTTTTTCAGCTGAAAAACTGATAACTTATAAAAAACTCATATCAAACTAAATTATTATAAAAGATCATTACCACTCATTATCTCCGCATAAATAATATGGTTGTATGGTCTAGATTAGCAGGACTCCCAGTTATTGATTTAACAGATCAATTGAAAAGTCCCCGGCCTACCATAGTAAAACACATTTTTTTGGCAAAATTTTTTTTTTCAACATAATTCCCTTCAAGGGTGATACACTGATCATAGCGACCATCCAACTTTTCGATATCATTTTTGTAGTACGATTTGTCATTTGCTTCAAAATAGGCCTCAGTTTCGGCGATCACCTCTTCATTCGACGAAAATTTCTTCACAGCGAGTATTCTTTTGAGATCTGAGAACATGAAATAGTCGCTGGGGGCCAGATCTGGAGAATACGCTGAATGAGGAAGCAATTCGAAGCTCAATTCGTGGATTTATGACACGGTGTATTGCCTTAGTGAAGCAGAACTTTCTTTTTCTTCAAAGGCGGCCGTTTTTCGGCGATTTCACCCTTCAAACGGTCCAATAACGTTATGTAATAGTCGCTGTTGACGGTCCTTCCTTTTTCAATGAAAATTATTCCGTACGCATTCCAAAATTCAGACGTCATAACCTTGCCAGCCGACTGTTGCGTTTTCACACGCTTTGGAGCGGGTTCATAGTGTGCAGTCAACACGGATGACTGTCGATTGGATTTCGGAGTGAAATGATGGAGCCATATTTCATTCATTGTCACATATCGATGCAAGAGCTCGGGTTTATTACGCTTGATCATCTTCTAACACTGCTCCGAATCATCAACACGTCGTTGTTTTTAGTTAGCGCGACACCCACTTTGCACAGAGCTTTCTCATACCCAAATATTCGTGAACGATCTGATTTACATGTTCAATTAATATATTTAGAGTGTCTGGTATTTCATTCAATTTCAATTTACGATCATTCAAAATCATTTTGTGGTCCTCTTTTGGGCGTCAACTGCGTTCACTGTCTTCGGTGCTCATTGCGCTACATCTAATCTTAGCATACCAATACTTGATGGTTGATTTTCCTGAAGCAATGTCCGGAAATAGTTCATCAAGCCTAGTTTTTGCTTCAACTGTATTTTTTCTTTTCAAAAAGTAATATTTTATCTACACGCGAAATTCCTTTTCATCCATTTTTTTCACAATAACAAAAGTTGCTTCACTCAAAATGCTATAATTTACAAAATAATGATCCGACCGCTGTCAAATTTATACGCGCATCTTTTGAGTGTTAGGGCTAACTAAAAAACATATGGATTTAATTCTAGTACCGCCAAATGACCTGTTAATGCTCTGATTTCTTGATCAGACAATATACTAAATGCTTCTTGTTATTTCCCATTGGTCAAGTATTGAATCCATTCTAGAGACATTATTCATGCTTCATCATTTCATTTTACTTTCCTTGCATGTTCTAAAAAGGTGTTTTAATTTCTTATAGTCGAGTTAATTAAACGGAGAATCCCGAACTAGAGAAATTATAAAAAGCGAAAAATGACCGGTATGACAAAAGACCGATATAGAGAGTCTCGATTTAAATATCCCCGTTTTTATATACAAAAAGGTAATAAGTTGTCACATGTACTTAGCAATAAAATCAACAATGAATTATCAAGAATTGAATTAAGAACAAAATGAAGAGAACCAGGAGATTAAACCGTACGAATTGAAGGAATAAGAACTGTAAGAATACTGATATTTACGTGACATCAGAACTGTATATTAATTTGCCGAAAGAACCTAATAACTCTATGAGTTTTCTGCTTAAGGATTCGAACATCCGTTAAGTGATATAATTAGGTTTTTGTCATTTCCAGTTTCTCGTCCATTTCTAGATCTTATTAACTGCTACTTGCCCTTTTTCTAGAACCTTAGATAGAGGCACATCTTTTGCCATGATAACTGTGTCGTCGGCAAATGATCCAAATACTGTTTCTTTTGTTGTTGGAATATCAGCAGTATAGAGCAAATATAGACACTACCATGTGGAACTTCAGCCGAAATAGGTTGAGAATGCCCTTCGTACGATACTCTAAATAATTTTTTTAGAAAATATATGATTCCAGCAGTCGACAGTAATTCCGCGGTAGCATTTTACTCATTTTGTAGTATAATCCCAAATGCCATACCCGGTCAAAAACTTGTGAGATGTCCAAGAATATTCCATTGCATTTATTTTCTTCGGATGCCTTTTAAACAACCGCTGTTACTCTGTATACTTGGTCGATTGTCGAGTGGCGATTTCAAGATCCAAACTGGAAATCTGGTAATTCTATAAATGGTTTAATGCGTTTTAATAGCAGTTTCTCAAATAATTTTAATATCGCAGGTAGTAGCGAAATAGGCCTGTAAGATCCTACTTGTTCTGCCGGTTTGTAAAGTTTTTCGCGCATAATTATTCGAGTAACCTTAAGACATTCCGGAATATGGATCAGTCTCAAACAGGCATTGAATATGTCAACAGGATTATTGTTATTCGTGGCAGCTCTTTTAATAACCCAGGTGAAACACTATCAATTCCAGGAGCCTGTTTAGAATAGAGATTGTGGTCAATTCCTGTAAAAACTTCCATTGGATAAACAATAAATTTATATTTATATTGGATTTATATTGTAGGTTCTATATCATTCGGTTGGAATACGTTTGTTAAATGCTTTGCAAATAATTCAACTTTCTCAGCATCGAACCCATTCCTTCTAATAACTTTTAACATGCGGTACTCTAATAAATGATCCTTTAAATCTCTTAATTTCTTTCCATAGAGAGTAATCTTTGTCTGCTTCCGAACTTAATGCACTTACGTATTTTTCGAAGCACTTCTGTTTATATCCTTTAATCTTTTGATTTGTATGATTACTAATTCTATTAAATATTGTTTTATCTTCAGCATTTCTGGTTTTGTGCCATAGTCGTATAGCTTTTCGGTTTTCTCTTATCAATTCCCTAACTTCAATGACGTAATTTAACTCATATTCTGATTTCTCTCTTGCCTGCAAGAAATGAATTTACACTGGGTAAACTTACTGAATTTTATTAAATACTTAGATTTAAACACTCAAGAAATTAGATTACCTTTCGTCTCAAAAGTGTACATTTAACGATGTACAATGTCAGCTTGCCCCCCTTCGTATAATAACCGGCTGGTCGGTCCAATGCAAAACGTTTGACTACTTCCGTATAGAGAATCCAAAATAGAGACAAGTGCGTCGGAATGCTGGCGCTTTTAGTAACATAATTTTGTTTTACGGTGAGGTCGTTGCCCAGACGCATCGTTATTATTAGTTCACATGGTGTCAGAGAGCTTCGCTCCTTAATTCCACATCTTTTCGGGAACACGCTCATTTCGTTTTCTGTTATTGTCTTCGGCGGCATTGTCGCTCCGCTCTCCGCGACTGGTCACGATCCGTCTTCACGTCGGCTCGGAAGACGCTGGACACGTTCCCTGAATAGAAAACGTTATCAGTCGGATATTTGAATAACCGTTCTTTATTTGGAAGAGGATTCCTGCGCTAGGATCGACCGATGATGTCACAACATCAACGAGAATCGGTCATTATGTGAATTTATAATTAGATAATAGTTTGGCAGTCACGTTTTTTAGCTAGGAAAATCGTATTACAAGTCATTACGTATAATTTATGTTTCCTTGAGTCGGTGTACGTTAGGGCCGTTGGACAAAATTATCATCGTTATCACAACACATATCTATTTTAAGACTAGGCCAAATTCATTCATGATGGTGGACGATCAATGAATTTAAAGGACTGTACTGAACACTCATCGATTCATAATATGAAATTATAATATCGAACATGTATTTCGACCATTCTTTCACTTATGTAATATTATATGAAAAAAATATAAAGACAGAATGATGTTGGTTTTCCAGCGATCCAATCCTTGATCCATTTTCGACATTCTTCAACACTTCGAAACTGTATGTCAGGATCGATCTGGACATACGATAATCAGAAGGCGCTATGTCTGATAAGTATACTGAGTGCAGCAGATCTTCCCATTCGAGCTGCAACATTGCATCCCACAAAGCTTTGGCCGTGCGTTATTATGCAAGAGGATGACCTGAGCCTGTTACTCGCTATTCTCGGTTTTTTGGCAACAATACGTTGTCAATTTATTCAAATTATATCTGTAAACACTTCTGGTACCAGTTTTATTCAATTTTCAGACCCGGTATATCAGACCAACCTATATCTTGCTAACTCTACCATATGAACAATTAAACTTTAGGATTTTGAATATTTCGCTTCATTCTCGATGTGAATGGTTCTCATGGAATTACTCATGGGTTTGTGTACTTGAGATTGAGATGATAAATGAATTCAATAAATTCTTATGGTAACCATTTTCCCTCCTTTTAGATCTTTCCCAACATATGTAAACGTCTTAAAACAGTTCCTCAATTAGTTATTAACTTGTTTTTAAGTGTGCAAGCCCTTTGGAGGGTTACTCGGGGTTTTCGTTCCATAAGTCTTGCAATGAAATGTCCTCAAAATTTTTTGGTCTTTCATGTTGGCCATTGACATAAAAATTGAAATCATTCCATGATACTAATTTTTCCCAATAATTTGAATCAAGTGCAATGCTGTTTAGTCAATCGATGTCGATAATTGTAAGAATTCTTTGTAGGTCGAAACCTTCCGACGTATTTTACTCGTCATTCGTCTGCTATGTTATTGATGACACTACGAAATCTATATGACAAGGTTCCAAGTTTAAGAAGTGATGAAAAGTATTTATAAGTTTTCGATTATTTCAGAATGGGATTGGATCAACAATATCAAACCAAAACCGACAATTGTGATATGACGGAGCAACATCAGCATAAGCTTCTAAAAGTGTTTGATGATCTTTGGAATTAGGTCACTTTAAATTAAAAAACCAAATTAATAAGTGTCGCAAATGCAATTCTAGGCTTTCCATGATATGTATGTATATGCTGAGTTATAGTTAGCTTGGTTTAATGTCGCCATTTCAGATCAAAAAGTATTATTTATCAATATAAACATATCATTTTTCACAAAATCCGCATACAGATCAAGGCACTTTTGCATTTCTTTGAACTGATTTTGGAATTTATTTTACTTTGATTAAAAGTGTCACCAAATCAAATTTAACATATAATGAAGAACGATCGTTTGTTTAATCGATAAGTATTTTACTCGTTATTCGACTGTCATTTTGATGCCATATAATAAAGATTTAGACAATTTCAGTATTCTATCGGTAATACTGCTTGCATAGTTGCTAGTTAATATGATGGTAAAGCATCATATTTCAAGATATACGGCCACCAAACGCGGACTGAAGTTGCTCAAAGTATACCTAGAAATCAAATATTTCAAATTTTGTTGGTATCCTCACCATCGATAGCACGCCGATCACCAACAGGCCCTTGACGGAATGAAGCACTCCTTCTGTCTACATACATGTGGCTTAGAATTCAATGCAATGAAATCCCTCCTTTATGAAATGATGATACATTAGAACAGAATGGGATCACAGTGTCATCTATACCACGCCTCATCTTATTAATTTGTTTCTACTGCAAATAATACTTATGTCAATAACAACAAACGTTTATTAAACTAGTGATTATTCACCAACACGATGATAAAATGTGTAATATGATAATGACAAATACCAATATAAATGTTTAAATAGATAAATTAAACAAAAAACTATACTTCATTGTTGTTATTGTAATGGGTATTATAAAATTACAAATTAAAATAGGTTGATGATGTAACTATATCATCTAAACCATCTATAAATTCTCAGGGATTCCCTGAAATAGAACGTATACGTCATACTTAATCTCAAACAATAGAAATTATTCATTTCCACAAGTCTAAAACTGAAACTACACTGCGCGCACATAATTCGATCCATCTTAACCGTGAAACCGCATCTCGCGTTGTTAGTATCTACAAGTTAATAGCAGGAGCTGATAGAATTCATTATATTATTATACTAAGTACTGTGGTCACTGCATTAATGACAAATCCCATGATAATTCTTCTTTTATAAATCTTTCAGAAAAACATTGTTGTCTTTAGACGTAATACAACAATTTCTGCAAATATTAATGACTTTAGAGACATTGATTTGGAAAATTCAACATCTGGAAAATAGTGAAAATGAGACAGGATTTTCTATCGCAGTTTTTTCAAATATCTTTAACCAGTTCTGAGTCATTTGTCATGTTTTTTTTTTTGGGTTTTTTCGTATACAATCTCAGTCTGATATGATCGGAGACTTAGTAAATCAGTACAATTAGTAAGGGAGTAAAATTTCTTCCTTCTTCCTCTTTTGTGTCTTCATGGAGCAATTTCTTTAATTTTTCATCACTCAGCTTTGCGGGGAAACTAGGTTTTCTTTATCCTGCAAATAAAACTCACAATCCCTTCATGTAAAATCATTTTTATAAATTATAAATAAATATGCAAATTAAGCTAGTGTACGTAAACGTAAAGTTCTTTATTCAGTATACAATTCAACATATTTAATGTAGTAAAACCTAATTATTTATTTATCTGCATATATATACAGCAATTTCTCTTTTATAACACTTCCTACCTAAATCATATCATATCATTTGGTTCAGACCCTTAAATGAACTAGTTAACAAATAAATAATAATAAATATATGTTATTATTTCGTCTTTAATATAATTATATTAAAATTGATACTCAATAATCGTTGTTTTAATGGCAATGAATTTTTAAACGACCTTATTACCATCTTTTGTAAAGTATAGAGATTTGTTTACAAGAGGAGACTGCGTCACTGACCTTCACCTGAAAGGACTTACTATCCAAGTATGAATCTAACAGGGATATTAGGTCATTCGGTGGACCTAGTTGATTTGCCTTAAATATTAGACCGTGGTGCCATACTTAGTCGGAAGCTTTGGAGACATCTAAGAAGATGGCTCCAGTTTTTCGACCTTTTATCATTGCCTGGTGGATAGTTGCTGCGACGCGAGCAGCTTGATGGAAGCATGAATGTTTAGCACGGAAACAGAATTGTTCGTTCGGGATTATATGACGTGCGTCTGGAAAATCGTTTAATGCGTTTAATATAGCTCTTTCGGAAAGTTTGGAGAGTGAACTAATCAGGCTGATAGGCCTGTAGTCAGAAGGATTAGACCTGGCATTTTTTTTAGGAATGACAGCGACAAGCGCATGTTTCCAGTTTTTTGGGAAATGCTTTAACCTCAGAATGGAGTTGATAATGTTAGCAAGTTCAGATAATTGCTTGGTAGTGAGGTTTTTAGGTGGTTTATTGTTATACCATCTGGGCCTGGAGCTTTTTTGGAGGACAGACGTTTTATGGAGAGCTGAAGGTCTCTGGGAGAGACTATGCTCGCTACACCTGCAACATATTTTGATAAAGTACCTTCAAAGAACATTGTTCGGTTTATTGAAATATAATAATATCATATGCAAAATGTCAGCAATCACTGCATTAAATATGATTCAATATCTACTACAGCATACAATTTCAGACACTGATTCGAGTCATCAGAAAGGCGCTACTAGTGGGTTAACTATATTTCGTAAATGTATGTTTCTATTAATAATTTTGTGTGGCATCACCAAGCTCAATTAAGTCCAGTCCCATAAATATACTCTTTTTAACCGACTTCAGAAAAGGAGGAGGTTGTATGTATGTTCTATGTATGTTCACCAATTTCTCCGTCAAGTATAAACCGATTTTCAAAATTCTGATTTTATTCGAAAAAGTGCACTTCCGAGGTGATTTCATTGTAACCAAGTTAGGATCAGATGGGGGAAGGAGAGAAATCGAGGGAAAACCTCAAATTTTAAAGGCATGTACGAAGTTTTCACATAAAATAATCTGATATTTCAAGCAGTTCGGTGTAAATATTATACAAAAAGGCGTAGAAATGCCGCAGACAACTGCTTCTATGGTGTAATGTGTAGAGAGTTCAGCTCACATATGGAGGTCGCAGGTTCGATTTCCGATGGGGGTAACAAATTTTTGTTGTCCTAGTTTGATTAGAACATTTATCAAATCATCTAGACTAGATAGCTGACACCGAGGCGTTCATTATTTTCAAGCATTGTTTCTTTGTTCCTATTTTTCCTCATATGGGGCGCTCCTTTACTTGGCTTAGCCATTGTAATACTTAATAAAATAACTGTGTAATTTACTGAGTAAATATCTAACTCTAAAAAGAGAAAAATAAAATAATTTTAACAAAAAAGTTGAACCGACTTCAACAAAATAAATAAGGAAATTACTAAGAAGTAAAAAATAATCAAACTTACATTCTAACACAAAAAAAAACGTCTTAAAACAAAATATGCACATAATAAGCGTTGTAATAACTAATTAAAAATAAACTAAAATTTTCTATCTACTAGGCGTATTTTATGTTCTACTATATACACACAATTTAGATTAATACCTACGAAGACCTATTTATTTATCTACAGTTAATTATTAATTAATTATTTTAACTACTACCAACTGAATCACTTTGAAGTCGATGCCGATGCCCAAAAAATACAAAATTCAAAAAATAAATTTATAACATATACACAAAATTAAATTACAAACAAAACAAAGCTAATTTGCTGGTCCTATCGACTTATTAGGCTATATTATGTGAATATACTGATTTTTTGTTAAATATATTTTATTATCTACTTTTCTCGTATAGAGAAGAGATAGCATATTTATTAATGTAGTTTAATAAAAAACTAGTTCTTCTGGTTGTTAAATTTTAATTATTTTTTACGTTTTAGTGAATTCCTTATTTATTTTATTGAAATCGGTCCAATTTTTTATTAAATATATTTTATTAGCTACTTTTCTCCTAGAGAAGAAATAACATATTTATTAATGTTTGTTAATAAAAAACTAGTTCTTCTGGTCATTATTGGAGAACTTTCTCGATAGCTCTAGTAGCAAACTCCCTTTTTTCTGGAAACGTTTTATTTGTTTATGTTTTTAGCGTCTGCGATTCACAGACTGACTGACTGCTCAGAGGCGACGATTTCAGCTAGACTTGGATATCAATCGTAACTCACTCACTGTACTTATTTACACTGAAGTGAATCAAGGCGATGGTTTTTCTAGGTCTTCGACCTTTTGAGCGTGAATAAATTTAGCGAATGAAGTAAATGAATTTAAGGTGGAAAATATGTCACGCCTATTTTGAAAGCTTACTGTATCTGCCAATCATCTTCTTTTCTAACCAAAGTTTGTCCATGTTTCAAATAAGCCAGAGGCTAAGTAGTAACAACAAAATATGATCAAACACTGGCCGGTTATTTGGGAAATATTTTGGGAAATATTATAATTTCTCAAAAATAATTAGTAATTTTACTCATTTATCTCTCCGACATTCTTAACAATGTCAACCATGGTAATATTGTCAAAGTCAAAATAACACACACTTTAATAATAGACAATAACAGATGGCCCACCATATTTAACTATGGATCGTCCATGTTGTTAACTCCAAACGGTAATTGCTCAAATGCACTTTTGAGTACAATTAGAACACTGTACGGGCGCCTATCTCGTCACTTTTCTACATTAAATATTTAAGAACGACAAAAAGGTCCTGTCCAAATACGCGCACGATTGTCATGCCAGTTTAATTTCACGCTCAATTAAACTGCGAGGGTCAACAAACAGTGTTTCAGGCGAACATTTTAATGAAAGCTCGTGTACAACGATGATGCATGCATTCGGCTTTTCGTTCAATTAAAAAAATAAGAACGGCCAGCGAGACCAACGAACAGCTATTATTCCGGACTGAATCGGTCATACCGAAACTGAGAAGAAAAAGCGTCGTTTTATTTTCGGTTTATTGTTGATTTAATGTTTTGTTAGTTTGTCTTACTAAAGTGCAACACGTCCTCAGTATTTCAGGTCATTGGCTTGTGGGTTCTGTACAATGCCTTGGACTTTTTTAAAAAGTATTCTGACTATATTTTAAAAACCGTGGCTGCCTGAGCTTTTTATCAATTAATATGAAATTTATACGGACTATATACTGTGACAGTGAATTAATTTTATGGAATTTATAATAGATGTCGGATATAGTGTCATATTTATAACTATATGCATAATAATATCATGAAACTTTACTCCATATTAGGTAATGTATTAGAAATGAAAGAAAACTTTCAGGAATTTCTTTCTACGCAGGGAGAAAAAACGAGTGAGAGTTCAGACAAGATAAAAACTTAATAATTACAGAGTGTATTGAGAAAGCTGATTAACTAAAAAGTACCGTTTCAAGATAAGATAGTACAGTAAATACAGAAAGAAAGAAAGCGATTGAATTATTGGCGGAAATTTACAATACAGAATGAAAAAATGCCACATCATATCCCACGAGATTAGCAAATAATAGTTGTTATAGCAATACATAAAAAGGGAGACTGTAGTAAGTATAGAGGTATTGCTTTATTGTGCCCAACCATTAATATATACGAGCAAACAGAATAGCAGAGCGGATTATAACAGGGATGTATATACAAGGACATATATTTATTAAAAGATTTAAAAGAAAAGAGTGGTGGACAAAGTTTAACCTTAAGATAAAAAGATAATTTACAGAGCAAGAAGTGAACCATTATGGGTTATTTTGGAACAACCAGATATATGTAATAAAATTGTAAGAATAACTCAATATTCAGGCTAAATACCAATGCCGTCATTGCAGTCAACATGAAGTCAAAAACCTTTAAAACCCTAGCCGGACTAAGACAAGGCGGAAGATGAACCCCAACCTTGTCTATGGTAATAATGGATCAAATAATATAAAAAAGAAATACACAATATATAACAGGTCAATTGAAAAGTCCCCCGCCTGACGCATAGATGGCGCTACTAGAATTAAATCTATATGTTTTTTTAGTTAGCCCTAACCTTCAAAAGATGCGTGTCTATATTTGACAGCTTTCGGATCATTAGTTTGTGAATTATAGAATTTTGAGTGAAGTAACTTCTGTTATTGTGAAAAAAATGGATAAAAAGGAATTTCGTGTGTTGGTGAAATATTGTTTTTGAAGGGAAAGATTAAGTTAAAGCAAAAACTTGGCTTGATGCCGAGTTTCCTGACACTGCCCCAGGAAAATCAACCATTAAGGATTGATATGCTAAGTTTGAGCAGTGTTTGAAGATGACCAAGCGTAATAAACCCGATATTTGCGTCGATATGTGACAATTAATGAAACGTCGCTCCATTATTTCACTCCGAAGTCCAATCGACAGTCATCCGAGTGAACTGCATACAATGAAGCCGCTCCAAAGCGTGGAAAAAGTAACAGTCGGCTGGCAAGGTTATGGCGTCTATATTTTGAGATACTCATGGAATAATTTTCATTGACTACCTTGGGAAAGGAAGGACCATCAACAGCGACTATTACATGGCGTTATTGGACCGTTTGAAGGACGAAATCGCCGAAAAATGGCGGCATTTGAAAAAAAAAGTTCTGCTTCACAAGACAATGCACCATGTCACAAGTCAGTGAAAACGATGGCAACAATCCATGAATTGGGCTTCGAATTGCTTCCTCATCCACTGTACTATCCAGATCTGGCGCCCAGCGACTATTTCCTGTTCTCAGATCTCGAAAGAAGGTGATCGCCTATATTGAGGCCTATTTTGAAGCAAAGAAATCGTATTACAAAAATGGTATCAAAAAGTTGGAGGGTCGCTTAATCTGTGCATAACCCTTATGTTAAAAAAAAACTAATTTTGCCAAAAAAATGTGTCTTACAACGGTAGGCCGGGGACTTTTCAATTGACTTTTTATGTATATACTCATATGCAATATTTCTAAATATAGCTTATATATTAGAACAAATAACACAAGATATAACGTAATAGTGGTGAAAATAATTTCTATGACTGATGTTACAAGCCGTATTGGTCAAGCAGCAGCAGCAGCACTCACTTCTCTAGAATGATGCGTATGGAAAGGGTAAATATTACTATTAATTAAAGGCTTTTCTGAAAGGGTCAAGTGAGCAAGCCAACAGGATGGTTGTCCTACTGTTTGTGATTATTTATAATTCTGATTGTCTATAAGTATGTTAATCAGACTGGGTAACACCTATGGGATGAACTCTAAGTTTCAGTCCAGATATTCCAGTCCTAGTTCATATAAAGGAGATTTTAAAATACCAACAAAAGTATAGTATTTTGCTTTAAAAAAATATTTTAAATTATAGTTGTACAGAAATATAGAAGACATTGTCTAAATAATAGTATACGTCTTAAGCACCATTTTAATTCAGTTTTCATGCAGCTGTATGGACTCATGATGAAATCATCTCTATAACTTTATAATTAGCGTTTATAAAAACCACACCACAAGGTTAGCATCTTAGGACCTCTCCTATATCTGCTCTACACTGCTGACATTCCAAAAACAAAAGAACACCACAACAAAAATAAACAACACTAACACAACCTAAACTAAACAACACTAACTAACTAAACTACAACTAAACACTACTTGGAATTTTTGCTGATGACACAATTATTATGGCAAACGACATATCCCTGCCTAGGGCAGTAGAAAAAGTTCAAGTGACAGTCAACAAAATCTACAAATGGACGAAAAATTGGAAAATTCAACTTAATGGCTCCAAATATGTCCACGTTAATTTTGCATTGCAGCGAAATAATAAAAACTTAATTATATCACTCAATGGATGCCCGATTCCTCAAGCGGAATCAACTAAATACCTCGGAATCCATCTTGACGGTACATTAAATTGGAAACATCATGTTGTCAGAATCAGACAAAATGCAAAACACATTAGAACCAAAATAAAGCAACTATACTGGTTAGTCGAAAGATACTCTTAACTCAATCTAAAATCAAAGAGGTTGATCTATAATACAATTATAAAGCCAATTTGGACTTACGGGGTGCAAATATGGGTTTGAACTAAAAATTCAAATCAACTAGTCATACAACGCTGTTAAAACAAAGTTCTTCGATTGATTACCAATGCCTATCGCTGCGTAACCAACCAAGAAGTGCACGATGATCTGGAAATCAAATGGATTCGCAAAGTTATCCAAGATTTCACCTTGAAACACGAAAGAAGATTACTAAATCATACTAGCGTGGAAGCAATACAACTGCTGGACATCGCGCGGGATATCAGGAGATTGAAGCGAACCAAACCATACGAAGTTATGTAAAGTGTATACATTTAGTGTATACTATAAGTTATAAGTTATTATAATTTTATAATTGAGGAATACAAATTGCATGTATTTTCTCGCACTCGTCTTGCTTGTGAATTAATCCAAGTACAAATGAAATGTAGCAGTAAATTAATTTATAATTAAGATTTTGATAAGCGTATCTAATAAAGATGTTATGAAAAAAACTTCTAAACAAAAATTGACTTGCCCTATCGTAACCTTAACTAACAGGGGAAACTATAGTCACCAACGAAACCAATTACAAATTGAATTAAGAACTACGAAGATTCCTTTAGAAGAAAAAAAAGTCACTCAATTGCTTGCCACGCAACACATGCAATCAAGGATTTGCTTCCTCATTTTTTTGAAAAACCTTCTTAATTTTATTTTTTCGCAGTGAATATATAAAACACAATGCGAAACTTTAAACTATTATTGCTTCTTTCATATTACGGATTTGTATATACTCGTAAACCATAACCAGAAAATTTAATTATCCACCTTAAATATGTATGAATCATCAATTCGGTTCCGTTGACTCATTGTTTGCGATTTCTTCATTCCAGCGTATCTAAAAATTTCATAATTGATTTAAAGCTATTGTGAACCACAGGCACTGTTATTGCAACAAGCTCAATGGAAGTTTGCCAGAAATTATGCGGATACCGAATAAAACTGTTTATGCCACGGTAGTTCGTTCTGGTTTAGTTGGACGTTGTTTGCCTTACATTTTCGTATGCACAACATTGTCAGGGAGAAACAAAACAACACGTCTGGATTTTCTCAGTTTGTGTGTCTCAATTCTGCAATAGGGGGCGTTTTTATGGTGCATAAAATAGTGATTAAAGAATCAAAAGCGTTTAACAGAAACAAACCTTGATTTTATTTTAACTATTATAGTATGATGATGTTATCTGATTGAGTAAGTCTATAAAACATGATACTGTTTATTCTGTATGTCTCATTGTCATACTCAAAATTTAAGATTGCTAAATCGCAACAAGGTGAAGCAATACAACTACTTTTTTTACTTAAAAGCATATGCCACACATATCGTTCTTAAAGTTCAGATCTAGTTTTTTAAACTTAATTAGCATTTGAAGGATGGTGCACTCCACATAGTTGCACAATTTTCACACATTCTTATATTGGTTAAAAGGGCTTTTGTATCTTCAACCTCCGGATAAGTTCAGTATTGTCGAGTAGTTGTAGCTTTTATTGTTATCTAATTTCTTTCTTTTGGTATTCACAAACCGTTTAATTTCTTCATTGACTGTTGGCAATCTCGAATCTTTGTGGATGTTCTCATTTAATTTTTTTATTATTATTTAATTATAACATTGTTACTATTTCCGACTAACCTACAATTTGTCTTTATAATAACTTAAATCTAGGTATATAACTAGACTCGGACCTATATGGAGAGTATCTGATGAAATAATGTTTATACATATCACCGCTGTATTTTTTATTAGATACACCTCACTACACAACACTACACAAAATCAGATGATTTGATTCTTTTGAGTCTGTGTCCTGCTCTGGTGGTATCCAAAAGTTGCAATACTTCAATATTATCATGAGTCTTTCCTCATTCCCCCTTGCATGTCTCTTGATTTCTTCACTGACTGTGGATATCTGAAGGTCTCGATGTAGGTAGTCAGTCCTGTAGTATTTGGGTGCGCCCACAATACTTCTCAGGACTTTGATCTGAAAAATTTGTATTTTGTTTATGTTACTCTTTGCAGAACATCCCCATAATTGAACTCCGTATATTCAAATAGGTTTCAGTATTTGCTTGTATAATAGCAATTTATTATGTACTTATTTTTGTGATTTTTTCCAGTTAGCCAATACATTTTCCTGCAAAATTTTGCATCAAGATTAATTCCAAGATATTTAATTCAAATGAACTATGAAATTAAGGTTTAACCTTAACGAAGAACTTTGTTTAGGTAAATGCCATATAATGCCAATAAATCCACACTGGCGTAACACACCACTTTATAGTGGAGTGTTAATTAGGATTGTCGCCCAAATAACCATCACATTTTTAAGATTCATAGCAAGAAATCTCTGTTCGCATATGAAGTTACACCAGAATTAATTAACACAGACTGGGAATCTAATTTATTGTATGTCGTTGCATTTCGTAGACACAATTTTAGTCGCCATTTTTTACTTCACTCACTAACGATTAAAAGATATTTCGATATTGTTAACAAGCAGTGCAATGTAATCAGCAGATGTAGCCTTTGTTAGTTCTTCACATATAGTGATATCACTAGCATAGAAGAAAATACAATATTGGTTTGAGGACATTACATGGTAGTAAATCCACTTATTATGAAACGACAATTGGAAATATAAGATTTGAGTATCTGGCTCATCTGCCTAGATAATTTGTTTGCGAACTTCGAAATAATACTCCAAAAATATTTCATGTGCCCTAAGATACTAATGTTTAGTATATACCTACAAGTAGAAACTGAATATGAAATAACTGAATATGATGAACATCTGTATCACAATTTTTCTCTTAAAATGAGCTCAACGATTTAATAAAAATCAAATTTTATCAAGACAATCATAGGAAACATCAGCTTCAAGACCAAAGAAAAATAACTTATAGACATAGAACAAATGTAATAACCATACGGAAAAGCGAAATATAGCAGCTTTTTAGCTTAAAAGAATTTTATTAAAAGCACACATTTTTCGTTATTTCAACTTATATAATAATTAAAATACTAAAACAAAACCATTAGTAAAAATTTGCCACAAATGTACTTGTTATTCTTTCTCGTACGTCTCTAGATTTTCTTAGTATAATATGAAACTGAAGATTAAAAAAACATATCCAATATTCCAAAACTATTCATCATTGTTCAAAACTATTGTTGATCAGTATTACTGGTTTTTTCTTATAACTGAATATATATTATCCTTAATTCTAAAAAAAAATGTTTGCAATATTCACATCTTCTGTTAACTTATGTAAAGTATAAGTTATTTCAAAAGTAGCAACACTATCGCTTTTCAATTTAACATTATGGGTTTTGTTATATATAAAGATGAAATTGCACTCTTTCTTTGGTTAAAAGTTAGAAAATCAAATACTGCTATGATCAGAATATATCAATTTCAATTATATTCCAAGAATACATAACATTAAATCAACACGGAAAAAATTTATAAAAGAAGTTTCTGATATTTATTATATGATGACAATATTAAAAATAACTTTATTAACCTTAGTCATACAATTATGTCATGTTTCCATACCAAAGGTATTTAGTACACCTACATGAATTTAAATGTTATTCAAATTTTTTTGTTATTAGTCATTGATTCACGCATAAAGTTATTATGTTTTTTAAATATTTTAAAATATCTTGTCACATTTCTTACTTAAACAGTTCTTCCGCTTTAATTATTTCATCAGCTTTATCCGTTATTTTAAGAGAACGGAAATATTTATGACTAATACGGTTCATATGCTACTATAGTAATTCTTCTTGCTTTAATTATTCGAGACCACAGTTGGATCTTACCCTAATTTCAATTTAGGCCTTATAAGGTTGGTGAAAACTTTGTTTCCGTTTCTTCTAACTACCAAATGACGCCATCTTGAAACATATTTGAAAATCCTAGCACATCCATAAAACATCCTAAGTATAAAGATAGCATGATTTGTTTACTCACTCAAATAATTCGCTTTGAGAAAGATTATTGAGATGATGAGAGCCCAGAATGATATTTACGTCATATGTTACCTTTTTTCTTTCCACCACTGTAGGAATTTGTTTGTTCCGTTTTAAATTATCAGAATGTCGTGTTGAATTACTACTATCAACTAAAAAACATCTGACTGACCACAGTTTATACCAATTAAAGAAAACATTTCGTTTAAAAAAAATTGTTTATTAACATCCAAATCTCTTCAGAATCTTAATTCTTCCGGTAAAATTTTCAATAAGTCTTTGAACTAAAACAGGTCGATTTTTTCACAAAAAGCAGGTCAAATCAACCAACATGTGTAAAGTAATCGCTGAGATAATACTTTCGCATGCACTTAAAGCAGTAACTTGCCTTAATTTAGCCAGCAATCAGCAATCAAAACAATAACAAAAATGAGAACACAATTCTGACCAGAAAACAAAATATCCATCAGAGTTTTCATAGCCCTCTTTTTTTTTTTAATAAATAGTTCAGCTTTACAATTTTTCCACTTATAATTCATCAGTCATACTAAATTTAATTTTTCTACTTATTATAATCTGTATTTGCCACTTTTAATCATTATTTATATACAAGACTTATAAAAGAGCTTCATTCTCTACTATGAATCTATATAAACTATATAAAAGCCATAAATTCATGCTAACCTTAGAATAAAACCCTATATTCTAACTGGAACTCTTCAATAATATATTTCTGTACCCTCCAAATTTAACGATGATAATATCCCAGTTTGAAAGGAAGAATTCCGTTTTCAGATATTATGTATATATAATATCAATCAATCTCAAATTAAATAATAAAATTATATTATTTTGTGGAGACTATATAAACTGTAAAAAACTAACCTTATTTTATTTTACTTAGATTACTTGAAGAATACCTCGCTAGAGCCGACTTGGTGGCGCAGTGGTAAAGGCGATGGGACGGTCCTCCTACTGTTGCGATAGCCGCGGGTTCGAATGCTGCTGGGGCATGATCGTAAATGTATGTTGGTGATTGTTTAAAATTTGTGAATGTTCTAGGCAGGAGTGTAAAATCCAACAAGGAAAATGATCCCAGTCACGCCAGTAACCAGTCTGGATAAGACCGGATGTCTTCTGGGATGATTTCTAAAGTTGGTCACTCGCCAGTCGGTAGGCTTAATGCTGAGGACCGTGGTTCGCAGCCCACGTTAAACTTTAGGCCAAGTACAGATAAACCCATAGTTGGTAAAACGAGACTTTAAAATATATTTAAAGAAAAATAACTCGTTAGATTTGAATAATTTGAGTTTGAATATGTTGAATTTATTGCAAAAACGGCAATAAATTTTATTGCTATTCAGTTTGAATCTACCATTGTAAAATTGATTCATTCAACTACAGCATTCTCGTAGAATACTTATGAATGAATAATCTTTTTTCTAAACGATGATTATATTTTATATAAGCAAAAGATATTTCCTCAAGCTATATTAAAATTATACTGCAACAACGTTGAATAGTAAACAGAACACTGAGGGCATTTAGAGAGAATTCGCCTTTTCTTCCTTACGCATTCCATGAATTAGTGTAAAAATTACAAGAAACTACTGTTAACTTGCAAAATCTAAAATCTAATACAGCTGTATTTACAAATGCAGTAAGAAACAAGTGGTATTATTTCAACGTTAATTATGGAAAGCGTTAAGGAAAATTAAGGAAATACTGATAGAACAATAATTATTATTATATATTAATATTAAGAGCAACAGAGCAACTGCCTCATTAACTGTAAAATCTACTAAAATTCAAAGCAGTGCTTTCACGCATTTTCTTAGACATCTGCTCTGATGAACGTATAATAAACTATTGCATTATATTAGCACAAATTCTCAAAATAAAATCTAGCTATAAACTAGAATTTTAATACATATTTTATTCAACACTATATATAGAATATAGGTTTGCAAGAAAACAACCAATAATCCATAACCAATTTATTTTATCAACGTTATTATTATAAACACATATGTATGTCGTCATACGTTATTGACGAATAAACTGTATATATCATTCCAGATCGGCCACAGTGAAAAATCACGGCCAATCTGACATATGACCATATCCCAATTAAATTAATTTTAACTATTAGCGCATCTCAAAATAGATCCTGGCCAGATTTTTTTTAAATACAAACACATGACTATTATATCCGAACGTTTATTTCTTCTAAGCAAGCAAACATCGCCCACCATCCATTCCGTTTTACAAAGGCTGTGTTTTTAGCGGTGACCATGGGGAGAATTGTATTTATTTACACATCTATCTATTTTTTAATATTTAAATTTCGAGCCAACGTGGCTCCAATGTGGATCAATGGAGTGATTCAGAAATTACACGAATTACGAATTTATTGGTATCGTTTAAAGTTAAGTAGGTTTTTAAAGTATTTTTTTATAACCAACTATTTGAAGAATTTAGGAATGTAACAAAATATTTAAAAATACCGAAACTATTAAATCAGACCCGTTGTAAAGGAATATTCCATTTATTTTTCTTCGTTTTTAAATTATTATATTCAACATCTGTTAAAACATTATATTTTACGAGCTCTGGTTGTATTTTAAATAGTTTATATAAAAATTTTAATTTCAAATTGGGGCGATTAATTGAATGAACAAACGGACAATTCACTATTTTCTCTTGTTGTTATACAGCCCTACAAAAAATCTAACCCAAGACTGGTACAAGATTCAAAACTTCAACAATAATCACTAAGTATCTTGTATTGTCCACTATATGTATCCTCTTATATTCTACATATAATTTAAACTTGTTTCATGAACTTACCATTTGAAATTACCTCCAAGCTTGCTCTTCAACGAGCAAAAGGTGGCTACAAGGAGTGATTCTTGTACGAAGTTGTCAAACAATATTAGTCTTTCATTATTAATATAAAATGTTCCTGTGGTAAAAAACACTGAAGCTAAAAGTCAAGGATTACCTCCTTCCAAAGGTTTCAAAACTTAAAAAAATGGTTGCAAACAAAATACAAGACTAATTATTCAACATAATACTTATAAGACCATATAATACTTATTAGTTTTGATTATTCTTATGTAGAGGAAAGCTTTTTCGATAATTAGTGATCAAAAAATTATAATAATTCATAGGCTCAAGACATTACTGTCATCAATCAATAGTAAATACTCAAGAAAGTATCTCTAAAGTATTTAGGTTCTATGAACCTTCATTAATTTCATTCAAATAATTCTCATGATTTTGATCTCAATCTTCTTTGGAACTTAATCATTGTGTCCATCTACAGGTCAATTTTGCTTTACATATCTGAATTCATAAACTATTCATTCAACAAACAATGGTCAAACCACTCTCTTACATGTGTTGTTTTCTGTTATTCGAATAAACTCATTTCTGTAAATTGAATTATATAGATCAATATACGCAAAATTTACCTTAAACATTTTAAACATTCAAAATAGAGAACCATGCAGAAAAATTAGCAAAATAAAGCTTTAATAGAGCCTAATTTTATTTTGAATTGAACTGACTTCCTTCTTCCATTCTTACAATATTCTCTTGTATTATACTATCCTAAAGTAACTTGAGTATGTGACTTTGATGGAAAGCCAATAGGATTAAATATTAGTTGGGTTTTCCCAAAAAAAAGGCAAAAATCGCAAAGATGGTGATTTAGTATTAAAACGATTAATTTATTATTTACTGGCAAATTAATTATTAGGATATGCGCTCACTTAAGCGTTATAATTGATTATATAACTCTTTAGTTAATTATAGATCAGTCACTTGTTCGAATAAATCATCTATTATCTTGATAGTTTTACAATCCAATACCATTTACCCATCCCTAATTTAGCAGCTATTTGCTACCAACGACGATCTGACAAGCGGAGACAAATTGATTGACTGAAACACACGTTTTTTCGTATTCTATGATGACCAGCTAGAACCAAATGGTATTTTGCTGATGTCGCTTCGGGTTCGGGATAGTGAGTGTTTTTGTGGGCGACAGAGACGATGGCGATTGGGCGATTGTCGTAGTTGGTTTACTACCCAGGTTATTTAATCAAGATGTTGTCGTGTTCTAAGGCGGCTATTGAAAACCTTACAATGCGTATGTTTGTGAAATTCTTCACAAACGGGATGGCTGATTCCAGGTAAGTATTGACGTTCTTCATAAACCATGGGGCATTGACCAACGCGCGGTCTTTTTTGGATTGGAACACTTGGAGTAGTTCAAGTTGTCTCTCAGAGATATACCTGTACCACACCTGTGCTCCGTAGAGACAGACTGGACGGACTAGCATTTTGTACAGAGTCGCTTTTTGGGGGATTGGAAGTTTACTTTTTCTGCAGAGGAGTGGAAATAGTAGGCTGTACGCGCAGGTAATACAAATAGCGTGCTGTATTTGAGCTGACCATTGGAATCTGCAGTCGAACTGGAGACCGTAGTATGAAGCTTTCTGAAGTCAGGGGATATGGACTTTATCAATTTGAAGGCGATAGGCGCGAAACTCCTTCTTGCGATGCAACAGAATAGCCTGAGTTTTGCTCGTGTTAACCTCCAGCCGGCAGAATTTGTACTCCGCAATCGCCTGGATCACCTGGTCTTGAAGTCTCTTGCGGATAGCGTAGGGACTATAACCGGTTGTGAAAAAAGCGGTGTCACTGTAAAAATTGCTGTATGGTAATGTTTGTGGAGTAGGAAATTAACCATATAGGGGTTGAATAGGGCTGGGGCTAGTGGAAACACGCACCTTGCGGGACTCCTGTGGAAATCTGTTTATAAGAGGAGACTGCCTCTCCGATCCTCACTTGAAATGACCTACCATCCAAGTATGAATCTATCAGGGATATTAGGTCATTCGGTAGACCAAGCTGTTTCGCTTTGAATATTAGACCGTGTTGCTATACTTGATCGAAAGCTTTGAAGGCATATAAAAGAATGGCTCCAGTTTTTCGACCTTTTCTTAATGCCTGGTGGATTGTTGCTGCGAAGAGAGCAGCTTGAATGTTTAGCACGGAAACCCAATTGTTCGTTCGGGATTATGTGGTATGCATCTATGAAGTTGTTTAAATCGTGTAATATCGCTTTTTCGACAAGTTTGGAGAGTGAACTTATTAGGCTGATTGGATTGGACTTGGCATCCTTTGTAGGAATGACAGCGACAAGCGCACATTTCCAGTTCTTTGGGAAATGCTTTAACTTCAAGATGGAGTTGATAATGTTGGCAAGTTCTGATAGCTGCTTGCTAGTGAGGTTTTTAAGATGGTTTGCTGTTATACCATCTGTGCCTGGAGCTTTATTAGAAGACAGACGTGTTATCGAGAGCTAAAGATCTCTGGGTGAGACTATGCTATTCAGAAGATGAGTCTGAAATACATGAAATAAGAACACCTTTTACAAGAAAATGCAATAACTCTTGGACTTCTTAACTGTTGTCTTCCTTTCTTACAAATAACTAATAAGAATAATATAGAATACACATTACTATTAATTTTATCTATTATTTTTTAAAAAGCATATTGTTTCAAAAATAAAACATTGTTTACATATTTGTTTTGCCCAATTCATGTGCTACTGTGATACGTTAATAACAAAAAAGAAATCTCATGAAAAACTGAACATAAATAATTATAATATAAAAAATAATTTAATATAATTAATTTATTTTGTGTTATTTTCGAATAAAATTTAACCTCGTTCATATAAAGTCATCCAATATATTAATATGAATTATCGACGATAACTGGAACTTTCGCATTTTTCCGCTCGCACTTTCTCGACAACCGCATCGACGAGCTGATTTATTAGGCATTCAGCTGTCAGGTCATGTCTAATTAGTGAATACTAAACAGGAACTTATCTGTAAATAGAATCTACGGAAAATGCACCACCAAAAACATATCTCACGTCTGCTGCACATGCAAAAGCTCCTCGGAGCGCATAATGATGAGCTCAAAAGTATACGATTATATTGTCAATATTTACGCAACCACAAACAAACACATGTTTCAACTTTGGTTATACTGATTGATGTGGGCATGTGAATAACGTATATCATAATACTGTTTGTTACGATTGCAATAATTGAAAGCTGACTTTCATTGAAACGAATTAAAAACATATTTATTTTAACCATAAAAATATAATATAAGAAATACAGCAAAACAAGTAAAATATATAAAATAATATATAAATAATTAACAAAGCTAATAACATAAGATTATTCAATAATTTTCCAATCAAAATGAGCTATTCATCAAAAGCAGTCTAATTCAGTAGTAACTGCTGCTCTCTTAGCTCATCTGATTAGCTGTTTGATTCAGACATATAGTAATAGATATATATGAATTCTATTGTTAAAAATCCTTTAATGTGACCTTCTATGTAAAATCATATAATTAAAGAAATATGTCTTTATTAAAACTACTATAATTTAAACTAAGAATTGAAATGACATGAAATTATCAAAAAATATCAATTATTAGGAAAAAATCATATGAATTGGTCAAGAATAGTACCATTTTGTGTATAAATAGATAACTTATTGAGCGAAGCTGTACTTAAAACTATATTAAATAATGTTATTGGTTTCTCTGAATCTTAGGTATCTTCTCTGAATCGTATTTTAGGAAAACTACTACTTTAAAAGTCTCTGTACCAAACCGTATTAAAAGCCTCTACGATATCAAAAGAAAACACAGAACACACTTTTCTTTCTTTATAGGACATTTCAATTATGTTTCCACTTCTGTAAATTTATAAATTTACACATTTTTTGAAATTATTCTTTTACTTAATTATGTATATCTACTATAACAACAATATTTTTCAACCATTGAAATTATTATTTACATTAAAATACCTGTTGAAAATATGAGATGACTTAACAAAGATGAAACTAAATTGATGGCAACCCTCCTGTTCCAAATAGATACATCAAAGTCAAAATCAGAAAATAAATAATATAATACTCTTGTACTATAATACCAAATATCTATACTTTTCAATTAACTTTACTTATTAATTTTACAGATTTTGATGACATTTTTGTGTGCATTTATGTGAATTCGAGAATGAGTTATAGTCACAACTAAACCAAGTAGATGGCTACGATAACGTTGCAACAATTTTTAAAATATTTTTCTTTCAACGGGCGTATGTCTTAGAGAGACATTTTCATGCTAACTGCCGCAATAATATTATTATATTCTATTGATATATTATTAACAATATAAGAAACTAAGCTAAACTAAACTAAACTTAAGCTTAGCCCTTTCATGGGATATCGTGTGTATTACATTATGGCGCTACATCTCAATTATATCAATAACTTTTGCGTAAAATTTGACATTCGACGAAATGTAAATGATATCAATTGGGGCAACAAAAACAGTTCAGAATGAGGATGTTTGTAATTTTGAATCAATATCAAGATACAGGGCCAAATATTATAGATGACGAAGGGCAAAAATTAACCATTAATATCATTAAACTAGACAAGTACGACATGGAGAGTATTTAGGAAGATATACGGTACTGTTATAGCTGGCGACACATTTAATCGTCGAAATATATGTTAACGCATATACATCACGATGCAGATGATCTAAGACAATCATCGTTCTTCGGAATATATGTTCAATCAAAATTAAAATCATTAATAAACTTGATTATACGAGGGTCACTATTTATATTTCGGGAATTGGCAACACTGTTGTCATGTGGATCCATCTGACTGTCCCATCGTAAAGTTTGACGATATACGTACTCAGAACATTTTGTCGCACGGACGCTATTTATTTATTTTATATTTAGTTGATGATTTCGTCTCGGCAAAAAATTGAACTGAATCTTGAACATTTTTGTGCGATGATTTTTTTACGATTTTCGACGTGGATTATCACAACAAGAGTGCATCAATCGACCTAATTTAACTTTTGGCGATGAAACTCCATCAAAAACCACCGTGTATCGCTGCTTTAATGAATTCAATCGTGGTCGTAGTTCGCTGTCCGATGAATTTCGTGAAGGTCGTCCAAAATCGACTGTTGTGCCAGAAAACATCTATGCTGTGTACGAAATGATTAAGCAAGATCGTCATGTCACCTATTGTAAGATTGAGGCATCCCTAAGCATTTGTTCCACCAGCATATATTTTACATGAGCACTTAGCTGTGCGAAAGTTATGTTCGCGTTGGATCCCATACAATTTGACAATCGCTCAATAAAGGCTCGTGTCGATTGGTGCAAAGCAATGCTTAAGAAATTCCGTCGCGGTGCTTCAAAAGACGTTTATAAAATCGTGACAGGTGACGAATCATGGATATATTCGTATGAGCCCGAAAGTAAGCAGCAGTCTACTGTATGGGAATTCCAAGATGAACCAAATCCAACAAAAATGGTTTGCCCACGAAGCACTTCAAAGAAAATGGTGGCCTATTTCTTCGGGAAAACTGGCCATACTGCAACAGTGCCTCTAGAGGATCGTAGAGCAGTAAATTCTGAATGGTACACAACCATTTGTTTACCACAAATTTCGATGAAATAAGGAAAACAAACAAGAGACCGGATTGTTCCTCATCATGACAATGCGAGCTCTCTCACATCGGCTCAAACAAGAGACTGTTTGAGCACTAAAAACATCGAATTGATGGGTCATCCGCCGTACATCCCTGATTTGGCGCCCAATGACTTGTTTTTGTTCCTATACGTGAAGAATAAACTGCGTGGTCAACGATTTTCATCGCCCAAAGAAGCTATTGAAGCTTTCAAAAATCATGTTTTGAAGATACCCCATTCGGAATATAAATAGCGACCCTCGTACCTCACCTGGCATGAAAAAAAGACGTGTGATGACTCAATATGTAAGTTTATGTAAGGTCTGACAATATAACATAAATTTAATACATCAAAATTAACTAACAAATAAATCTACATTCTATTTATTCAAATCAGAGAAAGTATTTAGATATCTATTATTTTTAAATATTACAAGATTACTTTCTGAATTCTCTCTCCACAGCCACATATGTTTACAATATTTATATGTCATTCTAGGAAAAGCAAAGTAAGCGGGTAAAATTAATCTAAACAAAGCATTAACAATACGCTCAGTATTGATTTGTTAATATGTCTTAAATAACATAGAATACTAGGAATATTTGTACAGTTTTAAATATTATGAGATTCTTCTTTTAAATCGTATATTATCGCGGTAACACATATCTTCTAATACATATTTCTCTGAAAATCACTAGTTAAAATAAAATAAACTGTATCTTGAATAAGAATGAATTCATATATCAAAGCTGTAATATCTTAACCACAATGACTGGAAACAACTAATACAGTGACTAATATATCTTCGACTTAATTAAATCTTGTGGTTTTATTATATTTACTATTTTATAAATATATATATGAGAAAAAACACGAAAATAATTAAGGGATTTGAATATCGGTCAAATTGTAAATAAGTTAATTCCATGTTAATATTTATCAAAATATAAATTTTGTTTAATATCCCCATAATAGAAAAAAACAAAAAAGGGGATTTAATGACTTTAATGAAAAATATCATTAATAAAAAATATCCTTCATTTGATTTAAAATGTAACCCTTTTAAAACGCATTTCGTGTTACGTTCTAGACCACAATATATCTACGTTCAAGATTTAATAATACTGATGGAAAAATAAAGCCGAAGCGTGGTAACTAACGACTAAGCAAAGACCAGTCGATCTGAATAAAATTTAGGTCATCCTAGACCTTTGGGAACCATAAATATCTAGACAATGAAGCCTGCAATGAATTCCAAATGTAACATATGATACTTCAAGGGCAAGGGGTGTGTTTTAATTGAATGCAAATATAAAAGCCATTATACGTTGAATTAATTTAGTTAAAGTAAGACAGACAAAAATGGGGTATTAAATTTAAAGCGCAATAGAATTTAATTTTTATTAATTTGCACAAATTTTTTTTTTATTAAACCGTGTATTAACATATCATTTCATTTCAAGTTTTATACTTTTTAATAACTTTATAACTTTATGTACTTATCAGAGCTTCATTTGAACAAATACCCTATTTTATTTAAAAAATTATTTTATACTCTTTCACATTGTAGTAAAATGATGTAAAATTTAAAATTCTTATTTCAAGTTTCTCCATATTAGCAAACAAACAAAAAAAAATCAGCAAAAAGAATTACTCAAACTAAATGGTTTTGCCCCTTATGTTGTGTAAAAGACTAATGAAAATTGTTTAAATAAGGGAAGTTCATACAGCTAGATCAAAAATGTTACAAAAATAACTCGAGTTTATTGTTTTACCAATTGTAGAGTAATCTACACAAATGCAAATAACGTAAGACTTTGCAACTAGACTGCATAGACTATAGATCTCAAGCATGCAGTTTTCACTCTCTTCAAACCTTATACAGCAATGTTAACCGATGTGTTCACACCATTTAATTCAAATTAGGAAAATTTATCGACACGATGAGGAATATTCGTCATTAGTTGATATACTACAACATGAAATTTTACACGATCTCTTAAAACAGAAATTTGGAAAATATTCTTGAAAAAATAATATGAAACTTATTCACTTTCACTTGGCCACTTTTTATTAAACCATTATCGTTGTTCGTATAACATCGGAATCGATTAAAGTAATAAAAGTATATCAGATTATGGTATTTGGTTAGAAATTCTGTAGTGTTTAAAAGCCAAAATTTGTATATTCCTTAAAAATTTAAGTTTAATTCAATGAAGTATCGATTTATTAATACCATGACTCAGACAACACTGTCGATTCAATCCCATTCCCATTCTAAAACGAAAATCTTTTGATCTAAACACTTCATGTCACCAGACACTAGACTGATATCAAAGAAATGATCAATGGTCATAGTATGTACATAAATAATATCGCTGTTTATACTTAAATTTCCGTGGTATATGGAATAGTTCCCCAAGTTTTGATGACTCCATATTCCAATATCTACAGCTGACAAATTAATCTGTACAATTATAATCCTTTTGGTGGCGATACAAATTAAATTGCAAGCTTCTGTCCGAACTCTATTAGATTCGTTTAGTTCACAGCAACTTCAGTCCGCCTTTGGTAACTCTACATCTAGTTCTAATCGTTCATTTTTGGAGACTTTCAGCTCCTTTATCTTCCACCTTCGGTGATCTTACAGCCTTGACTAAGGTTCATTTGCCCAAACTTCGCTAAACTAAGTAATTACGGAACGATTACCAGTTCAACGTTAAATTGTCTTTTATTCTTAATAAGTACGTTGATTTCGGTTACTCGAATGAATTTAAAGAGAAAAATGATATAGAAAGCAAAAAAAGAACGAATTATACCATAATTCCATTAGATGAAACAGAATTTTTGATTGACGGCTTGGTTAACGTAGCGATCGGAGCGACAGGAAAGTCCGCCTTCTGCTGCGATAGTCGCGGGTTACAATTCTGCTGAGGCCTTGTAAATTTACGTTTGTGATTTTCCATAAAGTAAGAGTGAAAAACCGGCAAGGAAAATGATCCCAGTCACGCCAGTAACCACCGGATGTCTTCTGGAATGATCTAAACGAATCACCCGCCGGCCTGTATACTTTAATACCGTGGATAGTGTTTCCAAGTCCATGTTATGCAGTATCTTCAGTCCATAGAATCCCTGGTTAGTAAAATAGAGTATCTAAACGTTAAACGTATGTTTAAAAAAATACTTTCGATAACTATATACTATTCGCATTAAATTCGTTGGCATTTGCTTATAAATGACAATATATAAAAAAATTACAGAATACTGAGTAAAAAACTTAAAAATATTATTTATCTATGTCTGTTGTAATAAATATATCGATTGCTATAAAAAGCGATAACAGAATTGTTTATTAAAGTTAAACTAATTATCTGTCTATAAACAATAACAATATATTTCAATAAAACATTTTTGAAAATAAAATACCATGTCTGATGTTAACTAATTCTTTTAATTATTCGTACATGTTTTAGTTTCGAAACGAAATTTTATTTAGTGCCGCAATATAATTTATTTACTCCTAACAGGTTAATTGAAAAGTCCCAGGCCTGACACATAGATGGCGCTACTAGAATTTAATCCAAATATTTTTTAGTTAGCCTTAACCCTCAAAAGATGCGTGTATAAATTTGACAGCTGTCTGATCATTAGTTTGTGAATTATAGCATTTTGAGTGAAGTAATTTTGTTATTTTGAAAAAAATGGATAAAAAGAAATTTCGCGTGTTGATAAAATATTGCTTTTTGAAGGGAAAAATTCAGTTGAAGCAAAAACTTGGCTTGTCGCCGAATTTCCGGACACTGCCCCAGGAAAATCAACCATCAAGCATTGGTATGCTAAGTTTAAACGTGGTGAAATCAACACCGAAGAAGGTGAACGCAGTAGGCGCCCAAAAGAGGTCGATACAGACGAAAATATTTAAAAAATACACAAAATGATTTTGAATGACCTAGAAAGATATTAACTGAACGTGTACATCATTCACGAATATTTGGGTATGAGAAAGCTCTGTGCATAGAGGGTGCCACCGAGCTCACTTTTGACCAAAAACAACGACGAGTTGATGATTCTGAGCAGTGTTTGAAGATGATCAAGCATAATAAAACCGAGTTTTTGCGTCGATATGTGACAATGGATGAAACATGGCTTCATCATTTTACTCCGAGTGAACTGCACACGATGAACCCGCTCCAAAGTATGGGAAAACGCGACAGTCATCTGGCAAGGTTATAGCGTCTGTATTTTGGGATGCGCATGGAATAATTTTCATTGACTACCTTGAAAAAGGAAGGACCATCAACAGCGATTATTGCATAGCATTATTGGACCGTTTGAAGGACGAAGTGGACCAAAAACGGCCGCATTTGAAGAAAAGGAAAGTGCTGCTTCAACAAGACAATGCACCGTGTCACAAGTCAGTGAAAACGATGGCAAAAATCCATGAATTGGGCTTCGAATTGATTCCTCTTCCACCGTATTCTCCAGATCTGGCCCCCAGTGACTATTTCATGTTCTCAGATCTCAAATGCTCGCTGAGAAAAAATTTTCGTCGAATGAAGAGGTGATCGCCGAAACAGAGGTCTATGGAGGGTCGCTATAATCAGTGTATCACCCTTGAACGGAATTATGTTCAATAAAAAAAACTAATTTTGGCAAAAAAATTTGTTTTACTATGGTAGGCCGGGGACTTTTCAATTGACCTGTTACTATTGAGATAGTCGCGGGTCCGCATCCTGCTGGGATATGGATGTACTTTATGTTTGTGATTGTAATTGACAATGTCTTAATAGGTAAAAGAGGCAAATCTGACAAGGAATACTCATCCCAGTCATCACAGTAACCTGGCTGGCTAAGACCTGGGATTGTCTCTAAGTTCTAAGGTAAGTGGTCAGTCGGTAAGTGGTCAGTCGGTAAACGATGAGGATCGTGGTTCAGAGCCCAGGTTTTACATTAGATCCAATCCAGTTAAACACTCGTTGGTAAAAACGAAATATTATAATTTTTTTAATTAAGATATGTCACTCCTTATCCCGATTTCCTACCTTTCTAAGAAAATAACTAGTTTTAAATTTCTTATTTTTTTATTCCACCACAGTATTGTTGATAATAAATAAGCATCACATGTAAAAGATTCGTCCATTTGTCCCCTTCTTCTATCTAATAAAAATAATTGGATCTCGTACCAGTCGTTTAGTTTTTTCTTTATCTGAAAAACGTAACCGAATTGGTCGACGGCGCAAAGATTGATGCTCGCACATATTTTATGCTTTCTGAAAAATCGCTTCTACCCATGGAAGAAGCCGAAGAGGGTTAACACGTAATGCCCGAACATAAATAGACCGATTTTTTTTTGTTTTTTTTTCTCTCGTTTCATTTGCACCCGGCATGGAAATACAATCGTGTGATGGTTTTTGATATATCGCTACATCTTTACGGTTCATTTCAAGTATTACGATGTGGTAAACGAGTATTTCGATTCGGATTTCGAGTTCGTTCATTAGATCGTGTCGTAATTTTAAGCTTTATTGCATCTGCATTTCTGGCAAAATATCAGGTTTTATGTAATATCTGTAATTTCGGTGATTCGTTTAAACATCCACATACATAGTTTTGGTTACGCGTTTGCTTATCGAGTTATATTTGGATATGATGTCATCGAGATTTGATTTCGCGTTAATGTGTATAATCTATAATTATTAAAATACATATGAATATAAAAATAAGAGTTGTAGAAGTTAATTTATGTCTAATATTCTGTTATAATTGCATCAATATACAAGCAGGACAACGGTGTAAAAAATAAATTAGTTTGTATTTCCTAAATTAAAATTTGACCACTTGTGATTAAACACTTATACACTATACAAGTTCATGTGATTTTGTTCGCTTCAATATTTTTATTTCCTGCATGTTGTCCAGTAGCTGTTTTGCTTCTACGTTACTATGATTTAGTAACCTTATTTCATCTATTAAAGCGAAATCTTGAATAACTTCGTAAATCCATGTGATTTCGAGGTGATCGTATAGTTTTTCGCTGATTACGTAGCTGCAAGTATTGGTAATTAATAGAAGAACTTTGTTTTGGCATCGTTGGATTATTAATTGGTTTACTGCAACTCCATTTTTTTATTAATCTCCTAGAACGTCAATCTGCCCGTAGACTGTAGAATCTGATATGTAGTAGATCACTTCAGTAAATGATCTACTGTACAACTTATATTCTAAATCTTATTCTAGATACTATTCTATCTAATTTTAACTTATATAATTTAGATTATAATCTAGATAATTTAGATTTATCAACTAGTACATTTAGTTTAGTTTAAGCTCAAGCTGTTTACGTTTTGTAACTATATGTTTTTTCCATGTCAAACGTCGATTGAAATGTATTCCCAGATATCTAACGTTGTCTGCTTGCGGAAATTCATGACTATTCAATTTTACTGAGGGACATATTCTTCTACAAAGGGTGAATGTCACATGGGTAGATTTTGTCCCATTTGTTTTGTTATTTGCAATTCGACATTGTTAAGATGAAGTTAAAGGTTTCTTGTGACTGATACTAGATCCTCGTGTGATGATAAAAACGCTGTATCGTCAGCATATGTTGCAAAAGTAGTGCTTTTTGAGGTCGGTAAGTCAGTTGTATACAATAGATATAACAATGGGCCAAGAACAATGCCCTATCGAACACCTGAATATATTGGGTGTAGATCAGTTCATCATCCTGTTTGATAATAAAATGTCTGTCTGTGAGGACGATTTCAGCAGTTGAAAGTGCATATGGGGTAAAGGCTTTTTCAATTTAACATGCAGTCCAGTGTGCCACATCTTGTCGAAAGCCTATAGATCTGACAAGCGACTTGCAGAAGAGATGGATTCTGGGTATGTATGTGGAATTTTGTCGCCATGGGATTGGAATTGTTTCCACTCTAATCTGGTTAGCGCGAACATCCCTCTTTTTATAACATATAACGGCTTGCTTTTTCTCCTGGAATGATTTGCAAACTCCAACATTTCAAACATTTCACCGTGGCGTTGAATTGAATCTATAGTAGTCCGCATATTGTATCATTTCTACATCTTGTTTCATTGAACTATAAGACATGAATAAATTGGAAGGATCTAAGTCTAGTGGGGAACCTTTGAGCACAACTACTTTGATTGCTTTGCAACTTGAGAGTATTTTCCATCGTTATCCTGAAATGATTGAATAAAATCAAATGAACTTTCCTCAAGCGCGTCACTAGCAATCGTTATCAAATAATTATTTCCAGTTCCTTTTCTTTAAGCTTTGTCGGTAAATTAAAATATCGTTCAACCATTCGAAAATAACGAAAGCATTACCCACAATGATACCACCTAAAACTACAATCTCTTTTACAATAGTTACTAACTTACTAAAATTTTTTTTAATAAAAAAATGTTAGGTCATCCAACCATCCAGTCATCGAATCGTCAAACTAATAGAAATTATTTTTCACAACGAGCGTTGTCATGGAAGAGGATGAATTTAAGTCTAATACTATTTAGTGCTGGTCATTTCCGCAAGAATACAGCGTTACATGTATTTAATTAATATAATATTATGCCTAGCATATGTACAACAGTACCTTATGGAAATAAATGCTTCTCTTCGGTGGCGATATGGATGAACTTTCCTTAGAATATATGATTGTCAATTTTGTTTTATGGCAAACAATGAAGCCTCGATGTTATAACAGATCGAAATGGCATTTTCAGCCAATTTCCTATAGCATATGAACGCAGCATCAACTGCTAAGTTTTCTGAATGTTTCTTGCGAGTTCAAGCCGAGTTTTGTTCTTGGAACAACCTAGATGGTCTTTGTCTTTGACATCAACATCGCCCCTTTTAAATAGTTAGTAATAATTAAAACCGTTAATTGTGATATGGTGAGGCAGCTTCACCATAAGTTCCTAAAAGTAATTGATGAACTAAATGGAAAAATGTTAAAACCATCGAATTTAACAGCTCAAATGTTTAACAGAGTTTATTACTTTGATTTGTTATCATCATATTTATTAAAAATACATGCACGTGAATAACATGGTATAAACAAAATTAGTCAAATATTTTCAAATATGAACATACAGTTGTGATATTATTAACATTATACATATGTAACATTATACATTATACATATTAAATGAGTCTTTCCAAAAATATCAATAACAAATGATATAAGCTTGAAGTTTTAACGTTATTTATAATCAGAGATCCAATTAGAAAAATAATTTGTTTTGATTAACTCTTATCTCTTATATTGCGCTCCAATAAAATATTGGTTTAGTTTGTTCGATTGTAACGTACTTAAATTCGTGACAAATAATAACGTACACAATTTAATGTCTCGTGTTACCCACAATTTTGATCCAAAATGTTCTGTCGTACTAATGGAAAATTAAAGCCGAAGTTTGCTGGCTGCCAACTAAGTAAATGGTATAATTTTATCTGAATAAAATGTAGGTCATCCTAATCCTCTAGGACCCATACATTTCCTAGCACTTAACTCCGGAACAAATTTTAAATGAAATGTAGGAAACTCGGAATAACAGAGTATTTTAATTCACAAATTGAAGAACTACATTTTGTGTAAACAACATAATTGAAATCTTAAATTGGTGAATTTTTTAATACGCTGTAGAGTGAACATATAATACATGATACAGTCAATACCCTAAATGATTACACACTGATTTAGTATCAGAAAAATTTTGGTTATTTAAAGAACTTTTCCTTAATTATATTTTTTAATTAAGAAACTTAAAAAGTTAATATCTTATAAACTGATGCATAATAAATAATCTGTTATATTTATATGAATTTGACAGCGGTAATTTGAAAACTAAATATATACAGTACCTCTAGTGGATTTTTCGTAGTGTCTATCTTATCTCGAGGTCTCAGAAGAACAAAAGCATGATTTCATCCTAAATGCTTGCTGAGTTCTTAGTCTGTTTCTATAGAATGTCTTAGCAGGTTATATCTCAAGCTAGAATTGGAGGAAAGTGCCATTTGGAGCTTATCATGAAAGATAACTAAACAAAATAGGTCTATAGATGCGATAGAGGCTGCAATTTGTTAGCTAACCAAAGTTATTAAAACTGACATTAAACCCAAGAAATCACCGGGCTACGATTTAATAACAGGAGAATAACTGCAAAAACTACCAAAAAATGGAATTATAAAACCCGCCAACTTGATCAATACAGCATTTAGATTAAAATATGTCTCAGGCATTTGGAAGATGGCGGAACCTAAAATTAATGCAATTTAGGTTATAATGTTGAAGGTGAAATAAAGATGCTCAAAATCACGCAGGCATGAATCTTTAGAGTGATTTTACTGCAACTTTAGGCTATCCAAATGGATCAAAATCCACATCTATTTGATCGTTTCTTCAGGAAGAAAATGTTTAAAAAATCGGTATGGTGTTTGTTTACGCGATGTTATGATGTGTTTCGTGATTTAAACTCTTTATATTGAAACAAAATGAAGAATATAAGAGGAGTTATCTGATGTTCTTATTTCATCTATGAAAATACAACTCTAGCAAGCTCTTTCATTAACCAACTCCAAGAATAAGTAAATAATAGCTTACATTCCATAAAATCAGATGTAGATTGATTATAAATAACTTATACGTTGTATATCTAGTATTAAATTTTATGTTATGATGTGATTCGTGATTTAATGTCTTTATTTAGATAAGGATTTTGTAATTCTAACATTTTTATAAAACAATAATTAAAATGTCTTTTGTTCTTTTTTCATTACATAGAAATTAAACTTTTTGTATTGAAACAAAATGAAGAATATAAGAGGAGTTATCTGATGTTCTTATTTCATCTATGAAAATACAACTTTAGCAAGCTCTTTCATTAACCAACTCCAAGAATAAGTAAATAATAGCTTACATTCCATAAAATCAGGTGTAGGTCTTATTGATTATAAATAACGTATACGTTGTATATCTAGTATTAAATTTTATATCAATATATTTTTAAAATTGTGTTAGGGCGTTTAGAGGACTTGAACGCATTAAATTGACTGGATGTTTTGTTGGGAAATTCTTGACCAATCATATGTTATAATAATAATATTACCAAGTAATCATTTAACATTTGTTAAATTTATTCGTTCACAGATGCATTTTCTGCGTATTTCAAGTTTATCTGTCCTCTTACTCGTAAAAATATTAATCAATGTTTAATAATTCCATCGTTACGAAAGTGTTATTTAATTTATTTAATCTTTAACCCAACGGCGATAATAAGTGCATTAATCTTATTTGTTTGCTGTAATAATATGAAGTCGGTCCGATATTAATTCTTCTTGTGATATCGACGTTTTGCAAGACCATTAATTATATATATATATATATATATATATATATATATATATATATATATATATATATATATATATATATATATATATAGATATATATATATATATATATATATATATATATATATATATATATATAACCAGTATGGTTTCCTTGCTACGGTTACTGGTGCTACATAGTCTTATATTAATTTCTTCCAGTACTGCTGAAAGCAACGCTGTGTAAAATATTGGTTCGGTCAGTCTGCATCAACGGAGCACAGGTGTGGTACAATTATGTCTCTGAGAGACAACTTGAACTGCTCCAAGTGTTTCACTCCAAAAAAGTCCACGCGTTACTCAATACTTCATGTTTTATAAGGAACTCGAACATACATATAGTCAGACATAACGTGAAAACCTTTAGGAATATTGATAAAACACCTACCATCTCCTATAGTCGTACTTCTGGGTCTCTGTTAACCGAAAACTACAAATTTCTCGAATCTGAAGAAATATTAGCAAAATACCATTTACTACTAGCTATTTCTATCATACGCTGTTATTAGTGTCACAGGGCTTCTAATATTCTCCACTATTAATTATCACTAAAGTTCACCACAGTTAGTGATTAATGTTAGTCTCCTATTTAGATCGATTTCTAGGAGTTTGATTCATGCCTTTGTCGGAGCTATTCACTGTGTTCCACCAACAGAGTTTTTTTGGCCACAAAAATCTGTAAAAACTTCGTTCACCTTCCCTTCCCATGCCCAAACCAATCCCTCAACTATTTACTAATATAAACAAATGCCGACTATAACCACTGTTACTGTTGGTCACTACCAACTCTTAGAACGACATACAAGGATTCGTAAAATAAGCGTTTAGAAGAAAGGGAATTTAGTCTTCATTGTAATAATTCTTCTCTCCACACCCACAGTTTTAGAGAAACCAGAGCTTCTGAGGCCAGTCCTATTACTTCTGCAAGATGCCATTTCCTCCTCCGCCAACATCTCCTTCAAGTTAAGTCAAACTCAGACTCAGATCCCAAATGAGTTTCACAAATTATTATGCACTAGTGAATAGCTTATGCAACCATTGTATGATGCCTGAAGATATATAATAATTATTAAAATGTTCAGCTTTCAAAGCTGCCCATTTGTTTGTGGGACCAGTGTATACAGTCTGAAGCAAAGCGATAATCACTAAAACTGACAATCGCACTTCTTCGCGTCTGAAAGATATTTAAGTAAAAAATTCCAACTCTCCAATAAAAACCTCAAAAGACATTTAACATCACTGTTAATAATTGTTAATAATATAACCCTCGTAAAATTTTACCAAACATGCTTTAAGCTGTAAAAGCTGTGGAAGTGTATTGTGAATGCGCCTTGGTATGTACAATCAGAACTATCAGAGGTTTTTCTTTTCCCATCAAAGAAATCTCCAGAACCATGTCAATATGGAAGGGTACAGAGGAAAAAAAACTTTTGATCTTGCAAATGTTTAACACTGCAAGTGTTTCAAGAAAATTTCTTAGTTGTAGTTGTTTTGTTAGTAGGTTAAGCCAGGTTGGTTAGAGTTAAGAGAGTCAGAGTTAATTATTAGTTGTATACTAGTTTTAATAAATAAATTTAAAAAACTCAACACAAAAAGACCTACCGAATATATTACTGGGACATGGAAAAACTGAAAACTGTTAGACTAGATGTGATGTTACGCACTATTGTTGAGTTACATATTAATTAATGGTTAATTAAGTTTTTCACACAACGCTATTCTAATGTTTCCTATACTTCTTGTGTGGCCTTTTAACTGTTACTAGACACACGTATTACCATAATTATTTATTCGCACCATTGATTCATCAGTTTCCTGTTTCTGTTTAAAATTCATCTAATAACCTCTACTTAGAATACTATGGTTAACACTAATAGTAATATAACACCACAAATCTAAATGAAAATATTATAATTAGTGTTAAAATCCATAATATATAAAAAAATAATCGAAATATATCTGTTAAAACTACTTAAAAATAACTTGTTTGTTATTCACATTCTTTAGTTATATATTTATCTACATGATTCAGTGCAGATTAATAGTAATTAAATTATATTAATAACTAATGTTATCACAGTGCGAATTCTGAATAAGCAGATTTCTTTCACAATAAATTTTAAAACCGCTGGCATAACATTAAATCATTTTTAATATTTTAATAGCCTTGTTTTTCAGTTTACAAAATTTTAATCTTTATATGGATCACATATAAACCTGCTCTGCTTTAATATAAAATAACTGAAAACAATAAATAAATGAAAATTATGCGAATCAAACGAATATTATTGCCTAAAATCACAAGGAAGAATGTAGAATTTAATCATTTTGCACCTGCTCATTTTTGTACTTATATCTATAATATATACGTGTTATATGTGAAAGGGTTTAAAAAGAACTATTAAGTTACTTGAACATATTATTTTATTTGACAGAAAGACGTGGCGGGGCGAGAAGACATTGAGGATAAAAACAGATCAACCAGTCTCACTCGTTCACCATTCAGGTGGTCACAAAAAACAAACAGGTAGCTGGATAATATGGGCTATATTGCTTAAAACCTTCCTCTTAAAGAAATGACCACAATGATGTACATGGTCGATATTCTGCCTGGACAGTTTATAGTTGTTGTAAATTTATATTTGAGTATCGTCTGTATCTTGGCCAGTTGGCCATTCACCCTGAACTGCAAGCTTCTTTCAAATTTCGGTAAACTATGTTAATCACAGCAACTTCAGTCTGTCTTTGGTATCCTTGCACCTTGAACTATGATGCAGGTGCCGGGAATCCACATACTAGAAGTGTTATTCAAAGCCTTAAGGTTTCTGATTTGGAATAGTTTATGGCTAGGGATCGTTGAGTACCTTTAATCCAACTATTTTGACTCTACAGATTCAGCTGCGATATTTTTTCTCGAACTCCACTTAATTACATCAAGAAACGGTTCGAGTAACTACGGAACGATAGCCAATCCAACGTCAACCTCTTGAAAATCTTCTTGTCTTGAAAATTATTTAATTCCGGTTAATTGAATGAATTCAAAAGAGAGCCATATGGTGTACCCGGAAACCTACCGATGGCGCCAGTTATAATATGTTAAAGGATTTAGAGAACAAAAATTATTAATTTACGACAGCAATATACAGCGACGCTGAGGGTAAAAATAGATCAACCAGTCTCGCTCGTTCACCATTCAGATAGTCAAAAAATCTTATGGTCATCTGGTCCGTTTACATAGCTTACGTAAATATATGGTACATACTTTACATATCATTCAACAAGTCCTCAGTTCGACCTAGTAAATCAGTTTCTGCTATTTCCAAAACCATGCATCCCGTGACTATTAGATTACAGATCTAGAAAAAATGCTCCAAGCAAAGAAGCTTGATTCAAATGAAGAGGAACTTAGCAAATATATATAGTTTTATTAATTAATAAATTATGTATTTAAATATGCATAAAAAACAACTCGTTCTCAACAATTATAATGTTGTCAATAATTTTGTTTCATTTTATAGGCTGAAAATAGTGATAGAAGTTCAATTGTATTAGCACATATTATAATATCTACTATACAGCGATCGGATATGATTATTATTCATCAGTAACCTTCATGGCAAATAATGTAATGTAAAAATAAAGAGATAATATTGACATTTATACTCATGTTAGTAAAAACTTAGAACTTAACTCTAAAATCTATTTATGACTATAGTGATATGAAGAGCAACCTAAAGAAAAAACACTTAAATTATAAATCCATTTAGTGGATATATGAGTATTTATTTTATATAATTATATATCATTATCATATTTTATTATCGTTAAGCTGGCTTGTTTATTCATTAAGCCAAATGTATTATGCATAATGATACGCTAAACAATTAAAGATTATATGACTGTGTTAAACACAAGTTACAATATTGACTGAATATATTTGAATATAGGGCTTTACCACTTCGTCTGATGAAAATCGCGTTCCATAATAATCTCTTTCTATTTTGAGATGTGAGAAGAGAACAGAAAAAGTTAAAGGGAGTTAAATGAAGCGAATAAGATGGATATTAAATTCTATTGTAATGCGCACTGGCTTCCTTGTGCACAAAAGTGTTGACATTTCCTAATATGAAAAGAATTTTTTTCTTGATCAGTAAATAAGTAATATCATAATAATTCCATAGTAAGTATTAACCGTTATACATGTTTAATATCATATTCTTTGGGTGTTTATGGCATTTAGTCTGCTTCTTACATATACCCTTTATACTATAATTTCTTCTGACTTATTAACCTTATTAATCCTTATTTAAGTTATTTAAATCTTGGCAACTAAAAGGAATGTTGCAAGACATAATATAATTTCTTAGAAAGCATTTTAAATTTAAACCGAACTCAATTGATTTCGACAACTCAAACCACACGATAAGTAATTATTTTTAACGATTATTTAATAGTATACAAAGAAATATTCCAGGAAATTCATTGTCATTCTTATAGTTTCCATATATTCTTTCTACTGATATCAAGACAGCTGAGGATTTAAATATTAATTATAACTTTTAAACTATACAGATTTATTAGTAAAACTGAAGAGAGAGAAAATTGAAAGGATTAAAGGGTCATTTAAAAACTCTACGTCTTAATTGTTCAAATAATTTAATTGGACTCTAAAGTTTTTATCAATAATTATATTATAAGTTCGTAGAAAAAGGATGGATTACTCAGAGGTCTGCAAATGTCCGTATTCTTTTTTTAATTATTTAATTATTACATTGTTACTAGTCATTTAACGTCCTATGTAACGTCCGTCTAACCTACAATTTAACAACCTACAATCTATATGATAACTTAAATCTGGGTATATATATATATATATATATATATATATATATATATATATATATATATATATATCACTGCTGTATTCTTTATTACATGCACCCCACTACACAAGATCAGATGGTTTGATTCTTTTGAGTCTGTGTCCTGTTCTGATGGTATCCAAAAGCCTGCAATATTTCAATATTCTTATGAGAATAGAGTCTTTCCTCATGCTCCCTTGCAATTATCTTGATTTCTTGACTTACTGTGGGTATCTGAAGGTCTCGATGTAGGTAATCGGTCCTATAGTATTTGGGTGCGCCCACAATACCTCTCAGGATTTTGTTCTAAAAAATTTGTATTTTATTTATGTTACTCTTTGCAGTACATCCCCATAATTGAACTCCGTATGTCCATATAGGTTTCCTTATATAACAGCAATTTTCTTTTCTTTTCTTCTTTATATGTTTCTTCCAACGAAATTTTGCATCTAGATTCATTCCGAGTTATTTAGTGTTATTGCTATATGGAATAATAGTATTATTTAATGTTAATGGTAAACAGACCGTACTGTTTATAGGTGAACTGCACATGTATAGATTTACTTTCTTTAATTCTTATTTTCCAAGCTTGTGTCCAATTATTTATATTGTCACTTACCTATTGTAATTTTCGTGAGGATTCTTCACTATTGTCTCCGACAGCTATAATCGCATTATCATCAGCAAATATAGCCACCGTAATATTCTCCATTTTTGGTATATCACAAGCGTAGAGTAGATAAAGCATTGGTCCCAGTAGCTTCTTTTATTGTAAAGTAAGCTTCTTCTTATTTGACTCTAAACATTCTAGTTGTAATGTATAATTTTAATAGTTCGGTGTATTGTTTTCGTAGCATTTTCTGTAGTTTATGAACAAGGCCTTCATGCCAAACCTTATCGAAGGCTTGTGCTACATCTAAGAATATAGCTAAGCATACTTTTTGACTTTCGTAGGCTTTTTCAATAACATCTGTTATTCTGTGGACCTGGTCGGTTTTATTCTTTTCAACAGGAGTTTTTCAAAATCCCTAGATATTACTGGCAGCAGTGATATAGATCTATAGGCTTTTATTTAGTTTGATGACTTCGGGATCATTATAATTTCAGCCATCTTCCAAATGTTTTAATCTAAATGCTGTATTGATCAAGTTGATGAATTTTTTAATTCCCTTTCCTGGTATTTTTTGCAGTAATTCTCATGTTATTAAATCGTAGCCTGGTGATTTACAGGGGTTAATGTCAGTTTTAATAACTTTGGTTAGCTCTTTCGGCGTGACTAATTCAATGATCGAATTTTCAGCTTCTATGTCCGGCAAATTATGTTCAATATTAGTTTCATTTGGTTTGAAAGATTTTGGGAAGTTTGAAATTTTTTGGGAATTGGGCATTCCCACATAAGTCTCTTATAGATGGACTGTTAGACATGAGCGCTTTAGATATTTTGTGGCTTTCCAGAGTGTGTAATCAGTTTCTTTATCATGTGTTAAATTTCTCAGATAGTCATTTATGGTTTTGTTTGTAATTTTCAGTATTCCACTTTCCAGTCTTTGGGTTAAATTGTTTAAACTATTTTTATTTTCGGGTCTTCTGTTTTGTTACCATTTTTTTTTGGATAATGAATTCCTTTAGTTGTACTCTTAATTTCTGGAGTATTATTCCAAGCAACTTGTTGAATATCTACTACGAATTTTTCTGCTTCAACGTATTATTTTGATGAAAATCATTTTACAAGAAAAAATTTATTGAGTGGTGAAATCTCATAGTTATATGAAGTTAAATTTAGCATGTAACTTATTAAAACAGATCGTACTTTATTTTCCCGATTTTAGCGCTATTTATTGGCTTCGTGAGCAGATTTGAGTTTACTCTTTTTCTAATCTGAAACTGATGCATGAACTAAATTATATTTGCAATTCAGTCAACTTAAGCCACATTCTTGATCAATTTCTGAATATACTTCTTAACCGAAGAGCCATATTGGTACCACCACTTCAGGTACCAGCTCCTTGTTTTCACCCAGTATAGTGGTAATAGGTATATTACCAACATAACTCATTCATAATGATGAAACAACGTACAGAATCACTTTCAATCATTTTTGGAACATGGAATGTCTTAATATGTTATTTTAAAACACTGGCCAATATGATACCACACTAAGTTACAGAGTAATGTAGTAGTTTTATTGATTGAATGCGCAATAAATTAAAACAAAACTATATTATTATACGTACGAGAGCAGTATGATAATTCACTGAAACCAAGCGAAGGCTACTATGAGGACTATGGACTATCAATTTAAATGGTTAACTAAAGATTCCGTTATGGTTGTACCAGCACAAATGACTCCAAAGAGGTCATCATGCCAGAAATCGTCGATATTCTCCATGCAGTGTAATTGGACGATGGAGAGTGAAAGTACTTGCGGTAGTTTCACTGAGCGGGTACAATTTACGTGATTATTTGTAGATGAAAAAGCTATCCGCGCGATGGATGCCGTTGTTGCTCATACTCGACCATAACTGTGACCATGTGACCTCTTGTGAAAGAGTGCTTGGTGATGTCCAACAAAACATAACATTGGTGATACAAAATAAAAAACCGGAGAAAAAGAAACAATCAAAACAGTCGGTTTCTCCGTGTAAAGATGCACCAAAGTAAACACCAAGTTCTGTCTCTCGGTCGGCCGCAATTCCTTGACAATGCATATGTGCACACAAGTGTAATCACCGTGGGTAACATCCATAAATTGCGCTACGAACTGCAATAACATACAGCATATTCTCCCGATTGAGACCTCTGTGACAATTTTCTGTTTACAAACCTGAAGAAATGTTTCAGTGGTAAGAGATTTGGTTCAATGTTTAGCTTAAGTATTAAGCTTAAGTCTTTGACTTGCTAAACTAGCCTCTTTTTTTCCTATACCAGATTGACCAGCTAGAACCAAATGGTTATTTACTGATGTCGCTTCGGGTTTGGGATTGTGAGGAGTGTTTTGCGGGCGACAGAGACCCTGGGTTACGACTGGGATTTCCGTAGTTGGTTATCTACCGGGATTTATGGATAGATAGGCATTTTATCAAGTTGTTATCATGTTCTAAGACACCTAGGGAGAACCTTATACTGAGCATGTTCGTGAATCTCTGTACGAACGGGATGCCTGATTCGAGGTGAGTGTTAACTTTCCTTATAAACCATAGGGTATTGAATAACGAGCGGACTTTTTGCATTGGAACACTTGGAGTAGTTCAAGTTGTCTCTCAGAGATATACCTATACAACACCTGTGCTCCGTAGAGGCAGACTGGCCGGATTAACATCTTATACAGAGTCGCTTTCTGGGCGATTCGGAGTTTACATTTTCTGCAGAGGTGTGGGAAGAGTAGACCGTACACGCCATTGCCTTTGCTAAATTTGGGCTGACCATTGGAACCTGCGGTTGAACTGGAAACCGAGGTATGATACCTTCTGGAGCCAGGGGATATCGATTTATTTTTTATATCTTGAGGTTTGAAGTCTGTCGCGGGTGACGTCGAAGCCGGTGGTAAAGGAAACTAAAACTGACCTCGTATAATAACAGAATTACATATTATGGTGGGTAGACATGAGCACTGGGGTGGAGCTGATTCGACGCCTTTACAGAAAACATATGCGTGCGTAGAGAATTAGACAACGTTTTGCCTTTTTTCATTAATGCGCCGAATACTCGATCTCTATATCGATCCTAATATAATCCTAATATTCAGATATTTACCTACCATTGAGCACAAAACTAGTTTTAAGATAAATAAATATTCTAAAATATACAAGAGACGATAATCAGACAAAGAAACTTATATTCTCGAGCTCTGTTTCAAGCAACCGCGATAATATTGCAAGAAACCGCTTTAGGAAAATTTAAAAATTTCTCATAATTATCATATGTTATACCAAAAATTAAGCGTCCCCTCGCATTTAAAAGATTATCCTCGAGCAACCTAACTGACCTTCGGTCCACTTCGTGAGCGAAAACGTAATTAGATTTGTCGAAACGAAACATTTCATCAGCCTGAAAACGCAAACCAAAAAAGGAGCGAGACAGCGATCTCTATCATTCCGACCTCGTTATCCTACGACCGTTCTCGCTCTACGTTTCTCCAAGGCCGATTTTCCATTTATTTTTTTCCGTCTGGGGCTGCGGTGGCGGCTACGGCGGCAGTAAAGGCTGTGTCTCGAAGAACCACACCGCCAGAGAAATATTATACGGTATCACAAAATATAAAGACATAGAATGGGAACTTAAATGGGCGCACCCGTAACCATTTTCTCACTGTGCATCTGAACCACAAATACTATAAAAGCAGGAACAACCAACAGCTTTACCTTTTCATTAGATTTGAAATTTTGTAGGACATCTTAGGTTATATTTCTGTTTCTCCATTTATATATGTAAAACAAATATTAGAATCAGCAGTTATTCAGTCTACCTTGGAATCTTCAAAATAATTACGAATAAGTATAAATATACTTTTTTTCAGAAGTAAATTAAATAAGGGAGGTTTGAAAACTGACTGAAACTAGACACTATAACACCAAAAAGACCTAAAAGAACCCAAAAAGAACTAAATATATATGTCGTAATACTGCAAGCAAGAATTATCACAAATATTTTTTATTCCGCTATTATGATTATGTTGTATTAACTGAATGTTATTTGACAGAACCAGGAATCAATTTTAATTCATTTGTGTGAAGCTATCCCTTTAATGTCATTCAGGGCGGTGTAAAAAGAAAGATACTAATTAGGTGTTGCTTGTTCTCTTGGAATTGTTTTTTAATATCTAGTTTTTTAGATAATAGTAATTAAATCAATAATAAAAAAACTATCCAATAATGAACTTAACTCACAGAGTATTCGTAATTTGCTCGCTCAGATAAGGGAAGGAAAATATAGAGATCATCGCTACATATTCACGGAAGGTTCCAAGTTCCGAGGTCATTATTGACAAAATTTAATCATTAAATTACAAATCAGTTTCATCCAGATAGCTACCATCTCATACGGATATAGAAGATAATAAGTGCTGAATACGTTGCAGGAAAGATCCAAGAATCATTACTATACTACTACATATTGATATAAAGGCTTAAAAACTCTGGAAATGTACAGAAAGCTCGACCAGGTCCATTGTGATGTGTTAGATGAAAATATACTATAGGATATCAAAAAAACTTACTACGAACTATCATATATAGAGGACATACCAAGGTAAAGTTTATCTACATACGCACGACCAAAACCAGGTCATTGTAGGATAACCGACTCATGGGTTGTCTTACAATGACTTGTTTCATCTTCTGAAGGATGAACCTCCTCCGGTTTGCATTGAGTGTAACACAGAACTAACAGTTAAACATATTTTAACCGAATGCAGAAAATACACACATCAAAGACTGACTTTCGGGATTGGGAACAACTTGGTGCCTTAATTCGTAAGGGGTACTGGTCTCAACATGGGAATATATCCCTCAATGTTCTGCTGGCTCTTTATCTTATTACAAAATGTATTTGTGCTATATTTGAGGACTAGTAATGCACTGGCTACGGAACCACCATGTATATTCATATAACAGTTTCTTTGGGAGGGAGGTGTCATATAATGTAAAGTTATAATCATGGCTATTGCAGCCATGTACAAGGGCCATCTGTTTTAGGACTACCTATATGGTGAACGAGTGAGTTGCGTTTGGTCTGTTTTTTAATAAATAAAAACCGTCGGTGTCGCTTTTTATCATCGTTCAACCAGTCGGCTGTTCTTTCCGTTAAATAAAAGAGTTTTTTAAAGTGAATGAATAGTTATTGTTTTCTAAATCCTTTCAGATATTATAATTAGGTGCTTTTGTTTGTAATCTTACAATATTATATCATTTATACGATCTTATTAAGATCTAGTATGCCATATATGCGTTTTATATACATAATTGATCCCTATATTTATTTATATTATTATTTATACACTAATTTGTTCTATATATATTGTATACTGTTGAGATCTAGTCTATATTAATTATTTTAATGTAGCAAAATTTGCCCCAACTGTATGCAATGAAAAGTGAATTCTATGGCTATTTATTTCATGACGTTAATTCCTCTAGGTTGTTGAGAGAAGACGTTGGCCGCGTGAAAAGGTAGACAAAGCTCTTTACCGGTTCGTGTTTCGGATAAGAAACCGACACGTAAGCAACACGATACTCGAATTGTATCTACCTATCGATGGATTCGGACTGTTTTAGATGCGGATTTTGGATTAATCGTCACGTTCGACCCTACTAGGTGTACAGTGCAACCCGAGCTTTGTTGCTTTGGTCGACTATCGAAGAACCGAACTGGTTTTCTCGTGGTAATTGAATTATTTAAGTAAATATACGTGCTGGTGTTGACAAACAGGCTTCGTACATTTACTCGGTTCAAGATACATAGAAAAATTAAACACTCAGCTATGCCTGCAAACATTATAAGGCATAGTAGTCCATTATATTCGTGTAATAACGCAATATTATGTAAAAGCCAACAGCAGGCAATTTATGTACCACAGAATTGTTTTATTTACACAATCTACTACTTTAAATTATAATTAAATAACTCATTCCCATTTTAGCACTTAACCAAATATATTGTACAAGGAATGGTCAAAATAATGTCAACATCTGACATATACAGAATATTTATTTTTAATAAGGTGTTGACTCATCAAATATTATTAAAACAACGAGTGTCATTCTTGTATCAAAACATCCGCCAGTTGCTTCTAGACGGAAATCTACTCTTCATTCACATCAAACTTCCGACAACAGTTCACTTATGTTGTCGTCTGGCGATTGTGTACACCAGAAAATAGGTTCGATGATATTTTGATGCTCCTCAAACCAAGACTGGATCAACTGTTTCTAGACGTGTGATGGAAATAACCAAAATCCCAAGCCACATAAATTGACGTAAAATACCATTTTGTATCCTTTCAATGTCGATTCTGAAGCAAAATATTCATGGCCATAAAGTGCGAAAAAGTCAATAAATCAAAATGAGCGACGGATTGTTGCAAGAAAGACCAACAATAGCGAGTAACAGGCGCAAAGTCATTATCTTGTGATTATTAACGTGTTTTTATTACCACTTATTCCGATCGATGTAGTATGGCTTCGTTGCAACACGGTTTCTAAAAGGAAAAGAAATACGAACATGGATCGATAATTGGATTGCTGCCAAACCAATATCGTTTATGTGGAAAATACGGTATCGCCATGTTGCCAGAAACATGGGAAAATGTTTCGAAAATTATGTAAAATATTTTAAATAATACAAGTTTATAACTATCGGTCCTATCTTAGTCTCCGGTATAATATGGGTAACATGTAATATGTAGTAACACTATTAAATGCACCTTTTAATGTTTTTTATCAATCATAATGTTCTCATACCTCCTTGTAATTCTCCTGGTTTTCTGGAGGACAGTTGGTATCTGAAGGTCTCGATGTTATTAATCAGTCCTGTAGTATCTCGATGCACCTACAATACTTATCAGGACATTGTACTGGAAAACTTGTATTGTATTTATATTATTATTCGCAGAACACACCCATAAATGTATTCCGTATATCCATATGGGTTTCAACATTTGCTTATATAAAAGCAATTTATTATGTACTTGTAATTGTAATTGTCTTCCAATTAACCAATACATTTTCCTATGTTTCAATTCTATTTCTTTCCTTTTCTTTTTTACATGTTCTTCCAAGTTTTGCATCAAGGTTCATTTCGATATACTTAGCGTTGTCACTCTACTGAATCAATTACGTTAATATTTATTTTCCAAGCTTGTGTCCAATTATTTATATTGTCACTTGCCTGTTGTAATTTCCGTTTGGCTTCTTCGCTATTATCTCGGACGATAATAATCGCAGTGCCATCAACAAATATAGCCATCGTGACATTTTCCATTGGTGGTACATCCCTTGAATAGCCTAGGTAAAGAATTGGCCCCAATACACTTCCTTGTGGTACGCCTGCTTTAACTTCTTTTATTGTGGAGTAAGCTTCCTCGTGTTGGACTCTAAACATTGTGTCTCTAATGTAAGAGTTCAATAGTTCAGTGTATTGTTTCGGTAACATTTTTTGTAGCTTATGAACAAGGCCGTCATGCCATACTTTATCGAATGCTTGTGCCACATCTAAGAATATAGCTGAACATACCGTTTTACCTTCATAGAATTTTTCAATTACCTGTTATTCTATGCACCTGATCAATCTTCGAATGTTTCTTAACAAACCCTACCTGATATGTAGGCATCAGATTTTTTCTTCTATTATCCATAATAATAAAACTCATAATAACAAATGATTAATATAATAAAATCTAATAAAATACAAAACAGAGAAATATTTTTTATTGGGAATTAATTTTACTGTAGACCATGATGTAATCAGTTTACTGGAAGAAATGGAAGAAGAATTTCAGTAGAATTTATTTAGAATTATTTAATTATTATTTAGAATTAAATTAAGATTAACTAAAATTTATACCAATATTTCTATTTCGAACCTAAAATGTGATAATATTTTCTAAAGATATTGGAGGAAAATCTTGTTATTATACTTTAACAAAGCCAAACTACATATTGAATAATCAGTACGTTGTTTTTGATCAACATGTATGTATTTCAAACAAATATTTTCCATTTGCAAATGTTGACAGGTTCCTTTAATATCTTTATGACCTATTTCCTGCATTTTCAATTAGCGATGTTATAATTTTTATACCAACGTAGTGAAAACTTCAATGGCGTCAATTTTTGCCATTTATCACACAATGCTTCGACAGTATTTTTAACACGAAATGAACTAAAATGGAAAATATGGTAATCTGCCTCGCCAAAAAACACTGTAAATGTTTAATGATCAATATATTAATGCGCTGAGATTCTAGAAGGTTATATAGATTTGTTTGATTAAACTTATATACAACAGATGTGATACATACATAGATAAACATAGAACTTATAAGATATACATACATGAATATATACATTTTCGCATACTCAAGGTTCAGCACGTTTCAGTCGTGAATAAATAATTAGGTCAGCTTCATTCAATTTCCTGTAGGATTATATTCATTGAAAATATGTAAACAATGTTTTTTGTTATCTATATACAGCGTCACACCGCTATAATAAACGTAACACTGTTTGACCTGTAATTAATATAATCGAGATAAGACAGATTATTTATAACATTACGGTCACGTTAATTTTTACGTTAGAGCCAAGTATACTGAACAGAACGAAATCTAGGGCAGCAACATTTCTTCGTTTTACATCGACGAAAGCGTCTAATGGTCCCGCACTGACAGATTAAAAATGTTTTTATGATGCGGCGTGATCCAGAAATGCGTGACAACTGCATCATATAAAAGCGGCAGTTCGGAATGCCACCCAGATTACAAAACGTAAACAATCGTGAAAAAAAAACGGGCATCGGGAATTTTTAATTTTCATCAAAGTAGGAGCACTTTTTTATTAGTCTGTAACGAACAAAGCTCTAAGAATTTATATTTTGATTTTGTTTGTCTGGTCTTTGTAATAAAAATAATGTTTGTTAGTGTTATAATCAGCATTAACTAGGACTAATACGGGGTGTTATAAAATAGTAAGTAGTAAAACAAACAAATAAATAGCTGTAGACTGGCTTTATACTTAAAACTAAAAAAAACATATTTTTTGTAGACATTCACAAACAAAATTATTGTGTGTTTATATATAACTATATATTATACATCAAGAATTGTGAAATAAGTTGTCACTAGTGGGTTTCAATGTTTAAGAACGAAGCATTTTCTGTCAAAGGCAAAAAATAATATAAACCCGAAAATGTATAGATAAGAAGTATATCTAAGAATTTATATTTTGATTTTGTTTGTCTGGTCTTTGTAATAAAAATAATGTTTGTTAGTGTTATAATCAGCATTAACTAGGACTAATACGGGGTGTTATAAAATAGTAAGTAGTAAAACAAACAAATAAATAGCTGTAGACTGGCTTTAAACTTAAAACTAAGAAAAACATATTTTTTGTAGACATTCACAAACAAAATTATTGTTTGTTTATATATAACTATATATTATACATCAAGAATTGTGAAATAAGTTGTCACTAGTGGGTTTCAATGTTTAAGAACGAAGCATTTTCTGTCAAAGGCAAAAAATAATATAAACCCGAAAATGTATAGATAAGGAGGCTAAAGAAATAATAATAATACATATATCATTAATATATTAAGAATACGAGAAAGCGCTATTGACGTTTTGCTCTGCTTTCCACTGGATACACTGGCCCTTGCTTTGAGCACATTTAGTAGTAGAATATGTTCCATCAAAAATTATTAAAGAATACGAGAAAGCGTGCTATTGATGTTTTGCTCTGCTTTCCACTGGATACACTGGCCCTTGCTTTGAGCACATTTAGTAGTAGAATGTGTTCCATTAAAAATTATTAAATTTCTTCAGGCATCTTACGATGATTCCATTAGCTGTGTGCAATTGCCAAATGATTTGAGTATATAAAATAAGTTTCGAAAAAAAAACATACTAAAGAGTGAAACAAAGAATTTAACAGCTTACTTGTTCATTTGAATGGAGATTCCGAAACTGACAATGATTAAATGGAACTTTCTGAATCTAGGACTATGATTCGATGGTGACAATTACCAAGAGAGGCAGTAAAATCTAGTTTCATCAAGAAATATGTATACAGGTAATAAAAGCAAAGTCAGGAGAAATACAGTGACAAATGACTTAATAATAAATTATACAAAATAACAACACTGCACCAAAGGAAACAAGAACAGAGTCATTCAGTGCTCAACCCTCGTTTGGTTTAGACGTGCCACCATCGACTGCCCAAGCCTCGTCAACAGGTAACTCCGCTGCCATCCTTTTTATCTTTGTATTTTTCTCATTTTTTATATTGTCAATAAATAACGATCACATCATGTAAACACCACTGTTTTATTTCGTTTTACCTCCATTCACCGAGCCACATCATTTACCCTAAAAACTAAACATAAAATGTAAATGTAATCTCTAACGAAAGTAAAATACATTACTTGGATATGCAACTATCAATTAGGTGGATTGGGCCTCCGAGGGATACCACTATACAAAAAACGCGCCTGGAAGTCTACTAGATACAATAGAACTCTCTAGATCCAATAAATCACAACCATAAGCTACAAATTATTATGACTATAATTAACTGTAGTTTAAATCCTTCGATAATACATGCATTAAATATCTATAATGTTAAAACAAATTATATTTCATAACAGATTTGTTTTACTGTTTCATTTATTTTTTGAATTTTGTAATTTCAGAGAGAATTCGGTGTTTTATTGACCGAATTATAGTAGAGGAAGCTTCAAAACTACAAAAGAATCTCCGAACAGAAATAACGCTTATTTCTACACTCAATATATAAAAATAATTAATATATTGTATTCACTTTATTATGATCTCTGATTTCCCTATGATTTACGTCCAGTGGTTATTCTTCTGAATTGTCTTCGGTTTAAATAATTAATATAGATGATTTTTACAGGGCGTTATTAATATATCCAATCTATTGTGCTGAGTAATGTATATGGGAAGATCGAGTTAACGAACGATTAATATAGGGGAGGGGTTTTGACATACATGTTCCATTTATAACCATAATCATCATTTTCCATTTGGTATAAATATATTGACTCCGTAATTGTTTGTCTTAGGACTTAAATTTAGCCAAATCTCGTTAAGGAATAAATGTCTTCCGATAAGGCATCAAACAGTTTTATATATAATCCAGGTACTATTGGAGAACTAGTTCAATTAATTCTCATATAAATGATCAGAAATTATAAAGATTCATTAAAGGCGTAGTATAAAATTTTTGTCGCGTTCAAATAACAGTTAAAAGAATCTGATCTCGAAGAATTTGAAAGAAACTCCAAAATAAACTAAAAAACGAAAGTAAATAACAGAAATAGTTTTAACTGAAATCGAGACTATATATATATTTAAAAGTTTCTATACTACTGTATAAATTACTTATTTATACTGTATAGTTGTGTCATATCTATATCTGTTTGTAAAAGCAAACTATTGTATTCACTAAAACAAAGTCATGTGTGAATTGAAGCATTGACCCATATGTACTACAAACATCATTTACATAGCATAACAACCTTGAAAAACTGTTTAAAATACAAATTATATGAACCACATTTCGTCGAGTAATATTTTGATTAACAAAATTATCATTGGCATAAAATAAAAATACCTTTATATAAAGTCACCTTTATACTAAGTCAAATTAATATTAAAAAAATATGTTTTTCTGTATAATGAAGAGTGTAAATTAATTTAATAATGCATTACCAGTTAGGAAAGCGACTTTATGTTCAAAATATTATAATTTTATTTACATTTTTCAAGTCAAAAACAAATTGATTAACAGAACAAGACATCTGAAGAACAATTTTGGGGAAAATATTTCCTAATGATGAAGATTTCCTACAAAATATTAATTGAAATCATGATCTCAAATGGAAAACAGTTTGAAATATAGGCTTACTATACATGTTCATCTTTTGACTCATCTAATGTAGACGTGGTTTTGAGCCATCTTGGTGGCGCAGTTGTAAAGGCGAGAGGACCATCCACCTACTGTTGAGGTAGTCGTGGTTTTGGAATCCTGCTGGGGCATAGTCGTAAATTTATCTTTGTGATTATCCTAGGCAAGAATGCAAAATACTACAAGGAAAATGATCCTAATCACACCAATAACTAGGCTGGGTAATACCAGATGTCTTCTGGCATGATTTCACTGGTCACTCGCCAGTCGATAGGGTGAATGCCGAAAACTGTGGTTTTGGAATCCACGTTAAACTGTAGGACCAGTCCAGATAAACCCCTAGTTAGTAAAAGAAGGAAAAATATATATATATAATCATATATATACAATCATAAACAGGATCCAACAGGATTCTGTTTATCATCCATTATACAGCATCGCAACAGTAGGAGTGTATATATATATATATATATATATATATATATATATATATATATATAAGCCCCCTTAGCCTTCTTCGTTGGCGCAGTAATCAAGACGATAACACGCTCCTCCTACTGTTGCAATGCTCGCGGGTTCGAATCCTGTTGGGGCATGGATGTACTTTATGTTTATGATTGTATTTATAAACGTCTTTGTAGCCAAAAATGGAAAATGCGACAAGGAATAACCATCCCAATCAGGCCAGTAACCAGGCTAGTCAATCGGTACGAGGACCGTGGTTCAAAGCCCACGTTGAACTCTAGGCCCATTCCAGATAAACCCTCGTTAAGAAAGATTACTTATATTTATTATTAAAAGATTAGTTTAAAATAGATATAAAAATATATATAAAAAAGAACCTCTCTTGGTTTTGGAGAATTCTTTACAAATAATGTGTTAACAACATTTCATATTATTTACTTGTTTTTGCTAATTTATTTAATAGAAATATGAAATATTACTAAAACTTTAGTTAATAGACTATAATTGGAATCTACTTCTCTAAACAATTACATATCCTCGGCTACTGGATAATGCACAAAACCGATGTTGTATATATTTTGTTTGTTTGTTTTGTATACGCTGTATTTGACCGAAGTTTGTAAAATATAGCATGTAGATTAAAATATATATATGGCTTTAAATCCGGAGACTGATTATGTTTTTGCTTACAAAATACTTTCATATATACAGTTTTATATATCACTTTGAGCTAGCAATGTTCCAAATAAATGTCCCAATTTTAGGACAAAAATACGATTGAACATTTTTTTAGCATAACCGATAATCACTAATCAATTGTTAAATTATATTTCTATAATGCATTACAATACTCTATATCTAGACATCCTTCTGAATTTTCTGTAATGAAGTTCCAAAAAGGAGGCATATTTAACCGACATTGAAACTTATTTGTGAATAATCATTTTAAGAATCTATAACAAAAGAATATATCTATTTTAACTGGGTAAATGATAATAAATAACAAAGGCATATACTATTGCATTATATGAAACGCATAGTAACTGTCATAATTTTAAATCAGATAACACTATAAGAATATTAATAGAATATAATTATTATCACGGATGATAAACCGCAACATTTTCGTGATTATTGTGGTTAGATTTGAAATTCGTTAATACATGTTGAAATATATTTATAACTTCATATCTTATACGGTATAATTATTATGTAATCTCTCATACTTATAGTATGAACACATATATCTAAAACAAAAATTAAAAAACCAATAAGACGAAATCTCACATTTCTTGTATTTGTCGAAATGTATGTTTTAAATTACGAAACGTCAAAAATCGCTCGATTTTTAAAACAAGCCGAACTGTGAAACGAAAATAAACGGTGTAAGCCCAGAGGCACGCATCGGCTTCATCCACACAACAAGATGCCGATGTAAACAATTAGTATAATTGACGACGAAACAACAATGTGGCCGCCACATGCATCGGGTCATGAGAAATGCAAACAGGTTGCAGTCGGAGATGCCCCAGATGCTATACTGTAAAATTTTGGCATGCAACTCGATGTGATTGAGGGAAATCACAATATTGCTTCACGTTTTAATATAATTTATGTATTTATAAAGATTTAAAATTACTGTAGGATAAAAGTGTCAGGCTATACTTATTATAAGAAATGATACAGGCAGTTCTATTACTAGCTGTATCAGTCTGAGATTCGCTGAATCCAAACTGTTTGTTATCGAAAGAAATATAATTCTATTAAATTGATGATTAACTTTCAAGAATACAAATTAAAAACCACTGATACCTTTCAAATGGAATGTTTTCATTATTCAAAAAGTTCATTCATCAAAAACTAGAAAAATAAAAAGTTGATGCCCCCCTCGGAAATCGAACCCGTGATCTACGCGTGTGAACTGAATTCTCTAACCATTACACCATGGAAGCAGTTGCCTGCGATATTTCTACGGCTTATTATTAACTTATAGCTATAGTTTACACTAATAATACACACTAAATGTTCACACAAGTTCTTATGGTTTTGTTCGTTTCAATCTCCTGACATCCTGCGCGCTGTCCAGCAGTTGTATTGCTTCCACGTTAGTATGATTTAGTAATCTTCTTTCGTGTTTCAAGGCGAAATCCTGCATAACTTCGCAAATCCATTTGATTTCCAGGTCATCGTGCAGTTCTTCATTAGTTACATAGCGATAGGCATTGGTAATCAATCGAAGAACCTTGTTTTGACAGCGCTGTATGACTAACTGATTTGAATTTTTAGTGCAACCCCATATTTGCACCCCATAGCTCCAAATTGGCTTTATAATTGTATTATAGTATCTGCCGACTAACCAGTATAGTTGTTTTATTTTGGTTCTAATGTGTTTTGCTTTTTATCTAACGTGATGCTTCCAATTTAATTTACCGTCAAGATGGATTCCAAGGTATTTTGCTGATTCTGCTTGAGGAATCGGGCATCCATTGAGTGATATAATTAAGTTTTTATTATTTCGCCTTAATGCAAAATTAACGTGGACAGATTTGGAGCTATTAAGTTGAATTTTCCAATCTTTTGTCCATTTGTAGATTTTGTTGACTGCCACTTGCACTTTTTCTATTGCCCTAGGCAGAGATATATCTTTTGCCATAATAACTGTGTCATCAGCAAAGGTTCCAAGATGTGTTTCTTTTGTTGTTGGAATGTCAGCAGTGTAGAGCAGATACAGGAGAGGTCCTAAGACGCTACCTTGTGGAACTAAAAAGCAAACTGAATATCTTTTACATTGAACTACTACTCCGATTTTCCGTCACATCAGTTCAGCATCAACATTTTATACAAATATCTGATAATTTTAAATCAAAAATATGTAAAAACTTTGTAGAACTCTTTGAAATTTGAGGTTTTTCCCAGATTCCATAAGCCCATAATTGATGGAGAAATCGACGAACATACATTAAAAATATAATATATACAGCCGAACATAACACAAAATCTCCTCCTTTCTTGGAGTCGTTTAAATAGGTATTTTTAAAAACTTAATCCCATATATTATCTATTCTAATTAAACAGACTTAAAGCATAGTTGTTCATTACAAAATATAATCATTTTCAAACAACAAAATCTCACCTATAACAGTAAATACCTTAAATCCAATATTAAAAGACCGATTTTGATTATCTAAATTACGTTAAATCTATTTTAACTCCCCATAAGTTATACCGTCAACAACAGATATACTTCAAAATGGTAGAAAATTAAAAAATTACCGGTGACAGAGAATTAATTGCTCCATCGACTCAGCGTATCTGACTTATTTTTATAACCAGGTGACATACACTATTTTCTCGTCTCCTTGATGGTAACCAAATGAACAGATGCGGTATTTTCGGGTTTTTAAGTAGTCAAAACGACTAATAACTTAATTGAGATACTAACTAATCAGGAGATTTGACGGTGTTAACTTTCCGATGTCATTCGTTATTTGTTCAAAGAAATGTTTTTTTCATTTTGCTGTTGATTATAACATCTTTAAAAAATAGTACTTGTATTTAATTCAATTTATTACTGTAAAAAGTTTGATAAGAAGTATTTAATATTAGATATTTTTATAATACTTATCTTAAAATGTATTATTTTAACATTTTGTCTATCTGGTCAGCGATAGAGTGTTTCATTTTAAGGGAGTTTTTTTTTTTGGTTATCAATATTTCCTATGCAATATAAAGTCGGCAATTTAAGTAAAAAATAATGTTTAAGTAACGAGGCGCATTTGTCAATGAATTGCTATATTAACAAGCACAATTGACAGATTAACCAGTAAGCGATATATGCAAAAAAAATTGTGCTGCAGCGTCAATGATTCATATTTATTTGCAAAACGAATTTTAATTTAGTTTCAAACAAATCGGGGCAATATGCCTCACATGAGATGTTAATATCAACATTCAACCAATTGAGGATGCCCTTACAGAAATGTTATGAATTAACTCAAGGAATCATGAGATTTTACCCCGATGGGCAGCATAACCAACAATCTTGTATAACTTTGTAGATTCATTTGATTCAAATATCATCATGCAGTTCATATTTTACATAGCGATAAACACTGATAATTAATTGAAAAACTTTGTTTTGGCAGCGTTGGATTACTAGTCTGAGATTACTACATTACCAGTTAACAGGTCAATTGAAAAGTCCCCGGACTGACACATAGATAACGCTACTAGAAATAAATCTATATGTTTTTAGTTAGCCCAAACCATCAAAAGATGCCCGTATAATTTTGACAGCCGTCGGATCATTAGTTTGTGAATTATAACATTTTGAGTCAACCAACTTTTGTTATTGTGAAAAGATGTTCATCCTTTTTCAAGGTAGTTCAAGAAAATTATTCCATGCGTATCTCAAAATACAGAGACCATAACCTTGCCAGCCGACTGTTGCGTTTTCCCACGCTTTGGAGCGGATTCATCGTGTGCAGTCGACTAGGATGACCGTCTATTGGACTACGGAGTGAAATGATGGAGCCATATTTCATCCATTGTCATATATCGATGCAAAAAGTCGAGTTTATTACGCTTGATCATTTTGAAACACTGCTCCGAATCATCAACTCACTTTTTGGTCAAAAGTGAGCTCACGCGGAACCCACTTTGCATAGAGCTTCCTCATACCCAAATATTCGTGAGCGATATGATGTACACGTTCACTTGATATCTTTAGAGTGTCTGTTATTTCATTCAATTTCAATTTACAGTTATTCAAAATCATTTTGTCAAATTTTTAATGATTTCGTCTGTAACAACCTCTTTTGGGCGTCCACTGCATTCGCCGTCTCCGGTGCTCATTTCACCACGTTTAAATTTAGAATACCAATCCTTGATGATTTTCCTGGTGCAATGTCCGGAAACTCGACTTCAAGCCAAGTTTTTACTTCAACTGCGTGTTTTTATTCCTTCAAAAAGCAATATTTTACCAACACGCGAAAATGCTATAATTTACAAACTAATAATCTGACAGCTGTCAAATTTATACAGGCATCTTCTGAGGTTCAGGACTAGCTAAAAAATATTAGGATTTAATTCTAGTAGCGCCATCTATGTGTCAGGCCAGGGACTTTTCAATTGACCTGTTAAACCATGACGTTATTTAATTAACTGAATAAATATAAATAAAAAGTGTCGTTTCACCAAAACAATACAGTTGCCGTTAGTTTATGACAATGATAGTCAAATTCATCGTATTCTCCTTCGAATTGCTTTGCCACACGTTCTATAATCCAGATATCGTCAGTGAGTGGCAATTTGCAGATCTCAAAAGTAATTATCACAATTTAAACCTATTGTCAAAACAAATACTGGCAAAAAAAGAAACCCTGGACTGAATATCCCTATGTAAGTAGGTGTTAGTAGATAGATAAAGTTTACACGAAAGTTCTTGTTTTATTAATTAAACCAATGATTTATTGAATGACATTGAGTGTATGACTTCCTTAGTGGTATACCTAGTTTTCTAATTATGATTATATTCAAATATGAGCATAGTCTTAGAAAAGGACGTTGTTTTCTATTGATATATGGGTGCATATTAACACCAAATTTACACGAACACATTATTTCAAAATATAATTCAAAATTTTAAAAGAATTTAAAATTAGAAAATCACTTTCTATAGATATGTATTCCTTGAATGCTCATGACACACACATTTTTATAATTTATTTTATCGACCGTTAAAATTCAATAATGTTAACATACTCTGAATTACTATACAAGGTTGAAGGCTTGGACAGTACGAAGAAACGAACCAAACCGAAAATAAAAACAGTAAACAAATAATTTTATTTATAGGCTCCGACGATATGATGCAATTCCGCGAACTGCATCGATTCTCGAATATTAATGCGCCGAATGGCATCATAATTCATGGTATTACCACTTTGACTTAAATTAGAACAATGGAGAATCAATAATAAGCAGAGCCGCCTTTGTCATGTGGGTATTCGTGGTGAAGTTTCTTGTCGTTAATCCAATTGACAAGAATTTTAAGGGGACCCATGCGGGTAAAATTCCGAAAAGGGGTCTTGATTAACGGGCAGAGAATCGTCACTTATTCGAGTGTTTTACATTAAGTGAAATTGTAAACGTGGCAACTTAATATAACATATTTAGTAGCATTTTCTTGAATTCTATAAATCAAGTTACATCCCTTTTGATGATTTTCTATTTTCTGTAGGTATAAGAAGACTGAGAATAGCGCTTTAGATAAAGCGACTACTTTATTGTACACACCCATTAAAATATTCGAGAAAATTATAGGAAATCTTCTAAAATTAGTCATAAATAGGTCACTAACTGAATCACAGATAGGATTCAGAAAAAAAACTAGTATATAAGACCATATATTTAGCATAAATCAAATAGTGAAAAGCGTTCATCCACAAAAAAAACAAATATACCTAGGTTCTATTCATTTGGAAAAGTCATTTTACAAAGCAAGAAAAGAAACCACCAGTTATATTAAAAAAAGAGATATAAGTAAAACAATTCTAAGAATAATTTCAAACATATACTGAAGAAGGAGGACGTAAGAAAGAAAAAAACTGGGATTAAAATGTAAAAAATGTGAAAGTTAATTCGAACAATCACGATTATTAGTATATAATACATTGCAATTATACAGCCAAATATTGAAACCTATATGGACATACGGAATTCAGTTATGGTTGTTTCGCAAAAACTAATAAAAATCTAATACAAGTTTTTCAGAATAAAGACCTAAGAAGTACAGTAAGTGCACCGATATACTTCAGGACTGAAAACTTACATCGAGACTTTTATATACTGACTATCGCTGAGCGAAATCAAGAGAATTGCAAAGAGGCATGAGGACAGATGATGATCTGATGTCAATATCGAAGTAATAGAACTCTTGGATAACAACAGAAGACGATACTCGCACTCAAAAGAATCAATTTGATCGTGTGTAGTGTAGTGAGGTGCATTTAACAGAAAAACAGCGATGTTAATACATAAACCTTATTACACTATAGACTAAGATAATGCAGATGAGTCCTCCTATATGTATACCTAGATTTAAGTTATTGTAGAGACAAATTGTAAATTAAAAAAATATACTGAATAAGTACCAGACAACATAAAATAAAAAACCTTAAACCCAACACTCTCTATAACATTAATGGATGAATTGCAGATACTGCAATAATATAACAACTAATAGGCCTTATCTTATATCTATCGTATCAGATAGAACGCCTATAGGAAGTAATTAATATCCAAACTGAAGGTGTAAAAGTAGAACAAGTATGTCTATTAATTATGTATCTGTAGATAGAGAAAATGTAGATAATAGAAGCCAGGAGATGGAAATAAATGGAAATGAATAATGAATAACCGCGCCCTAGCAGGATTCGAACCCGCAACTATCGCAACAGTAGGACTGTCCTGTCGCCTCCGCAACTACGCCAACTAAACCAGCCATTTTTTTATTTAGTAATAATGATTTATTATTACTATTTGCAACTTGATGAACAAGAATATTAATTTATGGTATAATAAAAAAATATTTACTAAATTATATTTATATTTACTATCTTTATCAACTTCCTGTTGTATATCAATATAAGTCAGACCAATCTCAATATGTTGATAAGCTTTTTAATACTAATACTAATTTTTTAGTAACCTTATTATATGTTATTCGTAATATAACCGAATTGATATATGACAATACCTAGAAAGCATGACAACACATTGTAAATCTATCTTTAAATGAACAAGGGTATTTCTACTAAACTTCTTGATTAACAACTATGGTTCCTGTCGATATAACAACATGAGCTTTATGATAATTGAACAATATTTAGCTTTTACTATTAAAGACAGTACATTTAACCATAAAATTGACAATGTTATTCTCATTTAAATCCTTATAACTATTTCTATTGATTGACATCGTTTCAGGATTATTTTGGACAGAATAGATCTAATCCAATTTAGTTTGACAAGATGTCATTTATTTTTTTTGGATATTTTTTAGGATTCCAAGATTTTAACTATATATATTAAGACTATAGAATTTTCAGATAATGTTATAGATAGGAAATTATTTCGGACGTTTTCAGTTCGGAGTAATTGTAAAAATAAAGTACAAATAAGTAACAATCACTTTGTTTATCAGTTAGTTTTACAAACACAGAAAAAATTCTTATAGCTACTAATTTTAACGTTTAAAATTATAATAAAAATAAATACTCTCATTTCTATTATATTATTCAAAATTTATAAATAATTATTATAGTTATTATAGTTTTCTTGTAATACTATTGGAGTGCACATACATATTTAATGTATTCTTTAAAAAATATATAATTCACTTGAAAAAATTAGGCATGTATTAGGTATGTAGGCATAAGTGATAAGTGAAATATCAATGTAAACAACTGTTATTGAATTATTCAGTACAGACGCTAATCATAGAATGTTTGGAACTCCACTTTTGACAATCATTATTTCAGAGGCCTATCAAACATTTTTAGAAGCTATGGTGATGCTGCTTAAAAGTTCTTATTACTATGATAAAGATTTGCTGCAGAACCAAAATAGCGTGGATATAATAAATTGTAAGATTTATTAGGCAATAGCCCAGATTAAATCCAAAGAGCCGTAGCGTTTCTGTGGCGTATTGTAACTAGTTATAACCAATCAATAGCTGGTAACAGGCGTAAAACTATATTCTTCTTTCATGGTAACGCTCAGCCATACGTTGCAAGATCTGTGAAGAGCTACCTAAGAATGTTGTAGCAGTTGTACTGTTGTAGGTGAGATGGAAAGATCTATAGCACACAGCTTACTCTGCATACATAGCGTCTTTTGATTGCCACTTCGATGCAGTATGGTGAAGAGATGATGAAGCCATAACTTGACATTTACTATATACCGGCATATATTTATGACGCCAATTTTTTAAGTGGTAATTATGTTTCACTCTGTTTATATTACAGTCTGCCACAATTGCCTGACTGATCCCTTCTCTTCGTGCCTACCTTCTTTGAACCCTTATCTCGTTGATCTACTTTCTGATAACTTCGTCACGCTGATTGATCAAGCAATTGCATCAGATATTCTTCTCTTTTCCACTCCATATATTATTTAAGAGTTTCCTTTCCTGTATATCTAAAATTGCAGAGACTGCAAACTGAGAGTTTAATTCATTTTCTCAGCTGACTTCTATATAGCGATATTCAATTTCGCTCTTCTTGATATTTCTTCCTTCCCATAATATTTTACCGCGATGGACTTTGCCCATTTTCTTATTCTTTGATATGTTTTAAATTCATTTTACACTTTATATTCTTCAATATCCCATTTTTCTACACACGGCTATTTCAATATAATTCGTGCTAGACATTAGTGCGTTCCTAATAATTCTTTTAATTTCTTGGCAAAAATTAGTATGTCAACGATATATGTGTATCAAAATAAAAAAAAATATAATTTACTTTAAAAACTGATTTATTGAACGAAATAACAGGCGATTGATTGAACGGCGATACAAAGCGTCACTGAGGGTTCTTATCTATTAGGAAACAGAAACAGGTAGGTAGTTTTTATCCAGATAGCCGGATAGTTATAACCGTATTATGTAATACCTCCCTCCTAAAAAACAGCTACAAGGATTTACGTGGTCGTTATTCCGTCTGGACAGCTTATAGTTATTGCAAAATTATGTTTGACTAGCGCCTGTTTTTTCGTCCATCTGTTTGTCTTTGAAAATTTTCGAAATGACACTGTTTCTATCCAAATTTCCATGGTACCCCTCTACGGAATGGTCTTTCAAATTTTGGTGACTCCAGATTCCAATAAACTACCGCTAAGGAACTGAGTTGCTGCAATCCGAATTTGGTGGCCATTCACCCTAAACTGCAATCTCTTCTCCAAATTTTAGTAGGCTATGTTAATTCAAAACAACTTCAGTCTTCAGTCTTCTTACCTATTAGAAAAATGATACCCACAGTCTCACTCGTTCATCATTCATCATTCAGGATCGTATTATAAAACATGCATTCTTTGGCTCTATTGTGATTATTATCATTTTCTATCCTATTTCCTAATAACTTTCTCTATTATTACTTATTGTGCAATAATGTCATTGATAACTGATCATCGTGCCTGAATCCTCATTATCAAACACTTAGTCCCAATAATAAACACACTAGTTATTGTTCTATTAAATTTATTATCCCATTGGACTAAGACAATGCTTAGGTATTTACTACGTATTGATTAATATATTTCCTTTTATTGCTGCAAAAAATTTCCTCGAATTAAACAACACAACTTAGCGAGATAGTGAAATGAAAAACCAATATCGATTTTTTCCATATCAGGGTAGGGCATATCATATTTAATCTAGGCGGCCATGTTTACACGTTATTCCACCACTTTATGGTCTCTCTTCCGTATCGATTCGTCTACTACCAAAGCTTAAAACGTGATATTATTCAGATATCTAGAAAACGGGATTCTTGTGATTTAATATGAAATTATGAAACGCCTCAAAGTACCGTTAGAATATATTTTTTTAATCTTAACCGAAACGATCGGTTAATTTTCAATCAAATATATTGATTTTTTATTGCGTTGGCTAATTTAAAGGTGTTATTATTTTTATTAGTGATATATAAGTTGATTTAAAATTTAATAAATGTATTTATTCACAATTTCTTCTATGTATATAATTATTATGATATATTAGGATGAATGTTCCAATTATTTTTTATATTCCTATAAATTATCAATAAAATTTATAGTGTTTTATGTTAATTATTATTAAATTATTAGAACCACATAAATATACAAAACTAAGTAAGCTTGAAAATGAGATATTTAATGTCACGGTTATTATTTCTTATTAGCTGCTGCCATGTAGTGATTATTTTCCCACTCAAAAGCATTTATTCAAAAATTCATACAATATACTAGGTGTACCGGAAAGTCATTATCGGATTTTCTAACAGATATGTCATTTTATTCAGCTGACCTTTAGCTTCAAAGATATACATGTTATATTCTGTGAAAGTAGCACCATCATAGATTTATACCTTCTTAAAAATGTCAAGTTTCATACCTGAAACGTGCATTTGCGGCACACATTACTTTTATTATTTAATTTAAAAAAAAAGCCACTGAAAATCACCGTTTGCTCTAATCTTAAAAACATGTGAGGCGTAATTTCGAAAATTCAAAAGTGGTGATTTCAATGGCAAAACCGTTAAATGTGGCCCCATAAATAATTAGTGGCCGACAAGCAATGGGGAAAATCCGAAAGATGAGAAGATGAAAAATCGAAAAATCTCCTGTGAAATGCTGCTTCAAAGGTATGATCGGAAGTCATTTCTGCACCGAATACTGATGGATGATGAAAAGTGGATTTATTTTGAAAACTCTAAGTGCAAAAAATCTTGGTTATTACCTTGCGAAGCCGTCCGATCGACTCCAAAGCCAAATCGTTTTGGTCGCAAAATGGGTTCGGATGATTTGGCAGCAGATTTGGATGCCCTGTATTTGGTGGGACCAGAGTGGCGTGGTGTATTACGAACTGTTGAAACCTGGTGAATCAGTTAGTAGTAAGTTCTACCGACAACAAGTTACCAATTTGAACCATGCACTGATCAAAAAACGTTCAGAATGGGCCCGAAAACACTAAAAATTAATTTTACAGGACGACAACACACCATCTCATAAAGCAAAACCTATCAAGAAAGCGTTGAAAATATTTGGATTGGACATATTATCGCACACGCCATACCCTACACACCTTGCCCAATACAACTATTAAGTTTTCTCATCAATGGGACACTTGCGAGCAGAACTTCGCCAGAATTTCGGAAAAGTTAGAAAAGGATTCGATGGCTAGTTTTGCTCAAAGGACAAACAGTTTTTTTGGATGACATCAATGCAAACAACATCTGGAAAAATTCATTCATGAACTACTAAGCAGTGTGGTAGTTTTTAAGATTTTAAGCTGTGGTTTCGTCAGGACTGTCATTGCCTTCGTACTTTTGTGGCCTCTTCTTTCGTGGCATTGCCTCCATACTATTCCGTGTTATTAGCATCATAACCACCACTTTTAAGTCATTAAAACCAAAATCGACAATTAAGATATGACAAAGTGTGTGTGCATTCAATGGGCTCCATATAGAGAAATTCAATTGAAAGCATCTATTAGATTATTTTATTGCAATACAAACAAGATGTAAAATATCAGGTTATTTTTAATTCCATTTGGTCTTTTTAATTTAATAAAGTTAATATTGGTTTCAAGAATGACGTGTTTGGAATGGGAACTCTTACATAAGTCTAATAAAGTATGAATGTTTCTTGAAAACTCAGAATATTAAGACTCCTGTTCCTAACATTTTGATTATGCGTTAATTTCCTAATAATAATTGTTGGTTTATTTTAAGAGTCGTTTCCTAACGCAATTTTATTTTATTTTTCCCAAAGTTAATTAAAATTTAAGTTGCATTTTGCTTCCAAATTTAAATTCGTACTTAATTATTTCATAAACACTTAATTATTTTAACAACAAAAATACTTATTTACTTACCAATAAAAAGCTTATTTTGCCTATTTTCTATGTACAAGCCTAGGTCTACCCCACAACACGAAATTTCGGGGTTTAATCCAATATAGGGGTGTTGGCCACAGAAAAAAATATCGATAAATCGTTTTTCCATATATATCGATATTTACAAAAAATATAATCGATATTAAAATTAAAAATTTATTTAAAAAAATAAAAATAGTGAAATATTAGTCTAAAAATACATATTTTCTCTAAATATTTCACCAAACCTTCGAAATTAAGTATGAAATTATTTATTTAAAGTTTATTTAAAGGTTTATTAAAAGTTATATTTAATTTATTTTGAAAAAATATCGCAAAATATTGACTAAAACAATATCGATATAGCGATGTATTAGCCAAAAATATCGATATTTTTTTCTAAACATATCGATATATCAATATATCGATATTTTTTCTACTTTGACGAATTAAAGTTATTTTGAAGAAACTCATGATGTGTTATATTAAAACGGTAAAATCCGAATTAATATTTAACACGCCTGATAATTTCTCCGTATTAGATTACATACAGCTTATGACATTTAAAAACAAAAACTATTTTCTGTTGAAAAGAAACGAGATATTAAACGGCCACTTTTACCGTACTGTATCGACAAAAGCTGAAATGTGAAAGGAATCAGACGACAAGATAAAACGAGACAACAATCCGCGTCTTGTAATCGGCTTATTCCTCTTGATGTTCACGGCAATCGTACAAGACAATAATTTTGTTTGTTTCGTGAATGAGAGAAAGCTCATACGTATTCCATTCATGGTCTTTTATCTAATTATGAAACCGTGCATGAATATATTGGTAGATGTACGTTATTCCACAATTTTGTTATTGAGTTATTTAATATGTTCAAAGCATTCATTATATCAAATTACAAGATAAAAGTTTGCATCGAAATTGTCCTATTACCTTAAAAACCGAAACTGCATATTTTATTAAATGGTCAAAGTGTAATCTCGTTCAGATTGTTGAATACAAATTATGGATATAAATAAATAGTTATAGCCCGCACAGTAAAATAGGCGGATACAGGTCAAATATATTGCCAACTATCTATCGACTGAAAACGACTATCGACTGTTATACTTCTTACTATCGACTGTTTTAGTCGCTTTTCGGTTTGACTAGTTTCATTCGACTGATTATCAACATTCGGTATGATTGTAAATAATAATATAATGTATATTAATACAGCAGTATTTTAGAACCCTATTTTTCAAGATACATTATTAATGTAATAGGGTAAAAAGAACAACATTTTGATAAAAAGATAGTAAAATAATTTTCTTACCCTTTTAAATGCGAAAACTTCTTTCATTGAAGTTTCAACAAATAATATTCTTAAAATACTCCTGATTAACGATAAATAAAATTATTATTCTATTTAAAAAGGTATGTTTTTGGTTAGCCTTAATCCTCAAAAGATGCGTATATAAATTTGACAGCTGTCGGATCATTTGTTTGTGAATTATAGCATTTTGAGTGAAGCAACTTTTATTAAAGTCAAAGAAATGGATAAAAAGGAATTTCGCGTGTTGATAAAATATTGCTTTTTGAAAGGAAAAAATACAGTTGAAGCAAAAACTTGGCTTGATGCCGAGTTTCCGGATACTGCCTCAGAAAAACCAACCATCAAGGAGTGAAATGCTAAGTTTAGACGTGGTGAAATCAGTACCGAAGACGATGAACGCAGTGGATGCCCAAAAGAGGTTGTTACCGACGAAAATATTAAAAATATCCACAAAATGATTTTGAATTACCGTAAATTGAGAGTGAATGAAATAGCAGACACTTTAAAGGTATCAACTGAACGTGTACATCATATCATTCATGAATATTTGGAGATACATGAATATATGAGAAAGCTCTGTTCAAAGTGGGTGCCGCGCGAGCTCACTTTTGACCAAAAACAACGACGAGTTGATGATTCGGAGCAGTGTTTCAATATGATCAAGCGTAATAAACCCGAGTGTTTGCGTCGATATGTGACAATGGATGAAACATGGCTGAATCATTTCACTCCGGCACAAATACAATCGACAGTCATCCGAGTGGACTGCACACGATGAACCCGCTCCAAAGCGTGGAAATACGCAACAGTCGACTGGCAAGTTTACGGCGTCTGTATTTTGGGATGCGCATTAAATAATTTTCATTAACTACCTTGAAAACGTTATTGGATCATTTGAAGGACGAAATCGCCGAAATCGGCCGCATTTGAGAAAAAGAAAGTGATGCTTCACCAAGACAATACATCATGTCACAAGTCAGTGAAAATGATCGCAAAAATCTGTGAATTGTGCTTCGAATTGCTTCTTCATCCATCGTATTCTCCAGATCTGGCCCCCAGCGACTATTTCCTGTTCTCCGATCTCAAAAGTATGCTCGCTGCGAAGAAATTTTCGCAATTTCCGAAACTGAGGCCTATATTGAAGCAAAGGACAAATCCTACTACGAAAATGGTATTGAAAAGTTGGAGGGCCACTATAATCAGTTCAAGTGTATCACCCTTGATGGGAATGTTTTGCAAAAAAAAAAATGTTTTACCATGGTAAGCTGGGGACTTTTCAATTGACTCACTGATTCACTAGTTTTTTGACTATCGACTAGTAAAATTCGTTTTAAACTCAGAGTGGGTTTTTTCTTTTATCCCTTTTTTCCGTTTTATTCCAACTAAAAAATGTTAGCGAATCAGACAATAAAGTTCGATTTGAGTTGGTGATCTGAAAATTCGAACTGATGAAAGCCACCTAATCAAATGCCGGCAAAATTCCTCAAAACACTAGTGATAATAATTAGAGGTTATAAACCGACCAGCATTGTAAACCAAAAATCAGCTTTGATGCTGTATTACGACATGTTGACGTCATAAATTTTGATGACGTGTCGCTAGTTTTATTAGACGGGATAGAAGGTGATCACACTTTGATAACACAAGATTGCGCTACTAGGTTTGTCGTTTTGTTTTTCAGTTGATTATCGGATTTACGATTAATCAAGGCAGGTGTAGTAAAATATTATTAGGCGGTAGTACCGTACCTGTACCGTGGTGCCGTACTACTTCATTTTTCGTTAAATTTCAACATTGTTGAGACTCGATCACAATTGATCTGACCTTTGAAACTTATTTATAAAGTATTCTGAGTGAAATTTTGGATGTGATACGAATCATGGGATGCCGAGAAAATATCGATATTTTTGGCCGATATTTTTTGACCAAAGTATCGATATATTATAAAAAAAAACCGTTTCATTATTTTAGTTTTAAGGATTTAATAAAAATATCAACATATATTGCAAAAAAGGTACACACCTACCTCATTTGATTGTCAAAACCATTGAAATCTCCATTACGAAAATCATTTTATAGATCTAAATCAAACAAGCCAAGGAACACAATTCAACATTTTTGCTTTTTTTAAATAATATTATTATACTAATTACGTTAAATTAGTGTACTATTGATGTTAACATATTACAATGAATATTTAATAACTAATCTTACAACAGTGTGCTCTTCTTTTTTCTTCATCTAATATAACTTGGAATGTACACTAATATATTGCCATATATTATGATATAATTTTGTGATGTTAATGCAGCTAAATAAGCTCTGAAGGCAACATCCAATAAACAATAAGATAACAAGAAGCCACCATATGATAAAAAAATTAAAATATATCAAAAATTAATTTTACATTACAAAAGCATACTAAGTGAGAAGTAGTGTACTTGGTGAGTAATAATTTGTATCAATTTTCCTTTCCTTCTTGTTGGGCGCTCGATATAATATTTTCTTGATTATGTAGAATGTACAAAGTATATATCATTCTTGGAAATGGATAAAACATTAGCATTAGAGGATGACGACAATATAAAATCTAATTGTAATAATTCATATGAATTTAAATGATGATGATTAAAAATGACTCATATACGATATTTAATATTCACATTATTTAAATAATTTTCCTCCTTATCCAGTTAACGTTCAATTAGTGTGATTTACTGAAATGAGATATTGTTTGTTTACCAAGTCATTCTTCAGCTGTACTATTTAATATTCATTATTATAAGCATGTAGATATTTTAAAGGATTATACTGTTTTACCAACTGCCTTTTAGTTTTTCGTTCTTACAGCTATAGATCAATGTTTAGGATTTGTATTATAAATTCAACATATCTATTACCCATCATGTTTTATGTAAATTCGTCGAGAAAACATTTACATTTAACTATTGTGCTGGGATTATTTATACAAGGCTACGGAATTCACAGTTACTTAAGAGATATAGTTATTGAGGTTAATTTATATCTTATAATCACTATTACTATAAAAGATACATTAATTCCACAAATTATACATTATATAAATGTTTAACTATCACATTGTCAACATAGCCACATAGCAGAGAAATTAATACAATTTATGAAAAATTATATTTAACATTTATTAATTGCCAGCTTAACAGACGCAACAGGTACTGGAAATTTTGTTCGGTCAGCTTCTTTGGGACGTGTAGCACATTTTCTTTCACTTGGCTTGGCTCTCACAGACTGCAATATTGTTCATGTTAAGGCAGATTTCACGTCACACGACACAAAATCCGATGTATAATAAGTCGGACAATATATCAAAAAAATTCTGTACGGGTTGGTATTGAAGCAAACGTCACCAAGAATTTGAAGGCAATAATTTTAATTAAAAGTTTGCCCTTCAGAAACTTAATCCTAAACATCCTAAAAAATCTAAACAACAACCATTATTGTTTTAAAATTAAATTCTCACATTTGAGCTTTCTATTAAATTGAGCTGTTGTAAATGCAAATTTTAATTTCCGCACGCTTTCAATAAATTGTAAGTATTAGTAGTTTTTAATTTCATGTCCAGTTTCTTATAGGGAGAATTCAATACTAACAATAATTGAATAGAGAAACACATGTCATTGAAAAAGTCTATATATTCACATACGTATACACCATTGGTTGAAGTATAAATCTTCTATAAGTTTTGGTATAAGTAACAAAACATATTACCAAAGCAACACACTGTACTATTACAATCATACATCACAGCTTGAATGTTTAGATTGAAACATGACACCTACTCCAGAATAAAAGAAGTAGAGCAGGTGTACCACAAAAATAGTTTATTGGGGGCTAATTATTTACTTATTTTACACATCTAACATTATAAAAATAGAAAATATCAAAGTAAATATGTGCATATAACTGTAAATAATAATATAATTCCATATAGCAACAACGGTAAGTATCTCGGAACAACTCTTGATCCGAAAGATCGTTCGAGGAAACATGCTAAAAAAGAAAGGAACTCGAGTTGATGTGTATGAAAATGTTTAGTTATATGAAATAAAATCACAATTATGAATACATAATAAATTACTATTATACAAGCAAGTATTAAAACTTATATAGACTAACGAAATCCTCATAGTTGGATTTCATGTTCCGTGAAAAGCAATGTAAATAAAATACACAAAGATGTACAAAATACAAAGATTTCCAGTCAAAAAGTCATAAGAAGCATAAGAAGTGCACTCAGATACTATAGGACTGACTACTTACACCGAGACCTTCAGCTGCCGACTGTCACTCAGAAAATGTCATTGTATTGTATATTCTTAAATAATACCAGAGCAGAGCACATACTCAAAAGAATCAAACCATTTGATCTCATATGGTGTAGTATAGTAAGTTGCATTTATTGGAAAGAACAGAAGTATTAATATATAAACATTATTAAGTTATAAACTAAGTTAGCACCGATGGACCCTTCTAGATATATACCTAGGTTTAAGCTATTGTAAAGCCAAGTTGAAAGTTAGTCGACAGCCACTAGTAACAACATAATAAATCATTTTAAAATATGTTTTCAAATTATGTTATTCCGTTGTGAGAGTCGCAATGTTTCACAGTTATTTTACAGAAGCGAAAGGGTCTTCAGTATAAAAAGAAAACTTCACTCAAGCCTTCATCAAGCTGATTGTCATCTTTTTAGATGTTTCCAAAGATTTCGATTAAGTATGACACAACGGTCTAATGTTCAAAGCGAAACGGTTTGGTTTGGTTTGGTCATAGATTCATACTTGAACGGTAGATTCTTTCAAGTGAGGATCGGTGACGCAATGTCCTGTCAAAAACAGATCTCAGCAGGAGTCCCACAGGATGCTCCACTAGCTCCTGTCCTGATCAACCTCCTCCAGAAGGTACCATACCTCGGTCTCCAGTTTGAACGCAGGTTCCAATAGTCAGCCCAAATCCAGCACGCTATCTGCAAAGGCAATGGCGTGTAACCGAAGAGACTGTCGCAAAATACCATGTAGTTCTAGCTTTTCATTCTGGAATAACAAAAAAAACTCTAAAGCGTCTAATTTTTTCGTAGCTAATTACTTAATAGCCACACCTCGTATAACGTGACGAAATATTGTTTTAGCTAACGAGTAGAAAATACATATTAGCAATCCAATATTAAACATTATTCATTTCTATATGACTCTTAATATTTTTCGTATTTAAACAACAATAAAAACCCTTATTATAATTACGATTATAATGGCAAAAACGGAAAGAAACAAATAGTTAAACGCATGCATTTCCGTCATCAAATAATTAATATAAAAATTGCGTAACATTTTTAACCGTTTTCGACACTCCGAATGGTTTAATTAAAATTAACAGTCTTATTAGAATTAATTCTGACCAATTATAAAAATATTGTATTCGATATAAAGATGGCGATATAAACGGTCAAGAGAATTTTCAAAAATAAACGTATTCGTTTTTTCAGAAATTTATTTTCGACTTATGCTTCCAAGAAGTTTTCAAAAGCCGTGTGTAAAGCAAATAAAAATGCCGAATTTTCGTTTAAAGGTACTTTAAAAGTAATTTTGTCGGACCATTAAGAAATATTCGACTAGTGTTCTTGATTTTGTTGAAGAAAAAATATTAAACAATAACAAAACTTAAAAATCTTCATTTGTATTAGAGGATATAAATTTTAATATAAGTAACATTAACAGTCTGGTGTCAATAGTATCAGATAGTGAACGAAAATTAATGCGACTTTTGCTTTTGAAAATTATTACGTAAACAAGTGCTAAACAACCCAATCATGAAACGCTCAAAACCACATTTTAATTATTTTTGTTTTTTGGTTTAAAGAAATCTTCTAACAAAATCCATCAAACAAAAATGTATTGTTATCCTTCAACGCCATATTGTCGGTTCTAATTTCAATGATTTAAAAGTGGTGATTTTCATGTCGATGATAAAGAACGACCTGGATGACCAAAAAACTTGAAATTAACTGAAGGATGAATAAAGTTATCTGACAAACTAATCCCTAAAATCTCTGACTAAGAGACAAATGTGGGTGAAAAAGCCTTAGGAAGGGAGATAACAGAAACTCCTTCCAATGACCACGTGTGTCTTGTGTAGATTTTTATTTTTCAGTAAGTAATTTTTAATTTTTTACTTTATAAACTTTATTGATTTTTTATGTAGATCTAAATGACCCCTATTTTTTCAACAGATCAACATTTTTATGTCCAATACTAGCTTCATATAACAATAGCTTTTCAGGTATTCTTCAATCATAAAAAAATGTAATGGGAAAATAAAGCTAAAATATTCAGTTTTCACAAAATCACTTCTCCTGATGACTCATTTACATTTAAAAAAAATTGATAAAAAAAATGTTTTACGCATCAAAAGACCCTTTTTAGTACTAGTTAATGTAGGAATAGTAGCACTGTTGTGGTGAATGACCGAAGAAAGTCACAGAAACATGGTAAATGATATTTTGTGGCAGTTAACAGGCGCTAACATGGTTGTAAGTTGTTTTCATTTGTATCATCAATGCTCTCAAAAGAAAATATTCCTGAAATAAAGCTAAAAACAATTGATAATATGTTTCAATATTAGGTTAAAACCTAAAAGAAATAATCATTTTACGCCCAATAGTGGTTGTTACCGACGAAAACATTTTAAAATACCCACAAAATAATTTTGAATGACCGTAAATTGAAACTGAATGAAATAGGAGACACTCTAAAGATATCAACTAAAGGTGTACATCATATCATTCACGAATATTTGGGTATGAAAAAGCCTTGTGCAAAGTGGGTGTCGCGCTGACTCACTTTTGACCAAAAACAACGACGAGTTGACGACTCGGAGCAGTGTTTGAAGATGATCAAGCGTAATAAACCCGAGTTTTTGCGTCGATATGTGACAATGGCTGTAACATGGCTCTATCATTTCACTCCGAAGTCCAATCAACAGTCATCCGAGTGGACTGCACACGATGAACCCGCTCCAAAGCGTGGGAAAACGCAATAGTCGACTGGCAAGGTTATGGCGTCTGTATTTTGGGATGCACATGGAATAATTTCCATTGGCTACCTTGAAAAAGGAAGGACCATCAACAGTGACTATTACATAGCGTTATTGGGCCGATTGAAATCGTCGAAAAACGGCCGCATTTGAAGAAAAAGAAAATACTGCTTCACCAAGACAATACACCGTGTAACAAGTCAATGAAAACGATGACAAAAATCCATGAATTGGTCTTCGAATTGCTTTCTCATCCACCGTATTCTCAGATCTGGCCCCCAGCGACTACTTACTACGGTAGACCGGGGACTTTTCAATTGACCTGTTAGTAGTATACAAATTAAATATGACGAACCCTATATATACGACATTTATATAAATTCAATTCTAATAAATATGCTAGTAACTACGAGATGAACCTGATTCCATATTTATTTAAAAGAACAATTTCAAGGATGTTTAAAAAGTTATTGATGTTAAACCGGACAAAACAAGTTAAAAACTCGAACGGCTGTCTCAATTAAATAAACTGAATAGAAACTGAACAATTTATATCACTACTACATCTCCTAGTGACCTTGCTAAAAGTACGAAGTTTAAAATAGTTTTATTAAAGAGCAGTCCAGACCAATTAATGTTTATTTAACTACAAAAATGTTAAAGTAAATAAAATCCTCAATCGAATTTTTCGAGTAAACAGAATTCCTTGGCTTATTTTCAAACCAAACGATCTCGGGCACTTCTTTAAAACCGTCGATTTCGAACCAGAAAAAACAAGTTGAAAAAACGGACCGATGTCTTCATCTCGGTTCGCGGATGATATTTTTAAATTCGGACTGAGCCCGAATTGTGCGAACGGATTTTATAAATTCCGATAGATGTTTTGTTATCTTTTCCTTTATAAATAACATATCGGTTGAAAAGTACACAGTCCAACTTACAAATGCCACCTTTGATAAAAAAATCCATTTAATATTTTGAGAGCAATAAATTATCAGATTGTTTTTCGTACCAAAGGTTTTTCATTTTTATACAAAACAAATTTAAAAAAGGATTATTGTTTTTTCTCATTTTAGATAAAAGTTAGTGGCTTAGTAAAGAAATAAAGCTACCTAAAGTAACAAGAACTGTTAATTGAAAATGATTTAGCTCTATATTTTGAGTGAAATATAAACTAGTTCAAGATTGACAATAGTAGAAATAGTCAAAAGTATTGAATAATTAATTATATGTAATGCATCTTCTCTGAAATTTTGGATTTCTATATTAAGAGCAACAAATTATACCGCTGGAGTCGACCAAATCATGACAGAAATATTCACTGATATAGGTGCTGAGGCTTCTAGCGTTATTCATAGCATAAATAACACTGCAGAGCCATATACTTGAGAATTAATTAAGAAAATACCAAAATATTGACAACTGACGGACTATTTATTATTGTAAATATCGACGGGACCTAGTAAGTAGTGAGAATCAATAGTACAGGAGATGAAAATGGAATCAATGTGGTGAAGCAATAGACTGAATCGGCCAAGCCGCATGAGATTTTGCTTCTCGTGAGGGTGGGTATGGAAGAGTACATATTAGTAAAGTAGGAGTAAATATTAGAGGTGAACAATATCCAACAATATAAAGAACAATACTGTGAGCTGGGGACCTACTAGATACAAACTAAGTGAGAGTCTAATGCTCTCTTGGCACACTTCCTCGTTCTAAATTGCCTTTCTTCGTTCTTTTTGCTAATTTATTGCCATCTACACGAAACTAACAAAAAATTCTAAATCTGCATAAAAGAATTGGTTAATTATACGTACCCTTAGCTTTTACTTCTACAAAACAATTTACATGTTACGTCATTCATATATGATGACAAGAGCAACTTATCGACACCGACTTCAAAGTGATCACTTGATAATAATTAAAATAATATTGTAAATAGATAAATAGGTTTAGGTAGGCATTAAGCTAAATTGTTTGTACATAGTAAAATATAAAATACGTGTAGTAAATAGGTTAAATAAGTTTTTTGTTCATTTTTATGTAGTTATTACAATAATTATTACGTACATATTTTATTTTGAAACGTTTTTTTTGTGTTAAAAATCTAAATTTCATTATTTTTGACTTTTTAGTGAGTTCTTTAGCTATTTTTTGAAGTCGGTTCAATAATTTTGTTAAAAATATTTTATTTTTCTCTTTTTAATGTTAGATATTTACTCAATATATTACACAGTTATTTTATTAAGTTTTACGATGGGTAGCCCAAATAAAAGTACAACCCATTTAAGGAGAAATAGGAATAAAAAAACAATGATTGAAAATAAGGAACGTTTCAGGCCCCGGGGTTCGCTATCTAGTCTAGGTGATTTGACAAATGTTCCAACCAAACTAGAACAAAAAAAGTAGCTACCCTATTGGGAATCGAATCCACGACCTCCCCATGTGGGCTCAATTTTTTAACCATTATACCATAAAAACAGTTGACTATAATGTTTCTACGACATCCCAAATGATATGGTTACTGCATAAAAAGCAAACTGAACGGCTTTTACAGTGAACTACTTCCGATTTGTCGTCACATCAGTTAAACAATAACATTATACACAAATATGTAATTATTTTAGATAAAAAATATGCGAGAACATTGCACATGCCTTTAAAATATGTAGTTTTCCCTTGATTTCCCCCCCTTCCCTCGACAGATCCTTATGTGGTTCCCATAGGACCACCTCGGAAGTTTAAAAATCGGTCCATAATTGACGGAGAAATTGGCGAACATGCCGACAAAAAATGAATATACATAAAATAAACATACGTAAAACGAACATACATAATCGGAGATCAATGTGTTAATTGCTCGCGCCTTAACAATTGTAAAAGATCCGCCGTAATAAATTCAATGGAAATCGTGTCGAAATTAAAATACAAACGAAATGGGGATTTTAACGGCGGTACATGAAAAATGGATTGGAACGAAGCAAGCATCAATCATGCGGATAATAGCTCATTATAATATTGTCAGAACGTTTGACGAATTAACCCTTTACAACGCTCTTTCTTATTATCTTGTATCTATCCGGTTAAACACGATCGGGCTAGATTTCTTGGCGACGTTTTTTATTTATTTCAATCACAAACAGTGACAGGTATCATTAGTAAAACGTCTTTTAATATATTTCATCGTATTTGTATTTCTACCTGTATAAGTTTACCTCCAAGTATTGTATTACTATAAAACCTACTTCAAATATACATATATGGCAATAGTTGTGACTTAATGTTATTCTAATATATCAGTTTTAAACATATCTACCTTGCTTCTTCAGACTTTTTTGGAAAATATTAGCATTAGAGCCAGTTAAAAAGCTCGTGAAATACAGACACGTTTATAATTCTATTCATCTAACTTACACTGTCTAGTCTTAGCACTAGGTGATCACTACAACAATATCTTTCATTTAAGCTACATCTTCGGCCTAATTCTACTTTAAGAAATAATACTATGATTTGCTGTATGATATCCGCTTGTTCTTTTTGACTCACATTGGCAACATGGTCCTTTAACCTCAATCAAATAATTTTCTTTCAATTCGGTTCTGTGTGTTCAGGATGTTAGAGAAATAAATTAGTAAAATTATTAATTATGTTTATAAAATTCTAATATTTGCTCCCCAAAATACCGTTTTCATAATATCTGCATTTGTATAGCCTTATGGAGGTATGTTGGGTCTCTCTGGCAGATTGTCGGTCAGTGTTTGATCACATGTTATTGTCACTGCCTGGCCGTAAGACTTATTTATTAACTATATTAAACCAACGTTCCGAATATTATTTAATGAATTACACCAAGTTGCGAATTACACAATGTTGTAACCCTTTCGACCCTTTTTCCTGTTAAATATGAGTAGTGATAAAGAGAACACTTTTCTCTACTGAATTTTTGAACATTCCATATGCTGTCATATTCTAACTTCATTTGTTAGATAAATCACCCAACATCTTTGCTCCATTAGCTCCCATTTAAGCTTTTTGAAAGTCTATTCTAGAATATGGTACTACTTTCTATAATATGTTAATGATTTTGTCTATATTATTATGCTATATTAGTATTGGTATACAATCATAACTATTCATAAAATGACGTGTACTACAAAATTGACTATATTAAAGCTTTACATTAGATTTAACAAAACATTTCAATTAGATTTTTTTTCTAGATTGTTTGTCTAAACATTGTTCATTCCAAAGGTAATTCAAAAAATAAATTGTTAAAAAAGTAATATGTAATAAAATAATTTACATAAATATAAACAAAAATAATAAATAAAACCTTGAAACTAGACCGTAATATTCAGAGGACTTTCAAAGTTATATACATTAAATCCCCTTTTGGAGTAAAAATATTACGGAGAATAAACGAAGGTGTGCGATGTCACCAAGGGATAGTGAAAACTAACAGAAAAACGGGTGGGTCAAATAACAGCAAAAATAATGGAACTAAGGGAGCTATTGAATGAATATCACGTGACAAAAAAACACTACAGTGTCCTGAGTACGTAGTAAGTTCAGCGAGGTTTTGTCTCGTTATTTTCGTTGAATGGCTCCCTTGGCCCAATTAGCATGATATATCATGTAATATGAATATTTACTAATCTCTCACTAGTAAGTAATATTGAAATATTAATAAATGATATATTTAAGATAATTAGATCAGCTAATGGCTTGATCGATATTGAAGTATAATAAATCGGATACAGAAGACAAATAACAATAACCAAAAAGATTCAGTGTTCATTTCAATTTGCAACATCATTGAAGCAGTTGGCGGATATTTTAGTACAAGAATGATGTTCAAAAAAGCAGAACAACTGAGTTAGAACCCAGTCACACCAGCAGTCAAGCTGATCTTGTGTTGGTCACTTGTCAGTACTTCCTAGGTTTAATGAGTTAAGTAACATGTCGCATCATTGAAAAACTCAAAAGATTGGCATTAGCGTTGGGAACTTTCAACTGAAACTGACTCTCGACTGTTTAATATTATAGACTGTTTCAGTCATGTACTTTTAGTTACTATTTTCGGTTCTACTAGTTTCATTTGACTGACTTTTAATATTCTGACTCCATCGTTCTAGCCACGACCTTGATAAAAATGTGCCGAATTTATGCTTATATAGATTTATATAATATACATAGGTTTATGATTTTTTCGTTAGTTTGCATGTAAATAACAATATATTATATATTAATATAGCAACAATTTGAAATGCTATTTTTCAAGATTATTAATGTAATAGGGCAAAAAAAATTATTATAAAATTAATAAGATTTATTTTATAAGCCGGTAAGTCAGAGAAATATTTTTTACAATCTTTTCAGTAGAATAATGCATTCAGCGAAACGTTCTATGGTTTGAGAATATTTTGAAAAAGAATCCATAACTTCTGCTATAGAAAATTTAAATTTTAGTGATTTTAGCACATATCACTCGACTAATCAATGAGTTTTATAAAAATAATCAATTCCACGCATACATTCCATTATGTAACGTAGAAACTGAATATTAAAAAGTAGAAACGTATAAAAACAACTGCATTAATTAATCGAGAACGTGCCCGCAAAAGTGGAACAGTGGGGCAGATGTTACAGCTGAATTTTTGGGGGTGGTTACGACTAAAGGACCACTGTTTTAAGGCAGATTATTTCTAGGGGGAACAATGGACAACATAATATCCGAAAGCGGCATAAAAACCATATGGCGGTGATTTGTCTTCGACTGACGATGATATTATACGCAGTTTGTGCTTTTAATGGGATTAAATCCAGTAGTTGTTTTGTGAAGTCATCCAGTCTAGCCGCAATTTCATTAACGAAAAAAATTTCATTAAAAAGAAATAACGACACCTCATTTTAATATGTGCTTGCATGCATTTTGATCAACAAAATCTATTGTTGAAAATGTGAAGTATCAATATAAACAAATGTTAAACAATCTAGCTGTGAAGCAAGCACAAAATGTAATAAGTTAGTCCAAAACACTCATCAAGTTTTGCTACGCCTGCCGACACCAATTGAATAAACTGAATAAATTATTATTGCAAAAAAGTCTACCAAACGAGCTTAACAGACGTAATTTATCCTCTTGCCTGACAACACTTGACCACACGTTGCAAAAGTGTAGGATATACTGTTGAACTTCGAATGAGTCTTCTAATTACCACTTGTTCAGATCAATGAAGGATGGCTTAGCTGGCATACTATGCTGGTACATTAAGTCCACCGATTGTGCGTGATTCTTCTGATTATTAACGTTATAATCGTTCCATGGCAGATTTTACACTCTTGCCTATAGACCATAGCAATCATAAGCAAACCTCGAGCACAGCTAACTCTGCTGTCTATCTCGATGTTAGAAGAACTATCCTATCTGACTACTGTAATCAAGCCAAATCTATGGTATTTTTAAAATAATACAATAACTATTTTATTCTATTTAATACTACTCTACCATATTGTAATTCATAACTTTCTAATAAACAAACCATAATGCGTAAAGGCAACTGTAATTCATCTGATCAAATTTTAAAATTTTATTTTGGGTTTTCAGAATAATATCGTCTCCTAAACTGAAGGTGTTTAAACTAACACAACCATATTAGTACGAAACAATTTATTATGTTACTAAAAATGGAAAACAGTTAATTTTCATAACGTATATGAAAATACGAACTTCAAGGTTTACATTTACAATAGTGGAATGCAACATTATAAAATATAAATGATTAGAAAATCGCGATATTTGTCATATAAGGCGATGCTGTCACGTGGGACCGTAAATAATTTGGTTGGGATTGGATCATGTTACCAAATACTTTCACTCGGTTGATTAACATATTTGCTTTCAATGATTTTTTGTTGTTGTTTATATAATATTCATGGCAATAAAGTGTAAACAGAATTACTGTGTAATTTATCAATAAACCCCAGTTGTCTCCTATTTTCAATTTCGAAACATTGAGAAATCATGTACCAACAAAACACTATTTTTAAAATTCCATGTTCCATATTCAATCTAAAATAAAGTAGTGTTAAAATAAAGCAATGGTATATTTCACCGCAGTGATGGGCCCAAATAAATTGAAGAATAATTCAAATATTTTTTAAAATATTTTAAAGTCTCCTTTTTACCAACGAGGGTTTATCTGGACTGGACTTGTAGTTTAACGTGGGCTCCGAACCACGGTCCTCGTCATTAAGCCTACCGAATGGCCAGTGAACAACTTAGAGACCATCTTAGAAGACATCCAATCTTACCCAGCCTGGTTACTGGCGTAACTCGGATGGTTATTCCTTGTCCGATTTTCCACAGTTGCCTAATAATGCCGATAAAGACATTTACGATTACAATCACAAACATAAAGTACATCCGTGCGCCAGCAGAATTCGAACCCGCGTCTATCCCAACAGTAGGAGGACCGTCCTGTCGCCTTGACAACTGCGACCAAACCAAATTGAGTTTGTGTGAAATTTTGTTAAAAATAATATAAATTGCAATTATAAATCCATTTTTTACTACCATATTTACTAAAGAGTACTACTTTGTCTGTTTAAATAGCACTTTGTTTTTCAAGATACAAGAACATTTTCATAAAAAACCTTGACACTACAAAGTAACTTAAAATTGGTTCACTATTCTGAAGTATATTTCATACTAATTGTTTCTTGATGCATGTGATATTATTTACCAATTAATTTTCGTAGAGCTTCTAGTAAAATTTATTGCAAACTATAAACTTCATGAAATACTCTAAATCTAACATTTATTAAACTGACATTCAAACTGCTCTACATTATAGCATCTCTTAGAACAACAAAAATAAGCTTTCTCTCGGACGAGATACAGAAGTAGGGTATACCTAATAAATAATAAAAGAGTCGACAAATTCATCCCAACAAAGTGAATCCAAAATTAAGCATCCAAAAAAAAGAAAATATATACGAATTTTAAAAAGTTGATTTGGATTTAGTTGAACAACAAATGGTCGTTCGTAAAAAGATAAAGATATTTTATACCGAATTGTGATAGACTGTTAGATAAATGTTCAGTCATTCAGAACAAAATACCCACAAAGAAAGGTGTACCTTCCTTCGCGGTACAATACATTGACCGGTGAGCTTACAAAATTTAAATCCGGATTATTGTTTCATGGAAATATGGTGCAGCTTGACTACCGAGAACAGAAGCAAACTAATTATCCTATAATAGTACAAGACTGAGGTCGAACTTGTCACCAATATAGAGTTGCCAGTCATACTAACCCAGTAGTATTTTAAAGTATATCATGACACATATAGATATACTCGTTACAAGTAAAAAGCAAAGAAAACCTAGCTGATTATATTAGGTGGATTGTATAACATTTATAAAATTTTCGTTAATTTATTCCATATAAAAATATAAATAAATAACTTAATTTACTTCCAATCAGATCGAAGGATTTAAACACAGTGTAGGTATCAGGTTGCTCTAGCTCAAGAGCAATAGGAAATTTTGTAATTAAATGTACTTTCATATAAATATCAGAGGCCAATTGAGTTTCCGGCATGACATATAGATTGCGCTACTAAAATTAAGTCCATATATTTTTTTAGTTAGCCCAATCCCTCAAAAGATGCGTGTGTAAATTTGACAGCTGCCGGATCATTAGTTTGTGAATTATAGCATTTTCAGTGAAGCAACTTTTGTTGCTGTGAAAAAAATGGATAAAAAGGAATTTCGCGTGTTGATAAAATATTGCTTTTTGAAGGGAAAAAATACAGTTGAAGCAAAAACTTGGCTTGGTATGAGTATGAGTATGAGTATGAGAAAGCTCTGTGCAAAGTGAAAAAAGTTAGTTTATTATTGTCTTGTGAAGATGTTTCAATTCAAATGAACAAACTAAGAGATTTTTTATGATTCTCCGAAAATATTTTTAGAAACAAGGGAAGTAACAAGATTTGGAGCAAGATTCTTAGCTTAGTTCAACTTTCTCGTCGTTATATCTTTGTAACTGAGAACAGTTAGACCAAAATCAACGACGAGTTGATGATTCGGAGCAGTGTTTGAAGATGATCAAGCGTAATAAACCAGAGTTTTTGCGTCGATATGTGACAATTTATGAATCATGGCTCCATCATTTCACTCTAAAGTCCAATCGACAGTTATCGGAGTGTAGTGCAGACGATGAACCCGCTCCAAAGCGTGGGAAAAGGCAACAGTCGGTTGGCAAGGTTATGGCGTATGTATTTTGGGATGCGCATGAAATAATTTTCATTGACTACCTTGAAAAAGGAAGGACCATCAACAGCGACTATTACATAGCGTTATTGTACCATTTGAAGGACGAAATCGCCGAAAAAATCCATGAATTGGGCTTCGAATTGCTTCCTCATCCACTGTATTCTCCAGATCTGGCCCGCAGCGACTAGTTGTTGTTCTCAAATCCCAAAAGAATGGTCGCTGGGAAGAAATTTTCATCGAATGGATCCTATTTTGAAGATGAGGCCTATTTTGAATGGTATCGAAAAGTTAGAGGGTCGCTATAATCAGTGTATCATACTAGAAGGGAATTATTTTGAATAAATAAAAAATAAATTTTGGCAAAAAAATATGTTTTACTATGGTGGGCCAGGGACTTTTCAATTGACCTATTACTTTTCATACCTTAGATGTGGGAAGTAGAGTTTGTACCTAAACTTTGTTTAAACCCTTCATTGTTGGCCATGGAAAATTAAAGTTAAAGTTGAACAAAATAAGATTGCTAATTTTACTTGGCACTGACTTCAAAATGATTAATTGGTAATAGTTAAAATAATATTATAAATAGATAAATAGATTTAGCTAGATATTAAGCTAAATTGTGTGTATATAGTGGAATATAACATACATGCAGTAGATAGTAGATAGGTTAAATAAGTTATTTGTTTATTTTTATTTAGCTATTACATTTATTATTATATAGATATTTTATTTTAAAACTCTTTTTTATGTTAAAATTCTAATTTGTTTTAAAATTCTATTTTAGTGAGTTCCTTATTTATTTTATTGAAGGCGGTTCAATTGTTTTGTTAAAAATATTTTTTCAAATCTCATGATTCCTATATTTTACACTTTCTTCATAAGAGCATTTAATTTAGAATGTATTTAAGTGTCAAAAGTTGAATTCATCAATGTTTATTCAAAACGTCCTGAACCTGAGTTTTTACTATTTCATAAAAGTTGTTTAACTTTTCAAAAACCCTGTATAAGACTGATATTAACTTTTGATAAAATCCAGCAGACATATAATCGTAAAATGCACTTAAATCGAACTCTTATCGATTTAAGAAAACATATATATTTAGTTGCAGTCTGTAGTTGATAATGGTCATTGTTCGGTGTATTGTTTGGTTTTTGATAAGAGGCCCATATTTACCTTTCTCAATAAAATTATATATGTGTAAATGCTCATTTTACAGCATGACTGAATGTCAAACCAAGTTATCAGAATTATATCCCGTTATGTCTAGTAGAAATGTTTATGAAACACCACACGTAAAAAATGAAATGTCGTTTTATATATAATTTTAACTCCCTTGCAGTTTTTGAGATAAAGCCTGAAGTTATTACCAACCTATTTACAAAATATATTCATTCATATGTTCTCACTTATTATTCTGATTATTACTTTATGTTATTTATTATTTTATTAACAAAGCCTTAACGATACATATTTTTGTCTAATATGCGTTTATTAGCAGCTCAGTGCTTCTCTTTCTTTGGCTTGTGAATTTAATTTGGAATGTTTCTCTGATGCGTCCAATAGTTTGTCATTGAAACGCTCTGATTTTATTAAGATGTATAGATACTGTTTAGATACTTTTTATCACCACTATATTTACACTTATTTTTCCATAATAACAATAAATATAAAAATATCCTAAAAAAAATTGAGAAACCATTTTTAAGTATTCTTTTTTTAAATTCATAATACTAAAATGTCTTTTATAATAAGTGTATTACAGTCACTTTAAACAAGACATAAAACAAATTTCTTACACTCCAACAGTCCTGCAGCTTTTAAACATTTAAAAGTGCATTTGAATATAGCTTGTCATAGCTTGTTTATTAAAACTTTTTGTGACAATAAACAAACCAAAATGAAATATCTGCACTGCAATATATACGCTACGTGTTTGTTTTTATTGGTTTATGAGCTTTTAAAGCCTGATGAAACTATTATGGTCATACGTTATAAATAATCATTAATTACTTTAACTACCATGCAAAAAATATGTAAATATTGTTTGGAATGTACAGAAACCACGCCAAGGTAGTTGTTTTGCAAGGTAATGATCGGCTACAGGTTCTGTATAGATTATAGATGCACTGAAATCGACTCGTTAGGATGCTTATCCATCGTATTCATCATTAGTTACACATTCTGCCTATTAACTTTTATCACAGCATTTTGACTCTAGTGATAAAATTAAAAATGGGTCAATGACTAATCGATATCAAATAAAAATTTGAAACATTATTAATTTAATAATAACTATACATAAAGGTGCAATATTGGATTAGATAAATGTCAAACCCTCAGTATAGTTCGAGAGAAGCTTCAACGGATGGCCGGATCGTCGAAGCTAGAAGAGATATTGAGAAACAAAAGGGATCTAAATTTATTATAAATATATGAAAACAGATTTTTGTTTGCAATTTTCTGTCGATGCAAGTTTCCAAAAAGAACAATACAATTTTTAGAAACACAGTTCAACTTCAGCTTAAAGATGTAAACCAATTAAACCATATACGGGCTTGGCTCGCATATTCTAGTTGAGTATTATACGGTGGCCCAAAACCCACATCCCGTGTACAAAAAGATCATCCCTACTATGCAATTTGATATAAAATCTAAGAAAAGAGGGATTAATAGATCAGGATTGGTAAGCAATCTCACCAACAGATTGTATATTGTATATTGTTACTAATTATATAAACACTCATATTTATAATTTCCACTTTGGAAGAATATTTTCTTGGTAAAGTCGACAAGACAGTAGGCAAACAGGGGTGTCGACCGTTGAAAAAAAAATATCGATATTAAGTACCAATTTTGAAGGTTTATTAAAAATGATTAAAAAGTTTTTTGAGAAAATATCGAAAAATATCGACTGCCAAAAATATCGATAAATCATATATATATATATATATATATATATATATATATATATCGATATTTTTCGGTATCCCTACAGGACAGTCCTCCTGCTATTGCGATAGTCGCGGGTTCGAATCCTGCTGGGCATGGTCGTAACTTTGTGTTTGTAATTGTTTAATATTTGTCATTGTTCTTAGGCAAGTGTTCAAAATCCGAAAACGATCCCAATCAGGTCAATAACCAGGCTGGGTGAGATCGCATGTCTTCTGGGATGATCTCCAAGATGGTCACTCGCCAATCGGTAGACTTAATGTTGAGGTTCAATATCAATCATTATTTTTCAATAAGCTGTATATGAGTTATATGTACGCAATATTCCAAATATATCAAAAAGTTATCTTTAAAAATTGTATATCTAAATATTGTAAATTTAAATACTTTTTCGCATTCTTCTGGCAACACTATATTGAAAGAACGATATTGATTTTCGCGATTCTTCAGTACTTCCAAATCATGTAGCAGCCAAGCTAAGCAACGGCAATCTGACAAATAGTACTCAGAATGTCTGGTGAGTAAGTTGGGAAGACATAAGTTCTCGTTCTAACTACAACAGTGTACCTTCAACAACTCTTGAAATGTGTGACCGGATGTTGTCATGCAGGAGGAGGACTTGGTTCTGTTACTTCTGGTTATCAATATGCCACATAAGACTGTTTCTGTTTTTGTCTGTTAAGTAATGAAACTGTTATGTTGAAACGGTTTGAAATAATATTTCCCTTCGTTTTGAATTTTTCCCATCACACAGCACGTAAACTAAAAGTTCTTTTAGAGTTTGAGCTGGGATTTCCTGCAATAAGCTTTACGATTTATTGTCTTTGCCCGCTTAATTTCTTCGCTAGCCTTTGGTGCTCGTAGATCTAGTAGATAGTAGATGTCCTCATTTCTAAAGTGCCATGGGACGTTATCAATGCTGCGAAGAACTATGTAATCCATAAATGCAAACCTTAATTCCCCGCTGTGTTCAAGATTTGCTTATATAATAACAATTTATTGTGAAAAAACCACCACGTTTATTTGAGAATTAGTCTAGAACCAATTATCACTGTCAGGTCAAATTCGTTTCCATTTTTGTGTTAAAAATATTTTATGTTTCTCTTTTTAGTGTTAGGTATGTACTCAATAAATTAGGCAGTTATTTTCTTTAAAATTACAATGGGCCAAGTAAATAAAGAAACAATTATTGAAAATAAGGAGCATTTCAGGCCTCAAGGTTCACTACCTAAACTAGGTTATTTGACAAAAGTTCTAGCTAAACCACAAGATTTTATTGTCCCCGCCGGGAATCGAACCCTCGACCTCCATTTGGGAGCTAAGCTCTTTAACCATTGCACCATAGAAGCAGAAGTCTACAATATTTCTACGAGGTCTTATATGCTATAGTTAGTGTTTAAAAAGCAAAGCGAATGGCTCTTGCACTGAACTACTTCCGATTTCCATCAAATCAGCTTAGCAATAACATTATACACAAATATCTGATTATTTTATATGAAAATATGTAAAAAATGTGTATGTGCCTGAATTTACATACGTTCAAATTTGAGCGTTTCCCTCGAACCCCCCCCCCCTCTAACAAATCTGATGGTTCCAATGGGACCACCTCGAAAGTGCACTATTTCGAAATCGGCGAACATACATTAAAAAAATAACTGTAGTGACTGAAGGAAATTTTCAGAATATGTGATGATGCTGTGGAATGCTGGAAATTTCTGAGACATAGTAATGAGAGTGGAAACAACTAAATGTATGAACATAATTAATTGAATATAGCTGTAGAAGATAGTATTGTAGGACGTGAAAGATTTGTGTGCGCAGATATGATTGTAATTGTTCAAAATTAAACATCAGCATTAGGTTAAAACGTATGAGGGGATAATGAATACTAATTGTTTTGTAGATATGGTAAACGCATTAGACAGAATTCAGTGATTAATTTTAGGAAGAAAATTAATGAATTTATTAAATATGTATGTTGTAATGTTGTTAGATAGTAGCAGAAGAAATAAAATATACAGTGATACAAAGATGACTTGAAAAGCAAACACACCAGCAAAGGAAACAAGAACTAAACTAAAGAAGGTAAATATCCTCTCGAATGAAAGTAAAGTACGTTTCTCAGATTCACAATTGTCAATTAAGTGGATTAGGCCTCCAGGGAAACCACTACAAAAAAAATCTAACCTACAAACTATTATACCTGTGTTCTTAATCATAGTTTTAAGTCCCTCGATAATATATGTATTAGAGGTACTATAATGTTAAAATAAATTATACTTGATAACATTTTTGTTCAATTATTTTATTTAGATTAGAATTTGCTTGTATGTCAAAGCCATATTGAACTAAAACTTGGAGTACATGCGGCAACATTGCAATGTTTCGACGTCACAAATATCCATGACAACTAAAAAAATTTGAATAGACTATATACAGCCGAACATAGAACAATAGCAAGATAAAACAAATAGCTTATTAGTGTTAATTTACTAAATTGCTATAATACATTTTAATAAATACGAGTAATTATTAAATAAGACTAATTAATTTTGAAATTAAATTGAATTAAACTTAAAACTGTTTTTTGAAGTGGATTTTTTGTTTCAATCAAAAATATTTAACTGTATATAAAAATGTTAACCACCCATGCCATTTGCAGTCTGCAAATGCATTCCTGCAGCATCCATACAGGGTGTAGCGTGTTCTTATGAACAGCTGAAAACCTACAGCGTCGAGTACAAGTGCGCATCGAAGAATTTTCGAAACGCGGCTACTACGGCCCCTTCACCCATACTACTCACGCGGGAGCCAGTTATCCGGCAGCTTCGATAGCGTTTTAGTCGGTCCTATATACTTTAGAGGGAATAAAATCGTCGCTCGTCAAGTCAGTAACATTCACCCAGGAAATTTATAGTGCTAGTTCGGGTTAATACCTCAGTTTTTTTTAAGAGAAGTGTAGCTTTTGCGAATTAGGTTTATTCACCATGAAAGTGTTAGCTTTACTGTTCTTGTTGTGCAGTTTGCAAGTGACTCTTGGGGAAAAGGCCGAGAAACAAAACGGTAGGTCTGGTTTTTTCCTGTCGCTTAGATTTTATGCGAAAACCTGTTTCACCATAAAGGAGCGATACCCATTCACCGATAAAAGAGCTCCACTCCGCAAGTTATTATAGGTCAACGATACCTTACAATGAAAGGAACGTATTTTTCTTTTGTTTTTTGAAATTTTTTGTAACTAGGTGACTCATTTAACAGGAATTTCATCTCAAACCACTACTGATATAATTTAAATTTGTATTAATTACATTAATAAATCGATTTAGTTATTTAATAATTAATAGAAATTCATTGATCTTAAATAATCACATATATTTATTATATATAAGGTATTAATTAATTGAGAATAAATATAAAACATAATTTCAAAAACTTTTACAAAATATGCTTCCTATATTACCTTGATTTTGCCTTACCTAATTACAATAGAATAAACTAAAATGTTCATTTTTATAACAATTATGAACAATGAAAACATATTAAATTTCACTAAGTCAGCAGCAATAATATACTACTGAAGCAATTTAAATTTATTAAATTTGAATTCATTTCAAAGAACTTTTCAACACACTTTTTATAAAAAATAAAACCAAAATTCCATAAGCATGAAATCATATCAAATTAATTTTTTATTAATAATTTTTAAATAATTTCAAAGAAGCTGTATCTTTCAATAGTCGCACCTCCACCTCGAGCAACATCTAAGCTTTTCTAACGTTCCAATTTATTTCCCACCAGCTGTTAAAAGAGCAGCTGGATAGTTTTAATTCACTCAACGATCTTTATCTTTATGTCTGACTTTCGATAGGAAGATACAAGACAATAAGTCGGACGAAAATCGATAAAAGATGTTATCAGATAAGTAAGTTTTAAACAACTAAAACTGTAAATAATTATTTTTTTGAATAGAATAGGACAAAAACGATATTATTAGGTAACATTAATCAATTAACAGTGTTTTCTATTATAAAAATGACTTCAAATGAATACAAATTTTAATACAATATATTAATAACCACATCACTAATATGTTTCATGATTTTTGATACTCGTTAAATAAAGAAATCATCTATTATGACTGAACATTCATATATGAGTCGTTATTGAATTTATTTTTGATCAATATTCAACGCTGTTTCTATTGTTTTTAGCCATGAAAATTCATTGGCGTTTGTGACACAACGTGATTGGTAGAATAATGGGATTTAAATCACAAATTGTAGACTTCGATATAATAAATTTGGTCGTACTAAGAATCCGATGAAAATACACGTATATCGTAACAAAATATCAGCAAAATTTACAATAATTTTGCATATATTTAATTTAATATATCGTATGAATGAACCTCTTGAGAATATTTTAAGGATATATTTGATTTTTCTTATTAGTATTATGTGGTTTTTTTGTTTCATGTTTTTCAAAGCTAATTTATTTATATAAATTTCAAACACTAATGTATACTTTATATGTAACCTTTATCCTATCGATGTATCATAAATATATCATAAATAATAACTCTGAGATTTCTAAAAGAGAAAAAAAGGAAAAAGGTCGTGATGGAAAACATATAAACTAACTGATGAATTTTCTGTTTAAATATGTTATGATGTGGCTTCGTTGAATAAGTATTACCAGAAATATACGACTTTAAAATGCCCAACTTACTTTTTAATCAATTTTATACTTTTATGTCACTAATATCAATAAACAATACACCGGCAAGTTTTTAGGATTTTCTGGTTTGCTGAACTGATTCGTTCATTATTCATTCTGTAAACGTAACAAACCGTCGTCCCAACTGCTGATTAAAGAGACTGAAACTTTGAAAAAGCCTTAATCTTGTATATATTTAACAAAGACTGGATTTCTATTTTAGATTTAGGAACCTACAAAATTAATGCTTCATAATACCCTTAACCCAATAATTATTATAATAGATGTTTACAGTAATATACAAAAAAATGACATTCTTCCACAATTAAAAAGCCTTCAGACAGCTGTATTTTAGTACACTACTAAAATAAATCTAAAAGCTCTATTTTAATATTCTGGTGAATGAATTATTATCTATCGAAACTGTTTATTGATGTTGAAAAGATAATCACACATTGCCAAATGTGTTCAGTATGTAGGACGATACATTATCTTTATGCAATTATCATGATTCCCTTTCTTGGCAGTTTACTGAATACAGTAATACAATTTTCAACATTCCTTTTAGCGTAACAGTTTTCTGCTCTTTATGCTCGTTAAAAAAATAAATCACCTATTATTACAGAACATTCATATATGAGTCGTTATTGAATATATTTTTGATCAATATTCAACGCTGTTTCTATTGTTTTTAGCCATGAAAATTCATTGGCGTGATTGGTAGAATAATGGGATTTAAATCACAAATTGTAGACTTCCATATAATAAATTTGGTCGTACCAAGAATCCAATAAAAATACACGTATATCGTAACGAAGTATCAGCAAAATTTACAATAATTTTGCAAATATTTAATTTAATATATCGTATGAATGAACGTCTTAAGAATATTTTAAGGAAATATTTAATTTTTCTTATTAGTATTGCCTGGTTTTTTTGTTTCATGTTTTTCAAAGCTAATTTATTTATATAAAATTCAAACACTAATGAATGATGTATGATGGATGCTTTACCTTTTGCCACTTTTCTGCTAAAACCTTTATCCTATCAATGTAGAACTTTTCTGAGATCTCTAGAGGAGAAGAAAAGGAAAAAGGTCATGATGGAGAATATATAAACTAACTGTTGAATTTTCTGTTTAAATACGTTATGATGTGGCTTCGTTGAATAAGTATTACCAGAAATATACTTACGACTTTAAAATACCGAAATTACTTTTCAAGCAATTTTATACTTTTATGTCACTAATATCAATAAAAAATACACCGGCAAGTCTTTAGGATTTTCTGGTTTGCTGGACTGATTCGTTCATTATTCATTCTGTAAACGTGACAAACCGTCGTCCCAACTGCTGATTAAAGAGAGTGAAACTTTGAAAAAGCCTTAATCTTGTATATATTTAACAAAGACTGGATTTCTATTTTAGATTTAGGAACCTACAAAATTTGTGCTTCATAATACCCTTAACCCAATTATTATTATAATAGATGTTTACAGTAATATATAAAAAAAGACATTCTTCCACAGTTAAAAAGCCTTCAGCCAGCTGTATTTTAGAATACTACTAAAATAAATCTAAAAGCTATATCTACATTTTCTGGTGACTGAACTATTATCCATCGAAACAGTTTATTGATGTTGAAAGGATAATCACGCATTGCCAAATATGTTCATTACGTAGGACAATACATTATCTTTATGCAATTATCATGATTCCCTTTCTTGGCAGTTTACTGAATACAGTAATACAATTTTCAACATTCCTTATAGCGTAATAGTTTTCTGCTCTTGTTTTGTAATGTTTAACTTATATACTCTCAATAACTGTAATTGAACCTTTCTATTATTACTCTCAACGTGATTCATCACTCTTCAGTACAATCACTCATAGTATGTGATGACACTTATCTACTGTATCAATGTATCCTACTGTATCCTTTTGCTTATACTTCTGCTCTTATTTTTATCTAAATTATATTGTAAAATATTTAGTCAGCACCTTTTAAACAGGGATCTTTATAACCTAATAAAACTGAAATTATATGTACAGTCTGACAGAAAATAAAACCCAAATATGTTAAATAGGAACTGTCCAACAATTGAAATGTCCCAAACTCTACAATAGCCTATTCACATGTACCTTCGTCTGCTGAATTCTACAATACCCATAATATATTTCTACTATATTCTAAATTTACGGGATACTCGTTTTTCGATATTGCCATGCCTGTTAATTATCACATACAAAGAATCTAACTATTTTAAAGTTCTCAATAGTGATACTATAGCTGTAGCGCCAAATTTCATAGTATTTTTGTTGTTAATAACACAAAATCTCTAGTTTTGAAGACTAAAATTCGTTACGGTTAACAATATATATTAAATTTGTGTTGGAATAACTTTTTCGTAATAGTAACGCCATTTCCTTGTCATGTAAATATTGCCTATTGGTATTTTTTTATTATAAAGATGCGGACACAAATACGGCAAGTTCGTCGATTACATTGGTGTAGGAGACAGAAAAGGAAGACGAAAAGAATACTACTGACATTAACTACACGCCAAAGATACATTCAAGCAATATTTTTTAAAATTGAAAATGTGCAATTTTGTATGTTGCTTCTCTTGTTTCGTCAAAAGTAAAAGCCGCTGAAAATCATTAAGAACATCCATAAGAACATGTGAAACATGGTTTCGACAATTTAAATGTGGTGATTTAAACCTTCATCCTGATAAGCCGAAAACGTAGAGAAGATGTGGAATTTCAGTAGTTTTTGCATGAATACCCAACACAAAGTCAAAAACACTTTACAGAGAAGTTGAATGTGGGCCGAGTCACAATTTTTGAACGACAAGCGATGATAGAAAAGATGATAAAATGGGTGTTGAAATTAATAAGAGATTATTAGAAATTCTAAAAATCGTCAGTAAAATGTTGCTTCAAATATATGAAAGGAATTTCTGTATCGAGGAATAATAGGTGATGAAAATTGATTTATTTTGAAAATCACCTCGCAAAATTAGACCATGCTCTATATCATGCTAGATAAATAGTTAATACTGATCAATACCGACAGCATATGATCAATTTCAACTATACATTAATCAAATATCGTCCACAATACGTTCAAACTCATGGTAGGCGACTTTTATAACACCCGCCATACTCTCCAGATCGGGCTCCATCCGACTACTAATACAGGGCGCACGGTTGCAGAACCGCACTTCGCCAATTTAGAAGAAGTTGAAAAATGGCTCGGTAAATGGTTTAAGTAAATAGCACACGTATATATTTATAATATTATTTTATTTTAAATATTTATCTTTTTCCTTGAAACGAAATACAACTAATTTACATCACATTACAATACTAGAACTAATAAACAATATCTTCATCATATTAGTTAGATAGGAGATTAGAAAATATTCTATATGAATTTCTAAATAATCTTCATCTATTCTAGATAAATTCACTAAATACTAGAAAAATTAACCCTACGAGATTTATTAGATTCATTGTTAAAACTTGGTTAAATTATTACAACAAATTCATTAAACACAACATCACTGGTCAAGACTGTACTACATTATGACAAATCATGTATTTTTGTAAGTATATATAGTTTCATTCAGCTTATAGCAACATTTAATGAAAGACCGCAAACCTTTAAAATTTAATTACGTAAAATATAATTTAAACAAGCCGTAATGTCGATTATCACGTTCATTCATTACGAATAATATTATGTAACAGTTTTAGATCAGACCAGATAAGATATGATACAAATAGTCGATTCTACCACCTCCAACATTACAGTAATGTATCTTCCAAATCTCCCGCTCATATAAAATGCGTACTAACAGTAAAAAACCGACCGTGAGTCAGGTAACATCGTGGAAATGAAACAGTTCTATGGAGGTATCGGGATAGTTATTTTCAGGAAGTTACGTGTTTGTTATTGTTTATGATATTTTTATAAATTTCTGTGTTCACGTGCGAATATATCGAAAATGTTCTTAAAAAATTGTGCTGTGATTTTTTGTTTAGTGTGTTTCATTGGAGCTAATATTACTCCTAAACCTACAATAAGGACTATTGAGGGTAATTATTATTTTGTATAATTGTAATTTATTCATTTGATTAGATAAATGATCATTTATTATTCACATTAGATTTTTTTCAAAGCTCTTAATTAACAAGTGATTTTAATCATCATAGTCAGTCACTATCAATACTTAAAGAACAGAAATTATAATATGTTCATAAGAAAATATAACTAAATGTACATCTTTAAGAAATGATTATTTTTATTATTTTATTGATTGATTTATTGTTCGTAATTTTTGCCATAAAAGTTTGTTAAACTTACTCATTTAAATTTCATACTTTTAACAGCAGCTCAAATATTGTTAATAAATGATCATTTATTATACACATTATATTTTTTTCAAAACTCTTTTCAACTAATTTTAATCATCATAGTTAGTCACTATCAATCCTTAAATGTAAAGGACGTCTTCAAATAATAATTACTTTTATTATTTTATTGGTCGATTTATTGTTCACCTTTTTACTATGCAAGAGTAATTCTTGGTTCAATGATTTTTCGAGGCACATTTCACAATTCTGTTTTGTTTTTAAAGCATGGATTTAAAAGTCACCGTGCATATTTCGAGTCTTATTTCTGCCAGGCTATCTGATGATAATTCTCCTTCATTATGAAATAATAAGTCCTTAACGTTAACCGATAGTTTCTGAATCAATCGATAGTTTTTCTCGAGTTTTTTTTCTCTCATTACGCTTTTTCACAGAAACTAGCTGAAATCAGGGTTGAATGTTTCGAAAATTTTTTACAAAACTAACAGTTCTTGTATCTACCAGGAAAGTAACACACTAAATCCGTGAGAATTGTAATAAGAATGCTTAAACAAGAAGCCCTAATTTGCTAAACATTGTTTCCTTTGATTAATATTGATTTCGAGCAGTATTTAAATAAAACAGAAAACTCTCCTTTTTCACAAGAGTCCCAATAATATAAAACATATTAAAAAAAGCTTCATAACACTATTTGTAATACTTCAGAATTTCTAGGAAAATGAAATCACCAATAATAGAAAACGTCAAGAGCAAAATTTCGTACTAATTTAAAACTTGGTTTTAATTCAAATTAACTAATTCATCAGACCGTATAGTTTTCGTTGAAACTCAATGCAATTATAATGTAATTCCTAATTATGAAAAATAAAACGACTTCGAGTTAATTTTAAATAATTTCCCCATATTATTCAGCAACCCAAATTCATGAATACACCGAAATAGAAACGGAACGGTTGTCGTCCTGGATTTAATCCAAAAATATATTTATTATGCAGTCTGTTTTTGTTTTGAATTGCGCTCTTTTTTTTGGTAACGCGAACTGGGTTTATTTAGGTCTGATGCGAACTATCCAATACATATTCAGCAACGTTTAAGTGTTGCTTTTTTTAAGTTGTTGATTTAAGTGTTGCTCAAGATTTATATGTTTTAAGACCTTAGAAACTTAGAATGAATAAAATCGGTCCAACTCCGGACTTTTGTACATAATTGTGATTTTAGAGGATTTTTTAATAATAATAATAATAATAAAATATACATTTCTATTGTTACACAACCATCCAATTGGAGTGGAATATTGCTTCATCAAATTATAATACCACATAATAACTGTTAGATTAGGATGAGTAATAATTAGAAGGATCAATGTCTAATGAATCAATGTCTTGATATCTTGAAGTCTTTATTATTATAGTATCTTATATTAGATATGCTTAGTACTACTATCTTAATTTACAAATTAATTGATTACTATGGTTCTATTGTATTTTTACGAGCACCACATATATAATATAAAAGTTATTTGTCTTTATTTTCCTTTGGTTTCTTTCAATCTGTTTGTACTACTTCTACATCACTATGATTTAGTAACCATATTTCATGATTTCGAAGTCATCGTGCAGTTCTTCGTTGGTTACCTAGCTATAATTATTCGTACCTAATCAAAGAGCTTTGTTAGGGCTGTGTTGAATTACTAGCTGGTTTGATGTATTACACCCCTCAAATAAGTGGCTCTTTAATTAACTGATATATCAATGATGAATCATCAACTATATTTAAATATTTTCTAAATCAATCAATGCGAGATATTAGTTACTTTATTCTTAAATTCCTTTATATTAAATATCAGAAAATTTGTGCTAACAAAAATATTCATGTTTTTTCGGCATTCCTAGTATAACCTTATTTTATATAATTTATATAGACCTGTAGAATGTAATAAACATTATAAGTAGTAAGTAATAATCATAATGATATAAGCATAGTAATGTTTTAATATACTTAAAACGGATTACTATTAAAATAAAGGATATTATTAGAATTAAAACAAATACTTTTTGCTTTGAACTAGTTTACATTTACATAGAAAGAGAAGTTTTTTAAATTAATTTTTTAATATCAAAACCATTAATGTATTCTATTCATTCCCTAAGATCCGAAAGTTTGACCCTCTTCAGTATGAGAATGATGTGTTTTAGCCTGGCATCGTATATCCAGGCGAACCTTTATTTATTTGATTATAAGATCTTGTTCTCAAATATTTGAATTTTCTTATATTATAGCCATATCCACTTTAGCACTTGACTGCAAAATACAATCTTATTACCTATATAAATCATAGAGAGAAAAAACCTAATACCAACAGATCAGTTTGGGTTAATTAACAAGCATTCAACAATTGACCAGGTCCACATTCTGTGGACAGATGTTATTGAGAATGCCTTCGACATTAAAAAAGTATGCTCAGCTATATTCTTAAATCTAGCACAAGACTTCCATAAGGTTTGGCATGAAAGCCTTATTCATAATAGAATAGAACTATTAAAATAGTAAATTACAACCAGAATGTTTAGTTGAGTCAAATAAGAAAAAGCTTACTCTACATTTGTGATATACCACAAATGGAGAATATTACGATGGCTACATTTGCTGATGATACTGTGATTATAGTTGTCGGAGACAGTAGTGAAGAACCCTCACGAAAATTACAACAGGCAAATGACAATATAAATAATTGGGCACAAGCTTGGAAAATAAGAATTATTGAGTAAATTATTAATAATTATATAAAAATAATAAATAAAATAAATATTATATAAATTAATAATTTAAGTAAATCTGTGCATGTGCAGTTAGTTCACTATAAAGAGACTGTACCAGCACCAATAGCATTAAATAATCATTCTAAACTATCATTCTATATAGCAATAACGCTAAATATCTCGAAATGAATCTTAATGCAAAACTTCGCTGAAAGTAACATATAAAGAAGAAAAAAAACTGGAATTGAAATATAGCAAAATGGAAGGCTAATTGGAAGAAAATCACAATTATCAATACATAATAAATTGCTATTATATAAGCAAATACTGAAACCTGGATGGACATACGGAGTTCAATTATAGGAATATTCTGCAAAGAGTGACATAAAAAAAATAGAAAATTTTTAGAACGAAGTCCTGAGAGGTATTGTGTTCAGCTGTGTGTGGTTAAATGCAACTAAATAAAAAAATAGCAGTTAGCTCATAATTATCAGACATCTATCGCGAAACCTTGTAAATGGAAAAAAACAACAATGATTGAGTTCCCTCTAATTGGCTAAACAATAAATCCATTTTAACCTTGAAGGATTTTTATTTTTTAGAAAACAATACAGAACTACTTCTAAAAAAATGCTAAATTTTTAAAAAATTTAAATACAATTTTTCGCGGTATTTTAAGAAATGTTCTCCGAAATCAGTATGGATGAATCGTCGGATGTGGTTTGGATTGGTTAAATGGGTTACTATCTGTATAAAAGACTAGAACTGAAATAAATTAACCTCAGTTATTAATAAATTGACATACATTTAATATACACAAAATTGTCCTTCTTCATTACACTGTGCAATCGTACAAGACAAATTGTATTCAGTTCATTCGACAATGCAGATCGCAACAATCACTTTTGTGTTTTTGTGTGGAGTTATTCTAGTTGACGCACTCGCCTTACCTGAACATTCTGAATATACCGATGAAGGTAAGTAAAAGAAAACTAACATTAAAATCAGTTTCTTGTATAATACATAGTGTATTCCAAAATACTTTTGTTACTCTTGGTTCAAATCATTGTTGTAAGTTCTCAAAAGAAGTTTACCTCAAAATAAATTTTAAATGGAAAATATAGAATTTTTGTACATTATTCTTACCTAGCTAAATTAAACCTAAATAATAATGTACTTTAAATATTTTTCTTTTAATTATTAAATATATTTTATTTAAATATATATATATATATATATATATATATATATATATATATATATATTATTTAGATTTAATTATTACATTCTATAGGACTATAGAAATTATACAAAATTAGGTTATACTAGGTACTAGGAATGCCGAAAAATATCGATGTGTTTGTTAACAGATATTTTCTGGTATGTTAATATAAAAGAATTTAAGAATAAAGTAACTAATATTTCGCTTTCATTGATTTAAAAAATATTTAAATATAGTTGACGATTAATCATTGATATATCAGCTAATTATAGAGCCACTTATTTATAGGGGTGTAATAAATTAAAACAGCTAGTAATTCAACACCGTCAAAACAAAATTCTTTAATTAAGCACGAATAATTATCGCTACGTAAACAACGAAGAACTGCACGATGACTTTGAAATCATGAAATAAGGTTACTAAATCATAGTGATGTGGAAGTAATATAAACAGATTGAAAGAAACCAAGTAACTTTTATATGTGTTGCTCTTAAAAATACAATAGAACCATAACAATCAATTAATTTGTAAATTAAGATAGTGCTAAGCATATCTAATATAAGATACAATAATAATAAAGACTTCAAGATATCAAGACCTTGATTCATTAGACATTGATCCTTCTAATGATTACTCATCCTAATTTAACAGTTATTATGTGGTATTATGATTTGATGAAGCAATATTCCAGTCCAATTGGATGGTTGTGTGACAAAAGAAATGTAGATTTTATTATTATTATTTAATTTTATTATTAAAAAATCATTTAAAATTAATTCACAATCATGTACAAAAGCCGGAGTTGGGCCGATTTTATTCATTTTAAGTTTCTAAGGTCTTGCATATCCATCTTGCACAACACTTAAATGTTGCTGAATATGTATTGGAGAGTCCGCATCAGACCTAAATAACAAGACTAATTGTAGTCAGTAAATTCCACAATGCAGATCGCAAGAATCACTTTTGTGTTTTTGTGAGGAATTTTCTGAATATACTGATGAAGGTAAATTAAACAAAACAGCATTAAAAAAATCTTTTTTGTATGATACATCGTGTATTTCAAAATACTTTTGTTACTCTTGGTTCAATTCATTATTGTAAGTTCTCGAAAGAATTTTACCTCAAAATATAGCTTAAAATATAAAATATAATGTTTTTTTTTGTACATTATTCTGAACTTAACCTAACGTATTATTATGGTTTGCGCCCAAACAAGACTTTATTTTTCGAACTTTAGAATTTATAAAATATAATAATTTTAAATATTTAATTTCTCCTAGTTATATTTATCGTAAATAAGTGTTTCGTCTCCGTTATACTCTGCAAGTCTACAAGACAAATTGCATTCAACTCATTGAAAAATGCAGATCACAATAATCTCTTTGTGCTCTTGTGTAGAGTGATGTTAGCTGACCGGCTCTTCTTACCTGAATTTACCACACTTACTCCGGGACGTAATTGAAAGAAGAAAAAATAACATTAGAAGCAGTTGCTTGGATAATACGTCGTACGCTACAAAAGACTTTGTGAATACTATCTCATTGTTATATATTATCAAAGAATTCCAGTTTAGAACATAGTTGAATAGATAGCAAAGATATACCCCTTTAAGAAGTACCTTAAAGAATTAGTATTATTCGCAGAATCAGAATCTAAAGAACGTATCAGTAAGATTCTTAAAATAAATATTTCTCGAACATTATTTTTGATCTTCTATAAATTAATATTCATAGTACGGCCGATTTATGTCTAAGTAGCCTACAAATTATTTAAATAAACGCTTTAAAATAATTTATTTGATTCATGCTTGATATTTCGCATTTATTATTATTTCATAATGTATAACAATTCTAACAAGTTTATTATGTCTTAGTTGAATATTAAATATACTGTTTAGAAATATCTTCTCCAAATACCATTCTAAGAACTAGAATCTACACAGCAGAATTAAAAGTATATTTCAAATTCCTGAATGATGCTTAAATATCATGACATTTATCAATAATAGTATAAAAAATATTACATAATACATAATAAGAACATAAAATTGTACAACTGACGTAAACTAAGTGATTCGAGAGAATGTAGTTAAAAAGTCTAGGAAAAAAATTAACTAAAATGTCATTATATCTAAATAATGAATGGACATTTTGTTACTGAGTCAAACCTTAAACTGTCTATATGATGCAATAACCCAGATTCATAAATAAAACTTAAAAATAGTAACCGATAGTCGGTTTGGATTTGATCCAATAGAATCACTGATGCAGTTCGCTTAGTATTTTCGATAAAATTTTTCATCACCTATTTTAAGTCACAATATAATATTAAATTTCTCATAATCAGTATTTGTTTTCAGTATTTTAAATTATTTTTCAATAACGTCTGGTGTTGACCTTATTTATATACACATACGAGGTGTGAGTAGACTTGTACAGCCAACAATCGCGTAACGTTCAGCTTTCTCTTTCAATTATCTATCCCGTATCTATAACTTAACAAGTAAATTGAAAAGTCCCCGACTTATCATAGTAAAACAAATTTTTTGGCATTTTTTTTTGTTCGTCATAATTTCCTTTAAGGTTGATACACTGATTACAGCGACCCTCCAAGTGTTCGATACCTTTTTTGTAGTACGATTTGTCTTTTGCTTCAAAATAGGCCTTAGTTTAGGCGATCACCTCTTCATTCGACGAAAATTTCTTCCCAGCGAGCATTCTTTTGAGATCTGAAAACAAGAAATAGTCGCTGGGGGCAGATCTGGAGAATACGGTGGATGAGGAAGAAATTCGAAGCCCAATTAATGGATTTTTGCCATCGTCTTCACTGACTTGTGATACGGTGCATTGTCTTGGTGAACCAGCACTTTCTTTTTCTTCAAATTCCGCCGTTTTTCGGCGATTTCGTCTTTCAAACGGTCCAATAAACGCTATGTAATAGTCGCTGTTGGTCCTTCCTTTTTCAAGGTAGTCAATGAAAATTATTGCATGCGCATTCCAAAATACAGACGCCATAACCTTACCAGCCGACTGTTGCGTTTTACCAGGCTTTGGAGCGGGTTCATCAGGTGTCCAGTTCACTCGGATGACTGTCGATTGGACTTCGGAGTGAAATGATGGAGCCATGTTTCATCTGTTGTCACATATCGACGCAAAAACTCGGGTTTATTATGCTTGATTATCTTCAAACACTGCGCCGAATCATCAAGCTCGCGCGGCAGCCACTTTGCATATGCAGCTTTCTCATACCCAAATATTCGTGAATGATATGATGTAAAATCATTCAAAATCATTTTGTGGATTTTTTTAATGTTTTCGTCGGTAACACCTCTTTTGTGCGTCCACTGCGTTCACCGTCTTCGGTTCTCATTTGACCACGTCTAAACTTAGCATACTAACCCTTGATGGTTGATTTTCCTAGGACAGTGTCTGGAAACTCGGCATCAAGCCAAATTTTTGCTTCAACTATATTTTTTCCCTTCAAAAAACAATATTTTAGCAACACGCGATATTCCTTTCTATCCATTTTTTTAACAATAACAAAAGTTTGCATTTTTGATTTATATTTCTCGTTCTGTTTATTGTCCAAGAAGTATTACCTAAATTTATTTTATGTTCCCCAAAATGTTTTTATCGTCGACTTTTATCAGCATTATCAATGTAATTCTTAAAACCTATATATTTAAACATAAATCTTGGAATCTCTTTTTAAGAATGTCTGTGTGGCACAAATATTTACGTTGCGCATTCACCATTTTACTATAGTTAAATTATAGTTTCATTAATACGTTATCAAAATAACGATAATGATTGTTCAATATATAATTTTCTGATAAAAGTGTGAACTTTTTGCTAAGAAATATTATTACAATATCGATAATTCGATATTCGTTAGGATAAATTGGTTATTCTGTATATAATGACAGAAAGCCATTTAGCAAATGATAAAAGTATTCACACAGAAATTTTGAATCATTACATTACAAAATACGCGCAGCTAGCACAATAAAAGAAATTTTAAATAGTACATACAATAATTACTAGTCTTTCGAAAAAGAAATCTATTAACACACTTTTTATTTGTTTGTTTCAAAGATTTTCACACTTTAAATCAAACTTAATGAATTGTTACTTAATGATTACAAATTAAATCACGCCTTTCCATAACATCATTTTATTTTCAATGTATTTTATGATAGCCATCTTTAACAACAATTAAAAGTACATACACCTTGGGGTGATATTTAAATGAAGTGTAATAACGTTTCTACATTATCATTTGTTTTTTTGACCGATTTTCTCAATGCCACTGTGAAAATTTGTGCGCTGTCGAACGTTACGAAACGTTTAAAAGTGGGTTTATGTACTCAACATTTATTACTACAAAGATATGCTTTTATGGGAAGCGATTTGTACATTTTTGACATTCGGAATTTCATAAGTAATGTTCTTTTTTAATCCAAATAACGTTTTATGGTAATTAACTAGGTGCGAGTTTAATAGAGGACAAATAATTTTAATTATCAGGCCCATAAATTAATTTTAAACGATTCATAACAGATGGTGTTAGTGTAGTCGTATAGGGTACATTTGTAACCAATTTCATTTTATAGCGTCACTCACTGGCTTCACTTTTCAGTATGTGACATTTCGTCGTTGAAAATGTCTAAAATTGTACTAAGTAAATTGCATTTGCGGCAAGTTTTACTTTTTTACTTCATTTTGAAGAAAAAGACGGCTAAAGCTCATCGAATGCTGTGTGAAACTTATGGCAACAACCATGCTTCATCGATTTCAACATGTGAACATGTTCGGTGTTTTAAAAGTGGTGATTTTGGTACCGAAGACAAAGAGCATTCTGAACAGCTAAAAAAATATAGATGAGGATTTGAAGACGTTACTCAATGATGATCAGTATAAAATTCAAAAATAATATGTAGATTTGTTGCGTTTAATAAAAAAAAAACATTTTGAGCATGGGAATGATGGGTTGAGTATTTTGTGCCATATGAAATGAAGCCAAGATACAATAAATTGCGTTTCATCTGCAAAATCGAAGCGGTTTTTTGTCTTTTGGGTTACTGATGATGAAAAATGGACCCATTCAATGGACCAGCCAAATATCCATGGTGGTTAGTAAAACAATAATAAATACTGAATAAACTTCTGTTAATTTAGATACCTTTAAGATAATATGTGATGACCATTCATAGAGTCTTGTTAATTTCACGATAATAAATACTTTAGGTAAAGTATCACTGAAAACATTGCTCGGTAGTCGCTATTTTTTCCACCTTTTGATTATATTCTTGAAAAAAAAACACAAGATCATTTGAAAGTCGATCTATATTCATAATTGATATGATTGCATATTATATGTTACTTAAATAATACAACATGATAACAAAACAACTTTTTCAAGACCTGAAGAATTATTTCCCAGTGTTAAACTTAAAAATAAACGAAAGCAATAACAAAACCTCTTTACACCCATCACTGACTAATTTGTTAGATAATTTTGTCAACCAGAAGGATTTTAGAGAGTGATCCATTTTCATTAGCACCTCGTGCAGTTCGCCCTGTCCCAATCCCGTCTTTTTATGCTGACTGTCGATAAAAATACGTTCTCACGTTCGGAGTTAATGGTGTTATAATCCCAAGTCGAGCTATCACTACCTGCCTTTTGTTCTTTTACGCGTCCGAGGCATTGACATTTTCAGTAGCGAACGCCTTTCTCCTTTAGAGGCGATGTTTCGAGGGGTAATAGATGAAGAGGTCACCCAAGCGGAAACTATTACAAATTTCGGAAACACCTTTTCAGAAAAAAGGGTATCAGATAATTTAATTTTATTGATAACCCCTTATAAATACTAAACATAGATATAATTTTAATAGAGCAATTTTTCGCATTAAAAAGGCATTCATTAAAAAAAAAGTATAATATATACTGATTAAAATATTTTCTCTAATTTTGGGCAACTTTCAGCGATATCGCATCAAAAGGGGTGCTCTTGAAACCTTTTACAAAGTATGACAAGTTTGTTCACCTGACGTTGAATTGCTAAACTCTACATGTGGTGCAATATTTATGACCATAAATAACTATCCATGACTTTCGCGCTTGGTATTGTCATATTGGATCCACTTTTCAGCGCCAGTCCCAATACACCACAGAAAACTGTTTACTTCTAACTGGCAAACAATCAAACTCCTTGAAACAGTTGAACATTGAAACTGTTCAAAAAGGCACTTTCTGTCAATGCGTATGGTAGTCATTTCCCTCATTTTTAACCGACATTAAAAAGTAGGAGGTTCTATGTTCGGCTGTATATTTTTTTATGTATATTCGCCGATTTCTCCACCAATTATGGACCGATTTTCAAAATTCTTTTTTTATTCGAAAGAATGCGCTTCCGAGGTGGTCCCATTGGAACCAAGTCAGGATTTGATGGCGGAATCCGGGGAAGTCGAGGGAAAACCTCAAATTTCAAAGGCATGAACAAAGTTTTCATATATTTGAACTGATGTTGAATGTTTAAGCACTAATAATATAATATGAAAATTCGTAGAAAGACCGTAGGCAATTGCTTCTATGGTGTAATGATTAAAGCGTTCAGTGTTTTTGCTCTAGATTGGTTAGAACAGTATTTTTTTATGCCTATTTTTCTTCATACGGACTTCGTGCGGTAGCTACTTAACCTACCCATTATAATATTTAATAAAATTACTGGGTACTTTATTGAGTAAATATCTAACACTAAAGGAAGAAAAATAAAATATTGTTACAAAACAAAATTGAACCGACGTCAATAAGGAACTCACTAAAAAGTTAAAAATAAATTTAACTTAGATTTTTAGCACAAAAAAATGTTTTAAAATAAAATATGTACCTAATAATCGTTGTAATAACTAAGTAAAAATCATTTTTAAGACGACGCCGCGTCCAAACAATATAAAAATAAATATAATTTTAAGTCATAAGCACAAAATTAAATTAGGAACAAATCAAACCTAATCTAATATAACTGTTTAATGTAACTGTACATATTTTATTTTAAAATGTTTCTTTTTGTGCTAAAAATTTAAGTTTGATTAATTTTTACTTTTTAGTGAGTTCCTTATCTATTTTATGACGGTTCAGTTTTTTTTTCTTGTAAAAACATTTTTGGATTTTTCACAACGTTTGGAAACAGTTGGATTCATTAACTGCTAAACTATCTGAAGCTTCTCTAAGTTTTTAAGTTGGTCCATTAAATCTCGTAATTATCTTTTAATAATTAAAAATAGCTTTTAAATAACTTAAGCCAAAGCCGATAATTCGAATAACACAACAGCATCACCATTCACATAATAATAATATTTGATGAGCTTTGGCAGCAGATTCATCCAAATCAAACAACAAAAGTAATGAATATCTAATGTTTAGGTTAATGTTATCAATATTAACGAAAAATTACAATATAGTGAATAGTTATTTGTAATATGTGTACCATGTGCTTTTTAAATTTAACGTTCTTAACTTTTTTTTAACAAAACGTTCACCATATTCTAATACTATTCTGTTGTTTTTATTTGTCACAATTTACGTTAGTCGTTCTATTTTATATATGTATACGGACGATTTAACACGTTCTCCATTTACACTTTTGGTTAGCGGTTATTTAAATGATTATATTAAAAATCCAACACTATCGTTATTTGGGTTTATGTTATCTTATAATTATTACTCATATAATTTATATTTTAAACTAATACTATTATAAAAATACATATTTATAATTAATAACTATTTAACAGTTGGTAATTTGGTAATTTATAGAAGAAATTAACATAACAGTAGGGCTGCTAGTTTGATAATTTATAACCCTATTAGAACTTAAACACCCCATACCCCTATATCGTTTTGACAGGATCATATGGTTGTTAAATTAGCCGTTTCCCAATGACAATGCAAATCTCCAAACCCTGTCCCACTAGACGACAATCCTTTCATATACCCTCTAAACGTACATCAACATTCATACACTTACCCATGGTAAGGGTTCGTTTTTCACACCTATAGTAATAGCGAACCGGATATATAACAAAAAGTGATATTTTTTATCGTCTTTTTTTTATAAATATTAGAGATAATTTACCAGACAGTATTGTTCTCCAGCTGTCTGAGTAAATGCGGTTAGACAAGATTTTCACACATTTTTTCCTGTATGGGTTTGTGTTATATATATATGGGTACGGCTTAATAGCCTAATGTTACAGTGTTTACCAATTACATAACTGTTGCGGTATAAATGTTTCCTCATATCTCAATGTAGAAATTACTTCCATTTTTATTTTTGTAACGAATTTTTAACGTCACCAAACGCCCTGAATTTCACTCGACTGAAACTGGCTGCTGTAGGTTATTCTTTTATTTAACGTGAATTTTCATCAGTTATTTCACGTGGCCACTTCTAGCTTATTTACCACAGATTTCAACAAGCAAATGATAATACAGTATTTTTCTTTTGATAAAGTAAAAAAGGATTCGATAAAGTTTTAAGAAATATGTAAATAGTTGTAATTTTATGTTATTTGATATTTTTAACGTAATAAAAAGATTAAATAAGAAAAATTAATTAAATAAGAAAGATAAACAAAAATTAAATATCAAGACATATAAAATGGTATTAAAAACAACTTGCAGGCCAATCCTAACTTTCGGTTGCAAGACCTGATTATTGTCAAAGAGAGGTAAAAGAAAAAAATAGCAGAAATTAAATATCTCAAAATATCCCATTGAGGTCTAATAAAGAACACAGGATGAGAATTAAAGGAATAAGAAAAGTACTGACAACTCATTTGGTGAGTTGGTGAAATAGGTAAAGAGAATATGGGAATCAAGGACGAACTTGGGATGAATGTATCAAAAAATTTATTCAATATAAGAAAACCCCGGCTGAAGCAACATAATTAAGCATTGGTAAAGAAAAAAGGCAGGAAATTATACATGAAGAAAGAGAAGCAATGAGAAAAATAATTTTGAAGTGCTTTTGTAGGAATGTTCATCTGGTCGGTCGAAATGTGTGGCTGTCCGAACACTCACTACTATTTTGTGGAAGAAATTCGCACGGGAACTGAAAACACTGGTTGAATAAAAACTTGTTTATTTCGATATTGAATGATACATGTGGTCGACGGATTGACAAGATATTAGGTTAAGTAAAGAAAGTACGGTAGCGCTGTGGAAGTGGTACAGTTACAAGGGGGTAAAGAAAAGAGAGGGAGACGCCGTCGTGGTGGTCATTTATAGCCGGGAACCGCATGGTACCAATCCACCAGCGTTGCCAACCGTTGCACTTGGTATAGGTGAATAAATAGGTGGTGGCCTAAAGGGGTGTAGCGGTCGCTAAACTTTACAAGATAAATATAATATCTAAACGTGCATTATCATTATTGAAACTACATGCGACATCATTTTTAAACCATACAGTTTCAGCCGATTCGTCTTTAATTGGCCGTTGATTTACCATCATTAAAATGACATTTGACGCAATAAGATAAGAGAGACAGGTTAAAAATGTGAACCTCAGCACTAATAATAAAAGACCGCCCTACGTTTCTCTTGACTTAACATATGATTATTTATGAAACGCGCTAAAATTATATGATGTTTCCTAGAAAACCCATCAGAAACAAATTTCGTACGGATATAGGAATCGTACCTGAAGCAGTACCACCCCAGAAACCGCCCCGAAAGAAAATATTATTCTGTCGGCCACTTTGAACCATGATGAATACCGATTATGGGAGAACGATAAATAAAACATTGGAGAAGGGGATTTTTTCGTTCTCTCTTTGTGGCTTTGTGTTATGGTTCACATTTTTTCGGTTCTCTATACGGTTAGGCTTATAGCGAAATAGTTATGCGTGGTCAGGTACGCGAGTGGATTTTCTACCTGATCCGTTTTTGATGAGATTTCCTTATGGAAGCTCAGCTTTTAGTATGCAACGGAATCATATGTTACGAAAGTAGTTTGTATTTTGAAACGTTAATATTAATGAATTACTTTAAACATCCATAGTACCTATATAGGTACATAACTATCCTTAAAAGTATGTAACAATATATATAGCAACTAAAAAATTGAATGTCCAAAATGTTGATACAAATACAAAAAATTGTTTCACATTTTTTCATAAGTAATTAAACAGGTTAGCAAAGTATAAAAGTATTTTTGCCAGCAAGAGTTTTTGTACATACATATCAATTCATCATGAACGTTTTAATAGTAAATGATATTTCATTATCCAAGGTTCGCCATCTTCATTCATATTTAACCAATATACTGGTATCGCCTGAAGTCCCAATATGTGTATTCGTGGCCGAATTCACTACGAAAACATGTACGAGTTGTTCATTCTTCAATCTAAAAACAATAACAATATGAAGTTTTAGATTTCCAATGAAAAATATTCCTTAATTCTTTCTAACATTCTTCTTGTTTGTGTAAAATATTTTGTTTTAATAATTTTAACTTTCGTTTATATCTATCTGTCTCTATTTTCTGTTCCTGATTCCTGAATTTATTCTTCTATTATTATTATTATATTATAGAATTTTCAGTTATCAACATAACGTTAAATGTTTGTTCCATTTGATCTTCGTGTCGTAGTTCGACCATGTTACTATACGGTAACTTTTTGGATACTTAGTTTTATTCACTTTTTTTAGGTATCCTTTAAAGATGTCCATATTACATATTATTTCCATAAACATATTATTTTACTTCAAAAAAACCTAAAATTCATGCCTCTAAAGAACTTTTCTTCACAACTATTATTAGTGGAACTTTCTTCAAACAAATTTATTTCCATTTTTCTATAACTGTATATATTTCTATAACAATATAACTATTATATAAGTACCAACATACTGTCTTGATCTCTTTCGTACTGAAATATAAGCAAAAACTTATCAAAAGAATAAATATTTATTTTAATCTCAATCTTCTCTTTCGAAATTCGATTGTAGCCGATGAATAAAAATGTTTTATTGATATTTTTATGTCTGGCCTTTTAACCAATGGATTCTATTTTTGTAACAATTAAAAAAATTACAACTATAGATATTGGGCGTTGAGGGTTTTGGTTTTAATTAGTTTTTCACAGACATGCCCCACCTCACTTTCAAAAAATAAAGACAAATGTGAGTTCTGTAATGAGCGTGTATTATGTGCCGATCCTGCTTGTGACATCGTAAGAGCTTCGGTTCAGGATATTTTCGTTGTGTCGAATATGAACTACACGCGGGTCTTTGAACCTATACTCACAGCGATGTGTGGAGATGTACATGTGTTGTTGATTGGGGAGAAGCGCGATTTATAAACGTCAATGTTTACGTAATAGTAAAACGGAGATATCCATTTTTAGTGTTATCGATTTTATCTTATTCTAACGTAAACTTATTGTTAATATCATCTAATCATTATATAAATATATTATCGAATACATAGTTTACATTTTCAGATTAAATGAAAATGGGCTGATTAAAGAAAAAGACTTATATAGCTGTTTTATAATATTTTAGTATTTGATAGCAGGAATTGGCATAAGAATGTAACTATTATATTTAATCAACTATCGAATTATTTAGATATACTATTTTTTTACAATATTTATGGTATCCCATTCATATATTAACAAAATTAAAAGTTCCAAATAAATATTTGGTGATATTTCAAAGATTGGTTCTTGATATGTTCATCTTCCCGTTTTTAATTATACATTTGGTTGTTGTTTCTTACTACTGAGTTTCTTTATTATTTAATTATTACATTATTACTAGTCGTTTTCGTGTAACCTACAATTTGTCTTTATGATAACTTAAATCTAGGTATATAACTAGGAGCACCCATCGGCCCTATCTCAGTCTCTGGTGAAATAATGTTTATACGTCAATATTCTCATGAGAATGGAATCTTTCCTCATGCCCTCTTGCAATTCTCTTGATTTCTTGACTGACTGTGGATGTCTAAAGGTCTCGATGTAGGTAATCAGTCCTATAGTATTTTGGGTGCGCCCACAATACCTCTCACGACTTTATTTCTGAAAAATTTGCGTTTTATTTATGTTACTGTATGCAGAACATCCCCATAATTGAATTCCGTATGTCCATATAGGTTTCAGTATTTGCTTATATAATAGTAATTTATTATATACGGATAATTATGATTTTCTTCCATTTAGCCAGTACGTTTTCCTATATTTCAATTCCAGTTCATTTGTTGTCTTCTTTATATGTTCTTTCCAGCCAAGTTTTGCATCAAGATTCATTTCGAGATATTTAGTGTTGTTGCTATATAGAATATTTATAGGTGAACTGCACATGTACTTTTATTAATTCTTATTTTCCAAGCTTGTGTCCAATTATTTATATTTTCACTTGCCTGCTGTAATTTTCGTGAGACTTCTTCACTATTGTCTTCGACAGCTATAATCGCAGTACCATCAGCAAATGTAGCCATCGTAATATTCTCCGTTTGTGGTATATATAAGTGTACAGAAAATACCTAGTTAATGATAATTATTTTCTTTTCAAAGTATTCAATCGATAAGATTTCTTGTAGAATTAAACATACAAAAAGAAAATACGATTCCAACATAATAACTTGAGAGAAAAGTTATTTCGATTTACGGTATTTTTCAAAGTGCATTTATTCACGTAAATTTCATGTTTCTAGCAAAAAAGCGGAAATAAATTACAGACACAGATAAACGATATTTTCCTTACAAAAATTTCCTTTTAAAAATAATGCTATTAAATTCATTTTAATAGAAGCTTCTGATTCAACGAGTATATTGGCACGTACACTAATACATAATGAATATCAAAAAGTTTAATCTTTCACTTATCAGTTAAAATATTAGTAATATATATTTCTACTTCCATAAAAAAGATAATAGTGTCAGCTGGCTAACGAACTATTATACGTACCCCTAAGATACTCTTAGGTAAAAAAGCACCCTTTGTGATAGGATATCAACCGATAGGATAGCCGAACAAGCGGTTAAAGTTACCTCCGGCATTTTCTTTAATAAGAATGACACAGCTATTTTTTCAGTGGGGTATCTATCGGAAAATCGACAGTTTCGAAACAAAACACAATTTAAAAAAGTCCCTTATCATCTTATTGATTACGAATGGATAGAGAAATAAGTCTCCAGCAGAGCGATTTATGTTTATTAATAAAATGCTAGACAGTTCAATTAATTGAAACCATTTCAATTAATGGTGTTGTTCTGTTTTGTTGTTCTATTTTGTTCTAACAGGAGTTATATTTCGCATTATTTATATGATATGTAAGTATGTATAATATATATACATATATATATAATTTGAGAGATTGCTACGAGGGTTGCTATTTATATTATGAGTCTAATATTGAAAAGATAGTAACACATTAACGAAAATGGCTTGGATTGTTTTTGACTCTTCTCTTCTTTTGTTCAAAGAATTTTCCATGATGACCAATAGCTTTTTGCATGGGCTTGAACTAATAATCGCGACACTCTCTGATTGAAGTACCTCCAAAACATGGATTCTAGATGAATTCGCTTCTTTAGGTGCCGAATAATGTTGGCCGTTGGCCATTTGGTGCCAAATCAGGATTGTACGGAAGACAACCCAACCCAACTTTGTTTCATCCGACGTATAAGAAGTTCACTTTTTCGTATTTTACGAAGAACTTCTCATAACAAATGGTTGTATACCACTCAGAGTACACAGTTCTATGCTGCTCTAACGTCACGGTTGCCAGATGTACAGTTACCCCATATAAACAGGCGGTTATTTGCTTCAAACTGATTCATGTATGAATTAACACACGTTTGTTGGATTTGCCTCGTCTTGGAAAATATTAGATGGCGTCTTAATATTCAAGAGAACTTATTTTATTATAATAAAAATATAACAGGTCAATTGAAAAGTCCCCGGCCTACTATAGTAAAACACACTTGTTTTGGCAAAATTTGTTTGTTTTTTATTCAACATAATTCCCTTCAAGGATGATACACTGATTATAGCGACTCTCCAACTTTTCGATACCATTTTTGTAGTACGATTTGTCCTTTGCTTCAAAATAGGCTTCAGTTTCGGCGATCAGCTCTTCATTCGATGAAAATTTCTTCCCAGCGAGCATTCTTTTGAGATCTGAGAACAAGAAATAGTCGCGGGAGGAGGGGGGCAGATCTGGAGAATACGGTGGATAAAGAAACAATTCGAAGCCCAATTCATGGATTTTTGCCATCGTTTTCACTGACTTGTAACACGGTACATTGTCTTGGTGAAGCAGCACTTTCTTTTTGTTCAAATGCGGCTTTTCGATGGCTTTTTCGTCCTTCAAACTGTCCTATAACGCTATGTAATAGTCGCTGTTGCTGGTCCATCCCAAAATACAGACGCAATAATCTTTCCAACTGTTGCGTTCTCCCACGCTTTGGAGCGGGTTCATCGTGTGCAGTTCACTCGGATGACTGTCGATTGGACTTCGGAGTGAAATCATGGAGCCATGTTTCATCCATTGTCACATATAGACCCAAAAACTCGAGTTTGTTATGCTTGATCATCTTCAAACACTGCTCCGAATCATCAACTCGTCGTTATTTTTAGTCAAAAGTTAGTTCGCGCGGCACCCACTTTGCACAAAGCTTTCTCATACCCAAATATTCATAAATGATATGATGTATATGTTCAGTTGATATCTTTAAAGTGTCTTCTATTTTATTCAGTTTCAATTTACGGTCATTCAAAATCATTTTGTTAATTTTTTTAATGTTTTCGTCAGTAAAATCCTTTTTTCGGTGTCCACTGCATTTACCGTCTTCGGTGCTCATTTCACCACGTCTAAACTTAGCATACCAATCTTTGATGGTTGATTTTCCAATGTCCGGAAACTCGGCATCAAGCCAAGTTTTTGCTTCAACTGTATTTTTTTCCTTCAAATAGCAATATTTTATCAACACGCGAAATTCCTTTTTATCCATATCTTCACAATAACAGAATTGCTTCATTCAAAATGCTATAATTCACAAACTAATGATCCGACAGCTGTCAAATTTTTACACGCATCTGTTGAGAGTTAGGGCTAATTAAAAAACATATGGATTTAATTCTAGTAGCGCCATCCATGTGTCAGACTGGGGACTTTTCAATTGATCTGTTAAACTGATATAACAAAATATATTAATTTTCTCAATTATCAATTTGTGTTAAGATTATGACATTTTCCCATCATTAGGTAACATGGCGTGGTGAAATAATGATGTTGGTTTGGTAACAAACCAACCATTGAACGAACCAAAATCATCCAGGCAACCAAACCGCGATATTTCTTTGAGTGTTTGACCTGTAATAAAATAATTTCGATATTAATGCCATTATTCGTCATTGACATCAAAATCACCACTTTTAAATCGTTGAAACCAAGACTGACAGTTGGAATATGATGGAGAGACATCAACACAAGTTTGTAAAAGTTTCTGATGGATTTCGTCAACAGGTTTCTTCAAATCAAACACCAAAAGTAATGAATGTCTAAAATGCTATTTCTGAGCTTTCATTCGTAAAACCATCGAATTTAACAGTTATATTAGGTTATTTAACATTTTTTTCATTGATACTTCGTATTTTCACCAGATATCGCTGATCATTATATATCCCTGCCCTTGATAACATGCAATTATCTCCCCTCCCCCGCATTTGTCCGTTTTATTCTTATAGCAACTCATATTGATGAACAATTAATATCAAATATCATTTTGTTACAGAATATGAAGAGGTTTATGGAGAATTGTCAGATAGCGATGTTCAAAAAGATGACTACTACGACGAGGATCAAGACGCGAAAACAAATAACGTTGAGGATGACGCCACTCAAGTCATCGACCAGAAGTTTGTATCTAAATCGGAGAAATTCATTAACAACATAGGGGATGTTGTGATATTACCTTGCAACGTCTCTAACCCGAAGGGTGAGTGTCTTGTGATTCGATAATTCTTTTATCAAATGCCAATGGATTTTGTAACAAATATGAATATAATTATGATATATTTTAGCTGATGTTGTGAGAAAGTGGGCGAAAGAAAATATGATGATTTTTCAAGACTCATTCAATACTCAGGATAAGAAAAATTTGAAGTATTTTCCGAATGGATCTATTGAGGTTAAGATAGAAAATGTCAACGACTTTGGAAATTACTCTTGCACTTTATTGCTTTCGTCTAAAATGACACCCAGCTTAGTTCACGAGGTTATCAATAGAGGGCCTCAAATAAATTCATTGCGAACTGCCAATAATAAAGTTGAGGTAAGTGGTGATCATTTTTATAATCCTCCTAAATAAGAACAGAATAAAGAATAACAAAGTAATATATTTTTATTGATTATATCTTACATTAAATCGGCTTAGTACAATCTTAATGTATAAAATTATTTTATTGCTATTGTTCAATTTGCAGTATTTGCATTAATATACAAGCATGACAAGTGTCGGGTATATATATCAGTATGTATTTCTCAAATTATTAAATTACTCTAGTTAAAGTTAAAATTAAGTTCATGTGGTTTGACCAGCTTCACCCTTCTGATTTCCCGCATGTTGCTGTGAGTTAGGAACCTTATTTCATGTCTTAGGATGAAATTTTGGATAACTTCATCGTATAGTCCTGTTGTAGTTGGTTACGAAGCAATAAACGTTAGCACTTTGTTTTTGCAAAATTGGATTTCTAGTTGGTTTTATGTTTTAGTGCAGCACTATAAATCATAATAATATGTTAGAAAAAACTAATAAACGAATTTATTTAATTTTAGGTCAAGTTGGAAATATCTTACGATCAGTAGAGTTGTTTTATTTTGAGTCTGATATGCTCTGATTTTTGTCTAACCGAGTGGATGCCTAAGTACTTCACTGATCCTTCTTGAGATATCAGGCATCCGCAAATCAAATTGCAGTCTATTTGTCTATTTTCCAGTCTCTAGTCTATTTGTGGATCTTATTTTTTGGCTGCACTGGCACTTGTATTTTTTCCTACCGCCCTATACATATATATGTCTATAGCTATAATGACTGTGTCGTCGGCAAATGTTCCAAGGACCTTTTCTTTTGTTATTGGGATATTAACAGTATATAGCAGAGACAGGAATGGTCCCAAGACAATCTCCTGCGGAACTCCAGTCGAAATTGGCAGTAGTTACTGGCAAAATTATACACATCTTGTAGGTCTATAGATATCTTGTGGATCTGTAGATATATATCTATCCGTAGCAGTTCTTTCAATAATTCAGGTGAAATATCATCAATCTCAGGAGACTTTTTGGGACTGAGGCTGTCAATTTATGTGGCAGCTGCCAATGGAGAAGCCAATTTTATAGTTATATCGGGCTGATAAATGTTGCCTTCAGTTTTCTCGTAATTGCATCGAACCCATTCATTTCAATCATTTCCATAGGATGCATTCACAAAATAATATTACTGTGATTTAATTTTGCTGCGCATCTTCTAGTAGTATCGCTTACAAATTACACATAAGAGAGACAATTACTTATTTTAATATCCGGTTTTTTTTAGTATTCGCCTGATGAAACTCTCCAACTAATATGTGAGGTTGAAGGACACCCTAAACCACGAGTGAAATGGTACAAAGACAACAAACGTGTAGGACCTGAAGGTTCCACCTTGACAATACTCAGCTTGAAGGTCACCGATGGAGGCGTATACCGATGTTTGGCTGATAACGAAGGGAAACCTGCTCATAAACATATCGAAATACATGTCAAACGTAAGGAAACAAAACCTTTATCATTATAATTCATCCTAACAAGAAATCGATACAATCCACAGATGCTCCAATCGTGCAAGTTCAAGAATATCTCGTTAATAGCGAACACAAGAACTCCGCAGAATTTGTGTGTTTGACTGACGCTTATCCAGAGGCCACCGCGGAGTGGAGGAAAGATGGACAGGTCCTTTATCACAACGAATCCAAAATTAAAGTGACTCATGAAAATGCTTATTCAAAAAATGTTCTGATTGTCAGAGGTAAATTACGCGAACAATGAAAAAAATTGTGAAATCTTTTCTAATTTCTGTTGACCTTCCAGATCTAACTGAAAGTGATTTCGGAACGTACAGCTGCGTGGCCAAGAATTCTCTAGGATCCGATACAAAAAATATCACTTTGGTGAGGATTCCCGTTGTTAAAACTTTCGATAAAACATCGAGCGATACCACCAAGGATGTTGTTTTGCAATGGAAAGTTGCATCAAAACAACCAATCTCTGTTCACGAATTGCAATACAGGAAAAAAGGAGTAAGTAAACAGCTTAGTGTGCACGTTTTACTTGTTCAAATTATTTCAATATGTTTACATAAGATCTTAAAAAGTATCTTAATTATATATCTGAATTCCATAAAAATTGAGTAGCATTATAATAAACAACGCGGTACATCTATTTCCATAAGAGTAGTAACCAAATAATTGACCACATGTCCAATGAAAGTTATAAAAGATCAACAGAACTTGTCAACTGTTATATACTCTATGCAATATTACTTACTTAAAACGCACAATTAACTAACATAAAAATCAATATAAGCTTCTTAATTAAATATACGATAGTCTATAAAATACAACTTCTGTATAATATAAATTATTTATAACGAATTTCAAAAATAATACTACTGCCTATATTATAATAACTATAAATAAGCCTTAACTAATATTATAAGAAGTCACGCTTCAATTTAGATGAGGGTTTTTTTAGAATTAAATTGGTAATTTTAAAAGCAACTTTAGTCCTTCCAATAGAACAGCTAATTCATGTCATAAAAATGCAGCTTGTAAAAATGTAAAATTCGGTTAATACTCGAAAGGGACTTTTCCTTCTCATTTTATTCTAGTTAAAAAGAGACAGAATACTGTCTAATGCTTCGGAACCTATAACCGAATAAATCTATAAAATTCAATTTGTGCTGCTAGCGGTTGTCAAATGTCTACAATATTCTTGGAAACGTTAATGACAATAGCACAAGTTTGCAAATCGGTGTCAAGATTGGTTTTACTTTGACTCGGCAACATTGCGACTTGCTGACGTCATACATTTTGATGACCTGCATTGGCTTTTTATTGGATAGACTATTTGTACCTTGAACTTGTCCTTCCTGTTCCTCCTGTTACTGTTCAATAAACATAGGTTGCCGCAGCCTAGATACAATTATTAAAAAGTAAACAACGTCTTGTTAATCATGCAAAATAAACTTATTAGCTGTATATGAAAAAAGCTTTATATGAAAAAAACTTTAACTAATATAAATAATTTGGACAAATTTGTAACTCGACTGTTACAAAAAAGACCGAAATGTGAGAAATCTCAGTTTTATAATTTAATAAGAATTTTACAAAAAGGATAGTATGTTAACATTATTCCTTAACATTATTACTTTTACTCGTTAAAAAATCCAAATATGGATATAAACATTTGAGGAACATTAATTTTTTGAAGATATTTCTATTCTATAAGTAAGTGGTAGCGTAACAAGCTTCAAATATTCTTTTATGTTATTGAACATGACCATTGTGTGCCCAAAAAGGATATTTTACGGCTAATTTATTTTTAAAGAACATACACCTAGAACACACAGAACAGAGGTTTGTTTAGATACAGTCACATGTTTCAAACAGCACTATACGCTGAATCTGCCGGACATTGGACCGATCTATGCTAACTTAGACAGTACTATCACCCTTACGAAGATACTTGAAATTAGATTAATTTTTACAGCTAAAGAAAACACGCGGTTTCTAGACATGGGATTTATATAGAATTTATATTTATATATTTATAAAAATAGCTTATACAAGGTCTTAGTAGATTCATATAACATAATATTAAATATAAAAAATATGTATTTTTGCTAAACACCGTTTGTAAAAACACTGTTACAAATAAAATCATTCACAGCTTTGCTGGCACATACATGTGTGATTCGAGGCTTGTTGATATAATCCTTTGATCTCAAATAGCTCCAAAAAACCATGATCAAAGGACAAGAGAGTACACGACGAATTATTTCGCGGGTTGCATAGTGTGTGGCACGGTTTCGTCGCAATATTGAATATCATAAAGAAGATCGAATAATATCTCTAGCCTAAAATTATGATCAAGTATTAACCATTCACGAAACTATCAACGTGAAAATGAACTTCAGACAGTCTTTGTAATGATTTTTCGTCTTGAACGTTTATAACAATTTCATTCACTTTTCAGGAAAATACCTGGAAAACTATCACTCCCGCGGTAAATGCTGGAGATAACGACGTGTACCTCATCAAGCACACCTTGAAGAATCTTGAGCCAGGGATTTACGAGACCAGGGCAAGGTCAAAGAACGTCCACGGCTGGTCCGATTTCTCCGAAATAATGCCGTTCGAAGGAAGTAAGTAATCGCGCTTAAACAATCGAATGTTCCCAATGCACTTAGTAACAAACATCACAAGCCAATAGTAACAATTTAACTTATCGCACCATTAGATTATCTGTGATCAAAACCATGATAGACCTTGCCCTTTATTTTACTATTATCTTATATAACTTAATATTGTTATAATGTTTAAACGATAGCCACGCTCTGCCTTTTGCTTATCAAAGGACTATTGTTTTGATTATCATTACTTCTTTATCACACTATGAAAAGTCACCAAATATGCGTAAATTAACAATGAATATTAATTTTTTTGATTTATTTTGATAAGAATAAAACAAGTCTGTAATACAATGGAATGACAACCTTTTTAGAAAATATTGCTATTGATATACGACGTATGTTATTATTGGGTTTGGGAAAAGGTTCGTAGCACTGTTTCGCCATTTTTTGAGTGATATCACGACTCCAGATAACAGTGAAGTACTTTCGCGATTTGAGCTTGAAAAGTTGAATCAAGTACTTTTAAAATCATTAAAAGAGTTTTACCAAATTCAGGACAAGTGATAGGGTACTATGTTTATACAATAATGTGGATGCTTAAAACTTTGACAATTCATCAATTAATAAATTCTTTATAATAATCCAACATTTTTCCTGATATTCAATGTCAATTTTGTTCAAGTGTTTTTCCATTTTTCTTTCGTTATATTGCATTACAATTGTGTTGTCATTAAGTGAGTCCAACATCGGCACTGCTGATACACATATATATGCATATCTTGCTAGAGTTTTTCAATAATTTGAACACCTTTTTATGTTGAACCTCCAAATCGTTTCAATGAACCACTCGTTTTTCACATGAAAATTACTTAAAAGGGTTAGGAATGGGGGGGGTTCAGACTATTTCCCAACAGCAAATTTTGATAAGTATCTTTAGCACAGCTTCTTCGAAATAATATTTCAAAATATAGAACATTTTTCATTATCTTTTACTTAACCCAAAATATATTACTTTTCTAATCATATTAAAATCAATTAGCTTCCCGCATTTTAACTAATGAGTTAATATCTTATCTAACACACTTTGTTACATCAGCTAGACGCACAATATTAATATACAAGATAATATTGATTTAGAAGGGCCAGGGCAGGCTTGGGAAAGTTATTACTGTATTTAATCCCTATCATTATATGTGTCACCTTTTTTTGCTTATGTGTTATTTTTTGCATGTTTTTTTAGCCAATAAACATGGCTCACATCATCAGAAACAAAAGCACAACAAAAAAGAACAAAGAGTTAGAACCCAAGGTATATTGTTGTTAATTTTTATTGTTCTCCAAGTATATGTAAACGTAGATTTCTTTTAGTTCTTTTAGTTCATATGTATTTAACTCTTTTGCTCTCAACTATTACGCTTTTTACTATACATTTATCATCTTATCACATCAACATAGAAGGGTTATATGATAAGTAACTAGGCCAGGAGTTAAGTTAAAAGAGCCAGAAGTCAGATGGAGAAAATATGTCAAACTGAAGATGAAAACAATTGGTCCAAACGGTTAAGAAAATTAACTGAAAAAATTAACTGAAGTTATCGTTTTACTATTTTGGAGCATATAGTTTGCTCAGTTCTTCTTATAAAAAATTAAATATTAAAATGACAATGGCTTCCAAAAAACAATCCAAGCAATGGTTTATACGAAGCAAATTCAAATATAAGGCTCAGACAATTTTACCTATCTATAAATTCATACCTGCAGAGAGCATATTCCTGCTAGTTCTTCTAAAACGATTAATAGAAGTTATTACACTAAATCATTAGACCGATTCGCACGTGATGTGATATAAAAGAGAAACGCCTACAACAGCCATTCCATCAAATCCATTTCATTCATTCAATTATTTGGGATACTTGCCTTCTTTGTGTGTTTGAGAACCGAGCGATCGTTTACTATTTCAAAACCTAAAGAAATGGCTTCAAGCAATTATATTCCAAATCTAAAGAGTAAAGAGAACAGTTGTAATGATACTTGATTTCAGCTACTTATCATATTTCCCTCGTACCACATCATTTATATTCCACTAACATCTTCTAGTAATCTTAAAATAACAAATAATTTACATTAATTATACATAGGTACCATTTTTTAATTTTTACTGTGTATATTAATTCTTGTTTTTATTTTTTTATTTAGATTCTGTACTGAATGCACCTGCACAACACACTAGCGACGAACATGTAGGAGGTAGATATATATATTCATTTTTGTATTTATACGTATATACGAGGTGTCTAAGAAAATTAGTATTTGATCAGCTTACTGCATGAACGTAATAAATACGAGGGAAGTGAAGACGGTTACTAGAACGGTACAGGAATTAAATGTGCTGTAATGAACAAACCTTTTCAGGCTCGCTGAACAAGGAACGCTACTCACCGTTGAATTATACGTCTTACACCTGGCCCTAAAATATTTGTACCCAATCATACAGAAAATGTCCCATTCTTTCAGGCTCTTATAGTTCGCTGGATAGCTTGCTTGAGTGGAAGTTCAGTCATCCCCTAGTTTTCCAATCCCTAGACCTCCTACGATTCCTTTTGGTGACGATAGTTTGAATCCCCCTCACATTGGGATACTTGGGAATGAACAAGCAGATGTCACGGCGAAGTCTGCCATCTAGTCTCAACGCCCTATCGAGAATATATGTATCCACATTGACCCCTATCCCATCAGAACCTTTACCAAAGACACACAAACAAACTTTTTGAAATATCTTTGAAGACTCTTTAAAAAGTGACAGACAAGTGAAATGTGCGGCGAAACTCAATTAACTGAGACCGAAACACTTATTTCTCAGACAAACCCTTGATCCTCACTCTGGCAAGTTGTGAATTCTATAACCAATCTCTCTCCTTGTCTTTTGCCTTTTGAGCAACTGTCATCGCATTCCTTCTATTAGAATAAGATTCGGGCTGAATAATTATGGGAATGCTTTTGTAAATATAAACTTTCTTCTGTGACTGATTTTTTGAGAAAAAATAGTACAATACATATTAATCTAAATATGTTCCATCATTTTCTACAACATATCCCAATTTTCTGATATTAATCAATTTTCTCAAAGCATGTTTTGATCTGTTACTATTGCTGGTCTATTTTTTGCAACGATACGTTATTTAATTTGTTTAGACTACGTCGGTAGACATATACGTAATAATCATTCGGTTTTTGGCAACTCGTATTACACTACAACTTGATGATGCCACCATATACATGACTTAGTCAAGAATATTTCCCTTCTGTGTCGTAGTTGTTTTTCTTGTAGTTAGTTATACTGGTTTAACCCATGATTTCTTGCACTCAGCAGTATTGTCGTTCCCTTTTAATCTCCAGTCACGATATGCCATAGAAAACTATTTTTTTGTTGCCTAGCAAGCAATGAAACTGCGATGCTGAAACGTTTCGAAATAACTCTTTAAGTCAATTCGTATGGTAGCCCTCTTATCTCCTTTTGGATATTTCCCCTCGCATGTAAACGTCTGGAAACAGTTGATTCATTAAGCTGTTTGAAAGTTTGAGACTGACTTTTATCCAATATGCCCGCTTTCATATCGTTGAAACCGAAAACGACAATTGGGATGTGACAAATCAACAGCAATAATGAATATCGAAAACATTTTTAATAGCCGATCAGAATACATGCAAACACTAGTAGCTAGATTAATAATACATTAAATATATTTTTTCATTTTCAGAGTCAAGATCTGGTAGTCAATCTCTCAAACCGGGCCTATCTATATTAGTATTCACCATATTACCAATATTTTTATTCGGAAGAAGAGAACGAACACTATGCTAAAACTGGAGTGAACCATAATGAAGAATTGGTTTGCCATTGGCAGCTTCAGGAGCAAACAGAACTGCAATTAAATAAAACTAAATACCAAAGTATTTTCTACATATGGCTCGAAGACATTCTCTCGATAAGTACGATAGATTCTTTGAACAGCCTCTAAATTACTCTTGTGTTTATTTATTAATTATGTTCTAAATAACCATAACAAGAACGACGTTGAAAGAATCTATAGTATACAGAAAACCTAATCGTTTTGACGATAGCCTGTGATCTAATTTTTAACATCCAAAAAGAGATAAAAATTACTCATTTCAAAAGTACCATAGTCAAAGAAAAATTGAAATCAAACTGTTACGAAAAGCCTTGAGACTCTGAATGTCATTAAGTAACATATTTATAAATTATTATTAGTTACCTATACAGCTCGACGTGGTCAGTAATCGTCTATTATTTTCGAATTACTGTCATAAATTTTTCGTTTACAAGACTGGGTTGAAAGAGCTCAACAACTGTACCTCTTAAGAAACCAGTGCTTTACAAAAGAATATATCCACAAAATAAAACTATTTTCTAACCTTTATTGTACAGCTATTATTATTTTGTAGAAAAATATTAGATAGTAGTTTATTCAATTATACTTTAAATATAAATGTACAAAGCTTTTAATTTTTATTTACAGTGTGATTTATAATTTATGATGATTTAGATTTAGTTATATAATGAATTATGAATTTTAAATTCTAAATATTATTTTTAATGTATCTAATTTTAGTTCGGTGACAAGATGCTGAGGATGATTTTGTTAGAGTGATGAAAGTAATGTATGGGTAATTTTCTTTAACATCTAGTACTGTCGTTTTATCAACAAACTAGTATTTTCATTTTTTATATTAATAAGCTGACTACAAAGAGGATCATGCCTTCTGTACCTCCCGCGGGTACTAGTAATTGTTGCTTTTGATATAAATATTATTAACCTATAACTTCCCCAGATTATTTCAAAGATTTATAAAGTTTATATTCATGACCAAGCCACTGTCGTGATAATCGGACCGTTTTGATACTCCTATACATATTATAAATAGTATTGTCAAAGACTTTTACATATCCTTTGAAATAATTTGGTGACTATTTTGAGAAATGTTACGAAAATTGAATGTATATGTTGTATAAAATATATAGAACACTAGAAAGATCGGATTGTTTTATTAATTTTACCTTTAATAGGTCCTTTAATTAGTTATATTAGTTATATAGTCGTTTAGTTATTAACCAAACTACTGTTTAGAAATCATGAGATTTTTTAAATATACCAATTGTTTGGTATGTCCCCACTTTAAAAAGTAAATGTTTTGTCTGTAAAACTTTCTAATACGTCTAAAATGTATTTGTTAAACAATTGTTGTAACGAAGATATAAGAGAAAATTTTGCCTTACTTAGCAAATCATTTCGGATACTCGGAAATTTGCTAACAAGAGTTGATTTTATAAAGTTGATCAAATCAACAAAATATAAAACGATCAACGATATCGTTATGATTTAACAGCTACTTCTCTGAAGGTGGAAGGAAAAGAAAACGCATTTTTATATAAGATGATGGACATATAAATAATAGGGTGGATGCGCCCATGCGGTGACCGCCCGTGTATATATGGTTGCATAAATAAATGTTAGAGTCGTCTTGAAATATAATAATATGTTAAAGCCAAAAGAGGATGACCACTCGAGCCAAAAGAGGATTCCGCTTCTAAATAACATTGAACATATAATGTAAAACTAAACTATACTTTATAACATTTTTGTTTCATTGCCTTATTTGCATGCATTAAAATGTTGTAATATATAAAATCTTATATAAACTAAAAGTCAAAGTTAAATTCGATAACATTGAGACGTATTGACATCTTAAATTGAGATGACTCGAGTACACTGCACATATATATTTACATAAATAGTAATTATCAATCATCATATGAATTGTCTCAATCCCAAGACAGCCATGAAGTTAATAAATCTCTGTCCCAAAAGGTGGAACTCTCCATCATGTTTGGGGCGATACAAGAAACAGCATCAAAATAAAATTCCTAGCACACAAGCATGGACTTTTTAGGGCATCATGTAAAACTAGAAAACTTGTAGGAATTCCTTAAATCATGTAGTCCTAGTCCGAACTAGAAAACTTTAGGAATTCATTAAATAGAAATAAAATACTACAGCTATAGGTTACATTCAAGGCAAATATTGTTACTCTAGCAAACTTCTGCCTATTTCAATGTCTATAAGAACGAAATCAAATCGGCTGCAAGAATGCAATTTGAAATGATTCGATGATAAATAAAAGAAATCTGAGAAAGATTTCATAAAGGCATATCCAGTCCACGTTAGTTTCTAGATACCATCACAGATGAGAGAAAAAATTCAAAATATTGCAATTCATACTAATTCATAGCAAATTATACAACCATGAAATCATGACTGAAAGCAACAGGAGTAACAGTACTAGTAAAGAAATGTTTTTATTAATTACATCTTGCATTAGATACGCTTAGTATTGTGCTAACATTGCTTAAGTTACAAATTAACTTATTACTACTGTTCAATTGTACTTGCATTAATAGACAAGAAAGGATTAATACATCAATATGTATTTCCCATATTAAAATAAAACTAAACTACATAAGTCAAAGTTCAGAATTCATTATACAAGTTCATGAGGTTTGGTTCGCTTGGCTTCAGTCTTCTGATTTCCTGCGTGTTATCCAGTAGCTGTACTGCTTTCACGTTGTTGTGATTTAGTAACCTTATTTCATGTTTTAACGCGTAATCTTGGATCATTTCGTAAATCCATTTTATTTCGAAGCCATCGGCCATTTCGGTGTATCTCGTTATTGGTTACGTAGCGATAAGCATTGGTAAATAATCGTAGAACTCTTTTTTCGCTTTGCTCTTTGTCTAACCTACCATCGAAATGGATGTCCAGGTATTTAACAGATTCTGCTTGAGGAATAAGGCACAAAATATACATGGACAGATTTGGGGCTATTAAGCTGTATTTTCCGGTCAAAAGGTAGTAGACAAATAAAGAAGATGATGATGTTCTGCCAACAGGAACAGTTATTAAACTAGTTAAGGCTAGTCAGTTCCTGAACGATAAAAGCTTACCATCCTTGAACGCCATATAAATATAAAGATTATGCTCATAGAATATAACACAAGTTTCTAGAATCGGAACCTTTTCTTTATTCCCCAGCAACAGCTATTTATCTGATATTTTATTTAAAATTCTATTGTTCATAAAAGGAAATTTGTCTTTTACTGATTAACAGGCCGGATGTGAATGGATTATTTCCATTCTATTTACATAACCTAACATATAAATGTAGTTTGTTATTTATTTGTTTTATTCAAAGTATTGTCCATCGATAATCGCTACTTTTCCCCATCTTTCAGCAATTAACGGATTCCATCTCCAAAGAACGCTGATTCTCTTGAAGTTATCCACAAATCGATCCATTTTTTGATATCTTCATAAGAAGAAAGTTTATTTTCACCGGTTTTGCAACATATCATAAAGCGTACCTACATTGCAGAAAAGCTCTCCAAATTCAATGTCTCTTGGCTTCAGTTCATACGGCACAAAATATCCAAGCTTTTGGATCATTCCCATATTCCTAAAATGATTGGAAATGGTTTATTGCGTTACTCCCAACAATTCTGCATATTTCTCTTACATTTTACAAGGATCATTATCGAATGATGTCGTCAAAACCTCGTTTTCAAATATTATAAGCTGTCCAGTTCGTTCCTTGTCTTCAGTGTCACAAGCTTTACACAGCATCCATGACCTTCAACCGTCTTTTTCTACAAATTGAAGCAAAAAAGTAAATCTTTCCGCAACATCTTCAACGCACTAAAAAACATGCTGAAAAGTGAAACCGGTCAATGAGGCTTCAACATGAAGTTGATAAGAAGTTGGTTACAAATATACCCGATGTAATTTAATACATATTAACACCATGTGTTGTAAATCCTTTAAAATGAATTTATAGGCCTACATATTTTGTATGTCATATTTTAAATACACGCGAGATAGTATTTTGTAATTTGTATTTTAATCAAATCAATGTTAAAATAAATACGATACTGAACCACCCAGTATTTCAGAACAAATAGGACAATTTAAGATATTAATTCTTATCATTAACATCAGATCCATTTTCGAGGCACACCCACACATAGAAATTATAGTAAATATCAAATTCACGCCGTAAAAACATCATGCTAGGGTAAAAACACCCCTATTATTGACCAATGTCACGCGATGTGTACTTCCAACGTCATACATTAACAAAAATACGACTATATTCAGTAGTTATTCATTAACCGATAATACTAGACGACTTTTATGTCCCGTATAAAATAAATGTATCTAAAATATATATAAAGACGTTTTAAACATTTTATTATAAAACAAAGGAGAACACAGAACTACATAATTACACAGAACGTGTTGTTTAAAATAATTTTATCTCTAAAATTTAGGTCATTAGCCTAAATCCGTTTATTTTGCTTTCATTTGATTAAATAGACATTCGCAAAATGTTTTTCGAGTTGTATTGGCAATATTTTGTGGCGGGTTTAATTTTGTGGGTAATTGCAAGGACCGGATATGTATTCTATAATAAACTGAATGTAAATAACAAAGAATTGAAAGAAAATGTCCCAGACACTACTACAAAATGTGAGTTACTTTTATTACAACAGTCAGACAAATAATTTTTTATTTATAGTTACAGAAACTGATTCTGATTCTGAAGATATAGATGATGATTTTTTGCCAGCCTTACCTAAGGATTTAAAACATATTCCTCTTGTTTTTAACCAATTGTCAGAAGAAGAATCCTTGAAGAAATCGGAGGAATTCTATCAGCTAATGAATGCCAGACGTACTGTTCGACATTTCAGCCGAAAAGATATACCCAAAGATGTTATATACAATATTATTAAAACAGCAGGTGAATGAACATTTTCAATCCATTAATAGCTAACAATATATATAATCAACTAGTCTTGTTAATTAATATATATAACCCAATATACACTAACGGTGCATAATATATTTTTGACGTAATGGCGAAGGTATTTCTATTATTTCATCGATTATTTTAGGTACTTCTCCTAGTGGAGCCCATACCGAACCTTGGACATATGTTTTGGTACATTCGCCAGAAATAAAAGGGAAAATTCGTGATATAATTGAGGAAGAAGAAGAAATTAATTACAAAAAACGTATGGGCAAAGTGTGGACCACAGATTTGAAACCCTTTAAAACCAACTGGATCAAAGAATATTTAACCGAAGCCCCATATTTAATTTTGGTCTTCAAACAGTTATATAGTTTTCGAACAGACGGCAAGAAAAAGCTACATTACTACAATGATCAGAGTGTTAACTTGTCAACTGGAATATTGTTAGCAGCTATACAGGTGATTGTTGCATATTTTGCATTATATGAGGGATTATTGTAATAACTTAACAGAAAATATTATAATAAGTAACATAATAAATAACGAAATTATTAATAATAAATCCTACAACGTTCTGGAATAACTGTTTTCATCGTGTACAATTTGTCTTTTCAGAATGCTGGGTTGGTATCTCTAACTTCAACACCCCTTAATTGTGGACCAGCGTTGCGAACATTACTAGGACGCCCTAAATCCGAAAAATTATCTCTTCTACTTCCTGTTGGGTATCCCGCAGAAGACTGTCTCGTTCCGGATTTACAAAGAAAATCCCTAAATGAAATTATGGTGGAATTTTAAAAGTGATAAAAATATTAATACTTATTATATATATAAAATATTTGCTCCAATAACTAAAATATATTTATTCCAGTGCATTAATATATTTGAAGAAAACGATCCCTTAAAATACTGTCCTTTAAATCTTTTAACATAAACAATTTATTTTCAATTTTAAGTTTTTATATTTTCTTATTCATCATTATATACAGTTAAAATGAATGCAATAGAGAGATATTCCCTCTGTTTTGTGAACATGTTTTATGAAATTTTGACAATTTGAATTAGAACATATATTTTGAGTGATATATATTGTTTTCTTTAATATTTATATTTATTTATCTAGAAAATTAGAATCAATGCATGCTATTTATAATATATTCTCCAATGAGTGATAGGACTGACGAAAATCGAAAATCCTTCCTGTCATCCTATGTATTGACCAAAATATAATATTTCTCTATTTACTAAACTATAGTTTTCTATATTCTGAACTATAGTTCTCCATCTTTTGTAGTTACTGCATGACGTCTATGATTCATTAAAATAATTCACCTAATGGAAGGACGTCTATTAGCACCAGAATTTTAATATTAAGAACTTTTATGTTCAAATCTTTTATGCAGCTAAAAAAACACACAGTTATATATTTATTCACTCACATAACTACTATAAATAATTCCTCTAAATTCTACAAATGAGAAGTATTTTATTCATAATTTTTAAACCTGTTAAATCTATATTTTATTTATTTTTGTTGGAAATTATCATGAAATTTCATATTATTTATTTTATTCTACGTAACTTTTTTTTATTTTCCTTTTCACATATTTTATTATTATAAATAGCATATCCAGTTATCTTTGTATGACAATAAACATGAATTAGAAAAAAGGGTAACAAAAACGGTAATATAATTATTTTAAGTAATCAAGTGTAATACCAAAAATAATAATTATTCTATTATTTAACAAAATTGTAAGGGAGCAAAGAAGAAGGGGAGATTTTTATTACTACAGTAATATAGATGTTTTGTATTTTCTATACTATAAAAACACCACAGTTTTACAATTAGATATTTTACTGAAATAATGGCGAAGGTGCTGGAATATTATTTCTCAAGTTTTTAGTTAGCTTTCATTATGGATTCCGTGCAAAACCTTCAAACTATTTTTTGTACCAAAATATTCCTTGAATAGAAGAAAACAATAAGAAATTCATAATCTTTGATGTAATATTTTCTAATTCATAAAAATTCTTATTTGCTATACATATATTATTTAAACTTATCTAATAATAGCTAATCCAAACGCAACCAAAAATACAGTCGCAGAGATCTAATGAAATAACAAGTGGTTAAATTCGAACAAATAAAATAAATAATAATTACAATTAAATCATACGTGTTCATAATGAAACTTTAATATTATTCTAAATTTACAACATATCATACAAATTATTAAAAACAACATATTAATAACAGAAATTATATTCTATCAAAATATATTTGCTATGAACATTAAATATCAATATCATTAAATAATTGACTCAAGACTTTTGAGGTTTTTAAGACGTTATGTCCTAATTATCGTGCCAATTGTTCCTGATTTTGACAAGGTTTTTCCTTAAGTAAAGCCAGCAGTTTTGCATCATCTAAAACCTTTTCTCTTGCTCCACTATGTCGGTCTCCAACGTAAAAGTCACATTTCTTAAAGCGTTGAAACCACTCGCCACAAGTTCTTTAACTAATAGCGGACTCGCCGTAGGTATCAGAGATTATCCGATGAGCCTCAACAGCAGATGTACTCATGTTGAAGAAGAAAATTAAAACCTCCGGTATGTAACGAAAATGTAGCCGGACGGACATTTACAATTAGAAAAAACGCTATAATACAAACAAAATAAATCGAGAAATGTTTTTATATAGTTATGTTGATATATGTTGAAATTTTTTACATGTCGTCTATATGTGTCAATATCCATCTATAGGAAAACGGCGGAAACAAAGTTATGCGGCTTTTAATATACGGAATCAAATTTGATAATTCCTACGTGTATGCAACTGAAAATACACTAATGTAATTATTAATATACACATTAATAAATAGGTATAAATTCATAATGTTAAGTAAATAAGAAGTACGTTATTCATAATATTTGAATATATTAATTATGTATCTAATAAATACAATTAATTATTGATATGTATATTATATTTTTATTGGAAACTAATAACTTTAATCCCTCGCATTTTATTAGTATAAATTTTTACAAACATCTAATGTTATATTATGTAAATTATGAGAGCCTATACATGTTATCTGAGCATGTGTTAGATTAAGTAAGATGGCATGACGATAAATAATTTAAGCGCCATATGTTTATTTTTCTTCTAAAATTCTCATATAATTTTTGTTATTATTATTATCCGCGTACATATACAGATGTCTGTCAATATTAAATAACTTTCTTCTTAATTACGTATTAATACCAAACAATTAACAGCCATATATTAATTAAATGATCGTTATAATCTAGTTATTGGGAAACCAAAATGTAAATCGGTAATATAATCGTCATAAAATTCGAACAAGAATATAATTCTGTTTTTATTACTAGGAAAAATTATCTTAAATCTTGGCAGTTATTCTGACGGTAATTTGTAACAGTATGTACACTGAAAAAAAGGATGATGGTCTTTAAATAGTTAGTCGATTTTCTCTTTGTGTAATATATATATGTTACTTTAGTAAATTGGGATTCAGTAGTAGAAAACGATAATGTAATAGCGGGATTATAAGGTTGGAGAAAAAATATCGTTTTTTTTTTCTAATAGATGATTTTAAAGTCTAATTATACTTATTCAATGATGCCATACTAACGGAAACTTGAAAAATAACAGACCTTAGAACATTACGGATATAAATGTAGTGTTATAGGTTTACTCAGTCAAAATTTATTGCGGGTTGAAAATGAAAAATCTACTATAGTCTATTCAAAGTTATTTTATACATATGTCACCAAAATTTGTGACATCAAAACGTCGCAATGTTGCCTCATCAACTCTGAGTTTTAGGTCAGTCGGTTTTTGATATATCAATAAAATTCTAATCTAAATAAAATAATTGAACAAAAATGTTATCAAATATAATTTATCTTAACAATATAATACATCTCAAAACTACAGTTAATCATATAGCCACAATAGTTTATAGGTTAGAGTTATAACCTCTGATTACTATTGCTTTCAATAATTTTGTATATGTTTAACAACCGGACGACTTTGACAGGCTTATTCGTTTACTTGTTCAAACTAATCAGACAGCATTGTGTCTCTTTTTAACTCGAATAAAATGAGAAGGAAAATATTGCCTGATTCTGAAATAATTTACAAATTGTAGCAGGCAATACAATAGACATCTTGATGACGTACAAAAACCTTTGAATGAATTAATTACGAGTATTATCTAATGCGTGATAGCCATCTTGTGTACGGTTGTGGTAATTTAAAAGATAATAAATAAAAATCAATTTTTAAGGATGCTTTGTAGTACCTATTTTTCATTTGTTATTGTTTCATTGAAGCCATTTAATGTTCAGGCATTACTTATGTTAATAGTATTGATGGATTTAGTAAAATATTTGAATCTTCCGCAATCAATAGTAGTGTACTTCTTCTATGGGGATATATCAGCAGATTGAAATAGGGGATTTATAACGTTTTCAACTAATTATTCAATTATCATTATAACACAAATTATCAAATGATCATTTTTATATGACATTTGACATTTTGATTTAAAAAGTAATTCACCTTAAAAACATTCAACATACAAAAGCAATTATTATATCAACCAAAAATTTCTTTCAACAAAAAGTCGTTGACTCTTATAACCAAGGAATAATTAAGCATTTTCAAATATTAGAGTGAATCCTATAGATGATTAGATCATTTGTATAGCATGCTGGGTGAGTAATATATCAACAAATGTTTCTTCAATATTAAATTATACTTGAAAATAAATATTTTCGTGGCCTTTTGAGGTTTGGAAAGATTCAATTTCCATTCGGTAATTCCCATTCTTAAGATTTCATAAAATTCTCAAAATTCGTATTGATTATTTATATACATTGACCTGATGAGAATTTGATCTCAGATACCAATCCGCTTTAGAGGTCATCGAATGTTTGAAAATGATGAGTGATGATGATGAATACAAATGCTAATTAATTATAAGTGTTTACACTAAATCGGTAATATATGCTGACTGTCATGAGTTAAAGTATGGACATATACTAGGATTGGTACTCTGCTATTCATTCCCTTTGATGTGCCCTTTCAAGTGCTTGTTTTTAAGTGATCGAAAGTGATTATATATTAAGCTTTCATTTAGTTTAGTTAGTTAAAATGAACAGATATGTAATAGGTCAATTGAAAAGTCCCCGGCCTGACACATAGATGGCGCCACTAAAATTAAATCCATATATTTTTCAGTTAGCCCTAACCCTCAACAGATGCGTGTATAAATTTGACAGCTGTCAGTTCATTAGTTAATATAAATTGTAGCATTTTGAGTGAAGCAACTTTTGTTATGAAAAAAATGCATAAAAAGGAATTTCGGGTGTTGATAAAATATTGTTTTTTGAAGGGAAAAAATACAGTTGAAGCAAAAACTTGGCTTTATGCCGGGTTTCCGCACACTGCCCCGGGAAAATCAACCATCAAGGATTGGTATGCTAAGTTTAGACGTGGTGAAATGACAGCACGAGCAATGAGTTTGTTTTGTTTGAGTGACCTTTTGTTCATCGCAGTCACACCTTATATTAAAAAAAATATTTAATACCTACGTTTATCTATGTCTCCATAACAATTTGCTTTGCTGTAAGGCTTTGGCTATTGCCGAATTTTTCTTTTACACAGTTACCTTCGACATAGTTGATCGGCCGCCTTTCGACAACATTGCTGATGAAGCAAGTGACGCAATACCTTTTTGCTGAAATCATTGATATTCAAAAAAAATTTCCAATTACATTAGGGGCCTGTAAGAAAAAAATTTCGCTAGTATCCAATACCAGTTGCACCGGAAGTCACTACCTGTATTTTTCGGAAAAAGGCTTATAATTTTCAAGAAAATGGAAAAATTTATTGAGTCATTTTAAATTTTAAAATTTATTTGATTATATACATCTTGTAAATCTTTCAGGCAATTTATGGATGCCATCCCAAAAAAAACTGTTTGTCCTTTGAGCAAAACCATTCGTAGAGCCATTTTCTAACTTCTTCGAAATTGGCGAAGTGCTGCTTTCCATGCGCATGTCGCAGTTGATAAACGGACGGGGCAAGGCCTGAAATGTAAGCTGAGTGCACTAATATATCCTATTCAAGTGCTTTCAACATTTCATTGACTAGTTTTGCTTTATGAGACGGCACATTAGAGCGCTGTAAAATCATTTTACCGTATCTAATGAATGGTTCAAATTGATCATTTCTTATCGGTAGCGATCGCTATTAACTGTTTCACTAGGTTTCAAAAGTTCGCAATACATCACGCCACTCTGGTCCCACCAAACAAAGAGCATTGTCTTACCACCAAAACGATTTGGTCTTGGAATTAATCGACCGGCTTCCCCAGGTCATAACCATGATTTTTTGCGTTTAGAGTTTTCAAAGTAAATCCACTTTTCATCGCCTGTCACTATTTGATCCAGAAATTACTTTTCATGGATGATTTTTCGATTTTCCATTTTTTTGTCATTCTGTCACCCATCTTCCCATTTTTAGCTTTTCTCCATTGCTCGTAATCGGCCAATAATCGCTATTTTAATCATATATAACGCGTCTACCAATTGTTTTTGAGTTTGCGTTGGGTCTTCATCCAAAAACACTTGCCAGTCTACCAGAACTACGGCTCACATGTTTTTAAAGTTAGATCATCACGAATCTTGATATTTTCAAAAAGGTATAAATCTATGACGGTGTTACTTTCGCAAAATATAACATGTATGGCATTGAAGCTTGATGTCAATAGAATAAAATGTCACATAGTGTCAATTCATATCATAGAAGGAATAATTAGAAAAACCTGTAATAATTTTCGGTACATCTGGTTTATAGAATTTTAAAAATCAGGAAAATTGTTTTAGAGTCGATGTAATTCTATAAAACAAATGTTGAAAATAATACCACATATTTATTAAATATGATTCAAATAAACATTGTAATATAGTCCAATAAGTCCCATATAATATACAAGAAAAACATTGAATGAATTACTGTTGACATAGATTATATAGTTTATGATGAAATCGCCTTTTGCTATAGAGAATATCAACAACTACCAACCCAATATTATTACATGATGCACACTCGAATCGATGATAAGATACGATTCCAGTTTCGAGAATCAATTTGTGAACATTTCGCGGACTTTATCGCGGATCGACACTTATTTTTCGCAGTGTACACGAGCGAGACGCAGATAGCCGAAGTAGGGAACTGGGTAACGATAAAAATAGACCACAAACAGAACGACTTTAACAATGTTTTCAAGGTTCTGTTTGGTGCGGGCGTCCAAGAAAAAGAAAAATACATGAAATAAAACAAACCTTTTAGTCGAAAACGTACCGCTTTCCCGAAAAAATATCGTTTTTCCGGCGCGAGAATCTGGTCGGGTGTCCGTTCGCATAGAGAGAAAGAGACGACGCTATCTCAGGCACGATCCTGCCGTCGCTTGGCTGTCGCTTAGCATTGAGAAATATTTAAACGAAATTATGGGTGAATATGTACGGGTTTTTTTACCAATGCAAGTTCGAGATAAATCTGTAACGAATTGGTAAGACGGTGCGGCTTCAGAGGACGGATTCGCTCGTTCTGGAGGGGTACCATCTTTTGAAAATCAATACTGCACGTTTACCCGGTGAAAACACTTCGACGAACGCAGAGTGCGCGCCGTTTAAGCAGGAAACCCGACGACGAACCGTTAAAGCACAGGTCGCCCGCACCCATGGAACCCCCGACGCGAAAATTGTCCGGTGACAGTGAAAATTTCACGAAAACTCCGAAGCCCGTTTCGAAAACGTCGGGACACTCACCGTCTATACGCACGTTTACGCAGACCGTGGTCGTGTCTCTCGACGAGACTGTGACGCATGACATCACCTTCGGTAAGTTGGTATGCAACAAGTAAATTGTGCAGGTGTGAGTGGGCTGGATTATCATTGACAGAGCGTGGCCTGTCGCAGGAGTAGACTGGATTTCTTTTTTGGATAATTCTTGCCTCTCGCCCACATTTTTCCTACTTATTATTATAACATGTGTATAAATATAATTCCTATTAATAACTAGAAAATATTTATAATAACAAAATAAAAAGAATTTCTGTTGTAACATGTTATAATTAATAATTATTGATCAAGTATATTATCAAAAAAGGAATCTATTTTAACGATGAGACAACATACCGATTAAAGTTTAATCTCAGTATATTTAAAGATAAACTCTTATTTTGCTTCCCAATAATACAAAAACAATAGCATGATCCTTATATTCAGTTAATTTTAATTAAAATTATATTTAAAATATTAATATACATTGACAATAACAACATAGCAGAATCAAAACATTTTATTTAATGTTGTTGAACATTTACTATCCAGGTGTGCCTTATTTACATCACAACACGGGGTGTTTTACTGGTTATCTACGCATTAAGCGTTTTAATCATTAAGGTTTAATAATCAAGGTTTAATCTCAGTATCTTTAAGATAAACTTTTTATTTTGCTTCCCGATAATAAAAAAACAATAACATAATCTTTATATTTTGTTAATTTTCTTTAAAATTATATTCATACTATTCAAATATATTGACAATAACAATATAGCAGAATCAAAACATTTTATTTTATACTGTTGAACAGTTATTAACCAGGCCTTATTTGCATTATAACATAGGGTGTTTTACTGGTTATCTATAGATCAAGCATTTTTTAAATATTAAGGCGTTATTACACTGTGTTGCACAAATTTTGTAACATTAATAATATTACGTGTTTTGAATTCCCTATTCCACTGTTAAAATGATTGTCTAACACGTTACGTCCCTTAGTAATAGTGTCAATACTATTTACTCTTATAAGTTGTATTACCCCACAATGGCAGCCGAGATCCCTCCATACCTATTACATATTTAGTGATTTTAAAAGAAATGTATAAAAACTTGATTTCTCTCTGTTTGTGGAACCTGTGTGTTTTTGGAGACCAAACTGAGTTTGTTTGTGGTAAATCGGACTTTAAATATGAACCTCTTATTCCACAAGAAAATCTGATTCTTCCAACACTACATTTAAAACTTGATTTAATGGAAAATTTTGTCAAGGCCATGGATAAAAATGGTAAATGATTTTTGTATTTGAAAACTCATTTCTCTAAATTATGTGATGCTAAACTAAAAGAAGACATTTATTTTTGTTTAGCTCAAATGTTAACAGATTACTGCTAGTTTCTAATGAAAGAGGATTCTGCTTTCTTTCGTCATTTCAAAATATATGGCTCACTTTTTCTATTGGCCATTTACACCTGAGCCATTTTGATTCATTGTCTATTTGTAAAATGGTGCGTGTTACAAAAAATCCGTTTAAGTGGTTAGCAGTTATAAATTGACAAAAAGCCATTTTATTTAATTTTATAGAATAAAAAGAAATTGCCACACAGTGTTATTAAGATTTAATCCCAGTACTTTTAGAGATAAACTCTTTATTTTGATTCTTTTTTTTTGGATATATTCGATTAATTTTATATAAAATTATATTTAAACAATTAAAATATTTAAAATAACAATATAGTAAAACTAAAACATTTTATTAATGTTATAGGTAACAGGTATATGTTAGATATATCACAGCATAGGGTGTTTTACTGGTGATCAATGGAACAAACGTTTTTAGATCTAAATTTTATGGCTTTTTTTTCTTTTACCATGATGTCCAGCTAGAACCAAATGGTCTTCTGCTGATTTCGCTTCGAGTTCGGGGTATGAATGTTTTGCGGGCGGCAGAGATCCTGGGTTACGACTGGGATTGTCGTAGGTGGTTTACTACTGAGGTTTGTAGGGATTTAATCAAGGTGTTGCCTTATTCGAGGTGTGTGTTGACGCTCCTCATAAACCATGGGGCATTGAGAAACGCGCGGACCTTTTTGGGTTGGAACACTTGTAGTAGTGTGCTAAGTTGTCTCTCAGAGACATACATGTACCACACCTGTGCTCTGTTGAGGCAGACTGGACGGATTATCATTTTATACAGAGTCGCTTTCTGGGGGATTGGAAGTTTACTTTTTGGAGCAGAGGTGTGGAAATAATAGGTTGAACACGCCATTTCCTTTGCAAATGGCGTGCTGTATTTGGGCTGACCATTGGAATCTGCGGTCGAACTGGAGACCGAGGTATGAAACTTTCTGGAGCCAGGGTAATTTTATGGCTTAATGGAAGAGGATTTATGACATTTAAATTGTTACTTTTTACCTGTCAATATTCCGAGGTCGAAAAACAATATTTACTTGTATCTTTTCTACACAAATTGATTTGCCTTGGGTGTTCAACTAAATGTATTAAATTTCATTGTATTAGAATTTTCATTTCTGAGACTTTCTGAGAAAGTTATATTATTTGTTTGAAAACAAGGGATAATTTTTCCTTTTGTCCACAGATTCGCAACTTTTTCAAATATTTATGTTACCTACCGAATATAATGATATTTACTTGGGTATTTCTAGATGCAATTTCACTGTTTCAATTATAATATTCTTTTATTGTATTATGAAAATTCTTGAATATTATTTCTTCAGTTACTTTATATTAATTTATTTAACGGTATACTAAAATACTTGTATTTAAATTTGATTAGATGTATAAAGGCAACAATATGTTTAAATATTTATGGTATCTTTTACAGAATAGTATTGAAAAATAAGTCACAATTTTCCAGTTTTTATAATATATTTGAATGGTAAATTGACAAACAAATGAAGAGGTAACAACAATAATATTAGTAAGCTTATGGATACTCTATCGACAAGTCTCTCCGAAAGGTTAGTTATTATTTCTAGACAACAATGTGATACTATAGCGAAAAGGAAATAAATGGTACTCATAAAATGCCTGTAATTTGAAAAGGAAGAAAAATTCACAAATTATCGGCATTCATACAAGGGCAATGTCTTTTAAAACCAAATTATTTTATAAGTATTTCGTAACGATTAAATAATTGGTACCATAAAACTCGCTACCTGTAGAGTTATAAATTCCCAGTAAAATCTAAATGGTAAAATGGCAAAACCGCTTGAACTGATAAGATTTCAAACGGTTTTATCAGCTATTCCTAGTAATAAACGAAAATGTTTGTAATTGAAAAGTATTATCGGGCTCAATGTTATTTCACTTGTATACAGATAAAATAACATAAGTCAAAGACATAACACACATCCGTTGCGGTATTGGTAAAGTTTTAATTCCAAATAGTATCGTTCGGTTTGTTTAAAAATAATGTATAACTCCAGGATCATTAAAATAGACCTCGTTTTTTTTATGTTTATTATTTTTATTTCAAATGTTAAGTTTAAATTGTTTTAGTTTAAATGTTAAGTAAAATGTTTTCTCTAATAATATTATATAAGTGATAATATAAATTATGAAATTCGATTGAAAACAATTAATTTGATAAATATTTTCTATAGGAGCATAAGATACTTTAAATAATATAATTTATTGTTTTTGTTTTACGGGTTTTCTATGCTCAGATGTAATTATATTTCAATTTTAAGAGTAGAAAATTCATGTTTATATGAAAGAACTGTCATTTTCGACCGATATCAACACATTTTATTTAACAGTTAAAGATGACTATTAATTTCATAAAATAAAACAAAATTATAAATTATCTTTTATATTTTCTAAATAAATTTATCAATACTGTCAGTTCAACATATATCCGTCCGATGGCACCTCCAGTGAACTTGGTCGTTAGTTGTATGCTAGGTTGCCTGCCCTGCGTATTCTCCTATTTTTTAATTTAAATTTATTTCAATTTTGTTTATAATATTAATACAATATATCTTGCCCATCCTATTGTATTTATATATTATAATATTTTGTGTTAATTATATTTCCCGAAACTGCACTCTAATTGTTTTAATTAAAATCTTTGATACTATTTTTTGAAAAAAGCATTATTCACCGTTGTTTTCAAAATTCTGTGAAGTATCTCTGCACCATATTTTCCACTTTTCTCAAATAGTAATACTTAGAAATATCTGAGAAAAATAAACCGTGATATTTTCTCTAATTTTTTACGAAACATTGTATATGTGTTATTCAACATTTGCTGCACATTGTATGAAAAGTTTCATTTTATCATGTTATAAAGTAAATATGCCTTATTGATTGACCACGGAACTTATACATCGAGAAATTGAAAACGTAGCGTAAAAATTGTACTGGCGGCAACGTCGCACGGCTGAAGGCACGTGGTGGGGCTGTCAAGGAACATGGATGTCAACTGAATTTGTTTTGGGTCAGTTTCTGAACTGCCCTTGTCGGTGTAGTTACTCCGTTCTTTTTTATTTAGTTTTTTTTCTTAAGTTTATCAACCTACAAACCTATCATATCGTGTAAAGACTTTGCTGTTACGTGACAAGCGGGATTTAATTGTTGTGGTGTTGTGATTTTGAAACAATTTATTTGGATAGAACAACATAACCTCGAAGTTACAACAATATTGGACGTTGACTTTTAAAATTGGACTGTTCATAGTGTATTTGTTCATTGAAATAGTGTACGGAGATGGTCGAATAACGATACTCAAAGCAGGATTTTTGAAGTGAAATGTTATGACGCGATCTTAACTAATTCTCTTCGACCTACTTTTCCAAGTACTGTTATAAACTTTCCTGGGAAATTACAATAGTTCAATTTCCCTTATAAATATCAACACAATTGTGGTGTCATTACTTTCAACAATATTTTTACCAAAAAAAATGTCAGCTTCGTATTGACCGCAAAAAAAACCTTAAGTTAGCAAAATAATTAACAACTATAACATACAAGACTACAAGATAAAATGCGTTGTCACAAGAAGACCAAAGAAAGTGGCTTTTTCGAAGGTGATTCAACTGAAACCGAGATAATGACGAAGGCTTTAAAAAGGACTAAAGTTTTTACAACCTCCGGTGACGGAAAAAGGATTGTAGAATGTTCACCCGCAGAAAACCAATCGTTTTCGGGACATTCAGAGGACGAAGGTAAGCATTTCCTACTATATGAGTAACTTATTCAGTTCGAAATCAACCCTTCAAAAGTTATAAAACCGTTGCACATGCTGTATCTTAACTCCCCTCGTTCCGAATTTTTAGGGGTAGCACGAATGGGTTAGTGCCTTTTGTTTTCGTTTATTGAATTCATTCCTGAAATCCTAATTTTATTTTGAAATTAAAATAGCTATGTTATCTGGAATTTACTTGAATCGAGTTTGTGCTGTACATAATTGTCATATGTTCAAGGTCAACGTTGAATTATGGTTTTTATAAATATTTTGCATCGATTGTTGATAGAGTTGATGGAGTCGTTATATATCATAGGCTGGATGTTGGACGGAAATTATGTTACTAATAGAATATTCGTATTTATCCAATAAAGCCGATATTTTTAACTGATGCCTAATTTTTTTTAAAGTCAAAACATCGGGTATTAATTTTTGTTGATCAGTATAAAGGTTACACTGTGTTTATTGATCCTATTAAAAAGGTTAATGGCATCTCTGCAACTAAATTTAGCTCACTTGAAACGTATTTACCTCATCGTTTTCGTTTTAATTGTTTTGAATTCGGTATGTTGCACGGATGCATATGATTTTGACCGAGCGGTCAGGTGTTTTGCTTTGTCCAGATATCCTTTATTATTTTGTTTACCTGTGGATTTGGCAGCAACACGAAAGGTTGATCGTTATTTGTGTCTAATGAGAACGAGCTACATCATTAAACTGGCGCGTATCACCATTAAGAAATAGTTGGAGTTAGGACTTCTATATTGGTTTGGTGCGATTTTAAACGCATAAAATGTACCCCACGTGTCAGGTGGTCAATTATTTTCTTATAATATACATTTAATGTATTCAGTTTTTATTTAAAAACAACTTGTTTATTATACGCTACATTTTGTTGTAGTAAATACCTTAACATATTATTTATTATTGTTTATTTTATCATTGAAACGACCAACATATTTCTTTTATTTCTATAACAGAGTTTCATTTATTAACAACACGTTTTTAATATAAATAACAACAGAGTCAATGGAAAAAGTACTGCTGTGTTATCGTCTTCGGTCTTTAAATAAATGTATTGGATTAATTTTATGGTAGGGTTTATTAAAACCTCTCTTTAGTGCTGCTAAGAAATTTATTTTATTTATTTTTAAGTAATATTTGTGCGGAATTTTTTCTGATAAATACAATAATATTTTAGGTTTGATTTACAATTTCCGTATATTAATGTTTATTTATTACATATGCAATTGATTTTATTTAATTTTAATTAAATGTATAATGCGACAAATATGTATTTTTTAGTATCAAATTTATTTAAATGTAAATTAATAACCATTGTAGGTAGGTGGCTATAAATCAGTGGAAAATAATGTTAAATTCAAAATATTTTACAGCATAAGGCTAAGTGTCTAAAATATTGATGAATATTAAGTTAACATATCTAAATGGTTAGGTACTAGACAACTAGGTTTGACAACAACGCAAAACAATAACAATTGATACTCAAAATATTTCAGTAATGTGAAGAACAAAAAACAGTATCTACTTTTAAAACCAAATCATTTTATGAATATTTTCTAATGATTAAACAATTTCATAAAGCTACATGTAGAAGTCATAGAGTCTAACTAAAATCGATTGATTTTTTGTTAAATAGTGTCGTATTTATAATTCTTATGAAAGTTATTTATTATCAGCTCTCTTGCTATCAATAAGACTAAGTTTTAATTCATGATGATATCGTTGTTACGAGGAAGAATCACAATTATTGGCGAAATTACTGCTGAAAAGATATTGTATGTGGTTATATAACTCTAAACATCTAAATTGATGGACCAACTCTTTCAATTCGTCTCACTAAATCTAAGCTATGGACATTACTATTACATTGGCGCACATGATCTTCGAATCATTGCTTTTCATGTGACACGTGCACAAGTTTTCATGTATGTATTTATGTACTCCATTATGCAATCGCCAATATACATTTCACATTTTTGGTCGTAGCTTTCATTTCTTGAATTTAATGAAATATATTTTAGATTGTTTTTGAATAGTCCATGTTGTTGTATTTTAAATTAAGAGCTACAAATAACACTAAATTGGAATGTTTATAACTAATAGTAATATTTTATTTGTTGTTTACGCTTCTTGGTAGTTATTATCTTGTAAATAACGTGTTTATTATACGTCAGGTTTTGTTATACTAAATACCTTAAGAGATTATTTATTATTGTTTTTTATGATCACAACAATCTGCATATTCCTTTTATAGCTTTTCAATTCTTAGCAACACATTTGCAAATATAACAACATACGAGGTAGGGAATTTTCTGATGTTGGTACTATTATTACGTTTGTTAGTTGTTGTTGTAAAACTTCTGGGTTTTTTCTTAGAGGCAGGTGGCCTGGTTTGACGTCAATTTTAATTTGTTTTGGGAATATGGCAAGAATCGAAATAAATGTTGCTCTATATATTAGATACTTCAGAATGTTTAGTCAGATTTCGTCAGCTTTGTGATTGTTCAATCGTTAGAATGAAATATAAAATGGGCTGAAACATTTTGTTTGGATTATTTTCTTAATTTCATTAATATCAGCACCGTATGCCTATGTTTTAAAATATTATATGTTTAGATAAAAGATAAATTCCGACTTGCAGCTTTTTAAATGATGTACCATGCAATTATATATATATATATAATATATATCGCGCTCTGACGTTATTTGCGGATTAAAAAACATTACCTGTCCGTATAATTATTGATGCATTTATTTGATGACGGTTCGGAAGTTATTTGTGTATTGGGACTTGATCATTTATAGAAAATGATGCAGATTAAATTAGTGTTTTAGAGAAAATATCGTTATTATCATTACGGTACGGTTATAGTATAGTATAGTATAATATAATTCATCTATCTATCTAAATCTATACTATCTATACTACTAATCTATATCATCTATACATCTAAATTGTCCTTCAAACTCTTTCAATTCGTCTCGCCAAATTGATACTATTGTCATTATCATTATCTTTGAATCATTGGCCTTCAAAACCATTTTTGACACGTGCACATTTTCATGTATGTATTTATAGTAAGGCATGTAGTCTATTATGCAGCCGACACTATAAATTACACATTTTCTGTCGTAGCTTGGGTTTCTTGAATTTAATATATGTTTTAGGATTATTGTCTGTTCCTTGTTGTTGAGTATTAAATTGAGAGCTACAGATAACTAAAAGGGAATATTTAGAACTAATTGTAATAATAATTGCTGCATTTTTATAATATTTTATTTACTGTTGTGGTAAATACATTAAGAGATTAGTTTTTTTTTCTTTTATGATCAAAACATATTCGTTTGATAGTGTTGTAATAATTAGCAACACATTTGCAAATAAAACAACACAGAAGTATGGGACTTTATTAAACAAATCATTTGTCATTTTGCTTGTATTTCTTTTATTTTTTTAAGGTAGGTGATTTATGGTTTAACGTCAATTTTAATTTGTTTCGGGAATATGGTGAGGATCGAAGTTGATGTCTGTCTCTATATTGTATACTTCAGAATTTCTAGTCAAATTTCGTTTGGTTTATGCTTTAGAATTACAAATCATCAATAAATTGGACTGAATCATTTTGTTTCAGTCAGTAAATGATTCTAGTTGTAGTTTTTGAAATGACGTGCGATGATGCAAGTAGATATAATTATGGGATTCTGACGTTATTTGCGTCAACAACAAACAACACTGCCTGTCGATATAATTATTGATGCATTTACTTGATGGACGATTGGGAGGTTTTGAAACATATTCGCTACAACACAAATTCAGTGACCCTCGGCTGGAGCTGAATATAGGTGACGAAACGACCGGAGCAAAGTTTGGTATTAGGAGGTTAGCGGTGGTGTGTCGTAACCAATACAACGGCTCAAGGTTTTCGGGCAAGGTAATTCGCCGACGAAAGAGCTCCCTGTTTACGGACTCGAGCCGGCCGGGATCCTGCCGCGGCTACGTCACATTGCCGAACGGGATGAAAGTTACGAAAGCGCGTTACTTTTATCTTCGCGTGGCCGAAGGTGGGTGTGCCAAAGAGCTGCTCTGACATACGCCGTGTATATGCGGTGGTCCGCTGGTTGGCAGTCTCATTCGCGGCCCATGACCTAACATTGGCACACTTATCGTAGTTATTTTGCGATATGCACACACACAGATACAGCGGGCGGCCGCAGCAACAGCAGTCACCGGGCCCATTACGTCAACGTATTGTTTGGTACGGTGCGTATTTTTACAAACTGGCCGGACGTCATCGCTATGGCGGGGAAGCGGACGCTGTCTACGTATGATGAGAGTATCGTAACGATGCTCGCGTCTGATAACGCATCGGATCCGTCTCCATGCCGAACGATCACGCCGAGAGTAATTGCAGTGTTAATATAAGGATACATTACTTAACAAAGATCTCCGCAAAGGGCTTCATTTACTTACTACTTTTTTATATATAAATTATTTTTTATAAATAAATATACAAAAATTTGATAAATAATTGATTTATTATTGAAACTATATATAAGGAGTGAAATAAATATTGAAATAAGTCATTTTATTAAAAAAAATATTGAATAAAATGAAATAATAAATATATAAATTATATGTGCCTTTCTAGTTTTATAAAAACATCATATTTAAATTAATTTACATATTTGAACAATTAACATGAACTCTTAAGAACCATATATATAAACATTACCATCAACAAGCCTAAAATCGTTTAGATTAAATCCAGCCAATATAGTTAAACCCAAACGAAAAATCCACCACTATATATGAAAGTCTTAATATATGAATATTCTTGGTCCACAACCCCATTAATGAATTGACTACCTCGAGCTTTCGATTAACATATTGTACATTGACTAGCTTAAAATGATAAAACAATCATTTATTTACCCATACATTTATATAATAATGTGTTCCCTTTTCCTTGTTTTTCATTTGATTATTAGGGTGTCATTGATATACAGTTTTATATTTTGTTTATTTGATCCAGGTCGACTTTTGTTAGCAAATTTAATTATTCCGTAATATCACTGTCCACTATTCTTGCATCCTAGCAGAATCCTGTCTAATTTCTTCTCTGATTCTCTGAATTTCACATTCTTCGGCTTTCACTCTCAACTACATCTCGCCTATTCAACAAAAATTAAATCAATACTAAAATATATCATGTTTAAAATAAATGTCTAATTATTACCAATTACTACAATTTTTGCGGCTATTCTTTATGGACAAGCCTCATTAATGAATTTGACTACTTTCAACACAACAAGAATCATTTTCTTCTCTGTTCTTGTTATCATTAAACTTTAGAATATATTAGAGAATCTATTCGATGATGAAACTGATGTGTTATAAATTTGGCAGCTAACATTCCCACTATAAATAAAATCAATGCTATTTGGATTTATTAACTTTTAAAAATTTAATCTTACATTCTGCACTTACCCTTGTTCTTCCATATTTTAAAACCACTGTATGTTAAACCACCAAGAATAACACAACAATTTAATTATTATTCTTACAGAATTATTAATGTAACACAAAATCTAAATATTCTATTTTTGTTATACAAATTACCACACCACTGAACATTATAACAAATTATCATAAGTAAGATTATTTTAAAACTGTAACTACAACAAATCTAATATCATCAAATATAAGTATACGCGATCTCTTTTTACTTTTATGTTATAAGCATAAGTATGGAATAATAAATGAAGTAATACATGTTTGTATATTAAAACAGAGAATATATGAATAAAACAATTTTGAAATTGATATTTGTTTATAGTTGATCGGTGTTCCATCTATATAAATTATGAGTTAGTTTCATTTACTGCATTTAAATATTCATATAAATCTTTAATCTTTTATACATAATTCTTTTATACATATTAATATTTTATAATATATAAATAACTTTGAGGTTATCCCAGAAGATATCCGGTCTTACCCAGCCTGGTTAATGGCGTGAATGGGATCGTTTTCCTGGTCGGATTTTGTACTCTCGCTTAAGGATAATCACATTTACCTTTGCGCCAACCAAGTCGACTTTAGTTATCATACTGGGGGCTCCGTAAATAGAAAATTAGATAAATAATTATATTTTAACAACTGCTTTAGTAAATAAATCATTTTAGATGTGTAAATATTACTGGAAAGGTTTTATTGAATATATTATAATGTTTCATTTGATCTTTTGGAAAATGATAATATTGCTATTTTATGAAACTGTAATCAACAATTTTCATCAAAAAATTCATTCAGCTTTTTTTTTTAATTAAGCATTTTTAAAACCTATAAGATTTTAACTGAAGTTAAATATTTTTGAAATTCTCTAATGAATATTTGGTGCATTTATATACAAAAATATATTATATCCTACTATAAAATTTGGACAAGAAATCGCAATGACGCTTTTCCTTGACCCAATATTTCTTCTTGTATTGGCAAACATAATGGAACGGTGACAAGTGATTTAAACTATATTTCAATTTCATATACCCAGTGTGATGTATTAAACTGTTATAATATACGTTTCGTATTCAATAGCCTTGATATACATTCCTATTCGGTGTATCTGTTTCAAAATATTGAGGGTAATATTGAGAACGAGATGATTCACCGACATTAATTTTATTTTGAAGATATATACAGCTATATATGATTTACATATTTTTATTCGATCAATAGGTATAATTGTTTTTGTTCCATTTTATGATATTTTGAACATCAGTTCGTAATGTACGAATATTTAATTGGTCTTATAACATTGCTTCTTTTTTCACTGCATTATTCTATTATTTTTTAATCACTAGTTATGAAAATATATTCTAATTTTATTTATTATATTTTAATGTGTTAAAGAAGAGCAATATAACAATGTTATTTCAACTAGTCATCACATCTTATTAAGATAATAAGTAACAAGTACTAACTCATCTATGTCAAATCATATAATATATTTTCATCTATTCAAATAATTTATCAGACATTTATAACTCAAATGATGTAATTTAATCTATTTCATCTGTAATTAGATATTTGCAAACAATGCTAAATATTGAGAAGCCGTACAAAATGATTAAGTAATAACTATTTCTATTTTTAAATGAATCTAGTTATTAATTAATAATCTAAGAGTGTTTTTATTTGTATCTAATACTTTGAGTTCAATTAATATTTTATGAGATATCCTGAGCTTTTTCAGAATTGGTTTAGTTATTTCTTTTTGCTGTTTGTGAGTGAATATTTGCAGGGTCATTTCCACATGTATGGTAGATCACTGATTAGTATTTCGACTTCAACAACCTTGGTATACATTCTTAATATATTTAATTTAGCATACTTGTCCTGATATTAAAAAATTCGATTGCTACTTATTTTATTTGGTGTTAGCTGGTTTCTAATCCGTCACATTTTATAATAAATTAAACTATTTAGTCATAAATAAGTCTGTTTGTCTTTAATGGTATTCGTGTTGTTAAACTATTTGAATGTACGGTATAATTAATGATGAAACAATGCTGAATGATTTTACCATTTATTAATAATTTTTATTTACAACAGGCTATTGGTTCGTGATTTTTCTCGGGTTTGAAATTAAATTATATAGGAAAATATACTGATGATAAATGCCTTTTTGAGTATTATTTATTTTAAATTACTAGTTTGACTCTCTTGACAGAACAACATTGTATTTGTCGGGATTCCCAGCCACAGGGGCATATTCAAAGATGCTATTACAAATGACACAAATTATACATACATGATATTACAAAGATCTTTTCTCATTCCCATTTCAAGTTTCGTCATTGATTTTATTTATTTATTTTTAATACAATGAAAAGGGTTCTTAGTTTTCGTTAATATTTCTTGGACTGTGTTGATATTAATCAATCAATTCAAATAACTTTTTATTCAACTGTTTTAAGTTATAGCTATTGAGGTTAGAGTTAAATTTAGTCCTTATACCTGAACAGGATATGTCCGACCCTCGAGTATAATCAGTTGTTAAATGCTGAATAAAACTAGCGCTTTCGATCAGTACGTTAGATGAATCAGTAAACAGTTTACAGTCATCGATCAATCCTTCACCGTTGCGGGAGCCTTGTAACAGTCCTACGGCCGAAGCCACTTGTGCAAAAGGCTGTCCGTTTCATCCGCAGAGTTCGTTGAACAATCTTTTACAGTTTATTCATCTCGGAGGTCCTTAAACGGCCTTGAAAGTTCCGCTAGGAGCCGCAAGTCCAGCCGACACGATTGAATAGAGGCACTGCGCGCCGCCAAATTTCAGAACTTTTGTATTCTGTTACGGTTTTGCAGTGATTAGGAATACTTATGTGTTTCCGAATGTTTATTATCCTACGGTGATATGTATAAAATGAATGTACGTTATATAATGTTAAAAAATCAATTATTTAATGTAGTTGCGTGTCTCTGGAGTTGGAAAATAGACATGGACTAATGTTTATTATCGCAACTTGTTTGTGAATGAGTCTTAATTCATGGAAATGAGACATGGACGTAAATGGAGGTGAAACATGGAAAATTATAAACTAGAGTTATGAATGTTTGGCGTTAATTTAGAATAATATTTTAGTATTTTGGCTGTGTATACTTGTTGATTGTTATGGGGCATTTGCATTTATTTGTTTACTTAAAGAATTTTAAGCAAATTAGTTTACATTATCGTTGTTTCAGCATTCTTTTTTTTCTTTGAGGAAATCTTTTTCTCAGGAAACCTCGTTTTTTTTTTCATTTGATGTAAGAGTTTGTTTACACAATACAACAACATTACACAAGCAAAACGAGTGCGAAATATGTATCAGTTCTCAATTTAAAATTAAATTAGACTATTAGCTAAATTTAAGAATAACACTCAACAGTAGTTCGCTTCAATCATTCACTAATTTGCTTCCAAGTTGCTGTGATGTACTAACCTTATATCATGTTTTAAATTTAAATCTTGGATAACTTCTTTGATCTATTTAATCTCGAGGTTATCGTGCAGTTACTTTGTTTTGGCATTGCATATTTGCACTCCATAAGTCGAAATAGACATTATTTAGTGATAAACATGTCATGTTCGACAGGAAAAGTCCCGCATTAATTGATAATGACTTAAAATTTAGCCGGAATAATTGGTCATTGTGAAATTTAAATATTACGCAAAAGTGCAAGACCGTAAAAGTATGAAAATGGATTGTTGAAAAAACCCATTACGGCTCTGTCCCCTTGTTACCGACTTCCGCTTACTATATTTTTTCTTTCCTTCTCTCCCTCTAATCCAACTGTTCAATTTTCGAATTGCTCATATTTAAAACAAAAGCTTCGTTTCCTTTTTATTGATTGTCTAGATTCTTGAGTATAACAGAATATTTATTGGGCGAGTGCTTCTGAATCAGAATTTATCTGAATAATTTAAGATTTCCGAAAAGACTTTCTAAATTCCGCAGATTTAAAACTACTTTTCGGATTTTTAAGATTCTTAAATTGTGTTTTTAAAAATTTCTGGACAATTTCAATTTACTTATTTCTTTAACGTTTCAATATGATGATTGTTTTGTGGATTTTTAAGTTCATATTCATTTGGTCAGCTGTTTTGAGCCTTTCCGAAACTGTGATTAACAAATTCTATTATTAGTAAATTTATCGTGTTGTCCATAATTTTTAATTTTAGCATGCTTATCAGGGTGTTTTTATTAATTTTGTTTGAGTTATATTGTAGGGTGCGTTTTGAATATACTAGTTTTTCCGTTTCGCATTACTGTAAAGGGGCAGTACGGCTGTTGCCTGTTCCGCTAGGCATTCTATCAGGCGTTGAAATCGTCTAGGGAGCATAGCCTGGGCCTGTAAATATACACGCGGTGTCTGTCTCACGGGGAAGGGTTTCTTTGCGGTTATACTCACCCTGACCATAGCTTGTTTTGGGTTAGCTGAATTCTAGTCAAATCGTTTGTAATTATTATATTTCAGGTAGTGTTAAAAATAAATATAATATAACTCTGTTTAGATTGGGACGTTATTATTATGAAATACTTTTAATATTTCATGATATAAAGATAAATTAACTAGCGGGGCTTGTACGGTCACATTGTCAAATGCGGAAAACGCCCATGGCCTTCAAGCAGCGGCGGTATTTTCGTTCTCCACACGCGTAGAAACTACACAGGCTTATGTCCCCACCTTGTATCCGACACCATAAACGGTCCTTGTTTATTAATAATAACTTTTGAATAACATTAATGTATCGAATTTTAACCACAACCTCTATAACACGTATAGTCCGATAAGCAATCACCAGTATTTGTAACTGCCGATATCTACAACAAATGAAAACACCGACAAATATCTAATTAGGATATTTTTGTTTATTTCTTAAAACCGACAAGAGTTGAAATAACTGTTATATAGATATATAGATTATTAGGTTTGAAAAGAAATATATAATCTATACTAATTCTAATTTAACTAGAATAAAATGAGAAGGAAAATTTTGTCTGATTCTAAAACGAATTTACAAATTGCGGCAGGCAAAAAACATCTTTGGATAGAATGTATATGTTTAAAATAATACAAACTGCATTAGTTCAAAGCATCTTAGTAAATTTTAACAAATTTAAGAGTTTCATCGAATTTATTGCTTTCAACAAGTATCACGTTTTTATAATATCATCACTCGAAATCTCGTAATTTGTATCCAAGTAATTTTCGAACATATATAAACAAATTAAAAATCAATAGTGACGATTTGTTTTATTTGTGTTGTATTGATAACGATTTTGATTGTAATATATTGACGGTGATATTCGCGCAAAAGTAAGATAAGTAATAACTATGATTTTAAGCAAAGTATTTGTTCAATAGAATAAGTATTGTGGTTGTTACAAAAGTAATTAATTATTATATCTATCATTCATAGTATTTTTGTATGATCATTTGATGAATATCTCAAGTATTTATAACATCGGGAACAAGAAATAAAATTCTATCTAATTTATAGTCTCTTCATTTCTTTTCATATTATCAAGTTTCCTGGTTTTATGTATAATACGCCTTGGAAAATTAATTTTTAGGTGAATGTCTAATGTTGAACTTTATCAACAGAAAACTGTTCAGATATTTCCTGATAATTATCTTCTTGTCTCCCTGAAAACTATGACACGTTTCTATAAAAGCAAGCCGGGCTTTGTGATTTCCTTGAAGCTTTTTTAACGTTTTTTTTTTAAATAATATACTACTATAGTATATTTTTTAGCCTTTCGTTATAGAATTGTATTCTGTTGTGATTTTGTCTTATTTTTGTTGCGGTTAATTCACTACAAATATGGAAATCGCTTCAAATATGGAAAAGATGTTTTGACATTTTATAATCTAAAATATAATAAAAATTATTCGAAAAGATGAGTTTAATAATAACTATGGATATGAATTTCAATCAGTAGACAAAATATTTCAACGTATTGAGTGCCGTACAATCACAAAAATTGGCTAAAGATGTATCAAGTAATATAAAAAGGACCAGGTATTTTGTTACTGTCTCTTGATCTCGGCGTTAAAACTAATCTTCTTCTCTTTAAACGTTGGATTATTTCATGTTTGTAAAATAAATTCAAGGATCTGCAAAGAGGTATTCATACTTACTCTTTTTGAGAACTTTTGGTTTTTAGGGTAAATGATGTGGCTCGGTGAATGGAGGTAAAACGAAAGGAAACAGTGGTGTTTACATTATGTGACCATTATTAATTGGCAATATAAAAAAATGTGAAAAATACAAATAATAAAACGGATGGCAGCGGTGTTAGCTGGTGACGAGGCTTGGGTAGTCGATGGTGGCAGGTCTAAACCAAACGAGGGTTGAGCACTCAACGAATCGCAATACCCTTCAATAACATTCCAGATAAACGTCTCGGGGTTGCCGCCAGCTATTCGTTATCGGGTTCTAGTTGGCGCTGCTGGCACCCCGCCCGTGTTCAACATCTGGGATTATATTTCTGGGTATTTTGTAGACCGTTATTCCACGATGTAAAGTTCGACATGCCTCAAGATCGCTACAATACTCCCTTGCCAGAAATTTATATACAATTACTCCAAGCAACAAAAATATAAAAATGTATGAAAAAATATCAAATACAAAAAAAATTATATACCAAACAAAACGTGCTGTGTGAAAAGGGCTCTGAAAAAATATAGTAAATCGAAACGGTTGTAGTTGGTACGGTCGCGATCTGGTACGGCTGTTGATATCTTCCGGTCCTACAGATACTGTTGCTTCATCGTTGCTTTGGCACTTGAATGTGGTCCATCGACGAGAGTTGACGTTGAGAACAAGCTGTTTTTCGGACAGGGCTCCTGTCCTGACATCACTTCAATTAATTTTCATATTAGTTAGGTCTTATCGGTAGTTGGATTGCTTGGCAACATTTGTAAATCTACATAATCCATTTGGGTCTCTGTTGTTATTGCATTGAAGCATATAAATAAAGTTAATACTATATATTTTGCAGTATAAATGTTCAGAGTAGATGGAAGAAGTTCGTCTGTATTTCTATATATCTCTTTTATTTTCAAGACGTATTCAATAGTCATAATTCGATATAAAGTGGTTTTGTATCTTGTGTTTGACACAAAGTTAATAATGTATGTTGATATGTATTACAAATCATATCAGGCTATGTGATATTGGTTTTCTGTTTCTTGCGTAGCTCTTAATTCTTACAATTCTGTAAGTTGATTTAGACTTTGGTTTATTTTTTATCATCATGGCATCATTTTAGTTCGGTTAGGTGACCAAATAACTTATTAAATATGAACATTCATGAACTTGACTAATTCAAGCGATTTTGTTGGTTATTCAGTTCTTGAATTTCGCGATTTCAGCATCAGCTGATATTTAGGCCACTGTTCTTTAATTCCAAGATGGTCTCTTAGTAAAAACAGTCATTTCAAACATGTATCTGAGGTGAATAAGTTAATGATTTTGATCGAAAGTTAGTTTCGGGATCTGCCTTCAGCACTAGGTCCATTCACCAATAAGTCCAAGAACAAATATCGTCCGTGCAAGTTACATTTTTCGAAAAAGTAAATCAATAAGCAATTATCTGGCCATTTCCAAACTTAAAAGGAAACTTCCAAGCGATATTATCCCCGAATAACCCAAATTTAATAATAAATTTCTATTCCTTCGGTAAACCATTTTTTTCGCGTCTACTCTCGTCCGGGGATGTTCCAGACAGCTCCGGCCATTTTTTGCCTCCCCATTCTGTTACCCTCCGTTCGAGCGACGTTTGTTTCACCCCCCACCCCCTTATACTCCGCACCCCACCGCTGGTCCGCATCCCCGGCGTCGTCGATGTGAATCGCGAAACATCTGAAATAAGTGTGACGGTTTCGTATTTAACCACCGTCTGACCCCGCTGAACCCTTTTTTTTTCCCGCTCTCCTCGACCCGATGTCTGAAGGAGATATTTATCGAGATGCTGAAAAGGCGCTGGATTCTGAACGGATCGAGGTATGCGGAGTATTTTTACGTCAGTTTGTGGCGTTTGAATGAAACGCCAACTTCACGCAAGAGTCTAATTCTTGAAACGCCTGACTCGCGACGTTGCCAGTTCTTGTAAATTATACGTATATTTGAGGAATATAATATAAATGGAATAAAATATCTTGAACTCAGAAATTAAATTAAAATTTCCCTTAAGACTTTTAAAATATAAAAATTACTAAAGTTATTCTTACACCAAAGTGTTCAAGGCGCGCTTTTTTATGTGGTGTCTCCCTTAGGTCTATTCATAAGCATCCATTTATCTGTACACTCATACATACAGTCATAGTACACCCTAAAGTAAATACCAATAAATACCATACCAAGTAAATATTAATTGGAAATCATTTGGAAATACTAAGACATATTCTATTAGAAAATTAGTACAATTTCAACTATCGTCCTCCACTATTCTTGCATCTTGCAAGATCCTATTTAGTTTGCTCTTTTCGCTTTCTTCGGATTTCGCTCAACAAATTCTAGCAATACTTTACCTAGAAAAATTAAATTAAATCGTACCAAATTATATCACGATTAAAGTAAATGTCTAATTTTTTTCAATTACTGCAATTTTTTATAGTATTTTTGATGGAAAAACCCCAATGAATTGACTATCTAGCTTTGGGTTAACATATTGTACATTTACTAACCTAAAACAAATGGGTGGTTAATTGCAACAAAATGTGTATAAGAGTTATAATTACCTTTAATATTACTAGTACATTTGTATGTTATTATCTCATACTTTTTGCAATGTTTTTATTTGACTAAAAATAATAATTTTCTTGTTTGCTTCTTGTTATCGTTTTAAAATATGCAAATATATCTGGGTGCACTATATACAAAATTGATGCTGTTTTGGTATTTTAACTTTTAAAATTTTTTTTATAGACTTTAATCCATCACAAAATCTAAATATTCTAAATTATTTGTTGTTTGCGTATTATAGGTAGAAAACGAGAGCCCAATATAGCCGATTGTGCATGCGTTAAAACGAAAAATTACCTTCTGAGTATTGCTGTACTCATACATAGTGAACCGTTCAACTATCGAGTAGTTTACAAAGATCGGGGTACATTCAACCGGTCTGTGGCTCGTCAGACGTCGCCCAGGAGAGAACCGCTGGCATACGGGGAGCAGCGTGCACGCGCGTCTTCGCGTGGGGTTAGTTCTAGGGTCCTCGGGGTGAACGGCATCTCGGAGGTTTTCGTCTGTACGTTCCAGGCATTGGAATGCAAGAGCTGTTATCCAATGTAACATAAACATTATTGCTCCTTTAGAAGTAGATAAGCTTTACTATTCTATCACTGGGAATTTACTGCCGTTTTTTTTTGTTTCTTCGTCGTATGGCGTCTTTAGTATCTGTTCAGCCTTGGTTATTCAATTGTTTTACTAAAGTGGGTATATTTTAAAACATTTGTCGTCGCGCCTTGTTGAGCTTTATGTCAATGAAACTCGACAATTCCCATTTAATTCGGGTACGACTAATATTTGAATCCACGTGTCGTTTGTTTTATTTGTTGTAAGGTTAAGGTACTTTTATGGGAACCTTTTTTTTAGTTTAGTTGAAGCGTATTTATAATATAAACATAAAACCAAATGACATTTCGATAATAAAATACTCGAGAGTTTGCCTTTGTTTAACATTCGTGATATTTAGATCATTATATTATAGGCACATGGGCTGAAAAGTCCCGGGCCTCACACCTAGATGGCGCTAGTTTTGCATTCACTGCTTTGTTAGTTAGGCCTAACCTTCTGAAGAAAGCTGTTAAAATGTTATGATATTCTACTCATAAGTTCGTCAGTTATTGTGCTAAGAGTGACACTACTTTTGTTATTTTCAAAATAATGGATCAAAAACAATTTCGTGTTTTAATTTTACACTGCTTCTTGATGGGAAAAAATGTCGTTCAAGCGAATCAGTGACTTGTATTAAAATGACTCCGCTCCTTCAGAAACAACAATAAAACGTTAGTTTGCTGACATCAAACGTGATCGTAGAGATACTGATGATGCAGAATGCAATAGACGTCCAAATGAGATGGTAACATCAGAAAATATCAAAAAAATCCACAAAATCGTTTTGAATAATCGAAAAGTGAATTTGCGTGAGTTAGCTAACATAGTAAACATATCAGAAGAACGTGTTGGTTTTATATTGCATGAGCATTTGAATATGAGATAGAGCTAGATCCAGAGAAAGATCTATGAAGAAAGATAAGAATGATTGTGTTGTTTTTGATGGAGGAAGATCAGGTTGATGAATAAAGCCAATTTTGAACTAAAAAGAAACGCGTTCTCTTTGTTGCGCTCGAGACTTTTCAGCCTATGTGTTATATAATAGTGCATTTAGTACTCACCTTATTTTTTATATTTTGAAATTACTCTGTGATACAGACCACAAAGATGTAGTACTTTAGTGTAGACCTTTAGTGTAATTTAATAGTTTAATAGTTTTTCTACTATAAACCAGCCCGTTTTTTTCATAAATTTTTACGTTCAGCTGATTTAAAAAGTAAATATAAGAATCTCATTTTATTTGTTACTGAAACAGAAACCACGCAGCATATTTTAGTCTAATTCCTGAACGATCGTTTGAATGAGGATCAGTAATGGATACTAATCGCATCCATAATGATGAAACCACATACAAGAAATATATAAAGCTGTTAAAATTGCATTAGCTTGTACTTTTGTTTTGCTATGACTTTCGTGAATACTCATTGGGTATACGGCTTTCTCGAATTTTCCAAAATTTCAGCCAAAACATGCTCACAATGCTGGATGATTTTTATTTCGCTTAATTCAATTTTTCATATTCAGTCGGTAAATAAAATGATAATTAAACGTTTCAGATACTTGAGGAGCTAAAAAGTTTTACGAGATTAAGAAAAGTGCATTTGATGGTGGTTTTATTAAAGTTTCAGTAAAGTATGTTAATATTAAAAGTAAATTTAAAAGGGTTCATAAAACAATTATTATTTTAATATGGATATAAAATTGACTTTTAATGAATTCTTGCCTTTTTTGTCGAGCGAATTGTCTTCGTTTTCGAGATCGGCTTGACTTCAACAATCATTTCTTCATTTGAGGCAAAGCTTCAACACTGAAGCATTCATTTTAGCCCCCAAAATAATCAGTAGTCACTGTGTGACATGGTGCATTATTTTGAAAATAACAAAAGTTGTTACTAACACCTCTGTAACTTCTAAACTGGACTCCAGATTATCTTGAAATTTTGGCATCGGTCTTTTGAAGATTAGGACTACTAGATTTACTTTGGAAAATTATTTCTATAAATATTTGTTGAGATGCTTATTAAATCTAAATCGATTTCATGGATTTCGGAATAACAATGTTGTCCAATTATTTTCAGATGTCGATGGCACTTTTGTTCTAAATTGCTTCTTGATCATAATTTCATAATGATAGTTCATGGCTTTGGCCATTCTTTCTGAAATCAATTACTAAAATGATGTGATGATTCTGGGTAAATTCTAGAAAAACCAACAAAACCAACTATTTACCATTGTTATTTAACAATTTGACCTTTCAATGTTTCGAAGTAAATTTTTATATGTTCACACAATGTGATGCAAGGTAATTTACAATATATAATTAGGTTCTGTTGAGGATGTAAGCGACATAACGCAATACTGGATAAGTATTTTTAGATATCGACCATTTTGCCTCATAGAAAGGTGTAATTTTAATATATTGTTAATTAAAGAAAGCGTCTGTCTTCTTTTGCTTTCTATCGACATAAAAATTAATCTGGCTGTATTATTTATATTTTTTACATAATATTGGTATGCGCTGTACAGCAGTAAGTGATTATTTTTATTTTGTATGGGAACAGACTCGTTTAAATTGTTCCATATAAAGTTGTTCCTCTACACCGAGTGACGTTTTAACGAGAAAGCAACAAAAATAAATGCAACGACCTTATAAAATCATCATATTCCTCGTCGTCGTCGTTGAGCAGGATTTCTTTCCCATGATCTTTTTCGGTTCGTTTACTGCGCACAGGGGTCGGAATTTCATCGGAATTAGGGTCCTTTATGCAACAAGAATAACTTGCAACGTTTTAACACCTCATTAAATGGGTGGAACTATTCGTGGCACGTGTACAGTTTATTCTTACCGTGGAAAAAGAGCAGGAAAAGCCGGAAAAAAGAACGTCGAGTTGACAGTTAGATATACGGGTCCGTTTTAAAGGTCTCTTGTCCCCTCTCGCTACGGAAGTGCATTGCACCCTGGGAGCATCTGCAATCACCCACATGGTGCAGTAATATACCGTTTAATTTCACATAACATGATTTGGTTTCTCGTTTGTTCTTGAATAAGATTTGCATGCCAGGTTGGTAAATGGTAAAGCCTATAAAGCTGATTTTTAAAAATAAATTACAATTATATAATAATGCTTTGGGGAAAAAGTAATTTCGGTATATTTATTTACATTTCAAGCACTAATCGTTGATATATTTTAATACCTTTGATGATCTTTCGCCACTTTTGTAATAATTCCGCAACTATAGAACTTTTGGGAGAAAAACTGAATCAAGTGATCCTCATTTTTGAAGCCAACTTTACTCTATTAAGAATGTTTTTGCCTGGTCTCTAAAGATGTGTGTGGCCTAGAGTTGTCGTGTTGACAGCGCCTTTCCTAGAAATTAGGACTACTAAATTTTTCACTGTTAATCTTTGTGGAACCCAAGTATCGAGTTTCTTTTGGCGTCCAGTTTTGTATAAACGCCGAACCGATATCGAGAGACGTTATTATATCTCGAATAGTTTAGATTTTTATCGACTTTGCCAAAGATTGGTTGACTAGGGCCCTGTTCACCTTTAACATCAGAATGTCCTGAAGGAAACTGGACAAACTAATGATAGAAGAATAATAACCTCCTGAAATATCCATTTTTGAAGCGTAGTAATTTTGACTGAGTAAAGTTTGTTTTTTTGAAATTTTCAAATTATTATCTTACGTTAGATATTATTAATACAATCTTAATTTATAAAATTAATTTATTACTATCTGTTCTGTTGCCCTTTAATTAATATACAAGCTGGACAAATGTGGGATAAATACGAGAGTGTATTTCCCAAAATAAAATTAAACTAGACTACTTAAGCTAAATTTAAGGTTAAAAACTTATACACTACACAAGTGCATGTAGTTTGCTTCCCTTCAATCTTCTAATTTTCTAGGCGTTGTCCAGTAGCTATATTGCTTCTACGTTGCTATGGTTTAGTAATGTAATTTCACGTTTTAAGGCGAAATCTTGAATAACTTCGTTAATCCATTTGATTTCAAAGTCATAGTGTAGTTCTTCCTTGGTTACGTAGCGATAAACATTGGTAATTAATCGAAGAAATTTGTTTTGACATCGTTGGATCACTAGTTAATTAGATGTTTTAGTGCGACCCCATATTTCAACATCATGAGTCCAAATAAATAAACCAATTTCTTTGATTTTTAAAATTTTGGCATCTAAGTGATATAATTAGGTTTTTGTCATTTCACCATAACGCAAAATTAACATGGACAAATTTGTATTTTCCAATCGCTAGTCTATATGTCGACTTGTTGACTACCACAAGGTTGCCAGACATCCAGGAATAATAATAATAGGCTTCAATAACTGCTGTTACTCTATGTATTTGGTCGATTGTTAAGTAGTAATTTCGAAATCCAAACGTTGAGATCTAGTATTTTTATAATGGGTATAACACGTTTTAATAGCAGTTTCTTAAATAATTTGGATATCGTAGGTAGCGTCGAGATGGGCGTGTAAGATCAACTAGTTCTGTCGGTTTATCAGGTTTTTTTTAAATATAATTATTTGTGTCATCTTAAAACATTCCAGAACGTGCTTCAGCCTCAGACAGGTACTAATTTTTTTTTGTTAACTTGATTGCTAACATGATGCTTTTCGTGGCAGTTCTTTCAATAATCCAGGTGAAATATAATCAATTCAACCGTTTGTAAGTTTGATGCTTTGGGTAAAGAAATGCCACTACCTCTATATCTACAATGTTCTATGGTCTATTACTTTTAAGTACGTTGTAGCATGACGTTAATGAATAAGTATTACTAGAAATTGGTACGTTTAAAGCTGTCTATTGAAAAAAACCAAAATTATTTTTTGCCTGCCGTATATAAGCGTAATTTCTGTAAATATTGTTTTTTTTAAATATATTTTAAAGTCTCCTTTTACTAACTATGGATTTATCTGGACTGGACCTACAGTTTAACGTGGGTTCCGAACCACGGTCCTCAGCATTAAACCTACCGACTGGCGAGTGACCGACTTTAAAAATTATCCCAGAACACATCCGGTCTTACCCAACCTGGTTACTGGCGTAACTGGGATCATTGTCCTTGTCGGATTTTACATTCTTGCCTGGATTTGGACAATCACAAATTTTAAACAATCACAAACATAAATTTACGACCATGCCCCAGCAGGATTCGAACCCGCGGCAATCACAGCAGTAGGAGGATCGTCCTATCGCTTTTACCACTGTGCCATCAAGCCGGCTTAAATATTGTTTCATTGGTGTGTAGTTGAAGATTTTAAATATATTTTTTGATTGACTAATAGAGTCATTAGAAAATACTACTGATTTGAGTTTCCAATATAATCAAGCACTACATCAAACATTTTGTGGTTTAACATTAACATGAAAGATGGTTTGAAGATTTGTTCAAGTATGTCAGGATACACTGACGAAATAACGGGTTTTCTTGAGAAACGCCACAAGATAATTGATCAAAACGAAGAAAATGGTAAAAGGATACACTCGAAAGGTCCTCTTTCAATTTTAATACAAAAAAACGTGCAAATTTACAACCGGAAAAAAAGCGGCACCGCTTTTTTCGGGTCCAATATTAATCAATTATCGCGGTAATTAAGTCTAATTAAATTCAGTACTATCTCAGTAGCCAATTAAGAGTCTTGTACAATTGAGCGTTGAACTTTAGGTACTGCAACGATGTAATTAAATTGAGCCGTGGTAAATCCGCAACGAGAAGTCGCGTCCGGCCGGTGGAGACCCTTCTTTTTTTCTTAATTATAATCGGTCCGGTACTATTCACTAATTCATTATCGAAATCGATATTCTCTTAATATAATTAATGGCCAGAGAGGAAAGCGATCGCGTCGGGTGGGTTTTAATTAAGTTTTTACTTAATGGCATTAAGATTTTGTAGTCGTTTTCTACAAAAAAAGGGTCCGCGATTTGATTATACGGGCATCAGGTGGGCCGGACGGCCTTATTAAGGTACACGTGTTTGTAAGCAAGATATTCCAGATAAATCGATAATTGTTAATCGTATTTTTCAGTTTGTACCTTGTGATTTTTTATTAATATAACAATTCCTTTTAGTAACACGGATTCTGTATTTCTTATTGTATGTAGAGAATGAGATACAGTCTTTATTTTACTGAATTGTAGATAGCGTACGGGAGACTGTCACTGTGACTAAGACAGTTAATGTGCTTTCTGCGAGAAATCAGAAAGTGCAATGTCCGGTGAATCGACGTTTAGGGTAGGATGTCTTATTTAAGCCTTTCTCATGTAAATTTTTGCAAATGTTGTAACGTTGTCTATTTGAACGCAGGTCTTCGTAGACTATTTTGGTCCGTATTTCAACTACCACTTATGCCACTTACTACATACTTCCTTTTTCCTTCGCCTGCAGACTTACTATATGCTTTGAAGCTTAACAATTAGAGTTTATTAAAGTAATTAAAAAAGAAATTATATTAAAATAAAATCCATAACGTTTCCATGATGTTTCACGTGTTGACTGATGTCTGATCTTACAATATGTAGTTTGACGTCATATAATATTAGGACTGTAAATTAGTTTTAAAGGATTTTTGTAATTTTAAGTTTTATGCCTTTCTGGCAATTTACGAATTCCATCTCGGATGAACGATTTATATTTTCAGGGTATTCACGAATCGGTCCTTTTTGGTATCTTCATAAGAAGTGAAGCGCTACTCAGACAGGTCACAACTCATATGTCGGCACAAGTAGTAATCAGAAAGAGCAAAAACTAGAGAATATAGAAAGTGGGGTAACATTTCTCATTTTAATGTTTCCAAGTATGTTTTCATCGGTTTTGCAAGACGTGATATAGCGTTGTCATGTTGAAGAATAATATTATTGTGTCTTTACTAGTATTCCGGCTGTTTCTCGCGCAGTGCTCGGCTCAGATGCATCAATTGTAGTCGATAGCTTTCCCCATTGATGGTTTTACTCTATAAAATGTCGAAACCAATCTTCACATGTTGAAATCAATGAAGCATAGCTGCCATAAGGTACACACAGTTTTTGATGACATTTGCCTTTTCTTTCAAAATGAAATAAAATAATAAAACTCCCGCAAATTTTATTTACTCTGTATAAATTCAGGCATTTTCACAGAACATCTTATGTTTAGTTGATGATATAAGCAAAAATATGTGTTATTAAAAGGAATCATCGTTTTGTACCGTTTGTTTGCTTCCTTGCAATTGTTTTATTTTTCCTTATAGCAGCACAATAGTATCAGCTGCTGTACATATGCAAAAATAAATCGTTCTTTTTTTTAAATAGGTTCTTTCAAACCTGTTTTCAAACGCTTTGGAATTGGTTGGTAACTAACTCCTAATGATTTTATATATTGTACAAATTTTTCCATCTTTATCATCCTTATTATTTTTCCTTCCTTAACTTATTTAGTATAACATACGTATATTATAACTTTAAATGTAATTTATACGTTTAATAGCTTCCAAATGACTAGATATACTTGTTGCCATTTTTAAGATAATTCCATCATCCTTCCTCTCTCATAGTCCTTGTAAAAAAATTGATCCAGGGATTGAAAATCTTCCAGGGACAGCCCATACAAACGCAGAACGAAACGTTCCTGGCTTGTCTTGTGTAGCATCTACAGATTATGAGCTTATTTTTAGAGCTAGCTAGCAATAGAAACAGGTATATCGGCCATTTTAGTGATTTTATCCACTTTTTCGATAGTTACTCTACCAGAGCGTGTTGCATCATCGACAGATAAATTACCAGAATGGTATCTATGGAACCAAAACTGGGCTTGATCGGTTGTTACAGTTTCAGACTAATAAATATTATTCATAGTTTCATTCTTATATTCTGTGTTTTATCGAAGAAGAGCTGTAAAATATTTAGCATATAGCATATTTTCTCTTTGCTCATTGAGATGAGCTCAAGCAACACTGAGTGAACTATTCACAAAACTGTCAAATAAGCTTTTTAGGGCGGAATATCAACTTTCTCTGGCATGTGTTAATTAATCGGACTTTTACAGCACAAGATAGAATTTATGGCAGCCATCTATTAAAAGAATAATGGATTTCTTTTCATTAGACTTAATATTATTCTTACAATCAGGATGTGTATTCACTTCACCACTAAATTAGATTGCTATTTAATTAATATCTATAACCTCTCATTATATTTAAAAACAGGCTTAAGTACATTTTTATGATATCCGTAAAAAAGGGGTTCTTGCTTTAAAATATACATTTCTTCACAACAGGTAACACTTAGTCTGTGTATGTTTTTTTTATGAACTAGGGAGTTGTTGGTCTATACCATATCTGTCTCTTCCGTTCATTGCCCTGTACATTTTAACTAAATGGTAACTAAACGTGCCTAAAATAACGACGGTTATTTTTCAACATTTTGAATGCTATTGTGTCTTGTTAGTGAATAGGTTTTCGTTTGCCGAAATCCTCGTTATTATTCAGTGTGTCTCTATTTTAGTAATTTAAACTTGGCCCTATATTTTTTATGCGATACTGATTAAAACTGATTTTGATAATAATTTTATTGCTTTAATATTATCGTAGGGGAATTCTACTAACGATTTTGTTTTGTTTCAGTAAACCTATCGGGCGTAGGACGTGTTGATATGTCACACTTCGACTTGCTCAAAGTCTTGGGAACTGGAGGTAAGCTAACATTGATGCTTTTTGTCCGCCCGCTGTAACATAATGGATCAAACTTATTTAGAAACACACAACTGGTTTCTCCGGTGTCAAGTGCCATATTTATATACGATTATAATTTTTGATATTTACCTATTCGAGAGAAAAGCAAAATGTTGTTTTTAACCTTCCGTCGGTTGTTATGGAGCTTCGAAATTCGTTTGCCGAGATCTCTTTTATTTATACGAATAGTGGTAATTTATTAATGAACAATATTATAGTCAAATAGGAAATGTTTTGTTTTTTTATAATTTATTTGTAGTGATTTGTACAGTATGTGTATAGTTAATATTTATGAAAATCATCTACCTCAAACGTTGAACCGTTGAATAATATAATTATTTATTTATATTTTTTTTACCAAATAAGTTGAACATCCTTTTCGATAATGAGATTTAAACTACATCTGTATTCAAAATTTTTCACTATAACAATTTAGAATATTTAAAAAGGCTTTTGTTATATTCAAGACAGGGCAATGTCCAAATACTTATGGAAAACAATTTAAACAAAACCAGTTAAATGACTGACTTCCTAATATAACAGGTCAATTGAAAAGTCTCTGGCCTATCATAAAAAAACCCATTTTTTGGCAATTTTTATTTATTCAACATAATTCCCTGCAAGGGTAATACACTACTGCTTATAGCTACCCTCCAACTTTTCGATACCATTTTTGTAGTACGATTTGTCCTTTGCTTCAAAGTAGGCCTCAGTTTCATCGATCACCTCCTCATTCGTCGCCAAGTTGAAAAATCAAGCCAAGTTTTTGCTTCAACTGTGTTTTTCCCTTCAAAAGGCAATATTTTATCAAGACGCGAAATTCCTTTTTATCAATTTTTTTCACAATAACAAAAGTTGTTTCACTCAAACTGCTATAATGATCCGACAGCTGTCAAACAAAAACATGCGTGTATAAATTATACACGCATGTTTTGAGGCTTAGGGCTATCTAAAAATCATAAGATTTAATTCTAGTAGCGCCATCTATGTGTCAGGCCGGGGACTTTTTAGTTGACATATTATGAACAGTCGTCTTCATCATTTTTTGTAAAAGTAGTCCTTAACTAGGTCTGGATCTTTTAATAATGATCACAGAAGTCGCTTAGTATATATCTAAAGCGTATTAGTTTACAATTTACTTATCAAACGCATCTTTTGGTATACAGCTTTATAGAGCTTCAAATTTAACCTTTCTCTTTGTTTATGTAATTTTCATTGTTTTCCAAAGTTGCTTAAGAATAAAAAGATTCATTATCAATTTCACAATGACAGTAATTTTAAAAGTAAATCAACAGATATATTGCATTAAAATAAATGTTTTGTAAAAATTAGGATACATTTAAGCCAGTACATCATACTAATATAATACTCTCTTTTGTTTAATAATCTAATTTATTTTCTTTTTATTTGACTCACATCAACTATTATTTCGTGTTTACTATTATGTTGTTATAATATAATTATAAACATGTGGCTAAGTATGTTCCAGTACGAGGAAACCCACTAGTAGTACTTTTATTAATTTTTATTCGTTACATAATATACATTATAATTTTATAGATAGCTTTGTTTTAAGATATTTTTAGATAATATAAACTATTCACTATTAAAATAGATATTAAGATAAGATTAGATTAACATACAAATATGCTGTTCTTTTTTAAATTTAATCGCTTATTGGCATAAATTGAAAGAATAATTTGATTTACATTATATCTGTTGAGGTTTTCACTAGAATACTCATTGAGATGAGTACCATACATACTTATTTTAATATCTGTGTAATTTTAGTAGAGTACTTCTCCATTTTTTTGAGTATTTTTGTAATTTCCATCGCGAATAGCAATGTTACAAACTGCAGACTTTTTAAATAATAATTTAATATAATATCATATATATAGATAGTGTTTTGTTAATTGTGTAGTTTTTTAGAAATATAATGTAGTTAAATTTCTGTAAAAGGTAATAAATACTTATTAGTGAAGAAGTGTAAATTGAAACTCCTTAGAAATGATTATTTTTATTAGTATTTATAGTAATTAGAGTATACTAATAACTGTTGACTCATATTAACATTTATAGATAATGAAAGTTCTGTAATAAGACCTAATAATCTTTTTGCTTTTTGAAATGTTACCTCAAAAATGCTTGTGAGCTGATTTTAGTTATTCTTGTTCAAAATACAGTTGTCTACAATTTGTTTTGAACTGAAAACAAAATTAAAACTAGAGACAAATAGACCCGTTGTTTAAATGACAAGGTCCCTTGCTATACATAATATTTACGAGATTTAATTTATCAGATTGTTGTTTTCGCTGTACTTGAACCTTTATATATATGTGCAGTTGGTATTTGTTTACCCCCAATAAGAATTGTTAATATAACAAACAAAAGCTAACCTACTTACACCTCTGTTCTCAAAAGCTGTTTGTTGAAAACAGCTACATAACAAGCGGTAAAACGAACATTTTCTGCTGTTTTGTATTCCCCCCCAATCACGAACAATAAAAATAATGTCGCCCGACTACTGCGTTTTATCTTTCGAGCTAATGTGTTATTGTTTTCGGTTTTGAACCGTTTTAAGGTATAAGCGATGCTTTTCTGAAGGTTCAATATACTTCACCTTTTATCTTGTTTATATATTGACACGTGTAAAGCTCCGCTCAAAACGGTTTTAAAATATTTGTTGATATAAGGATGGGTCAAAAAACGATACTTTTGTTTTCGTAATACGAGAGGGTTCATATGAATGCACAAAACTAATTATAAATACAATATAAAATCTTTTTACAGCCAATTAATTAGTAATTTAAACACTCACGTTTAATTATTTCCGTTGGTTAAAGGGGGTTATCTTTTATATTTCGGGATTGTATGCCTGTGTTTCTTTTTGCTTCGTCTAATTCAAAAATGGAATTAAATAAACTGTATTTTTTATTTGTTTTTGAATTATGAGTGACTTACGACTCCATAACTTCTTTCTTTCGCGTTCATACAACCGGCCCAAATTCAAAACCGGAATACCTTAGTCATTCAATTTAATATTTCTCTTGGAAGACATTCCCCTGATTTTGAAATGATTTTCAGGAAAATAAGTTGAAATATTATAAAACATTTTAAATAATTTGATACTTTTTTTAAGATTATCTCCTTAAGAAGCTAGCATACATTTTAAAGAACTGAATGAACAGATAGTTGTTTAAAAGCTCTAAAATATGTGCAGATATATCAGTATTTTTGAGTGTTTTTTTTTAATTTAAAGAAAGTAGTATAGTTTACTAAAGTTGACTGAAGTTTAGTTTTAGTTGTAGTTATTCAAATTGGATGATATTTTTTTAAAATACTTTTAAATTAGTTGTAAACTAAAACTAACTATTGGCACATTAATAAATAACAAAACTTAATTATATTAAACCATCAAGTAATTAAATATATTAATATTAAAACAAAAAAACATCATTACTATGCCTGCTAAAATAGGTGTAAAAATATCTAAAATAGTTTTATTTTCTGAATTGTCATGGACAGAATAAATTTGCAATACTGCGAAAAGCAGGGATTTTGAAAGTCATTTCGTTTAATGAGTTTTTTCAATAAATAATACTATAAATTTTACTACGAATTTACACGAATCGAGTGATTAATTAGTTGTCTAGAAGATCAAAAAATTTGTATAAATTCGTCAGTATTTTTGGCACGTTGTTTATGTTGGAAAAATATGAAATTGCCTGTGCTGGTGCGGATTTTCAGGAAGTCGTTATGAACTGGTTACAAGTTTTCAGTATATTATTTTAATCGTTAACTGTTCTCTTAATAAATAAAGGTATAACTTATAACGGTAACGCCCAGTAGAGGAGGAAATGGCATCTGTGCCAGAAGAAATTAATTAGCGTATTAAATAATATATTGGAGGAATGGCGCTTAAAAGTTAAATTGGCGTGTACTAGACGTACAAGAACCAACTTACCGATATCGTTGGCGGGTTTCCTTTGAACCGATTATGTCTCTGTGTATGGTCATTCGGGACATTAGTTGGCAACATTGGGGCTTTGCCGCGTAAATCAATAAGTGCGTAGTTTTCTGGAATCTTTTCCTGGAAAATAACTAAAGCTTTTGGCAGTAAAATAAAAAATTTTGTGTGCTTAAACTGATTTTGTGTTAATTTTATAAATATACAAACAAGACTAGTCGAACAACATTGAGCACACCTTAACACCTTAGCAGACAGATTCGGTTTTGGTTTAATATTTAAACTTAAAATATCATTAAAATTAAATAGTACTGTTTATTTTTATTTTTCTTTTTGTTTTCCTAGTGAATATTTACAGTACAGTTAGAAACTAATGGTTTTGATGTATTAGATACCTGACAGTATCTTGATTCTGTGAAAGACTGAAATATGCTGGCGAAGCCCATCAGACACTTTTAGAGACTCATAGTTATGATGCTCCCTCAAATCTCAATCAACTATATTTCGATATGGTTAATTTTTTCTCTGATCAATCCGCATGGAATTAAAATATCGAATTTATCTTGTCATGGGGCTTTTTGGTTCTGACTACTTCTGGACACCATTTCGAATTATGGTTACGTTAAAACTTCAACACTATTCTTCTAAAATTGTTTTTACTTTTTTGGTTATTATTTTTTTATAACATCATTGACCGTTTAAATTTAATTTCAAATAAATTTACTATTATTGACGATTTATATTTGGATATATTAGTTATCTGGAATCGCCATCAAATGGATGTTAATTAATGTGGTTTGATTTGTACTATTCTTATGTTGTTTTATTTTGGCTAATTTGGCCTTTCCAAGTTTATCATCCAGTTCTTGTTTATCATTTAAATTAAAATACTTAAATCAGGAGTATATATATTGAAAATATTTTATATAATTTTTCACTGTTTAGGGTAAATTGATATGACTCGATGAATGGAGGTAAAACGAAATGAAACAATGGTGTTTGCATTATGTGACCGTTATTTATTGAAGTAATATAAAAATGTGGAAAATACAAAATAGATAAAACGGATGGCAGCGGTGTTACCTAGTGACGAGGCTTGGGCAGTCGATGGTGGCACGTCTAAACCAAACGATGGTCGGTTACTGAATGATTGGAAATACCCTTCAATAACATCCCAAATAAACGTCTCGGGGTTGTCAGTTATTCATTGGCGGGTTCTAGTTGGCGCTGCTAGCACCCCGCCCGTGTTCAACATCTGGGATTATATTTCTGGGTATTTTGTAGACCGTTATACCACGATGTAAAATTCGACATGCCTCAAGGTCGCTACAACTGAATTTAAAATATTGCAAAAAAAAATGAGTGAAACATTTCTTGTCAGTTTTGAATTGATAACAACCATACGGCACCATATGATACGGCGCCGTGGCTCAAGATAAATAAAAGCTTTCGCCCTAAAAATTATAAACATTGTCTACGTTCTTCCGATAACAAGCAAACCGTGTTTTTATGCAGCAGTTAAACAGATAACGCGATTAGGATACCGGTCGACAAATAATCCAAATGTGGGTCCTATTTTCAATACTCCATTGCTTTCTGGTACTCTTAAATCTCATTCTTATCGCATTCAAGCTCATTTAAACCTTCATTATGCCGTTACTTAACGCGAATCTATTTTTTATGTTTTATAGTTCGACTGGAACTTATGCAACCAAATATACCGGTTTATGTTTCCTCGTTCTAATTACGGTAATTACCGGTCGAATGTCAATTTATTTGTTTTATGTGATCGGGGACTGTGACTGCGACTTTTCCACGATATTATTTCATTAGAACGGGCATTGCCGACGAGGAAATGCCCGGGAAAACTGTAGAAACCATATATCGGTTGTTTTCTTTTAAAATTGTCGTTATTAATTGGGCCTTAGGCCTGCGTGCTACATCGGCATAAAATGTCGACCCAAAAAGTAAAATCGCCGTATTTTCTATCAATTATACACGTGTTTAGTTGCCGTTGATCCATTTAAAAATATGCCAGTCTGTTTGGAGAGTTTCTGTGTGCGCTTGGTTTGTTTTTTTTGTCACTCGTTAAGTTTTTTGCTCCTGTCTGTTTGGGACTAAACGAGCTTTAATTTTAGCGAGCGTATTGGCGGAGACGGAAAAAATGTAGGCCAGGATGTCCCTTGCAATGGAGAGCTAGAAATATCCCCGTCTATTAGAGCACGTGTTATCTTCGTTTTTCTTTAATAATTTTTGGTATTTTCTGACCAAATTTGGACGTTTTGACAATAATAAGCCTGGTATTTATTTTCAACAATCCGATTATCGCTAGCAGCAAAAAATTCGCCATATAATTCGCCATATATACTTATTTCAAACTATTGTGACCTAGTGGTTGCAATTAATCTTTGTATTTTTAAATAAAAAAACTTTTTGATGGGATAAAGGCGTGAAATAACAGTTTAAATGTAATATTGCACTTTACGCTTTCAATAATTTCCAGTTCTTCTACTCCAATTACTTTATACGAGCAGAACTTTGTATAAGGCTTAAAAAATTGTCACTCCACAACAAAACATTATTATATAAACAAATTTTCAAGTGTGTCTGGACTCACGGTTTGCAACCATCGAGTTTTACAAGGAAATTCAATGTCTGGATCATTATCCAAACTTATCAAAACAAAGGTCTTTGCAGTATTATTAACTGCCCATTGTATATTAGAAATGAGGGCATCCATAAGTGAGATTGCGTGAATATAAAAAGTGTTGAAGTGATACAACTGCTCGATAACACTGGAAGTAACATGTAAAAATTATGTCGTCTTTTAAACATAGATGGAGTGAACCACTAGAAGTATATCCATCAAGTGCTTATTAAGGTTGGGTCTGAAACCTTAGATCTAGGCTTCAAGGAGACAATCACTACTTGATGAATAACTAATTATGTGTGGCATGTTCTTGAATTACGTTAAAATCTGTTAAATAATAATTACGTGATCACGTGATTAAAACTTTATTTCTTCACTACTGAGAATGTGATTCCATAAGAAAGACATGCCTTTATATTTTAAAAGATATTCCCTTAGTCAATATAATTAAAAAATTACACTGGGCTTGTTCCTCTTTGTATGAAAATCATATGTAACAAATGTTTTTAGAGGTAAGAACTAAATTTAATAAATAAACTGGTTGTTGTTATAACTTAATATGTTTAAATTTAATAGAAGTTTAGGCTGAATTTTTACGATATAAAACAATTTCAAAATTACAAGCAATTTTGGCTTCCCTATTCACTATTGGTACAATCACTATATTATCTTAATTTTTTGTTATAATTTGTTATACAGTCTCAAAATTGTTTTCTAAAAAATTGTTATAATGAGAATAAAATTTTGAATAATCGCTTTTAATGAATCAGTTAAAGTAGGACTGTAGTTAAACAGGACCTGTAGACTTGTGGACATTAAATGATGAATAAATAACAAGCATAAAAGTACATGTGTTTTTTAGTACACTTCAACATAATTTCACTAATATACGTTGTATATAATTCGGGAAAGTTTTGTCATGAAGTATAAAATTAGCGTTAGGTATCAGAATTTGTCGATGTGTGGCACACTCCGCCATTCCGTGTCTGTCATACGTCCAATTACGTTAAATATTTCACGATAAAAACACAAATGACGTGTCTAGTTCTGTTATAACGACGATAATGTGATGTTTTATTCGGAAATGTTTATTAAAAATAGATAGCCCACCACGGTACTGATATCCGGACTTTTGACCTCAAACTATCTGACTCTTCAGTTTGATTCTCGAAAATTGATTCCCCATTATTTATTTTTTAAATGTCAATTTTCAAATAATTTTTTGTCGTCAGGTAATCCTCATTCATGGAGATAAAGGTTGGGAAATTGTTGTGAGTAGTTTGATATGGAAACACATACCATACTGTCAGAAATTTTTATTTCATTATATTTAGCGATTGGTTTAGCAGTCATTTATAAAGACTATTTGGACCCATGGGGTGCAAATATGTGGGATTGCACTAAAACATCGTACCATCTAGTAAACCAATGCTATCAAAACAAATTTATTCGATAAATTCACAATGCTTATCTTTGTGTAACCAACGAAGAACTGCACGATGACCTCGAAATGCGTAAAAATGTTATTATTAACTTTTGATTAATCTTATTTAATTTTAATTTGGGAAATATATACTAATGTATTTATTCTGCATTCGTCTTGCTTGGGTATTGATGCAAGTATAACGGAACAAAAACAATAAATTAATTTAAAGCCATATATAATGTAAGATATAAGGGAAATTAAATAAAATGAACATACTGTGTCTTTTTATCTTTAAATCTTGTGAAATCTGTGCAGATTCAAGCAGTGCGTTCTTGCAACTCTTGAATAAAATCATCAGTGGTACTTAAAAACAAATTGCTTGCGTTCATCATGAAGAGATAGTCCAAACCACATCAAATGTTAAATTCAAATTTTTGATGTTGAATCATGTTCTTAATTTAGTTGCACTATATTTTTGGTATTTTTAAATATCAAGAATTGTTTTATAACGTTGCAATTTCACACATCTTCTGCAATTAAAGGGAAATTATTTATCCTATCCTAAAAATGAAAATTATTCTCTATATCAAACGCACATCCACAATTGATTAAAATCATTACTATTTTTATAATTGCATTATCTGAGGTCATGCCTAATGAATATGGAAACTGGGTCATGTTTATAGTGTTGTTTTCTGCTAAAAATGTATGAATGAAATGAATCAATGAAATATGAGCATCTGCATTACCATAAGGAAAAAGTCATAGAACATCATCAGCGATAATTTGTAATCAAATTTTGTACTTTTCATGTTTTCATCAATTGTTGATGTGCTAAGACAACTCGTGTTCCCGCCACCCTCAAAATCTTCACGACCCTTTTGGAAACGTTTATAACTCTCATAGAACTTCTCATAGACAAAAAAGTAAACAATCAAATTATTAGGCAGCAAAAATTCAACACAGTCTGATCATCGTTTACAAGTTTTGCAAGATTGCTTGAATGCTAAAATTTCTGTAAGACATTTCTACATCATGTCTCTGTATTTTTTCTTGTGAGCATACATGTGTCGCGGCACGATATAAGAAACAAAATTTCTATAACCTAAAATGTTTTTATTTTTAATTGTTAAAGGTTAATGAGAATAATATCTTTAAATAGGTCATATATTTAGTCTGGTTTGTGACCGCTGTATCCAGGATATTTAAAAATAGAACGTTAAAATTATATAAGCAGTAAACAATATTATTTTCAATTTATATGTAGTGTATTTGCATAACAGTATTGTTGATACTTTTTCGGATGAATTCCACCATCAATCAACCAGGACGTGATACGGCAGTTTCAACATCATGCCTCTAAACTGCGATATCCTGAACGAAATTAGGCACACCAAACTTTGATATCGGTCCAAGTTTTTCCCAGATCGCCTTTGTTATGTGATGTTCTTTCGGTTATTGGCGTAGTTTCTCTTTGCGAAACCATAGCAATTATCAGGCTATTACACAATGATATATATAATTTAATGAACATTAATGTTAAAATAATATAAAGTGTTATTTGTTGGTTGGTTTTAGTTAACTAATTTTTTATGGGAATTTTCCTATCACGAACAAAACGATAATTATTCTTTAAATGTTATTCGACACTAATAACGGTAATTTTAAGGACAAATATTTATATTAATGGCCGAGAACAAACAGCATAATTATAAGGAATTAATTAGAACGTAATGGCAGGGCGACGATTGTGACTAAACATTTCCCGACTGCTTCCAAGAAATATGTATCATTCCGGCTACGCTGTAACATCGGGATTTTTGACCTCGCGACTTCCACGGGCGATGACGTGCCGAACCGTTGGTCGCTCCGGTGGGCGAATTGGTTGGGGTTTTTGCCCCTCTTAGACGCGTTCGTCGGGGGCCATCGTTCGCCCCTAAGAGAGGCGACGAACTTTCCCATCAAACTGCCTAAATCTCGAACAAAACATTTAAATCTCCGCTTGTTAAGTGTGAGTTTTACCGTTCATGTTGTTGATAATTATGTAAGAGCTGTACTGTAGTGTCTGTCAATATGTTTCAATGATTTTTTGATAGATGTCATGAGCAAAAAATGAGTAGTTTTTTGAATTTATTTTATTAATATATTGGTGTGGTCCCACTGGTCGACCATGTTATTTGTTAAATTAATAATGTTTCTCACATAACTGAGTAAAGATAACATTTAAAAATGATATATGCTATATTTTTCACTTCAATCGTTCAAATATTTCTTGATCAAAATTAATTTGATATTGATATGATATTAACCTACATATATATATATATATATATATATTACAATTCAAAAATGTGTAATAAAATATATTTACCACTTTAGTATTTATCAATCGCTTAAAAATATTTACAAAATTACTGACAATTCATAATTTCTTCTATTTGTCTTGTATTCTGTCTTTGTAAATTATGTAGTCTATGTTTAATTTTAACTTCATATTTCCAATGCTTCATTTATGTGTTTAAAAGAAAGATTGTTTTATCCACATTTCTCACCTAAAATATAAAAATATATGCTTAAAAACAATAGAAAGTTCACAAAACAAAAAGAAAACAATAGTAGTAGTGTGTGGGTGTATCTACAATTCTTCTTAAGGCTTTATTCTGAAATGATTGTGTTATGTTGATATTATTTTTCGCAAAACATCCCCATAACTGAATTCCATAACTAACTTTTTTTTGTATTTTAATGCATGCGTAAAGTGATTCACAAAAATAAACTCACTAGCTTTACCAACTATGCAAATTTACATATTCCCTTTCTACTCCTGCTTCCTACTTCAAACGCAGTGTGACAAACATGATTATTTATGTCAGATTTTATATCTTTGGCTATAAACAACAAATATCAGTGATATTCATTGATATTGACATAATATAATACTTTATAAATGAATCTGAATTATCTTCTAAACAAATGGACAAAACCTTGATGAACTTTGATATTAAATCAACGATATTGACAATTTAGTGTAGTCTCAAGGGATTATATTTCCTTAAAAATTATTTTTTCAAATATTTATTTCTAGTATATTTTCAAATAAAGCTACGAAAGTAACATATGTACTATTAAGAAACTTTTCAGAAATAAGTATATTGATATATTTTCAGCCATTGTAAGAAGTGTACTCTCTCACTGTATAAGATTCTCTAAAATTAATTCTCCACAGTGCTGTCTTTTTTTGTAAATAGTGATTTTGCCTCAAAATTGAGTTTTCGTAGCATTTGTGAGATACCCACATATGGACATTATTGATTGTAAATCCAGATATATTTCGATAAATAAACTATCAGAATTTAATTTAATATTAATTATAGATTTTCTTATTTTCGTAATAATTTTCTTACTGATTAACATCTTCATTCTAAATATACGAATCTTAATTACACATCTGGAGCAATAACAATCTTTAAAAAAATACTATTCTATGGATATTTTTTTTTCGGCGTAGAGAATTGAGAAGGAATTAATTTCTTCAATTCCTAACTTGTCATATAGCCTTTCTAATAGATTTTGTTATTAATGCTGATTTTATTTTCAGCTTATGGTAAAGTGTTCCTAGTTAGAAAACGAGGGGGTTCGGATGATGGCCGCCTGTATGCCATGAAGGTCTTGAAGAAGGCCACCATAGTTCAAAAGAAGAAGACCACGGAACACACGAAGACTGAGAGACAAGTATTGGAGGCAATCCGCGATAACCCATTCTTGATCACACTACACTACGCGTTTCAGACTGATGCCAAACTTCACCTTATCTTAGGTAAGCACCAAAGGAACTCGTATTTATTAACGGTTTCCGTTTATAATAAAACGTTCTTATTTTTTCCTGCCATTTTAAAAGTGGCTGATGCAAGTGTTCCAATTTTATTAATGTAGTGTTTCATAGTATATGTAGTCGAATAATTTCAAACCGAGAAATATTGTTACTAAAAGTTGGGGTTTCCCTATAACTAAACGATAAGCCTGTTACTATTTTGGTTCCCTAGCGTTTATGTTCCATCAGTTTCGAGTAAAGCAAACTATATTTTTGTTACGTCATTATGTAGTAGTTAGTTAGTAGTAGTAACATATAAACTATGTATATTTACATAAAAGGCAAACATAGTAGAAAATATATATAATAATATAATTCGAGAATTACACAAGGTTTATACATATATAAAAATTACCAAAGAAATAAACAAAAAACAATCTGTTGTTGAACAACGCCTTCTGAAATAAATAACTCTGGAATGAATATGCTAATTTTTTAATAGAGGTATTGTGGAATATTTGAGTAATCTCCGACACTGTTCTATCCAAGTCCCGAGACTGTGAGACTTGGAGACATATTTGACAGAGATGACAATTTTTGTTTCTCCGTCAAAAAGCTTAAGTATGTGTGTTTTTTTAGTTAACATATATTTTTCAATGATCCAGTTTTGGTAATAATTCACTTTTGCTAGCTTCAATCATGTTCACTTTCTGTTCCCAACTATTTAAATGAATTTACTTGCTTTATATCTTAGTACCTTGTTCTGTACTATCTCTTCCGACAACAAGTACTACATCTTCATTATCAACAATAGCTTTTACCGATATTTTAATTTTTCATACTCTTATATCCTATATACAGTTCCGTCTTTCAATTTGACATTTCATCATTATTTCATCCATAAATATTACATATGAATAAAGGCTTAGATTTCCACATTTTCTTAGTTCTGCTTTACTTTTAAAGGTCTTTGATATCTTAGTGTTTCTTACAGTTTGTCTTTGTCCCAGATATTTATTGAATAAATAATTATAATGAATAATAATCTACTATTTGTCTTATATAGAATATATGTTTTTGTATACTTTTTTATTTTCGTAATCCTCTCTGCGATCGTGTTAGATTCTTATCTATTGTTGACTTTAGATGGTTTTCTGTTATTTGTTCATAGATTTTTATAACTGCACATCAGAGTAGTGCCTCAGTAATTATTACAGTTTTTTGTCTGTCCATTTTATGTATCGTTCTTACTATTCTCTATTATAAATTTTGAATTTTCGGGTCTATTTTTTTTTAATTTCTGCCACTGTTTTAAGTAACATTTAACTGTACCAATCACCCTTTTTGTTAAAAAGTTAAATATAGATTGGGCTAATGCTCTCTCGAAGAATAACTATCATACCTTCATAAGAACAACATTGCAATTCAATCTTCCAAAGCTTGCTTTCTTCCAGAATTTTGAATATACTCGTATCTATATAATAGTATCGAATAACACTCATTCAATCATGTCCAGTTTATTACGACATTTTTACAAATACTCAGTCGCATTTACCACTTTCCAACTTTTATTTATAATTTGAAAATTCCTTTTAAAATATCACTATGCGGATAATTCCCATTCCGTTCGTTCTTTGTGTTCATTGAAATGTTTATAGTGAACTTAAACTCATTATTTTCTTACGAGTCGAGAAAAAAGACGACAATGCCCGTCCTCGTTATTTCACCAGCCATATTTCGCCAGCTATTCCTGCTTAATTGCATTCACGAAATCGAATAAATTCGTCTTACGCTCGCGACACGGGATTCTATGCGAATGGAGAACGATGGAGCCCACACAGTTGGGGTAAAGAAATACGATTGTTATTAGTGAAGCTGACGCGTTTAGCCACGAGCAACATCTCCGTTTTGAGCCGATAGAGATGGATTCCCGAACATCCGAACTATGCGGGTCAAACGGAGAGTTAACTAACGCTGATTGGTATTAAAAAGATTCGGTGATTTTGGTTGTTGAAAGTAGTACTTAGAAAAATCTATTGATTCCTGATTCTGATTAATTCATATCTATGCGAAAAAAATGTCCAAAAATATAAGTCAAATGTTCTCGATCTGAGTAATAACTTTTCTTTCTTTTTATACAACGAAGAATAATTGTTCCAAAGATAGGATTTGTTTCAAACGTGTTCCTTTTCTAATTATTTGATGTATTGTATCAGCACCTCAGGCCAACTTTTTAAATTTTAAATCGATTTACCTAAATTTTATGTCGTTTTGAGTGCCGACATTATATTTTATATCAGTTTTTATCACTTAAAATTGCTATATAATATTAGACACCACCGTTCAGTTTGGAAGTCATAAGATAATTACAAAAACGACAATAAAACATAGAAGTTATAATTTATTGAATTCAAATCTTAATCGAACCTTGGACCAACATTTGGTTAAAGTTAGTTACATATATGTAGTACAAATTAAAACCAAATTACAAAAAAAATGTTCACAAAATTTACCTTCTTATTAACTTATAATGGTATCCAATTAGTCCAGTGTCTTCCATTCACTTTGTAACTATTCTCATAATTGTGCCGATCTTTCATCACTACCAATTTTTTTTTCTTTCCCTTTCTTCTTTTCGATCAAGTTCATTTCTTACTAAGTAATTACAATTTCATTATTTGCAATTCTCGTTGAAAAATTAAATATTATTACCATGCTTAAAAGCCTAACTTCAACCTTTCCTCTACTGTTCAAGAGAGTTATGTTTCTCTTTTACTATTTTATGCGCTTATTGAACTATAGTAACTATTACAACAATTATTTGGCTGTTACCTGAACGTCACTTAATAAGTGAACCCTGAATAATTTTTGAAGTTTTTAGCCCATATTTAAAGGATTAGTAGTCTATATACAATAAGAAGCTGTGGCTAAAACCGCCAATTCTAAGATATCACCAATTGGTGGTGTAGTAACCTTTGTGGTTATAAAACAGGTGTGCCGGTTTTCAAAATATGGAACAATTGATTAAAAACTAGTAATTTTGTTGATTATTGTTATAAGCATGGTAGCAAAATTAATAAACCCTAATACAGTATGTTTATTTAAAGATTTTTATTGCAGTACTTGTACTTTTTTATGTCAAATAAAACTGATTTTTCCAAACTTTTGAATGGTACTTATTTTATAATATAGTTTATAGTAGTTTTTTTAATTAAAACGGGAATATTAGTTGCTTATTGTTTATATTTTATTTCCTTTTTATCTTTAAAGTTTCTTCCCTGGCTTTTTCTCATCCATCATCCATCATATTGATAATTATAACCAATTTTTTAGTAAAATATCAAGATAGTTGTGTTTTGAAGTTTTGCACTTCTCTGTCACTATCACTATAAGTTTATAGTTCACACTGCCCAAAAACTTAGTTACAACTTCTTTAAATTATACAAAAGCCTTCTGTTAATTGATACCCATCATTGTTTTTAAGTTGCAATCGAATAGCAATTGACAAATAACAACATTTTCTACACAAACACCATGATTGGCATATTCTTTCCAAATTGTTTCATAAAGTTCAACTTATCATGATTTTGTAAGTTTTCTGGACTTAATGAGCAACAAGCAGTGAAATATAAGTATTTCCATTATGTAATTTTTTTTAATCGGATCGGATGATGATACAAAATCGGTAACATTTAAAGTTATATTATTGAATAACGTCCAATCTTACAATATGAGCATGTTGTATTTTAACATAGCTCTTGACGGTGTCCTGCTTTTTGTTTTGAACGGCGGATATTTATTCGTATATCTGGCGATTACTAAAAGAAACAGTCAAGCAATTACTATTTAGAGCGAAGTCGAATTTGCATCAGAGCGTTTACTACCAACTCGAATTAATCCAATTATTTTTTAGGAAAAAACTTGACTCACAATCAAAAAACAAAATATATCAATAGTTACAAGTTAATCTAGTTCTATTTATTCACCTTATTATATGGGGAATTTAATTTTCTGCATTAAATCAATTCTATTCATTGATTCAAAAATATGTAACTTTCACAAGTCACACAGAAATCACTACCATAACGGAAAACAAGATGCCTGAGTTTTACTATTAAAGAGAAATAATTTGATTATCAACAGAGTGTGTTACGTCAGGCAAATTTCGTGGAAAACGCATTTTTTACGTTGAAACAACGACCGAATCGTCGAAAAAGACTTTTCCAATCGGTGATCTTACAGCGGTTCGCCTTTAAATGTTGTTTTTTGACGAAAAATCGAAGAAAGTGGGACGACGCACCGCGTTACGAAATATAGTATTCAGCTGTGCGTAAAACTCGAAACTCCATTTTGTTTCCTTAAAAATGTGTACTTTGCGTGGAAAACCTGATTTTGTGATGGAACCTGACGATTTCACTTGTTATACAAGGCTCGTTTTATATATTTTGTGATGTTATGTATAATAATGTAATTATTACCGTATAGATCAATTGATGCTTGTTCCAATTTTAGTTAAATTAATTATCTTTTTTTTATTTATTAATATTCTAGTCCTTGCATATTACTAAGGTATATAGGAAGACTCATTGGTCCTAACTTAGTCTATAATAATATAAAATTAGTAGTACTTTTCAGTGTTCTTACCTTTTTGTACACCTCACTACACAAGATCACAGAGTTTTGTTATCTTGAATGTGCATCGTAGTTGTATGTTATCCAAGAGTTGTATTACTTCAGTGTTAACATGGGAGTAAAGTCTTTCCTCATATATTCTTGCAAATCTTGTAATTTTCTGAATTGATATTTACAATCCGAAGGTTTCGGAGGAATAAGTTGTTCTTATAGTTCTTTCAGAATATCTCCATAAATGATTTCTATAAGTCCATAGAGGTTTTAGTATTTTCTTGTACAACAGCAACTTGTTATGTTGACAATTTCGATGGTTGCTGGTTGCAAATAACTGTATATTAGTTTTAGGGTGATGTAAACTTCAAACTCTTTATATATTTACTTCTCAATTGCTTTAGACTTGAAATGAATAGATCAAAAGTCGTTTAGCATCTGAAATGACCTTAAAAATAAATATTCTTCAATAGTTTCCGCAGTATAAATCAAGATCTGTTTATTCTATTTTTAAAGTTTAGAAATTAAGGTATAATTTTTTAATATAACATTTGTAAAATGTGAGCTTTGACTTTTACTCCCCTGTAAGTGTAGCATTTTTCATTTCGTTGCACTTTTTTCTTGTAATTTTTCATTAGCCTCTGGTTGGGTGACAAACATCCCGTGCCTTAGAAGAAGCTCATTAGCACAAAATCCGATTTGTAGGGTGGTTAGTATATATGACTTGTTATTAACGGTTTATTAACCGCTATTATAGAATCGTTGAAGTTATGACATGTTGCAAAGTCTCGTTGGAATCAGATTCTGTTCTTTTTGTTAACAAAAGCCCAAGTAACACGGGTGTGAAAAAGTCGATAGCATTGCAATATGTATTCTATGAAGTATTATCTTCATACTTATTTGTGTTAGCTCTTATTCTTTATCATTAACTCCGTCTGTGCCAAGAAGAATATGTTTTATTTATTTCTATTAAGTCTGTATCAACATAAATTTTCAATATATTTAATATCCCTCTTTTTTGTGTTACAAAGTTGTTGTTGAACAAATAAAACATGCCGCAGTTTATTATTTAAAACGAAAGATTACATGATTCCACATTTTTTAGTTAATTTCATTGATCTTTTAAAATATGTTTATTATCTGTATATTACTAATATTTATTCATAATTAATCATTATCAAACAATATTAAATGATGTGATTTTGTCGACATTTGCTTTGTTAAAAAGAAGAATAATGTAAATATTGGATTTACACATTCAATATTTTTATCTCCTTTTTTTCAGATCGATTTTTTAAGTCGTCTGGTCGAATTTACATAACTTTTTGTTACAAAATTTAAATAACAATAACATTTATTTTTGTATGGATATTTTTAATACACTTTCACTGTCGGTATTAATAATGCTAAGTGACGCAAGTGTGCCTTGTACACTAGGCAGAAACGCGAGACCCTTAAATGTTCCAGGCAAGTTTGTTTGGTAGTTTACGGTTAAATTTTCAGTGTCTACCGGCACGGAGGATGAGAACGGTAGGGGGGAAAGAAAAATCGATTCGTGCCCTTAATTCCCGAATCGTTTTCCTGGGATGGAAACAATTCGTTCTAGATACAGAGAACCGGGTCTGAATTTGAGTTCATGGACGTTATTGGCAATAATAAGCGACCTAAAACGGTATAAATATCTTTGGATAAACTTCTGTTCGGCCATAGTTTACGACTGAAAGTGGATCGTGCTTAATACGTAGCCCGGATCTATTTTTATTATTAATGAATAAAATTACGACGAACTATTATAAATCAACTACGTGTACTTGATTTGATTGTCCTCGATTTGGAAATAACTTTTTTGTTATATTTTTTAAGTCTGATTATCTTAGCTTTTTATATACATTTCTCAAAATTCTCTATTCCCAACCTTTCTGCTGTTTCTTCGTTCGAAAATATCAACATCGTCTTCAAAAAGTTTATGGTTCGCATATTGAGCCATATCGTAATCTGATTTTGTTAGATTCTTACCCAAAGACTCTGGGGTACTTTAATGTCTTTATTGGATTCTTCTCCTCTTATTCTGTCAATCCTTTAAAACGAAACTAAACGTAAAAACACCCTTTCTATCTATATTATATGATACATGGTTTTTTGTTACCTGATTACTTTATTTGACCAACAATTGTATTTATGTTGGGTTTTTCTGTAGAGCGACTTTTATAGGCCAGATTACATCTTTAAAACCTTATTCTAATAGTATCGATTCGAATCAATATTAGATGTTGCTTTCACTGGAACATCTTCACGGCTGAGTACCCCTATACAGGTCTTAATATCTGCACTTCACCCAATACAATATGTTTTTGATGTACATTGGTTACAAGCTTCTTTCTATTTTTCAGCGACTGTGGTTTAATATTTCGTTTTCTTTTGGTCTGTTCAACTTCGAGATATCAGTTCGATGTACTTCTAAGTGGGTTACCTTAATATTTCGATATTTTATATCAACATTGATGGTATTTATCAGTATAGCTTCAAAAGGTTTTCTATCAGTCAAACCATCGCACTGAATATATTACATTAATTCTTTATATTTGTACTGTATATGTAGTGAAACAAAAAATGAAATATTAAATTACAGCTAGTCTTAGCCAATGATTCAATGATTTGAATGCTCAAAGGCAGTTTCGCTTGGTAGCTAAATACTCCGAAAATTCTCGTTGTTTCACTAGTGCTAAGGATATCTGAACCTCACGAAAAGTCAGTTGACGATCTTGTAGTTTATGCCATGGCATCAATGAAACCGGTCAAAGTCGGTAAATCATCGAACACTCAACCATCAAACTTCGATTCAGTTCATTATCAAAACATCGATTGCTTAATCCCGAAATATAAAAAATAACCCTCGTAATATTTTTTTCACATTTTCAAGTATCGATTGTTCCGAATGGTTTAATTTACCATTTACCACGTGATTTCTGATATTTAAAATATCGCCTCTAAAGGAGAAACCAATAAAACGTACCTTGTATTATCCATTGTCATTGACAACAAACGACAACATTTTCCCACCTGACCTTTACCTATTCGGTAACAATAAATTCTAACGATCGAAAAGAAATCGTGTGCCTCAAGAACTCGGCATCATTATCATCCATTTTATAAGGACTTTAACATTGAGGAAATAAATATCTTAAATGCGCTTTAGACTAAGGAGGAAACGCGCTCGCGAGATGTTTATGTTTACGAATAAACAGAACGCGGACTCGAGTTGGGCAAGAGCACAAATTTTGCTAAAACTCGACTCGATATTTATGTAACAAGGCGATTAATGAACTCGTTCAGCGAGACATGATACCTACTTAGTTTCGAATCGACACATTTTACCTTCTTATTATTTTATTGTCTATATTTACATTCGCGATTTGCAATGAAATATTCTATTATTCGATAGATACTAGTGGAATTGACTCGTTCCCCATTTTTAGAGTAACTGTACATTTTTAGCACGGTGTATTAATACCGGTTACTAATTTTCATATGTTTTTTAAAAACTATTTATAATAAGGACCAATTTACATCCGAACATATGTCGAGTTCGCTATTAATAGTGTTTTTTTCTTATTCATAAACAACATACATAGTAATTATCACGATGTTGGTTGTTTATGTAACGTCAGATCATTCGTGTTTTAGGATCAACTTGTCTTGGCAGCGCAGTTGCCATTTTTAATTATTCGTTTTTTAGGTGGAGAGTTAAAAATAAATTCTAACGACCCAAAAGAGAAACCACAAAATATGACCTTAGGTTAACCAATTTGACATAGTAATTTGCTGCGAAATGTTAAAAATGTTGTTTTTGTTGTGAAATTTTAGCTGTGCTAATATCATTTTAAATTAACGAAGAAACAAGGATTTGCATTAGGTTTTCTTATATAGTTTGGTAGCGACCTTGAGGCATGTCGAATTTTACATCGTGGAATAACGGTCTACAAAATACCCAGAAATATAATCCCAGATGTTGAACACGAACAGCGCCAACTGGAACCCGACAACGAATAGCTGGCAGCAACCCCGAGACGTTTATCTGGGATGTTATTAAAGGGTATTTCGATTCATTCAGTGCTCAACCCTCGTTTGGTTTAGACGTGCCGCCATCAACTGCCCAAGCCTCGTCTCCAGGTAACACCGCTGCCATCCGTTTTATCTAATTGTAATTTTCACATTTTTTATATAGCCAATAAATAACGGTCACATAATGTAAACACCACTGTTTCATTTCGTTTTACCTCCATTCACTGAGCCACATCATTTACCCTAAAGTTTGTAGTATAACATGAAGAGCTTAGATAATTTTATGATATATTTTTTACATAGAAAATAACACTTGTTTCAACTTTGTGGCTTTCATTCTTTTAAATACGAATATTTTCTAAAGTTCTTGTAAATTTGTTAGATTTCTGTGATTACCATTCTGGTTGAATTTATTTTTAACCACGTTAATTGAATCACTACATAGTATAAAACAAAGTCGCCTTTTCTGTCCCTATATCCCTATGTGCGCTTAAATCTTTAAAACTACGCAACGGATTTTGATGCGGTTTTTTTCAATAGATAGAGTGATTCAAGATCAAGGTTTATATGTATAATACATGCATAATATACTAGGCAACATTGCTAATTTTAGAGGTTTCTAACGTGATGTCGTAAATTAACCTATTTTTTTAGGCTTATTTAGCAATTAGCAAAAACGCTGCCTAACCCTACGAGTTAGATCAAATTAATGTACTACAGTATTGTACACCACAAAAGGTCTACAAAAAAGTCCGCGATGGTATATGTTTATCTTTTAGGGATAACCCACATTAACCATTTTTATTGTTTACTTTTTACGTGAGAAAATGGCTTATTTACGAAGCTATTTTAAGCAATACGGCATTAATCCTTATCGAATTAAGTACCTTAAATACAGTGTGCAATTAATATAGATCAATATGGTTCCTTACAGCATGTAAATTAAACAAATATTTTCGGAGATATTACAAATTTAAAATTTGCGTTTAAAAATGTGTAATGTAATAAAAATTGTATGAATTTAGATATTCCAAAGATAGCAGGAAATCTTCATAGTAAGTATAGGGGAAGAGGAATTGTTTTACTCCAAATTTAATGCGTGCAGGCCAAGGGCAGTAATGAATGAACCAAAAATACTGGATCGATTTTAATCATGTTTTCATTGAGTGACATAGGCATATATATTTTATGCCCGTGCAAAGTCGGAGCGGGCCGCTATGTTTTTATATACAACGTTCATATTTTTTCTGTAGTGTATTTAATTTAGTATCAGCATTGCACCCGTGCGAAGCCGGGGCGGGTCGCTAGTAATAATATGAAATCTGTAGATAGACTGTTGGTATTGGAGTTTATTATTTTTATAATCGTGCTTATAACAAATAATATTATCACACTTGTTTTTTGACCACAAAGGTTACTATAGCACCAATTGTTGATTTCTTAGAATTGGCGGTTTTAGTCATTGCTTTTATATTGAATACAGTCTAATATTTTAAATATGGGTTTACAATTTCAATTAGATTGGCTTTACAACAGTTAATAAGCATACAAAGTATCAAAATGGAAACATTTCTTTTGAACAGTGGAGTGCTAACTCTAATTTAAATTTCGGGTATATTTTACCCGAAAAAGAACTACTAGAAAATTAAGACCGGAAGATATCTGAACGCCCCAATCTACAACAAAGCAGGAAGGCAAAGTTTGTTGTAATGTTATACTGTTTATAAACATTTACTGTCTGGTACAGTGAGAAAATGCGTATCGGCCAAAAAAACTGAGAATAATCAAAACTCATAAGAGAAATAGACCGAAGTGTGGTAAAACATCAAAACTGGGCGAAAAAAATGGAAAAATGTACTATGGACAAAAGAGTCCAATTTCATAATTTCAGGAAAACCGAACCAGAGAAGATGCGTAACAGCAAAAAAAACGAAACTAACTAATACTCATAAGAGAAACAGACTGAAGTGGGTTAAAACTGGGCAGAAAAAACTGGAAAAATATCCTATGGAGTTCAAATTTCAGATTTCTAGATCTAAAAGACATATTTTTGTGTTCCAATAAAATAGCGAACTGGCTTCAGCGGCGTGCACCGAACAGACTATTAAGCATGGTCAAAAACGTGGTTAATATTCGCGAGGAACGTTGCTCTAGAGTAAGAACGGAACGAATTTTTTTTTCAAATAATGAAATGGCCGTCACAATCGCCAGACCTCTGTCCTACTGAGTTGGTATGAGACGAACTTGATGGAAAATTGAAGAGCTCAGTCAGTTGTGGGCATAGTTACAAAGTGAATGGAAGACATTGAAGTCCAAATACTTAAATAATTTAATAAAAAGCACACTTTTAGTGTGTAATTAAAATATAATGGTGGCCATAATGGTGATTGTTTTGGAGATACTTTTTTCGTTTGTTTTATAGATATTTAAATAAGTTTAAATTTTTTTAAAGATTTGAATGTTTGTATTGTCATTTTTTAAATAACCTTATTGTTTCCAAACTTTTGAACGATAGTGTATATCTATATAAACAAATTATAATGCATCTTGTGTTAAAAATATTAAAGACTGTTTTATATATTAAAAATATTATCACCAACCGCTGCCCAGTTCGGTGTTTCTCGGTAATACATTTAATTTCGGTGTCCTAGATTCCATTGAACGATTTTAATTAAAAACTTCCGTTAATTGGGCGAAAGAAAGAGGGAAATAAAAAGAAAGAGTGCGGGCAAGCCGAGATAGTGTAATAACCAACGTCCGACACTGCGCCGATATTGCATTAAATCAAAAACCTGAAAAGAGAAAGTGAATATGAAAGTGTTTTATCTCACTTTCACTTGAAATTCACCTTCACATCGTGAAAAAAGCGTCCGTTTCGTCGAACCGCGCTGATATTTTATTGTCGAGCCGCCGATGGAGTAAGAAATGATGATTGTTCGATGAGATTTGGTTTTTATTCGAACGCTCAACAGAAGCGGGTTTGAACCTTTCCCGAATCGAGGATTCGAAAAAGGTTTTTCCAGGCTAAATATAAAACTTAATGCGATATCGTTTCTCCAATTTATTGCTGGTTATTCCGAATATGGGGTAATTTTTTTATTTTTATAGATTTCTTCTTTTAAATCATCTTTTATTACTTTTTGGAAATGACTAATTTTTTTTACCGACTGGCGAGTGACCAACTTTAGAAATCATCCCAGAAGACATTCGGTCTTACCCAGCCTGGTTACTGGCGTGACTGGGATCATTTTCCTTGTCGGATTTTACACTCTTGCCTAGGATAATCACAAACATAAATTTACGACCATGTACCAGCAGGATTCGAACCCGCGGCTATCGCAACAGTAGGAGGACCGTCCCATCGCCTTTACCACTGCGCCACCAAGCCGGGGCGGGGATTTATTTTAGTTGCTTGCTTCAAGCAGATACTAAAACTGCAAGAAAATATCTAGAGTTGTTTTTTTCTAACGAATTGTTTTTGGATGTTTTGAATCCGAAAACGACTTCCCTTTTATCGTAGGGCGACACGTTTCTTGATATCTTGGAATACTGTGGTAAAGATTATTAGATACATAGTAAAATACACACAGTAAAATCTTTTGTTTTTGCCAGTGAGGCTCCTCTTACGTACATTTTTACGATACGCTTGTGGGAAGAATTTGGAAAGTCTTTCTGAAGCGTCCAACGGTAATGTTGTTTAATTGAGAAGCTCCATTTTTCTTGTATCTTTTTCCCGTCTCTTTAATGTCATGGAATCATTCGACTTGCTCTCAAAATTTCCGGAAAGTAGTCGAGATGAAAATGAAGAAAATGTACTTTTTTACTCATATCTGTATTGCAATTCCTCAAAAGCAATTTCGTTGCAGTTTTTTTTTCTTTTTGAAGATTTGTTACGGTAGGTGATTGTGGGTCATTTGCTTGGCATAAGCCGTCTAATGTCTGGCCCGACGAAAACACCTTTCTTCACCTTTGCTTCTGAGGGGACTCGAAGATTTGAAACTATATTGTATTTGAAGCAATCGCCATTTTTGAGAAATGATTTTATAAATTGCTTCATCAATCCCAATTATGTGCAGCGGTTGTAAAAGAACATTACGTGGAGGTACTAGTGTTTCTTGGAGGACGTCCTTTTGACCAACTTTAAATTTCCTCGGAGGTCATCTCTTTTTGCCCGTTTTGGTTATTTGCTCGGTCTCTGCTATCCCATAGAGGAATTTTTTAACCCCACATCTGCCAATCATGGTTTTGCGATACATCATAATTTATGAAATGCTAATTTCAAGTTCAAGGCTTGTTTGAACTGTACGGATTAACCTACGGAATGGAAACATAAAATTCGCCATTGTGAAACAGAACTGTTTTAAGGCTTCTTTTTGGCGAGTCTTTGAGTGTGCTGGGTCGTACTAAATTTGAAATGCATCCATAAACCTTCAATAATGCCAATGTATATAGAATACAAACCAAAATACACAGATATCAGTTGAAAACACTCAAAGAGCTGTTTTGATGCAGACCTGTAAATTACATTATTTCAGTTAAGAATGGTGCAGTGATTGGATCGGTGTATTAACCCCTTTTTGGAACGATTGCCTTTAAAAACCATTCATATTATTGAAAATAACAGCAAAAGGGAATATGATGAAGTGCTGATCATTTTTATTTTGCGGATTTTTTTATTCGGCAGCAAAATATTAGCCATTTTCATTTCCTATAGATTACTTAGACCCAAATCTTTTCAGTTGATGCGTATTATTTTATTCCTTTCTTGGCTCTTTTGATAACATTTATGGGAATAATATGAACAATTATCATACATAATAAGAAAAAAGCTATCCTTATGTTCATTATATTTTTATTGAAGTACAATAAGTTATACTAGGGATTTTTTAGCATAACAATACATTCTCGTTACCAAAAGTTCTGGGTTCGAATCCCGCGTTGAGCATAGTTGTTATCAGTTATGTAACATCTCTAGAACTGAGATTTTATCCGGATTTTGATCACTTATCATTCGGTAGCTTTCACTTCACTCAAAGTCGCCAAAGATTAATAATAATAGGATGATAATTAATGGTCAAGGTCCGTTGTTCGAAGTACACGTTAAGCACTAAAGCTTAAGTAGTACTTATAATATATATTTCATTCCATCAACACAATGACAAAGCGATTAAAAAGTGCGTTAACCTGGTATAGCAGAGCGTTAAAAATATTAAAAATTATATATTTATATCCATCGTATTTGCGTCCTTTAAATTATGCATATAATTCGCTGAAAACAGCACATATTGATAAATAAAATGAAGGTTAAATCGTACGGAGAACCATCGCAGTATTTGCACGTTTATTAAAATTATGACAAAGAAAATAAAATCGTCTATTTTTATTTTTTGTCTACGATCTATTGAACGGAACCGTTGCCGAAATACACTCATTTGTTGTTAAAGAAAGGTTATTCGTTAATGGACTTGGTGGTATTTCTCATAGACGCTGAAAATCCAACGCCAATTTTGAATATGTGTGCTATTTTTTTTGTATATATATATGTATAAAGCTGAACAAGGCGAATTTAACAATAGTGCCAGGCAAGGTCTTGCAATTGAATGAAGGCTATCTTTTTATATTTTTCTATATAGCTCTCTCGTGGTGGCTATTATACATGCTGTTCTTCGTTTGTTTCGCTTATTTTTTATTCGGTACTAAATTTAAAACAATGGCTCCATGCAAATGAACACCTTGTAGTTAGTATCAATATTTCATCGTTTGGTATAGAGTTTTTATTAAATATTTATATTTTATTGACATTTCAAGTCGTTGTTTTTTGTTTTGATTATTTAAACAGTAGAAGTTATTTGTTTAAGTATATTTTTATTATTTATTGACAATTAAAAATTCCATGTTTAAAAATAGTTCAAACTTTGTTTAGGTACTGAAATATCATTTGTTATATTAGTATTTCAAGGCACAATAATAATTTTAGTATGTTTTTTATTATAAATTTCAATGTTCGACATGAAACTGATCGAAATGTAATTGTTTTTGTTTTCCATTGAAATTCCAAAATTTCAATATTTTCCTTTGATTTCCATGGTTCTGGATATATTTATGAGATGTATTCAACATCTCTCCTCTATCCTAATATTAAACCAACCCCTCATACTCTATAAAATGACTTGCAGGTTTGAAAGTCAATCTACCTGAGTGACTTCCGACAGATGTATGTATCATTCGAATATTAACAGAGAGAGAATCCTCTTTTTTGTATTTTAAAACAGATAAATTATATCGGATGCGGTTAATGATTTAAGATCGTGAAATACGTACCAAGATTTAAAAACAACAACGCCAAGAATAAAGGTCAGATAATTAAGTGAAGGTCATAACAAAATTATGTTGTTATAACTTTTACAAACCTTATTTATATTGTTAAAACGTCTCGCCAACCATATATAACTGTTGTAGATGTTGAGGGGATGCTTTTTAACAGGATATATAACAGACCGAAAATAGTTAAAGTGTATAATCGGGGAACTTACTCCCCATTCTCCCCTACCACTTGCACCTGGTACTTTACATTTCAATAAATCAAGACCCGGGAAGGGATGTTGCTGCTCCCTCTCCGGGTCGTCGCTCTCGTTTTGTTGCACTAATCCTCTCACCGTGTGTCTCTTTCTTCCAGATTATGTTGCCGGCGGTGAATTATTCACGCACCTATACCAAAGGGAATATTTTACCGAGGACGAGGTTCGGATATATATTGGAGAAATTATTTTAGCCATTGAGAAACTGCATAGCGTAAGTATTTTATCACCATTGTTATGTTTAGTGTTTTATCTAGTAATTTGCTCATATTTAGTTTGAGAAAAGTTTCGCGTCGCCCACCAGATGGCACATTAGTTCCTCCTTTCGGGGAACTTGATTGGCTAGTTTACATTTATATTATAGGCACCTGTAAGAAAGCATTTCGTTGATAACTCATTTAATTAGTTTTTCATGTGACACCGTGGTATTATGTGGCAGGAATTAAAATCTTATTTACTCTTTGCCTGTATAAAATCAGTTTCAAATTGTTGGTCTTTGAAGTTAGTCATTAGAATGTAAACAGAGATTACATTCAGTTTTTTTTTTAATTTCGATAAATAGTCTGGATTATAACTTAACATACAACGTAAAATGTTTGTTCTTCTGATAACAACATCATGTGGAACTGAAGATATGAGTGAACTTGCAATTTTTCATTACCCCGTGTTCAATTTATTCTAAATTTGTTTAATACGAATTGAATACCTGGGGGATGTACTGTACTGACTACATAAACTCTAATAAACTCAAAAGAAATTTCGAATTAAACTGATCAATTAGCCCCATATAAAGTCAATAAAACAATTTGGATATATATTCAAAACATATTTACCCACTAAAGAAATTATTATAAAAATTTTGATTAATAGATAGTTATTATATTATTAATAGGTAATAGATTTGTTAATACTTGACCAATATTTATTTATAGGACAATACTCAAATATTGAATGCTTTGAATAAAATATTCATAAGAACTGAATGAGGATGTAATAGGTTGATGTACTGTTAAAAAACAATAGTATGCTCGATATAAGCATTTACTTAAGCTCCTAACTATTCCCCAACGCTCAAAAGCCCAAAAAAACGATACTTACCATAATAATCAAACAGTAAATAAGGTTACAGATATTCAAATAAACTCAAAAATTCAAAAAAATTAAGTTGATTGATGCACTATTGTTGTGATAATCCACTTCGAAAATCGTAAAAAAACATCGTACGAAAACGTTCCATTTTTTGCCGAGACGAAACTTTCAACTAAATATAAAATAAAGAAATAGCGTTCATGTGACAAAATGTTCTGAGTACATACATCGTCAAAAATATCAAACTTTACGTCACTTATGTCATAGACCTATAACTCTATGACCCATATTAACGATTTTAGTTTAAAGTAACTTATTTCCAATACATACCATTTATCGCCGGATATAAAATATCAGAATATAACGGAAAAATGTGACTCTAGATATTACTGAATGAATTTATATTACGTGTATTGTGGTATAGCAAAATACAACAGAATTAACGTATTCCTGTTGACTCATATGCCTCCGTTTTGAAACCGATTATAAGAAACGTCTCCTATATTAGTAATACATGATATCTAGCCATATCTGCACAGCCGATGACTAATAACGCAGACGTACCAACTGGACAATATTCGATATACATAGGTGGTGTGTGTCGTTTGTTCAAGAATAATCATTGTAATCTTAACTGTTAACGTTCAAGGCTTAATATATTCGCGAGTTTTAATGTTTTTTTCATAGTTTCCTTTATGGGATTTCAATGAGCCCAAATATTTACGACTTAAAGACCATTAACCTTGTGTTTTATATGCGTTTTTCACGTCCAGATAAATAATATGTTGTTGCTTGTACAGCCTTTAAAACTCACAGTAAAGCTCAGATAATATGATCATTAAAGTATTGGAATGTAGACGGAAAATAAAAATTGTTGATGTGATTATCTTCGTGTTATTCGTATTGGCGATGATTCTAGGTATTCTATTCTCCATTGTTATAAAGGTTCAATTTCCATATTATATTCACTTAATGATGTCTTTAATAAAATTCAATTGTTTTAATATCACAGTCGAATTTTTCTGTGGTTTATTATTGAATGACGGCTATTTTCTCACTGTACAAACTTTTGAATATAGCTTAATTCCATTGGTAGGTATTTCTCCATTGTTATAAAGGTTCAATATCCATATTATATTCACTTATTGATGTCTTTAATAAAATTCAATTGTTTTGATATCACAGTCGAATTTTTTTGTGGTTTATTATTGAATGACGGCTATTTTCTCACTGTACAAACTTTAGAATATAGCTTAATTCCATTGGTAGAGACCGACAGAGATCAGAACAAATTATCGTCAGAGAGCGCTATGTCTGGGCTATACGATGGATACATAACAATTTCCCAACCAAGCTTAAACGCAAAAGGCCCAAATTTTTCAGTTGTTTGACATAATCTATTTAGTTTTCCTCCTTCTAGTTTTACCGCACACACGTCATCTCTTCATCTAACCATCCAGTGGCCACGATCGTTGATGCTTACATTGATCATCTGCATCATCATACGAGATCATCGGATAATTGAACTTCTTTTTGCAACCGGTATTGTGTAAATCGTTCAAATCAATCAATGCATAGTTTACCAATATCAAAATTGTTAATGATTATCTTTAGGATTTCTTTCAACCATTTCTCCAACATTTTTCTTGAGATTTCCAGATGTCACTGCGATCATTAATCTTGTGCTTGGTGGAATCTGGCTTGAGAAACGCAACAAAAATGTTTTTTTTAATGCACTAAACTGAGCTGTTTGAGGATTTGTTAATACAAAAATGTCTGCATTAGGATTGTTAATAATTGCTTTTTTTGTTCTGGCCTAAAACCAGGCGGTGGAATGCATGACGCCTACCTGATCGCGGAGTTAATAATTACTCTATAAGGAAAATAATAGTTCTTAATAGAATGCAAAACTGTTTTAACAGATGGTATTGCCATTAGAACTTATATATGTAGTAGGCTTACTATGAGTATTAATTTATCAATATGAAATCTGGAAAGTGGAAGACAAATAATAGAATTATACGAGGAAATGTGAAGTGGAACATGTTTGATGTTATTTTTGGTGTATATTGTGAAGAAAGGTAATCAGGACTTGAGTGTATATAATAATCAAATTAGGATATATACAGTTGACTGTAATGATAAAAATCGTAAGATAAGTGGAAATATAACAAAGAATCACTACTCTGTATATTTATGATAGTCAACATTTCCTCATTCAATATTGGTAAATAATTATGGTTGCTTCAAATCATAATTTAGTGACGTAAGAAGTTGTTACGATTATCGAAACCTACTACATGTCTTGACAATAATTTTAATCTAACTGTATATCTAGGAGGGCACATTATCCCTATGTTAGAAACACTGCTCGGAATCATCAACTCGTCGTCGTTTTTGATCAAAAGTGAGCTCGCACGGCACCCACTTTGCACACAGCTTTCTTATAACCACATATTCCTGAATGATATGATGTACACATTCAGTTGATATCTTTAGAATGTCTGCTATTTCATTCAGTTTCAATTTACGGTCATTCAAAATCATTTTGTGGATTTTTTAAAAGTTTTCGTCACTAACCACCTCTTTTGGGCGTCCAGTGCGTTCACCGTCTTCGTTGCTCATTTCACCACGTCACACGTTTTACAAATTTATCATACCAGTCCTTGGTGGTTGTTTTTCCTGGGACAGTCCGGAAACTCGGCATCAAGCCAAGTTTTTGCTTCAACTGTATTGTTTCCCTTCAAGAAGTAATATTTTATCAACACGCGAAGTTCCTTTTTATCCATTTTTTCACAATAACAAAAGTTGTTTCACTCAAAATGCTATAATTCACAAACTAATGATCCGACAGTTGTCAAATTTATACACGCATCTTTTGAGGGTTAGGGCTAACTAAAAGACATATGGATTTAATTCTAGTAACGCCATCTATTTGTTAGGCCGGGGATTTTTCAATTGACCTGTTATATCTAAGAATATAAGGTGAACGTACCGTTTTATCTCTATTGACTTTTTTTCAATTACATCTATTATTCTAAAATAATAATAAATCATAAATATATAAAATAATAGTAGATAATGTGTACATTCTACTGATGTTATACGAAATCTAGTACTCTATTACTATGTAAACTAGACCGTTTGTATGACGACGTCGTTGATATGGTAAAAAAATGTCGCAATATGACCGAAACAGTAAAAAAAAACGGGTTTCTGTGTCTGTACGTGTATTCAGGTCATCGCGAATAAAGGTCCTTTCTTGAGATTTTCCTATGGTGGCACGTGTGCGAACGACCTTGCGATGGGGTTACGACACCGCCGCGACCAATCGGTGCTAAATGGCTTTCGCCGTTATTCCACGATACGGAAACGTAAACAGGGGCGTGGCTGGTGTGCGGCGACGTTGGCTGCTTCGTACCGGAATCGAAAAGCGCCACTGCATGTACTGTTTGTTTCGATGCAAGAAAAATCCCATCGGCGAAAACGCGACCTTGAGGCCATTCAATCGGATGTGGGACTCTGGTGCTGCTGGTTCAATTTCGGTATAAGCTCCATCATTTGCAGTTGGTTGTGTCGGGATAAACGTATATTGCTTCAATTCCATTCACATCTTTCATAATAATTTATTTAATTAACATACTGTTCAAAATTTAATATCATTTTGTTTTCTTTGTTTATCCAATAAAAGTTTTGTAGCTGGAGGGATATTATTTTTTCCGAGACTTCAACCTCCATTACCTATAAAAATAGTGTTGGAATTAAATTAAATAAACTCCAGGCCATGTTCAGTATCTTAGATCTAATGAAATGTTTGACATTTTTTATTACATCTTACATTAGACACAATCTTAATTTACAAATTTATTACTGTTATTCTGCTGTAGTGACTGATAAATGCATCATCATCATCATCAGTTAAGAGTATCACTTATATAATATACAAGTTCGTGATGTTTCGTTCGCTTCGATCTTGTGATTTCCTGCGCGTTGTCTAGTAGCTGTATTGCTTCCACGTTGTGATTTTAGTAACCTTCTTTCGTGTCTTACGGCGAAATCTTGAATAACTTCATAGATTCATTCAATTTCGAGGTCATCATGCATTTCTTAGTTACGTACGTAGCGATAAGCATTGTTAATTAATCGAAGAACCTTATTTTGGCAGCGTTGAATTACTAACCTGTTGGATGTTCTAGTGCAATCCCATATTTGCAAGAGCAAATAGGCTTTGTCTTAAATCTTTTTGATCTTCGGTCAAGTGGGAAGTATCTTCCGACTAACCAGTACAGTTCTTTGATTTTAAGTCTGATCTGCTCTGCATTTTTTCTAACCTTATGTGTCCTGAGTGATAAGGAAACATTATGCTTTTTTCTCTCTGTTAAATATCGGATATATTTGTTTACTGTTGTTACTTTTTACTGTTGTTTAATAGTTAATCCTGAATAATTGCTCCAATATTAATATTACCGACGTATGTTAGCTTGTCCTATTGGAGTTTATTTTTTATTATTCTAAAATAAACAGATGCGGACTTGATTTACTAGAGACCATATGAAAACAAATTGTAGGTACCAGCAGTTTGTTCAATATATTTGCTTTACCATGTTAATTTGTTTTTACTTCGATATACATACAGCTTTAATAACCGTCAATTTAATTTTACTATAAACAAGTTGTCAAGAAGGAAACTATTGATGGGTTAATATGAAATACTTACACCTGTTCATCACTCATTTGTTCGATTTTGTCGATCAAATAATATTAAACGGTTGGATCCGTGGCTGTATCCGGCTTAGAGGCCTGTGGTTTTGGTGGGTGTAAGATTCTTCGTTGGTTTCCTGTTTACTCGTTCACTGCCGTCCTTGTCTTCTATTGTTTTTTAACAGTATCGTCTATATTTCCTAATATTCTTAATTGATGTAAATTTCTGACTTTAACAATTGCAGTTTTAGATTCTTTCGATTGTACTGGACGTCAATAATTAAAAGGAAATAATGTTAAATAACATTGATAAGGCCTTGGTCGACAGATATCGACCTATTTTTGGGTAAATTATTGTCTTAATACCTCCTAATTGTTTCTAGCGCTAATGTATTATTTTGATACACCAGAATTTTCGTCATCTGCATTATTTAAATCACAATTTGTTTTTTGCCTTTGTTCAGGTCTTCAGATATGCAAAGGTATTTATTCATTATTTTAAGCTCATAGTTTATTTATTTGTGAAGCTACAAAAGCTAATTAGTGAGTATATCTCTAGCAATCTTTTATTATTAAGTTCTTCAGAAAATTATAATGTCAAGAACGTGATCATTTGGTAACTATCATACCAATACTAATGGTATGGTACAACATGAACATGTAGTCAAAACTAATGTGTTAGGTTTTTGTATGTATTCTGATGATTTTTTTACTTTGAAAATGCATTTGTTGAAAGAAGTTGATAAAATATATATTAATCAAAATACATTCTACTAGTGTTTCCAAAATATCTTATGTATAATTTAAGCCTGTTCAATACATGTTCTTAATTGTAAACTATACGTATATATATTGTCGATGATCTGTAATGAAGAACAGTATAAACTTATTTTAATTCAAGGTTCCAATTATGTATCCTATCTTTTATTAGTTATATTTATTTTATACTATTTACTTACATATCGATTTGTTATTCAATATATTTTGGCTACATGAAAGGTTTTCCACCAATTAGAAATATTACGTCGAAAATATAAGATAGTCCCTTAGTAACTAGAGCCCATATAACTGGAAAATAATAAATGTGCCAGTTTTAAAGGAAATATTCAGCCACATAAATCAGCTGTTTTTATCAAGTAAAAATATGAATACAAACATTTAATTTTAAGTATTTTTATCTGATTTTATCTGATCTGAATTGTATGGACGATTTGATGATAAATACATAGAAATAGATAAATATATATATATATATATATATATATATATATATATATATATATATATATATATATATATATATATATTATAGTATTTTGGTTATTCCCTCATTGTTATTTTACGGCTAATCGGATATAATGAACATAATGGCGTAAAACCCGTGTGCTATATCATTTTGTTTACAGCTGTTTTTCTTGGTTCGTGCAATAACTAATATAATCTGAACGTTGACATATTTCAAATTAATAAACAGGATGATTACCATTGGATTGAGAACGATGGACACTTTGTCTGTTGATGACGTAAGAGATGTTCGATAAACCATAAAATGTTTTGGAATTATCGTCATTCGTGTTGTTTTTTTTTGGTTAAATGGCCGTGTCAATGATGGAATTAATACGAAGCGTTTTGCGATTGTTTATTTGCTAACAGCGATGATCTCATTTATTCTTGAATAGTTTTATTTAATATTTTAGATTAATTATAAATTAAGCATAATTATTTTTCATGATCAGAGAGAGTCATTGGTTTCTATAATATTTTAGTTATGATAACGAATTCTAAGGTTTAAATGATGGATATTTCCTGAATATGGTAGGAGAGCTGGGACAACCTAAACATAGTTCTTTGCTTCCCACCAATTTAACAATATCTAGACCAGTGTTGTTATGGTATCTTTTAATATAATCAGAATGGGTTTGAATCTTAACTTAACTAATTTCACTAGGTTTTAATTAGTGTTCTGGCCTTCCGTCCTAGCCGCGACCTTGAAAGTAATGCACCGAATTTATGCTTATTTAGATTTATATGTAATATATGTGGTTTTATGTTTTTTTTTGTAGTTTGCTTGTGAATAACTATATATTGTAAATTAATATAGCAGCATTTGGGAACGCTAGTTTTCGAGTGCAAAAAAATTAAATTGTAAATGATAAATAGTAAGATACTTTTGACTGGCATAATGGGTAATACTTTGGACTGGTATAATAGGTAATACTTTTGATAGACTTTCACGATTTTTTTCCAAGCCTTTTGTTTGTCGAAACTTTTTTCCTAAAATCTTGAAAACTAAAATTAGGTTCCAAGGGTTTCAGAAATTGCATAGGTCCAAAAGATTTGAATAGTTTTTTACAGTAGCAGTTGTTAAATTTCTTTTAAAAATATTTACCGTAAAGAGGCGAATAAAGTTAAATACATTTTCTGATAGGAAAACTCTAGTTTAATATTCAACAATTTATTTTGTTGGCTATTAAGAAGAGCATCACAATTTTTATCTGTTAACGAATGGACTATCTTAACAGAATGTGTTCAACTTTTAAAGCCCATTGAAATATGATGAGAAATCTGAAGATGATCTGATCTGATCATAAATGACCACCGAGTTATCTGGTGAAAGATATCCCAACGATGTCTTTAATTATAGGGTTAATAAGAAGAGTAGCAACATTCCATCAAATCCAGGATTTTAACAAATGAATGAGGAAAAAATGACAAAAAATGTCTACTAGATGTCATCAATAAAAGACTGGCAATTTTAGAAATGAACACGATATGCGGGAAATCCACATTTTTAGATCCTAGATTTAAAAAAGCAGGATTTGGTATTGCAAATAATGCTGAGGCGATACAACAAGTTATCACAAAAGAGGTATCTTCCATTCTAACTTCACAAAATACAAATATAGTTCCACAATTCGATATTCGAGACAAAACTGCTGACCAAGGATGTATTGACATATTTTGAGAGATATTTTGATAAAAAAATGGCTAGAATGAAAGAAGTAATTACTCCAAGTACTGCAGCAACTTTACAGATTTAGCAGTATTTGGAAATTCCATTTATTGGGCGTTTAGAAAATCCATTGGATTTTTAGCAAACCCATAAAATGAAACTACCTGAATTATATCGGTTACACGTAAAATATTCCTCTATACCCGCAACATATGTCCCCTGGGAACGAGTTTTTTAAAAATCTGGGCAAATAATTAACGATCGAAGAAACCGCCTCATGGGAGAAAAGTTGAACATGATAATATCAAAAATAAATAAAACTTTTATTTAAAAAGGGTCTGGTAGTTACTGTACGATCATTTTTAGGTTCATCATGGATTAGATTTTTCAATGGTTAGGTATACGTTTACATTTTATTTAGTAGTTATGGTTATTGAAAATCATTATTTCTTAGGTTTTATTTAAGTTATATTGTACTATTTATATTTATTATGCTATGTTATTTAAAAATAGCCATTAATATATTAAAACACGATAAAACATTCGTGCTGTTATTATTCCATTCCAGAACATTCAGTATAAAAGTAATCTTACATTTAAAATTAGTTTAACTGTTCGAAGCATTTATCTCCGTCCTTTCCTATCTCACATTTTATACAGACAAGAATTCGTACATCTTCGTCTGACATCACGAATGGAAAAAAACAGTCGAACCGTGCATTTGACTGAAAATAGTAATTACTATTTTCAGTCGCTATTTTTTTGACTATCGACTGTTTCGACTGTTTTCAGTCGATAGTTCCCAACGTTAGTTTTAATAGCTTGTAAAAGAATATTCCTTTCTACATTCATAATGTTCGCCCAAGTCCAAAGACTCTTCTACTTTTTTAATATTATTTGTTTAGTCGTTTTCATCTCTGACTAAATCTTGTTAGTGTTATAGGTGTACTGGAATTAGCATTTTAAAAAAGTTTTAATATGTTTTTAAACCATGAACCTAGGTTAATCGATAAGTTCGTGAAAATAGACAGGAATTTTCTGAGAACGAAAATAAAAGGCTAAAAACCACTGTTGTGTAAGCAGGTGAGATCTTGATGGATTTTTTTCTTCTGTAAAGTATTTTGTTAACGAATTTTGTATTCCACTGAGTTAAATGAATATAATAGTAATTTAACTTTATTGTTTTATCAGTTTCAAGCTCGTCTGATTTCGGTAGCTTCAATCTTCTGGTTTTTTATGTCTTGTCCAGTGACTGTATTGCTTCCACGTTGTTACGATTTGGTAAGTTAATTTATTCTCATTTTTTTGATACGATATCTTGGATTACTCTTACTATGTCGCATAGTTTCTCGTTGGTTACGTAGCATTGTAGAAGTAGGTATGGGCAATGAACGAAAGTACTTTGTTTTGACACCATTAGAGTACTAGTCGATTTGATGACTAAATAGGTTTTATAATTGACTAACAACCCAATCTCTTTGATCTTAGATCCAGTTGGGCGTATCTTCCAACTAACCACGATACAGTTATTTGATTTTAAGTCTGCTCTGCTCGGATTTGTTTAACGTGATGTTTCTAATTTAATATCGCTGATTCTGCTTGATAAATTGGCCATCCCTCAAGTGATATAATTAGATTTTTGTAATTTTGTACGTTTTTTCTAGTATCTAGTCCATTTGCGGATCTTGTTGACTGCTATTTTTTTCCAATAACTGACAGCGTCTTTATTGGTCGATTTCTCTAGTTTACGTCACTACTGAACATTTACTTTTGATTCAGAATTATGGTGGTAGACCTAAGTGATGATAATAGTGACTCACTCGAATTTATTTTTGTGTACAGTTTGCCGTGTCATGAACATTATCAATATAAACATATGATTACCGAAACTAAAGTAAATAGAATGTAAATTTTGTTATTAAAAAGTGATTTAAACAAATCCAAAAGTGATTGAGATAACTTTCTATAACCGGATATTCTTAAACAAACAAGTGAAAATTAAGCAAATAACATAATCTAATACCCGCTAAGATTTCAATTTTAGATATATTTTTTCGGACAAAAATAACCGCAAGTTTCGAAAATGCCATTCATCGGCTTGTTGACTAAGTTGCATTATAAATGAAATATGCAAATCATGACAAATCAACACCGAGCACATTCGGTGCCGTGTTTTTCTACTAGCATGGCGACATATTAAACCGTCCAACGCCATCATGATTTTCGAGATTAAAAATAACTTAACACCGACATATTTCGAAGGATAAATCCAGAACAATAACTAATAAATTCATATCTCATTTGTCCCGTGGGATAGTCGCATTGTACAGAATATTATTAATTAACATCCCAAATTAAAATTGTATTAATGCAAACCGAATAGATGTTGCTCGGTGATTATTATTGGTAAACATCGATATTAGTCTAATGATGATTACAACAATGCTATTAGTAAGGATATAAATATGTAATTGGTGGTCCAAGTTCGAACTTAAATTGATTTGGCTTGTTTATTTTCGTGCTGTAGAAAGAAAATGTCGTCTCCTTGCCAGATACATCGTCACACATCTTAGGCATCTGATTTACGCAAACGATTGTTCATTGCTGACAATGAATGTATTTTTAGACTGGCTGGGTATTTTCTCTGTTGTGTGATTGGTCATTTGTATTGGCGTTTTACATTGATGGTGGCTGATTCACACTTGCTGTCTTCTCTTAATTTTTTTGCTCATGACTACCGAGGCCATAGTAAGATTGTTCAGCAAAAAGGAGTTTCAGTTTATTCGGTCGTCAGCGTTATTTAATTGTTTCACTATAGTTTCACTATCAATCAAGTCTAGATATGCTAAGTACAACCGTAATTTTTACTGTTTTTTTTGGTTTTACTTGCATCAATACACAACCAATACGAATGTGAACCAAATTAAAATTAAATTAGACTAATTAAGATGAAGTTAAGAGTAAACGCTTCACAGATACTAAACAGTTTCATGTGGTTTGGCTCTCTTTAATCTTCTAATTGGCTTGGTGTTGTCCAGTAACAGTCTTAATTCCACGTTGGTATGGAATCAGTAACCTTATTTCATGTTTTAAGATGAAGTCTTGGATAACAGTTCTTCGTTATTTATGTAACAATACGTAATAGTAATTAATCGAAGAACTTCGTTTTGGCAGCGTTGGATTACAAGTAGGTTTGATGTTTTAGTGCAACGCCACAAGTCCATAAGCTTTATAATTAACTGATAAACTAACCTCCATACTTGTAGGTCAAATTGGGAGTATCATTGGAGCAAACATTACAGTTCTTTTTTTAGCCTGGTTTGCTCAGCTTTTTGTCTAACGGGATGTTAATTTAACTCATGTTGATCATGTTTATGTGTATTAATTAGTAGGAAAAGGTCTGATTTCATCAAATTATATTTAGTTTATTGTTTCTTCATCGCTTTTGCTGATATTACTTATGTGATATTATTTATGTTACTATGATTATCAAATGCAAGATATATTTTAAGAGACGTTCCTGGAATAAATAATGCACGTGTTTATTTTATAATTCAATTTGTTTTCATAATTCTATAGCGTTTTGAGTACCTTTGTGGCAATACTTTATTCAATATAGGTCAGTAGACGAAAGTATTTCACTAAAAACCAAGTTTCACTTACTTTGTTACATCATACATGTTTCATAAATTTATACATTTGAAGAAAAAATTGTGCCATATATATTAAATTATTTTTTCTTTTTGTTTTCGAAAGCTCAATGATTATTTTGAAATAATGCTTTATACTAACTTGTTACTAGTGTAAGTAAAAATAATAATAATACGTAAGACAAATAATTTAGATAATGAAATTTTATCGTGAAATTTACTAGCAACAAATTTAATGTATTTGTTTGAATAGAAATATGATCTGATATAAGAAAGACACTAAATGCTAAACATTCCTAAAAAACACGTGTAATTTAATAGGTATCTATTAAAATATAAAGTTTCTTTCAATAGTAATCGAGCTGTGCATTATACAAACTAAATTCAGCTCATTAAATATCTCGACCATGTCATTTAATGATCAACAACACTGTAATTATTCGGGAACAATTGAGACTAATCGGTAACCTAGTAAAACTACAACACATGAAACCGTTTAAAAAGTAGTGGTCTCCAATTAAAAAGTCAATTGAAATCATCGTATGCTAATGATAGGCATACCATTTCCCTTTCACACCAAACCGTCTAATGTAACAGTGGGTGTATTGGGTGTTTATTATCGTGATATGTATTATAATTTTTTTTCTATATCTATGTTGGTAACTATGTATTGATGCTGTGTTCGCTGCTACGTAATTCAGATTTTTTATCAACTAATAGACGTCATCAATACATTCTGCTAAAAGTGTCTGATGTATATGCGGTTAATATATAACTTATCTTTTAAAGAAGTATGTAGTTGGTTTATAAATAGAACTATATTTTGATTAATCTTTTTATTTATTTTATTCTTAATGTGTAACCACAACCCATCGAAAATATGGGTAGATGGTTTTGTTCAATAAGAATTCACGAATTATTACTATACTTTAAAATAATTTTCTGTTTCAAAAGTTTCTTTTTAAATAAATTTTATGATTAATAATACTTGTTAAATATTTTTAAATACACTATGTGTCAATAAAAATGTTTAGAGTTCACCAATTATTCTGTTGGGGACAAAAAATTGATTGTGAAAATAACTAACAAGCTTTTATTGATAACAGTTTCTATCTTGAAGAATTGCTCTTTGAAACCACCACACATCCAATGTCAATGAAATGAAATGTTTATAAATGATGAAAAAATTTATAAATGAAAAAGTAGAATAGTAGTAGAGTAGTAAAGTTCTCAAAGATGATTGGTTTTGGTTTTGATGCAAAACATTAAAAATCACACTGACTTCGTTATTGTATCCCGATGGTGTTATTTAAATATTTGTTGCTAAACTGGGATTGTCTAATGTACCAAGAATTATTTAAGTAGAAACAATGAAATTTCGAACAAAAACATAAGCTGACTTGAACAGTGTTATCAAACGTTTAAAATCAAATCTGATTAACATCAAGTTATCTTGTTGTACAGGGATAAATATTTCCAAATATATCATTTATTTATCTCATTTATCATGTATCGTCAGTAGCTTCATTTCGATTATTCGTCTTGAGTGCAACCTCTATTGAACAAAAAAGCTTTAAAATACAATATTTATTATTATGTTGATGATATATTGTATATAAAGCTTTTAATGGTCGGATGTACATGATCATTTAAGGTCTGTCAAACATTGACTATTGTTTACCTGGTGAATTATATTAGAGCAAGACATGTTCTAACGTATTCAGCGAACTAGAACAAGAAGCAACGGTTTAGTTTACTGCATTTATTATTCTAAGTTCCCAAATTGGACTTGTCCGACCATATCTATCCATCGTTTGTTTAACGAAGAATAACGGTACCATTTTGGTGTATTTTTCGGTCGCCTGTATCGCTCCGATAGCTCTTATCAATACAGACACATAAAATATATATTGACGAAATCAATTAGCACATAAAAATCGTAAACAGATCGAAAGATGGCAAACCATAACAATATATCGTGCAATATAAACAATAAAGATTTGATTGATTGTTTTAGCTGTTGGTTGATGGGAATGTATCATATTATTTGTTATGTGTTTGATGTTTGAATAATCATCAGTAATGACTTGGAATTCTTGAATCATATTGTGTTAATTTTACTTATTAATTATATAGGGTGTTTCAAAATGTACGCAAAATTTGAATGAAATAAAAAAGTTTTTTAAATTACAGTTTTTATCGAATAACTATTTCTTATAAATATGTTGATCCTTTTGAAGTTTGATTGTTTTTACTCTTGTTTCCTGCTCGATTGTTATCCAAGAATTGAAATAATATACTTTAGTATTAACATGAGAATAGAATCTCAATGTCTTTTTGGTATTCTTGAGTAACTGTAGTTCCTGATATACTTCCTAGGACTTCATTCTGAAAAATGTGTATTTTATCTATATTACTTTTCGTGAAAATGTTGTAAAATACACACATGGAGTAATAATTAGGGTAACACCATCTTCTTCTGTGAAGAGGATGACAATTTATGGTTTGTTGAAAAGCATTTTTATACACCCAATATTTTTTATTTTTGTATAACTGTCCCACAGTAAAATTGCAATGAATATTTATTTCTATTAATTATTTCTTGGAAAGAGGAGAAGTAAAGATGTCTAGACCTTCTTATCTATATCAATTCCTTCAAATATATCACATAAACAGTCAACAGAGGCTATTGACGGAATTTCCACCATTAAAATACAACTTGAATATAAATGATATTGGTTTAAAAAACGCGATATTATATTTACAAAACAAACTAACATGACTACCAATTTCGATTTCATTTCCTAGAGATGTTAGTAATTCCCGGAGTGAACCTTGGATAAAAACACAACAAAAAACTTTTTGATAATTGCGCATATCTCGAAGTCAACAAAAATAGTTCGGAATAATATCAACTTGAATGAGATACAACTAGTAATGTTTCAACTGAAATAACATGAAAGTTGAAAATTGACATTTTGAATAGTTAAATTAGAAAAAACTACGAAATACCATCCCTATATTCAATAAAAATAACACTAATAGTAATATAATTGATATTTGCAGATAATGATGTCAAGCGTATTAATATTTCGCAAATTTTTAGTGACAAATGATAACAGTAATAAAGGAAAAAACTATTGACTTAACACAATTATGCAGATAACTAACAGCAGTTTGAACATCTGTTTCCCATATCTCAGTTGCAAAATGTATTCGAGCAAATAACAGTTACAATATAATTTTAAGCGTTCCAAGTTTTTTAACATCGATTCAGATTCAACCGATTGTTGTTGTCAGAGATTGATAAATATAAACAATATCTCTTTACTCGTAACGCCGATGAATCTATCGTACTAGATAGAGGAGTTTCATCATTAATTATGTTATCGGATGTCATGACCTCTTTGGTTTCAAAACAAGCGATTGATTATAAAGCGTATATTGAACGCGTCCAACATACGATTGTGGATGTTTTGCTATTTTAATGGTAATGTTCTTTCCATGTTGCTACTTTTTTGTTGATATGAATAGAATTGTTATACATTTTTTAATGATTTTATTAAAGTTCTCCAGTTGTTTTTCTGCTTTTCTTGACGAAGGTTTTCATAGTGGGGGTACAAAATAATTCTTCATCTGGCTTGGTTGGCGCTGTGGTAAAGAGGACAGGATGATCCCCCTGCTTGAATCCTGCTGGTTCATGGTCCTAAATTCATGTTTGTGATTGTTTAACATTTGTGATTGTCCTTAGGCAAGAGTGCAAAATACGACAAGGAAAATGATCCCAGTCACGCCAGCAACCAGGCTGGGTAAGACCGGATGTTTTCTAAATTGGTCATTCGCCAGTCGGTAGGATTAATGCCGAGGACCGTGGTTCGGAGCCCACGTTAAACAGTAGGTCCAGTCCAAATAAACCCTGGTTGGCAAAAAGGAGACTTTAAAATATATAAAAAAAATATTTCTTTACCTTCGGATTGAGACATTGCTCCTTCCGTTTACTGTTTCTTTTAAACGAAATAACATGACATGTATCTCCATAATCTCCCATAATGGTTTTGTTCGCTTTCGACTTCCAATTTACGTCTTCCAATCAATCAACCTGACCTTCCACTTTATTCTTGGCCTTCGGTGTTAAATTGACTGTCTTTAAATGTTCGAAACCATTCGCTCAGTTTTTCTCACTTAAATCAGTCTTACTATATACTTTTACAAGTAGTAGCATTTGATTCAGTGACAGTGAATTGACGTTATTCGAAAATCTTGTTTAATATCATGGTAAACACCACAAGGTCATTGTCTATAGAAAATAGATTAGGTCTATAGAAGATCTAAGTATATTTTATTGGTTTATTGGTTCAATGTTTTGCACAGATATGTTGTAACGGCATTGGGACTTGAACCGACGTTAAATATATAAAATTTCTTCTAATTTTAATTTGTGGCCAGAGGATCAGTCCTTATACATGTTTTCTTATGATTTAACCTACCAATTTATTTACATATTTGATAAAATCTTCAACATTTTTAACAACATTACTTCATATTTTTGAGCCATATATTTTTTTACCTGTTCATCTAATAATAAAATTGTTTTGGTCCCATCATTACCTCGTCAATTTTTACGTTTAAAATATTTGTAATGTTTTTTTTTGGGTGTCCAAATGCATAGATATATAAATATTTTGATGCAGCCTTATATCTCTTTTATTTCCTCTAGTTACGGTGTTGGGTTTCGTGTAAAGTAATATCGTACGCATCGTTTTAAGAGTACGGCTTTCTTTGCGCAGTTGTTTTCTTTTCTCGACTCTTATCGGGACATTCCTGGCATATTTCCTTGTTGAATGTGTAACGTTTTAGTTCTCCGTCTAGTTCAAGCAACTGCGTGTTGTTATGAATAACTCACAAGAGAAGTAAATAAATATCGCACGTAGTTAGTGATGGGTAAATTGGTTATCATATCTAAATCTAATTTTTTCTTGAATTACTTACATCTTATCAATATTTATTAATATTGAGTGATTCAAATTCTAGACCCCCCCCCTTCCACCTCTAGCATTATCTTATTGTATTGATTAATAAGATTTTGAGTCATTATTTCAATTTGGACACTATATTAGCACTGTTAATTTGTTAAAATCCATAATAGTCTGTCAGTCAGGCATTCTAACACTTGTCGGACTCTTAAATGTATGTGTGGTCTCATGTGGTCACGATATTTTCTGGGAATAGTATTAAAACTACCTAATTTTATATTTTATACTATTTAAAACCATTGAAAATATTATTTCTAATGTTATTCAGTTATTCGCAATATTTAAAGATCTATTTTCGAGTTTGTATTCGCGTAACTCATTTTTTAATTCATTTTCAACCTTGATCAGCGATAACGTTGATGTACTGTTATCTTTTATTGTAATATACGTAATTATACGGCATGTAATAAATTAGCCGTAAATCTACGCTCGTGTAATACCTTTTAAGTTTTCCTAGTCCTAATCCGAGACGATAGTTTCACATGAGTCCTAAATTGTGACATTTTCACTAGAAACTGGCCTTGAATCAACGGTACCTCACGAGACTTGATCGTGTATTATCTTGAACTATCTTATTTTCGTTTTATATCGAGATGGCATTGGCAGATATTCAAGGCTCACCGCTGTGGCACGTGTGACCGATCTAGTAATCAGCAGTAATAAAATTTAATTTAAACAACAAATATTTATAATAACATTGATCATATTTGTAATTAATGTGTTTTTTATTAATTTTTTTGTTTGTGATAATGGGTTGGAAACAATAACAGTAAATACTAACGCAATTCATCATTATATCTTGATATAAGTCAAAATTACTCTTTTTATGATTTTAAAATTGTTTGATTTAAACGAAGACAATTTTACTACTCTAGGCCATAATTTCATATCCAAATGTATTATACAATTTATATTTTAAATACTATATTATATTTATATTTTAAATTTATTTATTATACAATTTATATAAGATGGAATCAACGAATGAAAAAGGTTACACTTGTCTAAAAATAGGTATAATAATTAATTGATTAATTAATATATCAATCATTAATACCAAGATTTTTACTGAAAATATTAAATGTATTTATACATTATACAAGGTGAATTTTTACATATCATGCGAATTTTTGGTTGTTTTGTCATTATTTTATTTATTTATCTACATTAATATTATATTCTTCAAAGTATTTAAAGATTGAATGAACCCAATCATTAGGATATTTGGCCTTTAATTATTTCAGTAATTCAGTTTTAATTTCATCTATGCTTGCCGAATGATGGTCCTTCAAGGCTTTTTATTTTTAGTGTTGTTTTTGCAAAGAAAATCAAGGATATGAAGTAAGTTTTTTTCGTATACATTTTTGGGTTGCACAAACTATGAGTTTTTACATAAATCCGGTTTAATTATAGGTTATTGTTTAATTAAGGTTATTAGGTTCATTATTTAATAATAATCAATTCATTGATAATTAGTTTTTTATCACGTTTTCATCGGCTGTTGATAGAAACCACCATTTTCAACATCTACAGAACTAGACTTATTTTTGTTCAAAAATTGGCTTTATTCATCAACATAATCTCCATTAAGAATCACACAATCATTCCAGCGCCGCTCTAACATTTCAATACCACTTTTGTAGAACGATTTATCTTTTGCCTCAAAATAGGCCTGTCGCCAGTTTCTGTCCACTCAAATGACGATCGTTTTGATTCCGGAGTGAAGTGATGGATCCATGTTTTATCCATTGTCACATATCGACGCTAAAATTCGTTTGTTTGTTACGTTTAAACATGACCAAACACTGCTCAGAATCGTCAACACATTCTTGTTGTTGGTCTTGGATATGTTTACGATGTTAGCTAAGTCACGCAAATTTACTTTTCGATTATTCAAAACAATTTTTTTATGTTTTCTGTTGTTTCCACCTCATTTGGACGTCTACTGCATTTTGCATCATCGGTGTCTCTACGACCACGTTTGAAGTCAGTAAACCAACATTTAATTGTTATTTTTGATGGAGCGCAGTCCTTATAACACTTTTCAAGCCATTGTTGGCTTGAACGGTATCTTTTCCCGTCAAGAAGCAGTCTAAAATTAAAACACAAAATTGTTTTCGAGATATGGTTTTGAAAATAACAAAAGTAGTGTCACTCTTAGCAGAATACCTCACAAAATTATGAGTAGAATATCATGAAATTTTAACAGCTTTCTTTTGAAGATTAGTACTAGCTGAAAAAGCGGCGAATACGCCATCTATGGGTCAAGCCCGGGACTGTTCACATCTAAAACAAAAAATTAATGCAAATTGCCTGATCCATTATTAATAAAAACTTAAAAATCTCTGACAATGACAAAACACACAACATCTGACAAAAATAAACAAGCAATTTGGCTGAAAAGTTATAAATACTTTCTAAACTCACTTCCCAACATAAAAACAAAAACATTGGATCAACAAAGTCCACGAAATTTCATACCTCCCGTTACATGCATCTTAAAATTCTTAGAAGACTATTATAATATATTTTTTATTAAGAAATAATACAAAAATAATGTTTTCTCAGTATAAATTAACCTAAAGAGAGAAGAAATAGTTGTTGATCTTACATCAGTCTGTATGCAACCAGCAGTGAAATATTTTGAACATCTGTTCAATATATCTTGGCTGTTTGTGTGTGCATCGAATAAAACAATAAAATTGCGGAATGTATTCGTATAGAAACAGTAACGGTACCGTTTTAATCGTTCCATATAGTTGATAAAACAGTAATCTACATATTTTATTTATCGGGCGTTAAAGGCGATAAAAGTCTGATTACGAGTTGTGACACAGGGCCAGATAAAAAAAATAAAATAACCCATGGTAGCTCGCTACGAGGACCAGGTGTCTTCCTTGTGCATTCAATGCACCAGGCAGGTTGGGTTCGGCGTAGAGGGCAAAATTCTGTCTATGGTTTCATCGGTGAACAGGCGAAAGACCTTCTGAACTAGTTAGAATTATGTACAGAAACATTACAGTGTTGTAAAAACTCGATTTACAGTAAGTTATAATTGCTGTACAGAACATATATATAAAGAGTAAATAACAAGAAAAATTATACACGATTGTTTTTATATAGCGAACATGTTTTAATAAAGAGAAATGTCTTGATATTTATAGTAGATAAAAAAATATTTTGATTAGACATATTTGCACCTTCGTATTTATCGTAAGGTTGCACAAATAGAAACAATGACTTTATTATTTACTTCGTAGTTCGTTACATTTTAACGATATTTAGACTTGATGTTTTTACATCGATCTTCATGGTCGTAAAATTGTTTTTGTTCCAACCGTGATGTTTATGCCAGGCGAAATTGTGAATAAAAAACAAAATTAAAATAGTCGCACGATTAAAGTTGTTAGACTAGACATATATGTTTTATACTTAATTTTAATATCACATGTTAATTTATCGATCTGATATAATTAAAATACTATTATGTTGGTGATGGTATTCAGAAATGGAATACTAAATGATTTTCCCTCTTCAGAAACTATATATTCAATTTTTTGTGAGGGTTTAAAAATATATTTCACTACTTAAGTTTTAAAGTTCTTTGATTGGGTCTACCAGTCTATTCTCTATTATTGTTTGACTTTGATAGCCTAAAAGGAAAGCCAGGTTAATCAATAGAGCTTTTATTTATTCATGAACTAATTATTTATGATATCTGAGATTTTTTTCAAAGGATCCAACAGGAGCATAATATACTGTAGCTGCTTCACATAAGCGCAACTGGGCATGAATATATGTCAGGAGCCGTACAGGTTAGTTATAGTTAGTGCTATTCAATCAAAACATTATTGGACGTTTTGAACCACCATAAACAGAGAATGCTTGGGATAGTATGCGAAAAGTTCAAAGAGGCATATTATGAGAAGCATTGCTCCAAAATTATCGTTAATTATTAAGTCTCATTAATTTTAACGATTATCCTGAGAACAAGCAGTTAATACTAAAAATTAATTATTAAAAAAAATAAAAAATTAATTTCTAACATCATTTTTTGATGAATAAACGATGTTTGTAGTTATCATTAATAAAACAGTGTTTTACTATTAGTTTAAATACTAATTTTCATTTACAGTTTTAAATTATTCAACGTAGATTAAAATATTACTACAAATCAAATTATAATTGTTAAAAAATCTTATTCAGTAAAGAACAGGTATGGTCGATCTACCATCTGCGGATAAAAGGACCAAAAATACTAGTTGGTAAAATCACCCATCGCTGAGGGCGGTAAATCTACGCCAGAAGCAACAGCTGGTATTTTCTTTCAGACGCATTGCATCTGTTTCAGGTTACCAGAGAACCTGAAAAGATGTTAAAATGGCCTCTCTGATGCCTAATCAGATTTTTGGCGCAGCTACCTCCGGTCGAACCGTGCGGATATATTTATTCAACTTATGTACTATTACTACATAATAGTGGGACATCTCTCATAAAATAAAACACAGAATTATCTGCGGTATTTATAGAAACGGGCAGAAATATTTTTGTTATCTTTTCAGGTCTATTTTTATCGCTAGTGGGGACTTTCAATTCAAGTCGAAACAAAAAAAAACTGTACATATCATTATAGCATAAATAAACACGAACGCTCCGCAACTTCCAACGTTGGAGACACGAAGTTCGGCTTAATTCGTGGACAATTTTTTCGGCATTGAGCCTCTACGTAATTAACAAAAACCGACTCGGTTACTATGAAAAAAAAAATTGAAAATGACCTTCGCGATAATTATCTTTATACGAAAATAAATTTTCACTGTGTTTTTTTGATGGATACGAGGGTACAACGAAAACGCTGTGCTAATTATCATATAATTAATTAAATAAAACAATAATTAAATTAAAAAAAAACGTAACTTTGATTAAGTTGCGTTCTATTAAATATGTTATTAAATTTTAAAAATGTCTGTTATTGATTAGGTTTTTTATATTAAGATAATGAATAGTTTTGTTCTAAATTAGTATATCTTCACTAGTCCTTGAAGATTAACCCATAACTTTGTCTTGCTTATAATTTAGAACTAGACCTTTACCAAAAATGGGCAATTAACTCTTTTTTCTTTAAAGAAATAACAGTATATTTACATGTTAATCAGTACTTTGCTCTAATCTGTATCATGTCTCAAAGTTTTTCCAAATTATGGTGTGTTCTTGTTGCGAATTTCTTGATATTTTCTGTAACTCATCTGAAAAAGAAATAAATTTAAAATTATTTTATTTTACTGACTAATGTACTCTAAAAAATGGTATATTAGGACAACTTGTATATTGTACATTTAATTCATTTTACAATATGTTTAAATGTTATATTGTTTTAACCCAATTATAATTAAAAGATTTTTGGTGTATTTAACTTGTTCATACTTCTATTTCCATTATACTATTAAGTTTATCGAATGTTACAAATAATTGTCAAAAAAGTGATATTTGGTTTGATCCATTGGGTATTCCTTAGTTTCTAAAAAAATTATAATAAAAGTTGGTAGCAATTTCCAGTATTTTTACCATTTAGTACACTTCACCACACAACTATACAAGATCATACAGTTTGGTTCACACGTCTGACGCTGGTTCAGTCTTATCCAAGAATGTACAAGAACTTCGGTGTTAACATGAGAGTGTCGCTTGTTAGGAATCTTAATTTTCTCTAACAGTTGGACAATTTCTACTCTGCAATACTTGTATTATATATTACTTCTTACAGAACATCTCCATAAATGGATTCCATAGGTCCATGTAGGTTTTCATTATTTGATTGAACAATAGCAACTTATTATATTTGACTAATTTAGACTTTCTTCCAAATAACCAACACATTTTTTATATTTTAACTCGAGGTTTTTTTTCTTTTCTTCTTGACATGCTCTTTCCGTACGAAGTTTTGCATTCAAATTTATCTGGATGGACTTACCGTTGTCACTGTGTGACATGACAGTATTACTCACTTATTATTAACAGTTTGGTAACTTATTTATATTATTACTTGCGTACTGTAGTATTCTGGTTGCCTCTTCGCTATTGTCTACAATAACAAGTATCACAATGTCATGTCACATGTATAACAAATCAATTGAAAAGTCACCGGCGTGACACATAGGTGGCGCTACTAGAATTAAATCCATATGTTTTTTTAGTTAGTCCTAACCCTCAAAAGATGCATGTATAAATTTGACAGTTGTCGGATCATTAGTTTGTGAATTATAGCATTGAGTGAAGCAACTTTTGTTATTGTGAAAAAATGGATAAAAAGGAATTTCGCGTGTTGATAAAATATTGCTTTTTGAAGGGAAAAATTACAGTTGAGGCAAAAACTTGACTTGATGCCGAGTTTCCGGACACTGCCCGAGGAAAATCAACCGTCAAGGATTGGTATGCTATTTTAGAGGTGGTGAAATGAGCACCGAAGTCGGTGAACGTAGTGGACGCCCGAAAGGATGTTGGTTGTTACCAACGAAAACATTTTAAAAATCCACAAAATAATTTTGAATGACCTTAAATTGAAATTGAATGAAATAGTAGACACTCTAAAGTTATCAACTGAATGTATACATCATATCATTCACGAATATTTGGATATGAGAAAGCTCTGTGCAAAAAACAACGACGAGTTGATGATTCGGAGCAGTGTTTGAAGATGATCAAGCGTAATAAACCCGAGTTTTTGCGTCGATATGTGACAGTGGATGAAACACGGCTCCATCATTTCACTCCGAAGTACAATCGACAGTCATCCGAGTGGACTGCATACCATGAACCCGCTCAAAAGTGTGGGAAAACGCAACAGTTGGCTGGCAATGTTATGGCTTCTGTATTTTGGGATGCGCATGGAATAATCTTCATTGACTACCTTGAAAAAGGAAGGACTATCAACAGCTATTACATAGCGTTATTGGACCGTTTGAAGGACGAAGTCGTCAAAAAACGGCCGCATTTGAAGAAAAAGAAAGTGCTGCTTCACCAAGACACTACATCATGTCACAAGTCAGTGAAAACGATGACAAAAATCCATGAATTGAGCTTCGAATTGCTTCCTTATCCACCGTATTGTCCAGATCTGGCCCCCCAGTGACTATTTCCTGTTTTCAGATCTCAAGTGCTCACTGGGAAGAAATTTTCGTCGAATGAAGAGGTGATCGCACAAACAGGCCTATTTTGAAGCAAAGGACAAATCGTAATACAAAAATGGTATCGAAAAGTTGGAGGGTCGCTATAATCAGTGTATCTCACCCTTGAAGGGAATTATTTTGAATAAAAAAACATTCTAAACCAAATGGTGAAACTGAAAAAAACGATATTTATTTTGAAACTTTTGTAATCGATAGTAGTAATTTGTCTTTTTCTTATAAACTTTTTATTTTGTGGAGCTTCTTTTGTGGAAAAAATGTATATCTCATTTTTTCATATTTTGTTTATAATTAGATTTTATAAACAACTAAATATCTGTAATATGCTTCTAAATTTTTTTATATAGTTTTAAGCCATTGGCGATATACCTTTAGTGAAGTATCTATCGAATTCGGTAGTTTTACTAATTGTATTGATTAATAATTAATTGATTATTTTCTATTTTATTTCAGCTCGGAATTATATATAGAGATATAAAACTAGAAAACATCCTGGTGGATGAAAACGGCCATATCGTGCTCACCGACTTTGGATTGTCCAAGGAGCTATCCAGGAGCGATGGGGAACAGAGAGCGTACTCTTTCTGCGGGACCATCGAGTACATGGCGCCGGAAGTTGTACGAGGAGGTACTCAAGGGCACGATATCGTAAGTTCGATTTGATTTCCATGTTTTTATTAATGTTGCTTGTTCGTACATTTATATGAATGCGGATTCAATAATTATTCGAATAGAATTTAAAAGATTTTCGCGCTCAGAAATAGAAACGCTTCGGCTATTAATAGTGGGGACGACGTACAGGAAGCTTTTTTTGGTGCAGAAATATTATGTCACTACCTCCGAATATATTTATATATGTTAAGTGTTTTTTTATATCTAAAGGGTTAAGAAGACAGAGTAAAATTAGCGCGAATAAATGAATATTATTTTAATAAAATATAACAATGTATTAAAACATTGTTTATATTCATATTTTTATTGAGAAATAAAACACTTGTTTGAATTTAAAACAAAATTTCTGTTTCTAACTAAAGCTTTATCCGTCTGTTTTTTTAAGAGCAAAGTCATTTATTGCTGTATCAATACCTAGAGCATTATATACTTCTTGCTCAATAGACAAGATGTAGTTAGGATTAAAATATTCATTGTTATTCTTAAATAACTTCTATTTTAAAAATCTTTGATTGCTCATGACGATTATGAAGAATATTAGGAGAATTATTGAAGACGCGGTATTTTCTATAATAGTTCTATGTAAAGAAGTTATCTTCCATCTCAACTCATTTTCACAAAACAAGTTAGAGTATCTGATTAAGCGCCAAGGTATGCACCCCTGAAGTTCACACACATTTTTTGCTCAACTTATTGCCTCATCTGTATGTTGGTTTCTGGTTTCTCCGTCAGTATCATCTGCCAAGCTTATTTCAGAAAAAAATTCCGAGTTCATTTCAATTGGCCCGAATCATAGGCGTTATAAATGTGAATTTTGTTTCGTTATTAATTAATTAGTTATATTTTTTATACTAAAAACTATGACACAGGATCAGATGGTTTGATTCTTTTGAGTCTGTGTCCTGCTCTGGTAGTGTCCAAAAGTTGCAATACTTCAATATTCTCATAAGAATGGAGTATTTCCTCATGCAGTATCATGAGCAAATGTAGCCATCGTAATATTCTCCATTTGTGGTATATCACAAGTGTAGAGTAGATAAACATTGGCCCCAGTACGCTTTCTTGTGGTACACCTGCTTTAGCTTCTTTTATTGTAGAGTAAGCTTCTTGTTGTTCTCTCTCAGAACTCTTAAACATTCTGTAATATACGATTTTAGTAGTTCGGTGTGTTGTTTTGGTAACATTTTCTGTAGTTTATGAATAAGACTTTGATGCCAGACCTTATCGAAGGCTTGTGCTACATCTAAGAATATGGCTGAGCATACTTTTATATATATATATATATATATATATATATATATATATATTAGAGATTGTAGTATATTGATAGATAATTAATTGAACTGTGTGAATGTTTTAAATAAATTTGTTGAATAATTTTACAAATTAGGTTGATTTGAACAAAACCAAGCCGTCGGAAAGAGTACAAAAAAAAGCAAAACAAAACGAACCGAAAATTGAGCGAAATAATCATCAGCCTTGAGCATTCCATTGTTGTGTGGCCGTAAAAATTGCCAATAGCCAACGGCACAAAAAGCAAACGTTTCACCGAAAAAGAAATATGATTATGTGTTCAGTTAGCATTTCGCCGATTAAGAAAAAAGTCTCTTTGTGCGAAAACGTTTAAACTTCACTTCCTGAGAGCTAATTAAATGCCGATTGTCTCGTTTCGAACGAGAAGAATGAAACAGCGACGTAGCTGCCGTATTACTTATCGTGAGAAGATTCTTTTCGTGTTTTAACATGAATCCTTGCAACTACCAACGAGAAATTACAGCAATGTCCGATAGCCGTCCATGTTTGATTGCCGATATTAGAAAACGAACGTTTGATCCAATGCCAATCCAATGTTATTTTTAGAAACATCCTGTATAGACTGATATATTCGGGCCATACCTGTTCTAGCTCGATATATCGTTAATAACCTTGTACAAAATCAGGAAATAATCACACTATTATCAAGCAGAAAGTCTTGTATAAACACACACGAGCTCGGGTGCATGCCGGCGCCACGTTGCCAGATCTACGCCGTCGATATTCTCAACTCTCTATGTAGGTTGAATTATCTGAAGTCGTTCCTAATTTAAAACGAATCATCGTTAGCTGGTATGCACGGGTTCCGTGTAACAGTTTTAATTTGTTGTTTTTTCTGCAGAAATACTGGAAAAAAAATATTATTCCGAAAACATGGTTAAATCATCGCATAATAAATAGCACTTCTACACTGTATGACGATATTCTAGGATTTGTCGATTTATTGTCATTTTAACAACAATTTATTAAGTTAATTGAAGCTCTTATGGTCACTGTTAATTCATTTTAAAGGATTTGTATTGAAATGACTGTATTTGAACTTAAATAAAACCTAAATACACCTAAAACCTAAAAAGATATACAATAACCATAAATTCTAAATAAAAATTAAACATATACCTAATCATAGAAAAAAAACTAATTCATGACATAATTAAAAATAATCGCACAATAACTACTAGAGCTTTTTTATATAAAATAAATGCTTTATTTATTATTGAACGAAAATATTTTTTAACAAAATTCGAGGGAGTAATTGAAACATTACCTATTATTGCCATAAAAGCAGTCAAAAGTATTTTACCATATTACATTAACAACATACATTAAAGTAAAAACAAAAATATTACATATAAATCTATATAAGCATAAATTGGGTACATTTTTGTCAAGGTCGCGGCTAGGACGACAGAGCCAGAACTTTAAAAATCAGTCGAATAAAATAAGTAGAACCAAAAATAGTAACTAAAAGTACACGACTGAAACAGTCACTGGTAAAAAGTAATAAAATCAGTGGAACCACAAATAGCGACTGAAACAGTCGATAGTAAAAAGTAGTCAATTACTAAACAGTCGATAGTTCCCAACACTAATTACAGTAATGCAGAATGTTAATAGTTTGTGATAAGAACATTGCTGTTTGACAGATAGATGAAACGATACTGAGCAGAAAGCACTGAACAATCATGAATTTGTACTTTTCACTTTGTAAAATTGTTTTACAAGCAACAGGAATGAAATACCTCAGAAAAGTCAGGAGTGTAATAGGCAGTGGGTAAAGATGGACAGAATGAAAACGAAAGAAATCAAAAAATACCACTATATAAATAACATAACACACTTGTGTAGCTTTCATTGCATCATTTCATTGTTTTGTTATATGTTCATGTCTCTTTTTACCAACTAAGGTTTAACTCAATAATATTCAACGGTTTTGCACATGTAAATTTCAATTTGACATTTATTATACGAAAGCCTGAGACAAATTTAAAAAATGTTAAGATTTTATATCCCGTTCATCAAGAAGTCGTAAAACTGATAGACAACACAAGCAAATTCTACTACCATCCAACGGAATATGGTGCAATGATGCTCGAAAAACGCCTAAATATTTATTGGTGATTTAAAATTATGTATTTTTTAACGATGCCATTTATTGGATTTTGTTCGAACGAAGTCATACACGTGCGCTTACACGATACGAAACGCTGATACCAGATCGACAAAGGACGAATCGGCGAAATTTTCCATCGCATTTACCATGTACACGTGCTTCGAAAAAATATGGTAGATGCCGCGCATAATCCAGCAATCATCCAATAAAGAATTTAAAAGAAATCCCACAAAAGGAATAAATAAGCGCTCAATATTTAGTTTGGTGTAGTTCAGTTCGAATTGTATTAATTAATATATATGGGTGAAAGCAATTACGTTATTTCTAATTATGAGGCTTCGACATTGTTATTTAATGTGTAATTATGTAATAAATGTTGCATAATTTATGTGTTCTTCAGCTTAATATTTAATCATCTCAACTTGTTACTGGTATACGTGTTAAACTGTCCATGGTTGCCGTTGTAGTTGGTTGGTTGCTCATTGCTTCTATTTCTCCTCATCTTTTCTTTTGAAGTGTTCGTTGGATTTGCAAGTTTGTGCATTTTAAAAAAGTAGAACATCAAATGTTTACCAGAGATTGAACATTAAATTATTTGTAGAAAATATTTAATAAAATATAAACTCAATTTGATATTAAAGTATGAACTGATTCAACTTATTTGTCAGATTAAGACTTATGGCTCTTAAGACTTACCCTTGGACTTATGGCTTTTCCTATAGCTCAAAAATGTTCATAGAAAACGATTTTCATTAAACAAAGTGATAATAGCTATCGTAAATTATTATTGTCTAAATTATGTTTTAAAATATTGTGTTATAACGTGTTCAAATGTAGGTTCTTATAATTTAGGTGTGTTCTATTGACTTTTTTATCCATTATTATTGTGCAACGGAGATATGTTATCGTGTGATTCAAATGTTACTGATAGTCAATATCTCTTCCATTTTTATATTTTTTTGATATGAAGCTCCGTATGTCTACAATGGCTTCAAAATTTGTTTATATAATAAAAATTTATTATGGAGTATTAATTCGGTTGTTTGGACAACCACTATTTTGAGCCTGATATATTTGGGTTAATAATAATTATAATGTTTGAAATCAGTGAGTAAAGTTTCTTGTCAGATTTTTTTATTACTTATTAATTTATTACTAGAACCTCTGTTTATTTATTAGTTGAAGCAATGTCTTTAATTGATGCATTATATATTGGGAAACGTGATGAACCTGTTGTTAAGATAAAATACAATCGTTCCCAATAATGAAGGGATTTAAAAGGTTTAAATAAACGACTCGCTGTATTATGTACCTGCAGCTGCTTCCCAACCGCAGCTGGGTGGTTTATACCGATGCGAAAAACTCAGTAATAATGCCTACTATATTTACCCGATCTAAAGCCGGTAAAAACAATTTTCAACATCCTCTCGATAACAACCGGGAATCCGAAATCGTACCGTATTACGTGTCACGATTTCGAAACGCCGATAAAACCAGAAGATAATTACTGCTACCTTTGAAATATATGATAGCGGAGTTTTGAGGAAGAATAAAGCTTTTACGGCTTCTCGATGAAATTTATTGTCGATCATAAAACTCTAAATTAGATGGTTCTTTATCTATTAAGGATCGATCCGATATCGATTTGTCGAGAAATGTAATTTCGTTGTACGTTCTCATTGGATACCTAATGGTAAGCTATGTTTAAGCTATAATTATTTTCGATGCGAAATTCGCGTGTGGATTTTCCAGCACGATCTATGTATTTTTTTTAATAATTTATTAGTCAGCAACGTGGAACTTTCAAGTCAACCTGTGACATGATCACGGGGAAGGAAAAATCTCTTACATCTACTATGTTATTCGGTAATTCTAGTTAGTTGAATTAGGTACTTAGGTTTTTTAAAGAAACATGATATCTCGTAAGTAGAGATTGACGTAGAATATCACTCCAATGTCTTTTTGTATTCCTTTAAGCTTTTTTTGTTGAGTTTAATAAGACTAATGGTTCTTCTGTAACAGTTTCATTATGTTAAGAGCTTATAAAATAACAGAGCCTGCTCACACCACCAAAAATATTGTGTAACTTTGGCAGTCTGTTTTAGCAAATGGCCACTGTTTATATTTAAGATCACCAAAATAGATTTATCTACTCGCGCCAGATACAATTTGATGTAAAATGACTCCATTCGGTGTTTGGTGTTTTTCTACACTATGTTAGATAAAAAGCTGACTGGATTAAACTCTTAATTTTGAGTTGTACAACTACACTGGTTAGTCGTAAGATACTCCCAACTTGACCTAAGATCACCCTTAACTAAATGTTACTCTTAACACTATCTATTGACTTGGATCTTTATTTACCAACCTGCCATATTTCTATATGAATGTGTTATATTAAAATTAAATTAAACAGAAATAATAGTTAACATTTACTAGTCCTATTAAAATTATATTTGTTCTAAATAAAGGAATCTAATAGTTTTATAATGTTAACTTTATTACTTTCTGGGGCATGTGGAATAATTATCAGACAAATATTTAGAATGCGCGTTTTTTTGGCTCGTGACAAAAATCTCATTTGGTCTTTAAAAGGGTATAGTAAAGAGTATGTCAAGACGAATTTGTGTTGACTTTTCAATAAGTTCATTTTTATCTATTTTGTTATAATTATATGCATAGAATAATAGAGAGATAGATTACCTTATTACCAATAATTAGGTGATCGCCATTCCAGGAATTTGATTATACATTTCCATTGTAGGCTCCTTTAAAGAAAATATTTTGTTGTGAAGCCACTGGGATTGGGAAGATTGGTTCAACAGAGTTTGCCACGCACACTCTTTACGTCTAACCACTGACGCCACATTTTATTGTCCAATATAATTAAAATGAAAAGTTTAATTTAATTTGCGAATTTCAAATTTATGATATAAAATTATATATAGGGAAATAATATATATATATATATATAGTATTAATATTATTTTTAGAAAAAGTATTTTGTAATAATGGTACATAGTATTTTGTATTACTGTATAATTGAATGTGAACAAAAAGAGCATTCAGTTTCTGTTTTTGAACATATTTGTTGAAGAATTAATATTTCTGACTCAATGCATCAGATCAAAAAAACATTTTGGTTAAGTAGCCTTAAGCCAACTTTTTAAAAGGCAATAAAATTTGGACTATACTGAATAGCTTTGCATTGAATATTTTTATGTAGTATAATCGCATTTACCTTCAATATAGTTTTGCTCTTACCATTTGGACACATTTTGGGTTTAAACACATAAACATAAACACATATAGAAACACATGATCTATGGGAATAATTTTATGTAACAGGTCAATCGAAAAATCCCTGACCTGACATATAGATAGCGCTACTAGCATTAAATCCATATGTTTTTTAGTTAGCCCAAACCCTCAAAAGATGCGTGTATAAATTTGACAGCTGTCGGATCATTAGTTTGTGAATTATAGCATTTTGAGTGAATCAACTTTTGTTATTGTGAAAAAAATTGATAAAAAGGAAATTCGCGTGTTGATAAAATATTGCTTTTTGAAGGGAAAACATACGGTTTAAGCAAAAACTTGGCTTGATGCCGAGTTTCACCCTGTCCCAGGAAAATCAACCATCAAGCTATGCTCAGTTTAGACGTGATGAAATGAGCACCGAAGACGGTAAATGCATTGGACGCCCTAAAGACGTTATTACCGACAAAAACATTAAAAAATTATACACATTAGATACAAGACGCAATCAAAATCAAAATCAAATCGCAATCAAATAATAGTGATTATAATTAAGTCAGAAAATCTGAGAAAATACTACGTTTAGCACTGTGTACTTGTATCACATTATAGAAATGAAATGAAGCAATGAGATGTCTTACGCAAAACAATTCCTCGGCTTCGATTATTTAAGTTAATCCTCCATATATTACTTTATGCGCGGGTCTTTAGTAGCATAGTAATTTAAAAAAACCAATAAAATGACGATTGTAGTATCATCTTGATATTGAACATTGCAGATTTGCTTATGAAGTTAAATTTCTACTTACTCTATGATAATATATCATTTTTCAGCTGTATTATAGTGAAATTTCATCTGTATAAATATAATAACGCCCTTTGTATCAGTTGAAAGTAATTTCAAAGCCGATGGGGCATCTAACATTAGTATTCTATCGGTAACCCGAAACCATTTTCTTCGGGAGGTGTGGGCGTATTACTTGACGCGTCGGAATCGACCGGAAGCGCTATCCGAGAGGAAAAAGTCGAAAAAATCCCGCGACTTCCTGTCGGGGGAGAGGTGCGCGGGTCCGACCCGCTATCCTCCACATCTTCGGAGTCGTGCCGCGGTGGTTTCTACCTGCATCAACAACATACCACGTGCGAGCATCGACGGACGACCTCATTACGTAATCCAAATCGAGAACGCGGCATTCGCCAAACGCGCCCCCCTAAACGCTGCGTTCCGGATGACGGGCGATTGTGGCAATAGAACGCGCTGGCGCAGCGCAAAATCGAGGAGAGCGAGAGAGTGATGCGAGAACGCAGCGTTCTTGGCGGGGAAGTTGACCTCGTTTTGCCTATAGTCAACTAGGTTAGATTCGGGTGGACGATTACTATTTGGCGGTTAGTCGAGCGGATTGCATTAGAAATATGGCGGTTTTTTGCGTTAGTAGATTTATGCGTCTGGTCCCATTTCTGTATGAAATGTTGTGGATTTCAATGCACATTTCCAGATTACGTCGACTTTAAGTCGGCGAACTTTGGAGTTATCTAGCAACTTCCCACTTATTTTATCAAGAAAAATCTTTTAATCAGCTGTTTATTCGATCTATACATCATTCATATAACACTTAGATATTATTTATGTTAACAAGAAACTATCTATCTATTTCAAGTATAGTCAAAATTTGCATAAATCGATTGTTGTTCGGTTTAATTCTTAATATCGTTAATTCATCAGCTAACATAAAGATGTTAAGCTGTGATAGGACTACCAAAAATATAAAAGAAAACCACTTTTCTGGAAACACTGTTTGATCATGTAATATGATTGAATTTATTGCGTTTGTACATTTATAAACCTTTAACATGATTTTCTGCCATAAAAATATGGTGCTTTAAAGTTGGCGATCTTAGGACTCTCTTATCTTGGAACTTCAATTTTATCAAACAACTTTTAATCAGCTGCTTATTGGATTTATATATCATTCATCATACAATACTTCAATAAGTTAATACTGTATTTGTGTTATTTACTGTATTTGTAGATTATGAACTATACATTTCATAAAATATTAAACAAATAAACCTATCAACTCTCAGTATTTTATATTTAATAGGAAAAGAATAGCAGCACTATATTATTAAAGCTTTGTGTAATGTTATAACTTCTTAATGAAAATATTAATATAACTGTAATTATCAAAACTATAAAAGAACATAGTAGGAAGAGACATCTTCTTCCAGAACGCTGTTTGGTCATTCATTGCCATATAATAATGATTTAATTTGTTGTTATTCTATAAGTTTTATTTTTTGTAACTTTGTGAAGAGTTAATTGTATCTGTAGATTTATAAACCCCTAACTATATTTTCTGTATTATTTATATATTAAATGGGAACTCCAAAATCTCCATATTTCGTTATATTTAATTGGATAAATTGTGGAAACTTCAGACAGACCGTAAATTATGAAATCTCTCCGTTCCGACACGCTTAATAAACAATATTTATTGTAAATTACACATTCTTCATGCATCATTCATTTTATTAGCACTAAGTATATTGTTGTCTAATCAACAACTTTAATAGTTTAAATAAATGTGGAATAATCGTGTAAATGCAAATTGTTTTATCTCATTTATATTTACTTGACGTAAATTGAACTTGTTGTGTTGCCGATAAAATAGTAAATCTGATTTGATGTCAGATTAAGAATCTACAATAAGAAGCCAATAGTAATAACACTTTTTACAACGGCAATAAAACTGAGCGTAGAATTTTTTAAAATTAATTATCTACAATAGGTAATTTAAAAATAATGTTAGGCTTGTATAGATTGTTTGTCGTTTTAAGATGAATGAGCTACGTGGAATATGTCCAGTATAAAATATTAGCCTAATAAATGTCACTTAATTGTTACTAGATGGTGTGTTTATTAACTTTAATATACGGTTTGGATAAATTATTGTGAAATATGCTAATTTCGATTTGATAGCAGTTCGTAGTAAACTGATTTACATTTGTCATATGTTAATGTAGTTAACACTGTTTCAGATATCCTGATGTCGTTTAATTTGTTCAAAAAATCATATTAATGTAATATTATAAATTTTAATCTAGTTTAGGTATAGTCTGAAGTCTATTTACTACAAATGCGAAAAGTTGATTTAAAATTATTTCAAAATGTTTTCTTTCACAATAAAATAATAATATTGTTGTTAAAGTAACTTATCAGATTACTATAGTGGTTTTCCTTAAGGCCTGTTAAATATCCTCAAGGGTAGTTATTACCTCTTCGTTTGGTGATCATATTTTTTCATGCGAGAAATTTTTGTGGTTAGAAGACCTAGAAATCACAGGGGGTTAAATTTTGTGAATAAGCTGGATACTGAAACAATTTGAACGAATCTTGACGATTTGCATTGTGTGTACGTTATCTTGATAGATCACGGTTTGTTTCTTCTGTAAAACAGGTCATTATTCACGAATGTTTGCATTCAATTAGCTGAAAATGTTACAATAATAGTTTAGGTTTATTTTTTACCTATCAGAAGTAATCCATGGGCAAAATTCCTTTTGCATTCCAGAAAACCAGTGCGGAACACTTTCTTTTGATTTAGAAGACGAAACATGGAACTCACGACGTCTTGGTCTCTTGTTTTTGACTAAACTATGGACGATAAACTCTAGCTTCCTCCATAGTGATGAAAAGAAACAGAGTCTAGTTAATCCGTCTTAAAATCGTACTTGAGCATGTTTTTGCGACATACTTTGCTATTTAACTTATTAAATAACCTTGAATCGTGAAATTATACTATTAATAGTTGCTGTTACGTATGCTGATCAATAACAGGATACGTAAATATCAGTAAACATCAATAAGTTCTTGTAATATCTGTGAAATTCTGCTCGTCTAAAATCGAACACTTCTTGGTACCGCGTTCTCGTTTACTTTTTTCCTCTGTTCATTGCCCAAAGCTAAATTTCACTTTCCTTTCTTCGCCCGACAGTCGATTTACTGAATCGGCATGACGTTTTAACGGTACCGACGAAATTTGTTCGGGCCAACTTTGTAATCCAATGGGGGTCGAGCTTTTGACAGGCCTTTTTACCTGGAGCAGGCTTGTGCGGACCGGACATGCCAAAACGGCACGCCGGCCATTTCGCCGGAATGTTTATGGCGAGGATACATCGCCCTTTCGTATTGTATTTCTCCGTAGTCATCGAGAAAATGAGGGTTTATTGACTGGTTCAGTTATAAAAATTATTCTATCAACAGTTACGGTATTAAGAAAACCTTTTACCAAATCAATATTGTAAGTATTTCCAAACATCGCCTCGTTTAAATGTACTCAAATGTTTATAAAACACAAAACTACTAAAGCATTAACCCAAGTAAATAATTGATTTTTCTAAAACAGCCATCGTATCCATCAATCCAAAAAGTAAACTCAATCTTGGTCAATATTTGAGGATTTTTTTGGGTCTTTATACTCGGTGATAAGATAATTCCTTAAAACTGTTTGAAAATTGATTTATCTCATATATATATTCCCGTGACGCCCTCTTAATTATTTATTTTAAAAGTTAACTATCTCCGAACATTAGGCTGGATTTTTTAATATTGAGCAGTGTAACTAAATATCTATGACTAACTGTGTATCTTTGGCAATAAGATATTTTGAATGCATGCCATACTATCTTACATTTACAAACTGTTAAAATGAGTCGGATTTAAATTATATTCGAACGTTTAGCATCAACATATAAAAACAGATTTTGTTTTTCTCGGTTTGACTTATTATTGTTGCTAAAATAACAGCTTTTAGTATGCAAATTCGACTTGATATATGTCTAAATATCAAACATATTTGCATTTATTGGGAATGAAACTGATTGGTTCCAATTTTTGCAAGTAAACTGGTCTTGATATTAACTGTTTTATACATTTTTTAATGTTTAACCTACTATGAGAAAATATTAATCAACCTGAGATATCAGTGTCATATATTTAAATTAATTATTCTTATTTATATAATGAGATAAATGTGATATGATTATTTATATAATGAAGTAACAATTGAGTGAATAATAATAATTGCTCATAAATGAAGGGCAATGGGGAAGGAAATGATAAACATGATATTATTTTGTGAATTTGAGCCACGAACCGTTCGGTTTTAATCGAAATTATCACGAAATGAGGTCAGAGTGATGATCGAGGAGGAGGAAGGAAGCGATACCAGGAAATGGCGTTAGTGAACGGGCGCGTAATCCGCATTCAAAATGGAAAAAGCACTTCGGGTGCCCGGCTGTGAGGCCCGAACCGAAGGAGGTCAAGCGGACTGGTGCTCCGTTACGATGCCGATGAGCAATGCACGAAGAACAGCCGTATAACAGTACCGATGTACCACTTTTTCGGATATCGCAACTTTTAACTCTCGTTAATTAAATAGCCTCCCGTTCTCAGGCTGTCTTTGGTTTTTTTTCGGCATCTGTTTGTGTATGTGTGAGTGCATTTCCTTTCTTTGGACGTGCTTGCCACAATTCGTTTTTATTGCTTGACAGATCCGTACTCGACGACAAGTCACCAACAATATATTGTTTGATGCGCGTTTGTTACTTCTAATCTATATTTTTAATTAAATTAAATAAGGAATTCAAAATTAATTCGGCATCTCATTGATTTATTTCTGGTAGTAGTAAATTTGGCTCATTATTGGATAATGTAAACATTTTTATGACTAGCGTGTTGTTTCAACAGTTATGAAATACACAACAAGCCGTAATGAAGAAAACATGCCATGCACATTTTAAATTATCTTTCGTTTAAAAATAATTTGACTATTTAACCCAATTTTCTTTAAACTATTGTGATGACTGGGTTTTGTGCGAACTTCCACAATTTCTGGGCTTTTTTATTGTTTAATCGAGTCATCTACTTTAAATATTGGTGCAAAACTTTGCTGGAACATGTATAATAGAATAGAACTACAGTTAAAATATTCAATTCAAGAATTCAATTATGGGGATGTTCCGCGAAAAGTAAAGTCAAAACAAAGTCTTGAGAAGTATGTGTAGGTGCATCCAGATACTACAGGACTGAGTACTTACACCGAGACCTATAGATACCGATTGTCACTTAGGAAATCAAGAGAATTGCAAGGAGGCATAAGGATACACTCGATTCTCATGTCAATATCAAAGTAGTGTAACTCTTGGATAATACTAGAACAGAACACAGACTCAAAAGAATCAAACCATTTGGTCTTGTGTAGTGTAGTGAGGTAGTTATTATTTGAAGCAACCATAATTATTTACCAATATTGAATGAGGAAATGTTGACTATCATAAATATACAGAGTTCAATTATATCAATAGCAAGAGGCTGAAAAGAAGAGAATAATTAACAAGTCCTACTACATGTCCTATCATCTGTATCGAGTAGTGATTCTTTGTTGTATTTCCATTTATCTTACGGTTTTTATCATTACAGTCAACTGTATATATCCTAATTTGATTACTATATACACTCAAGTCCTGATTGCCTTTCTTCACAATATACACCAAAAATAACATCAAACATGTTCCACTTCACATTTCCTCGTAATTCTATTATTTGTCTTCCACTCTCCAGATTTCATATTGATAAATTAATACTCATAGTAAGCCCACTACATATATAAGTTCTAATGGCAATACCATCTGTTAAAACAGTTTTGCACTCTATTAAGAACTTTTATTTTCCTTATAGAGTAATTATTAACTCCGCGATCAGGTAGGCGCCATGCATTCCATCGCCTGGTTTTAGGCCAGAACAAAAAAGCAATTATTAACAATCCTAATGCAGACATTTTTTTATTAACAAATCCTCAAACAGCTGAGTTTAGTGCATTAAAAAAAAACATTTTTGTTGCGTTTCTCAAGCCAGATTCCACTAAGCACCAAGATTAATGATCGCAGTGATATCTGGAAATCTCAAGAAAAATGTTGGAGAAATGGTTGAAAGAAACCCAAAAGATAATCATTAACAATATTGATATTGGTAAACTACGTATTGATCACAAAACTGTTTTGAACGATTTACACAATACCGGTACAGTGTAGTGAGGTGCATTTAATAGAAAACAGCAGACTAAAATATAGCATGGATATATATCTAGATTTAAATTATTATAGACAAGTTGTATATTAATCGACCAGTAAAAATGTAATACATAAACAAAAAATCTACTTCAACACAGGGCCATACATTACTTATACATTTTAGAAGTCATAATCAATACATAAAATAAATTTCATTATTTACTAACTGTACACTGACGTCAAGCGCGTTTTTTTCTTTCTTGAAAACTTTGTAAAATTTGTATTTTTAAAAAATAGTAAATACTTTGTAGGATTATTCTTCACGTCAAGCTTTGTTCAGAATCAATATTTTAAAATATCATTTTATCTTTGCTTTATAATTTTTTTCATATAAATATGTACACTGATGTATCGTTAAAATCATTTACCAATTTCATTGAATTATTGGTAGAGTATATTGAGTAATAAATTCCATTGAATGTTGTAGGGTAAACAATTTATGTAAACAATTTAATAACTAGCTTGTAGGTTAAACAGTTTGGCAAATATACAACAAAATATTTTGAGAACATGTGCCATGTGTACTTTTCAGATACATATTTATAATATCACCTTTATAAACTATTACAATGATTTTAATCTGATTGTGTTTAAATTGTTATTGTCCAACTCGAGGTTCTAATATAAAATTTGTTTTTGATTAAAAAGAACAGTTTATAAAACTCTATTTACATTTCTTTCGACATTCATATTTCTGAATTTTGTTTACATTTGGTAAAACTCTGCCTTTAAATGTATCAAAAACTGATAAAAGTTTTGTTCAAGGTTCAAAAGACAGTCTTTTTTATATGACATAATGTTTTGTTCAATTAATTTCTGAGAGAGACAGAAAGAACTAAAAGAATAAAGAGACTGAAATTTGAAGTTTTTTTACATTCAACTGAAATTAATTATCGGATTAATTATTATCTATAGTGATACCCCATAATGGTTTTATTCAGTTTAAACTTCCACTTCTGCTTCTTCATACACTCGGCCATCATTTTATTAACTGTTCTCAAACCATTGACACGTTCACTCATGAACATTTCTCTTACTAAAGTCTGTTATCTACTGTCATCAACTTCCAAATATATCCACAATATAACAGGTCAATTGAAATGTCCCCGGCCTGACACATAGATGGCGCTACTAGAATTAAATCCAGATGTTTTTTAGTTAGCTCTCACCCTCAAAAAATAGGTGTATAAATTTGACAGCTGTCGAATGATTAGTTTGTGAAACAAGTTTTGTTATTGTGAAAAAAATGGATAAAAAGGAATTTTACGTGTTGATAAAATATTGCTTTTTGAAAGGAAAAAATACAGTTGAAGTAAAAACTTGGCTTGATGCCGAGTTTACGGACACTGCTCCAGGAAAATCAACCATCAAGGATTGGTATACTAAGTTTAGACGTTGTGAAATGAGTGCCGAAGACGATGAACGCAGTGGACGCCCAAAAGCGGTTGTTACCGACGAAAACATTAAAAAATCCACAAAATTACTTTGAATGGCACTAAATTGAAATTGAATCAAATAGCAGACACTCTAAAGATATCAACTGAATGTGTACATCATATCAATCACGAATATTTGGGTATGAGAAAGCTCTGTGCAAAGTGGGTGCCGCACGAGCTCACTTTTGACCAAAAACAACAACGAGTTGATGATTCGGAGCAATGTTTTAAAATAACCAAGCGTAATAAACTCGAGTTTTTGCATCGATATGTGACAATGGATGAAACATGGCTGCATCATTTCACTCCGAAGTCCAATCGGCAGTCATCCGACTACAGGCGATGAACCTGCTCCAAAGCGTGTAAAAACGCAACAGTTGGCTGGCAAGATTATGGCGTCTGTATTTTGGGATGTGCATGGAATAATTTTCATTGACTACCTTGGAAAAGGAAGGACCATCAACAGCGACTATTACATAGCGTTACTGAACCGTTTGATGGACGAAATCGTCGATAAACGGCCGCATTTGAAGAAAAAGAAAGTGCTGTGAAAACGATGGCAAAAACCCATTTATTGAACTTCGAATTGCTTCCTCATCCACCATATTCTCCAGATTTAGCTCCTAGCGACTATTTCCTGTTCTCGGATATCAAAAGAATGCGGTGGTCGCCGAAACTGAGGCCTATTTTGAAGCAAAGGACAAATCGTACTATTTGAAAAATTTTGCCAAAAAAATATGTTTTACTATGGTAGGCCGGGGACTTTTCAGTTAACCTGTTAGTGATTTATAATATATCAGTGTTACGTTGTTGCCAGACATATAATGTTAGTATATGCAGAATTTACGTAAATATGTATGTAGGTGTAGAATGTGTGAATATTAGTTGTGTTTCATTTTATATGACAGAGTACACAATAATTAACAGTAAAATGTCTCGAAAAAATTGTGAAATATGTACGTAGAACCCGCCTTGTTTTAAACAAAATCATAAATTATCGCTAATGCATGTTTATATTCGCCTTTTATCTCATTACCATAACAAACTGACAGCTTTAAGAATCCCGTGTATGTTTTTTACATGTAATAATTAAGGACCGTTGATATGGCGAGCCATCGGTGACCGGTAAGGACCCGGACGGTGAGCATGTATTTATTTGTTTTCCTGGTTAATAAAGCTCGAAAAACAACGCTGATGTACGGCCTTACGTCGGAAACTACGGGGATCGTCCACAGATGACCGGCAGCGCAATGAGAGATAAGTCGCCCGGTGTCAGATCGGGTCAATACAATACCGCGCGGAGAACTTATTGTTATTGGCACACCTGATGTTCTCGGTATAACGTCGGGTTTTAGTTACCTTTCAGGTAACTCTATTTCTTAAAATTACCTATACCGGACAGTTTCGAACATTTCAAGGTTATTATTAAGCTTTTACGACGATTGGTTTTGGATTTTGCCGTGTTTACAGGACGGTATTCGAAAAAATACAGAAAAAATTTGACTTGGTGGATCCACCGATGATGACGAAGTTTATTTCTATTATTGTGTTTTACTACTTGATTCTTTTAGTTTTTTTTTTCGTTATTTTTTGGGTCGGTAATTAATTGGTTTCGAAGAATAGTTTAATTAGATAATGTCTATGTTTAACGTTTATTTTCTGTTTATATATTTTTTAGTTTTTAATTTCGAGTTTGTACTTGTTTACTGAATATTTTATACGAGAGTTGCTGTTTATATTTTGAACTTATTTTTTTTTAATTAATTACATCTTACATTAGATAAGCTTAGTAGAATTTTAATTTACAAATTAATGTATTAGCACTGTTCTGTTGTACTTGCATTAATACACAAGCAAGGCGAGTTCGGGATTAATAAAGTTAAGTTCGTGTGGTTTGGTTCACTTCAGTCTTCTGATTTCCTGCATGTTGTCTAGTAGCTGAATTGCTTCCACGTTGAAGTGATTTAGCAACCTTATTTCATGTTTTAAGACGAAATTTTGATGAGCCTAATAATGAACAGACGCTAATTTATTAAGGAATTTTTTTACTTCATAATATTTGACTGCATGTCTCATATAAATATCAAACATGACGATGTTCATTTATATTTCTGTTTTTTTTTCTAAGTTAGTAGATAATATTTATATTTAACATTTATTGGATGTTTATATTTTTATCAGTTTTAAATCCAAATTCGTATGGATTAGTGTTCAGTATTTTGTAATTTAACATTTTTGGCTTATAGATTATAATATCTATATTGTCTCAATAGATTACTTATCAGGGCCATCGATTATTGGAAAATTTTATATATAAAATATTATATCTTATATCCATTATATATATATATATATATATATATATATATATATATATATATTATATAATTTATATTACATCCGTTTCATATTTAATCACATTGAATTAATTGAATGAGGCATAATTAATAATATAATTTTTAATTCTTATTAGTTAATTTTATAACGATATGAGTTTTATGATATATTTTTTAAAATTTAACTTGGTTATTTTGATATATCGCACATAATATTTTTATAAATACATCGGTTATTTTTAGATGTAAATTCGAACCGTAAAATGATATTTTATGGGTAAAAATGATTGATAAGAAACCAAATAAATTGTTATCGTTGTTAGGGAAAAATTAACTCAACACTTTGTTTGATACCAAATCGACTTAAATATTATTTATGTTTCTGATATATGAGCACAATTACATACCGTCTTTATTAATATTTTTATGTGAGTTTGTTAGAGGTTATAGTTTGTTTTGTTATTTATTATACGGTTTGGTGTCTACTATTTTGTGGGTGGTACTGCGGTCTACTAATGCTATTAGCATGGCATTATATGTCGTGGTGCTGCGGTTTGGGCCACTCTGATGCCATTCAATCAGATGAAATGTATCATGATAATTGTAGTTCCCATAGGAAAGTTATGGAACATTTAGGGTTTAAAATAAACACTTTTAATCCACTATTTTATTCTAAAAGAGAGAAGTTTCGACTTGTTAAAACAACAGGGCGGGCTATACTGGTAGCCTAATCTTCAAATATGACAGAAAACCTTATATAGTCTGTTCAAAGTAATTTTGTACATGCGTTATTTAAATTTGTGACATCAAAACGCCGCAATGTTGCCACGTTTTAGTTCAGTTTGGCTTTGACATACAACAAATTCTAATCTAAATAAAATAATTGAACAAAAATGTTATCAAATATAATTTATTTTAATATTACGGTACATCTAAAAACTACAGTTAATTATACAGCCACTATAGTTTATAGGTTAGAAGTTAGAGTTACCTTGGTCGACCTTGAGGCATGTCGAATTTTACATCGTGGAATTACGGTCTAAAATACCCAGAAATATCATCCCAGATGTTGAATACGGGCGGGGTGCCGGTAGCACCAACTAGAACCCGATAACGAATAGCTGGCAACCCCGAGACGTTTATTTGGGATGTTATTGAAGGGTATTTCCATTGAGTCAGTACTCGACCATCGTTCTGTTTAGACGTGCCGCCATCGACTGCCCAAGCCTCGTCTCCAGGTAACACCGCTGACATCCATTTTATCATTTGTATTTTTACATTTTTATACCACTTCAATAAAAACGGTCACATAATGTAAACACCACTGTTTCATTTCGTTTTACCTCCATTCACCGAGCCATATAAAATTTACCCTAAAACCTCTTAGCACTATTGCAATTTTGCATACGTCTGACAACCGGACGACTTTGACAGGCTCGTTTGTTTACGTGTTCGAACTAGTCGACAGTATTGTCTCTTTTTACCTAGAATAATATGAGAAGGAAAATATTATCTGATTCTGAAACGAATTTACAAATTGTGGCAGTCAATACATTAAACATCTTGATGACATTTGTACAAAAGACTTTGAATAGACTATAGTCTAATCACTTATACGTGTATTATATAGCATGATGTAACATTTCCCTTCTGAAGAAACGACTAAAGGTTTTATATGCCAGTGTTCCATCTGGGTAGTTCAGTTATAACAAAATGCAGTGAGTATTGCTTATACCGTCACTGTCGGTTTACCATTTTATGAACTGCAATGTTTCTACTCAAATTCTCATTGTTTGGTCTTCCCAAGTTCCATTTTGGTTCTTGAATTGTCCTGAACCCTAGTAAATTATATTGAGGGATGTGTTGAATAGCTGTGGAAATATTGGCAATTCAAAGTCAACTTGTTCAATAGTTCCTAACTATTTGTACGAAGTCGAAAGTATGGATTGGCCTAGTTTAAAAGAATCTGCGGAGAAACTCATATTATAATTTTAAGTTTTCAAACCTTTCAATATATTTCCTTTGAAAAGCATTATATTTAAATATCTATTTTTTAAAGGATTATTATACACGTTTTATGTATTTCAATTCAATTATCAATGTAGACATTTAGTGTTAATTTCAAAAGTCTAGAACAGAATTCTTTCGAACATTATTATTTCTATTTGAAGCTTCATATTCTAAAAAATCACACTTTTTAAAATACATACACAAACATAAAAAATTATAACATAATATCAGATCGAAGAAAATAACTTCGTTAGTTGTTCTTGATGTTATATCTTCGGCCTTTAGTGACTCAGACTCACAAGTTAAGAGTGCGCTATTACTTATTATATGTTTCTATATTTTACGCATTTAAATGAGTCATTGATATACAGATTTTTTGTAATAACCAGTGGCGTAGTAGTTACGCTATGTAACATATATATATATATATATATATATATATATATATATATATATATATATATATATATATATATATATACGCAATATTAATAACAGTTAGGAAGAATTAGTACGATCCATGAATGCTAATGACGCGGAGTTCTGTAAAAGTGTTGATTTGAATATGTTCGACGATATTATTCTTGACCCGATTAAAAATATATAGAAAAAAGTTTAAAAAAACTGTTACGTTATCAGTCAAGCGATAACTGATGTTGAAACTCGTACAACTAAAAAAAAATAGAAATTAAAAATTCACTTTCTATTCGGAAACGTCAATGGGAGACGTACGGAGAGAAAAAAACGAGGTGAAATTCGATCTAAGTCAAGAATTTCGAGTTTACGCACACATACACACACACGCTCTCGCTGGCGTGCTTTACCATTGTCCATCATTATCGTTATCTTTCCGAAAATGTATGTGGTCGTGACGCAACCACGATCGCCACCGTACGACGTGCAACGAGACCAATAAAAAAAAGAAGGATTAATTAGAGGAAAAAAATATTCAGCGCGCCGAGCAGCAATGGCGACGATGAGTCCGTCCGATTCGATGTTATTAAATCATGACCTACAAACCCAGTTCGAAAGAATGTCTGCGTTAGATAATTTCGAACACGTTCGCATTGCTGAAAAGTAAAACTGTCACACCTGATATTTCGTGATAATAACTTGGTTAAATAATGCACAATGGCGATCCGTATTGCGTTTTGGATCGATTATTGAAGCGTGCTGCGCTCGATCGGAATTTATCTATTGGGCCTGGGAACAACTTCGTGGTGTTTTTTTTTTAGGAAAATTAGTCTGCTTTTTCTTGCTGGTATTTATTTATTTCTATAACTTACAATATTTTTATTGCATATCTTTTATATACCAACCATCCATATCTAGGCAGTTCCATTCCCGTTATATTTAACTGGAATCGAACACCACACTTTGATACTTGAACTTGAAGATTTGGACCATTCTTCATACCTATTCCTTTCATATACATTTCAAACTCAGATATTTGGCCCTGGCAGTTTTTTTTTTGGTTAGTAGCTTTCTTGACTTTAATCTCCATATATTCCCAGTTTGACTCCTGGTATTTCTTTTATACTTTCTAATACTAGTGAATTGTACCTGTTCTCTTTCTTTTTAATTGTGCTAATAAGTTACTTGTATCTTGTTACTTGTCTATAGTTATATATCAGTGCTAGTGCAGCAATACGTCTGCGTTCCAAACTTTTTCTTTCAAACTTTGTATTTTTTAATTACGGTTAATTTAAAATATTACAGCTTTGAAGAGCTTTCAACATGTTTCTTAATTGCAATGGATGAGAAAATGTTCTGTAATATATTCCATTATCTCCAACATGATCATTCTTTATTATTTCGGACACTTTCACTGACATTACAAATTTGACGAAGTTTAGTCATTTCAGTGATCAAACGATTGTCTCTCAAGTAGACTTTTTAAGTATATATTTTGACATTTCGAGAAGTGGCTAACATCTTCTGATATTTACCCCTAAACTCATCAAATTGTCACTTTAATCTCACTTTTATCTTGATAGCTATTTTCGTTCTATATTATTCTTTGAAGTACTACTTTGTTATAGAGTACCTGAATATCTTTCATGTTATTTCAATATCTAATAGTGCACTAATATAATTAGTGCTTTTCCAATAACATAAGCATTTCATATAAGCATCGTTTTTCAGTTGCTTATATCCATTTGATTGGATATTGGTTAAACTGGATTGCATGAAAGAAAAATTTCATCAACTTCCTTTTAAATTATTGATTCTTATAATTTTATTCTGACGAGTAAATTTACTGAGAGCTAGAGGAAATTGTCTGACATCTAAAAAAAATTAAAGGCAATTTTAAAGAGACTTTTAACGAAACATCTTGTAGTTCATAAAATAACGATTTCCTCAGAAACTTAACTATGTGCTAAGATGTGTGAACGTTAATGTGTTAATAATTCTAGATGGAAAACAAAATGTTGGTTTATGTAGAGAAATGTTAAAACCATTGAATACATTTGTACCTCGCATTTTTCATCAACATATATTGTCGATCAAAGTACATGCAACCCAAAATATAATTGTAGGTCTATTTGGCTGTGGTAGAACTATCCACTATTCGTTCAATTTGTTCAACAGGACATAAATCAACAATAGTTAATAGAAAAACGAATACAAAAACCCAATTAAAGAGATATTTACTCCATTTTGAACTCAACAAACTTCGTATTTCTACGCCTTTCTTCATGAGTCACAATTACCTTCTCTAAATCCTCGGTAATAACTGCTGGTGGTAACTGAGATTGTTTCAGTTTTGGTGGTATGCGAAGGCCTACAAGACTTCGACCTAAAAAAAAGTAATTTCTTAAAGATGACCTTTCTTAATAAAAATATTTAGGACGCCGTATTAAGCGAAAAATGAGAAATTCTCCTGCTAATGCGTATTTAAATACTAAATTAGGAAAACCACTCGAGACTGTTACGTCTGTTAAAGATTACGCTTGACATTTGTGGCTAAACAGCCCACAAACAGTGAAAGTGGCCAAATTATGATATACAAAGTTCAGCTCGACAGATATTTTCGATAATATCTTAATTGAAATGCGATTTCGAACGAGATCGTTTTGAGAAACCGTTCGCCATCGAGATCCAGAGCGAGGAGATTGGTCAAGCGAAATCAGACAAACACAAAAACAACGTTAAAAATATGAATGGAACGAAATATTAATGAACAAAGCGAATTGCATTAAAATAGTTTGCAGTTGGTGAGATATTATCGAGTTTCTAACGGATTTTTTGTTTAATTTTTGTCAGTAGGTACAACGGATACATAAAATAATGCGAACAGCATGCAATATAGAACATCTTTTTGCATGTTGGCAATAGTGCTTCCGTGTAAAATAATAGACCTCCATATAACTGAACCTTATGGGAGAATTTTAGAGCTGAGACTGAGGAGTAGATTTTCATCTCCAATATCATTGAAGTAATTAGCGGATGTTTTGGTACAAGAATTGGGCAGCATTCCGTTGGAAACCATTCACTGGATATATATACCGCGAAGAATTGTAGCTGTTTTAAAAACAAATGATGATTCAACACCTTTTGTATAAATAAATATTGTGTGTTTATAAACAGTATTCGCATTTATGTACAACTGTTTCATTAGTTCTGATTGAAAGAATGCGCAATATCTAAACTCACTGCATATGGACAGATTCATTTCTTTTAATTATTTATATAAATTATGCTCTTAATATTTAAACTTCTTTTTCTCTGTACTTTACCACGGATACAGATTTGTAGCTGCTAATACTTGATTGGGCTTTCTTGACAAACCCCTCTCGTATAGGTTTTATTATTTATATCCGACAATCCAGAGAGAAACAGGGAGGTTATCCAATAACATTTTTCAAAGGATAAAGATTTTTTTAGTCGCCAAAAAGCTTTTTCGCAAAGGACTGTCGAGTTATATTCTGCATTTTTTATGAAATTTGGTAATGTTTGTACGAAATGTAAGGGTTTCAAGGATATTTTTTGTGATATCTCGTTCAATTTTCGTTAGTGTTTGTTGAATTTTCATATTTGAACATCTGATAATGGTAGCATAACAACGACAGAAGCAATACTAACGTATTTACTGAAATTATGTCAATTAAACAAAAATCCAACCCAGAACCTTTTTTTCTAAATGTGACAATCAATTTTAAATATCTTGTATACAAACATTAGATTTAAACTAATAACTAGAATAATAACTTAAAGACTAATCTTAAGTTACTAGAGATGGAAAATAAAAATTACATAAGAATCAGAAATAAAATTAATACATAAAAATAATTATAATTTGTTAATAGAAGCTATTACTTATTTACAGTTACTAAATTTTACTAAAACTGATGTTACATAATTAGTTATTTGGTTTTTAACTTAATATTTTATTTTATTTAACTTTTTTTAATAACTAAAAAGAATAAAGGTTGACGGCTTTATTAAATAAAAAAAATATGGACACAATTTTTGTTAAATTCCCGCCGACCATTTCGTCAAATAAAAAACGCATATTGGTCTATACGCCTCAGAAATAATGATGATGGCGTTAAAGAAGAACGCTCACAAAAACTGATCAGCTGTTAGTTAAATAGTCAATCAGTTTCAGTTGAAACCAAAATTAAATAAATCTTATTCTACCCGTCTTATTTAGCATATCTTTTCCTTTGCGATTATTACTTGTTTTTATCAATTCTATAGACTGGCTTTTGTCTGACATTCCAGTTAATTTATCGAAAAATGGTCGAATTATTTCGTGTTGTTCACCATGGAGTTCGAATATTATTAATAATTAAGTCTACTAAAAATTAATGGTTTTTCCAAATGGATAGAAAAATCCGAACGATTTACAATAGACACCAGAAGAAGTTCACAATTTTGTTTAAACTCACGTAAAAAATGGACACCAACAAAAAATCATACATTACATTTTTCTCCCAGAAAGTTGAAAATGTAAACCAGACGGCTGGAAATATGTATAGTGTTTATGATTTTGATGCTGTATCAGTCAATCAAGCGTAGTTCAGAATTCGGTAATTTTAATTTCGATGTGAAAAATACAGAAAGCCCAATTGTCGAAAATATGGGTAAAACCATGTAAATAACCTGGGACTATTTCCCAGGAGCTAAGTGTTGCAGAAGAAAACCGGTTGGTTGCAGCCATTTGGAAAATGTTGTATACAAAAAGAAGCTCCATGTATGTGTGCCACAAGATTTAAACTCAAATAAAATCATAGACCGAAGGTCCATCTGTGAATCGCAAAAGAATCGACCCATTTTTGAAATAAATAATCTTTTACGACGAAGTCAAAAGAAAATAGTCTCATATATATGGCAACGGAGAGCAATCATATCTAACCAAAAAGAAACGGATAACTGTGGCCACTAGAAAAGAATTTGTCTCTCATCTAGACAACACCATACAACATACATCGACTCGCCAAAAGCGCCTAGAGCTTCAGTAATCATCCATGGCGAACTATTTTACTGGAGAATATTCTGCTGGAAGGAGATTTATGAAAATCGATTGCCCCAGTTTTCTCTCAATAGGGACAATATTCAACCAACCAAAAATGTTCAACACAATTATGAGAGAGGCATAATGGAATTACCTTTAAAATGGCAACAAGTTATCGATCAAAATGGCGCATATTGGACCTAAATAGGGTCATTCTAAATATGCTAAATAAAGCTTTCATTTTCACGAAAAAATAATGGATTTCTATTCTACTTCTTCACTACAGCTATTAACTACTTTTTAAAACAGGCCTAGCTTATCCGCTACTAATAACTTTAATTACTAAAATCTTTAATTTTACCGGAATGAGTTTTATTTATAATTTGTTTAAAAAAGCATTAATCGGATTCAATAACATTTGTTTTTCTATTACTATATTATGACCTCAATATTACGCAATATCTGTTAAGCTTATTTAATTTTCAGTTAAATTACATTGATAGTTGTTCTGATTAACTTGATCCCCGTTGAATATATTTACCGTTTACGTTCAATATTTATTACGTGTAATTCCCGAAATCGCAGAATCGACCCAGAAGGAAAAGTACGTCCGCCGTACAACTTTTACTGATTAAAAATCCATTTCAGACCGTTGCGCAAGCGATCCGAAGGAATCTTCACGTTCTAGACGACCTACTTAAAGCCCATACGGTTTGTTAAAAAACGCCACAAGAATGCTATTTTTAAATCGTAACGGTTCTACACTTTGTCGAAAATATACAGTTACGTGGACTGTTGATGTTGTCCAGTTCCTATGTTTGTGTCCTTGTCCTGTGCGTTGTCTCGAATGGAGACAGATAGCGATGATTGTTTTGCATCGGTACTTAAACAACTGTAACATAAACAGTGATAGTGTTGATGGTGTATTGGTTTCACTGCATGATATACTGACTGTATAAGTGAGAAAAGTCACACGATTATGTTTATTTAGAATTTTAAATTGAATTATGTTATTACTGTTGATATTCCTATTTCTCTTAGCATGTTAATTAAGTTACATTAATCATTCGCTTGATCTCTGTGGTTATGGATATTCTAGTACACAGAAAACCAGTTTTATAATACCATGACAGCGATATTAAATGTTTAAACAGTTTTACATGAAAATTGCAATTAATACTATACATGGTTATGATTCTTAAATAAATTACAGATGAGTCTGCAATAAGTTTTCTGGTCATTAACAATATATTCTAGGAAGAACAAATTCAACAAAAACAAATACAAAAATTTCAAATAAAGTATATTAAAAACATGTATGATTTTAATCATGATAGTGAATTTTTGTTCAGTAAGTGAATCAAGTTTTTTTAACTATAGGAAGTATTAGTCGGTTGTGCAAATTATCTGAATTTATTATCTTGGTTAGTGGATGGATACTGATATGATGCAGCTTTGTAAATAAGGAAAGTACATTTTTTGAGGCTATTTTATATTTGGATATTATGGCAACTAAAGGGGAATCCCTAATTCATCTGTCATAGACAGCGTGTCAAATACTCTTTTTATAACGCTTTTACATAAAACGTGCTTGTTTTTGCCTGATTCTGAGCAAACAGGGTAGTCATCTCAAGCAGTGTTTTGTCTTTTTCAATTTTTTTCGTGCAAATTGATGATAATTTTTTTTTGCATCAATAGTAGAGTAGTATGTTCGTAATTTGATGCTGATTTACAGTAGTGAAGGTGATATTGAACTCACTAGAAAAACGTAGGCAGATTTAAACAGTTTCTTTCATAAGTCAGTAAAACAGATGCTGGCACTTCTCTTTTCTATTTGATCGTGAATTGTCTTCCCATTGTTAGTACCTTGGTTTTTTCGTCCCACTGCAAAGTAGTTTAGTAAAAGTAGCAGTAGTAGTAGTTAGTTTAGAATAGTGTAGTTTAATAATCCACAACGTTAACTTTTAGCATATATTACTCTGTTGTCATTAGGAGACGACTCATTAATGGTGTAATGATGCTCAACATATCTTATAATCAACAGACAATAATCAGAGAAGTTTATTTTATTATATCATATTAGATTTTATTATTGCTTTCCTGATTTTTAACATCACATGTTAGGTTCTCCTTTTGTCTTCAGATTTCAGTAAAATCAAAGGATTTTCCATAAAACACTGACATCAGTATACCAATAAGCACAAACCTATGTTTGTACAAGTATGTTCTGTTGTCAAATGACTGGATAAGCTTCAGAAGTAGTAAATACGTTAGATTATAGAATAAGTATTCAAAATTAGTTATCGTGCCAATTATGGTTTTCTAACATCATCGTTAAATCTACGAGGTAAGCATTTTGTTTGTGAGGAGTATAGTTAAAGGTTTTCTTTAGGAGCATTGTAACAAATCATTGTCAACGTTACATCGTTAAGTTGCATCGTATTATTCCTAAAACTATGGCTGTATTGATTGGTGTTCTACCTAATTTACACTGTGGACTTTCCAACTAGTGAGGACCCAATGACTGCAAACTACGCTTGACGATACTGCCTACCTGTCAGAGTGTCCTGACCGAAAAATTGCTTCATTCTAACTTCAATAATATCTCAATAATATAGAGAACTGGTTTAACCAGTGGAGAAAACTAAACAAGTGCACTATGTGACCGTCAGTGAAGTTATATAACGAAAACATTCCAAAAAAATAACATGCAAAATACTTGGTCTTTTACTTTTATCGTAGATTAATTTGGCCGAAGCACATCTGGACCAACCGTAACTCGACAGCAAGCTTCGTAGTGTGTATTGGTTAACAGGTTAGTGCTGTTACTTAAGTAATGAGAGCAATATTATGATATACAAAGCCATCATCAAGTCAATCTGGATATATGGCATTTAACTATAGGGCACAGCTAGCAACAGCAATATTGATATACTAGAAATATTCCAGAGCAAAGCATTAAGAAACATGTTCGATATTCCTCAAAGTATGAGCAACAGGTACATGTAACAGGTCAATTGGAAAAGTCCCCGGCCTACTATAGTAAAAGACATTTTTTGGTAAAATTAGTTTTTTTATTCAACATAATTCCCTTCAAGGGTGATACACTGATTATAGCGACTCTCCAACTTTTAGATACCATTTTTGTAGTACAATTTGTCCTTTACTTAAAAATAGGCCTCAGTTTTGGCGATCACCTCTTCATTCCTCTTCATTTCTTCCCAGCGAGCATTCTTTTGAAATCTGAGAACAGAAAATAGTCGCTGGGGGCCAAATCTGGAGAATACGGTGGATGAGGAAGTAATTCGAAGTCCAATTCATGGATTTTTGCCATCGTTTTCACTGACTTGTGATACGACGCTTTGTATTGGTGAAGCAGCGCTTTCTTTTTCTTCAAATGCGGCCGTTTTTCGGCGATTTCGTCTTTCAAACGGTCCAATAACGCTATGTAATAGTTGCTGTTGATGGTCCTTCCTTTTTCAAGGTAGTCAATGAAAATTATTCCATGTGCATACCAAAATACAGACGCCATAACCTTGCCAGCCGACTGTTGCGTTTTCCCACGTTTTGGAGCGGGTTCATCGTGTGCAGTCTACTCGGATGACTGTCGATTGGACTTCGAAGTGAAATGATGGAGCCATGTTCCATCCATTGTCACATATCGACGCGAAAACTCTGGTTTATTACGCTTGATCATCTCAAACACTGCTCCGAATCACCAACTCGTCGTTGTTTTTGATCAAAAGTGAGCTCGCGCGACACCCACTTTGCAAAGAGCTTTCTCATACCCAAATATTTGTGAATGATATGATGTACACGTTCAGTTGATATCTTCAGAATGTCAGCTAGTATTTCATTCAATTTCAATTTACGGTCAATGATCACTCACAAACTAATGATCTTATAGCTGTCAAATTTATACACGCATCTTTTGAGGGTTAGAGCTAACTAAAAAAAACATATATATTTAATTCTAGTGCACTATGTCAAGCCGGGGACTTTTCAATTGACCTGTTATCTAGATCTCAATATGAGAGCGGTGAAGCAGGAAATAAAGTAGCATAGAATAAAATATCAAAGACTTCGCGACATACAAACAAGCTGGTTTGGCGCAGAGTAAAATGCTACAAATAAACAATACAGAACTTGGACAACACAGAAGCTTATTGTTGTGAGTTACAAAAATAAAATAAAATACCAATTCCATCGTAACCATTTCATAATATACATCAGTTCAGATGTAGATTCGCCAGAATATTCTCTAGAACAATTTACGCAATATCAGTTATCATTGGGTAATTTTTACAAAAGCAAATATCCAAGTAGAGATAGCAAGCTCTCGCGAATAATGTCTTGCCCCCAAAAATCAATACAATAATTGGTAATGCTTGTGCTTTTTATTTTTTCTGCTATCCGAACCATTGGAAAACCTGGTTCTTTCGTGCTAGAAATGTGGGTCGTCAAAGTATGTCACCGATATTGCTTCACTGCCAGCTCGACTCGCGCTTGAAACCGAAAAGCAGAACCGTAACCGGAGGAACGTTTCTCGCCCCGTCTCGCTTCCACTCGCCGATCTCGCGTCGATGTCGCTCTTCGTCGTTTCATTTTCATTCTTCGATTTTTCAGCGGATTTGTCACCGATTTTCGTCTCGTTTGTTTTGTTTCTCAGAAGGTTTTCGGCATGGAAGGTTGTGTCCATCAATGTGGAAAAGATTAACGATTGCATCAGAAAATTGCGTCATGTTGTTGCTGGTGTTTTTTCTCTCCTCGGAATGTATAAACTGCCGCTGCGACGTTTATCATTCCTGAGTGACTGAACTTTTAACTAAAATGGGGTGGAATTCGAACGGGACTGGACGGAATGAAGTAATAGTTTTCAGCAATTGAGTTAAGTAATTCGCAGTGATGGAGCATCGGAATTTATTGATGGTGGACCATGAACATTCATTTTTATGTATCACTCGGGCTGACTCATAACACTGGCTGAAGCTGCTGCATAGAATATTAACCCATCTATGATTATATTTCATTTTGAGAATGATTAGCGGATGACGAAGCGTTTTATTAAAAAATAGCCCTCCAAGATGTAATAAAAGGGTCCTTTATAAAAGGATATGTTCGCTTGTTTTCATTTCACACGAAATTGCAGGGGATGTTTTAATCTATGATCAATAGTCACGTGTAAAACATGAATTCTGTTGTTTTATTTGCCTTCATGTCATTAGAATAATGTATATTAGTCAATAAAAGAATTAGAATTCGAAACCATAATTTTAAATGTTCTTCACTCTTCTTCATTGCAAGATAAAATCTAGAGTTAAAAAAACATACACTATGCAAGTACTCATGATTTGGTTCGCTTCAATCTTCTGATTTCCTATGTTGTCCAGTAGCTGCATTGCTTCCACGTCGCAGTGATTTAGTAACCTTATTTCAAGTTTTAAAGCGTAATCTTGGATTATTTCGTAAATCCAGTTGATTTCGAGGTCATTGTGCAGCTCCTCGCTGGTTACTGGTAACGATAAGGATTGGTAATTAATGGAGGAACTTTGTTTTGACAGCGTTGAAATATTAGTTGATTCGATGCAACTCCATATTGGCATCCCATCAAGAGCTGTGGTGGTTAGTTGAATTTTGAATATGATCGGCCCTGCTTTTTGTCTTAACGTGATATTTATTTATCAACACGAGTAAAAATTATCTAAAATTTGCAGTTTGAAACCAGTCTGGAAGCAGTATTAGTTGAACTAATTAATATTTTATTATTTAATAAAAAAGAGCCATTAGAGATATTAACTTGATACATGAAGTCGCTGCTGAAGTTCCAGAAAAGTCAAGTCAGTCACTTGACGTTCATGTTAATTTAGGCTCGTTGAATTCGCCAGACGGTATATTTTATGAAATAGTTGAGAGTAGAGGCAAAAGCTTCAAATAACATTTCACTAAAACTATTTCCAGGATCAGTTATTACAAGAAATGATGCTAAATAGTCACCAAAATAGTGGTGACATTTTACACCGTTAAGCTTTTTTCTATAATCACAAGAATACGTTCAATTTTTGAACTACTAAAGCCATTTTGCGGGTTCGAATTCGCTCTTGATCATCGATATTTCTAATTAAAAATAAATGAACATTTAAAATTAAGTTTTTGGTACTTTATTAAAAAAAAGACAGAACAAGAATATAAAACCAATTTCAGCATCTCTAGCATCAGTGACGCCGGTTTGATAGCGACAATATGGTCCTCATACTGCCACCAGAGTCAGAAGTTCGAATTCCACCAGCACACTGTGTATTTGAGATTGTAACTGTAAATGTCTCTAGGCAATAGTATAAAATCTGTCAGGCACCAACCATCACATTCAGGCCAATAACCAGGCTGGGTAAATCTGGATGTCTTTTGAGATGGTACCTAAATTAATCATTGGCCTGTCGGCAGGCTTAAATGACGAAAATGATAGTTGATGAAAATGAGACTAAAATAGAGTAAAAAGCATCAGTTATGAGATGCCATCCATAGCATGATGTCATAAACAATAGAACCTATTGTATAACTCTAATTTCCGATTAGTATTTGGAAAAAAATCTAAAATGTAAAAACCGTTTCGACAAATTGCTGAGCAATGAGCGCAGAGAATTAAAATCGAACGTACGAACACCTGTACGTTGACAATGTGACCAAGGCCAATACCAAAAGCACGAATGTCGTCCGAAAAGAAAGTAAACCCATATTATTTAACAGCAGAACAAAACATTCCGACTATATCCTCACCGCTTAATGTATGTAAGGAGGTCGCTGATTAAAAAAATATATGTAACGTCATTTTTATGGGTGTTGGTTCGTAAGAGCCATCAGCCGTGAGCAGCTAAAGTGACTCTTTCTGTCGTTTTTTTTTTCGGAGTTACCACTGGAATAAAACGATCACGACCTTTACATGAATTTTAATAGCGACTACAATCCTTCGTGTTATCACGTAGGCCGGCACGCAGATGTACTAGTAAGGATTACTGTACTTATATTGTGACAAGAAACGTCCTAACCTCAAATCTAGATGTCAATTTCTTCTTTTCTTACTTGTATTGTATTTGAGCCTGGCGCACTCACCATTTTTTAATTGATTAATTATCTATATTTAACAAACATTATTAGTGTAAAGTTATATTATATATATTTTTTATAAATTAACTAGAAAAATCATGCTTTAATTATCACATTCATATTAAAAACCAAATACATTTTGTAGCATTTTCCGAACATTTTTCTTATGTTATTCGGTTGGATTTTCTACTCGATGTATAGTTTCGTCTGTTTGTGATGCTCTCTTTGCCAACAGAGAATACAGGTCAGGCTTAGATACAGTGGATTTTAATTAGTTCTCTAGCTTTCACTTTCTTCCGCCAATAAAAAAAACACGCATGTAAAGTAATTCTTTATAATTTATGATTATTTTGATTGGGTAAGCGGTCACAAAATAACGAAATACCTTTGGCGACGGTTGAGTTTCAGTTTGGTAGAATGCTTCGTCGTAGTTATCCGAATGGACTGTGAAGGGAATGATTTGATTCTTAATGATGCTTTACTTTCTTTTTAGGTGTTTGGGGTGGGAAAGAATTTTGTTAATTGGATTGAAATGATATCTAGTAAAACGTTCCATGTAAAATATATTTTTTGAAATGAACACTGCCTCCATTTTTATCATTTTTTAATACTTTTTGCTAATTATTAGAGTATTAGACACCCCTTTTCAGTTGATTATGAGTATTATTTGAGTATTGTATAGAAGTAGGTTTGTGCATTTAATAAGAGCAATGTCTGGTAATTAAGGTGAGTCCGCTAGAACATTTCCATTATATTTCTGACATATATAACATTGTCACAACTCACCTTTTATAACCTCATTTGTCTTCATTGGTCAAATTGGTTACTTCGCTTTTTTCCTTGAAGATATTTATTTTGAAAATATTATGCACATCTTCCATACTTATCTCTAGAGTTCTTCCCATAAAAAATAGCCTTTTTCAATTTTTTTTCCATAAAACCGAATCGAAATTTATGTGACAATGATAAGCACTTTAACATCATAATAGTATTTGTGAAGTGACTACATTTTTTATACAACGAGTATATTTTTAACCAAGCAGATTTCGTATATTAAGAACAATAACACTTTTTAACCAATGTATATTTATAAAATACATCAAATAACGCTAGCTCATTCAAGAGTGATAGATTCATTCCAACGCTTCTCTGACTTTTCGATGATTTTTTGTAGAACAATTTGTTTTTGATCGTCGCTTTGTACGGTTTTCACCGGCTGCTTTTTAATCAGCTGACAATATTTTTGATTCATGTTTGGATCTATGTTTCATTTGATGTCACTCACATTCTGATGTAAGAAATACTTTCAATAATGATTGTACAATAGCGTTTAAATTTAGTATACGAGTCAGTATTTGTCAAGTCATTATTTGACTTTTACAGTATTTGTTGTCGAAAAAAAGACAGTGTTTGGTACTATCCAGAAATCATATGGTCCTACCTATCGTATTTGAATACATAGAATGATGTGTTATGTTTAATTATTTTGTTGTTATAGATAGAAAAAATTTAACACCTGCATATCAGTTTAGTTTTATGCGCAAAAATTGAACAATTGAAATCCTACAAAGAGAAAAAATTGTTCAGATATTATCTTGGACGTAGCGCAAGCCTTTTATACAGTCTGGCTTAAGGGACTCATGCAACATATATATTCCATAAAATGTTACTGAAGCAATTCAATAAACTCTTCAACACCCATATCTCAGACAGGAGGGTTCAAAGTTAAATAAAGAGAATCTTATTCAACAATGAAAGAAACAAAAGCAGGTACCGCAAGAGACTGTTTTGAATCCTGTTCCTTACCTATCCTATATATGTGACATAAAATAAATAGAAAATGTTACTATGGCATGACAGTGTGATGGTTGCTATTGGGGACAATAGCGAAGAAGCAATCAGAAAACTGTAACACACAAGTAATAATATAAATATGTGAACCCAGATTAGAACTGGAATTAAAATACAAAAAAAATATATTTGGTTATTTGGAAGAGAATCTAATACATAATACATTTCTGCTATATAAGATACTAAAAGCTACAGTCTGTTCAAAGTTTATTTGAATATGCGTTGTCGAAATTTGTGACGTAAATGTTGCCGCATCAACTAAAGTTTTAATTCAGTTTGACCTTGACATACAATAAAATTCTAATCTAAATAAAATAATTGAACAAAAATGTTATCAAATATAATTGATTTTAACATTATGGTACATCTAAAAACTACAGTTAATTATACAGCCACAATAGTTTATAGGTTAGAGTTATAACTTCTTATCACTATTGCTTTCAAAAATTTTGCATACGTCTGACAACTGGACGACTTTGACAGGCTCATTCGTTTACGTCTTCGAACTAATCAGACAGCATTGTGTCTCTTTTTAACTAGAATAAAATGAGAAGGAAAATATTGTCTGATTCTAAAACGAATTTACAAATTGCAGCAGGCACTACATTAAACATCTTGATGACGAATATATAAATAAACTTTGAATAGATTATATATGGACTTATGAAACTAAGTTATGGGAATCTTATGCGAGAAGTAATATCAACAAAATACAAGTTTTTCATAATACAATCCTGAGACGTATTGTGGATACACCCAGATACTATAGGAATAATTACTTACACCGAGACCTTCGGATTCCATCTGTCATAGAGGAAATTAAGGGATTCCCAAAAAGACATGAATAAAGACTCCACTTCACAATTAACACAGATGCAGACTCAAACGAACCAAACCGTGTGGTAAAGAAGCTAAAGCAGGTGTACCACAAGGAAGTGTACTGGGACCAATGCTTTATCTACTCTACACTTGTGATATCCCAAAAATGAAGAATATTACGATGGCTACATTTGCTGGTGATACTACGATTATAGCTGTCGGAAACAATAGTGAAGAAACCTCACGAAAATTACAACAGGCAAGTGACAATATAAATAATTGGACACAAGCTTGGAAAATAAAAATTAATGAAAGTAAATCAGTGCATATGCAGTTCACCTATAAACACACCGTACAAACACCAATAACATTAAATAATACTATCATTCCATATAGCAACAACGCTAAATATTACGGAATGAATCTTGATGCAAAACTTCGTTGGAAGGAACATATAAAGAAGAAAAGAAAAGAACTGGAATTGAAATATAGCAAAATGTACTGGCTAGTTTGAAGAAAATCACAATTATCAGTACATAATAAATTGCTATTATATAAGGAAATACGGAAACCTATATGGACATACGGAGTTCAATTATGGGGATGTTCTGCAAAGAGTAACATAAATAAAATACAAATTTTTCAGAACAAAATCCTGAGAGGTATTGTAGGCGCACCCAAATACTATAGGACTGATTACCTACATCGAGACCTTCAGATACCCACAGTCAGTCAAGATATCAAGAGAATTGCAAGGGGGCATGAGGACTCCATTCTCAAGAGAATATTGAAGTATTGCAGCTTTTGGATACCACCAGAACAGGACACAAACTCAAAAGAATCAAAACATCTGATCTTGTGTAGTGTTGTGTAGTAAGGTGCATATAATAAAAAATACAGCAGTAACATGTATAAACATTATTTCACTAGAGACTGAGATAGGACCGATGGGCCCTCCCAGTTATATACTTACGATTTAAGTTATCATAAAGACAAATTGTAGGTTAGTCGGAAACGACTAGTTACAATGTAACAATTAAATAATAGTAAAAAAAAACATTTTATTAGAGAATAAGTAAGAGCTAATAGGTATCTCTAGATAAATAATAAAAAATAAGAAATTAATAAATAATCGAAAAATAAGGAAATTACAGCAATAAAGACAGTATATGTCCGATATTCTCTTTGTCAGGAGATCATAAATCTGAAACGATAGGTTGTTTTCTTTGTTTATGAAACAAAGTATTTGGAAACGCGTATATTTTTAAGCTACACCAAGAATTTATTACTATGTCGTTTCGTGGGAGACCTACTCCGCTGCCTCCAAAAATTTTAAATGTCCCGTCGGCCGATACATCTTCACTTCCTACGCGTGTACGGACAATTGTTTGGGTTTCTTTGTCCCGCGCTGGAAAGGCGATCGAAAATCAAACCGAAATAATATTCCCTAACGCAACTGTCAAAATGTTTTTCTTTTGTCCACCCGGAGAGAATAAAACACACACATACATACGTATTGACCTTTCCCGTTTACTTATAAAGCAGAAGCAACAAGTACACGGGTATAAATAAATCGAGAAAAACCTTGCACTTTGTCTGCCGGTTAAAAATAACTCGCTTAATACCGTGTTATGTTTTAGATTATTGTACTGCAAGAGCGTGGCGTGTGCGCCTTTAAATAAATGATCTAATCTATGGATCGATTCCAGTTTGACATTGTCCTGCCACTTGCCAATAATTATGCCCCCCGCACATAAAAGTATTACGCTGAAAAAAAGTGAATTGTTACTATGTAAACTGTTATATTGAAACGTTCTCTTTTAGTTAGTCTAGTTAGATACGACAGTCGATTAATACATTTTTTTTAAATTATTTAATTATTGCATTGTTACTGTTATTATGATAACCTTTTTTTTTTTTTTTTCTCTTCGTGAGTCCACAATCTGCCCTATTGGCAATAAGTATTTGTTCTGTTTATATTATATATACATGGCATGTAGAAAATCACTTCATTAAGCAATCTTCTGTATAAACTATTATATTAATTAATTAGTCTTATTCTAATGCTTATTCTAAACTCTACATATGTCCAGTAATCAGATCAGGTGGTGTTAAACGTTTTAGTCTACGCACTTCACTATCACGTCGCATATTTAGCTGATTAGCGAGTACATTGGAATGCACTGACTCTCTTTCGAAGTACTTCACACAAACACGTTGGATTACACTCGTTATAGGTTCTAGAGGAATATCGCGTTGTATCACTTTATTTGAAATATAGTACGGAGCATCAACAATGGCACGCAACACCTTATTTTGGAACCGTTGAATGATGGATATATTAGATTTATTATGATAACTTAAATCTAGGTATATAACTAGGAGAACCCATCGACCCTATCTCAGTCTCTGGTGAAATAATGTTCATACATATCATATTCTCATGAGAATGGAGTCTTTCCTCATGCCCCCTTGCAATCCTCTTGATTTCTTGACTGACTGTGGGCATTTGAAGGTCTCGATGTAGGTAATCAGTCCGATAGTATTCGGGTGCACGCACAATACCTCTCAGGACTTTGTTATGAAAAATGTCAAATTACTTTTTTTCTCAATTTATACAACATATGACACATCATTTACATAATCCATTCTTTTTTTGTCCTTTTCATCGTAAATTATAGTTTACAATTGGAGAAACAGTCTCAAAATATATAATTCAGCGCCAAAAACTTTTGTACATTTCAGGTCTCATTTCGTCATCTATCTTATTTCATTTAATATCTTCGATATATTTATTAAACTTTATTTTTCGAGCATAAATGAGATGTCAAGTATTTGACCATTTTAAATCATATCTCGTCATTTTAATTTAATAAAGAGAACATTGATCTCCATAGACTGACGTATCTTCACGGGAATTCATTCTTAAGTCTAATAGAGCTGTTTTACTTTTGTAACACATTAATTTTAAGTATTATTATAAACAGAAGTAGTTGATTTATTCCCAGAGTAGTTTTAACTTTATATTTTTTTGCCCAAAGTTACATAGTTAATGATTAATATTAATTTGATCTCTGTAATAGAATAACTATTTTGATCGGATGGTGTTAGACGTTTTAGTCTACGCACTTCACTCTTACTTGGCATATTTAGCTGATTAGAGAGTGCACTGACACTCTTTCGAAGTACTTCACACAAACACATTGAATTTGTGCCAAAAATGTTTACCTCTCGAAAAATGATAAAGCTCTGAAAATATATGTAATTTGAGGTGAAAAAAAAAACGAAAATCTATGTTAAATTGCATTGGTTTTTGCATTTTATACATCCGTTATAAACTAAAGGTTCTAAAAAACATGGATACTCCTACGGATATTCTTTTGTATATGCATACTCCTTTAGTCAGTTATCTCAAAAGGCCTTCCATTCTTGTGTTTCCTTATTAAATTAACGTTTTGATCCTAGATTACATCATGTATATATATATATATATATATATATATATATATATATATATATATATATATATATATATATATGGAAAAACGACCAACCTCTCAAATAACGACAAAACATTCAAAATATATGCGTTTTTATTCAAATTAAACAAAAATTAATGTGAAATTTCTTTGGTATTTATAGTTTATAAGTTATGTTACATAATTTTCATTAACCTGAGTTTATTTTAACAGAAATGACAGCAAGAAAAACTTTTAAAAAATACTTTAATTATCCTGTGATTATTTGAACGGAAATGACAGAACTTATTATAGAAATTATAGGTTGTATGAAGATTATTATACTACCATTCAATTTGCCATAAAAGTCTTTATAATTCCTACAAATTTCATTAACCTGCGATTATTTGAACGGAGATGATTATGTGACGTTAAGAAAAATTCAAACTTTTTTGAAAATACATTTTTCACTGAATAACTTAAGAACCAAAGGTGGTTAAGTCTTTATAAACCCTGTAAATTTCATTAACCTGTATTTATTTGAATGAAAATCACAGAAAAAAAAACGTGAAAATCGTCGAAAATCCCTAATTTTCAGGACTATATGTATAAAAAAATTGGCCAAAAATGTTTACCTCTCGAAAAATGATAAAGCTCTGAAAATATATGTAGTTTGAGGTGAAAAAAACGAAAATTTATGTTAAATTGCATTGGTTTTTGCATTTTATACATCCGTTATAAACTAAAGGTTCTATAAAAACATGGATACTCCTACGGATATTCTTTTGTACATGCATACTCCTTTAGTCAGTTAACTCAAAAGGCCTCCCAATCTTATGTCTCCTTATTAAATTAACGTTTTGACCCTAGATTATATCAACATTTATATGTTAACATTTAGTATAATAACTCACACTCTGAAGATACAGATTCACACTAAGCATAAGCTAAGCACCTTTTCTATAGATATAAAAGACACATATAATAAACAATTTATCTTTCTGTTCACTAAATAATCAATGGTAAGGAAAATAATTACTTTGTATAACAAAAGTATACTCCTTGTACTTCTCAAAATTCTTAGCTACCGTAACTTCCTTTATTTTAAGATACGAGATCGAATAACTATTTGATAGACACTATTTTAGACAATTAGGATATTTTGAACCAAGCAGATTTCGTTTCGTATTAAGAGCAATAACATTTAATACACTAATAATATCCACATCAAATGCTTATATATATATATATATATATATATATATATATATCCTAATGTTACAGAAAAGAAATAATGAGACCTTAATTGATTCTTTAAGTGTTACTCTTTTACACATTCAGTAAATAAAGATCTCGTTCGGATGCTTTTGTATCTATTTTTAAATGACGCACTTGAGTCGCCACACCGCTATAGCTAAAAATATACCGCACGCTGCTACTAATTACACATCTTTGTACCAATTTATTTTGTTCTTGGCAATTCTGCGTGCCAGGAAAGCAATTTCTCAAATCACCATGATGAGGAATTTTCTTTTCATCGTTTCTCTTTGTTGATTTCAGGCTGTCGATTGGTGGTCAGTCGGTGTTCTCACCTACGAATTGCTCACCGGTGCTTCTCCGTTCACCGTCGAGGGCGAGTGTAACTCGCAGCAGGATATATCCAGACGGATCCTCAAAACCACTCCCCCTATTCCGTATGGTAAGTTTACCATCAATACTTAGAATCTCCGGTTTTAACGATTAGTTATGTCTTTTTCTTTGTAGCCTTGGGAAAAGATGTGGCCGACTTTATCAGAAGGTTGCTAGTGAAGGATCCCCGTAAAAGACTCGGAGGTGGAGAAGGCGACGCCAAGGAACTGAAAAGACATGCGTTCTTCAAGAACATGGACTGGGATAAGCTTGCCAGGAAGGAAATTCCCGCTCCATTCAAGCCTGTGATCAAGTAAGTATTCCTCACCGCCTAACATTTAAAATAATCATATTAAAATCTTCATTAACAACTTTCAACTTTTACACTTAACTTTTTTCGGGCTTTTTTACGCGAATTTTGTTCAGTAATAGTTACCCATTTATTCCAAAGGCAGGAACTGGCATTTTTCCAGATGCCCTACTATTGATCCGACCTAGTTCCCCCTGATGATGTTGGCCAGGTTAGAACACTGCGGATTTTCTTTATACGTGTGATATATCTCATTACCTTCTTGTATGCTGTAATGAAGATATATTAAACAAAGAGAAAAATCCAGATCCAGATTCTTCTTTTGTTTATCACCATTGTATTGCCATTTTTGTATAAGATGCTTGTACTAGTGGGAAAGTTTAAATTTCAAAGTATTTTTTTTCGACTGGACGTTGATATAAAAAAAAGTCTTGGTAACTGTTCTGCCTAAAATAGCACTTCATTATTTTAATAACTATGTATTTATTATTACATAATACAGTAGTATTTAATTTATATAAATAAAATAATTAAAACAAAAATAATAAGCAGATATAATGTGTTTTAACATTATATTGCTTACGTATAGTACATATATTATATAATGACTTAAACAACACCTAATTATACATCCACAGTAGTTGTGTTCAAAGATGTCAAACTTCTACAGATATAGTCTATATATGTACCTCTACACGTTTTTCTTTTAAAATTCTGTAAATTTTTTCTTTATCTTCTGATTCGATCACCGCACACTCCTCTGGTGATCTTGCTGTGTCATCTGCACACAGTTACACAGTTAGCACCTTTTCTCTTAAACATTCTATACACATGATTATACAAACTATTTTTTATTGTATAGTCTGGGCAATTACATATCGATGCACACAAATCTTACACACTTTACAATACTGTTTAGTTTGACAACCTAGTTATAACACCATTTATTATCCCAACAAATTTTATCCAGGCATACTGATAAAATACTAAATTTAGAGCTCATTTTAAAGGTTCTTCTACAATATGTAATAGTCTATATTGCAAACTTAACATTAGAAAGTAATATCACAGGTTTTAAAAAATAATCTTTGAGCTTGCTGATCTATTGGATATGTAAAAAATGCTTAATATTGTGATTACATTCTTATTCTTTTTATTTATTCCATACCGGTCCATGTAATATTTGGGTGTTTTTTAAAGTTTTTCTCCCATGATTGAATTCATGAAATTCTCAACAAAGTCATCACTTTCTCACCTATAACAAAATATACAATTGCACCAAATATGTGCAGATATATATAATATAATGCACACACATTTATATATAATATAATATTAAAGATAAATGGTTTTCTGACTTAAGTTTTTACGATTACAACCAATACGGTCCAAAATATTAAAAAAGAAAACATTTTATCTTGACAGTCATTATATAAATATAAGCATACTATCTATAAGTATCTGGCAAATGTGTCAGTTCACCTTCCTAACAACCAAAACTTTCTCATATTAATGGAGTCTTTCTCCATTATCCCGCATTAAACATTGCCACCCAATCTAAATAAAAATTAAGGACTTATACGATTCTAATAATGTTTCTTGTTGTAGATATGAATTGGATGTGTCCAATTTCAGCGACGAATTTACCGATATGCCTGCAACCGATTCTCCGGCAGTCGTCCCATCAAACTCTAAAGTCCCACCGAACTATGACAAATTGTTTAAAGGATACTCGTACGTTTCACCATCCATTGTGTTCTCCAAAAACGTTATTTCCGAGAAGATAGCGAACGCGGAACTTCATAACGACTACACGTTACTGAGATCTCAGCTGGGCGACTCGCCCTTCTTCCAACAGTATGAAATGGACTTCAACGAAGACAACTTAGGGGACGGTACCTTTTCGGTGTGCAGAAAATGTGTTAACAAGGCAACCGGCAGGGAATATGCAGTTAAAATCGTCAGCAGATCTCGAGACTGTACTCAGGAGATTAATTTACTCAGGGCTTGTCAAGGACATCCCAATATTGTCACTCTACACGACTGTCTGCATGACAACCACTATACTTACTTAATCATGGAGTATTTAAAGGGTGGCGAACTGTTTGATAGAATCAGACAGAAACATAGATTCTTAGAAAGCGAGGCTTCTATTATTCTACGGAAGCTCGCCTCTGCGGTGAGTTTCATGCATGACCGAGGCGTCGTTCATCGAGATCTGAAGCCAGAAAATCTAGTGTTCACGTCAGATAGTGATGACGCCGAGATCAAGATCATAGATTTTGGTTTCGCTCGGCTAAAGAGGGAGAAGGAATCGTTACACACGCCCTGCTTCACTTTACATTACGCCGCTCCGGAAGTGTTAAGGGGAGATCCGGAAGGCTACGACGAAAACTGTGATCTGTGGAGTCTAGGCGTGATATTGTACACGATGTTGTGCGGAAAAGCACCGTTCCACGCCAGGTCGAGGGAGGAGAGTGTTACGTCAATTATGGAACGAATTAAGTGCGGCGATTTTAATTTCGACTCGCCCGCTTGGGAGGACGTATCAGACGAGGCCAAGAAGGTCGTCGAAGGACTCTTAACCGTCACTCCTAGTCAGAGGCTTCAAATGGCCGATCTTCGAAACAACGATTGGTTACAGGGTCATCAAAGGCTGCCTCAAACTGCCCTGATGACTCCCGACGTCCTCTCGTCCGGGAGCAGCGCCGAGCGATCGATCAAAACGACGTTCAGCGCCTTCCACAAGGCCGAACGTGAAGGTTTCCGATTACAAGATGTCCTCAGTGCAAAACTAGCTCAGAGGCGACGTAAAAAGAAGAGCTCCTCCAATCATAATAGCACGAGTTCCAGTTCCTTTGTTAGTGATGCCTCCACGAAGAGCAACAAACCGTCGTTGGAAATGAAAAAGACTGATGAACCATGCCCGCCTTCCGCCGCCAAAGAATCGACGAGCGTCCAAGAACGACAGCGAGAATCCCGCGTATCGGATCTCGTTAAATACGAGAGTGATGTGACTCGTGAGTCTACCGGTTCCAGTGGTATCGTCATGTCGGACAAGAATTCGGTCGAGTCGATGTGTAAAGTGGAGAAGAAGAAGCGCGAACGAAAGGTGTACGTACAGACTAGGCAAAGTGAGAGGATCCTGAGAAAAAGACTGGAAATAGATAACGACCCCTTGTCGTTACTATCGTTACCTTACAAGACGAGGAAACGGAAACATGAAGAGGTGATCGTCAGCGAATACATCACACCTACAAAAATGATCAAAAAGACTGTGTCCATAAAAACAAAGAGGAAAGTTGGTAGATAAAAATACTAAATATAATATATTCTCCTATTTATTTATTGTCTCAGTTTAAAAAGAGTTATGAGCGCAGTGGCAGTAGTTTTGTTGACAATTCAGTGGAGATGAGGAGAAAGATTTCATTTGATTACTTTAGTATTGATATTGGGTCTTCCACTGGGCAAAACATTTTGTATCAAATTTATCATATTTTTTATTGGATATTTACAAAACTACTGTCACCTTCAGTTATGGATAGATTTTTTTATCCAATATACAGTATAATCAAAAATACAAATAAAAAATGTGATAATCTAATGATAAAATGTTTGATGTTAGAGTCACACATTTTACTGAGTTATTCTATTTGTTTTAAATAAGAATCTATTCAAGTGCACTTTATAATTATATAATTCAAATATATTATATACCCTACCAAAAATACAATATTGTATATAAGAACTACCTATATGAAGTGTATATTAGTGAATAATTTGTATATATCATATTTGTTTTGCCTTTATTAAGCAATTTAACAATGTTAAATGATGCGATTGCAACTTACAATACTACAATACAAAAATGGTGGAGCCCTATTTTCACTGTCTTTATTTAATCAGTATTAACAAATTCAAATCACGCAAATGGTGTGATACTGTGTGAATTTAATTTAACTTTATATTATTTTTTATAACCATTTTATTTTACTATTTCTCAAAAGTAAGAAATGTTGGCTTTCAGAGCCCCCTTCATATAATTCATACTCAATTCTATTGAAGCAGATACAATACCCATCATAGCCTCAAACTCAGCATTGTTCAAATAGATGCTGTAATCTAGCATTCATCCAATACTGGCTGGATCCCTCACTACTAAATGATGAGTAATATATGGTGTGAAATGATGTAAACTGATCGCACTTTGGGACCCGCTGATATTGTGTTTCTTCAGTACTCTGCTAATGTAGTATTGTTAGCTGAAGAAAGCTGAAGAACTGCTCATTTGTCATATTTTTTCATGTTTGATATCTGATTGTTCATAGGCTCCACTATTATTGAAACGGGTTGAAAGCCACTCGCAATGATGATAATTTAATCAATGTGACTTTTTTAAGTTTTGTATGTATAGGATGGAAATCAAAAGTATTCGTCATGAGGAAAATAACACCATGAACTCCTTAAACTCGTCTTTCATAGTTAATTTCTTTGTATAATATGGAACTATTTTAGGTAATTTTTTTAAAGTAAATATTTCTCCTCAGTACTTTTAGTCCCTATATATATATTTTTTTTTTTGATTATGCACTCAGGAAAGATTGATTAAAATGTAATTATTATATTATCACTTAATTTGTAGCGTATAATTTTATATTACCAAGAAAGTACGTTAAGTTTGTAATGTCATGTCAGTTTATTCAATCGACTTTGAATAAATTGATTGTTTATTTGGAAATAACGAAATAGTTACATAAAATAATGAATAGACCAAAAAAAATGGACTGCAGTGCCTTGTTATTTTTGTTATGGATCTGTCGGCGGCCTGGTTCTAGTAAAGTGTAGTAAATATTCGGCCCTGTGTTAATAAAAATAAATTTAATTTTCCCTCGTAATTTGTCTTTTATTTACGAGACGCTAGTCCCAAGATACAAAATCAAATATTATCGACATTCATCCTAATACTCCTTGAGGCATGTATATTTCGTATATAGAATAATATTTCAATATGCTTTATTACTTTATCATTTCATTATTTTTATATAAAATTTATAAGTTTATTAACAAAGAATATTGTATAAATCATTATAAAATCAGTATATGACAATGATTCCAAATAAAAAGTACTTAGAGCTCCTAAAACATCAATAATAACTGATTAAAAATGGACTAGAGATAGACTACAGTTATGATAAAAGGACGCTAACAACATCAGACATAATAGGTAATTAAAGTAGATTGATCATAGAAAAAAATCGGGAAATAGATTGACTCAAATATTTGATGATGAATAAACATCTTGAAAAAACAAGTAACCAAAACAGAAAGAGAGAAATTATTAGTAGTACTAAGTAGAACACTTAAAATATAAATCGAATACAACTCAAATATTGAAAAGAGAAGAGTAACATACCTAGTAACAACGTTTTTGGTTTGACAAATGTTGGTATTTTGAGAAGACTTCTCAATTTAACCAATGATTCCACAAAAATTAGAATTTCTGTCTAAATAATAATGATATGAAGAAATATCATGATAATATGGTGAATGTAAAGTTACATTCAATGCTTGAAATCATTTCATGAGTTTTTAGCCCAAAAGTAATAAAACATAAGGCTATATTCCCCAAGCTTACCTAATAAAATAAATCTCAACATTTCATTATTACCGAGTAGTTGGGTGGAAACTGCTTAATATAAAAATATGTTTTCTCATATCTGATATATGATTAAATCAGATTAAATATTGCTTAATACTGTTCTATTGTTTAGATATCATAAATACTTAATCTCATTAATTTTTATTATTAGAATTATTTCAAAAGAAATTGTAAAATATTATAATAGATATGCAGAGCCATCTATTACATATGCTCTCTACTGAAAGTTTTTTTCAAGTGTATCAAGGTATATTGAATAGATGGCGCCAACTTTTTATTGAATTTCAGGATTAATATGATTATATCTATTTTTAATAAATATGTTTTATATTATTTATCGATATAACAGTTATACGTTATAACTGCATGTAGAAAAATCTACTTAGTTCTGCTATTTCCTAAATATATTTATTTTTAAATCTTTGGCACGTGACAATTATAGTGGTCATGTGCTCATTTGTTTTTGACAGTGTCAAAATCATATGACGTTTGGGCGAGGTATCAGAAGTTGAATAGGTGTTTTTACCCGTTGCCTGTTCCAGTTCGAAGAATCCGGACCTAGCGAATCCTAAAAATGAAGGGGTGCATTTTTAACATCGACAATGGTTACCTGGAAGGCTTGTGTCGTGGATTTAAGTGTGGAATTTTAAAACATACCGATTATTTGAATTTGGTACAGTGTGAGACTCTTGAAGGTAAGTTCTGTTTTGGGTAATTCAGACACTGTTCTTGTTTCCAGATTATTGATTTTGTTCATATTAACGAAACGTTTTTAATTTTTTTTTTAGATCTTAAATTACATCTACAGAGTACTGATTATGGTACATTTTTAGCCAACGAACCATCTCCTTTGGCTGTATCAACTATTGACAATAAACTTCGCGAGAAACTTGTTATTGAGTTTCAGCATATGAGAAATCAAGCTGTTGAACCTCTATCAACATTTTTAGATTTTATAACATACAGTTATATGATTGATAACATTATTCTTCTAATTACGGGTACTTTGCATCAAAGACCTATAGGAGAATTGATTCCAAAGTGTCACCCATTGGGAAGCTTTGAACAAATGGAGGCTATACATGTTGCTTCTACCCCAGCTGAATTATACAATGCTGTGTTGGTAGATACACCCTTGGCCCCATTTTTTGTGGATTGCATTTCTGAACAAGATTTAGATGAAATGAACATTGAGATTATCAGAAACACTTTATATAAAGCTTATTTGGAAGCTTTCTATTCATTCTGCAAGGAGATTGGAGGAACTACAGCTGAAACAATGTGTGAGATTCTTGCTTTTGAAGCTGACAGGCGTGCTATCATAATTACAATAAATTCTTTTGGAACTGAACTTTCAAAAGATGATAGAGCCAAGTTATACCCACGTTGTGGCAAGCTACATCCTGATGGATTAGCTGCTTTGGCAAGGGCAGAAGATTATGATCAGGTGAAGGGAGTTGCTGAATATTATGCTGAGTATCAAAAGCTTTTTGAGGGATCTGGCAATAATCCAGGAGACAAGACCTTGGAGGATAAATTCTTTGAGCATGAAGTCCGTCTTAATGTCAATGCCTTTTTGCAGCAATTCCATTTTGGTGTCTTCTATTCCTACTTGAAGTTGAAGGAGCAGGAGTGCCGCAACATTGTCTGGATTGCTGAATGTGTAGCCCAGAAACACAGGACAAAGATTGACAACTACATAAACATTTTCTAAAAGCCACACAGCTATTTAATAATTCCCTTATGTCATTCCAGGTGTAGATATTGTTCCCCTCCTATGTTTTCTAAAATAAATTTGCCTGCCAGAAAACTAAAATATATGTAAGATAACCCTCTGTTAAGAGATATTTATGTAGAACAATCACGTTGACGTGAATATAATGTATTATATGTTAGTTTTTAGTAAACGCATCTGATATTTTGTTATGTTATTCAAATAAAGTATATTAATCTCGATAGCCGACGCCACCTTTAATGTATCATATCAGAAATCTGTTTTAATTCTTGTTGAATATATCATTGTAAATTATTAGTGATTTTTCTTTCCACATCCGCTCAAAATATTAGGAGTTTTTAACAGTATTTGTCTAAATGAGGGTAGATCTATTTAAAATATTGATTTTAACGCAGTTATTATGAAACAGGAATCTGTAATGTTTTAAAATGTTGCCAGTTGAAGAAAACTTCTTTTGTTTTCCTAATAATGGTGTTTTGTGCATTGATGGAAAAACTTTTAGGTAGGAATATATCCATGTTTTATTCACATTTTAGGTGTTGCTTGTAAGAGGGCGTCATATGTATTGATTCAACAATAATTTTGTATATGTATATACCGTAAATATAATAGGATTTCTACAGATTATTACTGCATATATTTTATTAGTTGTTTATATTTTAATTTATATCATATCTATATTTTTATTTATTACGTAAATTCAATTAACCTGTATGAATAAAATAATTGCTTTGTGATTAAAAATAATGATATTCAGCATGTTTATAAAATAATTACGTTTTTTCCTTCTGGTGATCAATATTTAGCCAAATACGCATTGTGTTGGACTTTTAATGACGCTTTATTACAGCGATCGTTGTAAAATTAGTATCCGAAATTGTTTTTTGCTACATTTCGTAATTTTCCCCTCGATATATTATTCTCTAATTTAGCGCCTCAATAATTAACATCGGCAAATTTTTGTTCGCAAAGCCAATAAAATCGGGCTTTCCATGAATTTGTAAATAAACTGATTTAAAATCGAGGCAAAAAGTGACATTTCGATCTGCGTAAAAAGCGAACTGTGAAAATAGAATGGCGAAGGTATTAAACGGTTTTGGGATTTTCAATCGGTGCCAATTTAATGGTACTGCGGTGACGTTGACAAAATACAAATGCTTCCTTTAATTCTTTTTTTTTGTACTAGATGTATGCCTTGATTAACCTACAATTAAAAAAATCTGTATTAAATGTAGACTGCCTAAGGGCAGTCTTTAAGTCACTTTAAGAAGTGGGAAATATACAACTATTCAAGAATATACTCTGAAAGTTTCAAAGTAAAATTCCAAACCATTTAATGGTTACAAGAGTTTTAATGAGCGTTCCCCGGTCTAATGTGTGGAGCTCGTGACGTAGTGGTATTGAAAGGATTCCTTCTTTCTTTCAACAATACTTATTTTGGATATAAATGTATAGAAGTATTATTGACTCAGCAAGGTATTTATATTTTGAAATCAGTTCTAACTTAACTTTCATAGCGTGTGTTTCATTTATAGAAAAAATGTCTTTCCTAAAAACGAGCATGGTGGTTCAAGCCGTTGAACAAGATCTTTTAAAAGATAATGATCTTCACGGAAAACGGTATACAAAACCGGCAGTTAAATAACTGTAGTGAAAATGAAGAAGTAGAAGAAGAAAAGGTGAATGAAGAAGAAAAGAGAGAAGAGAAAAAAAAGGAAATAAGAAGAAAGTGAAAATAAAATTAATCAAGAGATGAATTATTCGATAGTTCGATGTTTAGGCCGTCATACTCAAATTGCAAATGAAAGCTTCATTTTAACAGTTTGGCAATTGGCTCCAAAACATTTGCATTCTGGTTTCAAAATTGTCGGCATATTTGGCGTGCACGTTTATTTAATGAAGGAACTTCCAGTATTTTAACTTTTTTGAACGAGCTTAATATTACCGTTGGTAGAGGAAGCTTCAATTATGACCAAGAAGTTGATAATCGACGTAAATCTCTCAGCAAGAAGCTTGAAAAGAATAGCGGCAAGCCGAAAATGAGAGATATGAAGCTGATGAAGGACTGCAATATGCTGATGGGATAGCTGATTAATTAGTAAGTTGTTTAAATTAATGAATTATTGTCGTAACCTCTACCGCTACTTCTAACATTCAAACGTCTTTTTCTACATTTTTCATTTTCACTTTTACTATTTTTTTATTGCATATAAATATAAAGAAAATGGTAAAAATAGTTTTTTTTTAATGTTACTTCACATAGAAGACATCAGAGCTTGATGTAACATTTTCCGCTCATCTTGGAGAGCATTTTTTAGTTGTTCGACATTGTTATATTGTTTAACTTTGAGTACATAGCACGTGCTAGCTTACCCTAATTATTTATTCCAGAATTATTCCAGAAATGAATATTATTTCTGGATTTCCTATTTCCATAGCAGCCCAACGCACAACATTTCCTTCGAACTACTGCCAGCGACTTAAAATAATCAAATCTTTTCTTAAATTATGATGGCAATACCTATATCCATCATGACACTACACATGTTTCCATGAGATATGTTCTTCGGCAAATTGTTCTTTCTTATGTTTTTCACTTATGCCTAGTATCACGTAAGAGAACGTTGAATATTTATTACATTTATTTTTGTTAAATATGTTCTATGTGGATAGAAGAGCCCATTCCTAGCATTTAGAAAAAAGATTCATCAAAAAAGAACAAAAACAGCTTCATTTCTCTAGTTTATTTTTTTTAAACCAACTACAACCAGTAGCTAACCATGTTCCAAGCAGAATTAACTACATTTTCTATTCTAAATAATTATAGTTATCAAATTGATCTCCAACACAATATCAATGTGATTAAAAAAAAATAAGAAGGTGACAACAAACTAGGGATCTTACAGACAGGCTTGAGAGTAGAATTTAAAAACAAGACATCCACAAACTAAAAGAAGTATCAACAAGCTTCCATCAGCTGAGCTATCAGCATATAGAGTCCAATATTCACTTTGAAGACTAATAAGATTAAGATAGCTATAACATATATCCCTGCTATCTTTGCTGAACATCTGACCAAAGTATATACTTCCAGCACAGGACAGACAATTAACTACCATACTAGTTACCCCAAAATAAATAATCAAAGAGATATGAATAAATTTGAATTACCCAGAAAATTTATGTTAAAGTAAATATTTCTTCTTTAGTTAAAAGAATGAATCTATGTTAAGTAAAATCTCAACAAATAATTCTTACCAACAGAAATTTAACTCAGTGTTTGTGAAACATGTACTTGTGTACTGGAAAGTTGTTATGATACCAAAGTAACATATGGTAAGAAGCTATTAAATCATACAAAAACTGCTATTTCCTATTGGTAATTATGTTGAAACTTTTTGAGAAAATATTAGAATGAGTAACAATAAAATAGAATAACCTAACCTGACCTAACGGACCCTTCAAGGCAATATGTAAAGATGTTTTATATATCCAACAGACTCTTTGAAATTAAACAGCATAATGAATATTCTGATTTAAAGCAAGAGTGCTCCAGTGTGCTGTCCTGGAACTTACAATATATTTGTTCTATATACCAGTGATATAACTAAACTGAAAATAATTAATAGTATTAATTAATGGTGAGACTATTAACAGTAGACCAGACCCAAGAAGCATATATAAAGTAACTTCAAGCAACTAGCTATAAAATAATGTCGAATGAGACTAAATAAGCTCAAATCTGTTCCTATCAACTTTACCAATAAAAAACTGAACAACCCATCAGTCTTGAACTTCATCGACATTAGTTTACCATATGAATATAGCACCAAATATTTAGGTATGACATTGGATGTGAAATTGAAATGGAAGGAGCATGTTAAATATAAACACGTCTATACTAATACCTATTGTAAAATGTAGATACATCGCCAAACCTTAGAAATCCCCCCAGTCGCAGGAGAAAACAAAAGGTTTGTCAGGAAACACGTAGCCAGGCTGCATATCCATGAACCCTCAAAAACTCTGCAGCACGACCCATTTTTGCCATCATTTTTAGAAATATCTTAGGGGGGAAATGTGTGTAGGACGGCATATTTCTGGTTATTTTTATGAATTTTTTTAGCCAATTAAGAATAAATTTATTTTATTTTTATTTTGAGAACCTATTGTACATGAACAAGGGTTTATAAACAAATCTTCAAAAGCAATGAATATATCGATAAGTGATTCATCCAGGTAAATGATTTGTTCTGAATGATTCTGGAGGTCACAATTTTCGTCTGAAACAAATTTGAAAAAAATCAGTTTTTTTTTAAATGAAGTTCTAAGTTCTGAAGTCTTCTACTAATTGTTTCTTAAATACTTACAATATTTAATATGTTACAGTATTTTGGAACTGATAAATGAACAACTTTAGTATTATTATAGTTTCTCCATAAATTTATATAATATATAAAGATCATTTTAACTAATGAGAATATAATGATTGGGCAACAAATGGTTGTTATTATACGAGTGAAACTAGAGTCATTGGGGATGTTCACGATATATGAATGTATATAGTGTTGCCGATCGAAATTGCGCACACAACGGGATAGAAAGACGATAGAAACTGTTTTGTATAGTCGACAATTTCTCAACATCGCCGGTGTATTGTTGGACGGCAATTTGGATGACGAAATCACCGGATCCATCGTGAGATGGGACACAAAAGATGGCAATTTTAGGGTTTACGTCCTGCCACGAACGATATATTATAATTCATTCTGCCAACCTGCTTATATTATTAAATATTTAGGATGCCCTTTTTTTACCATGGCCCGGAGATAGGCTAAAATATGACGCCATTTGCTTATACGTTTTTTTCCCTTTTTGTGCTCTTGTGGATTTTGCTATCGGTATACTAAAAGCTTGACTTATTGTTCCTTTTTTTGAATATTATATAAATAACTGGTAAAAATATTATTGTTACCAACAAAAGGTGACACTTTAGTACTAAACATGTCACCAATTTGAAACTATTAGTATTAGTGATCGCCCAGTGGTTGAAAATGAAATTAAGTTAATCTTTTTTTTCTCATAATAGAGGATATCTGTAATATATATAGTATGTTATAGTTCGAAATGTTTGAACCTTCTGACTCATAACACATATAACCTATTCATTGTTTATTTGCATATGCGTCATCAAGATGTTTAGTTTATTGCTTACCGCAATTTGTAAATTCGTCTTAGATTCAGACGATGTTATTCTATTCATATTATTCTAGTTAAAAAGAGACACAATGCTGTGAGCGAGTGAGCCTGTCAAAGTCGTCCAGTTGTCCGACGTATACAAAATTCTTGAAAGCATTATCCATCTTATCACTATGAGATTTTATTTTATTTATTTATTTAATCACAAGCCCGTCATTTAGGGCGTACAACTTAAGATATAGTTTAAATGAACAATTTTAACATAAGATATAATAAAATTATAATTAACAATTCTAAACCAATAACAGAAAAAAGAAAATAAACAGTTCCAAAGATCATAGCCGGTCAATTAGGCGAGACATAGTCAGAAAATTAATAATAGTGTTCATGTACTTAGGCTGCAACAGAAGACCAAGGGATCTCGGCATTCCAAGGCTCAAACGCAGATGCTCAAGTGGGCGGCAGTCCAAGAGGATGTGGCGGATGCTCTGAGGGGACTGGCAGAAGGCGCAATTAGGAGGATCCTGATCCAACAACAAGTGCTCATAAGTGAGTCTACTGTGTCCAATGCGAAGGCGACAGAGAAGACTCTGCTTAGCTCTGCTAGTGATGGAATCACAGGGGGACTGGGGAAAAAGTTGCTTAACCTCCCATGGCTTGTTCTTTTTGAGTAGCAGATCCTATCTCAATTGGTCGGGATGGTTATATAACTACATTAGTCTGGATTGCCCGTTCCTTCTACAAAAGAGTTTATTATTTGTTAAACGGTTGATCATATTACCCGCTAGAAAGTCTGCCCTCTCGTTCCCCTGAATTCCGTTGATGGAGATGGGAAGTCTGCTAGAAGGGCAGATCAGAGAAGATAGCAGGTTTGGTATCCCCGAACCTTTTTGGATTGCTTTCTGGATTTGGGAATGCCAACCGAACCGCCGGTCGAAGTGAAGACCTAGGTACGTGACGTTATCCAGCCATGGAATTATTGCGGTGTCGATCTTAAGTTGCGAGACGCGCAGTGCGTAACGCTTCTTGTGGAAAATGATGGCCTGGGTTTTCAGGGGGTTGATTGGCAACCTCCAGAATTTGAACCACTTGACCGCATGGTTGAGCTGCATCTCTAAACATTTTGGAATGGTATCCTCGAACCTGGAGGCCGTGAAGAAAGCAGTGTCGTCAGCGTAAAAGGCGACGTCAATATGCTCTTTTCTCGGCATATCTGAAATAAAGAGATTAAATAAGGCTGGGGCCAGCGCGGAACCCTGAGGTACGCCAGCATCGATTTGTTTACGACTGGAAAGTGATGCTCTGATCTTGACCTGGAAAGATCTGTCCGAGAGATAGGACTTGATGAGAGCGGTTCGGTCTTCTGGGAGGCCTAACCGCACGCACTTTGCGAACAATCCGTCGTGCCAGACCTTGTCGAAGGCTTTGGTTAGGTCCAGAAGAACTGCTCCAAGGTTTTTACGTTGGTCAAGAGCATGATGGATGTGTGCAGCCAGACGAGAAGCTTGATGGACGGATGAGTGGTGAGTGCGAAAGCCGAATTGTTCATCTGGAATGATGTTGTTTTCCTTTGTGAAAGAGTTTAGAGCGTAGAGTATTGCCCTGTCGGCAAGCTTCGAAATGGCGCTGAGAAGGCTGATAGGCCTGTAATCAGATGGAGATGATTTTGCTCCTTTCTTGGGTATAACCGCTATATGTGCGTGTTTCCAAGACGCCGGGAAGTGTTGCAGTCTCATGATGGAGTTAATGATGTTTGCCAGTTCTGCGAGCTGCTTATGCGGGAGCTTTTTTAACTGGGTAATCGATATTCTATCGAAACCTGGAGATTAATATATTTACTTTAGGTGGTGGTATAGGAAAAATCGATAGTTAACATGCTGTTATCACAACATTAGAAGCTTTATGTTTTTATGTGTCTCTCGGAAAGTTAAATAATTGATTTTTCGTTGTGCTGATACGCCAACAGGTAAAAAAACAAATAATATTTATTATTCATAGAGTTTTTTTTTGTTTTCCGTTTTTCAATACGATATAAAATGGACCATTGTACTCTAAACGAACTATACACAAAGTAGGAAATAACAGGTGTAAAATACATTACACTTTATTATTTTTTGTATGGTTTTACAAAGAAATGCATTATAACGTCGATATGTTATTATGATTCTATTTATAAAAAGTTTTTGTTAATATGTTTTTAGTTATATTTAGTTGTGTAGCAACTAAACAGATATAAATATGAGGATTTTTCAATAATTCCGTACTCTATAAAAAATCCTAAAGATGGCGACTGTAGTATCGAAGATGTGGCGACCGCCACGACCCTTTAGGCCACCACCAATTCACCATCAATAACTACAAAGGTTGGCAACGCCGATGGATGGGTACCATGCAGTTCTGGAGTTTAAAAGGCCATCACGACGACGTCTCGCTCTTTTTTCTTATCACCGTCCCCCTGTAACAGTACCACTTCCACAGCGCTACCGTACTTCCTTCACCTTAACCTAATATCCTGTCAATCCTCCCATCGACCACATGTATCAATCGTGAGTTAGAATAAACAACTTTGATTCAACCAGTGTTTTTAGTTCCTGTGCAAATACCTTCCAAAAATAGTAGTGAGTGTTCTGATAGATAACCGCAGCGGCAGCCACACGTTTCGACCGACCGACCGACCCGACGAACATTCCTACAATTGGTGACCCCGACGTGATCAAAGTGCCTAACAGGTAAATCAACTCAACATAAGCCACTCGACAGGTGCTTGACACGTGCATGGAAGGATAGCACGAGGAACGGAACTCACCAACACCACGTGGTCGACGACATCCCACGAGACTAGTCTGATGGACGAAAACCACAGAAGCCCATCATGTATACCAGCAACACATGAGCACCCTCGCAACACGAAACGGGACACGTAACACATTTACAGGTACCCTCAAACAAAGCTAAACGCCTCAAGACGAACGACGTCCTGCTACAGCTCCGATGGCAGCTGATCCCGTAAAACTCCTCGCTCAGGTTGGGATCCCCATCTCATCAGCAGTCCCCGGGCGTTTGTTTGCGTGATTGCGGGTGCATTCCGGAACTTGCACCACGTATAGGTACGTTCCACGGCTGTTCCACTAGGAGGGGAGTTATGTGGCGACCGCCACGACCCTTTAGGCCACCACCAATTCACCATCAATAACTACAAAGGTTGGCAACGCCGATGGATGGGTACCATGCAGTTCTGGAGTTTAAAAGGCCATCACGACGACGTCTCGCTCTTTTTTCTTATCACCGTCCCCCTGTAACAGTACCACTTCCACAGCGCTACCGTACTTCCTTCACCTTAACCTAATATCCTGTCAATCCTCCCATCGACCACATGTATCAATCGTGAGTTAGAATAAACAACTTTGATTCAACCAGTGTTTTTAGTTCCCGTGCAAATTCCTTCCAAAAATAGTAGTGAGTGTTCTGATAGATAACCGCAGCGGCAGCCACACGTTTCGACCGACCGACCGACCCGACGAACATTCCTACAAAGAGAGTTTGTTTTTAATGAGTAATGCGAGTCCCTAGTAAGCTATTCGAGTCTAAGTTAGCTCTTACAAGGCTTTATATTATTTTTTTACATATTTTAAAATCTCCTTTTTACCAACGAGGGTCTATCTGGAGAGACCATCTCAGAAGATATCCGCTCTTATCCAGCCTGGTTACTGGCGTGGCTGGGATGGTTATTCCTTGTCGGATTTTCCACTGTTGACTTTAAAGATATTTACAGTTACAACCACAAACATAAAGTACATATATTCCCCAGCAGAATTTGAACCAGCGACTATCGCAACGGTAGAAGTACCGTCCTGTTTCTTTAACCACTGTGCCACCAAGCCGGCTATAAATTATTTATTTCAAGTTTATTACACACAACCAGGTGAAACCGCTTCAAGTTTTCCAAATTAAACTCCTCAGGAGAATCTTAAACGCTCCGTGGTTTGTCATAAATAATGAAATTCACAGGGAAACTGACACTCCAGAAATCTAACCCTTCATATCTCAACTCCACAAACAACAACTCGGCTCAAGTTCTTCTGAAAACGCGCTTGTTCGCGAGCTTGTGGACATGCTGGGAGCTTAGACATCATTCTTAGACCCATTCGACATCATCCAGTCATGGGTTAACTCAAGTTCGCGAATATATAGTTAGTTTCACCGTTTTTTCGCCGGGTCCTCGTGCCCAATAACGGCTGCCCGGTTGGTGGGTGCCATATAGCCAAATTTAATGCAGTAGCACTAGCGATCCACAAGTGTTAACTGTGAGTCGGTTTCGGTTTAGTGTATTGGTAAGCCCAGAGGCAGTGCCACATAACCCTGTCCAACTTGTCACTTCAGAGGAAGTCTCCACGACCAGGTATGCGTCATGCATTCCACCTCCTGGTTTTAGGCCAGAACAAAAATATATATATATTTATTATTTTATGAAGTAATACACTTTACTATTTTTGGCGGAAATGCTGAAAGTCAAAACAATGCGTTCACTGATTTCTTAAATCAGCATTTGAATATATTTTTATTCAAGTCTTATCAAATAGGGCCGTCATTGTGCATGTGAGCAAACGTCATCAGGACAGTCTTGGCAGAAGCATGGCCACAGGAGCCCTAATTTATTGGGTACTAGCGACCCGCCCCGGCTTCGCACGGGTGTAATGCTGATACTAAATTAAATACACTACAGAAAAAATATGAACGTTGTATATAAAAACATAGCGGCCCGCTCCGACTTTGCACGGGCATAAAATATATATGCCTATGTCACTCAATGAAAACATGATTAAAATCGATCCAGTGTTTTTGGTTCATTCATTACTGCCCTTGGCCTGCACGCATTAAATTTGGAGTAAAACAATTCCTCTTCCCCTATACTTACTATGAAGATTTCCTGCTATCTTTGGAATATCTAAATTCATACGATTTTTATTACATTACACATTTTTAAACGCAAATTTTAAATTTGTAATATCTCCGAAAATATTTGTTTAATTTACATGCTGTAAGGAACCATATTGATCTATATTAATTGCACACTGTATTTAAGGTACTTAATTCGATAAGGATTAATGCCGTATAGCTTAAAATAGCTTCGTAAATAAGCCATTTTCGCACGTAAAAAGTAAACAATAAAAATGGTTAATGTGGGTTATCCCTAAAAGATAAACATATACCATCGGGGACTTTTTTGTAGACCTTTTTATGGTGTACAATACTGTAGTACATTAATTTGATCTAACTCGTAGGGTTAGGCAGCGTTTTTGCTAATTGCTAAATAAGCCTAAAAAAATAGGTTAATTTACGACATCACGTTAGAAACCTCTAAAATTAGCAATGTTGCCTTAGTATATTATGCATGTATTATACATACAAACCTTCCTCTTGAATCACTCTATCTATTGAAAAAAACCGCATCAAAATCCGTTGCGTAGTTTTAAAGATTTAAGCGCACATAGGGATATAGGGACAGAAAAGGCGACTTTGTTTTATACTATGTAGTGATTTAATGACTGTATGATCTGGCTTCTCAAATAAATAATTGTTGAATCCAGTAGTTTTATTATAAAAATCAATAGCCCATCCTAAGTTTTCATAAGCATATATAGCTTGCTATCTATTTAATTATTTTAAAATAACTTAATATATACTGACATTAATAATAAATAATGAAATTTTGTTAAATATTAATTTGATTTTATTATAAAGATGAATAACTAGACACCTTTTGGCCATACTTATGGCTCTTCAGTGAACGTCTTGAACTATTCAGTATGCACTTCCATTGCAGTTTTTTATCATTTATAACAACAATAATTCGCGAATGCTAAGTGGGAAATGCCTTTTGGTAATAGAAAAGGTTTTAGTATTTTAGTGAGATAACATAATTATATTTTGAGAGCTTCTTTAGCTTTTTTGGGAGCTCTGCAGCACTTTTTTGTCTAAGTTGGACCGGGTTACGTTGGATTGCCTCTGGGCTTAGCAGTTCACTAAACCGAAACCGCCTCACAGTTGGTCCCTGTGAGTCGCTACCGGTACTGCATTAAATTTGGGGATATGGATGGCACCCGCCAACCGGGCAGCCGTTATTGGGAACGAAGATTCGCGAAATTGAGTTAACACACGACTGGATGCTGTCGAGCGGGGACAAAGGTTATGATTGCAACGACGGATGAGGTCGTTTCAGCCTGGAAAAGGGGAGGTTAGCGGTGACGCGGTGCTGAGCTGCCAGCATGTCTACCAGCTCGCGAAAAAGCGTGTTTTCAAAAGAATTTGAGCTGAGTTGTTCTTCTTCTGACAAACCATGGAGCATTTAAGATTCTCCTGAGGAGCTTATTTAGGAAAACTTGAAGCCGTTTCATCTGGTTGGGTGTAACAACTTGAAGTAAATAATAGGTTGTAATTGTAAATATCTTTAAAGTCCGTAGCGGAATACAGACCGAATTAACATCTTGTAAAATAAGTATTTGATGGAGATGGGAACTTTCTTAGAAGGGTAGATCAGAGAAGATAGCAGGTTTACTATTCCCGAACCTTTCTGTATCGCTTTCTCGATTTGGGAATGCCAACTGAACCGTCAGTCGAAGTGAAGACCTAGGTACGTGACGTTATCCAACCACGGAAATGTTGCGGTGTCGATCTTAAGTTGCGAGACATGCAGTGCGTAACGCTTCTTATGGGAAATGATGGCCTGGGTTTTCAATGGGTTGATTTACAACCTCAAGAACTTGAAGCACTTGACCGCATGATCGAGCTGCTTCTGTAAACGTTCTTGAACTGTAACCTCGAACCTGGCGGCCGTGAAGAAAGCAGTGTCATCAGCGTAAAACGCGACATCAATGAGCCATTTTCTTGGCAGATTTGAAATAAAGAGCTTACTCTTCAGCACTGACTAATTGCTAGCAGTGGATTAATGGTTGGTCCAGTACAGTTTTAATAATTAAAAAATTCATTGTCAGCTAATCAAAATGTATATTAATATAACAGGTCAATTGAAAAGTCTGCGACTTGACCCATAGATGGCGCTACTAGAATTAAATTCATATGTTTTTTAGTTAGCCCTAATCCTCAAAAGATGCGTGTATAAATTTGACAGCTGTCGGATCATTAGTTTGTGAATAAAAGCATTTTGAGTGAAGCAACTTTTGTTATTGTGAAAAAATGGATAAAAACTAATTTCGCTTGTTGATAAAATATTGCTTTTTAAAGGGAAAAACACAATTGAACCAAAACTTGTCTGAGTTTCCGGATACTGCCTCAGGAAAATCAACCATCAAGGATTGGTATGTTAAATTTAGATGTGCTGAAATGAGCACCGAAGACGGTGACCGCAGTGGACGCACAAAAGGGGTTATTGGCGACGAAAACATTTTAAAAAATCCACAAAATGATTTTGAATGGCCGTAAATTGACATTGAATGAAATAATAGACACTCTAAAGATATCAACTGAAAGTGTACATCATATCATTCACGAATATTTGGGTATGAGAAAGCTCTGTGCAAAGTGGGTGCCGCGCGAGCCCACTTTTGACCAAAAACAACGACGAGTTGATAATTCGGAGCAGTGTTTGAAGATGATCAAGCGTAATAAACTCGAGTTGCGTCTATAGGTGATAATGGATGAAATATGGCTCCATCATTTTACTCCGAAGTCCAATCGACAGTCATCCGAGTGGACTGCACACGACGAACCCGCTCCAAAGCGTGGGAAAACGCAACAGTCGGCTGGCAAGGTTATGGCGTCTGTATTTTGGGATGCGCATGGAATAATTTTCATTGACTACCTCGAAAAAGGAAGAACCATCAACAGCGACTATTACATAGCGTTATTTGAGCATTTGAAGGAGGAAATCTCCTAATAGGGCCGCATTTGAAGAAAAAGAAAGTGGTGCTTCACTAAGACTATCAATCGTGTCACACACGATGGCAAAAATTCATGAATTGGGCTTCGAATTGCTTGCTCATCCACTGTATTCTCCAGATTTGGCCCCCAGCGACTATTTCCTGTTCTCAGATCTCAAAAGAAGGCTCGCTGGGAAGAAATGTTCGTCGAATGAGGAGGTGATCGCCGAAACTGAGGCCTATTTTGAAGCAAAGGACAAATCGTACTACAAAAATGGTATCGAAAAGTTGTTGAGTGTTGCTATAATCAGTGTATCACCCTTGAAAAACTAATTTTGCCAAAAAAATGTGTTTACTATGTTAGACTTTTCAATTGACCTGTTACTTTTGAGCATCAACTAGTTCTTATCTAACAAAACGATCTCGTTCGGAGTGCGTGGCTCAAAGGACCCAAATCAAGGACATTTCCTGGTTAATCCAATTTCGTCCCGCACACACGTCCGTATAATATGCCGCTTAATACCAGCGATCCGAGTCGCTCATATCGCGACTAACAAGGACGTAGAGGGACAGAAAAAATACACCGAACACACACACTCTCTCATCCGGGGCTCTCCCGTTCCGGAGCGGCCGTGAGAGAGCGCGGAGGTCGTTTCGGGATCCCGAAAATCAACGAGATATGAAATTTTTGCTCTTTCGGGCGGAATAAATTTTAATTTTGTGTGCGGCAAGAATATGGCGAAATTGAAATTTGGAAAAATCTTTTATTAAATGGTAAAAGGTACCGATGTAGCCTAAATCAATTTCAGCCAGTGCGATTTTTTCCTTTGGCGAAGTAGGAGAAAGAACGTCACGTGGGCGGAAGAGTGGGGGGAGGGAAGAGGACGCTGTGGGGCAGACGGAGGAGCTGTAGATTCTAATATGGCGTTTCTTTTTGATCTTTCCATTATTAATTTGTGTTTTTTTTTTGGGAAATATGTTGGAAGTTAAGGCTTCAAGCAAGTTCTTATATATATTGTTCATTTTTTCATAGAATATATGTTATATACGTTACGTGTACGTGTTATATATACCTGAATGGCGAACTAGTGAGATGAGTTGGTCTGTTTTTGCCCTCAGTGTCCAGTCGCCTCTTCTTTCAGTTAAATAAAATACTGTTTTCACGTAAATTCATAGTTATTATTTAGCGACTTCAAAAAAGGAGGGTGCGTCCGAGGTGGTCCCATTGGATGCAAGGCAGGGTCCGATGGTGAAGAGGGGGGGGGGGGGTTGTACAATGTTTTTAAATATTTTTTATCTAAAATAATCAGATATTTGTGTATAATGTTATTGCTGAACTGATGAAACGTGACGACAAAGATTTGGAGGTAGTTCAGTGTAAAAACCATTCAGTTTGCTTTTTAAGCAGTAATCATGTCATATGAAAAGCCAACTGTTTTTCTTGGTGTAATGGTTAGAACGTTAAGCTCACATATGGAGGTCGAGGGTTCGATTTACAACAGGGCAGTGACTTTTTTTTTCTAGGTTAATTGGAACATTTATCAAATCACCTGCTACACGACTAGATAGCGGACTCCAGGACCTGAAACGTTCCTTATTTCCAATCACTGTTTCTTCATTCCTATTTTTCCTCATACGTGCTGGGCTGTGCTTTTACTTGGGCTATCCATTCCAAAAATAAAGGTTTATTAACAAAAAAAAAAATTGAAACGACATCAAAAAATAAATCAAGGACTCACTAAAAAGTTCCATGGCCTCAAACTAATGCTCTGTATTTGGTGAGAGTAACTACGAGCTCCTAAAACCTAACAAAACCATCAATGGGGATCGCTATCGACGACAATTGATGCGTATGGGTCGAGTATTGTTAGAAAAATGTCCGAAATACGAGCAAATAAACAACAATGTTATTCTTCAGTATGACAACGCTCGATCACATGGTGCAAACCTGGTAAAAACATCTCGGTAATATTAAAATCAAATAGCGGTACCTTACCTGCTGTATTCTCCAGACCTTGCTCTTTCTGATCACTACTTGTTTCGACATATGAAAATTTGTCGATTTGTGTATAACCTCAAAAGTTACATCGTTCTTACGAGATAGAATTCGTAAATTGCCTAAAAGATGGGAAAATATAACGACTATCGATGGGCAATACTTTAATTGAAAAACTTGAAATTGAAAAAATCCTTCAAAATTAATGGGCCGGATACAATAGTTAATTATAGCAAAATATCTTGAAAATACTTGATATTATATCCATATTTTTATTGAACCATATTGAAATTCAGCCAAACCGACAGCGGATCTTATTTCTTATTCGATCTCTTGTATGCATATCGTACTCGGGCAAACAAACGTTCTTTGTTTGTATAATATTGATGTAACTACTTGTCAAACATGATTGATGTGAACGAAACAATGGGGAATCCTTCTCGGATCACTTTATTATGAATTTAGTCGGCCTCTCCGAGCCTATTAGGACACATTTTAAGCTCGTTAAAGAGCAACCCTCTCCCCAAAGAAAACATGGTGCCGAAACATTGACGTAATCTTTAATTAAAATTAATAATGAAGCAGCCCATGTTAGGACTGTTAGTATTCGCGCTAATGGGTGTGTTTTGTCTTAAACGTTTCTAATTGTTTCTTTTTGTATTTGGCTTGTATGGCACGCTTGTTAATAATCTTGATGGATGTATTATTATATTGGATGTACAACATTGTGATATTATATTTTTTGTGAGCCCTTCAAGAAACAGGTAGTTCTTTCATTTCTAAGAACTATATGCGAATAGAAGGTTTGTTTTTACTGTTTTCGTGTGTCGAATGGCAGTCAGGGATTCAATTTATTATATGTTATTTTATTATATTTTTTTGATATCGAATTAAATAATTTTTATGTTACGTATACACTACAAAGTTTAAAAAAACTGAGCAGGTCAGATAGAAAACCAAGGAACTGTGTTGGTTAGTCGGAAGAAACAAGTTAGTCGATATTAACAAGCATTCAGCAATTGACCAGGTCCTCAGAATAACAGATGTTATTGAAAAAGCTTACGAAAGTAAAAAAGTATGCTCAGCTATATTCTTAGATGTAGCACAAGCCTGCTATAAGGTTTGACATAAAGGCGTTGTTCATATACTACAGAAAATGTTACCAAAATAACACATCGAACTACTAAAATAGTACATTACAGCCAGAATGTTTAGAGTTAAACAAGAAGAAGCCTACTCTACAATAAAATAATTTAAAGCAGGTGTACCACAAGGAAGTGTACTAGGGCCAATGCTTTATCTACTATACACTTGTGATATATCACAAATGGAGATTATTACGATGGCTACATTTGCTGATGATACTGCGATTGTAGCTGTCAGAGGCAACAGTGAAGAAGCCACACGAAAATTACGACAGGCAAGCGACAATATAAATAAATGGACACAAGCTTGGAAAATAAAAAATTTCGTTTTTTCATGCAACAACGATGTTAAATCACCTGGGTGTTGTTAACTAGCCAAGGGCGTTAATTGAAAATCGAGAAAAAGTTTAAGGGGTCAAATCACAATTTTATTTTTTATTTATATTATGTATTCTCTCTCTTAGTAAGTCTCTCGCAGTCCTTATCCTAATTCCAGAAACAGATAAAGAGAAAGGGAAATAAATGACATGTAGTGAATGGATATTCAGAAGACCTCTGTAGAATTTTTTTTTCTCTAAAGACTACAATCATAAAATAATGTTTATATAAATTTAGTCTCTGAAGAAGAGGCTTTCTCAAAATGACTCTCTTTATTATATAAAATAATATAATAAAAGTATATAAAATACAAATGACTTTTTTAAATGAATTATATCGTACATTATCTTAGATATACTAAGTATAATCTTAATTAGAAAATTTGTTTATTACTATTGTTTATGTGTACTTGCATCGACGTATAAGCAGGACAAGTGCAGGATAAATATGAGTACATCAGTATGTAACAGAACAGTGGAAAAGTTCCCGGCCTACCATAGTAAAAGACAAAAAAGAAAGTGCTGCTTCACCAAGACATTGCACAGTCTCTAAAATCCATGAATTGGGCTTCGAATTGCTTACCCCTTCACCGTATTCTCCCGATCTGGTGTTCAGCGACTATTTCCTGTTCTCAGATCTCAAAAGAATGCTCGCTGGGAAGAAATTTTCGTCGAATGAAGAGGTGATCGACGAAAGTGAGGCCTATTTTGAAGCAAAGGACAAATCGTGCTACAAAAATTGTATTGAAAAGTTGGAGGGTCGCTATAATTAGTGTATCACCCTTGAAGGAAATTATGTTGAATAAAAAAAACTAATTTTGCCAAAAAAATATGTTTTACTATGGGAGGCCGGGGACTTTTCAATTGACCTGTTATATCAACATAATGATTGCTTTTCGTGGAAACACTTTCAGGATTCATGGTGATATTAATTTTCGTAATTAACAATTAATCATTAATGAGATTAATAATAATGAAGGAATTATAAAGGAGAACATATTAAGATTAACCAAAACTCACACGGAATAGAAACAAACGTCCCATATCCCGCAACATAACCCGGTTACCCCAACGTCTCAAACTCAATTCCGCATATTTTTCGCCTGTCGCCGAATGCAAATTGTCGGTCGTTTATCAAACGTTTCCTTTATTGCCGCCATTATCCTGTCACCTAATAGCCGCTCTCGAAATGTCAACAATTATATCGCAGGTCCCGGCGTCTTCGAAAAATAAATTTTCAGATTTATTGTCGAAGGTAGGTGGTCGATTTCCGCCACGACCCCGTGCCTTTTCTTCCATACGTCGTTCGATTCGACGATTTAGGTCGACGAAGGCGCTGCGAAAGTTTATTTAGCTATTATTCAATTTTTTTTTGTTTAGACCAGTGTAACGCCTATAAATTGCATTCAAGAAATTACATTAAATCTATTATTATATCCCTGAACCAGCAATTTCAACAAAGATTCTATGAGACCTTAACAAGTCAACAATGTCCCCGCAGGGTAGTTCCTTGGGATCATTCCGGTTCTACGCTGCTGATATCCTAAAAACGACAAAAAAAAACAAAAACAATACTTGGAACATTTTAAAAGACATATCTCCACCTAGAACTATACAAAAAGTATAACGGGCAGTAATGAAGATCCACAAATGGACTAGAAACACGAAAATTCAACTTAATAGCTCGAAATCTGTCAATGTCAATTTTGCGTTACTGTCATAGAGTAATATATAAAGTGTTATATTCCTTATATTTTATCCTTATATCCTTGTATTTTATCCATATTTATCACCTAAAATATATATTAAAAAACAATAAATACACCAGGCTGATTAAAGGAATATCTTTACCTAAATTTTCAAATAAAATTGCATAGTTCTTTACTTATTTATCTCACTCTTCAATCTCACCCTTGCAGCTACTTCATCTTTAGTTTGTCTTTTATGGCATCATCTATCTATGCTTTTGTTTTTATCCCCCGTGGGAACTAACAATTTTAAATTCATTTTAACTATTGATCCTCAAACTATTTATTTATTGCAATATTCAGTTACTGTGTTGTTACGAAATGAATTTATTAATAAAATCTGAAATTGATCAGAAGTTAATACCACTAAAATGTACAGAAAGTTCTTAACAACCCTTAGATTTACTTCTACTACAATGATATACTATGTCTCCAGCACCATATCTATGTTACTAATAACAGTCCTTAAGCAGAACAATTTTTCTATTTTTCTTTTTCTTCATCAAACATCAAATTAAATGAACAACTGATTTCGAAAATCTAAATATCTTGTAAGCAAAGAAAACAAACGATTCTTATTACTCTCGATTTTTGTTAATCTATGTTTGGATGATATGTCGAGTTTTTCTTTCACATTGTATATACCTTCCGATAAAGCAGACACACTAATTTGTTTTCTCTACGGAAAATGTAAAATATAACTTTACGTAACGATATTAATCTTAATAGTTTTTTATCCAAAATGTTAAATAACATTCACTTAATTTTAACAAACACTATCCTTTATTTTATTTTATTATATTATTCAAGCCCCTCGTTGCTCCTATTTTCTTCCAAAAAGGGAGGAAAATTTTTAACTAAGCCTATTAATATATAGATAATTAATTTAGTTTAAATGTCCATACTACAAAACCAATAAAATAATTTAGAAAGTCTCTTGAAATAATAAAGTTATTGATAATGATAATTTAGGAAATATTCTTCCGTAATATTTATCGAATGCAAGCAACGGTATATCGGTTTATCAGTTTTATTTCAAAATGTGCAAACCTAAAAGAAACAAAACAAAGTCCTCAGTGTAATGAGGCAAAACAGACGTTTCGGAACAGCACATCGTCCAGATATACCGAGTGAGAAGGACACTCCTAATAAAACGGAGATAAGAAGAGGAGAAAAAAAAAACAAAAACCGATCGTAATCGCTTTGCGGAGCTATTTTTCAGTAGCGAACCAGTGGGGTGATTTTGGAACGTAACGGTAAGAGCCTTCGATTTATATTGGTTTTAATATAGCAAAAAGGACAGGCCATATTTTTATTTAAGAGCAATTTAAAAGATTGCTTTCGGATTGATTTTTAAACGGTCCTCCTGCTAAAGGGGCATAATTGCCCGCAGACCGCATTACATCGGAGTGATATTAAGGATTTTAGCTTTCAAATAATCTGTTATTTTTCTCGGTGGATTTTCAGTTGCTTTCAAATTCCATATCTCAAGCAGTTTTGATGGAAACCGTTATTTTTATGGTGGGTGGATAAAACGATGTTCAATTTATTTCAATCAGTTTCAAACAGTTTCGTCTATTAATAAAAATACAAAGCATCAATTTAAACAACAGATTTTCATTTAGTATTATTGTATTCAGAAATCTATTTTGAACATTCATTACTGTTGCTGTTTGATTGAAAAGAGAGAACCATAAACATCGACATCGAAGCATAATATTCATGCTCATAGTATTGCTGTGCATATTGTGGAATCAACAATATATTACTGTTTCTGTGGATGTCTACTGGCGTGAATTGAACAAACTGGATGACCGAGTGTGACATTTGACCATCAATAACTAATTTTTGTTGATTAATTACATTTTAGGGTAAATTGATATGGCTCGGTGAATGGAGGTAAAACAAAATGAAACAGTGGTGTTTACATTATGTGACCGTTATTTATTGGTTATATAAAAAATGTGAAAAAGACAAAATATATAAAACGGATGGCAGCGGTGTTACCTGGAGACGATGGTGGCACGTCTAAACCAAACGATAGTCGGTTACTGAATGATTGGAAATACCCTTCAATAACATCCCAGATAAACGTCTCGGGGTTGACAGCTATTCGTTATCGGGTTCTAGTTGGCGCTGCTGGCACCCAGCCCGTGTTCAACATCTGGGATGATATTTCTGGGTATTTTGTAGACCGTTATTTCACTATGCCTCGAGGCATCGACATGCCTCAAGGCCGCTACAACACCTTATATTCGATATGCTTAGTACAATTTTAATTCACATATTAATTTATTACTAGTCTTCTCTTGTACTTGCATTAATATAACAGGTCAACTGAAAAGTCCCCGGCCTACCATAGTAAAACACATTTTATTGGCAACATTAGTTTTTTTTATTCAACATAATTCCCTTCAAGGGTGATACGCTGATTATAGCAACGCTCCAACTTTTCGATACCATTTTTGTAGTACGATTTGATTTGTCCTTTACTTCAAAATAGGCCTCAGTTTCGGCGATCACCTCTTTATTCGACGAAAATTTCTTCCCAGCGAGCATTCCTTTGAGATCTGAGAACAGGAAATAGTCGCTGGGGATCCGGAGAATAAGGTGGATGAGGATGTAATTTGAAGCCTATTTAATGGATTTTTACCATCGTTTTCAGTGACTTGTGACACAGTGCATTGTCTTGGTGAAGGAGCACTTTCTTTTTTTTCAAATGTGACCATTTTTTCGTCCTTCAAACGATCCAATAACGCTATGTAATAGTCGCTGTTTATGGTCCTTTCTTTTTGAAGATAGTCAATGAAAACTATTCCATGCACATCCCAAAATACAGACGCCATAACCTTGCCAGCCGACTGTTGCGTTTTCCCACGCTTTGGAGCGGGTTCACCGTGTGCTGTCCACTCGGATGACTGTCAATTTGACCTCGGAGTGAAATGATGGAGCCATGATGTATCCATTGTCACATCTCAATGCAAAAAATCGAGTATATTAAAAATATGAATGTGAAATGTGAATATATTTACTATACCAAATAAAAAAAAACATTAGGGTCCAATAACTTGTTTACACTAATATAAAGGTGTACATTAGCACTATATTCTGCTTACTAACATCACACTACACACGTTTAAAACGTTTGGTCTTTTTGAACAGGTTTCTCAGATCTGCGACTGGATTGAAAACATGACATTGAAACATTGACGCGACAAACCTCATGACTCTTGGCAAATCCTTCGATGCTGTAGTTAATGTTATCCATTTTCAAGTCATTATGGTCGCTGAATTATCACGGGGCATAAACTCCTCAATACTGTGTTCTGAAACTGTTGAATAATATAATTTGCAAATTGCTCTTTTTGGCACAACACCATATTTGGATCTAATATGCCCATAATGAGCTATAAGGCTGGATTTGTTTATACATAATTACTTTATTGTATCTTGACAGTGTAGAACTTCTTCCAAGTAGCCAATTAATTTTTCTAAATTTCGATATCCATTTTTTTTTGGTTTTTCACATGTTATTTATAGCTTGAAATGTTTTGCTATGTTAGTATGGTTAGTTGTTCACAGGTATGTGTTGATTTATATTATTTGTATATGTGACATGGGCATATTTGATCTCATTCAATTCGCTAGTTTATTAGTAACATCGTATTTTTAATAATTAATCTAATAATAAGAGAACAACAGAACAGACTTTTCTTATTTCATAGGATCTTTTAATTATATCCTTTTTGTTTTGTTCTGGCCTAAAAACCAGGCGGTGGAATGCATGACGCATACCTGGTCGCGGAGACTTGCCCTGGAGTGACAAGTTGGACCGGGTTATGTGGGACTGCCTCTGGGCTTACCAATACACTAAACCGAAACCGCCTCACAGTTGACCCCTGTGGATCGCTACTGCTACTGCATTAAATTTGGGGATATGGCACCCGCTGATCAGGCAGCCGTTATTGGGCACGAGGGCCCGGCGATTCTATTGATTCGCGAACTTGATTTAATACACAACTGGACACTGTTGTATGGGGGCAAAAGTTATGACTGTAGCGACGGATGAGGTCGTTTTAGCCTGGAAAAGGGGGAGATTGGCGGGACGCGGTGCTAATCTCCCAGCATGTCGACCAGCTCGCGAACAAGCGCGTTTTCAGAAGAACTTGAGCTGAGTTGTTGTTTGTGGAATGCTTAAAATATGAAGTGCTTGATTTCCGGAGTGTCAGTTTCCCTATGAATTTGATTATTTCTGACAAACCATGGAGCGTTTAATATTCTCCTGAGGAGCTTATTTTGGAAGACTTGAAGACGTTTGACCTGGTTGGGTGTAACAAACTTGAAGTAGACATTAGATCCGTAGAGGAGTACGGACCGAATTAACATCTTGTAAAATAAGCATTTGATGGAGATGGGAAGTCTGCTAGAAGGGCAGATCAGAGAAGATAGCAGGTTTGCTATCCCCTTTAATTGTATCCATTATGTTGTGATTTTGGTCTATGATTGAGTGTTTATCGTTGAAACCAAATCAACTGGCTGGGATTATGTTTTTATCCTCTGTTACAGGCCTTTTAAGATATTTTTAAAAATAATTTGGAAATTATTATTAATAAGGAGATTGACCGTTAACATGATACTTCATTTGGGGGCTTTTCGGGTTTAGGTATCATCATTTCTGTTATGTTCTATAACTTAAGTACATGTTTTAATCTATAAGAAACATTAATTAAAAGTGTAAGTTTTACAACTGATATATGTGGAAGCCTCTATAAAATCATTAATTAAACATTAAGTATTAATCATTATTGAATTTTGTTACCGCTAACTGTATGTAAAATTGTTGTTAGTTTTATGCCTACAGCTGTGATTTTAGCTTATGGTACTTCAAAATTCATTTGCTTATTTTTGGTAATAACTAGCGTTGGAAACTATGGACTGAAAATGACTATCGACTGTTTAGTAATTCACTACTTTTTACTATAGACTGTTTCAGTTGCTATTTTCGGTCCGACTGATTTTGTTACTATTTACCATCGACTGTTTCACTCGTGTACTTTTAGTTACTATTTTTGGTTCCACTAGTTTCATTCTGACTATTTCGATTTCGTTCTGGCTCTGACGACCTAGCCGCGACCTTGACAAAAATATATCCAATTTATGCTTACATAGATTCTATGTAATATATATAGTTTTGTGATATTTTTGGTAGTTTGTTTGAAAATAACAATATATTGTATATTTATGTAGCAGCATTTGGAACGATATTTTTCAAGATTGTTAAGTAAAGTTAACATTCTTAAGATTGTTAAGCAAGGTAAATAGTACAATACTTTTGACTGCTTTTATGGCAATAATAGGTAACATTTCGATTACTCTCTCGATTTTCGTTAAGAAATATTTCCTTTCAATAATAAATAAAGCATTTACTTTATTTAAAAAAGCTCTGGTAGTTATTGTGCGATCTTTTTTAATTTTGTCATGGATTAGTTGTTTTTCCTATGATTATAGGTATATGTTTAATTTTTCTTTAGAATGTATGGTTATTGTATCTTTAGTTTTTATGTTTTTAAGTTCTATTGTATTGTTTATATTTATTTAGTATATTATTTAAAAATAGCTGTTACATATTAAAATATGATAAAACATTTGTGAGTTTATTATTCCATTCCTTTTTTATAGATCCACAAAACATTCAAATATAAAAGTAATTCTACTTCCTTTAAAATGAAATTATTAATATTCATTTTTCTTTTCCTTCTCTTTTTTAAACTTGGTACGTGAAGGAATATATACATCTCCGTCTCGCTTATACTATCGTTGGAAAATATAAGCACATATAATCGTCGAAACATCGCTAGTTTTTTGACTATTGACTGTTTAGACCGTTTTGCGACTATCGACTGTTTCGACTGTTTTCAGTCAATAGTTCCCAATGCTAGTTATAACGCTTTAACGAAATTCATCCGTTTTTTCCTATTTGGGTTGCGGTCTTTCTTTAAAATATTTAGGTATTTACAAGAATGAGGCAAAAAAACGGTGCAAGCATCATCAAGTCGTTCATTAAGTCAGATTTGGTTTAAAGGCACGCCTGCAAATTTTAAACTTTAGCCTTTAAATATTAGCCCTTTATAAAATAAAGGAAATTTAAAATAAAGATCGGAATTCCTTCCTATACAACACATAAAATATAAAAATTACAAAATGTGGTTTAGATGGACTTTCTTTTATAGAAAATAAAAGTGTCTTATTTTTATTGACCTCCCCCCCCAATAAACTTAAGTTAAAAGTAAAATTGAGAATCAATCAGGGTATCTGGTTCCAATAAACCAAGTTCTTTAAAATCACCTAGTCAGTGGGATCTTTTATTTGAAGCGCTACAACCGCAACGTATAGCTGATAGTGATCATATTTAGTCTTAGGATACTAAGTTAGTGGTTAAGTTCACCTAAGAAGTATAGCTATAATTATTCCTCGTTTATTCAATATATAATTGAAAATTAATTTGAAATTTTATGTTCAAAAACCAAACATTTTTTCAGATGATTCAAGAGTCAGCTCAGTTGCGGGTACTTTGGCAGAATTTAAGCGCTCAGCTGGATCGCGTTTAATTTGTTTAAAAACACCATTTTATTTATATTTAGCAGGATTTTGTTTCTATTATTCCAACGTCGAGTACTCACAACTGCATGATTACCTTTAAACTTTATCATGAGTTTTGTCATGTTTTCTTCTAATTTAGTCTCGTTTACTCCAGTTTTCTCGTACTTGATGTTTGATTTATCATAACAAAATTGTTAATTCTTAACATTTGTATCAATACTCGTATAATACATTCAGCTCAGCATTTTTCCCATTTGTTAATTCATTCCAAATAATAAGTTTGCTAAATGCCAAAATTGGCGTTTATTTCGGTCATGACTATTTCATTCTACCGCAATCTGTTATCACCCGTCTATTTCTTCAGGTATGGGGAATATAGACGGGGTAGCAATTTGTAATCTAATTTATGAATTTTTGCCAAGGTGACTACACACCTGGACATCTTTGCATTATCTTGATAGAACAATACTTTTACTCTTAGTCAAAAGCGTTAGATTTTGTTTAAAATAAATATCAGACTTGTTAAATGACCTGAATAATATCTAGAATTCAGTAAATCATTTTTTAACCATTGAAATTGATAGTGCGATGATGGCGAGTCCAGTAGTAATTGTTAAGCTTTTACTTGGTTTAAAATTCTAGAGGTTTTCTGTTGGCAACGTCGATCAAATACAAACTAGATGACACAGTTTGCTCAAAATCTTACTGTAGTCTATTATGGCAGTTGAAGGTAGCTATAATGCATTTAAAGTTATTGCGCGGGAAGTCACTTCCTAAACTACCCCCGTAGCTACCGCTAACCTTTTAGACTTACCAGAGGATTGTATTAAAACTTGCTCTAAATTATATTAAAAAAGAAAGGCATTTTTAAATCCGTTTTTTTTTCTATTCAGTTTATTTGGAGAACTTGCTGAACACCCCAATAGGATTTAAATTTAATTAATATCACTAAATGCTTGATTGTTTGTTATTTGTTGTATGCCGAATAAGTAAATACATGTCGGAAATCGGATATTTTGCGGTCAGACCACGAAAATCGATTACCTAACTTGCTAAAAACTTTAGCTCCATTTGTCTGCGCCACTGAGATGCCCTGCAAAATGATAAATGATAAAGCCATTACTCACAGTTAATTGGTCTTAGTACTGTATCAGAAACGACATTTATGTTCTGGCATTGTTAGCGAAATATTTCTTTAAGGAAATAATGGATTACCACCTAACTGCTTCTTGAACGAAAACATTTTTAACGCTGCTGCCGCTCATGCCGTTCTTGTTGCCCGCTGAAGCTCGATTATTTCTGGATATTAAGTTTTTTTTATGTCGAAATTGCCTGGGATGAAAAACGACCTTAAAATAAAATTACAGCTTCTATCTTTTCTTCTTTGATATATAACTTAGATATAGTTATTTGGTCCTTGATTTTATCTTTAATTATACATCGGGGGACGTTTAATTTATACAGAAAATGAAGTCCCGTTTTATTATCTAATAAATATGAAAAGTTTATTTGTTATGATTTTTTAAGAAAATAAACTTACATAATTAGTGATATAAATAATGTGATTTCTTAATTTATTTTTTATCACATGTATTTTTAAATTTATTATATAATCGCATAGCAAATTAATTAGTTAATATACCCTTATAATTTTGACTTAATTTGTTCTTGGTAGTTTTTATTTAAAGTTGTGTACATTGTTATTTTTCAAAGGCATTAGTTATTTTTATTTTCCTGCCAATATTTAATTTTCAATCGAAATCTTTTCGTGATCAAATATAACATCAATCGGATATATTTATAATATAGGAGTAAAATCTGGAAAATCAGCGACATATGGATTTGGCTTTGATAGTCTTTAATCAGCACATAATTTAATTTCTTCAGATGTGAGTAGTGGGAGATAAAGATGATTATAGCAGTAGAAGTGTTATATAACATAAGTTATATGCTAGAACGTTCACAGGTAGTCGTTGCAAAAAATGGGAAGCAAAGTGCATCTCTAAATAGTTATTTCGAAGAGGATCGATATAACGGATGCTCCTTCTTGTCTGTAAAATGTGCTAGAGAGCTAAACATAGATATTGTTAATTTTCTGCGGCTTTTATTGAAAATAATTTTAGCGTGTTGCAGCTGCACTAAATATTAGTATGGACACAGTCACTAAAATATCTCAAAAACAATATAATCGTGGATTCATCGAAAAGAAACCGTCTTCATATGAAGGGGGTGACGAATCAAGATCATCTCCCAGCCGTCCTTCTTTGAGGGATGTAAGGAATCCCTTCATATACTGTTGGGTAACATATAACGTTGGAATGTGGATTGATTAAGTTTTGTTAGTCATAACTTTTAATTGCAGATATATTGTTCTGCTAGAAACAGGAATGACTTTATTCGTGATGAAGGGTTAGTGTTTTCCTCTAGGTCCAAGGGTGACTACCATGGAGAAATGGACTATAACTTGTTTTTGTTATAGTTTGGAAATAAGTTCTATCGAAACCATCTGTTCTTGCAATACCATAGTAAGGCTGCAATTAAGGAATGGTTTGAAATATATAAATTAAGTTTTGAAGATGCCATATTAGGGAATGAAATATTTCAAAATGTTACTCGGTAAATATAAGTGAGATATTTAATTGCGTTTTATGTTTTTTTTTATTTGGGAATATGTAGGAAAAAAGATACCTGGTAGATCACATGGCTGAATAATATGCACACAGAATATTACGACTTCCTTCTTATTACTGCATGTTCAATTCAATCGAATTGATATGGCAAAGAATTATTACAATATACATGCAGGTCGAGCATAATATACAAACAAGAACTGTCTGGAAAGAGGCATTGTCTACAATAACCGTAGGTACGGATACGGTTTGGATGAACACGACCAGATACATTGAAGACAAAATTGACAAATGGTGGAATGGTGAACAAGTGTTAGATAGGTTCGAAATTAACAGCTTAGTTATTCACTTGATTTCTATAGATTCTTTTCAATATTTTCAATAGTGATAGTGATTGAATGAAAATTTTAAATGTGGAATTATGATTCAATGTTAACAATTACCAAGACAGGCAATGGTGGAAACAACTAAAGGTATATAGTTAATATGCTATAACTGTAGGATATCGGGTTGTGTGAAAGAGTGATGTGCATAAATAGGTGTGTAATTGTTCAGAGTATATATGACCATTTGGTTAAAATGCGCCATGAGAAAAAGAATAGTAACTGTTTTATAAATGTGGCAAATACATTAGAGAGAGTGCAGTGATTAAATCTAGTTTTATAAAGAAATATGTATACAGGCACTAACAGAACAAACTCTAAAATATACTCTCTAATGAGAGTAAATTACATTACTTGGATATACAATTGTTAATTAGGTTGATTAGGCCTCGAATGGATACTACTACATAAAAAATGTGCATAGAGAACACTGCCTTATAGGTAATGTGTAAAAGTGTTACTGTATAATTAATTGTAGTTTCAGTCCTTCGATAGTATATGCATTAGATGTACTATAATATTAAAATAAATTATATTTGATGACATTTTTGATTCATTATTTTATTTAGATTAAAATTTTGTTATGCCAGAGCTAAAAAGAAGTAAAACTCAGAGTTAATGCGGCAACGCTTTACTCACCTAACGTTCAACTCACGTCACCAGTTTAGATTACTTGAGTTCACTATTTTATTGAACGAAATATACGACGTAAATGGTTACCTGTATCTTCAGCATCTGTGCTCCACATAACTGAATCTATAGACTACATGCTACTAAAAGCAGCATTTCAAGCACTCATTAATCAATCCTATAAATCAAAGGCAATCGAATGTTTATCTAAAATCAATAAAAATCAGTTCCGCTTTTAGTAACAGGTTTTAGTAATATCAAAGGAACAAAATGTTGTTAAACAAATATACTTAGAAGTATGTCACAAAAGACAGTAGAAAAATAAAACAGATTTAAAAAGATAATGCATATATTACGATACAGATGGCTATAACGAGTCGAAGCATTTTTCCGAGGAGTGGAAATCGGGGTAATGGAAGAAGGCAACTCTGGACAATCGTCTGGATTTTACGCCGCGTTATCTGTCGGCTCGGGAGATATCAGATCGGACATAAAATCAATAGAGATAATCGCTGATTCCTTTAATGGTTTTCCAGCTTTAACTTGCTTTATAACCCGGATTATTAACACAGATTTGGACGCCAACGTTCCTTATTGTTCACGAAAAATGTTATAGTCGATCGAGTCGTATATTTCTTGTTACTCTTAGAATTTTTTACGTTTCGAGATTCATTTTAATTTAAACACACCGAGATTTTTTTGTTTAACGGATACTAATAGAATGTATTCTCTTTTAGAGCTCTTTACTGTATCTTATTGATGTGATATTCCCTTTTTTACGTACTTTCGTTTATTAACGAATAACAATTCGTTCGTTACAGCTGTTGAGACTAGAAAGTGGTATTAATGGTTTGGGCAAGTTCAAGTCACACATGATTAACAATTGCTTTCCAATTCCAGCAAAAGCCAACTTGGTTGGCACAGTGGTCAAGACGGCAGGACGGCCCTCCTACTGTTGCGATAGCCGCGGGTTCGAATCCTGCTGAGACTTGAAATGACTTTAGGCAATAGTGGAAGATCCGACAAGGAATTACCATGCCAGTCACTTCAGTATCCAGACTGGGTAAGACCGCATGTCTTCTGGGATGGTCTCTAAGTTGATCACTGGCCAGTTTGTAGACTTAATGCCGAGGAACGTGGTTCGTAACTCACGTTAAACAGTAGGTCCAGTCCAGATAAACCCTCGTTGATAAAAAGGAGATTTTAAAATATTTTTAAAATATCTAGCAAAAACTTTGCAACTTGTTTCTTAAATTTTGTTATTTCTCATTATTTTTTGTTTGTGAAGCTCATTTAATTTCACTAGAAATTTACAAATGGCAACTCAGTTCATTATACTTTCAATGTTAATTTATGTGTAACTGAAATATCAAGTTTATTTTGGTTCTTTTTGATTTTCTGTTCTTTTTGATATGTTATCTCCAACAAAATTTTAGATCAAGATTCATCCCAAGATATTGTGGGTATTGTCGAGTATTGTAGGTATTTATTTTATTCTTCATGCCGTTATGTAGGAAAATTACTTGTTTTGAAGGGCTTGTTAGTATAGAAAGGTATTTTATGGCCCTCCCGGGAAACCCTGAAGTGATGGGGTGCATTCATTGTAGAATAGTTGAGGGAATTATTGAAACTATATTGTTAACGCAACGCTCAACTATCAACAATTGTAATATGTATTAAAGTTGTAAGTAGAGTTACCATATTTATCAAAGTCTTATTATTAGGTTATAGCTATTTTTAGCGGAATTCAAATTCCATATCTAAAAAACGGTATCCTGCTGCAGATCTTTTAAACGTATCAGCTAGTTCATATGACATCATGTCATCATGTGACATGTGTGAACATAAGAAATGGGGGGACTTTTTATTTAAGTATTTTCATGTGGGTTTTCACGGATTTTGTAACATGTCGGCAAACCTTGCCATGATTTCAGATCCATGGGAATTAAAAATTTCCGTGTGTAATGAGTACAAACTGATGAAATTGAACAATTAATTCTAACCTGGAGAATTGGATAATAGTATAATATATTTCTTGATAATATAGGATGAGTAATAAGTCGATTTAGTAATAAGTGAAATATGAAATGTTAGAGCTGTTCTAATTGACCTCAGACTTTTGAAACTAATGTGCATGCAATTAGACTGTTTGAAGTACATGTAAAACTTCAACGGCCTTAAATTTGGTACTAAATGTGTTCAGGTTTCTTTTAATGAGATTTTCAAATATTTATTTCGCCACAAGCAAATAGCAGAAATAATTCCCATTCCTTAAATGTTACCTGGAAAGTTTGATAACTTTGTTTTTGAATTTCACACTCAGTAATTTTAAATGAATCACTGCTGCTCTCATCTGTCATCTATCAATGGACCACTGTGAGATTCTGTAGCTGCATCATTTAGTTAGTATTTGACAGTCACTAAAACCATGGGAATGTTTGGAGACTTTGCACCATCAAATGCAATGATGGTTTATTGAATTTTGTTATGGTTGTATCAACACATGTGATGCTGAACGTTTAGGTCGGTCAAAAGAGTTTGTCGCGCCAGCAATTGTTGATAATATCCATGAAATTATCAATTTATAATCGGAAAATGAAAGTACGTGTGGTGCATCTCAATTGAACCGGATATATCACATTTTACATGAATATTTGGATGTGAAAAAGATTACCGCGCGATGAGTGCCACGGTTTCTTAACACTTGACATTAAGAGCAACCATGTAACCTATTCAAGTATATAGAGTCTTTAAAATTGATAATTTCTTTAAAAGAGATAATTCACGGTTCTATTTTATGAACAAAAATTGGCTTTTTTTAATGTAAACCAATCATTAAAACTATTACGCCTGATATAAAATACATATGCCATAAATTCTAATGGGTTTCAGTAAATTGTAGTTCATCACGAACACTTAACAGTCCCGACCCATAATTAATGTTAACTGATTGCTGCTATAGTGAGCCCGATAAGCGATCTAGTGCTGTTTTCTGCTGAGGAAAATACAGCTTAAATAATTTTAATGATTTGCGTTTATTAAATTAGCCAGTCATAAGGAAACATAAAGCATCCTTTTATATTTAATTTGCAATGCGTCAGATTATTAGCACCTTTCAGAAATGAGAATTATATGGTTTTTATAGTGGCACAAGTTTTAGCAATAAGAATTTTATTTTTTTATCAAAGTGTTGAATTAGCGTTTGTAAAAATGTTAGATAATTTAGTGTTCAATAAGTACGCATCTTTGTTCAGTTGGTGAAAGTACAAATTTTTTTATTAATATTTTAACTAGCCTTGGGAGCTATCGACTGTTTAGTAATTGACTACTTTTTACTATCGACTATTTCGGTCGCTATATTTGGTCCGACTGATTTTGTCACTATTTACCAGTCGTGTACTTATAGTTACTATTTTTGGTTCTACTAGTTCATTCCATTGATATTCAACGTTCTGGCTCTGTCGTCCTAGTCGCGACCTTGATAAAAATGAACCCAATTTATGCTTACATAGATGTAGATGTAATATATATAGTTTTATGAATTTTGTGGTAGTTTGCTTGTAAATAACAATATATTTTATATTAATATAGCAGCATTTTGGAACGATATTTTTCAAGATTGTTAATGTAATAGGATAAAAAGATTAAAATTGTTAATGATAAATTATAAAATACTTTTGACTCTTTTTATGGCAATAATAGGTAATATTTTGATTACTTTCTCAATTTGTGTTAAAAATATTTCCCTTCAATTATAAATAAAGCATTTAATTTATTTAAAAAAGCTCTAGTAGTTATTGTGCGATCATTTTTAATTATGTCATGGATTTTTTTTCTATGATTAGTTATATGTTTAATTTTTATTTAGTATTTATGGTTATTGTACATCTTTAGTTTTTAAGTTTTGTTTAAGTTCTATTGTATTGTCTATGTTTTTTATAACATATTATTAAAAATATCAATTGACATATTAAAATACGATAAAATATTTGTTGGGTATTATCCCATTCCATAGAAAAGTCTCTTTTCTTCTTACAGATCCACAGAATATTCAAATATAAAAGTAATTCTACTTCGTTTAAAATGAAATCATTAATTGTTAATAGTATTCAGTAATTTTTTTCTTTCTCTTTTTTAAAGTTAGTACGTGAAGGAATATATACATCTCCATTTCGCTTATACTACGGTTGGAAAATATAAGTACATATAAAATTAACTGCTCCAAGCAATTATATCCATCCTTTCCTCTCTCACAACTTATACAGGAAAGGGCTCATACATCTTCGTATGACATCACGAATTAAAAAAACAGTCGAACTGTGCATTTGACTGAAAATAGTAATTACTTTTTTCAGTCGGTAGTTTCCAACTATAGTTTAAACATTTATTGATATTTTGATGTTATAAGCTTGATAAATTTTAGTTTCCTGACCCTCTAAAAATATGTATAGCGAATACTCGGATTTCGTCTCAGATTTAGTGACATATGATCACATGGTGTGATGTTGCAAGACTACTGATTATTTCTTTCAATGCACAACTCAACGTTATATTATACGCGTTTTATATCAGTAAATTTTTAATATAATTTATTGGTGTTTACTTTTGGCGAATAGATGAACATGATTTTGTCATGAAAGTATATTCTTGTAAATTATCTTATTCATATAATATAGTTATATGAGGTAACACTCATTATACTTGATGATTCTTATGTTTATATCACCCAACTCAAGCCACTTTGCTTTAGGGGTTTAAGCATATTCTCTCAAAAACTTTTTTGTGAAGGTATAATATGTTTTATTGATATTAAACTCTATATTAAAATTTTTTGAGTGATATAACAATTTTGACCAAAACTCGCCAAATGGCAGTTATTATGTTTCTGACATTATTTATCTCAATTTTATCAACGAAAGGGTTTATCTAGACTGGACCTATAGTTTAACGTGGGCTCCGAACCACTGTCCTACGCATTAAGCCTACCGATTGGATCATTTTCCTTGTTGGATTTTGTACTCTTGTCTAATCACAATCACAAATATAAATTTAGGACCATGCCCTATCAGGATTCGAACCTGCGACTATCGCAATAGTAGGAGGACTGTCCTGTCGCATTGACCACTGCGTCAACCAAGCAATATATATATTAATACATTTTCTATATATATATATATATATATATATATATATATATATATATATTAGTATTTACTTATAATAATATTTTATTTTAAAGTCATATTTATTTATAAACATCTGTTGTCAGCCTGCTTTACGTTGATATATCGCTGTTGCTATGGCAGTGGTGAGTTGAAATGAGATTTTTGCATAAGTCAGGTTCGCTGCTCGTTCGAGGTACGTTGCCCTGGAGCGACTTCCTCTGGAAATGTATAAGAAAACCGCAAGAACGTCATATATTATGTAATAACCAACCGAAACTGCTCCCAAATGGCGCGACGCTACGAAATTAGCGAGTTCAGGTAACGGAAGCACCAGGAAATAGAAACGGAAGCTTTTGGGGCCAACTAAGGATGCTGCCGGCGGAAGCGGATACGACGACATCAGCTACGACTGCGTTCCAGACTTTGTCAAAATTTCATTTAGAACGTGATAAATTATCACTTGTCATATCTCGATTTATTTTCAATTTTTAAATGGTGAATTTTGTTATGTTCTTCTTAACATGACACGATCCACAGTAGTCATTAAAGGTACACAGTACGTATACCATAACAGTCGAGACTGCGTATAGCCACAAAACATTCAAATCTAATAAAAATATAAATTACTATTTCTGTCGAATACATGCTTTCTCCATTCGTTACGTAAAACTGGATATACGAATTCATCTTCGTGTTAATCTTGAGAGATGGAAAACAGAGATAATTAGATCTTTGTGCTGTAGATATGAGCTTATTTTAAATACATTTTAATCGCCAAGTAGCAGTGTAAAATTAATTTTGAATTTTAGTGATACTTAAAGTTATAGAAAAGGGAATGAAATAATGACCCCAAAGATGTTTAATCGTATTTTAATATTTTGAAGGTAACAGTGTCATATTATAATAAATTTAATTGGCTATTACTATTTTATTTTACGTGCTTACGAATGTTTTTAAGTAGATCGTACGTATACGTATTCCTGTTTCGTACTAATTTTGACAAAGAAAAGAAGAGAAAATTGCTGGATTCTATTATGTCACAAAAAAATTTATCTTTTTGAATCATGTAAAATTAGCTTTATACTTTAGTGTTCTTTGGTTTTATAAAAGAAAATTGAATTATTACCCCCAAATATTTCTATCTTAATGGTAATAATATTTGAATTAATTTTAAGGATATAATATAATAATACAATGATACATAGATAATATTTTTTATTATTATTTATTATACCAATTTAGTAAATTAACACTAATGAGTTATTTGTTTTATCCTAATTTGCTACGGTTTTAATATTACAAATTACTTGTTCTACCATAGACACTTACTATCTATGTCACTGTATATAATGTGCACTGAGTTTTACTAATAACTTGACTAGATCAAATTGTTTTATTTTCTATAATTTTCTGACTAAGCCATCATTATCTAGGAGTTTGTGAACCTTGACACTGATCTGCTGATGGAGCCTCTGTTCATGTCTTTGGGCATAATGGTGATAACTTTATCGAAAGTTTCTACCTTTAGGTCCTTGTACAGCTTGTTATTAAGAACGTATCAGAGAGCCTCAACAATACCTCGCAGCACCTTATTTTGGAATCCCCAGAATTGAACACCGTTAGACTACACGGGTTTCAAGACTTGTTGGTAAAGTAAATGCTTATTAACAGAACTGTACTCCAGTTTGCTTTCTTCACATTTTTCTTAATATGTCGCATCCACCTGAGTTTAACATCAAGAGTTATGCCAAGATGTTTGGCTGTATCTTCATATAATATTACTTGGTTTTTGGTTGATTCTTTTGTTAGCGAAATCTATATGCATTGATTATATTTTCTCATAAATAGTTGTGATGCCAAGGCAGTTCTTGGCACAGGAGAAAACTAAGAGCCGTATGAGAATTAAATGAACTAGAAGGAAAGGATAGGCCAAAGAAAAAAATCAATCATAAGAACTGTGCGAGCTGGGAGGTGTACATGTGATGAGCCAATATTTTGTTAAAGAAAAGGAATAATAAACATGCTGTGAAGAGAGATAGATGAATAATATATGGGTATAATGATGAAAAATTTAAATATATAACTATGTTAACTAGCACTTGTAACTTGCACTTCGAAGGAATAAGGAGCAGTGTCATCAGAGATTACCGTTGGATGTCTTCTTTTGGGTCATTTATTTTGCCTGTAAGTTTTCTAATAGTGGAACGTAGCATTAAGTGGGATATGCGACAATAAGAACTTGGGATATGGTGTTATCATTTTTAGCGCCATATAGGAACTACGAAATTACTATTGCAATTTTCTTTCTGAGTATTACTGGTTCTAAAAGCAGAAACAGTTTTTTTGTCAGTTCTAATTATATCGTCATTGTAATATAACTTGTGTTACTGCATTATCACATTGTCACATTTAAAATTATCTTTGACTACGTTTTACCTGATTAAGCCTACAATATGGGTGTTAAAAGCGTCAATATTATTTGGTTATTGTTAAATGCTTTAGTGAGAAACCATAAATTCTAAAAACAACCTTCGGCTTATTTAGTTTCGCTTCATTTATCTGCATTTTAAGTGCTTTTTGGTTGTGGTAAATATCATAAACAGAGGTGTATTTCAATAAAGATGTTTAAAAAATAAACTATTTATTATTATTAACTATAGGTTACATACACAGTTGTAAAGATATTTTAAGTATCCAGGATATCATACTAAAGTACAAAATTTCCTGTACTATATAACTTTTGTACTTTTGATTATTGGCTGACAAGATTTTGTTTATTTTTCCTAACAATCACTTCATTTCACTTGATGATCTTTTGAAATATGTCGTTCAATTTATTCACTGACTTTAGTAGATATTTGTGGTAACCGTTACATTCTGTTTTAGCAGATCGTAATACACTACATTTTTTTAATCTCAATCCCATCATATCTACAGCAAGACTTTTTGGTTATGAATATTCTGCTTCGGTCTGGATGTAAACGACAGTCTTGGGCTAACCCATAACTTATTACAGTTGGGATTGCTTTAGTAGATCCAGCTTTCATCGTTAGTCACAATAAGCCAATTAAATTATGTTTTTGAATTTGTCTGACCAGCAATGAAACCTCAATGTTAAATTCTTTTATTATTATTTTTCCATGTCTGACTTTCTCTAAATCTAAGACTTTGAAATTCATTGTTTCTAAACATTTTGATCCTCCAGAAAATTCTTTGTCATTGACATCAAAATCATCACTTGCTACTTCTGGTGTTTGATGAACTTTGATAGCAAAATTGTTTAAATTAAACAACAAATATAATGATATAATAAAAATAAATTAGCATGTACTGACTTATATTTTACTAATTGTGGCTTTTGTCGAATAAATAAAGAAAGTTTGATCTGAATAAAATAATGAATCTGAATTACCTTAAATACATTAAAATATCCTTGCAGTTATAATAAATTGTTATTTTCGAATACTATTGTTTAGTCTACTATGAAGGAGATTATACAAAACTATTTATATATGTCGCTTAGCTTGAGGAAAACATACAAATAAACAAGGAAAAGGTCAATAAAAAAATAAACAGGGTAGGGCAGATAAACAAATAAACAATGCGTTAAATATGTTTGTATATTCTAACTCAATCGCTCCCTCTTAGTACTGAAGGACGAAGGGATTAAGTGAGTAGGTAAAGGGAATATGAAATTCGGGAAATACCATACCCATTTTTACTAAAACCGAAAACATGTTGCACATGTAACGTTTTCCATGTAGTAAACATTTGTTTTGATAACCTTACGCTTAACATAACAATTCCTTCGAATTTATTATTGTTGGATGTACGATTCCTCGAATATTCGACATGGCGATACGCCCAAGACAAAGTAATTCCCCGTGCGCCGCCGACTTTTTTCTGAATTATTCATGGTCTGCCACAGTATTTAAGGAAAGCAAAACGTGTAAATCGAAACATACACACACACATATCCGCATCATCGATATTTGTCGTTGCATTTAGCTGTTTTTTTTTCACGTTTTCCATCGAGTAAAAGCGGAAAATATGAAGGGCGTTTTCGGTTTCTTGGTTATTTGTTTTGTAGTGTTTTCGGTTCAAAATTATGGTGAGTTTAAAGTGTTTCATTAAATAGTACAGTACACTGAACATTTTTGTTTAATGTGATTTATAGTTCATTATTTACTGTAGACAGTACTCAAAATAATAAACATTTTGTGGCCATTAACAACATTGCTTCTTATCTAATTTCTGCAATCTTGCTTTGACGTTCGCATATAATTTTAAATAAAGTTTTATAAAGAGTTTAGTTTGAATCTAAATTTATAGGATATATCATTTCTAAATTGAATGCCGTTTATTATATTTTTTACGGATGTATTTCGGATTCTTACTTGGACTGTTCTATTATTTCATCTCATCTTAAGTATTTCTCTGATATGTTCATCTGAGGTCGCTCTTTGATTTTTATCATCTCTGTTCTTCTCTCTTTTCTCTTCCCATGTTCTCTTTACCCGTCTTGTGTGCTTCAACTTCTTCAAGAGTAGCACCGCACATAGAAGGCAGACTCTTTTTGGAGGTTGCAAGTCAGTCCACAGAAAACCCACCGAGCATTTCACGTTTTATGATCGAGAACGCTGAAATCCCATCGTCAGAAAAGCCACTTATGTCGGTCTGGTCTTCGATCGCAACTTTAGGTGGAACTCCCTGATTCAAAGGCCCCTCCAGAAAGGTCCAGGTATTGTCAATTTGCTACTCCCCCTCATCAACCGGTCCAGCAGGCTTCCTCTTGCAATAAAATCTCTCCTGTACAAGATGCTGGTTCGATCAGTCGTTCTATACGGCTCCATTGTCTATCTAAAATACGTTTTACCTAGCCAGGTGGAACGTCTTCAAGTTTTTCACAACAAAATTCTCAGCAGAATAATCAGTGTCCCCTGGTTCGACAGGAATAATCAAATTCATAGAGAAACAGACGTCCCCCAAGTTCATGAATTTATAACCGAGCTCTACTCGAGATATTTCTTCACTTTTCGTCTCTCGGACAATAAATGTATTACCGAGCTGGCCGATATTTTAGGCTAATAACTCATTCGGCTTTTCCTGGCCTTATTCTATCACAGCCGACACCGCCCGTCATACTCCAAATTGTCTCGACCTTCTCCGGCGAGCGATTAACACAGGTACCGCAAGCTGCATGGTGTGATAACGACGCCACGTCCTTGCTTGGCCCTTGTGCCTCTTAACGGTGCTACCGGTTACGGGCACCCTCCTTACTAACAGTAAGATGTATCAGTTAGGATCATAGGACCAGCTGATAGGTTGGAGTTGAGTCCAACTCGCTTATTCCTGCGACTCCCGACCAGGTATCCGTAACAGGATTACCCTTATCGGTTTCACGCCAAAAAAAAAGTGTGCTATGTGCTATGTTCCCATTAGCTCTGTTGTGTCTGAATGTTATTTCGATGTATTTTCTACTGACTCAATATTGATATTTTTTCTTATTTCTTTACCTGGACGCTGCCCATCTTTCTTACACTCCTGACTCTTCTGAGTTATGTTATTCCTACTGTTTGTATCTTATGTTTTACCTACTTTTGACAATACATGCGTTTCGCAACCGAACTTTGTAGTTTTTAGTAGTTTTTCTTGGTATTTCCTTTTTATTAATGAATTTACTAATTATAGCGAAGAACAAATACATGTTTTTTTTAGTCTGGAATTTGTTTCCGTCTCTTGGCTTCCTGAACTATTTTCGATATCTAGACCGTCTATACTTAAATGTTGTTCTATTTTTATATCCTCAATTTGGATATTTCTTGCTTCTGATTCTCCTGGTGATAGGATTACCTAAATTCGTTGTCCTTTTATTTACTATTATCCCATAATTTCATCATATTCCATCAATTTATTTTTATCTGTAGACGTTTTGGCTTATCAATTGTTATAACGTCATCTGTAAAAGCTCCTAACATTATTTCTATATTTTATACATTTCTATCCCCTGTATGTGGTCCTCCTTGGACTTTGAAGGTATATGATGTTATTATTTCATGTTATCTGCAATGACTTAATATTGTTTTCAATTTTAAAAGAGTGTTTAGAGTGTTATATTTTAATTCGAAACTATTGTTTATCATATTTGTTACTCTCTCTATTAATCCATTGTTTATCCATTATGATGCTATATTATGTATAGAATTTATTTTTTTAAATATTGTTCTTTATTTATATCTTCATAAATTTCATTTGGTGTTAATTTTGATGTTTAAGAACAGCCGTGAATTAGTATTGGAAACATTTTTCAGATTCAAGCTTTAGTTTGAACATTTACATTATTACATATATTTATTATGTTCAAAGTATGTACATCTTAATCCTTGCGCATTTTTGTGTTATTTGTCATGTTTCCGAAAAAGAAACATATTGTTAAATCCACGAATTGGTTTATTTTTGGCAGTTCTTTATAAAAATAAATGCGTAGTTTAGTTCGACTATTAGATATCAATAATATTAATTGATTTTTGGATAGTGCAGTGTCAGATTCCTTACATTTGAGCGACTGTTACAAAATTATTTTCTTGTAGTGCTAACGATACGTTATTCATTCGTTCGTTATTGTTTTAATTATAGTTTCGATTAGGTTTTTTTTGCTACTGCGTCGAAATTTAATAAATCAATAACGAATTTACAACAATTTTTCATTTTTAATTTTCATTTTATAAACATATATTTCTCTTATTCTTTCATGCTCGTTATGTTTGTTGGTTATCTTAACGTTCTGTCCTCTCTGTTTTCTCAGTTACCTACTCTTTGTATTAGTAAATAATCCTATGAGATAAATGTATATCAAAATATATGTTATATTCATTTAATTGTGCATTTTTAGTGGATGCAGGCACACTTTCTCTGGACGTCATCAGATGTCAATATCCATCCAGCTGTTATAAAAATTGTCAGCAAAAAGATCCAAACACCACTGGTGACTGTAGTGCCAAAAACAGTCTCAATCAATATTACTGTCGTTGTATTTAATGCTGGAAAATACGTTGGATTTGCACTAAACGAACAATTAAAATAGCTATGAATTCTTAATAAATATAAGCATTATATTGAATATGTTTTATTTCTAATAATAGCTGGCTAATAAGACAGGGCGGTTCGTCTATTCATTTATAGATAAGGGTTTGAATTCTGCTGGGGTATAGTTGGGATTGTTCATAAGGCAAGAGTGTAAAATCTGAAAAGGAAATAGTCACAGTTTAGTTGTCTCAGTCACGCTAGTAATCTGATACAGATCTTCTGTGATGGTCTCTAATTTGGTTACTCGCCAGTCAGTAGGCTTAATATCGACGACAGTAGTTTACCGAGATAACATTAAATGGTGACAGGTCAATTGAAAATTCCCCGGCCTTACACATTGATGGTGCAACTAGTATTAAATCCATATGTTTTTTAGTTAGCTCTGACCCTCAAAAGATGCGTGTATCAATTTGACAGCTATCGGATCATTAGTTTGTAAATTATAGCATTGTGAGTGAAGCAACTTTTGTTATTGTGAAAAAAATTGATAAAAAGGAATTTTGCGTGTTGATAAAATATTTCTTTTTGAAGGGAATAAATACAGTTGAAGCAAAAACTTGACTTGATGCCGAGTTTTCGGATACTGCCGCAGGAAAATTCACAATCAAGGATTGGTATGCTATGTTTAGACGTGGTGAAATGAGCACCGAAGACGGTGAAGGCAGTGGACACCCAAAGAGGTTGTTACCGTCGAAAAGATATCAACTGAACATGTACGTATATCATTCACAAATATTTGGGTATTAGAAAGCTCTGTGCAAAGTGGGTGCCGCCGCGCGAGCTCACTTTTGACCAAAAATAACGACGAGTTGATGATTCGGAGCAGTGTTTGAAGTTGATCAAATGTATTAAACCCTAGTTTTTGCATCGATATGGGACAATGGATGAAACATGCCTCCATTATTTCACTCTCCAAGTCCAATCGACAGTTATTGGAGTGGACTGCACAGCACAACAGTCGGCTGGTAAAAGTTATGGCGTCTGTATTTTAGGATGCGCATGGAATAATTTTCATTAACTACCTTGAAAAAGGAAGGACCATCAACAGCGACCATTACATTATTGGACCGTTTGAAAGATGAAATCGCCGAAAAACGATCGCATTTGAAGAAAAAGTAAGTGCTGCTTCATCAAGACAATGCACCGCATCACAAGTCAGTGAAAACGATGGCAAAAATCCATGAATTGGGCTTCGAATTGCTTCCTCATCCATAGTATTCTCCAAATCTGGTCCCCAGCGACTATTTCCTGTTCTCAGATCTCAAAAGAATGCTCGATTGGAGGAAATGTTCGTCGAATGAAGAGGTGATTGCCTAAACTGAGGCCCATTTTGAATCAAAGGACAAATCGTACTACAAAAGTGGTATCGAAAAATTGGAGGGTCGCTATAATAAGTGTATCATCCTTATTGAATAAAAAAAACTAATTTTTCCAGAAAAATGTGTTTTACTATGGTAGGTCAGGGACTTTTCAATTGACCTGTTAGGTTCAGTCCAGAAAAATGCTAGTTGGTAAAAAGGAGACTACAAAAGACGAAAAACGATATTAATAATATTAAGAAATGTGTAATGTGTACTTTTTAATTCTAAATATTTTATAAATTTATGATAAATTCTGTACTTTAATTATTTCAGTTGAGGCCAGTTCTCTTCCGTTCCGTGTCGTTCTATGTCAATCTTTCCGAAATTGTCAGCGCCATTGTGCTGAAACAAATCCAGGAACTCTAGCAGACTGTTCCGCAAGAGATGAGTTACAACTGAACTATTGTCGTTGCTTATAATAACAATAATGATAAAATAAAAACTATAATATAATAAAATAACCTTCTTTAACGAAAAATAGATAGTCTAAATAATTTATTAGGCCCTTTTAACATTTCCCTTATTAAAATTATTTAATTAGCATGTTTAGGCCGTTGTTGTTTAAATTCTATGTATAACTTATATATGAGCTAGAACCTGCGTATATTTCACTTGTCGACTAATGTTAATAGTTCACTGAGTTGAGCCTATGTCTTTTTGTGATTGGAATTGTTGTAATAGGTCAGTATTTTATCAACAATGATAAGTTATTTTGTTCAATCATTCATCATCCGTCACATTTGTGGTCGCGTGCCCTCTGTTGACTCCTATCAGCTCCCAATTGTTTAGGTAATTTTTCGCAGCGTTTGAAATTAGTTTTCTTCGTGCAAGATCTCCATTTCGGTCTCACTGAGTGTTGTCGTCGGCTGTCTGAAAAATAAAAACATACTGTAATTGATGCTTAATTATGGTATTAGCTGTGTTATCTAAGCGATGTCTTTTAAACGATCCGAATTAATTCCAATACCAATAATATGTTTCCTTTATTTTAGTTGAAGCTGACAGTTTACCTCTCGAGGTGAGCTTGTGCGAATATCTGTTCATTTGTGAACGTCACTGTGAACAAAACCACCCGAATACTAAAGCTGACTGCAGCCTCAAAAACAAATTTGGCCAGAATTACTGTCGTTGTACCTAACACTTTGTAATTTGCTAGATGAATATAAAATACATTGGAGAAGATTGCTTGAATAAATGATATTGGAATAAATATTATGTTTTATTACAGCGGTTTGAATGGGATAATTGGTTTTGTGGATATATTGTAAGTTAGTTAGTCAGCAAGGGCTGAGCATCATTAAGCTACTTGTATTATTTTATGAATGTCAGGAAATACTCGGTGAATTCGTTATGTGATCATAGAATCTGTATTGTTGCTATATCGACTATATCTATAAACGTTTACCCATATTCATTTTATATACATATATTTATCTCATTTTATTCCTGCAAATTATGGATTGTTGGTTTGGTTAATGTTATTCTCAGTTACTTTCTCATTATATTATTAAATAATCCTATGAGATTATGTGCATTCAATTTTTGTGGATACAGGCTGATTTCTCTGATGTGGCTATATATCAATGCTTCTTCAGCTGTCTTTAATATTGTCAACAAAAAGATCGAACTACTGGTGATTATAGAGTCGAAAACATGTTTAATTAATATTACACTCGTTGCATCTAAATGCATACATACATAATATACAAACATTATAATTTAATATGTTTTATTTTTAATATCATGAAGAAATAAGCACATTTTATTCCTAAACTTTTATTTTATGTTAAATTATATACTTTAATTATTTCAGTTGAAGCCAGCTCTCTTCCGTACCAAGTGGTTCTATGTCAATTATTGCGAGAATGTCAGCATCATTGTGCTGAAACGGCTCCAGGGACTATAGCAGATTGTTCAGCAAAAGATGAATTACAACGCAACTATTGCCGTTGTTTATAATAATAATAATAATCATATAAAAATAACTGATATTTTTGTAATGAGAAATAAATAATATGAAAAATGTATTAAGCATTTCATGTGAGTCCTTATAACATTGTCATAACATTTTTTATTACTAGGTAAATGTAGAAATTTATAAGGCCACATTAAATATACACTATGAACTAGAACCTGTAGATATTTCACTTGGCAATTGATGTTAACAGTTTTGTCTTGCTATTCCTTGTTTGTTTATTATTATCAGAGTTTTAATTTATTTATTTATAGTCGCACTGACTTCAAACAATCACTTTTAATTATTCCGAACATTATCCTTTATTTTATATCACAAACCTTTTTAAATGACCTAGCGAGATTCGGTCCTAGTACGTTAATGTCGGCGAACTAAACTCTTAGCCCGCACGGTTATCAGCCGGGTCTTTTAGGCGGTTGTAATCAAAATACTTCTAGTAAAGTCTAAACAACTTAAAACGTAATGTAATTAAAAAGGTCCATTAAATTTCTAACGGTTTTCTTATATTCATATTTGATTTTCATTTTATAAACATATATTTGTCTTTTTCTTTCATGCACGTTATCTTTGTTGATTATCTTAATATTAACGCTCCATTTTCTCTGTTTTCTCAGTTACCTACACTTTATATTCGTGAATAATCCTGTGAGACAAATTTATATCAAAATATTTTGTTTTATTCATTTAATTGTGCATTTTTCGTAGATTCGTGGACAGGTACACTTTCTCTGAACGTTTTCAGGTGTCAATATTCATCCAATTGTTATCAAAATTGTCAGCAAAATGATCCAAACACCACTGGTCATTGTAGTACCAAAAACATTCTCAATCAATATTATTGTCGTTGTATTTAGTGCTGAAAAATAGGCTGGATTTACACTAGACGAACAATGAGAAAATATACAGTATGAACAAGATCCTATGGATATTTCACTTGGCAATTGATGTTAACAGTTTTGTCATCTATCTATCATTCCTAGAGCTTCAAATTTATTTATTTATAGTCGCATTGACTTCAAAAAATCACTTTTAATTTCTACGAATATTATCCTTTATTTAATACAATAAACTTTTTTAAACCACTTTTAGTCTAATGAGGTTCGATCCTAGTACATTATCATAGGCGAGCTAAACTCTTAGCCCGCACAGCTAACCACTGGCTCTTTTAGGCGTTTGCCGTCACATCTAAAATTAACTCAGGTAATTCTAAGAAGATATTAAAACGAGTCTTCATCGATCAAAAGCTCCACTTCTTGAATATTAAGCTTTATCATATTAAACTTATATAATTTTTAACTAAAGAAAATATTCTAAACCCTATATTTACTCCAATACTAACAATTTGTTTTCTTAATTTTAGTTGAAGCCACCGGTTTACCGTTTGACGTAAGCTTATGCCAATTTCTGAACAGTTGTCAACTTCACTGTAAAGAAAACCATCCGAACACTAAAGGAGATTGCAGCCTTAAAGGCGAATTTGGCCAGAATTATTGTCGTTGCATCTAACATCCTGTAAGATGCAGATAAACAATAAACTAATGGAGTTTTTAATAAATGAAAATAGAATAAATACTGTATTTTATTATGTCAGCTCGAATGGGATAATTGGTTTTGTGGATACACTCTGTATGTTAGTTGGTCCATCGACCTTGCACAGTTGCTCAGCAAGGGCTCAGCATCATTAAGCTACCTGTTATTTTATGGACGTCAGGAATCATCCGGTCAGGACGACGCTAGTCAATTGGTCATATGATAATTTTAACAACAATCTGTAATAATTTGTTTCCGAACAAAATGAACAATTAGTCTGAATATTTAATATAGTGACAGTAACTACAGATTGTTTTAGTATAAATTATTGCAAGGCTGATATGTTCTTCAATAAATTAGTGATGATGTTTCTAAATAATTGAAAGTATCTTTTTAATATGAAGTAAATAAAATATAGTGTAGCAATAAAATGTTATTTTTGAGAAGTGTAGCAACAAAATAACTCCATAAGTAAATGTTGAAAGCCCATAAGATCTTCACCTTCAATTAGAACAGAAAAATAATTGAATTCTGGATTTGAATATGGTTGTACAAGTCTTGAAATAGATTCATGAAAATGACATCCAGAAAGTTCTTTAGCAATAGGAATTGTAACCAACGTACAGGATATGGATTTAAAAATTGGTTGATTAACCGAGATGTATTCAGCACAAAACTAGAAAATATGAGAAATATCTCGGCAGTAGCGCTATGTTTAGAATTAGGCACATATCTGACTGGAGTCTAAACTATGATTTGCAGTCAAACCAATGGGTTATTAAATGAGTTAGTATATAGAAACAAGCTATATCTGATAAAATTACATATAACTGTATTAAACTATATATGAAAATTGATGGACTAAGCCAAAATTGAAACAAACTATATATCTCTGAAATATTTTAGAAGATTTGTTAGATTTTTCAATAATATATAATAGACATAGGCGTTCAATCAATCCAACATTTATCATCATTAGTAACTTTCGTTACGGTTACTCTATATTATTTCAATATTTATGGAATAAATCTTTGCTTTGATATAATTAGTTATTTACATAATATTATAGGAAAGGAATAATAGCTGCACAGTTTTTTTTTGTGTTAATTCTTCTTTAAAAAGGAATTCTTGTTATACCCCTTTAGGGTAAATGATATGGGCTCGGTGAATGGCGGTAAAAACGGAATAAACAGTGGTGTTTACATTATGTGACTGTTATTAATTGGCAATATAAAAATGTAGAAAATACAAAATAGATAAGATAAAACGGATGGCAGCGGTGTTACCTGGAGACGAGGCTTGGGCAGTCGATGGTGGCACGTCTAAACCAACAGATGGTCGGTTACTGAATGACCGAAATACCCTTCAATAACATCCCAGATAAACGTCTCGGGGTTGCCAGCTATTCGTTATCGTGTTCTAGTTGTCGCATCCCGCCCGTTGTTGACCGTTATTCCACGATGTAAAATTCGACATGCCTCAAGATCGCTATACCCCGATATCTGCAATTAAAAAAAATTCGATATTTTTTAACATGTATTATCCATCAAGAGATATAGTCTCTTTTAAGATGCTTTGTGTTTTAATTATTTCAAAGGTTTTTACAATTTATTATTATACATATTATATTTTATTGTCCATATTGTTTAATTTACTGTACCAAGTTAGTTTCGTTAATTTTGAAATATAATTTCTTTTTGTGTTACGTATATAGTTGTTTGTGATTGACATTCGTAATCAAGATCTCCAATAACACAATAATTAATTATTATTATAATTTTTTAGATATATTCTTAAATCAGATAAACCCTCCTTTTTACAAAGAAGGGTTTATCTGAACTGGATCTACTGTTAAACTTGGTCTCCGAACCACGATCGACCGATTCTCGGCATTAAGTCTACCGACTGGTCAGTGACCAACCTAGCCGGTCTTATCCAGCCTGGATACTGGCCTGATTGGTATGGTTATAAGAACATTTATGATTACAATCATAAACATAAATACATCCAAGCCCCAGGAGGATTAGAACCCGCGAATATCGTAACAGTAGTGGGACTCTCCTGTCTCCTTAACCACTGCTTCAATAAGCCGGCTAATTGTTTTATTGAAGTATAATTATAAAACTTATCAAAATAAACCACTAAAGTTACTGGTAGCTTTGTGACTTGAAGCTTTTAAACTTAAATTGTTTTGGATCTATTCTATCTATTTCCAATTTTCATTGGCTGAATTCAACTTAAAAATGGAAAAAATAATATTAAAATTAAAAATAGAATGTGGCTGTGAATTTATCAAATGTAGCTGATAAGTTCACTATTCGTTCATTGTTAAAATAATAACAGATGATAAATATAAGTTTGATATAATACTTTTAACGAAACGTGTACGTGATTAATAATTAACCTTATTTACCTGGTTTGGTGCCCTGCAATTTAAATTTATTGAAAATCAAATCCCTGTAATCTATATCTACTTTCTCCCTATATCTACTTTGAACAAGTACACATAAATTAAAAAGAGAATTTTACGGTTACTACCGCATATTATGTAAATATATTAGATTATACTTTTTAATAGGAGCTTAAATGGACGTATCCTATCGTCAGTACAGTAAATATATTTGGTCCAGTTGACCGAGTTCTTGTGCAGTTTGCTGGGAATATCTTATGGCGTTGCCGAGGAATAAAACCATCATAAAAACGTTCTATTTTCCTGCAAATCGAGAACCAGTTGGCAGGTGTAAGTGCAGGCCTGCCTGGTGGAACTGACGGTGGGGAAAACACAATATAATGATGTTCACTAAGTGTACTACCCATTCTCATTGATCCTATAAATTTTGTTTGATGGCCTCTAATGCTTTTTAATGCAGGTATATACAGCTAATTTTCTTACAAGAAAGGTTTGTTTTTGTTTGATTTCTATAGTTTTTTCATCGGTTAATAATAGTAATGTATTTTAATATTGATTAGTCTTTTAGTTGAATTAAAATTATTTGCTTTTTTTGTATTACTACTGTTATATCTACTTGTTTTTGCTGAAACGATTTATTATCTAAAAAGAATAACGTTAAACTTGAATATAAATATGATCAGTTTAAATTATATGTTGCTGGAGAGGGAGTGAAGATAAACAAGCAAAGCTGTATAAGTATCACCAACGGCCAATGATAGTGTCATTGTCAAAGTGACATTATTTTATTTTTAGTTAAATAATTTTGTGGTTTTAATAATCCAAAGTTAATTAACATAAGTACTTGTTTTAGATTTAGAAAAAATGAACAGATTCCAACGAAGTGTATAGGTTTATATGTTTTTTTAATTTATAGGTAATATACAACTTCGCTATTACCAATAGAATATAGCTAAATGCAAACACAACATTTTGGCATTTGATTTGGTATAAGAACAAAATATATTATTTGAGGATAAAGTTATTTGGAATTATAAGAAACCTATGACTTCAAAAACTTCATAACAACATGGAGTGTACAGAATAGTATCCAAATGAAGTATGTTGCGATTTTAATTTAATTGAAGGTCATGGTTGGATAGTTTTATCAACGTCTGCCTAAAATTACTAACGGATCAGCCTATACTAAAGGGTTCCTGATCCAACATTATCAGACCATCTGCCAAAAATTCTACCATCAAAATAAAGTAACTAATCACACAAATACTATACCATACATATACATTCCGCACTGCTCATTTGAGCATATGTGTTGACTAGAAAATCAGTTACTTGACAGGAACAGCTGATTATGCTATAGCGAATGTATTAGCGAATGTTCCTGATGAACCATGGGCCTAACCTATCACTCCACTCCTGACACATAGATGAAACCATGTCTAATGATTTTTAAACATTAGTAGTTTTAATATTCAAATGACACATGTCAAAATATCATGACTATAAATGATGTGACTTTGTTTGTTGAGTTTGAGGACTGAGTTTAAAACCTATAATGGTTTTAGGGAAACTTTTTTTGTTGAAAGATCGCTCACACTTACACGAGTCGTTGAAAACGATGACCAAAATGAACGAATCTGGTTTCGAGTTGCCTTGATATCTGCCATATAGTTCAGATCTGGCACCTGGTGGCTATTGTACTTTTGTTCCCTGTATGATCTGCTTACTATTGTTCAATTGTATTTTTCTATATAGTAAAGTTGTTTTAAAATTTGTCTAAACACTGTTAGATTAAAAGCATTTTGGGTTTTCGCTAGATTTCCGTGCGAGACTACGGAGCTACTTCACGGTGTTGTTTAACTATGATATAAAACTATTTTTGATGTACCTTATGTTAAAATCAGTTAATTATGATTAGACTTGATTTTATATCGTTAAGTTTAGCAATAAAGAAAGAAATTGTTCAAGTTTTCTAAAATCTTTTCCTATATGTATTTAATATTGAAAAATAGAATATATTTTACTGTGTCTTTTGTTTTGATATATTTTAAATCTAAAATATCTTGATAAATGTTGTTATTATGATATGTTTTACAATTATAGGTAATTTCCTTTTTTTTAAATTTTGTCATTGTATATTGAATATCATTAGAAATATTATTATGGTAAATCGAGATCAAAATTGCAATAATCAATCGACAGTAGAGAAATAGACAATCTTCCTGAGTGCTCGCTAAAGATTGTCGATAACCAATATTAGGAAAATTGTGCACAGCGCACGAACAAACTGCACGGTGACCTTGAAATCAAATGGGGTTTCGAAGTTATCGAAGATATTGCAATAAAAAAAAATAAAATAAAATAAATATATAAAAGGAGACCTTAAAATATATTAAACATTTTTTTTTCGGAGTATCACTAGATTTTCGTGAAAGTTTCGAAACAACACCTTCGTATTTACTGGAACAATGAATATCTCTTCACCGTCGTTGAGGTCATTTTCAGTTACCTTGACTGCTATCAACGTCGACTCGATAGTCCTCTAAAATAAAAAAAATAACAATCTCCGGTCCGCCCCTGGCTATCGATTTCCTCTCGATGTAATTAATTATTGTTTTAGTCGTATTTGAGGAAGATAAGGGCTTAAATTAAATCAAACCTCCCTCCACTTCTCGCAATTAGTTTACTCCGGTGAACTTTATTAGAAAAGGTGTTGTTCGAAACAGCAGATTATCCTTTGATCAGCGTGTGGGAAAAATCAGTGAATGGGGGGAAAGTTTCGTAATTTAAGGCTCGGTAATGGGGACGCTGAGGAAAGGGGGTGATATAGGATTCGTAACCGTTCCAAGCTATTGACATGTAGCTTTAATGAGTTTGTAGATAATGGGCTGGGGTAAAGTAATTTCGTTATTTTTATGTTTTTCAAAGCGAATATATTTGTAGCGACCTTGAGGCATGTCGAATTTTACATAGTGGAATAACGGTCCACAAAATAAGAAGAAATATAATCCCTGATGTTGGACACGGGCGGGGTGCCAGCAGCGCCAACTAGAACCCGATAACGAATAGCTGGCAACCCCGAGACGTTTATCTGGGATGTTATTGAAGGGTATTTCCATTCATTTAGTACTCGCCCATCGTTTGGTTTAGACGTGCCACCATCGACTGCCCAAGCCTCGTCTCCAGGTAGCACCGCTGCCATCCGTTTTATCATTTGTATTTTTATATTTTATATTACTTCAATAAATAACGGTCACATAATGTAAACACCACTGTTTCATTTCGTTTTACCTCCATTCACCGAGCCACATCATTTACCCTAAATATTCATATACGTTTACAATTTTAATCAATGATGTATGTGCCGTTTTCATCGATGATATGTTGGCACTTTTCTAGGAAATCCATAATTCGAAATGTATTTCACAAGCCTCTTTTTGAGTCAGTTTTAGCCTCTTTTTAAGAGAGTTTTATAGAAACCGGAATAAGTACTGGTCGGACGGGCAATGTCCGTACATGTAATGAATTCATCAAAACATCCTTTACTAATAAAACCAAAAGAATTGAACCAAACGATTTTCGCAAATGATTTCAAAAATGATTCAAGTTTATTAATTATAATATAAATTCTGGCTTCTATTTGAAGCAATCATTTGTTCAAGTCAAAAGACTTATTGTTGTTTAGATTTAAACATTTTTCGGCCGGTTTGGTGGCGCAGTGGTAAAGGGACGGTCCTCCTACTGATGCATTTTACCTCCATTCACCGAGCCACATCATTTACCCTAAATATTCATATACGTTTAAAATCTTAATCAATGATGTGTGTGCCGTTTTCATCGATGATATGTAGGCACTTTTCTGGGAAATCCATAATTCGAAATGTTTTTCACAAGCATGTTTTTGAGTCAGTTTTAGCCTCTTTTTAAGAGAGTTTTATAGAAACCGGAATAAGTACTGGTCGGACGGGCAATGTCCGTACATGTAGTGAATTCATCAAAACATCCTTTACTAATAAAACCAAAAGAATTGAACCAAGCGATTTTCGCAAATGATTTCAAAAATGGTTCGGCTAAGTTCGAGCTGCACATGATGAATATTTCCTTTCCAATCACATCAAACATTTAATATTACCTTGTTAGGCGTCAATTCATGTTGAATTCGAGTTTTGAGCTTTTGATATCTATTTTTATGTGAATGGTTTAAAAATATTCTAGGATCGATGTTTATTCCTGCGGCGATAACAAGAGATGTTGGTCTACTTGATATTATATAGGAAAATATTATCAAGGAAAAGGTTTGAAGAAAAATTATTATAAAAAATGAGGTGTACTTGAGGCATATTTTTGCTTGGTGCAGTATTCCAATAGGTACCAATTATAATTCAATATCCAGTTAAAATTCAAACCCACGATTCAAAACTACATAATGATTTTGCAGTATTATTTTACGCGTAGCATTGATGACAGCACTTATTGCAAATATATATAAAATAATTATCATATTATAAAAAATTAACGAAATTAATTTGATACTTTCCCACAAAAACCTATGAACCTGTAATCTTATCTTCAATCATACCTTTACTCATACACTTCGATGCACTTCACTCTGATGTTTTTAAACATGTAGAATGAAATGGCTACATTTCCAAAAATTGCTAGAGATTTTGTTTACGAAGAAGCAGCTTGCTGTGGATTTAGATCTCAGAACAATGTTCACATATTCAATTGAATTGATTAGGTTTTCCTATATGGATCTTCGTTGTTTTTATTTTTGTACTGTAAATAAATAACAAAAAAAAACATGTTATATATGTGTTTATATTTATACAAACGAAGCATTATCGTAGATTATTTTTGGTGCTCTTTTGGCTGTTACTTTCGTTGGTCCTCAACTAGAAGCAAAACCCAAAGCTGAAGCCTAGCCAAGTTTAGTAGCAGTAGCTTAATCCGCTCTACTAATAGTTGCCCCTGCAGCAATACTCAAGCTTACTGTGTCCTATTATTGCTAGTAGTAACTATCTATAAGCTCTAGTAGTTTATTCTGCTAGTTATACTGACACAAATTAACAAAGGCCTGTAAATTATCGAAGAATATGGGTAAAATTTATATACTGATAATCAAAAATTATAGCCATGGATAAGGTCGGTAAAGGTCTCGCTACCATTTTGATTTGACACTAAGGTGCGATAAAAGTCCCACTACCATTTTGATTCCGCGCCATCTTGTTTATGTGACATTTAGCTCAGTTTCGCTTTAACCATTGTGTTGTGTTTGATGTCCGAATTGTATTATGGATAAATATAAGCCACAAGAACGAGTAGAAATGACTGACAATATTTATTGAAAATAATCGTTCCATTATTGACACTAAGCGGAAATTGAGTCTATGGCAGCGGGACTTTTGCCCCATGATGTCTAACTAACACCACTACTTCTACTGTGTGATTCTGCCACACGCTTTTTTATTAATGTTTCTTCAGTTTTTCCAAAAACAGTACCCAATCACGATATATAATTTAAATTAATTCAAACCATGAGACCTAATGTCAAAGTAGAATGATAATAATTAATTAAATAAACCTTTAAGGATCAAGAAAATCAATATCGACTATCGATAGAGGAAGTCTTTGTAAAGGGGGCTCTAAATAAAAAAGCTATATGCTTTCCTAGTATTCCAGTTATTAGCTTCTTTGAATGCTAATTTTCTGGGGGAAAATGTCACAACTATAACTGCAATAAAAGAATACAAATAATGCAGAGAGGCCTACAGAGGGCATTAAATATATAAATAGATTCATTATACATTTGAACCCAGAAATATATTTAATGGTACAAAATGTTTAAAGCCAAAACGTATAATTTTATTTTAATAAAATTATAATTGTTCCGACGATGCATTAACATCATTTGAGTTTAATTGCATTACATGTATTATTACCGTACAAAACAATTATATTCATGAACGATTTCAACAATTAATTCGATTTGTTTTTCTCCATGGTATTCGCCATTTCCACTACTCCAGTAATTACGTTAAGTATGTATGATTTTATATCAAAACAGTAAACTAGTGTTAATTCTCCTGTCAATAAATGATATTTATTTCGATAATTAGATCGAGAACCTATTAAATATCATCAAACTGTGAAAAATCAGCTTTCTACTCATTTCGCAATATATGTTTCGATAGTTCTCTAATTTGTTCCCATTTAAATATATAGGAGACGAACACAATAATATAAACATCTGACATATACACAATATTTATTTATTAATAATGTGTTGAGCAACCATTTTCTTTAACATAGCTGGAATATTTCCCGAAATAGATTTGTAAAGTCTCTGAATAGGTTTCAATAGAATGTTATCCCATTCCTGTATCAGAAGATCTACCAATTGCCTCAAGGATGTTGGAGAAATCTACTTTAAAACTGTTCGAAAGCTCTTCATAATTCTTTAAATAGGTTGAGGTCTAGCGATTGTCCTGGTTAGGAAAGGTGTTTGATGATATTCTGACACTCCTTAAACCATGACTGAACCGTGTCGAGGTATTCATTGATAGGTACGATTTAATTGAAATCATTTATTGATCAAAAATAATCATAATGGGTTTCAAATAGTTTTGTATCTACATATTTTATCATTGATATTTTATGGAAGAAACAATTGAACAATTACGAAGATAGCAAAATTTTTCTGGCTCCATTAGCACTTGTGGATAAAGAACGAACTGTCAATTGAATATGAAACTACATTGAAAAACTTAAATAGGAAGTCCAATGTTATCCACCGTATTCACTAAATATTTACTGCTATTAGTATTTGACAAATAATATTAAGTACTTATTCTGTGTACTATTATCTTACTAATAATTACATCAAATCCATCATTATTTAAAACTGGAGAACCTCAATATTCAACATTAATGTATTAATCTTTGGATGCCTCGGTTGATTGTCTTTGAGTGCAGTCCTTGATAACGTTATCGACAGTTACCTACAGGTTCTTATGTCGATTGTCATTATGGCTGTTCCATGGATCATCAACAATACCTCGCAGTACCTTGTTTTGAAAACTTTGTATATTATTTTTATTGCTTTGGTTGGTATAACCTCAGATTTGAACACCATGAAACCATACAGAGTAAAAGTTTTTTATATAGTGACAGAGCTGACTAATAACCATATTTTTAGATTGAATTCTTAACCTGCGTTTAACATCAAGGGTCATGTCAAGATATTTGGTTAGATCTCTATAAAGGACTACTTGTTGATTTCTATATACTTGAATTTTGTTGGTCAAATCAATATGCAATAGTCGTTTGTAATTTTTCCGTTTATTCAAATACAGTACAGCAGATAAACGACTGGGTCCAATATACTGCTTGTGCCAAACCTGATAATATTTTTCTCAAGTGAGAATAGGCATCTTCTTGTTTGATTTTGAAGTATCGGTTACAATATTTGATTTTAAAATTTTTCGTCTAATCAGGGAGAAGCATTTTAATCTTATGCTATAAACCTTCATACCAAACATTATCGAAAGCTTGAGCAACATCTAAAAATCGTGAAATGTTATTTCTTGAAATCAAATTGGTGATTCGGAATAAGATGATTTTCCTCAATTTTTGCTTTAATCCTTTTCTATTGAAGTTTTTCCAATAATTTGGGCATTGTCAGAAATAGTGATATGATATATAATAGTGGTATAACGCTGTTTCTTAAGGCGGCTTTACTGGTTTAGGAATGATAATTACTACACCCACATTTCTGGTAGATATTGTGGTCCGAATAAAGTACGACGAATTTATAATTTGGAATACATTACTTCGATATGTGTGCACAGTCGATAGTATTTCGGAGCTTGATCTATGTAATAATATAGATATTTAAATAATTAGTACTATAAGGTTGATGTCCTCAATTAGCGCTTTTCTTGGAAGTTCCTTTAATATTTTCTTGGTAATAACACAACCATTTTTATACTAATATTTATTCTTTCAGCTTCAGTTAAAGTGACAAGTGGAATTTTTATCCCTTCTTGTCCAATGACGCAGGGTAATGATTTAACGTCATCCACTCTATGGGGATGAAACATCCTCTAGAGTTGGTCTGCAAATCTTGTAACCTTCTCCTGATTATCTCTGATCTAGCTCCTATTCGCAATTTTTATAGGAGCCGTTTCTATGTTATGTCCATTCAGATTTCTGGTAGTTACCCAGAGCGAATACTCCACAAAAGAAGAGAAGTCCACGCAAAAATTCTTTCATGATCATATTTTTGAAATGTTTAATTTCATATCTCAGTTAGGATGTAAGATTGTTCAACTTAGTGTAGCGACCTTGAGGCATGTCGAATTTTATATCGTGAAATAACGGTGTACAAAATACACAGAAATTTAATTTCAAAAGTTGAACACGCGCGGGGTCAATACGATAACGAATATCTGACGATCCCAACACGTTTATCTGGGTAGTTATTGAAGGGTACTTTCACTCATTCAGCGACTGACCGTCGTTCAATTCAGTCGTGCCACCATCGACTGTCCAAGCCTCGTATCCAGGTAACACCGCTGCCACCCGCTTTATCTTTCGTTATTTCTATATTTTTATAACTTCAAGAAAATTACTTATGATATCATATTTTTTCATATCATCTTATCTCCATTCACCGAGCCATATATACATTTCTAAAGTGGTGACACCGACGTGATCTATCGCTAAATTAGGTTTGGACTCGTGAATGGAGGGTACGTGCAACATGGTGTATTTTAAGTGATCGTTATGTTGTTCGAATACAATTTATTTTCCGAATTTCTATACATTGTTTTTCAAGTATTTTTGTTCCAATATATTAACCTTACATAAAATGGTTCGTCATTAAATTTAGTTTTAGTGCTGGAACTTTCATAAATTTCATTTTTAAATTTATTGTCCAAGTTTTATTTCTTTGACAATCTTTTGAACTCTTAGATCTATTTACATCATTATCTAATCATCAGAATTACGACTAGATATTTCTTTCGGCGCTATGTTTAAATCAGAATGTCTTCTTTCGTTCGTAGTCTCAGTCGTATACATTTTATTTTGAAAAGATTTGGGCAGCTTCGGTTGGATATTGTCGTTATTTGTTTTTCTTCGATTAACATAACATATCTGGTTACGGATCAGTTACAGAGCAGTCCCAGGAGCTAGGTACTGATAGCAGTCACTGTAGACTCTTCATATCTTCGCTGCGGTACCAGAATTGCCAATGTCTCTTCGTCAATGAAAATAAGCTACCACGTCGTCTCACCATCGAATCCCTCACAGCGTCGATAACGGGAGCCCTGTTCGAAAAATAGTTTGTTTTCAACGTCGTCCATAGACCACATTCAAGTGCCAAAACAACGATGAAGTAATTGTATCTGTAGGACCAAAAGATATCGATAGCCATACCAGCTTTTCAAATGTTCGCACGTCAGCATATTCCATTGGTTCAACCTTATAGTCAGTTTTGTTTTATCATATTCATATGTTTCAAAGTTCTTTGTTTGCAGCAAACTTTTTTGGCATATCTGTATTTTGTATTTAATATTTTTTCACACCTTTTTTGTATTTTTTTGTTTGTTTATAAATGTATGTAAAATTCTGGCAGGGGAGTATTTTAGCGACCTTGGCATGTCGAATTTCACATCGTGGAATAACGGTCTACAAAATACCCAGAAATATAATCCCAGATGATGAACACGGGCGGGGTCCAGCAGGGCTAACTAGTACACGATAACGAATATCTGGCAACCCCGAGACGTATATCTGGGGGATTATTGAAGGGTACTTTTCATCATTCAGTTTCTGACTGTCGTTCAGTTCAGACGTGCCACCATCGACTACCGCTTCTTTATATCTATTTGTATTTTCTACATTTTATTTTGGCAAAAAATAACGTCGAACGATCAGTGGTAGGTTCAATTCAAATACATCCGCATTATTAAAAAAAAAAGAAAAATTATAAATCAGATATATATAATTTTCGTTGATTGTGTATTGAAAAATTGACTTAAATTTCCTGAATAATACAATAATATCTTCCTTTAGAGGCGCTCCAGCTACTATTACTGCTTCGCCGAGGCTGGAAAGAGCAAAGGGCGATATAAAAAAATAATTACGCCCGAAGACCCGTAAACCCCGAGCTCTTCGTAACTCGAAAGGAACGAAATATCATGTTTCAGATTTTCGCCAAATTGCAGGATCCATTAAAGCGACGTTCCCCGTTGTTCCTTGAAATTGAGCGAACCCTCTTAGTTCATTATGGGCAGCGGATCGAACGGTAGCAAACCATCAGGTAATTTCAGAAATAGGCCTTTGATTATGACGAAAAAAAATATGTTATTGAAAAGGATGAGCCGTAATCAGGCAAGCATAAATGCATGTAAACAGCGGCTACTCTTTAATAAGGGTAATTTCCAATTTAATGGAATGTCGTTAGGAAATTCATATAACTGGTATATTAATGAAATAATTTTTCAGTCAGCAGCAGCAAGCATATCATCACATAATATTTACTGAATATAACCTTAATTGATTAATTAAATTCGAAATCTTGTTCCATTCCTTTCAAATGTTTTTCAAATCTTTCGAATGCATTATTTAGATATAGGAGTAATTATCTCTTGAAGCTTTCTCTACATAATAATATGAATATTGAAATAATTAGAAAAAAAAATCTAAAAAAAACCCTGAAATGTCTTTTTCCTTAACCAGTGGCAATTTTCCTTAATTCACGTAGTTGCTGTTGTACTGAGTTCACCATAGTACTAAGGATTTGGGCTAGGACAATTCCTTTATTAAATATTAATAAACTTCTAACCTACTAACTTAAGACTTAATAAAAATTAATGTTATTTATCTCTATGAATTATTAATATTTTCAATCAGTCCAATCATTGGCGGCGTATTTATGATAAGACTGAAGCTATGAGTGGCATGAGTGAGACGTTAAGATATAGGGCTTTGGTTTATGTTAAAAACTTTTTAACCCGTTGTGCGCTCGCCATTCTTTCCGCGCGTCTTTCGGTGAAATGAAATAGTTCTTAAGGTAAAATAATTAAAGTTTTTGTTATTTTAAACCTTTCACATTTTATGACTAACCCAGTCATAGGATTTTCGAGATATCTTAAGGCTTTAACTGGGGATATCATAAGGCTGTGGGTAAAGTAATTATCAAGAAAAGAAGACAGATTGGCGTTGATTTGGCAACCGTTTCGCAGTTATTTAAATCATTTCTTGGTGTAGTTAAGTAGAGTTCTGGTAAAAGCTTCGCATATAAAGTTGTAAAGTCACGAAATGTCGATAGAAGGTGCTAGATATAATATAAAATAAAGAATATAGAATAAAGACACTTAGATATAAACTATTTGATGTAGAAAATGCCCGTAATTTGAAAAATACCTATTTCGTGGATTCCCGCCACCAGCATGGAAGTTCAGGGTGTACGGTCAAAGAAGAACTGAAAATGTTCTTAATTAACATAGTCTATACGATATTAGACAGAAGCTTGTATATGTTTTATAAATAAGTTCTTATGTTTTATCAGTTTAAAGAGTAATATATTTGACAAAAAAGGTATGATATTAAATTTATTGGTTTTAGAAGTTGCTTATGTAATATTTTCCAATGATTTTTAATATATTATAAGGAAAGTGTTTAATAACAGACACTATATCCAGAACTATTACGACAAAAACGGCCTTAATGTTTACTTGGGATGATATCATACTTTCTGATATAGATGTTGGAGTTTCGAAAATTCCTCAAGACAGAATTCGCATAACTGAACTTATAAATAAGGTTTGAGGTTAAAAAAAGGAAAGATAAATACGGTCAAAACATACGAGTCGCTCGCAAATATAAATCTAAATGGCTTCTCGTTAGAGTAAATGCAGGTATTTCAAGTTCAACTTGTGAAGAAAGTAGTATCTATGGTTGAAGTTATAAGTAAAGTTATATGATCTTTCTAGTCTTTGATATGCGTCTGAATAAAGTGACACATTTCAAAGACAAATTATAATACATAGATGTACTAATGCTTTGAAGAATTTTGCAGACATTTGACAACATGGCCCATCAGTAATAAACTAAATGGACTTTTACAGGCGAACAATCTATATATTTTTAACTAGGATAAAAAAGAAGAAAAATCCGCTTCGAGTTTAAAATGATTTTTATATTTTTACAAAATGCAATTGGCAATATCTTCGACGTCATTTAGAATGTGTGTTAACTGTTTTATTTGACGGGATATATCTATCAAACTCTCCAAGAGTACTGTTAAAAAAATAGATGTAGGTTTCAGATGACCTGTTTGTCAAATGAGACATAAACGGATTGAATGACTTCTCCTCAAATTCTATGGAGAAGTATATGGACTTTGAGGCATGTCGAATTTCACATTTTACAATAGAGGGCTCAAAATACCTATTAGAATATTATTCCAGATGTTGAACAGATGCGGGGTGCAAGCTTCGAACCAAATGGAACCAAATACCTGGTATATCATTTGAGGATACTTCGCCCATTTAGTTACTGACCATCATTTCATACACTGCCGGGATGTGCCTTCATCGACTGCCCAAGCATCTTTTAGGTAATAATGTCCCTGTCCTTATTTCCGTTTATCTCTTTCTATTTTAATAACAAATGGCAGTAATTAACAATCACGTAATGTAATGATCATATAATCATCACTGTTTATTTCACTGTGCCTCCAATTAACCGTGCAATAACAGATAATTGAAAAGTCCCTGACCTGACACATAGATGGCGCTACTACAATTAAATCCATATGTTTTTTAGTTAACCCAGACCCTCGAAACATGCGTGTATAAATTTTAAGAGTTGCCGCATCATTAGTGTGTGAATTATAGCATTTTGAGTGAAGCAACTATTGTTATTGTGAAAAAATGGATAAAAAGGAATTTCGCGTGTTGATAAAATATTTGAAGCAAAAACTTGGCTTGATGCCGAGTTTCTGGACACTGCCCCAGGAAAATCAATCATCAAGTATTGGTATGTCAAGTTTAGACATGGTGAAATAAGCACCGAAGACGGTGAACACAATGGACGACCAAAAGAAGTTGTTACCGACGAAAATATTAAGAAACTCCACAAAAATCTAAAGACCTGTGTATGAGAAAGCTCTGTACAAAGTGAGTGCCGTGCGAGCTCACTTTTGACCAAAAACAACGACGAGTTGATGATCGGAGCATTTGAAGATGATCAAGCGTAATAAACCCGAGTATTTGAGTCGATATGTGACATTGGATGAAATATGGCTCCATCATATTACTTCGAAGTCCAATCGACAGTCATCCGAGTGGGCTGCACACGATGAAATCGCTCCAAAACGTGGAAAAACGCAACAGTCGGCTGGCAAGGTTATGGCGTCTGTATTTTGGGATGCGCGTGGAATAATTTTCATTAACTACCTTAAAAATAGAAGGATCATCAACAGCGACTACTATATAGCGTTATTGGACCGTTTGAAGGACGAAATCGCCTAAAAACTACCGCATTTGAAGAAAAAGAAAGAGCTGCTTCACCAAGACAATACACCGTGTAACAAGTCAGTGAAAACGATGACAAAAATCTATGAATTGGGCTTCGAATTGCTTTCTCATCCACCGTATTCTCCAGATATGGCCCCCAGCGACAATTTCTTGTTCTCAGATCGCGAAAGAATACTTGCTGGGAAGAAATTTTCGTCGAATGATGATCGCCGAAACTGAGGCCTATTTTGAAGCAAAGGACAAATCGTACTACAAAAATGGTATCGAAAAGTTGGAGGGTCGCTATAATCAGTGTATCACCCTTGAAGGCAATTATGTTGAATTAAAAAACTAATTTTGCTAAAAAAAAGTGTTTTACTATGGCAGGCCCGAGACTTTTCAATTGACCTGTTATTCTCCAAATATGGATACTTTTTGTCGGTGACTCGTAGAGTGGAAAATGTCTCGTATTAAAGCATAAGATATTCGGACTTATCGCTGAAGAAGGAGCTCGTCAAAACGGCTTAATCCCGGAACGATTCCGAGCTGACTAATTGTGGCAAGTTTTATTTGTTTTTGCCCGACGGAATAAGTTTTAATCTAAATTAGAATTCGGTAATGTCGTTCGCTTGCCACCTTTTATGTAAATTCGGGTTTTTATCTTGACAGAACAGCCCCGGGGCCACGCGAATAATAGCTTATAAACTTCCAAAGTGTAGGTAGCTGTCAAACAACACATAGGAAATAACTTTGGCCCTTAAAAAGTCCCGACGCGGCGTAATATGTCTGCTGTTTTTAGGTTCCCGGGGGACTTTCTACCGGGGCTATTTAGAATCATTGCAAACGTAATTCTTATATTTTACTCAACTACAATTTAAGAATAGTTACAGCTTCATTTTCATGAATGGAACAAGTCGAATCTTACAGGCCTATTTCGATACTACCTGCAATATCAAAGCTATTTGAGAAACTGATATTTAAATGTGTTAAACATTTGGTAACAACACCAGATTTCCAGTTTGGTTTTCGAAATCACCATTCAACAATCGATCAAGTGCACAGAGTAACTGCGGCTATTGAAAGAGCGTTTGAGGAAAAGAAATACTGCCCTGCAATATTCCTGGATGTCTCACAAGCTTTTGATCGGGTTTGGCATTTGGGATTAATCTGTAAGATGAGCAAGTTGTTACCGCGTAACTATTGTCAATTGCTGGAGTCATATTTATTCGGAAAAAAACTTAGAGTATCGCACGAAATTGCTTTAGGGTACAGGTGCGGTTAGATAAAGACAATATCTTCGATGATTTATTTCCGTACAAATGGAATATAATTATATGCAGAAGAAATATTAATTTTTGACGAGCAGATATTAAACAATAAACCAGATATTAAACACTAAACCAAATATTATACACTAAACAAGATCACACTATATAAATATAAAAATAAAGAAATGCACGTGGCAGGGTTACCTTCAGATGTTACGAACAGTGGCACGTCTGATCACTCTCAGAGTCGGGAACGGAAAGAACATCGAAGCGTCGCGTCATCCCCTAGCTTCACCACCCGAGGTTGCCACGTCGTACCACCTGTCAGTACCACTTGTTGCCACCTCACCGTGGGTGCTAACTTCAGGTATGTGCAACGCCTCGAGTAGATCTGTGGGCTGCTGAGAATTGCGGGAAAATTCGAAACATCTGACGGTCGCTACATTACGTTCTCGACATTTAAAAATATCTCGGCTGGAGTTCCTCAAGTTAGCGTCTTAGGACCTCTCCTGTATCTGCTTTACACTGCTGACATTCCAACAACAAAAGAAACACTTCTTGCAACCTTTGCTGACGATACAGTTATTATGGCAAAAGATATATCTCTGCCTAGGGCAATAGAAAAAGTGCAAGTGGCAGTCAACAAAATCTACAAATGGAAGAAAGATTGGAAAATTCAACTTAATAGCTCCAAATCTGTCCACGTTAATTTTGCATTAAGGCGAAATAATAAAAACTTAATTATATCACTCAGTGGATGCCCGATTCCTCAAGCAGAATCAGCAAAATACCTTGGAATCCATCTTGACGGTAGATTAAATTGGAAGCATCACGTTAGACAAAAAGCAAAACACATTAGAACCAAAATAAAACAACTATACTGGTTAGTCGGAAGATACTCTCAACTTGATCTAAAATCAAAGAGGTTGATCTATAATACAATTATAAAGCCAATTTGGACCTACGAGGTGCAAATATGGGGTTGAACTAAAAATTCAAATCAACTAGTCATACAACGCTGTTAAAACAAGGTTCTTCGATTGATTACCTGTCGCTATGTAACCAATGAAGAACTGCTCGATGACCTGAAAATTACATGGATTTGCGAAGTTATCCAAGATTTCACCTTGAAACACGAAAGAAGATTACTAAATCATACTAACGTGGAAGCAATACAACTGCTGGACACCGCGCAGGATGTCAGGAGAATGAAGCGAACAAAACCATACGAACTTATATAAAGTATATACATTTAGTGTAAACTATAGCTATAAGTTAATAATTAATACATAATTATAATTTTATAATTGAGGAATACATACTGATGTATTTTCTCGCACTCGTCTTGTTTGTTAATTAATCCAAGTATTTGGGCAAAGTAGTAATAAATTTATTGTAAATTAAGATTGTGCTAAGCGTATCTAATAAAGATGTTATAACAAACATTTCATGAAAAACCAAATATTTTTTCATCTAATAAATCATCAAGATTATTTAAATTGAATCCAAATAATAAAACATCGGAATAAATTAGACTCAAACATTTCAACAAACAAAAGATGGTTATTTGCAATAAGCCCGACAATAGAACAGAAATACATTTGAATGCGAATTTAAAAATGATGTTAGTTTTCTTGGTAACTGAAGAGGAAGCAAATAACAGAAACATAGTAATAGAAAGTATAACGCTTGAAGGCTTCTCCAATTAGTGAACCTATTACTGATTAACTGACACAATCAAAAATGTCGGATCTACTGGACTTTTTTTTATCACACAAAGCATCCCCTGAAAGTAAATGAATGCCCATGAAATATAATATATACCCTAAGAAGATCAATGACGAGAAAAAAGAAAAAAGGCTTAGAAGAACTATATATACTACTCGAGCTTAGAAGCAAAACTTCCGAGTCTGGAGATACACAGCGAAAATAAAAGACTAGCTTATATCATCTCTCTAAATGTGCCTCATACCGTTGAAAAGCGTACCCAAAAAGTTTTCGGAGAATGCCTTAAGCTCGAACATTTTCCAGGACAAAGGATTTTGTATAGGCCTTCTGCGACTAAGTGGAAAAACTAATGGAAAAATCCTTCTAAATAGAATGAAGGAGTATCTACACACCGAAACCCAAGATTACGAAACAATCGAACAAATGCATTGCACTGTAGATGTTATCAGTGGATACCTGGGAAATACACTATATCAATTGTTTATCAAAGTTTGTCATGTTAGACTGGCATATGGCAGTCGCTGTCGATTGGACTGCATACAATGAGCCCGCTCCAAAGCGCGGGAAAACGCAACAGTCGACTGGCAAGGTTACGGCGTCTGTATTTTGGGATGCGCATGGAATAATTTTCATTGACTACCTTGAAAAAGGTAGGACCATCAACAGCGACTATAACATAGCATTATTGGACCGTTTGAAGAACGAAGGCGCCGAAAACGGTCGCATTAAAAGAAAAAAAAGTGCTGCTTCACCAAGACAAAGCAACGTGTCACAAGTCAGTGAATACGATGGCAAAAATCCATGAATTGGCCTATTTTGAAGCAAAGGACAAATAGTACTACAAAAATGGCATCGAAAGGTTGGAGGGTCGCTATAATCAGTGTATCACCCTTGAAGGGAATTATGTTGAATAAAAAAAAATTGCCAAAAAAATATGTTTTACCATGGTAGGCCGGAGACTTTTCAATTGACCTGTTACTTTATGGTTTTCAACGCCGTCAGCTGGAAGTCGCTATAATATTATGGCACATCTTGACACACGGATTGAAGATGTGAGTTTTGTGAAGCAAATGCGATAAGAATTTTCATCTGTTGAGTTGAAAGGTTGACCCGAATTTGCAAACTTGTGTTAGTTGTAATATATGTAACTTGAGCTTTTTTAATGAAAAGGAAAATTATACAAAATTGAATTGAGTAACATAGTAATATTGCGCAATTTATAAAACTGTGTATCGTTGAACTAAATGAAATGAAATTTTATTTGTAATCTTTATGTGTTGTTTTTTTTTATAACGGAATGAAAGTGATTCTATTAGGTTCCTCGTTCGCCCTCGTTGATATTCCTCAAAACGTTCCATATCAAAATATTATTTACACCTTACTTGCCTCACTATTCGTTCGCGTCTCCCCCAATAAACATCCCCCTCGCATCCGATCCGGAGTGACAGGTTATGGGGCCACGTTTTTGAACTGATTGAAATGGCGCTTTGCAGGTCTTTCTCTTACGTTTTCTGCATCGACGGACCCGATAAAATTGAATGGATTTTTATTATTTCAAACGTGAGGCGTATTTGTTGGTTTTATGATGGCGGGGGAAAGGTTTTTCGGACCGGTTAACGCTCCGACGCCCGAACCCGACAAGAATTCGCCTTGATTTTTCATCGTTTGTTCTAGACGATGTGTTCGGGAATTGAAATTTCAACAGGTATCAATCAGCTATTACCAGGAACATTCCATATATTAAGTGTGAGTTTTTTTTTAATAGGTTTTCCAGCAAATTAAAAGTATAGACTATTCAAAACAGTTGTGACGCACGTCAGAGTACATTTTTGTTCTTATTTTATAATATTTAAAAAAAGATAGAATGTTGTTTGACAAGTTCGAACATGTAACCGAATGAGCCAGCAGAAGTCGTCCATTTGTCAAACGTTTACAAAATTCTTTAAAATATTATAATTATGGGTTATAAACCGGCAAGCCTTGTTTTAACACTTTGTTTTAGTAAATTTTAAGTTGCTATCTATTATTAACCTTGGATTGGGTTAAAATGCCGAAGACGTTATACAGTCAGAGTCAAAAACTGATTGCGTCTGTAATCAGTTATTTCGAACAGGAGAGATATAATGGAAGTACAAAGTGTTGTACCTCTATAAACTATAACAAACAAAGATATGCAGCTATAAGAGGGATGTAGAACATCCCTTCATACACTCTTGGGTAATATAGGATTTAAATCGTGTAAAGATATCCCACGAATGATTTTTAAAAACACATAACAAAATCAAGGAAGAATTATAAAATCAATTTGTATATTTAGATGAGACATGAATATTTCAGAACTGTACATTAGGTCACTTATAGCAAGATGATAATATACATAGGGTAAAAACAACAAAAGTTGATGAAAGAAGGTAAACGTTGGAATAACTATCGATTAGGTTTTGTTAGTTATAACATTTATTAATAATTCATTGCAGATATACAGTTCTTCATGCTGGAAACTGGAATAGTTTTATTCCTGGTACAGAATCAGTGTTTCCCTCTAAGTCCAAGTGATGCTAATATTAAAAATACAATAATTAAATCTAATTTTATCAAGAAAGATATATACAGGTAGTAATAGAATAAACTAAGAAGATATACAGTAAAATCAAAATGACTTTAAAGGGAACATTGCATCGAAGGAAACAAGAACTAAGTGTAAAAGGTAAATATGCTCTCTAATGAAAGTAAAATACATTAATCAGATATTCAATTGTTAATTAGACGCATTAGGCCTTCGGGGGATACCACTACATTGAAAGAACGCGCCTACCTATACTAGTATGGAAAAAAGTTTAACGCAAATATAATAAAACAACTCTGATCTATAAATTATTGGTTCTGTATAATTAACTGTAGTTTTTAGATATGCTACAAAGTTAAAATAAATTATATCCGATAACATTTTTGTTTAATTAGTTTATTTAGATTAGAATTTTCTTATATGTCAAAGTTAATATGTACTAAAATTCAGAGTTAATGCGGTAACATTCAGAGTCATCAATTCAGATCACGTGGATTCACTGCTGTTTTGAATAGACTATATTGTATATTATTTTTCTAATGGCACTGCTCCATTTTTCTTGTTATCAATGGTATTACGCATACAGTCCTTTAAGGCATGCTGCACTGTGCAAATAGTGGTCTGATGGCTCCAAATCTAGCGAACCTAGAAACTTGTGAATCCTAATTTATATTTGAATTGATCGTTGATATAATAAAACTAAATTAAGTAACTCAAGAGCTATGTAACATATCTGGCAATGCTGATAAGAAGCGTCTTTAAAAAGCTGAGATTTTCTCATTTCTTCATGTGTTTCTCAAACACCTCCAAGATCCCGAGGGAGAAACTTCAGCTATAAAACAAAATGCCTCTGTAGTAAACATGAATTTTTTCCAGAGCAGATAATGAGAAAAATATTTGCCCAGAAAAGAGAGTTTTTTTTAAATTATTTAATCATTACATTATTACTAGTCACTTCCGATTAACCTACAATTTATCTTTATGAAAACTTAAATCTAGGTATACAAATATAGGAGGAGGATCCGTCAGCCCTATCTCAGTCTCTGGTGAAATAATGTTTATACATGTCATTGCTGTATTATTTATTATATACACGACACTACACAAGATCAAATGGTTTTATTCTTTTGAGTCTGTGTCCTGTTCTGGTGGCATTCAAAAGCTGCAATATTTCAATATTCTCATGAGACTGGAGTCTTTCCTCATGCCCCCTTGCAATTATCTTGATTTCTTGACTGACTGTGGGTATCTGAAGGTCTCGATGTAGGTAATCAGTCCTATAGTATTTGGGTGCACCCACAATACCTCTCAGGACGTTGTCCTGAGAAAATTTTATTTTATTTATGTTACAATTTGCAAAACATTTCCGTAATTAAACTCCGTATGTCCATATAGGTTTCAGTATTTGCTTATATAATAGCAATTTATTAATACTGATAATTGTGATTTTCCTCCAATTAGCCAGTACATTTTCCTAAATTTCAATTCCAGTTCTTTTCATTTCTTCTTTATATGTTCCCTCCAGCGAAGTCTTGCATTAAGATTCATTCCGAGATATTAAGCTTTGTTGCTATATATAATGATAGTATTATTTAATGTTATTGGTGCTTGTACGGTCTGTTTATAGGTGAAGATGCACAGATTTACTTTCAAGCTTGTGTCCAATTATTTATATTGTCACTTGCTTGTTGTAATTTTCGTCATGATTCTTCACTATTGTCACCCACAGCTATAATCGCAATATCATCAGCAAATGTAGCCATCGTAATATTCTCCATTTGTGGTATATTACAAGTGTAGAGTTGATAAAGCATTGATCCCAGTACACTTCCTTGTGGTACACCTGTTTCTTTTATTGTAAGAAGAGGTAGTGAGAAGGAAATTCAAGAGAGTATGGAGCTGGCAGAGCGAAGTGTGAGAAACCGAATAAGGAAGAATCAAAAACGGTCAAAAATCATAAACAGGACGAAAGGAATCAAGAACAGACAAGTCGGGGGATTAAGATCCGATCAGAATAGCAGAATTCTTCTATGTCATGTATGTAACCAAGATTTAGGTCCGATGACGGAATCGATAATTTAGAAAGCAAATTCCATTCAATTCCGAATTCTTTTTACCATTACGTATCGATTTTATTTTATATTCTATTTTACTTCTTTCATTTATATATTTTTTACATTATTAATTTAAATAAACAAATCGTCTGTGGGCATTAATTTACTCAAACGAAAGAGAAAATAAATTTATATTATTTATAACATAGTTTTCTCTACTTATCAACCTAACCGGCCCTTTGGAGCAAGATTTAGAATAAGAGATGATCTTCTACATGCCATGCATATAAAAATTATCATAAAGAGCACTTATTTTCTAATAGGGAAATTCTTCAACTCGAACTTCACCAAACAATTCATTCGACTCTTTACGGTCAAAAACTAATGAAACTAACGTAGGGAACTGAATAATCATCTAGAATTTATATAGCAAAGGAATAATAATAGGAAAATAATAGGAAAGGCGTTGTCTTTCATCATGATAATACTAGACCTTTCGCATAATTGAAAGAGATTGAAAATTGAGATGAAAAGTTTTGTTGATGCACGATTGTCATTTGTTCTGGTGTCTCTAAACCACTTTTAATAATGCAATGCAGAAATGTCAGAAATTATACAGTGATAAAAATATAATTTTACCAAAAAATTGGCAAAACGTCATCCACCAAAACTGCACATAAACTATTTGTAATTTATTTGAAAATATTTGCTTCGAAAAAATTGGGAAATTACCTTTTCCCCCAAACATATTATTTTTATACTAGAATACCTAAACTAAATTCTTGTTAATCCGACATAAATATTGAAAATTTATCGTATAATAAAATATGAATGACTTATGGACGAATAAAAATAAAATAAAATCGCCAAATCTGGTTGATTTATCATTTACGGAATAAAATTAAAGATTTAAACTGTTGGTCGAGGTGGGTCTGTTTGCGTATCTGCCGCGAATGTACGCTCTGTTGCGCTGCCATTTCCAAATTCCGATATTGCTATTTGGAAGAGCGTAAAGATCAAATTTGCAACGCGCCCGCCAGGAATAAACGCAGCCACTATATGAAAGCAAAAACGAGGCCAATGGTGTAGTGGGAAGAATTAATACGTCGGGAGGTACGTTAACGATCAAATTAGAGCGATTTTCGACGATTGTGCATCGGTCGGTCTTCTGTAAATTAATTTTCCGCGGACCTGAACCGTACAACATTATACATTTGCCCTAATCGCAAAGCAAACGAACTTGTATATAACAGAAAATTTACATTATACTAAATTTAAATTATCGGTTGAGATTTAAATTGGCTACCACGCAAAACCAAATATGGTGATATACGAAATTCCTTTTAAGTGTAAATATGTTATTAACCAGAAACAGTAGAAAATTTTCGTAACAGTTTTTGCAAACCTTTTTTATTTTTAATATTAAGAAGATATTGGTTATTCCTTTAGGAATATTCAACGATCACGAGAGCGAACTTTCAGCAATAAGTGCAGCACGAACCTTATAATATCTGGTCAATTCTTATTGAATTAAGATTCCAAGAGGTTTTTTTCATATTTTAAAGTCTCCTTTTACCAACTATGGGTTTATCTAGACTGGACCTACTATTTAACGTGGGCTCCGAACCACGGTCCTCGACATTAAGCCTACCGACTGGAGAGTAACCAACTTAGAAATCATCCCAGAAGACATCCGGTCTTACCCAGCCTGGTTACTGGCGTGACTGGGATAATTTTCATTTATGATAATATAAATTTACGACCATGCTCCAGCAGGATTCGAACCCTCGGCTGTCGCAACAGTAGGAGGACCGTCCTGTTGTCTTTACCACTGCGCCACCAAGCCGACTCCAAGAGGTTCTGATCATATTCCATGAATAAACCATTATTGATTTAGTGTTGTTGCAAATACTGCATTCCCACCTTCAGTTCCCACATATCACATATGTTTATATATTTAATTTTTTATTAATAATTAAAAAACTATTTCGTATATAAAATCACAGAACAAAATAACTTTATAGCTTTGTAGATTTGTGGGTAATATGCTAAACATTGAAATTATCATTCCTTAAATTAGTATTTTAAATAATGGAAACAATATATGCACAATATCTGCATACAAAATGTAAAGTATTATATAATAATATTAATATTTGGAACGTGATTCGAACTGAATAAACAAATAAAAACCAGAAGAATATTAGAAATAATTTTGTTCTTTAGAAGAATTATAAAAACATATGATAATGTTCAATTTCACATTATACTATAGATATTGAAAGTATTGTGAATTGTTTTTTTTTTACTTTTTTTATATTCTAAAGTCTCCTTTTTACCAACGACGGCTTATCAGGGACGGACCTATAGTTTAACGTGGGTTCCGAACCACGGTCCTCGGCATTAAGCTTACCGACTGGCAAGTGACCAACTTAGAAATCATCCTTGAAGACATCCGGTCGTGCCCAGCCTGGCTACTGGCGTAACTGAGATAATTTTCCTTGTCGGATTTTACACTCTTACCTAGGACAATCACAAATATGAAATAATCATAAACAAAAATTCACGACCATGCCCCAGTAGGATTCGAATCCGCGACTATCGCAACAGTCCTCTATCGCCTTTACCACTGCGCCAACTAAGTCAGTACAGTATGTAATTATAAACAATTGATAAAATATTTGGATATTATTATTTATTGCTATATGGTTATATATTATATATTGTTATATTAACCAACCTAGAATTTGTAATATTTATGTGACTCAACAATTGCGTGTTGTGTTGTGAATTTGTAATTGTTATGATCTCACAGTATATGTTTTATTATAGAAACAGGCAGAGTAACACAAAATATAAAATATTAATATCAGGGCGTTGATAACTAATCTAACCGAATGATAATGTGATTATATTAAAGTATATGCCACACGCACTTTAGATGACACTATTGCATTAATTTAACATATGCTATTGTTTTTTTACCTTGATATATTGCAATTCACAATGGTTGATAATCGAATAAAATATATTGTTAATCCATTCAGTGATTTTAACTTAATATGTTTTTTTTTTATTTTGTATTGATTTTTAATATTTTTATTGTAGTTTTGGTTAATATTTGTTTAAGATTATAAATAATTTTTTAAATTCAATTGGAAAGCTAATAATTTATTTTTTACGAATGATTAGCAAACATGACTTAATTTTATCTACTTATATACTGTACTTAGTTTATAGTTACTTAAAAAACTGGTCCGAACTTGAAACAAACACTTTTAAATATTTAAAATTTGTATTAAAATTAATGTTGTATAACATCCAGAGGAAAAGTAAGAGGGAAATATACTAAATGTAACTTATTAGTTAATTATATTGTGAGAAAATTTCAAATAACTAATAGAATAATATTAATCATTATTATTATTTATTTTAATTTCCATTATGACAGCATATTTTGTTATTTTATATAGTGTCACAAACGATGTAATATAAAGTACTTCGATTGCTATATATAAGCATATTAAATAGAAAGGGAAAAGAACTGAATCTAAAATATAGATAAATGTATTGGTTATTAGAATGGGCAAGAATTATTCGTACATAATAAGTTGCTGAAAAAGAAATAAATAAGAAATAAATTCGGAAACCAATATGGACCTATGGAAAAACACACACTTTTTTAGAACAGACTTCTAAAAGATATCGCAGATTCACCCAAATTCTATGAGAATTATTACTTACATCGAGACCTTCACTATGACTATTACTATTTCTTGTTACTCAGCGAATAAAGAGAATCGCAAAGAGAGAGCAGGAGAGACTTCACTCTCGTGTTAATATCGAAGTGTTGTAACTCTTGGATAATTCTCGAGCAATTGGTCTTGTAGAGGAGTGAATGATAGGGAAAAAGAGCTGTTTTAATTGATACATGAACATTATTACTAAGTGAGGAGTAAGTGAAACAGCCTAAGTGAGGATCGGATTCTCCTAAATATATATCTAGTTTTTAGGTTATAATTTAAACAAATTCTAGGTTAGTTCACCAAGACTAGTAACAATGTATCAAGTAAAAAATGGTGCATAATATAAATGGTACTTACCAGATGTTCCGGAAAGTTATTACCGGTTTTTCTAACAGAAACAGTTTTTAAAACTCGGCTAAGATAGGCTTAAGTATGCTTCAAAGATTTATACCTCTTTGAAAATGTCAAGTTCGGTGCTTGAAAACGTGCATTTGCGGCGAGCATTATTTTTCTAATTTAATCAAAAGAAAAAAAGCCGCTAAAAGTCATCACTTGCCGGTAGAAACTTAACATATATTCGATGTTCAAGCCGAAAGATGCTCTGGTAGACTAAAAAAGTTTGAAGATGCGAATAAGCAAGAATTATTGGATGAAGGTCAAACTCAAAAACAATTGGCAGAACTGTTAAAGACAAGAAATTGTTAGTGAACGATTACAAACAATGGGGAATATCCAAAAGGTGGGAAGATGGATTCTAAATAAGTTCAATGCCAGGCAAATGGAAAATCGAAAAATTGTTTTAAATAATGTTGTTTCAAAGGTATGATCGGAATAATAATGGGTGATGAAAAGTGGATTTATTTTGAATACACTATAAATCAGCCAAAATCATGATTATCACCTGGCGACTGATCGACTCCAAGGCCAAATCGTATTAAACTGTTGAAACCTGATCACTATCGATAATAAATGATCAACTTGAACCATGCATTTATTGAAAATCGTCCAGAATGGGCCCGAAGACACGAACAAATGATTGCACTTGTTGAACATATTTGGATGAGACATACTATCCAGACCTTGCGTCGTCCTATTATCAACATTTCGCCTCATTGGGTTATGTGCTTGCAGAGTACCACAAAATAACTCGATGAATGTTTATGCTCAAAGGGCAAATAGTTTTTGGGATGGCATCGATAATTTACCTTAAAGATTTATTTTTATGAAGAAATATATTAATAAAAATGGCATATAATATAAATGATAATTACAAGGATAACATATTATAATATGGATTTATAAACATAATATCAAAGTTCATAAAATTAATTATTTAATGATAAATGAAAAATAATAAATGAAATTTAAATATTTTCGAGTCCGCCCCTGCGTCGAATCGGATCTACGGGCGAAAAGGCCGAATCCAAGTCTAATGTAGCGATAATCCCAATATGTTAATATTTGTTCAATTCGGCCATATGTCACAACAGTATGGCACGCTCTGCGCCGTGAGAAAAATATAGATTATGCCCACCCGAATGTTTGTTTAAAGGTTCGGGAATCGGTAAGCGGGTCCTAATTTATCGGGAAACGTCGCAAAATTGGCCAAAGATAAAAGATAAGTTGACGGCGGGACTTTTATGAGATCGTCTCGCAACCCGCTCCGTTTCTCCAACCCCCTCGCTCCCCGTTTCCGACCCGACCTCTTTATTTTTCTTCCATTTCCTACTATTATGAAAACCGACATCGGTTAGAATAAAACCAAAGCGCATGGCCATCGGATCGGATTAAAATTTTAAAGCTGCTACGTTCGGTATTTATCAGGTGCTTGTTTATATTTTGATCTGCTGTAACTATTAGGGAAAATGTGAAGCATCAATGTAAATAACTGTTAAGCATCCTCATCTAATTGTCAAATTAGGTACTCGAGACATTTCTCGACATTAAATAATATTACTATTAGTGAAAATTTGTAATCAATGTAAAAAACAATTTTTAAAGTATTTTAAAGTAAAAAAATTACACAATCTTACCTAAACGTTAAATTCATTTCTCGTTTCCATTCAATATTACTGAGTACTTCAATGTATATGCAGGGGATGAAATAGTTTTTTTATAAATAAAGTGTTGAGGCACTATTTGCTTTTAAAATAACGTAATGTTTTCCCATTATAGTACCAAAACATGGCACACATTGTCTGCTCTAAAAGTTCCCATAACGGTTTAATTTTGTTAAGGTCTGTCTATTGTGCTGGTCAAGGAAGTTTTCTGTCTGTGTATAGGCATATTATTATCTTGAAATATGACAGCAGAAATATGTTTAGCAGCAATATGCCAGTCATAGTAAGAACTTCATCACTAATGATCTCGTGTTATTCATACGCAGTAATCCGGCCAGTAATCATTCACATTACAGAATGAGATGGAGCGTAGGTCACTTTTGACGTTCACCATATATAACCCGAATTTTTGTAGGAAATAATGTAAATGATGATTCATCGGATATTTTAGCAAGTTCTATGATTGTTCTTCCACTTCTTTTGCAGTTTGTGTCCGGCTTTTACAATCACAGTCCCTCTATGAATGTTAGCCCTGTGGAGCTCCTTTCTGTTCTGCCGACACTTTTTTAAAAACATATTTTAAGATCTTCTGTTACCAACGACGGTTTATGTGGACTGGACCTACTGTTTAACGTCGGCTCTGTATCACGGTCGTCGGTATTAAGCCTATCGACTGGCGAGTGACCAACTTAGGAATCATCCCAGAAGACTTTCGGGCTTACCCAGCCTGGCTAATGGCACAAATTTTAAACAATTATAAACATAAATTTACGACCATGCCCCAGCAGGATGCAAACCCGAAACTATCGCAAGAGTAGGTGGACCGTCCTTTTTTTAAGTTGTCTGTCTATTGTTGAAATGTCGAAATTTTGTGTTTTCTGTCTACGATCCTATTTAATTTGGGTTTAGCACACTGTTCCCCTAAGCCAAGTGTGTTTTGATGATGATTGATGCATATAATACACTGAAATATAATTTACAAGACTTGGCATGTGAACTAAGCGTCGCACTATTAACACGAACGCAGTTTTATCGCCATTATTATAATATTGCATGGCATTCGTATCTTTTGTAGATATTCATGGGGCATAAAAATTGTAGAGCAATTTTTGAGATTCACCACTTTTAATGATTTATTTCAAGAAATTCGCTGTCAAAGCCCATCAAACATTTTTATAAACTTATGATGATTGTTTCATAATTTGAAAATCTGACTGTAAAGTTAGCGACAAGGAACAGCCGGGGGCCCAAAAATATTCAAAAACAATAGATAATCTACCTCAAACTATTTCCTGACGTTTACATGCTCTGGGAAATATCCAAAGGGAGCGAAATTGGCTACCACACGAATTGGCTGAATACCATGTTTTACTACTAGAGGATACGTTACTCCACAACTATCTCCGGATTTGGCGCATGTGCCCTCTCCTGTATAGAAAACTATATGGTCTTCCTTTTCCAATGGCGGTACATTCCTATCGAGTCGATCGGTACTGTCGATCAAGTCGAAACATTAATAATTCTATAGTAATAATAATTAAATTGTTCTGTTATTCCTATTTTATTATCTTATTTATATTTACCTCCTGAACCTATTTAGTTGGTTATATATATAAAAAATATCGATATAGTTTTCATATTATGCAAATAAGACGGTTTAGTTTAGTTGATAATATTTAAACGGTTAAGATTACTGGCGATGATACATCATATTTATCTTTTACAAATTTTGGTAGCAATATTTTTTGTGACTCATTTATCTATAGTGTCAAGAATTTTGCTTGAATATGACTATGAAAATATTAATCCATCAGTGAAGATAATGTGCAAATTATTTGCCTTTATTGCTTTAACTAGTTCTGTACCTTTTGGTGTTACCAATCTTGAGTTCCATATTTCGAAATTGAGATTGATATTTTAAAATTTTCATTATTTGTGCAAGTTTTATGTAGCTAGAGGTTTTATGTCTGTTAATAATTGTAATCTATAAACTTAAGATATTACTAACGTTTTATAATTAATTAATATCCATCCAATAATATGTTTCAATTTCCTTCAGTTACATCTAGTACAACCAATTTTCGAGTGCTTTTGAAATATTGTTTCCCAAGTAATTATTTATGTTAAACACGAAATAATTATTACCGAGAGATGTCATCAATAGTTATTAGAAAATCTCTTTAAAATACTTTTTATAAACCTACTATTTCTAATTTAATTATTTTATGTTCGGAAATCAAAATACTATATATCAAGACGTTTCAGCGGATGTGTCTAGCAATAAAATTGCAATTTGATAATGGAACGAAAATTCCCAGACTGAACAACATAGTTTTCCGGCGTGTATTCCTCGATTATCGGGTTTCCACAAAGACTGTTTTATTGAGTATTGACGTTCGAATAAGTAAAATGTTTTCTTAACATGACGAAATGTTTTTACTCAATATATAAATTTCTATTTCTTTTAACTTATATATAGCTACTTTAAAAAAATAGTTTAGTCTCCTTTTTACTAACGAGGGTTTATCTGGACTGGACCAACAGTTTAACGTCGGTTCCGAACCACGGTCATCTGCATTAAGCCTACCGACTGACCAGTGACCAACTTAAAGACCATCGCAGAAGATATCCTTGCCTAAATACATTTACAACTATAATCACAAACTTAAAGTACATTCGAACTCGCGACTATCAGAATAGTAGGAGGACCGTCCTGTCTCCTTGACCACTGCGCCAACTTTATGTTACATATTTATATATGTTTGTTTCTTATGTAAGTGTAAAATAATTTCACAGTATCTGTCTTATTCTACAGTTTGCTTTTTATTTGTATACTGCTTTTTAATCTTACCCTAACATTGTATCTTTGTGGTAGAGGGTTTATTTGTATACTGATAAAATAGTTCCAACTTGTCGATTGATCATTTAATTGGCTTTTTTATAGTGTAACAATACTGTTAACTAAACTAGTTCGAAATAATTTCTTATCAACATTTCTTATTCTTAGTTTTTAAGCAAAAGGTCAATTCATTTTTACCAATTATCATTTTAATTGTTGCTATATTTCTATAGACAATAGTCATACCAATCCATTTTTTGTACCTTTTTTGAAATTATGTTTAATTTCTTTAATTGATATATTATCAGATGTTGTTCGTTGAATTGTTTATTTTATTTTTCTCCAAAATTTAAATTTGGCCAAACTCTTAGTTCTTGGTCTTTTGGTGTATGGTTGAAAATCATTTTTGTTTTGATTATCCTGACTGGACCTACTGGTTATCAAGGGACTATGGAGCTATGGTCCTTGGTATTAAGTTTACCGATTAGCGAGTGATTAACTTGCAGATCATTCACAAATATATGGCTCGACTGGGATTTCTCGACTCTTGTCCGGTTTTGCACTCTTGCCTTGTAGACAAACACGATTATAAATAATCGGCGACATAAATTTACAACAGTACCAAGACAGAATTCGATTTCGTGACTATAGGAACCATAGTAGGATCGTTCACTCGCCTTAATGTTGATGACGATTTTTAGATTTATCGTGGTATATTAATTGTTATGGAGTTATGGAAAAATTAAATAACTTTGACATCGGGTTCTCTGATACAAATAGTATTAAATGCAGATAGTAAGGGTCAGAATTCGATATTAATTAACTGCAGTTTATTATGTTATGGCAACTCAGAATGATATTATTTGAATTTGAGGTTAAATTACTCATACCTTTTCTTCATGGCATTAATATGGTATTAATTATCCTTGGATATACTATATGGTTCTTCTGTAAGCATTCATCACTTATTTCACTGAATTACTCCTAAACCGATTTCGAATAAAATGTTTCACTGGGGCCCGAGATAGCTTAGATTTACAATTTGTCCCGGTATTTTTTATTATTTTTTGATGTATTAAAACATTTTTGAATACCTCTGAATCTCGTGCTTAGACTGGGGACTGGGATGTCACATCTCATGAGCCTCACGTGCTACTGTCGCCTTAGTCTACTAATGAAAAACCAATGTTCGGACAGGATAACGACTGTTGGGTTCGCTGACGAATAACTGACCGAGTTTAGTGATGAAAATATGTACGTATATACATCAATATGTGTATTTGATGGAGCTAGATGTGTGTGATTGAATGGAATTCTAACTGAGAATCGCTAAACAAAGAAAAACATTTATAGTTTAATATATTTTTCAACAAAAATAAGCCAAGAACTATTCGGAAATACTCACCTGCCAAATATTTCAGATGTTGCATCGAATCACTTTTCTAACAAATCCCTGTTATAGAAAAATAGGAGATACCAGTAGTTTCAACTGACATAATGTTATTTCAGTTGCAAGTAAGTATTATTCAAATAACACCAAATAAAAATTTAATGAAACTGCTACGTACTTCGTTACTATAATTTGGTATTTTGCCGATACTGTAAATCTCGGTGGTATATTTCAACGTACTACTATTTCAATAGTATGATTTTGGAGCGATAGAACATCGAAAATGCAATTACTCAATGTCGGAAAATAGATGGCGTAAAAAACGATCGAATCGATGGACATCGAGCCGAATGGCTCTCAACAAACGCCCTATGCTTTTCACTCCGGCGTGTGTACGGATATATATAAAAAAATGCTCTCGCTACAATCCTGTTCGATTGCACTTGATATCCCACAAATCGCGCTAATGGTAAAGTGGAACGGCAAACAAACAGAAAAAAAGATAAAGGTAGAAAGCTGGAGAGCTTATATAAAGGGCGTTTTAACTGGAAAAATGTTTTTATTAATCCGATGGAAAACGGTGACGACAACCCGACGACAGGGAAAAAAGAACTGCGCGGTAAAGTGTACAACAAAGTCAAGATGAGGCGATATAAGGCGAATGCGAGGGAGAGGAACAGGATGCATGGTTTAAATGCAGCACTGGACACGTTAAGAAGGTAAACAGTTTCTTATATAGGTATTCATTTCTTATTCCGGATTCAATTTTTTTTCTATACATTTCAAAAAAGTTTAGTTCCTTTTTTCATTTTCTTTTAGTTATATTTAATGTTATATATACGAGGGACACTATTTATATTTTGGTAATAGGACACAAATAGTTAATCTGCGAATAAAATTTTGTTGTTTTTCAAAGTACTCGCCACGATGATCGATACACTTTTGTATACGCTTAAACCAATTTTCAAAGCATTTATTCCATTCCGAATGATGTATCTTCAAAACATGATTTTTGAACGCTTCAATAGCTTCTTCGGCCGATGAAAATCGTTGACCATGCAGTTTATTCTTCACGGATGGGAACAAAAAGAAGTCATTGGGTGCCAAGTCAGGGCTGTACGGCAGATGACCCATCAATTCAATGTTTTGAGTACTCAAATAGTCTCTTGTTTGAGTCGATGTGTGAGAGCTCGCATTGTCATGATGAAGAACAATCCGGCGTCTCTTGTTTGTTTTCCTTATATCATAGAATACTTCTGACAAACAAATGGTTGTGTACCAATCAGAATTTACTGTTTTACGATCCTCTAAAGGCAATGTGACCAGTTTTCCCGAAAAAAACAGGCCACCATTTTCTTTGAAGTGCTTCGTGCGCGAACAACTTTTGTTGGATTTGATTCATCTTGGAACACCCATACAGTCTACTGCTGCTTACTTTCGGGCTCATAAGAATATATCCATCATTCGTCACCTGTCACGATTTTCTAAACGTCTTTCGAAGCACCGCGATTGAATTTCTTTGCACCAATCGATACGCGCCTTTTTTTGGGCGATTGTCAAATTGTATGGGATCTAACGCGAACATAACTTTTACACAGCTAAGTGTTCATGCAAAATCGCATATGTGCTGGTGGAACTAATGCTTAGGGATGCCTCAATCTCACAATAGGTGACATAACGATCTTGCTTAATCATTTTGTACACAGCATCGATTTTTTCTGGCACAACAGCCGATTTTGGACCACCTCCACGAAACCCGTCGGACAGCGAACTACGACCACGATTGAATTCACTAAACCAGCGATATACAGTGATGAGATTCTTGATGGAGCTTCATTGCCAAAAGCCAAATTAAGTTGACTGAAATCGTAAAAGATCATCGCACGAAAATGTTCAGTTTCATTATTTGCCGAGACAAAACTTTCAACTAAATATAAAATTAACAAATAGCGGCCGTGCGACAAAATGTTCTGAGTACGTATATCGTTAGAAATGTCACACTTTACGATGGAACCGTCAGATGGACTCACGTGATAACAGTGCTGCCAATTTCCAAAATATAGATAGTGACTCTCATATTATAATACACATATTGCTCTAAGTGTGTCATGTTTAATGCCTGTTATATCTTACATTCATGTATCAGTTTTCTTCCATCAATCCATTTTTGGTCCATCTTCTTTCGACCAAGGTTACTTTTCTCTTCTGAAGCATTTTTCTGACACATTCATCTTAGGTTCGCCCTTTAATGTTTCTCCTCTCCGTCCATACCGTTTTTATTCTCTTTATTTGTCTTGTGTCCTCCGTGCTCTGTAAGTGTCCCCAAAACTGAGGTTTTAAACATTTTCTATGTACTCTTCTACTAAATCAATATTGAGATCCTTAGTGTTAGTCTGTTCATTACTTTGTATTATTATTAATTATTTTATTATATATTAGTTTATCATTAATTCATTTATTATTTATAGCGAGTGAATTTGTATAATGATTACTTCTAGTACTCGTATCTGCACAACTTTTGTTTTGTTATTCATTACCATTCCTTATTCTTGTCTTTCTTCTTCCATTCTTCCATTCTTTCCATCTTTTCCATATGTTAAACATTTTATGTAGCTGGTCTGATGGATTGTTATTATTAACTTATCTGAAAAAACTTCTCCCGACATTATATGTTTCCATATTTTTATACCTTATAAATGCCTTCATGTCTATAATATTTCTTTATTATTTTATCCGATGCATATTAATAACAGAGTTGGGCTTCAAATTACAGCCTATCTTAGTTCCGCTTGGGTTTTGATTGTATGTATTTGATGACATGTCTACAATGACATAGGTGTATGCAATATTACTTAATTATTTTTATTCTAATGTAACTTAAATAGCATGTCCCTTCTTATTCTGCCAAATGTCCTTTCCAAATCAATTAATGTCATTGAATATTACATACTATTCCATTTAAATATATAAAACATAAAATTATTATGGTTTTATAGAACTATTTTGACGGCTGATCAATTTTTTCCCAAAAATATGTAATCTGTTATGTTTAATTAATAAAATTAAATATGGCGCAATTAATACAGCACTCCATTGTTCCTCCCAAAAATTTATTCTCCATAAAATAGCCTGTGTTATCGTCCATTTAATATAGTTCATTCGCTCAAAGCATAAGAAATATCAAATTATTCTATAAAATTTAATCATGTACAGGGTTTTTGTGATTAAATTTACAACACCATTTCAATTTATATACATGTTTGAAATAAGTTCAGACAAACTTCAGTGATGAATAATTCCAATTCCTTACAAGTACACTATATAGGGTTTAAAAAAATTAATAAAGAGATCGGTGGATATTGAACTTAATTAGAATTTTAATATAATATTAATAATTTGTAGAATTATTAAAAATTATAAAGGTATGATCTTGATAATTTTAATATTTGATAATCGTTATTTTTAATTTTCTCTTTCTGTTTACTATTACTAACATTACAAATATTTAATAAATTTTGAAGGTTTCTAAATTGTTCTAACTGTATTGTGTGTTTCATTCTCAAGTTTTTATGTTTTTGTCTTAATTTTAAACCATTATCAAATAATATCCTTTAGATCATTCTTATCTTTAAATTCTTATTATAATTTTTATTATAATTAATAGTATATTAATTAACTAGATTATGCAGAACGCAGTGAATGTCCAAGTGAGGTGGTAACAACAGAAAACATCAAAGAAATCCACAAAATCCTACTGAATGGTCGAAAAATGAAGTTGCGTGAGCTAGCTAATGCTGTAAAAATATCAAAAGAACGTGTTTTTTTAAATTTTGCTCAGTGTTGACAAAAAACAAGAACATGTTGATTCTGAGCAGTGTTTGGTCGTGTTTAAACGTAACAAACCTTAATTTTTGCGTCGATATGCGACAATGGATGAAACATGGATCCATAACTTTACTCCGGAATAAAAACGATCGTCATCTGAGTGGACAGCAATTTTTGACAGGTCTATTTTGAGGCAAAATATTGTTCTACAAAAGTGGTATTGAAATATTAGAGCGGCGCCCGAATGATTGTGTGGGTCTTGATGGAAATTAAAATAAAATAAATCTCGTTTTCTTTGTTACGCACGGGACTTCAGCTCATATATTATTATGAAGGAATAATAACCACTCTTGATTGTTTATTAATTATTTAATATTTAATATATCAAATAAAAAATAGCTCACACTATGAAAAACTTATTGTAAGTCTTTTTATTTATTGTAAACTTCGAGAAATTATTTAAATAGTTTCGATTTTTAATAAGGCACATATTTGTGATAATTAATAAATTATATATTAATTAAATTTATAATATTTTGTGTTTCAGTTGTATGCCCATTCAAGTTACTCATTTAGATGTAAATTCCACACCTCAGAAGTTGTCTAAAATAGAGACTCTTCGCTTAGCTAGGAATTACATATCGGCCATGTCCCAGACACTCCAAGAAGGACGTCCCATGGATATGGTTCGTTTCGTCCAAATTCTGAGCAGAGAACTAAGTCAAACTACAGCAAACTTACTCAGCGGGGCTCTGACGGGTACCATGAATGGAACTAGTGACTTTAACAATTCTTATAACTCGAGATACGACAATAATCATCATGGATATCACCGAAATCAACGGGACTCTTATGAGACTTTACAGTGTCCTCGATATTTTAGTTCCGGTTATAGGTACGACAGCAGAGACAGTCAAAGACATTACTGTTGTTCAGGTTATTTTAATGGTGGTTTTAATAACTACGCACATTTCTTGTATGAACAAAACAAACAGTGTTACAGTTCTAGTCAAAATACGTTTAATTACTGCGGAGTTAAGAGTAACTTGTTATCCAATAATTACCATATTTTGAAATAAAATTGTATTTACTTCTTTATTACAATTACATTTATTTAAAATATATTGTTATTATTTCAATTCTAAATTAACGGAACAAAAAACTCACTAATGCATTGAAACTCAAACAGAATTTTTAATCCTGCAGTGTGTATAAAGGAAACGCGGAAAATTTGCTTTAAGTTATTATAAATTTACTAAATGTTTGATTTTACATTTCAATTTAAGTATAATATTTATTAATATTTTAGGCTATATTAGTGATGAAAGGCATTTTACGATAATATTATATATAGGCTTATAGGAGGCATTCTAGTATAGAAACTTGTCATATTTATTAGTTATTATGTCATAAACAGATAAATCATTTGAGAATTTTTTAAGATGTTTTAAAATGTTAATAATGCACAGAGAGATATGAAGACACAAATTATAAGATAAGCTGATAGACGCTTTGGTTGGAGCAGTGGTAAATACCACAGGACTGTCCTCTTGCTGTTGCGATACTTGCGATAGTCCCGGGCATAACCGTAAATGTATGTTTATAATTGTTTAATATTTGTGATTGTCTTTAGGCAAGAGTGCAAAATGTCACTACAAGGAAAATGGGCCCAGTCAAGCCAGTAACCAGGCTGGTTAAAACCGGATGTTTTCTGGGATGATCTCCAAAATGCTCACTTGCCGGTAGGCTCAATGTCCACATTAAACAGTAGGTCCACAAATTGGCTTTATAATTGTCTAATAAATCAGTCTCTTTGATTTTAGGTCAAGTTTAGAGTATCTTTCGACTAACCAGTATAGTCGTTTTATTTTGGTTCTAATGTGTTTTGCTTTTTGTTTAACATGATATTTTCAATTTAATCTATAGTCAAGATGGATGCCGAGGTATTTAGCTGATTCTGCTTGAGGAATCGGTAACCCAATTCTGAAATAACTTTAAATTATTAGTAGACAAATGGCTGTTGCTGCAGAGCAGAGTGTTCTTTATGTTTCCTTGTAATTCATTAGAAATAATATTTGTCGATAATGATGTAATTTGAGATGATTGGGCTAAATTATGCTGAACGTACCTTTAGTTTTTATTTAAAAATATTGATATCGATATTTACAAAAATGTCGATACCTTTTAACATATTTAGCTGAAGACAAACAGATTCGATTTTTTAAATAAATTTGCTTAAATAGTTGTTTTTTTACCATGTAATTTGTTTATATTTGGAGTATTAAAAATACATTTATATAACACTATAATTTAGTATTTGTTGTACAATACAAATCCACATTGATTAATATTGACGATTTATGATGAAAGGCATTTTACGATAATATTTTATATAATAAGCTGATAGCCGTTTTGGTTGGAGCAGTGATAAATACCACAGGACGGTCCTCCTACTGTTGCAATAGTTGCGATAGTGCCGGGGCATAGAGATAAATGTATGTTTATAATTGTTTAATATTTGTGATTGTCCTTAGGCAAGAGTGCAAAATGATCCCTACAAGGGAAATGAGCCCAGTCAAGCCAGTAACCAGGCTGGCTAAAACCGGATGTTTTCTGGGATGATCTCCAAGTTGCTCACTTGCCAGTAGGTAGGCTCAATGTCCACATTAAACAGTAGATCCATTTGTTAACAACCATAGTTGGTAAAAAGGATATATATATATATATATATATATATATATATATATATATATATATATATATATATATATATATATATATATATAGATAAATCGTGGATATATCTTGCTCTACTCAACCAACATTGAAAGACACATAAGACTTTAAAAACATGTTATTCACAAAAAGTGGGTTAGTGGTGTTTTGAAAATACTGTCCTATTAAAATATCAGGAGATGTTGGATTCTTGGATTGACTGAATATGCGTTGAACATAAACCAATCAATATCCTTTCTTTTTGAAAATTATCTTTAATCAAGGCATCTTTTTTCCTATTTATTTAGTTCAAAACCCTTTTCTCCGATGTTAATCACAGATTATTCGATGTGTCGAAGTGTTGACGTATCTTGTTAGTAATGTTTTACTGTATGTTAATCTCGGTAGAGATGATGATGATGATGAAGTTAATGTAATAAACAGAAATTGAATAATTTGGTTAGCAAATCTTTTTAAATAGTAGTAAATTGTTCCAAAGTGACTACAGGGTTCCATTCAATATTTATATTTGTAATTCATCTGTAGGTATCACTGAGCAGTTCCTAAATCGCGACATCGAAATATTCATAGTCAAAAAAAATCCTACATTGTATCTAAACTATTTTGAACATTGTCTTGATACACCCGAATTCTTAATATTTATAATATTAATCTTATAGTGTAAAACAAATATAATTGCCAAAATAAGTTGTTTTATCCAAAATAAATGCTAATGTTCGGGCACAACGTCTATCGACCGCATTTAATTTATTATTTTTTAGAGTAATTATTTGGTACAATGTATATTAAAAATGAATTTCAAAGAACTCGGTTTTTATTACAATATACAGGTCATAAACACAAGATATAATTAGGCGTAAAAATGTTTTGTTTTTAGCATTTGTTTGTCCAATAAACCGATATCAGTATATAGTATGTTTGCGTAGCATTACCAATTAATTAGTTTAATGTTTTTGCGTATCTCATACTATCAATATTTGGCCGTGCACTGATCCTATTATATCTATTTGGATCAAAATAAACAAGCGGATTATCACATATTGGCACGGCTTATTTACTCAAGATAATATTAAAATATATCATTATATTGCTAATTTGAATATTAGTTCGAATCGAAAACTTTAAAACGCTAATAAACGGAATTTATATATAAAGCTATTATATGATTTGAAATAAAAGAGTTTATTATTATTAAAACAAAAGTTAAACTAAAAGTTTTTAGTTATAAATAAATATAATATTTATGCTCTGTAATATACAGAGCATAAAAATAACAAACATTGTGGTTATTCTGATCAACGTTATGGTTGTTTTCACCGTAATAAGCTTACATTTTTAGGACGACATCACGTTATTAAGAGCTGGATAGATTTGGACAAATGAAAACACACAATTAATCAACACAAGGATTGTTAAATATTTCTTGTCGATATTTCTATATTTGAGATTATAATTCTTTAATAAATAACATGTTTTTGTGATCTTATTATGTTAATTTCCTACTTTTCAATTTGGCAAATTTCGACATTTCCTTTTAGTTAATTCTGATTTTTTTTAACAACATCTTTATTAGATATGCTTAGTACAATCTTAATTATAAATTAATTTATTGCTATATTTGAATTTCAAGGCGAGTGCGAGATAAGTACATCAATATGTATTCCTTAATTATAACACAAAATCATAATAACTTAAGCTATAGTTTACACTAAATGGATACACTTTATTTAGTTTGCTTAAATCTTCTAATATCCTGCGCGTTGTCCAGTAGTTGTAATGCTTCCACGTTCGTATGATTTAATAATCTTCTTTCGTGTATTAAGGCGAAATCTTGGATAACTTCGGAAATCCATTTGATTTCCAGGTCATCGTGCAGTTCTTCGTTGGTTACGTAACGATAGGCATTGGTAAATAATCGAAGAATTTTGTTTTGACAGCGTTGACCCCATAGGTCCAAATTGTCTTTATAATTGTCTGATAAATCAATCTCTTTAATTTTAGATCAAGTTGAGTGTATCTTCCGACTAACCAGTATAGTTGTTTTATTATTGGTTCTAATGTGTTCTGATTTTTGTCTAACATTATGTTTCCAATTTAATCTATCCTCAAGATGGATGCTGTATATCTTCTTTCTGTGTTTAGCTGATTCTGCTTGAGGAACCGGTCACCCAATTCTGAAATAACTTTAAATTATTAGTAGACAATGATGTAATTTGAGATGATTGATAAATTGAGATTGATGATTGAGAAAATATTGATATCGATATTTACAAAAATATCGATACCTTTTAACATCTTTAGCTCAAGACAAACAGATTCGATTTTTTAAATAAATTTGCTTAAACAGTTGTTTTTTTAACAATGTAAATTGTTTATATTTGGAGTATTAAAAATACATTTAAATAATACTATAATTTACTATTTGTTGTACAATATAAATCAACATTGATTAATACCTAAATAAAACAAAATTTAAAAGATGCGAGATCATATGTAAGATAAAAGTTATTAAGATTTTTCTATAAATTTTAGTAATATTAACTTCTGATCCATTACATGTTTCTTTAGTAAATACATTTCTTAGCAAAGCACTAACCGAATGTTGTAAGTACTGTAGTATATAATACGTTAATTTGTGCATCAAGTGTTACAATGAATGTTTCAAAGGATGTTAACAATTATAATCTTAAACTATAGAACTTATTTTTTTTTATCTTTAATTATACAACTCGTAAATGAAGTAATGCAAATATGCAGCAGTTAAAATGAAACTAACCATATAATTCTTTTTATCAAACTGATATACTTTGAACCTTTTATCAGTCATTTTAGTTATTTACTTTATGGATCTAACTTTTGTAAAATCAACAGTTAATGTAATATTTGTAAATACATGCCTTTAATATATATTTTTAAAATGTAAAAAATAAATTACCTAATTTTGTTCGTCTCTTTTTAGTATACATGCTAAAGGCAAATATCAATTTCAAAATTTATTGATTTATTTATATATTCTCTATTTTAATATATAAGCATGTACTCCTTCATTTATTAATCCCTTTCTATGTTTATCTATTATGATATTTAATATTTAATACCTTTTTAATATTTTTTATTATGACATTTAAAAAACTATCGATATATTGGTTTAGATATTTTAAAAAATATATCGATACAACAATATATTGGAGAAACGAAATATCGATTTTTTTTTGCAATAAGTATCAAAAATATCGATATTTTACAAAAAAATATATCGATATTTTTAAGAAAAAATATATCAATATTTTCAGAAAAAATAAATATAATGAAATATATTAATAGCTTTAAAAAAATATATTTCTTCTAAATCTCTTAAAAGATGGTGATATTTTTGATGCACCGTTAAAATTAAGTACCAATATTAAAGGTTTATTAAAAATTGTATTTAATTTATTCCGAAGAAATATCGAAAAATATTGGCTAAAAATATATCGATATATCGATCTTTTTTCTGCATCCCTAATGTATACTCAAATTTAAGTCTCTGAACTTATAGTTACAGTTCTTATTACAGTTACAGTTACAATTATCTGTACTTTGTTAATTATTGAAACTTAATGGATTTTACATTTAATTAAATCCCATTAAGAAAAATTAAGTTAGTCAATATTAAATCTTGAAATAGTTTGAATATATTTTAATATGTTTGAGTATATATACCTGTATTATTCTAATTAAAATAGTTTTAGCATCAATACATAGTAAAATTATTTCCTATACTTTGTTTTGAGAGAAACATAGTTCAAATGACATTCTATTTTTATTCAATGTGTTGTGTGCTAATTACGCTATAAGTTTGAGAATAATTTATGTTAAATTCCGGCTTGGTTGGCGCTGTAGTACAGGCGACAGCAGATCCTCCTGCTGTTGCGATAGCCGCGGGTTTGAATACTGTTGGGGCATGGTCGTTATGTTTGTGATAGTTTAACATTTGTGATTGTCCATACGCAAGAGTGCAAAATTCGACAAGGGAGATGCTCTCAGTCACGCCAGTAACCACGCTGGTTAAGATCGCCAGTCGGTAGGCTTAAAATCGAGGACCGTGGTTCGGAGCCCACGTTAAACTGTAGGTCCAGTCCAGATAAACCCTAATTGGTAAAAAGGAGAATACAAAATATATTAAATATAAAAGTATATTTACAGCTGGCTTGGGTAAAGGCGACAGGACCACATGTCCACCTATTGTTGCGATAGCCGCTGGTTCATATCCTGCTGAGGCAGGCATTTGTGATTATCCTGGGCAAGAGTGTGAAATCTGAGAAGGAAAATGATCCCAGTCACACCACTAACCAGGCTGGGTAAGACCGGATGTCTTCTGGGATGCTTTCTAAGTTGGTCAGTCGCCAGTCGGTAGGCTTAATGCCGAAGACCGTCCTTCAGAGACCACGTTAAACTGTAGCTCTAGTCCAGATAAACTCCTAGTTGGTAAAACGAGACTTTAAAATATATTAAAAAAAGAATACATTATTTCTTTTTAGTATATTTAATTTTTGTTCAGGTGTTTTTCAATGGAGTAAAAATAAAAACAAATATACAACAACAAAATAATATATTCAATAACTTAATACAATATCATTATTACACGTTTTACATGCATAATAATACATACATATACATATATATATATATATATATATTTTTTTTTTTTATTATTTATTTATTATTATTTTTTGCAGCACATTTACAAGCCGTGTGATTCCAAGCCAGCAAATAGGTTTTCTTCACGTAATCTGGATCGGATAAATAAGCAATTTCTAGGAACAGTTCTTCATGTTCCGAATGTGTACACGTTTCACTTTTACTTTGACAGCATCTAGAACCACCACATTGGTGCAGTACGACACTTGGTGGATCGTACTAAAAATAAACATTTGGTTACCAAGAACAAAGTGACAAATAAATATATATGCTATACACGTTACTAGAAACGATATTCAGATATTGCAAAATGGTCTTTACACTCTTCAATTAATTGTAGAAACATGTCGTTCGATTGAGAACCATAAACAGGACCATAGAAGTCGAGAAGGAGGACTAAAATTATTTTTAAAATGTACGTCTACTTATTTTTAGTTTACAGGGCATTGTTTTTCCTGAAATGTTAGCAGTATAAAATAATTTGTTAATATTCATGGTAGTAAAAAATATATCGGTATTTTTATCAGCCGATATTTTTCCAAAAAAAAAATAGATGTTTCTTAAACATTAAGAACCTCTCAAATATTTTTTATAATATTTAAAAAATACCGATATTTTTTTAGGACGATATATCAATATTTTTATTTTTTATAATAAAATATCGATATTTTTTCCCTCCGATATATCAATATATCGATATTAAAAAAAATTTCGAAGATGTCAAAAGTCTAATTCACGGGCTTTACTCTGATATCATGAATATTTACCAGTAAAGCAAAACGTAAATCATCATTATTAGTTATTGCCAAAAGATCACTTATTGTGACAACGGTTGGCTTGGGCCTATGGCATGAGTGTTCATTAACTGTGTCCATAATTAGTTCATATGGTATGATTTTTATAACACTTCTACTATCAACCAAGTTTAACATAATCAACAGTATAATAATTTTCATGTATTCCATTTTCACGCCGATGTACATCAGTCAAGCGTCTGTTAAATACAAAACCCGTAACCTGTTTTACGCGGCTATTTATATAACGCTTATGACTAAGCCAGTGTTATAAACCAGTCCGAGCTTGTGAAGTGTGATTCGCAGGAAATTAGTCATATATGATTTAATTTATTATTTTAATAATCGTAAATATATATATTTTTTAATTTGTTATATTTTAAAATATCTCTATACCAGTTAGGGTTTATCTGGATCGGATCTACTGTTTAACGTGGTGTAAGAAAATATAGAACGACATTGTTGAAGAATTACGTAAAGGGTACCTGATTACTTATTCGCTAAAGGAGGCGGGTTTGGTATCGGGACCGGGCGATGGTAATGCTCAGATGTACACTTTTGGATATAAATGCCGGCGCCTTGACTAGAAAGGACATAGTTTCTAAGAGTCTCTCGAAGAGTATCTTGCTGACGTAGTTGATAGACGATTGTTATTGTAATCACCGTTATAAACAGCTGTCGGATCATTAATTTGTGAATTATAGCATTTTGAGTGAAGCAACTTTTGTTATTGTGAATAAAATGGATAAAAAGGAATTTCGCGTGTTGATAAAATATTGCTATTTGAATGAAAAAAAACACTTGAAGCAAAAACTTGGTTTGATTCTGGGTTTCTGGACACTGGCCCAGGAAAATCAATCATCAAGGATTTGTGCTAAGTTTAGACGTGGTGAAATGAGCGCCGAAGACGGTGAACGCAGTGGACACACAGAACAGGTTGTTACCGACGAAAATATTTAAAAAATCAATAATTGAATGAAATAACAGACACTCTAAACATATCAACTGAATTCACGAATATTTGGGTATGAGAAAGCTCTGTGCAAAGTGGGTGCCGCCCGAGCTCACTTTTGACCAAAACCAACGACAAGTTGAAGATTCTGAGCAGTGTTTGAAGATGATCAAGCGTAATAAACCCTAGTTTTTGCATCGATATGTGACAATGGATGAAACATGGCTCCACCATTTCACTACGAAGTCCAATCGATAGTCATCCGTGTGGTCTGCACACGACGAATAAGCTCCAAAACGTGGGAATACGCAACAGTCGGCTGGCAAGGTTATGGCGTTTGTATTTTGGGATGCGCATGGACGTTATTGGACCGTTTGAAGGACGAACTTGCCGAAAAACGGCCGTATTTGAAGAAAAAGAAAGTGTTGCTTCATCAAAATAATACACAGTGCTCAAAATCCATGAATTGGGCTTTGAATTTCTACCTCATCCACCGTATTCTCCAGATCTGACGCCCAGCGACTATTTTCTGTTCTCAGATCTCAAAAGAATGCTCGCAGGAGAGAAATTTTCGTCGAATGAACAGGTGATCGAAACTGAAGCCTATTTTGAGACAAAGGACAAATCGTACTAGAAAAATGCTATCGAAAAGTTGGAGAGTTGCTAGAATCAGTGTATCACCCATCATTTTGCCCAAAAAATGTGTTTTACTAGGGTTGGTCGGGGACTTTCAATTGACTTGTTATATTTTATATTTCAAATACACGCATTTTGTAATTTGTATTTTAATTAAAGCAAAACAAATTTATTTCTTAAATATTATAAATATTTTAAATCACAAATTAAACACCAGAACGCTGCGATCAGCTTATGCTGTCATCTTCAGTAACTACCTGATATATTGGTTTATCGCTTCCTAAGTATCTTTTGTTTAACAGAGTAAAAAGAGGAAAATTAATTTGTGCTTTACGACGACTTGCAACCACCGCTAACGGCAAATTCGCGAAATGCCTTTGGGATCAGACTGGCATATGGTTTTCGAAGTATTTAAAACCAGTACCCTTTAAAGGCCTTGGGCTCGATAAAAGATATCGGAATAATAACCGTCGGTTAAGTATGGAGTTTTATGTTTTTTTTTAAACAAACAAGAGACAGTGGCGTTATATATATATATATATATATATATATATATATATATATATATATATATATATATATATAACACAAATAAATACCACAAAATTATTTACTAACTATGAAAAGCTCCCACTATATGTCAATTATCTACATTTTTGAACCACTTCCTAGTAACAATCAACATCTCGACTATGACGTGAATAAATACGTCAGCTCTTTCAGTCAAGTATGCCTACCACTAAACATGTAACACTATATGAACTAATGCGGGAAATACTAAAATCTCGCTCGTTTGTGGATATGGCATTGTAGACTTACCCACGAACACTTGTTAAAAGGACGGGGTGTCTATCCACTCCTGTGTGACCAATGTCTGAAATATGTAGTTCTAAGGCAGCAACTGGAGATGCTGAAGTCATTGAAGCAACTGGTCCAACCTGAGCAATTAGAATTGCTAATAGACTTTTTGACAGCCACGAACCTGCTTCAGCACTTATACACTGAGATTCACTGAGAAATGAGATATCTATATCCTTTTATGCTTTAATTAATTTTTTTTTCTAAATTATTTGTCTAACTTATTTTACATCTTATTTATGCTCTACATTGTTAGCGTTATATTATATGTTGTGTATTTACTGTATCGTATATTATATTTAAATTAAGAACTACATTATAATCGATTCTAAATAGTCCAAGAGGCTGATGGGCTGTAAAAAAATTAAAAAAAAAAAAAAATATACTTTATATCACTAAAAGGATAAATAATAATGACACAATAATGAAATTAATAGATAGACTTCTTGCTGATACTAAACAAAGACCTATGGTTGAAATTGTAGACAAGGAGTGAAGAAAAGTGCTGAAGGAAATACAGATAGTTGAGAAATTATAGCGGTATTGGACTAATATGGTAAAAGGTGTCAGTGATGAGGAGTGTTTAATTGATATTAAGCAGATAACTTTGCCATAAGGCCATATATACTTCGACAGATCATAGAAAAATAAAAATATATTTCGGAATTTTATGGTCATAGTAAATTTATATTCTTGTAAATGATATCTATGAATACATAATGAATATATCATGAAAGAAATCAGTGATCAGGAAAATTATATTATTTGAAGGAAGCTCTATTTTTATAAATAATCTTAAAAGAAATCGGAATGTTACATAACAGCGATGTAATATGTCTGTACAGAATGTAAAGATAAAGAAAACTCGCGCGCTTATGGTATTTATACCGTATAATTATCGCAGTTCAGCGGAAGTAGCATTCTCTTACCATACGAGCAATTCAATTGGCCCAAGTGCATTTCATCCACTAAATATCTACCATTACGTCCCTGCATACCTTATAAACATGTCTTTTATTATCCCCGTTCAAACAATAACCATATTTTCGTAGATGTTTTCAAACATCAAAAGTATGAGCTAGAGGCTTTCTGTTGTAAAGCTTTGCATTAAGAGCCTTTATTCTTATTTTAGCTTATTATTCTTGGAATACATAAACGTCTCTTTTAATAAATATTTATTTCCCTTAATAATAGTTGGTATGTGAAGAGATCTGCCAAAACACGTCTAGAATGTATTTTATAATTTCTATTTATAATTATAATGCTGTAGCGTAAAATTATAATAGGTGTTAAGTTAATTTTTGATTAAAACATTTCCGTAAACCAATACACATATTAGAGATGAGTAAATATTAGTTGTTTTCAAAGTTTTAACTTAAACTTTTCCTTTTCTCTTTCTTTCATGTGTAACGTTAATGAGCAAGAATAAATACATGTAGTGATATATATGATACACTTTCGTACGTTTTACAGGTACTTGTCATATCAATTTGTACAATTTTAGACATTTCGTCTATCTTCTAATATAAAACTGTTTTTATATCTACTAGTATCTCTTAAAGGTTATCATTGATTTGTTTGTATATTCCTATTACTATTTGAGCATATGCATGTGATATATAGAAAAGTTTTGAAGCAGTATCTCGATCGATAAAAGAGATTATAAGGTCTTCATTAAATGAGAAGTAATAACCTTTCGATTTTCTGTGATTGACATATATTGGACGCAACGATAGTTTGGATTTGGACATGGAAATCTTAATTGGACATAAAATAATAAAGAAGGGTACTTTGCTTAATATAGTATATTCTAACACGTCTTCCATTGAGTGTAAAATTGTTTTCATTTTACCGAGTCATTTCTCTCCATCAGTCCATAATTGTTGTTGTTTCTCACTACATGTCCAACATTTTCTTTGAATTATTACTTTTCCCTATATTCGTCTAAAATATTCTAAACCTCCTCGTATATAACTAAATTTCAAAGACTTGAAGCATTTTAGTTCTTGTTGTTAATGTTCCAGTATTTACATCATATAAGAGCATAAGTAGCACTTAAATGTTTTTAATTTCAGCTTTCTGTTTCTCAAGTAATAATGGCTTTCATTTCACTCTCTTCCAGCTTGTTTGATAAGGCATGATATAGTTTGATAATGTTAGTTAGGATCTTATCAAAAATCATTTATGACTACATGTTAAATAGAATAGGCAATAATGGGACGGACTTGTTTCAGACTTCTTTGATTGGAAGTGGATGTCTTAGGTCCTTTTCGATATTGTAATTTGATTTCGGTAAAGAGATAGATATATTTTTTGCTAAGGCCGATTTTCTAAAGTTGTTCACTTAACTTAAGGTCTCACTGAATTAAAGATGTTTTGATAGTCGATAAAGTAGATATATACGTCATTTCCTTGAGTATCTTGTGTATGTTAAACTTATCATTTTCTTTAGTTAGCACTTCGATTTTTCCACTTTACTCTTCGAAAAATGTTTCTTCCTTGTTTGGAATTTCTTTTGCTCTAACGAACTTCTTTATTTTCACATTGTTTTTTTATGACTTGACCGCTATGCCACAAATGGTACGATATTCTTGACCATCCTGGGAAATAGAAATCTACGCATCACTGTCTGCTCTAAAATTCCCCATAACTGATCCATTTTGCTGAGGTCTGGCGATTGTGCTGGCCAGGAAAGCTGTTTGATGATATTCTGATTCTTTTATATATATATATATATATATATATATATATATATATATATTATATTATTATAGATATACTATTCTAGATATAGTAAGAAGTTCATCACTGATAATTAATGATGAATAAAGGAGAGGATATAATTATTAATAATTTGTAACAAGAAAATTATTAATTTACAAGTACATATTATTCTATTGTAGAAAAATAAAAAACTTGTCAGATTAAATTTTATTCAAAATTATTTATTATTATTCATTGAAAGAATTATTCGAAGATTAACAAGATTAACTTAATCAGATGACTCCCGCTGATAATGGCTTCCCATAATATGATATATAAGAAACATTGAAAGTTTGCCAATGATTAAGCGGGACAATAAAGTCTCAATTTCAAAAAAGTCACAGTAGAGAAAATGGTATAACATCTATCATTACTACTTAGTGAAAATAGCTCATTAAAAGACAGAATACTAGTGATGCTACCAGTACTTATTTGTTATGTTTCCAGAAGCTAAATCACCCTTTCAGATTAACCATAATTTTAAATATATTGTAAACTAAAATAAGGTCAGTTAATTATGGTTAGATTTTGTTTTAGAGTTTAAAAAATGTTTTACAGGGAAAGGATTATTTAAAAAAAATCTGCATCACATGGAAAGGATTATTAAAAGTTTTAATTTCTCAGTATTTCCAAAGAGTGTTGTTTGAAGCTCTTTAAATTTTGGATGGAGATAATGTGTGGAAAAAATATATATGAAATGATATATCACCCTAACTATTTTAAACTCTACATGTCTGCAATTCTTGTAGATATTTTCGATCGGAGCTCATATCGTGTATCGAACAAATCCGGACTTGCAACTGCAACGCTTTTTGCCTTCTGGCTATACCACGGAGATATCCATCACCAGATCTGAAAAGCGCCCTGGTTTCTGAACGGGATCGCGTCGAATTCCGCCACGTCGTACATCATTTCCCATTCGAACCGTCTACTTGACATTTGTACTAAATATGTCACCGAGAGACAATCTCTTGTCGACCTTTTCAGCGCCATGTATTTATTATCGGCTTTTGCCCCTTATACGGCGCTGCGACAAGCGGGCGTTCTTTGATTTATTTCAGGTAATAAACAGAATGCAGTTGCCTTGGGAGAATTATTTTCTCCATCGCGGCGGAGGATTTAACAGTCGAGAGAAGGGTATCTGGGAGTTCCGAACGACTTAAGGAGCTTCTAACGGGCTCATTATTTTACCGTTCCCATGTTAAAACTCCACGCCTTTTGTTGACTCTTATTAATAGATGTGATTTTTCTATTATTTGTAATAATTTATTTTAAATGTTAAGTCACCATTGTTTTATTATTATTGTAGGATCTGTATAAAGTTTTTGGAAATAAAATTGAATGTGCATCCGATATTATAGAAAATTATATATTATAAGTTCTATAATGGAAAATATACAACTCATCAAGTTTCCTCATCAGTTTTGCATCCAATTTTGAATTATATTGTTCAGTATTTATTGTTTTTTACCAGGTAATCCATAAAAATAATCCCGACTTCTATGTCTATTTTGCGTCACCGTCTAAATAATGCGTTCACACTACTTATTAGCTGTTGATTCCGATTCTGATTGTAGATCATCTACAGTGATGCCTTTTTGTTCGTTTTTGCTTTCTATTCTAATACTCGTGGCGTTTGTTTCGAGCATTTATTGATTTGACAGAGACTGAACATATTCACTTAAAATTTATTAAATTCAGGCCTAAATGCGAAATAATTTGTCAGATTTATTTGAAATCCCAGCCGGTGTTCTTCAAGGAGATGTCATCTTTCCAATGTTTTTCTACATAATAGATGCAATTATGCGATAACTTTTAAAAATTATACATCGTTAGGTATATTCCTTAAGAGGTGCTACAAACTCCTTCATCAATCTAATGTTCGCTGATGATCGTATGCTTGACTAAGTATGATCCAAGACCATAGTGATGTATCGCCTAGTTCAAGTATTTGGTATCAGTAATACAGGAGAAAAAATGGTATATTGCTGAACCAATAAGCAGAATCGGCCAAGCTGCAGGAAATTTTGGTGCTCTAAAATAGTTGCATGTGGAGGAGAGGAAATATTAAACTAGGGACTAAAATCCAGAATATGTGAAAGAAAGAAAAATAATAGTATTCCTTAATGTACAAACTGCCAACAGCTTGGACTATACAGCAATAAAAATTTAAGGGTAATTTATGGTTTTGTTTTTAATTTCCAGTATTTCTTTTTTCAGTCTTTGGGTTATATTGTTTAAACTATTTTTATTTTCAGGTGTTCTGTTTTGTTGCCATTTTTTTCATAATTTACGTTTTTCAGCTACCATTTCCTTCACTTCTTTTGGATAATTAATTCCTTTAGTTGTACTCTTAATTTCTGGAGTATTATTCCAAGCAGCTTTTTGAATATCTACTACGAATTTTTCTGCTTCAAAATTTAATTGTCCAGTTATCTTCAGTGGTACATTTAGTTGAATTCGTTTGTTCAGTTTTTCAGCAAATTCTTCCCAGTCTGTTCTCTTGTTTGTTAACGTTGGGTTTCTTTCTTTTCTTATTATATTTTTGCTCAACGTCAGAATTATGGCGTATGATCTGAACTTAGCTCAAAATTTTCTTCGACTTTTATATAGTTGGATGTTATGTTTCTAACTATGAAGAAATCTAACAGGTCCGGGGTTTTCTCTTGACGAGTCGGCCAATAAGTTGGTTTTCCAGTTGACATGTAACTGCATCTTAGTTCAGCAGCTGCTTGATGCAGTTCATTGCCTTTATTTGTTATCGTTATGGATTCTCATCTTGTATTTTTTGCATTGAAATCACGTCCAATTATAAATTTATCTCCCAGGTTGCTTAGGACATTCAAATAATTTTTCTTTTTTTGATTGTATCTTGGAGGACAATAAATTGCGGCTATTGTAACCTTGTATCTGCTTGATTTAATAGTTACTGCTGTTACCTGATTTTCAGTTGATGAGTTTGATGAGCCCTTATAATAAGAGAAAATATACAGCATTTCCTTCAAGACGAGATAAGGAAAGAATAAATACAAGCTACGATAGTTAGCATTGAATAGAACGGCGCTGAATTAAACATAAGAACTATAAACTGTCCAAAATGATACAAAATAAATTATTGGAGAGGACTTTAAAGTTAAACATACAGCCAGGGGTTCGCGATTAATAACACCTGAAAAAGGAAACGAATTACTCGCAACAATAAATATTACTTATTGTAACTATCATTCCGGGCGTAAACCCACTTACTGGCCCACCGAAACTAATAAAGTGCCACACCTACTGGACTTTTACATTTCGAAAGGCATTTCATCAAATCAAATACAAATTGAGAGTTTGTGCGAACTACCATCTGATCACACTTCAGTGTTGTTAACACTAAGCGCGACAATCTTAGTAACAAATTTACTAACTGGGACACGTTTAGATTTATAATGTAGGAACAAATCATTTTGAACGTAAGATTTAAAAGTACAGACGATCGTTAAATGCAAACCCGAAATATAATTGAACAAATTCGCTCTGCAGCAAAAGAAGCTACCCCGACACCAAGAGAGAAATCAGAATTTGAGGAATTGATGAAAGATAGGCGAAAAGCTAGAAAAGTATGGCACATAAATAGAAAAGCTGTAGATCAAACAATATTTAATAGAATTAGTAATCAGACGAATCAAAAGATTATAGAGTGTTATCAGAGTTGCTTTAAAACACTAAGGAAAGCAACTCGGAGATTTAAAAGGCCAATTAATAGAGTACCGCCTATTAAAAACGATGAAATTGATTGATAATAATCTATCTGGAAGATCATTATGTAGTGTACAATTAAAAGTTTTTAATTTATATTTTTTAAAGATACTTCGACGTAGCAATATCACGGGATAAATTGAAAAAGATAGCTCAAAGATCTACTGTCAGTATAATAAATAATAATTAATTAATTTGCCTCGTTGTATAAGAACATCAGTAATTGAAGGTATAGAGTCAAGTTGCAATTTCTCAACTCCTGGTAATACAACTCCCGTTAGTATTGAATATACCGATGATGAGCACTTTAAATGATTTCTCAAACATATTAGTTGAAGGATGCATACTGCTGAATCCAGGAGCTCTAATAGATCCAAAAAAAAATCGGATATTTACACATTTTTTTTTCTTGAATGCAATGAGGGGGTTCAGGATAGTTATTAAATTTTTAATTGATGGCACTTAACAAATGTGTTCTTACTTGGCCAATAAGTACTATTTAAATCCTGAATTACTCTTCTCGGCTCTTTCTTAGAAAGTTTGCGTTCAGTAGCTATTATTTCAGTGGTTGTTGAACTGTCATATACTTGAACCAAGTATAAAAGTGTATCGTCGTTATACGCATAGAAGCAATTTATTTTTCGGAAGAAGAATATTTACTAAAATTTAAAAAAAACATCATATTTTAAATGGTTCTTGACATGAATAAACTTACAACAAAATATACTGTAACGAACATAAATATCTTTGATACTTAATCTAGTCAGTGTGGGATTCTTAACATTATCAACCATTTGTTAAAGACTGCCAAATACTTCTTCGAACGAAAACGATCTGTATTTCTTTAGTATGTGTGTGTCCGGGTAAACAACACGGTTTAAAGCGACAATTTACTTTACCTATTGTACTAACGACTTATATATATTAATGAACTAATAACTTAATCTAGCATAGCGATCAAGGCAAGTAATAAGTTAAAAGTAGCGACATCTAGATGTTGGACGTCGCGAAACGTTTCCCCAAAATTTCCTATAAAGTTTAATCTCTCTTTCTCTGTGGTGCCATTATATTTCAAATTACCTCACATTAGAAGTACAGTCGAAACAGTCGATAGTCAACTAGCGACTGAAAATAGTAATTAATAATTACTATTTTCAGTCAAATGTGCAGTTCGACTGTTTTTTTCATTTCGTGATGTCAGACAAAGATGTACGAAGCCTTTCCTATATAAACTGTGAGAGAGGAAAGGACGGAGATATTTGGTTGGAGTAGTTAATTTTTTATGTGGTTTATATTTTCAAACGGTAGTATAAGCGAGACGGAGATGTAGATATTCCTTCACGTACCAACTTTAAAAAAGAAAAGGAAAGAAATAATTACTGAATGTTATTAACCTGCAATTTAAAAATTCATTTTAAATGAAGTAAAATTACTTTTATGTTTGAATGTTCTGTGGATCTGTTAAAAGGAATGGATTTTTTCTATGGAATGGAAAATACCCCACAAATGATTCATCGTATTCTAATATGTTAATTGCTATTTTTAAATAACATACTAAAATAAATATAGACAATACAATAGAATTTAAACAAAACCTAAAAACTAAAGATGTACAATAACCATAAATACTAAATAAGAATTAAACATATACCTAATCATGAAATAAAAATCTAATTCATGGCATTATTAAAAACGATCGCATATAACTACTAGATATTTTTTAAATAAAGTAAATGCTTTATTTGTTATTGAACGGAAATATTTTTTAACAAAAACCGAGAGAGTAATCGAAATATATCCCATTATTGCTATAAAAACAGTCAAAAGTATTTTACTATTTATCATTTGCAATTTTAATCTTTTTACCCCACTGCATTAACAATCTTGAAAAATATCGTTCCAAAATGTTGCTATATTGATATACAATATATAGTTATTTACAAGCGAACTACCGAAATAATCATAAAATTATATATATTACATATAAATCGATATAACCATATATATGTAAGCAGAGCCAGAATGTTAAAAATCAGTTCAATGAAATGAAAGAATGAATGAAATTGAAAGTAAATAGTAACCAAATCAGTCGGACCGAAAATAACGACTGAAAACAGTTGACTGAAACAGTCACTAGTAAAAAATAGTTAAAACAGTCGAACCAAAAATAGCGACTGAAACAGTCGATAGTAAAAAGTAGTCAATTAATGAACAGTCGATAGTCGTTTTCAGTCGATAGTTCCCAACTCTAATTAGAAGTATCTAATAACCGATCCCTGTTATATTTTAAGTATTAGCGACCCGGCCCGGCTTCGCACGGGTTCAATGCTGATACTAAATTAAATACATTACAGAAAAAATATGAACGTTGTATATAAAACCATAGCGGTCCGCTCCGATTTTGCACCGGCATAAAATATATATGCCTATGTCACTCAATGAAAACATGATTAAAATCGATCCAGTATTTTTGGTTCATTCATTACTGCCCTTGGCCTGCACGCATTAAATTTGGAGTAAAACAATTCCTCTTCCCCTATACTTACTATGAAGATTTCCTGCTATCTTTGAAATATCTAAATTCATACAATTTTTATTACATTACACATTTTTAAACGCAAATTTTAAATTTGTAATATCTCCGAAAATATTTGTTTAATTTACTTGCTGTAAGGAACCATATTGATCTATATTAATTGTACACTGTATTTAATGTACTTAATTCGATAAGGATTAATGCCGTATTGCTTAAAATAGCTTCGTAAATAAGCCATTTTCTCACGTAAAAAGTAAACAATAAAAATGGTTAATGTGGGTTATCCCTAAAAGATAAACATATACCATCGCGGACTTTTTTGTAGACCTTTTTATGGTGTACAATACTGTAGTACACTAATTTGATCTAACTCGTAGGGTTAGGCAGCGTTTTTGCTAATTGCTAAATAAGCCTAAAAAATAGGTTAATTTACGACATCACGTTAGAAACCTCTAAAATTAGCAATGTTGCCTTAGTATATTATGCATGTATTATACATATAAACCTTCCTCTTGAATCACTCTATCTATTGAAAAAAACCGCATCAAAATCCGTTGCGTAGTTTTAAAGATTTAAGCGCACATAGGGATATAGGGACAGAAAAGGCGACTTTGTTTTATACTATGTAGTGATATTTTTATACCTTGTATACCCTTGTCATTAAAAATTGGTTGCTCAGGTACGTTTTCATTATGTTTTTAGAACTATCATCTGATTACCTCGACATCAAGATCTCGCACTCTTATTTGGTTTATTTATTTAGCGATTTATTGTGCAAGTAGTTGTCATCATATATTTTTATTATACATTAGACGTTAGATTTATATTGCTTTATCAAATATAATTTTTATTTTACGCCTTTTGTTTAGAATTAACCCTACATAATAGTCTATTTCACGAATCAACTGTGCCTAGACAGACAAAAAGACAACAGAAAAGTTCAGGGCGTTCATGAAGGTCTCGGCAAGAACCCGGGTATTAGTATGCTAAGCGAGTTATAAAGTATCCGAAAATAAATCTGAAAATTACGGACTATATAAACAATATGAATATTAGCCCGATAAGTAGAAGAAAAGTGAATAGCATGACGGTTCGGGTTTCGGGTTATGCTCGTGAAATATCGCGTTTATTTATTCCGACCAAAACAAAAGACCGATTTGCATATCTGCTAGGAAAGGCGAACGAGGCACGGGGACGGAGTTCGCGCCAGACCAGACCGCAATTATTATAATTTCGTTTTTGGGACCGCTTTTATTCATTATCCTAGGTAATTATTTAAGGGCCCTTTTGCCGACTTTCACAAAAATAATGAAGAAAACCCTTCACGTGGATGTGCGCAATATTTCGTTTTAAATATTGCATTAATTATTTCGGGATAATTAATTTAATTTATTCTAGAATACGTGAACAAGATGTGACCTATTATTTTACCCTAAAGTTCTGAATATTTAACATGACCCACCACCCGTTACGAATTTCCACAGGGTCTCGACCGTAAATATTATCTGATCGAACTGGAATTTTCACCGTTTTAGGACCTCCACATAAATTTGCCTTAATCAATAGCGAGAAGAGATACTCTGAATCAACATTCATTTGTTTTCGCTTAGTAATATAGTCCTTTAACGCTATAATACTTTATAGTAAACAAATTGGATTTTGAAGAATAATAAAAAAATTTGTGGGTAAACATGTAACTACTACTTCTATACTACTGTGGTAGAAATTCTATATGTTCTACTATAGAAATACTATTGAAATAAAATGTAAATAAGATGTTAAAGGTATTTTGCAGAACTATTTCATTTCCATACAAGCATAGAGGAAATTTGGTCCCTTTTTATGACCTTTAGTGGTTTAATAACCTGTCCAATAGCCAATATGTGTTATTCATGATAATTAGTATAATATAGTCTATAGTCAATATGTTTAATGAATTGACTGCCAGACATATCAGACAATATTTTCGTTCTCATTTTATTCTAGTTAAAAGGAGACAAGTTGTTGTCTGATTAGTTAGAACACGTACACGAATGAGCCTGTCAAAGTCGTCCGATTGTCAGACGTACGCAAATTTATTCAAAATATTAGTTATAATTTCTACAGGTTATAAAGCGGCAAACGTGATTATTTCGATAAATTTTAAATCGTTCAATGATATTATAGAGATAATTATTGATGATATAAAATATTATAAGTTGCTGCAATTTTATTGAAAATGTTTTAGAGTGTTGCTACAGCGCTGAATATTAGTGTGGGTACTGTGAACAACATCACTTACAAAACGAAGAACAATACGTTAGATACAACTAAGACAACCCGTCTACATATGAAGTGGGTGATGAATCTTGATCATCCTGATATTGGCTCTATTCGAGATCAAATATACAAAATGTATATTTATAACAGTGACTACACAAACTGTTTTATCGATATAAATATAATTTAATAAAATAATTTTAGAGAAAATTTCTAGTCTTGAAAGTATTCATAAAATAGTTAGGGATATGCAGCTTTTTGAGGGATCTAAGACATCCCTTCATACACTCTTACTTGAAGGTTTAATAGAACTTCCAGATATTGCCTTAAAAATAATTCAATTTTTAAAGACATGCAATAAAATCAAGGCAGATTTACTTGAATTTGTATATCTTGATGAAACTTTGATATTTTAAAATGGTTCATTGGGGCAATCTTGGCAAGACAGTAAAAAAGTGTAAAGACAACAAAAATTGATGGAAAAAGGTAAAAGTTACAATAGCATTTGATTAGGTTTTGTTGATAATAATATTTATTAATAATTAATTGTAGATATATTCATGCAGAGAATAAGAAGGGTTTTATTCCTAGTGCAGAATTAAAACTTTCCTCCAAATTCAAGGGCGACTACCATGGAGCACTAGTTACTATTTTGGAAATTGCACCATATCATAGCACACTGGTGGAAAGATCTCAACAAAAGAATCAACAAAGGCTGTAATGAAGTAATGGTTATCAAAACATGAATTGAGTTTTGAAGACTATGCTAAAATCTGAACTATTTCACATTGTTACTAGGTAAATATAAATGAAATGTTTCATTTCGTTTTTGGCAATTTACTTATTATGTATATTGTCACATCGTATTATGACTTTGTACCTATCACTGTATATTCAATCCAATCGAGTTGATATGAGAGGTAACATAGGCTTATTATGATAGACATGCTGGTTGAGAAGGATATTCCATTAGAATTGTTTGGATATGTGGAAGGAAGCATTATTGACTATAACAGGTCGATTGAAAAGTCCCCGGCCTACCATAGTAAAACACATTTTTTTGGCAAAATTAGTTTTTTTTTATTCAACATATTTCTCTTCAATGGTGATACACTGATTATAGCGACCGTCCAATTTTTCGATACTATTTTTGTAGCACGATTTGTCGTTTGCTTCAAAATAGGCCTCAGTTTCGGCGATCACCTCTTCATTCGACGAAAATTTCTTCCCAGCGAGCATTCTTTTAAGATCTGTATACGGTAGATGAGGAAGCAATTCGAAACCCGAAACCCAATTCATGAAGTTTTGCCATCGTTTTTACTGACTTGTGACACGGTGCATTGTCTTGGTGAAGCAGAACTTTCTTTTTCTTCAAATGCGGCCGTTTCTCGGGGATTTCGTCCTTCAAACGGTCCAATAAAGCTGCGTAATAGTCGCTGTTGATAGTCCTTCCTTTTTCACGGTAGTTAATGAAAATTATTCAATGCGCATCCCAAAATACAGACGCCATAACCTTGCCAGCCGACTGTTGCGTTTGCCCGCGCTTTGGAGCGGGTTCATCGTATACAGTCCACTTGGATGACTGTCGATTGGACTTCGGAATGAAGTGATGGAGCCATGTTTCATCCATTATCACATATCGACGCAAAAGCTCGGGTTTATTACGCTTGATTATCTTCAAACATTGCTCCGAATTATCAACTCGTCGTTGTTTTTAGTCAAAAGTGAACTCGCGCGCACCAGCTTTGCACAGAGGTTTCCCATGCCCAAATATTCGTGAAACATATGATTTACACGTTCAGTTGATATCTTTAGAGTGTTTGTTATTTCATTAAATTTCAATTTATGGTCATTCAAAATCATTTTGTTGAATTTTTTAATATTTTCGTCGGTAATAAACTCTTTTGGGCGTCCACTGCGTTCACCTTCTTGCGTGCTCATTTCACCACATCTAAACTTAGCATACCAATCCTTGATGGTTGATTTTTCTGGAGCAGTGTCTGGAATCTCGGCATCAAGCCAAGTTTTTGCTTCAACTGTATTTTTCACTTTAAAAAGCAATATTTTATTAACACGCGAAATTCCTTTTTATCCATTTTTTTCACAGTATCAAAAGTTACTTCACTCAAAATGCTATAATTCACAAAATAATGATCCGACAGCTGTCAAATTTATACATGCATCTTTTGAGGGTTAGCGCTAACTAAAAACATATGGATTTAATTATATTAGTGCCATCTCTGCGTCAGGCCGGAGACTCCTTCGGTTTGTATGAACTCGATAAGACATACAGAGGAAGTAATTGATAAATGATGGATTGTGAACATGTTCTAGATAGATTAGAAATTAATAGTTTAGTGAATGACTTAGACAGTGATTCAGAAAGTGAAAGTGGCTAAAGGAAACCTTCAGGATATGTGATAATGATGTGCAATGCTGGAAATTCCTGAAACAGTGTGATGAGAATAGAAACAACTAAATGTATGCACATAATTAATAGAATATGGTATTGAAAGAAATAGAAATATAAAAGAAAATGATATTGTAGAGCGTGAAAGATGTGTGTGCAGATATGATTGTAATTGTTCAAAATTAAACATGAGCATTAGGTTAGAATGTATGAGGAGAGAATGAATACTAACTGTTTTGTAGATATGGTAAAGGCAATAAGCATAATTCAGTGATTAATTTAATTAAGAATGGTGTACACAGGTAGTAACAGAAGAAATAGAAAATACGTTAATATCAAGATGACTTGACAAAATGCATTACTTTGATATATAATTGTTAATTAGATGGATTAGGCCTGCAAGGGGATACCACTTACCACTCTATCCAAGGAGATACCAACTCTACCTCATGGGTGATGTTTAAAAGAGTTCAATGTAAATATAACAAAACATCTTTAACCTGCAAATTGTTATACCTGTTATACCGATAACAGTATTTTTGTTTAGTTATTTTATTTTGATTAGAATTTTGTTCTATGTCAAAGCCAATCTGAACCAAAACTCAGAGTCCATGCGCCAACATTGCGACGTTATGACGTCACAAATTTCGATGACGCATATACAAATAAACTTTGAATAGACTATATACAAGTAGCAGTGAACTCAGGTCATCTCAATTTATGACGTCAAATCTCACAAGTCATAGTATATTTCATAACAGAGCTCTGATCACATCAATTACCCAAATCATTAGGAAATAAGCTTCTGACTATATCGTTTTCATTATAAAGTTGATGATTGACGTTTTCATTTTGTTTTATAAGAGATTATGCTATAATAGATTCGGTTCTTATGCCTAGTTCTAATACGACATAGAAAACCTTTTTGTGTTGTTAAAAGACAAATATGAATATGAAAAATATGAACATTAAGCAATTTTCCATAATGTTTATAGTCTACTGATATTTTTCAAATTTTAAATCTGATTCCTTGAATTCTGACTGAGCTGGACATTCTCTATCATTAATATGAGAATCAACAACTCACAATAGAATCAACAATCAACAAATTAGCTCTATTATACTAAATGGCTAGAATATTATAGATATGACAGCAATATCACCATAAGCTTTGTTACAAGTGCTTCTTCTGATTAATTAGAAAAAATAATTAATGTCGAATATTGGAGGGGTCTATTTTTAGGCTCTGTATTGACTTTAATTGAAGACTATTTAATACTAGTGGTAGTCGCGATTAAAAGTATAAAATACTTATCAAATCTAACTTGACAGACAATGTCTGAATCTCATAACGTTAATGTTACAATAAATAGTGCATTTTTTTCTTATCATCAATTATACTACAATATTTTCCATATTTTCCTTTAGGTTCTTCAGTATTGTTACCTGTGGTAGAACATCCTGTTTTCGGTCTAATGCGACAAAACAAAATGTTAATTTAAGCTTTCTGATTAAACACAATTTATTCTCTATTAATTTCAAAACGCCACAGCGAATGTGACAGTTTCGCTTTCTCGCTCTGTGCTGTCTATAAATTCTCAACGAGATTATACACTTAAACGGAGATGGCTGCATTTACTGAATTCATTATCAAGATAAATGTGCAGCCCTAAATAATGGCTATGGCATTCTTAGACTTACACGTTGGCTTAGTTACGTTTTGAATAAAACTTTATGCATTTCTCAAAGTTTCGAGGATAAAACTAATACACCGGAAAGGTTTTTAGCGTGATAAAATATTATTTTGTCAAGACGTATATATTTGTGAGGTATGTAACGTGTTTAGTTAATATTAATATTTTTTTTAATATATAAGGATTAGTAGCTTATTTTAATAGATCATATTATAAAATATTGTTATATGGAAATAACTTCTATACCATTTATATAATATTTTGTTAAATTAGTTGTCATTAATTAATTGAATATTGTGGCCAGTAGTTATCCAGTATTCAGCTTAAAATATCTTGACTGTTAATTAATTCGTACTTAATATCCATGCTCATTTAGAAGATCTTTTTTCCCTGGCTCTATCATGACAGTCTTAATGTGTTTAGGTTCACTCTTTAAGGAATCTAGTATGGATACGATGAACATATTTAAATAATTCTGGAAGTATAATTTTTGAGATGGGTACTGATGTGACTTAGCCTAAATGTATAAATATTTAAATACAGGAAATAAAAGAAAATAATATGAATACCATGCTAATATAATACCCCTTTTTGAATGTTTTCATATATATAATACTAATAATGGTTTATGATACAGTGTAAATGATATGAAGCGTATATATTGCTCAGTTTACATACCAAGTCTTGTAGTATGGTTGGTATAATATGGTAAGATGGTTAAAACAAGTGATTAGTGTGATCTGTTTCAAACAACATAAAACTACAGCAGCAAAAATGACAGCAGAAGTCACTTGAGCAATACTGCTTCGACAAGAATCCGGAAGCCAACGTTCATCTGCGATAGAAATACTGCAAAGAACATAAAACCTAGACACTTGATGATGTGGAATGCTCTGATAAATCATCATTTATATTGCTTCATATAAATGGATCGTTTTATGTATGGAGAATCCCAAAAGAAGTCTACGATCGGGATTGCGTAACCGAATTACTATGTATGTATATCTAGGCATTCTCATTAATCAATTTGTTATTGCTGCCAAACACTGTTATATTCCAAGATGATAATTGTTTAATTGTTTGATGATAAAGTTCTGGTTTGAGCAACATCAGAATCAAACATCTTCGCTGTCCAGTACAATCGCCAGACTTTAACATAGTTTAATTGTTATGGCCATTTTATAACTGAAAGGGTGGAGTAAATCTTTATCTCTAACATCATTGAGATAATTGGTGTATGATTTGGTACAAAAATAGGACAACATGTCAGAAACTATTCTGACACTCCACTAATTTATTCCATAAATAATTTCAGCTGTCTTGAAAAAATTGTGGTCCAACACTTTTTTTAACAAATAAATATTGTGGATAGATGTTCAGTTTATATTATATATTTAACCCCTTCAACTAGAAGATTAATTTTTTTTCATTTTAGTGAGTTCCTGATTTATTCTTTGAAGAGAAATATTTTATTTTTCTCTTTTTATTGTTAGATATTTACTCAAGTTAGGCAGTTATTCTGTTAAGTATTACAATAGCTAGCTCAAGTAAAGGTACAGCCCGTATAAGGAAAAATAAGAATAAAGAAACAATGTTCGAAAATAAGGAATGTTTAGGGAACTGGGGCCCGCTAACTAGCCTAGGTGATTTGACAAATGTTCTAATCAAACTAGAAAAAAGAAAGTTGCTGCTGGTGGGAATCGAACCCGCGACCTTCACGTGTGAGCTTAGCGTCCTAACTATTACACCATAGAAACAGTTGCATACCGTGTTTCTACGATGTTCTATACGCTATGGTTAGTGCTTAAAAAGCAAACTGAATGGCTTTTACACTGAACTACTTCCAATTTTTCTTCACATCAGTTCAGCAATAAACTTGTTATCTGATTATCTTATTATATCTGATTATTTTAGATAAAAAATTTGTGAAAACATTGTAGATGCCTTTAACATTGATCCTAATTTGGTTCAAATGAGACCACCCCGGAAGGTCACTCTCCAGAATTTTGAAAATTGGTCCATAATTGATGGAGAAATCGGCGAACATACATTAAAAAAATATACAGCCGAATATAGAATCTCCTGCTTTTTTGAAGTCGGTTAAAAATGAATATCGACAATGAATATAGAACAAAGGTTATGAAGAATAACTAGATACAAATCCTTTGATGTGTAGTATGATTAAACAGTATAATATAAATTAGTCATGGAAATGTTAAATAATCATTACTGGGCATAAAAACACGTAAAAACTTTATTTTTGAACCCGGAAATTTATTATTATCTTGCGAATCCCATATCGCCAAACACGCGTCAAAAAAGAACAGAAATAAAATCCATTAAGCGAGAGCAAGTTGTTCCGAATAATGACGCCGAAAGTTTTTAGTTCGTAAATATTAAGAAACAAACAAAATTACCATGAACTCATTTCGCAGTCTGTCAATAAAATAAAATTATTCTCCCGTAAAGGTAAAGGGAAAAGTTGAGCAATTTTCTCGGATATCATGTTTAGAACGAAGTTTTCGGGTCGGGCGAAAGCTTGAATTGTTGTTGATAGTCGGGGAAAATTGCGAAGACGTCCCGAAGCAAAAATTAAGGCCGAAGAATAAACAAGGTATAGTTTTAATTTTAAAATACCTTTAAATAGATATCGTTATTCAGCCGTTATTAATTGCTCTAAAGAGAAAATTGCTTGATGGTTAGTCTTTATAGGATGGAACTAAGAAATTAAGAATAAAATGGACATGAACTGACGTTAAATAGGAGAAATTATGGACTTTTTGATGGTTTAGGAAAAAGCGATACGTTTTTCAGAGCGAATTTATTCAAATAAATTTTAAATAACAATGAGTTATATATGAGCCGTTTTGAGTGATGAATTTTTATCACTTTTCAGGTAAAATTTTTCACATAATTTTGTCAGTATGGAACTTTTTAGATTTCTGGACGAAAAACCGAACCAAATGATTTTGATTGCTTTAATACTTTAAGATAAATGATATGGCCCGGGGAATGGTGGTAAAACGAAATGAAATAGTGGTCTTTACATTATGTGACCGTTATTTATTGGCAATATAAAAAATATACAGAAAATACAAAAATGGATAAAACGGATGGCAGCGGTGTTACCTGGAGACACGTCTAAACCAAACGATGGTCAGTTACACAAATGATTGGAAATATTCTTCAATAACATCCCAGATAAACGTCTCAGGGTTGCCAGCTATTCGTTATCGTGTTCTAGTTGGCGCTGCTGGCACCCCGTCCGTGTTCAACATCTGGGATTATATTTCTGGGTACTTTGATGACAATTATTCCACGATGCAAAATTCGATATGCCTCAAGGTTGCTACAATACTAATGGGAAAGATTTCTAGCGACCGATGGAAATAGCTCATAAATATAATATATCAGATGATCCAACATTATTTAATACTTCTCTTTACTGTTGGACTGAGAGCACAAGGTTCATCAATTTTAGTATCTGTATAGCCCATAAAACTTAAAAAATTGCAAGAATTGATGATATTAAATTGATAGTAATAATAGTCCTAGTAAGTAATAATTTTTCCTTGTATCTGCAATTGTTCAAGATTTTGTTGAGTTATTACTAATACAAATAGGAATGTTGACAAAAAACCTATATTGTATAATACCGTGAAAGTGAGCAGTAAATTGTTCTATGGAATATGCGTTGCGCCAAATCTGCAAATATTAGGCAAGGACCATTTCCCATTCCAGAAACTAATGAGTGTAATGTATCTGGTGCTGGGACCAATTGTGGCAATTTTATCTTTCTACCGGTATAACATAACCCAGTAGATTCACCGCTGTATTTTAATGCCTTACAATGTTGACAAACGATTTGTGTTCGATTTTGGATCACAGGATCAGAGTTTTATCGTGATAAAGTATTAAACGGCTAGTGTCGAGAAATTACATATAACAGTGGTCTGTAGTTAAACCAGTATCACGTTTTTATTCAGAATAAAAATGTCAACCTTTTGTTGTAACAGTTTCCACTATAACTATCGCGCTAGCTCATTTGTTTTGCATATATTTGAGATTAGTTTTTAGTTTTTCAGTGAACAATATTGCCCAATTCATATGTACTCACTTTTATCTTAAATTATTTATTATCATTGTTCTATTGTACTTGAAGCAATACCCGAGCAAGACAACTGTTGGATATTTATATGTACGAGTATATATAGTCTATTCAAAATTTGTTTTGTAATACGGCATGGATATTTGTGACGTCGAAACATTGCAATGTTGCCGCATCAACTCTGAGTTTTAGTTCAGTTTGGCTTTGACATACAAGAAAATTCTGTTCTAAATAAAATAATTGAACTAAAATTTTATCAAGTATAATTTATTTTAACATTATAGTATGTCTGAAAAGTACAGTTAATTATAGAGCCACAATAATTTACAGGTAAAAGTTACAACCTCTTAACACTATTGCATTAAATAATTTTGCATACGTCTGACAAACGGACAGTGGCCGGTTGTTAGTGAGTATAAGAACAGTAAGTACACAAAATTACAGGTATCCTTCCATGGTATAGGGTTTAAATAGTGTAAAGATAACCCTAGGAGAGGTTTAATGGAACTTCGAGATATTGCCTTAAAAATAATTAAATTTTTATAGGCATAAAATAAGACCAAGGAAGATAAACTATTTGAATTTGTGTCTTGAAGAAACTTAAATATTTCAAAATGGTTCATTGTGGTAACCTTGACAAGACAGTAAAAAAAGTGTAAAGGCAAACAGTAAATTAACGGAAAAGGTAAAAGTTACAATAGCATTCGATTAGGTTTTGTTGGTCGTTATATTTATTAATAATTAATTGCAGATATATTACTGATCGAGGAGTATATTCCATCAAAAACTGTTTGGACATGTGGAAGGTAAGCATTGTTAACTATAACATCTTCGGTTTGGATGCACTGGTTAAGACATACAGAGGAAGTAATTGATAAATGGTGGAATCGTGAACATGTTTTAGACAGATTAGAAATTAACAGTTTAGTGATTGAATTGGACAATGAGTCGGAAAGTGAAAGGGATTGAAGGAAACTTTCGGGATATGTGATATGCTGTGCAATGTTAGAAATTCCTAAGACAGAGTGATGAGAGTGGAAACAACTAAAGGTATGCACATAATTAATTGAATATAATTGTAGAAAATGGTATTGTAGGGCGTGAAAGATTTGTGTGTACATATATGATAATTAAACATGAGCATTAGGTTAGAACATATGAAAAGAGAATGAATACTAACTATTTTGTAGATATGGTAAATGCATTAGACATAATTCAGTGATTAATTTTATGAACAATGGTGTACACAGAGAGTAGCAGAAGAAATAAAATATACAGTGAGTGATACCAAGATGACTTGACAAGTAAACACACTATCGAAGGAAACAAGAACTAAACGGTAAACGCCAAATATGCTATATAAAAAAACGCGCCTAGAAGTTTTACCTCATGGGTGGTGTGGAAAAGACTTCAATGTACACAAAAAAATCTAACCAACAAACTATTATACCTGTGTTCTTTATTGTAGTTTTAAGTCCTTCGATAATATATGTATTAGATGTACTATAATGTTATAGTAAATTATATCTGATAAGATATTTGTTCAATTTTTTTATTTAGGTTATAATATTCTTGTATGTCAAAACCAAACTGAACTAAAACTCCAAACTCCAAACACTAAAACTCCAAACTGAGTTGTTGCGGCAACATTGCAATGTTTTGACGTCACAAGTATCCTGACGCATTACTAAAAAACGTTGAATAGACTATATATGTATTGTCCAAATTAAAGTTAAATCAAACCACTAAGTTTGTTTTAGTCTTCTGATTCCCTGTCCGTTTTCCGTAGCTGGATTGCTTGCACATTGCAGTGATTTAGCAACCTTATTTCATATTTTAAGATATAATCTTGGATAACTTCTTAGATCCCTTTAATTTCAAGGTCATCGAGCAGTTCTTCTTTGGTTACGTAGCGATCAGCAATGGTAATTAATTGAATAGCTCTATTTGGGTAGTTTTATATTATCTGTTAGTTTGATGTTTAATAGTCTACAAGTTCAAATAGACTAATTAATTTAATAATAAGATTTTCTGATTATACGAATATATTCTGTAGTTATAAAAAGATTTATGATGAGTCTGACATACAATAAGTATCCATAAAGGCATACCTGAAGCATTGTATATGCCAGTTTATTTATTCGTGCAGGGTTGTTTACATTTCAAATAACGTACATAAATTAATACAAATTCTCCTCCCGATTTCACCTACCTGATTGGTATTCTGTCCGTTTTCTCGTATACCGGACAAATGTAGCCACAAAAGATTATATTGAATACGGCACGTTTATTGGCAAAGCGTATCTCTGTCCAATCAAAAGAACGACCAGAAAAAAGAGAACAACAATAACAACGCTAAAAAAACACCCACAACAGCGCCATACTTATTATTCCGTTAGTCAGTTTCGGACCTGCCGTATGAAACATTTTTCGAAAACAAATGCACGACGAATCGGGAACGGTATCTATGAATCTAGTTGGTCGTCAACTGGGCGACAAGAGATGAATATTCCCGGTGTACATCAATGCGAATTAATTTGAGATTGTTCCCGTTGCACCAAAATTGCATTTTTATTTTTTGTTTGGTGTTTTTGTCTTGTTACCTGATTATAACATTTAATAAAACATTTAATGGGAATGTCAACGTCAATCATGTCAATCATAATAGTCTAGTATATTACTATAAGTACAATGTATACCATTTAAAAGGATGAGATAATATACGATTGAATGATATTTAATTCAAATGTTTTATGAGAATGCCTGTCTATAGATAATATTACTTAGACTAAAATTCTGTAGAACATTTTGGCTAAATTTGTTTTTTTCCTATTTTTTATGCTTACTTTTACTAAATTTGTTTGTATTACGTAATAATGTCATTATTATCGCATTTATGATAAAAATTAATTGTTTAGATATAAAAACGTCACTAAAAGATTATGATTCGGCATGCGAAGGTTCAAATGGTGTGTATTTTTACCAAAAAGACCCTACTGTAACCCATGCTATACTTACTGGAAATTCGTTACCGGATTTTCAAACAGATGTCGCCGGGCTTTGGTATGCAATCTTGCGATTTGACAGATATGTCACTTTATTCTTTTGGTATCGACTTGATCTGATTGGCTCACTTCGTTTCTATGGTACGTTTGTAGATTATTTATTTTGAACGCCATTTTCAGCATAGAATAAAGAAACTTAGAAGCGCATGCCCTATATTAAAATTGGTTCTAAGTTACGCTCGCAATCCCCGTGTGAGGGCGCTTACGCATGACAATTAGTTACGGTGGGAAATTTAAAAATGTTTAGCGGGAATTTTAAAAATTTATAGTAAAACATTTTAGCGGGAAATTTAAAAAATTCTTTTAATTATACTGAGAAAATAAAAAATAAATACATTTAAATATATTTTATTGATATATTACAATTATATTAATTTTCCTTGACCATAAACACATATAGACATTGATATAATCACAGAGATATCTCCACTACCTAAAACACGTAATCTACTGATATTATCTTCTCTCTAATATTTAAAATAAACCTAAAACAAGCATAAAAATAAGATAATATAACTGTTAAAGGTTTTGTTGTATTATTTTTTATAATCAACTAAATTAACAACCTACCTAAACTGAGGTACATTTTATCAAATATGACAACTGCAGTTAGGTCTATACAGTCAAGTTTCTGAACTAACGACCAATATTAGAGATTACTACTCCAGCAGCAAAAAGGAACCTTATTCACTATCTGCATTAATGTTCTTCTAGAAGGCAAGCAGAATACCTTCGATAACAGGTTGTATCATCTGCCACTGCATTTCAATAAGGATAAAGCCATTAGTTTTTCATCCAACCTGAAACGAAGCTGATGGGACAGGCTGTGTTATCTGTACATGAACATATACATTTCAAGTTAGAACCCCCATTCTCTAATAATAAACATAAGTTTCTTATTATATACTTACCTCTGGGTCTTGTTGGGGTAGAAGAATCTCCTATATATCTAGCAGCATCAAAAAGATTATGTGATTGTAATATTGCCATTGTAGGCATATATTCCTTGTCTTGTAGTAAAGGTAAAGAATCCCAATAAATATTGCTTAATTATTTCAATGCAATGAATCATTACATTTTAACAAAATACTTACTATTTAAATTACTAGTAGGAATTAGATCTTGTTTCAGCCATGGCTTTTCACATTTTGGTATATAGTCTTCATCTTTAAAATGATTGAAACTTTCCTGGACCTTGATAGGAGATCATAAAAGATTCCCTTAAGGTTTTCTTTTTAACACTAATAAATTAAAATACACAGACTAATCTAAAGTAATTACAAAAAGTACCAAAAAACTTGACGTAAATAAACAACACAAATTATATCACTTAAAAATGGCCGTTAACTGCTTAGGTTAGAATTATTAATACCGAGGCCGAACGAGATAGAAACATACATATAGCTGTTACATTTTTCATTTACATTTGGCCGCGTAACGGATATTCCGAAAAGCTTAAACGTAGGACCCGATTTTTCCATATAACTTTCACTTCTAAATTTCTTTATTCTATGATTTTTGAATGGTGCGTTTATAAATTAAAGTATTAGTTCATTAGTATATATAAGTAGGTAGTACAAATAGTAATGTAAATTATTGGTGTAGGAAGTGTTGTGTACCCGGATGCAGATTTGTTAAAGTGTCATAAATTTAATAACTACCTTGAGGGGTTCATTTCATTAAAGAAAAAAAAAGTGTAATTATCCAAATAAATATATTGGCTTAAGGCTACTTAACCAAGATGGTTTGTTTTGAATATAGCTCATGGATTCAGGAATATACATCCTCGGCTAGTATGTTTTAGAAATCATTTCGGGCACTCAACATAAGTTAATTTTTTTCATTTCATTGGCCTTTAGGAAATTGTGAGGAGGATGAACATGAGGGCTCTAAATATTTATATTCTATACTAACCGGGGTATATATTTATTTTCTATACTATTATACCTGTGTTTTTAATTGTAGTTTTAAGTTCTTCATAATATATGTATTAGATATACTATAATGTTAAAATAAATTTTATTTGATAACATTTTTGTTCAATAATTTAAGACATAAAAAATGTTTCGACGTCACAAATAATCACGACGCATTACTAAAAAACTTTGAATAGACTATATTGATAATAAAAGATATTTTGATTAAAGGCATGTATTCAAACCTAATATTCGTTTTAATATAATCTCCGTTAAGGGAGAACGCGCTTAAAAAAAGATCGATGCAAATTTTGGAATTTCCACGCGTCTAACGAAAGAAAGAGAAACCGCTTTTTTTCCCTTTGGGTCCGTTACATCGTTACGAAGATTGATTCATCTTTTCTGGGCCGATAAGTCGTCGCGGCCGTATCAAAGCCCCGACCGAAATTAAAATTGATAATACGCACTCGTTCCGAAAACATTTTAACTGGAGTAACTGAATATTTTATGAAATAATCTTTTAAACTAACAAAACCCCGTTTTGCGAAAATTAAATTTCGGGGATTATAAACTCCCAACAAATTTAATTAACTTTCAATTACGGCCCAAAACAAAATTCCTAAAATGCCTTCGGAAAATATGTTGTCTGTCTGGAAGAAAAATTAACTTTGCAATGCCGATATCCCGAAAGATTTCGTTAGTGTCGGGTAATTCCTTCGACGTTTCGGATATCCCGAATCGGCTGGGCGTAAACTATATTCTTCTTCGGATATTCCTAATTAAAATTTAAATATCTGATAATATTGAGATATATACAGAAATATTTAATTTCGGTTGATTTTTATTCAGATATTTTGATTCATGTCCACATCATTTTAAATTTATTTAAATCCATTACGAGTATTTAATTTTATTATTAGGGATGTTAGAAAAAATCTAAGCAGACCATATTTAATCCTCAGACCGACTAACAATGTTTATAGTTACGTAACCAATGAAGAACTGTAAGGAAGGTATGTTTTATATTTGAAAGTCTATACGAGTAAGGTACTATTAAACTCTAGCTTAAGTTAGTTTAATTTAATGTTGATGTGAGAGATACATACAAATTACGTATTCATATGCGAATTGATCCAAATGTAAAGTTTCAATAAATTAATTTACAATTAAGTTTATGCTAAACGTATCTAATAAAAATGTATCATTAGTGTTGTAGTATTCCACAATCTCCATAAAATTACCGAGCAGCACTAATTTAAGACATATAGGGCAGATTATATATTTTAAATTATAAATTTCCTACAATATAGTTGACAGAAATGAAGGAAGGGGATATTATAACTCGCTGGCTCAACGTATATCTCGCACCTCATTTTCAGTTCTATTGCCTGAATGGCTGATATGAAAATGATAGCTGAAATGAGAAAAAATCAATGGCTTTTGCAGTTCTTATAATTTGAAGTGAATTTTATTTTATATTGATTTCGATTACCACTTAGAAAAGGAGCAGTGAAATACCGGAATGGTCTATCTATTATTTGACCTACTCCTCATTCATTGTTTACCAATTCCTACCAAACCCCAAATTTATGATCTGAAAATGAAGACAGTGTGGAAAAAGAAAAACAAGTCCTCAACTCGTTTGTCAAGGATTAAGGCGGTACCTCTAGGATCAAGATTACAGCAATGCAATCTTCTGAAAAATTATGTCAAGCTTACTCACTTAATGTAATGAGATATTTGCTGATTCTATGTTGATCCAATCACCTGGTAGCTTTTTTTGACCAATTTGTGTTTGACCAACAAAATGTGTCTTTGTTATATTCGTTTTTAAATACAACCACAACCAATAGGAAGTGATTGAGGTAGAGTGGATGAAATATTTTTATTGGGTAGTGAAACAGACAGTTACATACTCGTCACGTTTTGCTTACGATCTAATGTTATCTATAATGATTCCAAGCAGGAAAATTGTTTTTCTGTACTCTTGGATTCATTAAAAGAATTAGTAGATGTTAAGTTTTGAAAAATATAGATACTATTTAGGTAATTATTAAAAACTAGCCCATAGTTGGTTTACTTTCATATCTTTCAGGAAACTTTATAGGGATTTTAGAAGATGTCAGATTAGTCGAAAATATCGTTATTAATAGATATATATATATATATATATATATATATATATATATATATATATATATATATATATATATATATATATATAATTCAAATGCTAAGTTTATTTATTTGAAATTACTGTAGCCATAATGTATATTTTAGACTATAATTGATATGCTGCAGATATACTTTAGTAAATTTGCAATTAATTATTTTATACTTTTTATATAATCTTCATGAATAAGTTATTGAGAATTAAATAGAAACTTCATCTTTTTTGACAGGATTAATTATATTATTATATCACTTCTTCCTTGAGTACTAACATACTTTTCAAAAGAAAACCGCGAAATTATAATCTAAAACGGTATAAAATACGCAGGTGTAGCGTCAGAGGACTGACTTTCTATTTTTTATGTTGCTTGCACAATTGCAGTATAAAAAATTGACGTAAAACCATATCACCTTCACGTTCCTTTCTCTTCCTTAAAATGTTCTTCATTTGCGTCATTTATTATGCATTTCCTATTATAATTATAAAAATACAACATATGATCAGCATTATTGCAACCACAAAATCACCTTTTATAAAATTACAGTACAAATATCGAAATAATCGTAATCTCTATATCTGAATGTCCGAAATACTTAAAACATATTCAAGAGTTTAATATAGTTCGATTTTTCGTGTTATTCAAAAAATTTAATATTGTATTGGAATATGGTATTCGTCGCCAATATATGAATATTCTCCCACTGCAGTAGACCCTCAACTTTTGTATTGGTAGAAATAATTCTCCTGCAAAGTTAATATGATCGGAAATATTTCTCAATTTAATATCGTTTCTATTTGATATTAGGTTCGATATTTTGGATATAATTGAATAAAATATTATATCAGATAATAGAAATATATAATGATTTTATAATGTTAATATTTTAAATTAATATACAACGGATGAACAAAATTAAATGAACACCTGACATGCACAACATATCTTTATTTAGAAGGTGTTCAGCCATCATTTCGTTTTAAAATGGCTGCAATTCCTCGAGGAAAGATTCGTTGATTGTTTGAATAGTTTCCTACGGAGAGTTGTCTTCTTGTACCAAAACATCCGCCAACTGTTTCAATAATATTTACCCGGCCTACCATAGTAAAACACATTTTTTTGGCAAAATTAGTTTTTCTTATTCAACATAATTCCCTTCAAGGGTGATACACTGATTATAGCGACCCTCCAACTTTTCAATACTATTCTTGTAGTACTATTTGTCCTTTGCTTCAAATTAGGCCGCAGTTTCGACGATTACCTCTTCATTCGACTAAAATTTCTTCCCAGCGAGCATTCTTTTGAGATCTGAGAACAGGAAATAGTTAGGGGTCAGATCTGGAGAATACGGTGGATGAGGAAGCAATTCGAAGCCCAATTCATGGATTTTTGCCATCGTTTTCACTGACTTGAGACACGGTGTATTGTAAACTAATGAACCGATAGTTCTCAAATTTATACACGCATCTTTTGAGGGTTAGGGCTAACTGAAAAATATATGGATTTAATTCTAGTAGCACCATCTATGAGTCAGGCCAGGAACTTTTCAATTAACCTGTTATACTCTTAGTTCTTAGTCTTTATGTTGTTATATTCCCCGATTCTTATCAGCATGAAGTTAAAGGCATAGGTTAGTCTTCTTCAAAAGGATTTGCGGAGAAGAACGTGTTAATTTTCGATTTTAAAACTTCTTATTCCTATCTTATTCTAATTTCTTTCCCTTATTTCTAAGTGGTTTTGAAAATTTCAATGTGGTCTGGGAAAAAATTTAGGGAAGATAACGCTTTCAGACAATTCCAAAACGACCCCTAAATGTTTGTACACCTAATAATCAAAATGGTACTCTTCTGAATAAAAAATAATGAGTTAAAAGTAAGTGCTGCTGTACTTCCATCCCCATTGTCTCCAAGAAACCAACCGTAAAAGAAAATTATATATATGGCTGCCGATAAAATTGGCAAGAATCAGCGACAATGCGCTGTCGAAATGGGAACACGGAAGCATAAATAAATTATGTCGCAGCAGTCCCGATTTCCTTAATTTTCCGACGAATTTATCCTGTTTTCGGTGGCTCTACTTTATCTTGACGTTGGCGCTGACGAGAACATTTCAATTTTCTTAAGTAGTTTTTCTAATTTCCTAAAAATAACCGAATGGGTAAATGGAAAGGAAGAGTTCCTTATCGTCGTTTCTTTCCTTGCCGAATATTGTTTCGTTTTCGTTCACGATATACTTCGATACGAGTTTGCTCGAAATTATCAGAAAAATGGAGTTCGAGCTTGAGGAGAGTTATTTATATATTCTGTTAAAAAATATTAAAAGTTTTCATTTATATATCAATATTTATTGAAAGCGAACGATAACGTTTTCAAGATACACCGTCGAAACACCAATTATAGGTCTTTTCTGAACAATCTTCAGTATTTATATGATTGTTATTTATTTGTTTAAAATGCTGAAGCTGGTCCTCATGGTGTGGGACTTTTAATTTTCTAGTATCTAGTAATTATGGTGTATATAAACCATAGAAAAATCATGGTGTATTTAGACTCATTGGATATGTAGACAAAATATGATTGACATGCGGGTATATTTGTTTAGAAACTAAGAAGAATTGAATATGGAAAGGTAATTTGTAGTAACAAATATCATTATTATGTTATATTTTTAATTTAGATTAAAGAAACATTTTATAACTAAATAAAGTTATCATAAAGCCTATTTTTATGGATAAAAGAACTTCATCAGTTTATAGCCCTCAAATTAAAATTAATTTAGAATATTTGAACTAAAGTTAAGCAAATTAAGTTATAAAAATTCATACGTTTTAGTTAGCTTCAATCTACTGATTTTCTTCGTATTGTCCAGTAGTTGTTTTGCCTTCATGATTTAAAGTGAAATCTCCGATTCTTAAAAGCAATGCCTATATGTTCTATTAAATCTCCTCGTGGGTTAAGTTTATACTTTTTAAATCCTATATTACCAACTGCACACGAAGGGGCATAACTCTAAGATTTCTATGGATACTTTCCAGACTAACAGTTTACTCTGAAATGATTATGTTAAATTATGTTTATATTGAAAAAAAAACTCACATTTCATATATTTTATCTCCGATAGATATATCATTAAGCTGATTTTGATTCGTTATCTGCTTCGTGTGAGATCGGTTTTTTTTCGGTGAATCCAAGATTATATTTTTCATTTTTTGAGCTATTTTAGCGACCATGGCCATGCTAATATTCAGTGCAGCTGCATTATGTTAAAAATATATGAATAAGACTAAAAAATCGCAGCAATTTAATATTTTATTTATTAACACTAAAGATGCTTACCTCTTTAACGAATTTTATTGGCAAGAGTGGCCATTATTCCGTTCCTATTCAAAGTAACTGATTGGAGACGCTGTGTTCTGTCTGGCTTCGATATTTTCAATCAGAATAATAATAAGTAGTGTTGGGAACTATCGACTGAAATCGACTATCGACTGTTTAGTAATTGACTACTTATTACTATCGACTGTTTCATTCGTGTACTTTCAGTTACAATTTTTGGTTTTACTAGTTTGATTCGACTGATTTTTTACGTTCTGGGTCTGAGTTCTGGGTCTATCGATGCTTAGATAGAATTTATGTGTAATATATATAGTTTTATGATTTTTTTGGTAGCTTTCTTGTAAATAACAATATATGGTACATTAATATAGTAGCATTTTGGAACGATATTTTTCAAGCTTGTTAATGTAATAGGGTAAAAAGATTAAAACTGCGAATGATAAATAGTAAAATAATTTTGACTGTTGTTTATGGAAATAATACCTAATATTTTGATAACTCTCTAATTAATATTTCCGTTGAATAATAAATAAAGCATATACTTTATTTAAGAAAGCTCTAGTAGTTATTGTGCGATCATTTTAAATTATGCCATGAATTAGTTTTTTTATGATATGTATTTTTTTAATATTAATGTATTATGGGTATTATAGTATTTATGGTTATGTTTTAAGTTTTGTTTAAATTCAATTGTATTGCCTATATTTATTATAGTATATTATTTGAAAATAGGAATTAACATTTCTTAAGTTTTTTTGACTATCGACTGTTTCGACTGTTTTCAGTCGATAATTTCCAACGCTAATAATAAGCAGCTGTTTCAAATTTTGCGAAACAAGCAAAACAAGCTTTAAAACAACCTGTTAATATTTTGAAGAATTTTGCAAATATTTGACAACCGAACTACTGACTCGGTTACGTGTTCGAACTTATTAAACAGCATTATATCTCTTTTTAACAAGAATAAAATGAAAAGGAATATATTGTATGATTCTAAAACGAATTTACAATTTGCGGCAGGCAATATATTAAACATCTTGATGACGTGAGGTCATTATTATTTTGAATGGACTATATATTCTATAATACATGGTGTTCATATTATTTTGATTATACCCTGTATACTTCTCGTTCTTTTGTTATTTATTTTTTACAACATCTGACTTGTTCAGGTTCGCTTACAACTAAAGGAACAATAAAACGCCCTCGTCTATCCTATTGCAATAGAAAATCTGAATAGTCATCATGAAGGCACCAACCCACCTAAATCACATGTTATTTTTACGCGACGTATTTAGTTTGATATTATTTTAACTCGGCGAGGCATTACCGGCAGCTGTGCCGGTCATTTCAATAAATCTGAGCGTAAGTTTTTGCCGGTCCTCCTCCAAATTATACGTAGCCGACAATCCCGAAGCAAAGATAAAGTGTTGGTCATTTAGAGTCCTTTATTGGACAAATTCGCTCGATATTATTTTGCTTGACTTTAATAGTAGCCGTAATTGTCGCAATTTTGTCATTCGTGTTATGGATGGTCGGCTACGAAGGTCGGAGGAATAAATGAGAAGTGGTCGGGCAGCAGACTAATCAGATTCTCTCTTTGCCACTTGACAGTATTTCATCATGTATATTTATACTAGAATAATAATTATTAAGTAAATATTCATGTTTATAATTACAATTGAATAATAGATGGTGTTTGCATACATTCCGAATACTTTTTTACTATAAAAATACATTTATTAAGAAAATTAATAAAAACGCTTTCCACGATTTTCTACAACTCCTTATTATTCATATGTTTTTTCAATTCTTTAGAATTTAGAAACCATTTGTCAGCTAAGCCAGGCTGCATCGATCGGAACATGTGTTAATCTGAAGGTGCTATGCTTGGCGAGTAAACTGGGTGTGGTAGATCTAGATGACAGTAAAAGAACACCAGCGTGCGTTTACAATAGTTTTTGTTAGGTAGTAATCTTTAGGTTAATTTTATTTGTACAAAAGTTTATTAAGGTATTATAAATATGCATTATTTAATAGAGGAAATTAACAGCAAACCATGAGGAAATAAGTGTATAAGGTATTAATGTTACCTAAATGTTATGCTCTAGTTAAATTGTATTCTAAGATAGATAATATTCATGGCATACTTTAAGGAACATTTAAGGCAAAATGAAAAAAGTAACTGGAACTTAGAGGCTAAATGAAAGAAGAAATGGGAAAAATGATTAATGAAGCAGACGAAATCAAATTTATGCAGCTGGTGGATTACAAAAATGTACATTACAAAATTACAAAAGGTGACGAAGTTGAAGTTTTAAATTGTATCTACAAGTATGTGTTATTTCTGCTGTATGTTACTATTTTGTGGTTATATTATTTTAGCAGGTATTACTTATAAGATGAAGACATAATAAATGTGGGCTGATTGCTTTCAAATAAACACAAATATGGCAATAGAGCCCTTGAATAATGTTTTAAAAAGGATTGCTAGGGTAACAGTTGGAAAACTATTAGATTCATTAGATGACCTGATTGATTTTTTAAAAGTATGGAAAAGGATCAAAACTATCAAAATAGAATAATCTGATAAGCTGATAAGAATATGCACAAAAGATAAGTACATAATCCCCGTAGTTTTAGGTCATTCAGACAAATTTAGGCAAAATATCAGGATAAAACGATAAAAAAAATGAGTTAAAGTATACTATGTCAAAATAAATATTTTATTTATATTGATTGTGTATGTATCTTGATTAGATTAAATTTTTTGTTTAATTTATTCCATTTATTACAATAATATTTGTTATACGATATATTATTTTAATATTTCATAGCTTCAAATCTTATGTTATCATTTTATTTTATAATTTCCATTAACTACATCTTATATTTCCATTATCTTAAAAGTACATGACATTTTATTTAAACATCTACATCTTTTTAATCTTTTGAAATATTTACAAAACAACAAAGTAATATATATAAAGCATACAAATAAGACCATTTTTTATTCTTGCCTTTGCATACTAGCAATCTACAAAATTAGTGTTACAAAATTATAACATTTTAGTAATAATTCATACCTTATACACTTATTTTCGCATTGTCTGTCGTTAATGTTCATTTTTAAATAATAAATAATTGAACCTTGACTGATGTTTTGTCTTGAAATCATTCAGCTTATTCATCAATTACCAAACTGTCTAAAAGTTCTTTGAATACACAAACCTTTCAATTCATTGTCTTCGCACTTTTTGATCCTCCAAGACATTCTATGTCATTAGAATTTAAATCGCCATGTTTAAATCGTTAAAATAAGAACCGATAAATTGGGATCTGACGGAGCACCGTAATTATAAGTTTATAAATGTTTTGTAACATGTTTTTTCCATTTTAGGCAACCAAAATAATGAATGTTGAAAATTTAATTTACAAAAAACTTATGTAACATTATGTAGTTAGTTTATTCAACAGGGAAAACAGCTTGTTCACAAGGAAACATCGTATCTTCACTAATAAATATGGCTGATTAAAGTTATAAGAAATAATGAAATTAAATATAAATTAATATTATAAAGTACTATAACTTCAATATTTAGGTCTATATTTGCTTCAGTTAGCCTTTTATCAACTAGGGCTTGTGTAGCCTGACGATAATTCTAACGTAATTGAATCTTTTAGTTGTGCCTTGCTAATTTTCCTATTATATTTCTTTAAGGTTGATGTTTCCTTTATATTGGGCACATATAACTATGTGTTGCATATTTCGATATCATAGTATTACGTATTATTAATTTTAACATAAGTAAATATTATATTTTAGGTTCCAGTGACGATGACGATATCTTAATATCAGTTTAAGGTTTAAAATAGGACGACAAGCATCACAACTTTTCGTTTGTATGAAAATCAATTTAAAGACTTCAACTCAAACTTTTAATATATCATTTTGTTCTGATAATTTTTGTAGGACCTCGGGAAGCTTTAAAAAGTCTGTCGGTTGCTTGAAATTGAATATCCTGATGTTAGCGAAGGACTCCTTAGCCTACTGATGGACACGTTCAAAATATATTTGAGCAATTCGCTTTTACATATAATATATTGCCACTGAACCAAGTGAGAGCGTGGTACAAATTCTGGCGGCTTCAGATTAACCCGAGCAAAACTCAGGCTATGCTGTTTCACCGCAAGAAGGAGTCTCGCGCCTATAGTCTCCAAATTGATAAGTCCCTATCTCTTGCCTCCAGAAAGATCTCATACCTCGGTCTCCAGTTCGACCGCAGATTTCAATGGTCTGCCCAAATCCAGCACGCCATTTGCAAAGGAAATGGCGTGTACAGCCTATTACTTCATCTACTCTGCAGAAAAAGCAAACTCTAATGTCACAGAAAGCGACTCTATATAAAATGCTAGACCATCCAATCTGCCGCAATGGAGCACAGGTGTGGTACAGGTGTGTCTCGGAGAGACAACTTGAACTGCTCCAAGTGTTCCAATCCAAAAAAGTCCGTACGTTACTCAGAGCCCCATGGTTTATGAGGGACGTCAACACACACTGAATCAGGCATACCGTTTGTGAATTGTTTTCTTCTTAAACTAATTTCGATATCTTAAATATAGTTAGGAGTTATTCTGATTTCTTTTTAATTATCATTCCTTCTGGATGGGAGTTTTTGAAATGAATCAGGGGGCATTTGTGCAAGGGCCAACTGTTTCAAAGACTCCTTGAATGATGAACGAGCAAGATGGGTTTAGCCTAGTTTATAATGGATACAAACCTTGTGCCGTTTTTTATTGCCGTTCAACAAGCCCCTTCTTTACTTGAATAAAAGATTTTATTTAAAGTAAATTAATCGTTTTTGTTCTCTAATCCCTTTCCTATATGACAATGACTATGTAGTCTATCCAAAGTTGCTGTGAACATATGTCATCAATATTTTCCTTCTCATTTTATTCAAGTTAATTGAAAGTATTTTTAGCGTGTTGCAGCTGCACTGAATATATTTTATATTATATATTATATATATATATATTATATATTATATATATATTATATATATTATATATATTATATATTATATATTATATATATTATATATATTATATATTATATATTATATATTATATATTATATATTATATATTATATACATAGTTCAATATTTCATATTTATAATTTAACTATTGAGAAACCCACTAGACCGTTGCGCAATTAAAACTTTCATATTAACAAACTAACCCAATGGAGAATATTATAGCCAAAATGAGTGAACTTTTAGGTCAATTAGTAGAAACCCGATATTTACTTCGCCATCGATTATCGAACGGTTAATGGGAATAGAATAACGCAGAGAGAAATGACGTACGGAAAAACAACAGAACAGAACTATTTCCTTGCAATTTATTACATTTTTTCCATTATCCTCCGATGCATTGAACGAACTCGAAGCTACGTACGTACACATAAACGTATCAGTTAATAAAGCCGGAAGCGCATTGCGGTAGAGAGCGATTCTATTTTGCAAACATTCGCACAGCTTTTGGCTAAACGATTTCCATGTGTCGGTCTGGATGTATTGATCGCCCAGATCTTAACCTGGGTTAATATTTATGAGAAGTTAGACGCGCAGCATAGACCAGATTGATATGGGGTTATGCATATTAAATAAAATGATAATTAGGTTTGCTTTCGGTTTTGCATTTTTAATTAGGACCAGTTGTTGTCCCTCGTTGTCGATAAACCGTCGTGTTGTTTCAGCCGTACTTATTTCGTATACATTGTGTTTGCGTCCGACGATGATGAAATTTTCATTTTCAGAAAGAAATGAGTAGAGCCGGAATAATAACGCGTCGTAAAATATTATATCAGTTGCCATGGTTTTTATTTGCCGACAGAAATTAAAACGTTTTAACTTTATTTCGGTATTGTTACATCAGAAGAGTAAATTGTCTGAAAAGTTTTTTGTATGATTAAATAAAAAAATGTTTTCGAGTGTCAATTATTGTTTATTTATTAGTGTCATGGTTAAACATTCCTAGGTTGCAGCATAATTTGATAGCCACTTTGGCTTATAATACTGTTAAAATGGGTGAAGGCAAAGACGCCGATGAAACAGCAACGAAAGTGTAAACGTCTGTAAAAAATCGATAATCAAATTGAATAACAATGCCCATATAGAGCTATTAAATAATATAAATTAACACTTTTCTCTTAGAATAAATAATATCTAAATGCAATACGCTAAAACAGTTTATAACAATATTTGGAATGATATTGGACGTGAAGTTATGTTCATGAAAAGTTCATGTGAAGGGACTCTCTCTTCAGTTTGGAAGACTTCTGTATAATCAAATATGTAATCCCATATGAGGCATGGGAATATATAAATGTGAACCAATGATTTAAAATATAACTTCATACCCGTCAATATTCAATTTATTTGTAACATTTCTTTTGAAAATAATAAATCCAATCATTGAAGAAAAGAATGTTAATCGGGATCATCAATTTGGTTTGAGAAAACAACATTTCATGATTGATCATGTTCACAAAATTAGATCATGATCAACAATGTCATAGAAAAATTACTAGAGGAAAATAAAGTTTGTTCTTCAATATTTTTAGATGTGTGTAGTATTCGATAAAGTTCCGTATAAGGATTTAAAACATAATATTAAAATGCTACTTCCTGGCCAATCTTCAAATATTTTAGAGTCATATACAACTGATCGATACTTCAGAGTCAAACAAAAAGTAGCCTATTCTGACTTGAGGAAAATAAAAGGAGGTCTGCCACAGGGCAGCGTATTGGGACCAGTTCCTTATCTGCTGTACATCCGGGACTTGTCTAACTTTAATGAAAATGTTGTTGCACATTACATTTTAAAATAACACTGCAACCCCAGCCATTGGTGATGTGAGTGAACAACACTGAACCAACCGAACAGTTATAAACAGCTGGTGCCGAAATATAATGTTGGACAGAAGGATGGATCATCAAAATGGTACTAAATAAATCAGTGCATATTGATTTTACCTGCAACAGAATCAAACAAAAGTCAGTATGTATAAATCAGCAAGTAGTCTCGTATGGAAATACAGCTAAATATCTTGACATGACCCTTGATGTTAAACTCTGGTGGAAGTTGACGAAAAATATGAGCAAAAATAGGAATAAAGAAACGATGATTAAAAATAAGGAATAAGCGCTTCAGGCCTTGGGGTCCGCTACCTAGCCTAGGGAATCGAATCCACGACCTCCGTTTGGGAGCTAAGTGCTTTAACCATTACACCATAGAAACAGTTGTCCACAATATTTCTGTAAGGTCTTATATGCTATAGTTAATGGTTAAAAAGCAAACTGAATGGGTTTTGTACTGAATGACTTCCGATTTTCCGTCACTTCAGCTCAGCAATAAAATTATACACAAATATCAGATTATTTTAGATAAAAAATATGTGAAAACATTGTACGTGCCTTTGATATTTGAGCATTTCCTTCGATTTCCCCACTTTCTCTACAACATTCTGATTTGTTTAAAACGAGACCACGTCGGAATTACACTCTTTCGAATAAAAAAGTAATTTTGAAAATCGGCCCATAACATACATAAAAAAAAATACAGCCGAACATAGAACCTGCTTCTTTTTCGAAGCCGGTTAAAAATAACAACAATTTTAAATCAGGTATATGTTAAAGGGACATAGTCAAAAAAATCTTTGGAAAACGTTCGAACATTTCGACTAATTATTCAACGTTTTCCAGCTTTATTTCTGTTTGCCATTAAAACAGAAACAAGCTCATTCAACTGAATGCTATAGTAAACTATTATAAATGTTCGTTTCCTTTTTCTGCAAATAAATATGGACTTGTTTTTCTCGACGCTAATAAAAAGACAAAAGCGTTTGCAACATTTAACTTTTTCCATTGTTCTATTGTTTCATATAGTTGTTCATTTCGAACTAGTCAATGCATATCATAGCTTCATAAGTCTCCACGTAAATATTTTTAATATTTTTTAGTGTACAATTAAAATAATATATCTAAAATTCTGGGCAAGGAGTGGATACATAACGATTATTTTGGTAATATACATTATTTGTAGCCACGTGATTTAGTCGTTCTTAGCCTCATGCATAAATCCTTTGATGTTTTTTAATTTTCACTAAATTTTATACTTAAAACGCTATTAGAATGGAAAATGAGTGTGTTAAAATATTATTAAACGAAGTTATTTAATTTTAAGCAGTGTTATTTAAGGTTTTGTGTTGTTTTCGGTTATTCCCATATTGTTAGAACTATTAAAGAGTTATGTCACGCTTGAATAAGAAACAATTAAGAATATCATTATCATGTAAAATTATATTTTACATTTTTTGTATAGACAAATTAATATGTCCGCTTTATTGAAACGGAATATGCTCTAATGAACCTAACATTAGTGAACATTTCATCAGGGTGATCACTAGTTCATATTATATTCATAAACATATTTTGCGACATCTCTTATTACCAGAGCTGTGTGGGTAATATTTGTCGTTATATACTCTTATACCATCTCGCGTAGTGTTGAAACATACTCAACATGAAGGAACATCTTGATGGAATGAAACCATTGGTTTTGGAGGATTTAGTCAAAAATATAACGAAATTTTAAATTCCAGTCTGATCAATAGTTTGGAAACTAATATTAAGTGACACTTTTAGTGATATGTATTTGAAATGTTATGTATACTTTCTCAAGTATTATCTATAAATACTATCTATAAGAACATGTTAGATGTGAAAAGCATGCAATTGACACTTTTATTGATTTTCGCTTTGCATTTGACTATATACACTGACGCTCACTTTAGGCAGATTTGAAAGATGTGCCTCCCATACATTTTTAAACTTCTTAAGGCATCTTATGATGGGTTCATTAGCTATGCGTGAGTGCGAAATTATTTATCAAATTCTTCTGAGATTCCAAGGTAGGTGGTTCACCAAGGAGACATTGTCTCTACACAACTTTTCAATATAGTAATGCAACAATGCGAGACGTATTTAAACAAAGACATTACGTTCGATATGATGCTACAGTCCCCTTGATAAACCACTGGGATTTCTTGTTTATCCATTAGGATGAGCTGAAATGTTTTCCCAAACTATATATATATATATATATCGTCGAAATATTGCCGTATCAACTCTGAGTTTTAGTTCAGTTTGGCTTTAACATACAACAATATTCTATTTTAAATAAAATAATTAAACAAAATTACTGTAATCAAATATAATTTATTTTAACATTGTAGTATATCTAATGCATATGTTATCGAAGGACCTAAAACTACTATTAAGTACAAAGTTATAATAGTTTGTAGGTTAGGTTTGTATTTGATTAAATTTGCACTGAATCTTTTCCATACCATCTATGAGTCAGTTTTACACACATTATTTATGCCGTTGTATCTCCTTGAGTCCTTGTAAAGACTGTTTATCCTTCATTTGTTCTGTTAATACCTGTATACAATTTTCTTGATAAAACTAGATTTATTCACTGCATTCTTCTTAATGCTTTTGACATATCTGCAAAATAGTTACTACTCTTTCTTTCCAGATACATTTTATCCAAATGCTCATGTATATTCTGAACAATTACACACATATCTGTGAATATAAATATTTTATATTCTACAATGACATTTCCACAGTTATCATATATTAATTATATACCCACCATTAGATTTTTCGACATAAACTTGCACTCAAGTGAACAACTAAGCTGTTAATTTCCAATCTATCTAACAACATTTGTTCACAATTCCATCATTTGTCAACTTCTTCTTAATGTATCTTATCGAGTTCATCCAATCCGAAGGTGTTCTTAACTATTCCTATTTCTATTATTAAGTACAATATATCTGCAATGAATTATTAATAAATGTTATGGTTAATAAAACCTAATCTATTTTTATTCCAACGTTTACCTTTTTCCATTAATTTTTGATGTCATAACACTATTTCTGACATGAGTGATCATTGGGTATCCTTTCTGAAACATTCATGTCTCATTTAAATACGTAAATTGAATTAAAAATTGCGTTCTTTTAAAAGCAATATCCGGAAATTCCATTAGGCCACTTCGATAGTTGTCAGACTAACAGTTTCTCTTGAAATAAATTTATTAAATTATGTTTGTATTGAAAAACTACTCAATGTTTTTATACATTTCATATATTTAATCTCTAATAGAGCTAACATCAAGCTGATCTTGATTCGTCACCGGCTTCGTATAAGGACGGTTTTTTTTCGGTGAATTCAAGATTATATTTTTCATTTTTTGAGATATTTCGGTGACCGTGTCCGTACTAATATTAAGTGTAACTGCAGCACGTTAAAAATATTTTTAATAAAAATCGCAGCAAATTAATATTTAGCAGTAAAAATGCTTACCTGTCTAACGAATTTTACAAGAGGCAAGAGGGGCCCTCCATTATCTCGTTCCTGTTTAAAGTACCTGTTTAGTGATGGAATGTGTTCTTTCTGGTTTTTGAATTTTCAATAAGTGTAATAATAAGCAGCAATTTAAAATTTATCAAAACAAGCAAAACACTAAAATAGCGTTTGCCGGTTTATAATCTCTTATCATTTAAAAAAAATTGGCAGGCTAGTTTAGATACACGTTCGAGCTTATCAGACAGCATTGTGTCTCTTTTTATTTATAATAAAATGAGAAGGAAAATATTGTCCGATTCTAAATGACGTATGTACAAAAAAAATTGGTGAGATTATATATATGTATATGTATATGGAAATAAAAAAAATATATAAGGAAAAGTTATTCATGCAACATCTATACAAAGTGAATTTAACAATTTTCTTTGCCATAAACTGATTGAAACGTTATCATTATTCATGTTGCGGATTAAGTAGAATTATATCCCTCTGACAGTTTCTGTTAATTGTTCCAGATGCTTGCATAATCATAAAACTTCATTAAGGGGGGAGGGATGATAAAGACCGATCTAATTCCCTCTCATTAAATTTGGAGAATTATGTATTCCATTGTGGGATTTTGGTATGGCTTAATACTCTCCTGCTATGCAGAACAGAAACATGTTTAGAATTAAATAATTCCGATCTACCGGCAACTTACACTGGGTTGTTAAATGATGAGGATGTAATTAACAGAATCATTATAATTTGGAATTTTATATAATAATTTTAATAATATTATATTGTAAAACCCATGACCATGTTTAAGGAAAAGAAAAAACTTTTATTAGAAGGTGATAATTTTCAAAATGGTCGTTTAAAATCTTTTGTCTTATCTATGCTGTCTACTGGTAAAAATGCGAAGCATTAATGTTAAACAATTTAACCTAAGTGTTCTATAGTTTTGATATTTCTCACTATGAAATAATACTTTCTCATTTAGTATTATTGAGCTATTTAGTGTATACCCATGCTAATCATGGAATGATTAAAATTGCATTTTTTACATTAATTCTCTTTATCAACTACAACACCATGAGCTAATGGATTTGAAACAGCGACTGTCACAGCAGTTGAAGGACTATCCTGTCCTGCTGTGCATATGGTAAGATTAATATGGTGTAGTATATTACGAAGTGCGGAAATACACTGAAGCTGTTACTGCAGATGTTTACGGACATCAATTGAACAAATTGTTCCCGCAGTAACGAGTAACAGTCACAAAGTTATCTTCTTACATGACAACCCTTGTGTATACGTGGTTTCGAAATATTGAAGAAATGCGAAAATGAATCGATCATTGCATGATACATACAGATTTATATATATGTAACACAACATCTTGGTTAAGTCGTTTTTTGCGATTAGCAATAAATTTAAGTATATTTAAGTACCTAACCCACTATATATATGTTATGCTGTTATGTAATACGGTCCAGACTATCCGGTCATTTGTTTTTTTTTTGACAACCTGGCGAACGAGTGAGACGGGTTGGTCTGTTTTTATCTTCACTGTCGTTTTGTATCGCCGTTAACAAGTCGCCTCTTTTTTTCGTTAAATAAAATAGTATTTTCAAGTGAATTAATTATGATTGTTTGGTTTAAACTTATACACTTCTTCTAAGTACGTGTTAAAAATATAAACAGCAAGAAATTTGTTGAAGGCATTTATTAAAGTCCGAAAATCATCAGAATGCATGAAAACTAATTGAACTAATTGAAGACATTATTATGTTATTCGAAATTTTAGCACTGAAAGCTGAAACTATTTTTCACTATACGTGTATGTATTTATAAACTCGGCAGGGTGTGTTTTAAACATTGGATTATGCGATCTGATTTCTCAATTAATCTCTGACTTGAAGGCTTTACATAGCAATATATTCCGAAACTATTAAACATTGGCCGAGGCAGAGTTATCTTTCCGGATTATTTCCCCTTTGGCACTTGAAAGTTTATGCTTTGTATGCACCCTAAAACTATCTATATATCTTCGGACGCAATGGATATATCGCTATCCGTTTATTTATTTTCGACCAGTGTTCTGCATCCGGAAACTCATTTTTATCGGCAACCGAATTAACGACGAAAAAGGGAAGTAGTAGGAGATATTTGAATCCCATTGGGCAGCGGAGATGTTGGATTTATTATACAGATTGTATGATTATGGCCGATGGTATATCGGAATAAAATATTTTTATCAAATTCTACATTATTCACCACATTAATTACAATTATATATTGAAATCTTTAATGATTTTTATCTTGTTTTATTTATAGTAAGCTTTTTTATGTATACTAATCGTTTTCACATACATTTTAATATTAGTATAATACCACTAACTAAACAAATATTTTAAAATAGAAATTAATTAGTTTGAAGAATATTGAATCATTTTTGAAAATGCTCTTTTGTAACGAAGAGAAAGCTGCAGAAACTGCTGATTAGCATTTAGTATTATTGGGCTATTTAGTGTATACCCATGCTAATCATGGAATGATTAAAATTGCATGTTTTACATTAATTCTCTTTGCCAACTAGCACACCATGAGCTAATGGATTCGAAACAACGACCGTCACAGCAGTTGAAGGATCATCCTGTCCTGCTGTGCATATGGTGAGAACAATATGGTGTAGTATGTTACGAACTGTGGAAATACAATGAAGCTTTTACTGCAGATGTTTACGGACATCAATTGAACAAATTGAACCAGCAGTAACGTGTAACAGATACAAAGTTATCTTCTTGCATGACAACGCTATTGCATACATGGTTTCGAAATGCTGAAAAAATGCGGAAATGAATCGATCATTGAATAGCTGCCAGACCAATATTTTTCGATAGAATAATGGCATGTTGTTAGGAAGATCGCAAACAGTTGTAGAAAATGGTGGATAATAACTATCAAAATATAAAATGATCTAAAACAAATAAATATTATATATTTAATAAAAATAATAATATAATATATTATATAATTGAAGTGTAACATATAATACAGTGGACAAATATAAAAATTTAGACAAAATATAAAAATAATTAAGATAAAAGCTGATATAAAACATTAATAATGTAACAATTATAGTTCAAAATACATAATATATTAATATGTTCAGACAAAGAGTATAGATAAAATTTAACGTAAAGGTTATAAAGGTAAAATAATCTGGTTCCTCCAAAATAAAATTAAATATGAGGTAACTTGTATTAAACACAATATTGTAATTTAATTTTTCGAGACTTCTGTTTAAGTCGAATATACTTTAGATGGTATATCGGAATAAAATATTTTTATCAAATTCTACATTATTCACCACATTAATTACAATTATATATTGAAATCTTTAATGATTTTTATATTGTTTTATTTATAGTAAGCTTAAATTATTTGTTGTTATTGTTAATGTTTGTTTGTTGCTATACTATTTGTATTTGTTTGTATACTATTTAATATTTGTATAGTGTATAGTTAGTGGTATAACTATATAGTTAGTATATAACAAATATTTTAAACTAGAAATTAATTAGTTTGAAGAATAGTAAATCATTTTTAGAAATGCTCTTTTGTAACGAAGGGAATGCTGCAGAAATTGCTGATTGGAGGATAGGTGCTTGAAAATAAGCAGCCGTGACGACAAAAAGGTTTGAAGACAATAAATTTTAAGATTTGATTGAATTAAAACTTAGCTCAAACTCTCAAAGACCTCTGGACATGGTTAATTATTGGATTTATTATACAAAAGCCCAGTTCAAACTCACTAAATACTTTTATGCTAATGGTAGTGATCCAACAGAAACTGACAACGATTATAAATTCGCGATTTTATTGCTTGTCAGAAGAAAATGAAGGGTTTTCTTTGGCGTAACAAGATGATGATGGACTGTGGATGAAAAGTAGATCTACTACGAGGCTCAAAAGTTCAATAGATCACGGGTTGGTTAAGGAGAGTTAGCGACCAAAACACCGAAGCGGAACATTCATGGCCATAATCACCATGACCATGATGGCCATCTTGCAATACACCAGGTGAGATCAGAAGTGTGTAGCGTATTACCACTTGTTCACATCGATGCAGCATGGCTTTCGATGCGGTATCACACAATTTTGTCAGAAATATGGAAAAAGGTTGTAGAAAATTCTTGATATGTTTTAATAAAAATACATATTTACCAATTCTGCTCATTAAACAATTGATTACTAATTAATAGAAAAAGAAGCCAGCTTGGTTGGAGCAGTAGTCAAGGCAACAGGACGGTCCTTCTACTGTTGATATAGTCGCATGTCCTAATACTGCTGTGGCATGGTCGTAAATATATATATGTATTTCTGATTCTTTACAATTGTGATTGTCTGAAGGACAAGAGTGCAATATTCGTCAAGGAAAATGATTTCAGTAGCGCCAGTAACCAAACCGGTCAAGACCGGATGTTTTCTGAGATAATATGTTTTATATGTTCCCTCGCCAGTCGGTAGGCTTACTGCCGAGGACCGTGGTTCAGAATCCACGTTTAACAGTACGTCCAGTCCAAATAAGCCCTCGTTGGCAAAAAGAAAACTCTAAAATACAACAATATAACGTTATTTACGACCAATTTATTACAAATGAAGATATATATTGTTAAAGAGCGAGGACGTATACATACATTCGCTATTTTAAATTTCCACATTGTAAGAAATAAACAAAAATATAGTGAATGTTTCATATTAAAAATATTTATTTGAAAATCATTGATATAAAAAATACAGGAAAATATATTGAATAAATATCTCTTTCAGGGTATTTTCTTTCTCCCTCCAAATCTGATTTAAAACTTTAATTGTTAAAATTGAACTTTTTTTTAATTTAAAACTTTTTCTTTTTACGAGAAGATTCTGTGGGTAAAAAATATTACGAGTGTTCGATATCCGCTAATATGGAGAGTAAAAGTCAACTCTTTATATACGAACAATAATGAATAAAAATATTATCCCATGGAGTAACCATATTAATTTGGATACATTGGGATTAATATTGGTGCGAAACTTCGCTACCAAAACCAAAAAGAAAAGATAATGTATAGGTCAATCGGAAGAAAATCTCAATTTTACGTATACAATAAGTTTCTGCTATATAAGCAGATACTAAAAACTATGAAATTCAGTTATGGAGATTTTCTGCGAGAAGTAATATCGACTAATACAAGTGTTTCAGAATAAAATTCCGAGATGTATTGTAGGTACTATAGGAGCAATAACTTATATTAAGACCTTCGGATTCCAACTATCATGGATGAAGTTAATAGATTTGCAACAAGACATGGGGAAAGACTACACCCCCATGTTACCAAGTGTACCGAAAAGTCATTTTCCTATTCCTTCCAAATTGGCGAAGTGCTGCTCTAGAGAGTCTAGAGAGTATAGCGGGTGCGATAATATGTCCCATCTAAGTGCTTTCACCTTGACCGATTTTGCTTAATTTTGGCTTTGATATAATTAAAAATGTAAAAATTTCTTATGTACAACAAAAAATAAAACGAAAATGATGTTTTCAAATGTAATGTATTTTAACATTATACTACATCTAATACATATATTATCGAAGAACTTAATTAACAATATAGTATGTATTAAATATATACTATATTAAAGTAATGTATTTTAGTTTCATTAGAGAGCATATTTACTGCCGCTTATGGCATTTTCAATGAGAGTTATGTAATATATCAAGCATCAATTGGAAATTTATAAAAACAAGCAAAGTGCCAAAACAACATTTCTCGGTTTATAACCTCCTATTGTTACTCATGTTTTGAATAATTATGCACACATTTGACAACCGATCGATTTTTACATGATAATGCGGCTACATGTTCGAATGATCAGTCAGTATTGTATTTCTTTTAACTGGAATAAAATAGGAAAGAAAATATCGTCTGTTATTAAAACAAATTTACAAACTATAAAAGGCTAATTATACATACCGATGACATGTGTTCACTGCTATTTCATCATCATATTTAAAGCTTCTGCCAACTGTTTTCTTAATTTTTCGGTTGTAAGTAAGGGCCTTCCTAGATTAGTACCTAGTTTTTAAACCATTATAGAAGCACATTGTAATATAGTCGGCAACGACTAGTATCAATACTTTAATAAATAAAAAAAATCTTCTTTGAAATCGCAACGAAGAATAAAACATTAAATCAAAAACGAGATCAGTTGCGGCTTCCATAAAAATGATATAAACGATGTATAATTTTTTCGGTTCGTTTCGGACGGGGATATATTTCCATCGATTCGCATTCTTTCCACATTAAGCCCCGGCCGCAGCAGCACTCGCTCCCCCCACCGGCTCTGAATAATACCGTTTTCGGTTTAAATTAATGAGAAGTTTGCAGGACATAATTTCAGATAGACGTTTTTATTTGTCAGGGCAAAGTTGGGTTGCGTATAATTTTTCGTAATAGCCTATTTATTTTTCAAGGTGAGGGCGGGGCGAGAACACACCCCCCCTGGGTCCCGAAATGAAATCATAATACATCTCGGTAACTGTAGGCGTTTAAATTGGACCACCCTACCCCCGCCTTCCCCTACCTTCCGGCCCTCATTTAAATTTTCGTAAATATCTTTTTGTCTTCGTGTTGTTTTTTTTTACGGCGGGCACATTTCTTGCCGCCGAGTCGTATATCTTTCGGTGGGGTTTTGTCGGAGATATAAAACGAAGGTTACCTAAGAAAATGTACTTTTTTTATGCAGACATTAATAAAATATCAGGTCGGGCTTTGTGAAAAGTTTTTTTTTGCTGAGATTCCTTGGTTACCTACATACAGGATGTTGGAATAACTTTATCTATTTCTGAGACATTATTTTAAAAGTTTATTGATCTTCTTTTATTTAGTCGACTTAGCGAATATGTTGGCTCCCTTTTTGAAGGAAACTGGGGCATCCAGAGGTGATTGGTACGATTGAAACTTATACGGAGGAAAAACTTTTAGGCCTAATATTTTTGTGTAATATGCCCTACAAATAAATAAATTAAAATTAAACTAAATACGCCCAAATCAAGCAACCGGGAATAACCGCAGATACAATAACAACAAATATTTTATGCTCTATTTTTGTTGGACTTGGCTTGCCCGTTGCCAGTTCTAATTCTAATATAGTAGATTATTCGCCGTTCCTGTTGTGCGTAAATTGACTATAGACGTGTAATTTTACGTGTTAATTTTATTTGGCAGCGCTGTACCTCAAAATGCCGGCGGACCATTTTTAAATCGTAGTACAAATCCTTACCGATTGTATTTGTATTTGCAATGATATTACCACGGAAAGTGAAGGAGTTGAAACATTATTAAATCATTTTATTTATTTTAAGCAGTGTTCTTTAACAGTGATTAAGAAATGAATCATCATATAAAGTTACATTTTACATTATTTGTAAAAGCAGTGAAAGATAACACGATATAGGTGAAAATTTAAGAACTGGTAGTAAATGACAAGGTCCTGGAGACATGGCTTATCATTGAATTAGACGTAATTGTAAAATCTGTTGATTCTTCTGTAAATTTTATTGTGTTAAAATTTATTTATTCATGAATTTGTGTTTAATGTTTTAAAAATTCATCTTTTAGTATCTCATTTCTTGGTACGTTTTCCAGTCTTCATGTGGGATACAAGGCAAGGTAGAAAGCAGTAGATTAATAAAAGCCATAGAAAACAAGTTAAAGGCGATCTATTAGTAAGGTAAACATATTAAGGGCTTAAAGGCAGATTGTATCAATATCGTTCTGGAGACATACTTATCGTTCTACCAGAGATAATTCTAGCTGTTAACATCAACCACACTTTAAACATTTCAATGTTTCTGTAAATTTTACTGCTATTAACTTTTGATTCATTCAGTTTCTTTCGAAAATGCATTAAATAATATAATTATTTATGCATCAAGAGTTAAAATGAATGTCGGAAAGAACACTAACAATTATAAAATAGCTTCATAGAATTTTAATTCTTCATTTGTTAGTGAGTTGTTAGGTCCCACGTTGGGCATAAAACTAATTAGAAACCAATAGATAAACGAAAGTCGTAGAAGCTAAATTAAAAATGGACTATCGGCAAGGGCGAGCTCGAAGAGTGGAATAAATAAGCAAAGAACAATTAAATTTTAATTAACAATTTTGGCAAAGAAATGTAATTTTTTAATCTATCTGGTGTATTTATTGTTTTTGCTATGTATGTTTTACTTGAGAAATATTGATAAAAGGTAAATGCTAAATGAATACATAAAATAAATAATGAAAGAATGCATCATTTAAAATAAAACTAACTACATAATATGCATAGATGGAACATTTAGGACAAATAGAAGAAATTATGGATTATTATCAGTAAATTTGTAAACATTTTAAACTATTAATAAATATAAAGGCGTTTAAAGGATAATATTATATTTTATTGTTTGAACTTTGTATCAATTATTTTGTTTATTACTTTGACTTTATAGATCTAAATTTTAAAAAATATCAGTAGTTAATTTCATAATTTTAAATACAATCCTTGAATATACATTTTTGTAAAAAATAAATTACCTAATTCTGCCCACTTGTTGTTTTAATATACATGCCAAATGTCAAATATTAATTTAAAAATAGTTGAATCATTTGTTTTCTGTTTTCTTATACAAACATTTATTTATTGTTAATCCATAGTTATGTTTATAAAATAAAAGAAAATAAATATCATATATATATTTGATGCTCTGAAGTTGTTACAGTTCTGAAAATAATTTTAGTTATGATACTTTTTATAAGATTCAGTGGTGTGGTAATTTAAATATTTTTGCCATTTAATGCACTTTACTACATACGTTCACACAGTTTGCTTCTCTAAGTTCTTGACTTTGAGTTCCAGTGCAGTGTTGTCCAAGAGTTGTACGGTGTTTACTTGAGAGTGGAGTCTGTCCTTATATTAAGTTGTTAATCTCTTAATTTTTTCTAGTATTTGTACTACGAAGGTCTCATAAATAATTATTTCGATAAAATATCGATTGTTGCATGTAGCGATTCAACACTAATTCTGCATGCTTCTGTAATACGTAACATAAAACAACGCTTAGCTTTTTTCCAGACAGGTGATTTAGAGTATTTCTCATTACCTTTTGGTGCCTATTCCACCCAATTTCCCTACTTTATATTATCAAACGTAATTTTCAAATATTCTGGAATAAATGAGATAAATAATTTTATAAAGACCGAAACTATTTATAAATAAAATTAAACGAAGCAAATAACGGCGATGTTTATTTATTTTCTGATTCATTTTTTTGTGCCTGGAGAAGCGGACAATTAAAAGTCTTCTTTGGGGTCTTTAATTGGCGCTTGTTCATTTACAAAAAAGTTCGTAGAAGGAAAAACGCCGGCTTTATTAATTTAAAATCTTTCTAAAAATAATTTAATAATGTTTTATGAATTTAATACCTCCAGGAAGACTTGTTTATTTAATGATACTTTAATGAAGTTTTGTTTTCAATTGAAAATATTTGAATTATTTGACGTCGTAGCAATCACAAAATATTTCGTGTAGATGGCGCTAATGATGCTTTTGGTTAATATAGTCGATGTGAATATGCTTTGGAATTACTTTGTTATGATGAAATTGTGTATGATTTCTGATATGAGTGAGTAGCACTTATATCAAAATCCTTATTATATATCTTATTTATGGGATAGTACGTTGATCAGGTTTATGTTCTATATCAGGTTCATTATTGTATTTTTGCCATAGAGTATATACCAACAAAGAGAGATTTATTTAGAGGGGATATACATTTGGTTACCATGGAAAGAGGTAGGATCCAACGATTATTCAAAGAGTCAGTAGGATAATTTTTTTCCATGCAAAAGGACATTTATTTTCACAAAAATTAAATAGAATTTTTCATCAATATAAGGGTCTCATCATACAGCTCAAAAATTGAAATACGAATTGTTGCAATACCCATCTTAGTAATTGGGTTTAGTTCATATTGATGGATAGAAGAATATGTTCAACTAAATTCTTTTAACTAAGAACATGTTTTTGAAAATATGATATCTTATCTAAAATCACTTTTATTGGCAAAACGACGTATAATTTGGTAACCAAATTTGAAATAAAGTTAAAAAATATGAGAAAATATATTGGTAAGCCCGTTGTATCGAGTTCTTTATAAATAACTGATTGTTATCATATTATTTATCAACTTATTTGCACAAGCAACAAAACATGTATTTTTATAAGTCAAATTGAATAAGTTTTAATTTTCCCAGATTGATTAAATTCATCACTTTTGCTTATTTATATAACCAGTCAAGTGTTTAAGTCAAACCGTCTCAACAGCTTGACTATATTAAATATCAAAACTATTAAAAGCCAACTAAACTCACTCTAAAACGTTATCTTGAATTTTATAATTATAGAAGCTTCTTTTTTCTATTTCCGATTTCAATTATAATTTCCTCAAAAAGTTATTCCAAAATGAGTTTTTTAACAATATGTTATTATTTATCGATATATAAAATAATCCTGTAACACTGCTAAATTATTTTTAGAAATAATTAGAATCAATAAAATCCGAATTTGCGTTCTTCGAAATTTGTTACAAATCAATAAAGAATCAGAGCCAAATAAAAACTTAAGGTTTTAGCAGTTATTTTCTGAAGTTGTTGCAGTTCCGAATACAATTTTACTCATGGTATTTTTGTTACAATGTTCCGTGATGCAGTAATTTAAATTTATTAACACTTTGTTGATTATTAAAAGTAATATTTAATTTAATACCATTTAAAAAAATTTAGTGAGTGTTCTTATGGGGGTTCTTGAGAGAGTTATTAAAATTAAATCCATAAGTTTTTTAGTTAGCCCTAACACTAAAAACACAGCCTTCGGGTCATTAGTTTGTGAATTATAGCATTTTGAATGAAGCTACTTTTGTTATTGTGAAAAAAAAATGGATAAAAAGGAACTTCACGTGTTGATAAAATATTGATTTTTGAAGGGAAAAAATATAGTTGAAATAAAAACTTGGATTGATGCTGAGTTTCCGAGCACAGCCCAAGGAAAATCAACTATCAAGGATTGGTATGCTAAGTTTAGACGTGGTGAAATGAGCACCGAAGACGGTGAACGCAGTGGACGCCCAAAAGAGGTTATTACCGACCAAAACATTTAATAAATCCACAAAATGATTTTGAATGACAGTAAATTGAAATTGAATGAAATATCAGATACTTTAAATATAAATAATATAAACTGAACGTGTACATCATATCATTCACGAATATTTGCGTATGAAAAAGCTCTGTGCAAAGTGGGTGCCGCGCGAGCTCACTTTTGACCAAAAACTACGACGAATTAATGAGTCGGAGCACTGTTTGAAGATGATCAAGCGTAATAAACCCGAGATTTTGCGTTGACATGTGACAATGGATGAAACATGGCTCCATTATTTCACTCCGAAGTCCAGTCAACATCGTCCGTTGTCATCCGGGTGGACTGCACACGATGAACCTGCTCCAAAGCGCGGAAAAACGTCGGCTCGCAAGTTTATAGCGTCTGTATTTTGGGATGCGCATGGAATAATTTTCATTGAAAAAGGAAGAACCATCAACTGCGAAAATTACATAGCGTTAATGGACCGTTTAAAGGACGAAATCGCCGAACAACGGCCGCATTTGAAGAAAAAAAGTGCTGCTTCATCAAGACAATGTCACAAGTCAGTGAAAACGATGGCAAAAATCCATGAATTGGGCTTCGAATTGCCTTCTCATTCACCGCATTCTCCAGATCTGGCATCCAGCGACTATTTCCTCTTCTCAGATCTCAAAAAATGCTCGTTGGGAAGAAATTTTCGTCTAATGAAGAGGTGATTGACGAAACTGAGGCCTATTTTGAAGCAAAGGACAAATCGTTCTTCAGAAATGGTTTCGAAAAGTTGGAGGGTCGCTATAATGAGTGTATCACCCTTGATGAGAATTATGTTGAATAAAAAAAACTAATTTTGCCAAAAATATGTGTTTTGCTATGGTAGGTCGAAGACTTGACAATTGACTTTTTATATACATTTGTTGCTGTAATTATTGTTGTATATCAAATATATTTCTGATATTACATTAAGAATATTATCAAAACAAGTTTTAATAATAATTACATATTATTTTGAAGTTGTTCTGTTTAGTCTATTATGAGAGAAAAATGATTAATTTTATTATTTATGGGCGAATTTCGAACACTGGACGATCATTAGTAAACATTAAGTTGGATATTTAATTATAATGATATAGTATTAAGATTTTTTTGGCAACTGTTGACAGAAATCTAATATAATTATTTCTGCACCTACAGTCGTCTTTCTCATAAATGTAAGACGATCTCCATACCAAAGAGCTGTTGCTCGTAATTTAAACTGTGATGGTGCTAGGTCTGATCCCATCTATCCTGAACGTAATCGTTTTTATGGTTGTTGTTTCTGTCACTTCGACATTCCGAAAAAGAGGCGACATCCTGTTGAGACGAATTAATTGTCGTTTTCCACTCCGGCGACGTCAAATATTTCATCGCACCGGCGACTAATTAAAAGATTATTTCTCGCATCACACTCGGATAAATTGGGATTTTCGTTCGGAGAAAATCTGAATTAATTTTTCAGGAGCGGAGCGAAGTCTCGGTAATGATTTACGAGAATTTTAGAACATAAGCTTTTACCTAAAAGTTAAATTACTGAGACGAAACAATATAACAAAGCGCACAAAACGATGATTGATGTAAATTTTCGATGAGAATTTGTCGTCGAGCGGGAAGAGGTAAACAACGTCGACAAACCGAATAGTAATTGCGTTTCGACGTAGCCAACTTTACGCTAAATATTTCAAATCCTACGACGATGATGCCGTAGGGATTTTTTTTCGTTTAATCTTGTATCGAACCGTTAGTCATGCATGCCAAGCATTAATATGGGTTATATGGATCATTAGAAGGCAATGTAACAGAAAACAAACAATGGAAAAACATCTGCATTTCTCAATTTTATTCTTAAAGTGATATCGACAAGTTTAGTCAATAATATCAATAGTTGAATATATAGGATAAACAAAATAATATGAACATCCTGCAATATACCACATCTTGATGTCTATTGGCAAAAGTGTTTCCGCGTGAATAATACGAGGCATATTTTATTAACTTTTACTGTCACTGGTCAACAACTTGCCCAGTGGACAATAACTATTTCTTATGATCGTATTATATACACAGTCTATGAAAGTAAAAAAGTATGCTCAACTATATTCTTAGATGTAGCACAAGCCTTCGATAAGTTTTGGAATGAAGGCTTCGCTCATAAACGATAGAAAATGTTACCAAAACAACACACTTAACTACTAAAATAGTACATTACAGCCAGAATGTTTAGAGTTAAACAAAAAGAAGCTTACTCTACAATAAAAAAACCACAAATAGAGAATATTACGATGGCTACATTTGCTAATGATACTGCGATTATAGCTGTCGGAAGCAATAGTGAAGAAGCCACACGAAAATTACAACAGGCAAGGTAGAATATACATAATTGGACACAAACTTGAAAATAAAAATTAACGATTCAGTAATGTTCAGTTCACCTACAATCAGACCGTACAAGCACCAATAATATTAAATAATACTGTCATTCCATATAGTAACAACGCTAAATATCTCGGAATGAATCTTGAAGCAAAACTTCGCTGGAAGGAACATATAAAGAAGAAAATAAAAGAACTGGAATTGAAATATTGGAAAATGTATTAGCTAATTGTAAAGAAATCACTATTATCACTACTTAATAAATTGCTATTATATAAGCAAATTCTGAAACTTATATGGACATACGGAGTTCAATTATGGAGATGTTCTGCAAAGTGTAACATAAACAAAATACAAATTTTTCAGAACAAAATGCTGAGAAGTATTGTGGGCGCACCTAAATACTACTGACTAACTACATCGAGACCTTCAGATACCCGCAGTCAGTCAAGAAATGAAGAGAATTGCAAGGGGGCATGAGTAAAGCCTCCATTCTCACGAGAATATTGAAGTATTTTTGGAATGGTAAGTTTTGAATACTACCAGAGCAGGATACAGGCTCAAAATAATCAAACCATCTGATCTTGTTTAGTGTCGGCGAATATTAAAAAAATACAGCAGTAACATGTATAAATATTATTCCACCAGAGACTGAGAGAGGGCCGATGGGCTCTTCTAGTTTTATATCTAGATATAAGTTTTTATTAAGACAAATTGTAGGTTAGTCGGAAACGACTAGTAACAATGTAATAATTAAATAATAAAAAAAATATATACATGACATCTCCCAGGTAAACGAGGGCACCAGAAGGCGCGAAATTTTCTTTATAATTAATCTTGTAGAGGATGTTGTTGAAGAAGAATTTTTAGGCTTAAAATTTTTGTGTAATATGCATTACAAATAAACGAATTTAATTTCAAGCAGTGTTATTTAAGATTCTGTATTATTTTCAGTTATTGCTGTATTATTGGCTACTGCTATAAAAAATTATTAAGAATAATATGATCACGTAAAACTCTATTTTACATTTTTGTAGAGATAATAAATTAAAGTGTGTGATTTATTAAACTTTTTTAAACTGTTTTAAACTCAACATGGATTAAAATAATTCGAGAATAACAAGAATCGTCTATCCTCTTTGGTTACAAGACATTTAGAATGTAGAAATCAATGTTGTATTTAATTTGATAACTGGTGAACAGAGAACAGATAGGAAAAATTGTTCTTGTTTTTGGGCTTTTTTGGTAAATATATGTTTTAACAAAGTGCTAAGCGGATATTGCAGATGATTAATACGTTAATTTATACATCAAGTATTAAAATTAATGTCGCAAAGAATATTAACATAGAAAATAGTTGTATAGAAACTTAATTTTTCATTTGTTGGTGATCTGTCAGTTCCCACATTAGATAAACGAAAGCCATAGAAGGCAAATTGAAGATGAGCTATCAGCAAGTGTAATAATGAAGAGTGAAATAAATTAGCAAGGAACTATGCAATTTTATTTAAAAATTTGGTTAAATAAATTATTCTTTTAATCAGCTTTATGTTTTTATTGTTTTTGCACAATATATAATTCAGGTGCGAAATTTGGAATGAATACATAAATGAATTAATGAAAATGTGCAGAAGTTAAAATGAAACTAACTACGTCATTTGCATACATGGAACATATAGGACAAACAGACGAAATTCTGAATTATTAACAGTAAATTCGTAAAAATTGTAAAGCATTGATAAGTATTAAGGTGCTTAAGGATTAATGTTATAAGATATGTGACTATATGACATTTTAATGTTTGAATTTTGTATCAGATATTTTGATTATTTACTTTATGGTACTTTGTAAGTTTTGAAAATTCAATAGTTAATTTAATGATTGAATACATTACTCCAATATACAGTTCTAAATTGTAAAAATACCCTAATTGTGTGCTATTCTTTCTATAAACGTGCCAAAGCCGAATATCAATATCAACTTTTTTGTATTCATATATTTTCTATTCATAATATTCAGACATGTATTACTCCATAAAAACTTAACATAAAATAGTAAAGAAAGATCATTTATATTTATTGATATTTGATGCTCTGAAGTTGTTACAATTTTGAAAAAAACCTGGATATGATAATTGCTTGTCAACACTTTGTTGATTATTGAAACTTAATGGAAATTAGATTTAATGCTACTTAAAAATGGTTAGTTAAAGTTAGCTCTTGAGATAATTTTTGTATGTTTTAATTTACAGACAGTTATTAATTTAATAATAAATTAGTTGAGTAACTAAACTGGAACATTAAATCAAGATCTTAGGAAAAAACTGAAGCTGCTCCGGGTATTCCTCACGATATATTTCACATTGCAGAGCCATATGGATTGAAACGTAATGAGGAACGGATACAAATAATGAGAACTGATGGATGGCCTGCTCCATTCAACTGGAGTTAGTGTAAGAATTATAACACTTGGGATCAGTAATTGAGGAGAAGAAAACGGCATCTACGACTGAACATGTGACATCTTTCACTTCTTTAAGCACTTATGGAAACTAGAGTGACTAAAAAATATAAGGACTAAAATATGACTGTTTTGAATGCCTGTTTTAAAACACCTTCTGCATGTGTCTAATGTATGGACCCTGTAACGATCGGATATCTGCAAATTTAAACTTCTTACATTCGATGGTGAAGGCTATTATATATGTTTCTCTCTAAGATCGTGTTAGATATTATTCGATCGAGATGTGACAATCAATATCTAGTTAGGGAATAAATCAATAAACGCAGGTTTCAATGGCTTGGGTATGTCCCTCAAATAATAAGTTACTTCTACGGCGAAATCAGCTTTCGATAGAAGTCATGTCTTCTCTCGACTCTCCCGAGAAAAAAACATGGAATAAAATCATAGACAGTGATAAGAAAAATAATATTTCCTAGGCCAGAACGGATACAGCCTATCGTTAACAGCGGCGCGAAATGGTAAAGAAATCCTGGGGCACTAGCCCGCTATTGGCTGAGAAGTAAACAGCTTTCCTGAGCGCGTGATATCGATTGATGACGATGATGAATTCTTAAAGCTTTTGTCAGTAGTAAAATAACAAAGCTTAGTGCGTAATAAAGCCGCAAAAACATGATAATCACTGTCGTAAAAAATGTGTTTAGAAATTGTAATTTTTACACCATTACTGAACACTAAAATTTTTGTAAATTTTATTTTTGATATTCCCTGTAGCTTCATTGTCTCAGTGTAGTCAACTGTGCCTTGAATAATAAAGCTAATAAAGCCCATCCTGAACAAAAAATATCGTCCGAAAATTAATATTTTTAATACGGGAAAAAGTTTTATATACCCGACTATAACCAAGTGACCGTCCAAGGCACACATAGATTAAATAAATCTAATCTGGTTACGGTCGAGTGGCAAAAGCTCGCAAAACAAAGAATATCTGCACCATTTATCTTTGTTAGTTCTGTCCATTTAAGCGTTCGATATTGAACTGGACTGACGTCTACATTCGACAGCGTCATTTTTATGATATTTCTATTAAATCCAACATTTTATTATCTAGTTTGGTTCGTACGACTACTGAAAATAAAATAGAATCCCTAAACCGTTTGATTTATTTCCATTGTTTTAATGTATATGATATAGAGTTATTTGTTATTCTATAAATGAAAAAAATAAAATTGTGGAGAATATATAATTATATTTAGAAGAATTAAAGTTCTAATTTTCATATTGCCAAAAATGTTTTAAATAAAAATTTAGCCACAATAGTAATATTGACTTAAAGAGGCCAATGTGGCTCCAAGATGTGATACCAGATCAGCATATTTTATCCCAATGGGTGTTGATGACAGAACAATGATAAAGTCATGCCTATCTGTCAGTGGTCATGGGAATTTGTCACCAAAATTATGCAACCCTGGATGTTTCTGAAGTGTAGGTTTGTACCAATAAGTACTAAGCTACCGATACGACTAAAGTCAATATAATCTTCTCATTATTCAAATTCACTTTATAGCAGGAACCTTCAGCATTTAACAATATGATCAAGCTTAGGCCATTAGTGACGGAACTAAACATAATTGGGCAATATTGGCACAAGCCCAAACCCAACACTGGTCATTCCTATGGTTCTATAATATTGGTTCAGTTTTGTCGAAAACCTTCAGTGATAACTTTGGCTTAGAAGCTAATACTGGCTCAGATTGACAGCTTAGATTAATCTAAGCTTCTAAAGCAACGTTGTACAACCTTGGCCCAAGCTTGGGAATAGCCAGGAATCGCCTTACTTTCTCATATGGGTAAAAAGATACATAGACTATTCAAATAAAAAATACAGAGTCTCTGACAGTCGTCCTAATATGTACTACAAATGAAGTGACAAATAAGAAGTCACACTTATCGTATCTGGTGCTTTCTTTTTAGCATCCAAGCCATACAGTGACTATTGGACAAGTGGGAAATATAACAGGTCAATTGAAAAGTCCCCGGCCTGACAAATAAAAAGATGGGTGTATAAATTTGACAGCTGTCGGATCATTAGTTTGTGAATTATAGCATTTTGAGTGAAGCAACTTTTATTATTGTGAAAAAAATAGATAAAAAGGAATTTCGCGTGTTGATAAAATATTGCTTTTTGAAGGGAAAAAATACAAAAACTTGGTTTGATGCCGAGTTTTCAGACGCTGCCTCAGGAAAATCAACCATCAATTAACGCAGTGAACCAAAAAAGGTTATTACCGACGATAACATTAAAAAAATCTACAAAGTGGTTTCAATGATCGTAAATTGAAATTGAATGAAATAGCATACACTCTAAAGATATCAACCGAATATGTACATCATACCGTTCACGAATATTTGGGTATGAGAAAGCTCTGAGCAAAGTGGGTGCCCCGCGATCTCAGTTTTGACCAAAAACAACAAGTTGATAATTCGGAGCCGTGTTTGAATATGATCAAGAGAAATAAACCCGAATTTTTGCGTCGATATGTGACAGTGGATGAAACATGGCTCCACCATTTCACTCCGAAGGCCAATCGACAGCCATTTGAGTGGAGTGCACAGGATGAACGCGCTCCAAAGTGAGGGAAAAGGTCCACTGTCCGAGTTCTTATAATAGAATCATAGATACCAATTCTCGTTTACACCTCCTCAAGAACTAGACCTTCTCAAGGCGTGCTTTCAAATTCTGATCTTCAATAATTACCTTTAGAATATCGCCTTCAACTATCACCTTTTTTTTATCAATGAATCCTTATATATAGTAACAACCCCAACTGTGGATTATTGTAGAAATAAGTAAAATTTTTAAGTGAAATAATATTTTAACCTAAGTTTATAATTTGCCAACAACACTTCTGCCTGGATCGCAAGAAATAAAAAGACTGTTTTACGTCTCCTCTCTTGCAAAAAAAAAACTTAAAATTACAAAGACTAGACGGGTATAAATGTTTAAGTGACAACAATCTTCAACTATCAAGTGGCACCAACTGTGCGCTCCTTTGATCAGGTATTTAAATGCTCCTGAAGGCTCGTGATGACTTGGGTAAAGACTGTGAATATGTAATTAGGTGGTTAAATAGCATTTTATCACCCATTGCTCCTCCCTTGGCCTCTGCACACTTCTTATATTTGTTCGGTCTTGTTTGGTCCCAGATGCGGCTTGTTTCACACTAGTTAATTAATTAACACACTCTTATCTAAATGTTCCGAACCAATGCGTATGCGTTTCAAGTATTTTTGTTGTCATAATTAAATAACCATCAAATACAAATACTAATTTCTACAAAGATCAAGAAGAAATCTTTGGACGATAAATAGGAAAATAATCATTCTTTTTTCCCCATAAAAAAAATTAAACTAGAATTTATAAATCGAAGTTGAATGAAAATAGTGTTCTTAGAGCAGATGAAAATAAATATAAATAAATTGAAATTACTAAAGAAAATGATTCCGCAACCTTTTCTTCTATTCTTTTACTGAAGTCTTTCAAATTTAAACAACCACTGTATATAATACAATTTGTTGTAGATTGGAGTATGTTCATGAAGATTGTTATAATAGATACTCTTGAAAAATAGTATTTCAAATTTGGGATCTCTTTGGAAGTGTTATAGTATCAAATCAAATTTTGTCAGGTTTTATGAATGGTGATTTAACGACTTTAAAAACAAAAAATGGTACCGAGTTTTGGATTATTTCTTATTCCTGTTAGCTGTAAATAAATAATGTCTTGAATAACGTATAATTAACATATTAATATTAATGTTACCAAGTGTAAATAATATAGGTTCTCTATGTATGAAGTTATAAAAAATCTTAATTTGATATTGGTCTGGATGTATAGATTTTTTTTTGATGTGCTGTAAATAAGAAAAATTGAAAAAATTTGGATTGGGCTATAGTAGTTTTCAGAAAAACAATAATAGAAAAGAAGTGAAGTTGGCAAATAAATTTTGTTCGGTCTAAGCCCGATATAGTCGTCAAACTGGAAAGTTTGAAAGTGAAATTTATTCAACCGCACTGAAGACGTAGAGAACCGTTAGCACGGAGAAAAAAAACACACCGTTACAAAAGAAACACTCGACCAAATTCTAGGCAGATTATTTTGGTGGAGATTGAAAAATAATACCCGATTTACAAAATGCTTTTAAGCCTTGTTCCTTTTCTCGGCTCCTGTCCGTTAATGGATTAAGTTTCCGAACTTTTTTAATTTCTCCCCTTTTTTCGTTATAGTCGCCAAGTCGAAAAAAGTTCGCCACTTTTATTTAAACAGAGAACAAATTGATTTTTATCCCTTTTCCTGTCTTATCGTTACCGCATTGAAAATTCGCCGTTAATGATGACAATTGGTTTAATTTTACTGGCAAACTTTGCACCTTTGTACCTTTTTGGTTTGATTTAATTCAATAAAAAAAAAACATTTTTTTATGCTTCTATTTTTTTTTTCATTTCACCTTCTTACTCATTTTATTTTTTTATTACAGGAAAGTACTGACGCGGTCGTTTATCGGAACACTCACAACTATTTCTGCGGAAGCACTAGCTCAGTAGACAGCTTGCTCTGCGAAGCAGAAGTCCCTTCCCTAGAAACCAGAGTCGAATTGTTTTTGATTAAATATGCCAGCTCCTTGAGAGTTAGATCAAGGCTGATTCATTACAGACATTTATTTCCATCAAACACTAAATTAAACCCCTCTAGAGAGCAACACAGGGGCTCTTGCCACATATTCCAAGCAGTTTGTGGTCGCTTATCGCTGGTTTTTCCACCGATATACACCTCCGAGGATTAGATTGCCTCCATGGCGACTGTCTCAGGTCACTGTCATCCCTTCATGAGGAGTTTATCAAGGGATAGTTCTGACTCTGGCAGTATCGGCACCCAATTCAATCAATACTAAACTGAGAAATATCCTGAACACATTTTCATATTCTCAGATGGTTCCAGGAGTGATGATTATATGTGGGCAGCATTTACATAGGTGATGTCGGAAGGACACTTCAGGCTCCCCGTTACATCGAGGGTATTGACGGCTGAACTATTTCTGTACTGTTTTGTATACAAGAGAAACGATTGGTTATCGCTTTCGATTCAATGAGCTCATTAAATTTTCTCCAACCATATCTACCTCTATATCAGCTGTGAGTGCTTATCCGTGAACTAACCTCTAAATTGGAAAGAGGCGACAAAACTATCACCTTTATGTTTGTATGCTCCCTTCTCACTCTGGGATCATTGAAAATGAAAGAGCTGATTACTTAGCCAAGAAGAGGGAGGGATCGCTTACTGAAAATTCCCTCTTATGGAGTAGAGGTATGAAACACCACTGAACTAGAAACCTTAGACATCTAGACCAATTCAGTTTTGATCTAACAGAAAACAACAAGTTTTGGGAGGTGAAAAAAGAGTATTAACAGGACCTTAACTCCACTATCATCAGCAGGTGCAACTTAAGCTTATTCTCGCAAACTGTAAACTGATCCATGAGTTTGTCATTAGGGGAAGAAGTCCACCACTGTGCGTTGAATATAGTTCTCCACTGTCAACCAAGTACATTCTAATCGAATGCCGAAGATACAACTCTCAAATACGGTTGATCAACCTGGGAGAGACGATGGATCAGTGTCTTAGGCTGGAGAACCTGGACAAGCTGATTAATTTTCTAACCGCAACAGGACTATTACTATAAATGTAAGATTGTGCATCTATACAATATCAGGCATGTTCGTTCGTGTTGTTTGTATCTTGAATCCTTATCACCGTCATGGTTTATGCGACCATTATACTGTAGCATTCATATATTCATGCATCTGTATTCTTTTACAAATTTTGCTTGTCATTTTGCAACATACTTGTAATAACATTGTATACTTTAACTCATAACTGATACTGTAAATGTATTGTATATTGTATATCTGTAAAATAATCCCTAAATAATCCCGGAATAGTGGTGGCCAAAATGGTTGTGTCGGTCGCTACAGTACTTTGCGTTTAATGCTTGCTATTAGATTTCCAATTTTTATTCACTGACAGTAGTGTTATTACATTAAGTATTGACTAAATAAATATTAAATTTCTGAGGTCATAAACATTATTTTCACCATGCTCAATCAAATTTATTGACGGAATAATAAAAATGTTATTAACATGTTGATTATCAACGGAAACAAATCAATTAGGTACTTGAAAGAGAGGTATTTAAGACTCTAAGAAAACACTAATAAATACTATCATAATCTGGCTGCTTTAAGAGTAACACAAAACGGAAGAGATGTGTGGAAGATGAAGAAGTCGCTTTCAGGTAAGCTATTTCTATATAGTTAATAAAGTCGGATAGACATGTGCTTGCAGCCAAACTTAAAATTCCAGTGTACATTAAATAAGCTTATAAATTAACTTTAAATAATTTACCGCAGATGCTGTTACTGTGTCTTGAATCGCATCGAGTACATGTGTAACCAACTTTATGTTGAAGCTTCACTTTTCAGTACGTCATTAAAGTGTGAATAAAAAATATTTTCAGTGCAATGAATATATCTGAATTTGTACTGAGAAAATAGCACTGTATGAAGCTTCTGTCGACTCTGCGCCATCGATTTCAATACGTGAATACGAATTTCGATGTTTTAAAAGTTTTGATACTAAAGTCACATAACGTTCTAGACAGACAAACAAAACGTAAAACTCGATGTAAAAGTCAAGAGCATTATGCAGAATTGTTGGGAGCTAAAAGAGACGACTTCGAATCGCTGGAAATACATGGAAATAATTCGAAAGCTTAGGTGAAATTAGCTGAAGCCAAGAGACATTGAAAGGCATTTGGTCATATGTTGTGCAATCCTGCTGCAACGGTAAAATCGGATATGTTTCTTGTGTTCGATAATGCAAAGCGAAAAAGAATGTTGGCAACCACCTGATCATGCATCAACATCAACGGCAAAGCCGAATATCCATAGTTCCAATCTAGTATTCTGTAGTTGGTGGGTTCAGCTTGGTGTTGTACATTATAATCTGCTAAAATTAACGCTCTCACCGTATTCTTTATTCTTTGCTGCTTGTTCGAAACATGAGTCGTGACCTGTCTGAGCTTACTATGAAGATAAAAATAAATGGATCGTTTTGCGAATAGCACAGATAAAACATTCTTTCGAGATGGAATCCGTAAATTGTCTGAAAAATTGGTAAAATAGCGGCTGTTGATGGACTCTTTACTCTTTACTTTCTCAAATATTGTTCGCAATAATACTTTAAATTAAAAAAACTTTAAAACTAATTTGTAGGCCCATATATTAGACAAGAAGAAGAAGTCCGAGAATAGAGAAGTCCGAGATAATATGGGCAGTGGCAATTTGGAAAGATTAGATTTATTCACTTTATATATTATTCATCAAACAAATATATTGAATTCACAGATCTAAGGCATAAAAGTGATAGTACTAGTGTTGAAGCATGGGTAAATGATTGTGAAAAGAAAAACTGAGGAAGTGTGCTTTTATATAAGTCACAATCTTATCTTTAGCTTCCCAATCCACTTTAAAGAAAAGATATTTGATACTAATACTAATGAAGGACGGTTCATATGAGATGTTAAAGGAACATTTTTTATATGTGTCTTTACAACTTTACAACACATGTTGTAGTAGTATTCCGGGCTTGCATCCGCATTTGGTTTTTAAAAAAAGAAACTTTAATGTCTTGACGACGTATAAGCTGAATCTGCCGAACTTTATTTCAGTCAGGTAACGAGAAGTGAATGGGGAAGAAAAAGAAGTCGACATGATGGGCATTAAAAGTCAATAAGATGAATATCATTGAAGAAGATAATTATTAGTAGTAAAGGAAAAGACCAGATATTGGATTTTTATTTTATTTCGTTATTATTGTTGCAATATTACTTACAGAATTCGCAATTTTATTTTTCTTAGGATCTTGGGTCGATTCTCTGACCACCTTTAGATCTGACATATATCTCATAACAACTTCACAGAATAACACCAGATATTGGATATATTTTTATTTCATTTTTGTTGTTATTGTTGCACTATTCCTTACAGTATTTGTAAATTTGTTTTTTATTAAATTATTTAATTTTAAGTGCCCGGCCTACCATAGTAAAACACATTTTTTGGCAAAATTAGTTTTTGTTATTCAACATAATTCCCTCCTATGGTGATGCACTGATTATAGCGTCTCTCCAACTGTATCGGTACCATTTTTGTATTACGATTTGTCCGTTGCTTCAAAATAGGCCTCAGTTTTGGCGATCACCTCTTCATTCGATGATAATTTCTTCCCAGCGAGCATTCTTTTGAGATCTGAGAACAGGAAATAGTCGTTGGGGGCCAGATCTGGAGAATACGGTGGATGGGGAAGCAATTCGAATTCTAATTTATGGATGTTTGCCATTATTTTCACTGACTTGTGATACGGTGCATTGTCTTGGTGAAGCAGCACTTTCTTTTTCTTCAAATGCGGCCATTTTCGGCGATTTCGTCCTTCAAACGGTCCAATAACGCTATGTAATAGTCGCTGTTGATGGTCCTTCCTTTTTCAAGGTAGTCAATGAAAATTATTCCATGTGCATCCCAAAATGCAGACGCCATAATCTTGCCAGCTAACTGTTGCGTTTTCCCACGCTTTGGTGCGGCTTCATCGTGTGCACTCCACTCGGATGACTGTTGATTGGACTTCGAAATGAAAAGATGGATTCGGGTTTATTACGCTTGATCATCTTCAAACACTGCTCCGAATTATCAACTAGTCGTTGTTTTTGTCAAAAGTGAGCTCGCGCGGCACCCACTTTGCAGAAAGCTTTCTCATACCCAAATATTCGTGAATGATATGATGTATACATTCAGCTGATGTCTTTAGAGTGTCTGCTATTTCTTTCAATTTCAATTTACGGTCATTCAAAATCATTTTGTGGATTTTTTAAATGTTTTCTTCGGTAGCAACCTCTTTTGGACGTCCACTGCGTTCACCGTCTTCGGTGCTCATTTCACCATGTCTAAACTTAGCATATCAATCCGTGATGGTTGATTTTCCTGAGGCAGTGCCCGCAAACTCGGCATCAAGTCAAGTTTTTGCTCCAACTGTGTTTTTTCACTTCAAAAAGCAATATTTTATCAACACTCGAAATTCCTTTTTTCCATTTTTTTCACAATAACAAAAGTTGCTTCCCTCAAAATGCTATAATTCACAAACTAATGATCCGACAGCTTTCAAATGTATACGTGCATCTTTTCAGGGCTTTAAGCTAACTAAAAGATATATGGATTTAATTCTAGTAGCGCCATGTATGTGTCATGTCGGGGACTTTTCAATTGAGCTGTTAATCTTACAAAAGCTTTACAGGAAAACACCCGTTTGAAATTTCAATTTTACATGCGTCAGTAATCCTATTTTATTATTTCAAATAATAAATTCTGGAAACAAAATCACATAGAAGTTTTGATAATTTAATTTTCTCTCGAGTGATTTGTTTGTATCCCCTTTTAGAAGAGCTACTTCCGTATCTGAGTAGTATTTGATGTTTCGAGTAACATCTGTCAGTATGGTTGTATTACCGACCTATTATTATATCTGTCTACTCTCCCTTTCCATCCTTGGCGTGGATTAAATAAGGATGATTTTTGAATGTCCAGGACACATTACTCGGCACCACCTCGTACAGTTTACATTTCTCTTAATATTTACGCGTATATTGTATTGCATTTTTTATGTCAATGTATTGTTCATATTTGATTTGTTGTAATTATACACTTCAGTAATTTCTTTTATTAGCCTCTTTCGATTAACATATATGACTTTTCGAAAGCTTAGTGATAACCTTGAGTAACATTATCATTATACCTGCATTGTACCTCATACAGCGAGTAATGGTTATATTAATTTTAATATATGGCAGTAACGAATTTACCTATAAAGTGTATTGAATTTTAGTCGCGAAAGAAGTAAAATCTTGCCTCCCATATCCGTTTTAACATCTTGTTAATGAGCCACGCCATGCAAACAGAGATCGGTGGGGCATCGAACTCCCATATTTCATTCAGGAAAGTATAAATCAGCGTGACATAGGTAATCCCTTACCGCTGTGCCTTTCCCTTTTATTCACAAGAAATCGGGAGATGTTCGCCGCGCGGGGCTTACGCGTTAAGTCAGTTGTTGGTATCGAATGACTAATGACCGTGGAAGACATTGATGGTTCCCGTCTCAATCCATTCTCGTTCCACGTCGACTTTAATGAACGAATTCGTTACCATTTTAAAGCCAGTCCACGGTAACGGCGATACTGATTTTTTTAGTTTGACGTTTTACGCTTTTCACGTGTGACAGTTTGAGATTGGTAAACATTATCGCCTTCTAAAACGCAAAACGTGAAAACTGAGAGTATTATGCGTGGGTTACGTGTGGCTGGTGATCCCCAAAGGCCCGAATTATGGGTAGATAAAAATACTCGACAAATTATCGACTTCAGATTTTATTTGAGGTTGTGATTATGTGATTATTAGTCCTTGAAAGTTGTATTATAGAACTATAGTCTATCGAAAACAGTAGCGAATGCACGTCACAATGTATACAGTGTATTGTTTATTGCAGTTTATAAATTCGTTTTAGTATAAGACAATATTTTCCTTCTCATTTTATTCCACTTAAAAGAGCATGTAACCGTATCAACATATAAAATTCGTCTAGTTGTCAAATGTTTGAATGTCAAATGTCAATCTGATTGAAAATGTCGAAGCCAATAAATAGTCAGTCTGAATCAGATCACAATTTTAATCAATAATTTTGAACAGGAAAGAGGTAATGTGGTCTCTTTTTTACTGGTAAAATACGTTAGAGAGTTAAGTATTGATACTATTAAAAATTAAGTTGTTGTGGTTTTTATTTAAAGAGTTTTTATTGTGTTGCAGCTGAACTGAATATTAGTACTAAAATTTCTCAAAGAAAGAAAATAATATAATGTTGGAATCACCGAAAAGAAAGCGTCTACATATTTTGGTGTTTTTAATTTCTATTTCTATTCGAGATAAAATTTATGAAATGAATTTGAACAGTGAGTAGTGATTAAACCACCCTTGGCAAGATGCTAATAAAAAGAATATTAACAGAGAAGTGAAGAGAAGAGAACGAAGGTTGATGGAAAAAGGTAAAAGTTATAACACAAATATGTTGCAGATACATTGTTCTTTGAGCTAGCAGTTTTTTGTGCTAGTATTCATTGAGCAGAGTTAGAGTTTTCCTTCAAGTTCAAGAGCGAACACCATTGAGAAATGAATCATCATTTTTGCTCTGGTTTCAAAATCAGGTGTTAAAGGCCTAGGAGGAACCATTATTATGTACAATACACCGTACCATAGCACACTGGTCGAAAATATGTTATCTTTCATCTTATTTTGGTCTAGACAGTTAGCACTAACAGATTATAAACAAAAACTTCACTAAAATTCTTTTTTAAATATAATTGTTTAGATATGTATGTTTTTCACTCTACGATTTCTAATTGATTTAAAACAAACTTTAAACTATCTTGGTTAAGTAAAGTAGTCTTATATCACAACATATTGGTTTAGATATTTAGCCGATTATGTCTTTAAATATATTAATCCTATAAAAAATGGATACTACTTTAATAAGAATATTTTTAAAATACAATGCAATTTGACACTTTTCAAATGTTCATATACTTTGCGATACAAATCTTCTTGTAGTCACATTTACCTTCACGTTTTTGACATTGTTCCATTTAAACACATTTTGGACTTATACTCTGGCCACTACTTTTTACAAATAGGTCATCTACATTATTCTTCTTTCTGTATATCAGGTTACAATTCTTAGAGCGAATGTACATTATAACGAACTAATTTTCGTTATAATTTAAACAAGAAAACGTAGAAAACGCCAAAAGCATTGTTCTTTATTTCTCTACCCAGATAGTTGATAAGTTGATAAGTGAACCAATCAAATGACTTCGCATGACTCTTAGCATATAATTCAAACAAGAAATGAGTTCTAGAAATGCCAGTAGGCATGCCACTAGGTTTCTGGATATTGGAAGTACCGACACATTTCTCCACGATTATTTAAATATTTAAATATCTATTTTCTCTGTGACTTCTAAACTGCAAGCTTTGGTCCAAGTTCCGGTGGAGTTCGGTTAGTTGGTTGAGTTCCATGTCAGTTTATAGCAACTTCCGCCTTTACATTATTACAGCATGTTTCCTAATTCAAATATTTTATGGGGCTTTAGACCACATTTGACCACCTTACGGCTTGAATTACGATAGCTCTGTGCGAACTCTAATTATGTAACAATGTTAGGGAATACTTGGGGTAATTGCGTATGTATTTATTTTTTGATAACATCTTTATTAGATACGCTTAGTACAGTATTAATTATAAATTAATTTATTACTACTTTTCGTTTGTACTTGGATTAATTCACAAGCAAGGCGAGTACGAGAAAATACATCAATATGTATTCCTCGATTATAAAATTATAATAACTTATAGCTATAGTTTACACTAACGGTATACACTTTATATAAGTTCATATGGTTTAGTTCCCTTCAACCTACTGACATTCTGCGCGCTGTCCAGCAGTTGTATTACTTCCACGTTAGTATGATCTAGTAATCTTCTTTCGTGTTTCAAGGCGAAATCTTGGATAACTTTGCAAATCCATGTAATTTCCAGGTCATCGTGCAGTTCTTCGTTGGTTACGTAGCGATATGCATTGGTAATCAATCGAATAACCTTATTCCGACAGCGTTGTATGACTGTTGATTTGAATTTTTAGTGCAACCCCATATTTGCACCCCATAGGTCCAAATTGGCCTTATAATTGTCTTATAGATCAACCTCTTTGATTTTAGATCAAGTTGAGAGTATTTTCCGACTAACTAGTATAGTTGTTTTATTTTTATTCTAATGTGTTTTGCTTTTTTACTAACATGATGTTTCCAATTTAATCTACCATCAAGATGGATTCCAAGGTATTTGCTGATTCTGCTTGAGGAATCTTTATGAGGAAATTTTTATTATTTCGCCGCAATGCAAAATTAATGTAGACAGATTTGGAGCTATTAAGTTGATTTTTCCAATCTTTCGTCCATTTGTAGATTTTGTTAATTGCCACTTATACTTTTTCTATTGCCCTAGGCAGAGATATGTCGTTTGCCATAATAATTGTGTCATCAGCAAAGGTTCCAAGTAGTGTTTCTTTTGTTGTTGGAATGTCAGCAGTGTAGAGCAGATACAGGAGAGGTCCCAAGACGCTACCTTGCGGAACTCCAGCCGAAATAGTGTTAAATGTCGGGAACGCCATTTCGTGCGATACTCTAAATTTTCGAAAAGATATAACTTATCGATTGACAATTGACAATAGTTACGCGGTAATAATTTGCTCATCTTACAGATTAATCCCAAATGCCAAACTCGATCAAAAGCTTATGAGACATCCAGGAATATAGCAGGACAGTATTTCTTTTCTTCACAAGCTCTTTCAATAGCCGCAGTTACTCTGTGCACTTGATCGATTGTTGAATGGTGATTTCGAAAACCAAACTGGAAATTTGGTATTATTACAAAATTTTTAACACGTTTAATAATTAGCTTCTCAAATAGCTTTGATATTGCAGGTAATAGCGAAATAGTCCTGTAATATTCGACTTGTTCTGCAGGTTTGTCAGGTTTATTGATTATAATTATTTGTACCACCCTAAATAATTCCGGAACATGCTTCAGTCTTAAACAGACATTAAATATATATGTCAACATGATGACTGCTTTTCGTGGCAGTTCTTTCAATAATCCAAGTGAAATGTCGATTATACCAGGTGCCTTTTTAGGATTGAGTTTATCAATTTCAGGGGCAACTTTCTGGAGAAATTAGATTTAGATCTACATCAGGTTGATAAACAGGCGATGTATCCATGGTAGATTCTATATCATTAGGTCGAAATATTTTTGCTAAGCATTGTGCGAATAATTCAGATTTTTCATCATTGCGTCAACCCATTCATTTCGATCATTTTTAATTGGCAGCGTATTTAAGGCGTATTTATTGCCAGTAGTTTTTGGAACATCCAATACTGTACAAGCAGCGTTATACAGCATATCCTTTTACAAATATCGGTGCTTACAATTCATTATTATAAAAAATACTATATGGCTAATAGATAATCGAAAAAGGAGAAACTCATATGTTCGATACGAACTGTTTTTCTATTTTTTCGTATATTTTCTGGAAATATATGAAATAAATTTTCGCGCCAATGGTGTGTTGATAATAAATCCGTCTGGGTGTGTGAGACGACGACAATCATTAATAAAATAGACAAAGCGTTCGATAGCACACGCACACTAAGTGGCGGATGATATTTATTTTATGAGCTGGTTGCCAGAACAAAAAGTAAATCGTGACAAAATCGCTACGAACATTAACAGTCTGATAGAACCGAAAATTTCGGTTACACGTTTCGTAGATTTAAAATTATCACCATGTGCTTTATTATGAGGTTTCTGTTCATACGCAAAAAGTTTTTTTTTACTTCGATAAAATTGTATATAATTTGTATAACACTTTTCATTTGTTGGTTAGTAACGGTGGCCTGCAAAAAAAAAGTGCTGCTTTGACAAGAATCATTATGTTTTTGGCTGCGCTGAATTTGAAAATGACTTCTTTTTTGTTATAGGGCGACCCGTTTTCTGATAATTCGTGTAAATATGTTATTAATATTATTTTATTTATTAGCCATTAACTATACATATCATTTTTATCTAATACTAGCGACCCGCCCCGGCTTCGCACGGGTGTAATGCTGATACTAAATTAAATACACTACAGAAAAACATAGCGGCCCGCTCCGACTTTGCACATGCATAAAATATATATGCCTATGTCACTCAATGAAAACATGATTAAAATCGATCCAGTATTTTTGGTTCATTCATTACTGCCCTTGGCCTGCACGCATTAAATTTAGAGTAAAACAATTCCTCTTCCCCTATACTTACTATGAAGATTTCCTGCTATCTTTGGAATATCTAAATTCATACAATTTTTATTACATTACACATTTTTAAACGCAAATTTTAAATTTGTAATATCTCAGAAAATATTTGTTTAATTTACATGCTGTAAGGAACCATAGTGATCTATATTAATTGCACACTGTATTTAAGGTACTTAATTCGATAAGGATTAATGCCATATTGCTTAAAATAGCTTCGTAAATAAGCCATTTTCTCACGTAAAAAGTAAACAATAAAAATGGTTAATGTGGGTTATCCCTAAAAGATAAACATATACCATCGCGGACTTTTTTGTAGACCTTTTTAAGGTGTACAATACTGTAGTACATTAATTTGATCTAACTCGTAGGGTTAGGCAGCGTTTTTGCTAATTGCTAAATAAGCCTAAAAAAATAGGTTAATTTACGACATCACGTTAGAAACCTCTAAAATTAGCAATGTTGCCTTAGTATATTATGCATGTATTATACACATAAACCTTCCTCTTGAATCACTCTATCTATTGAAAAAAAGGGCATCAAAATCCGTTGCGTAGTTTTAAAGATTTAAGCGCACATAGGGATATAGAGACAAAAAAGGCGACTTTGTTTTATACTATGTAGTGATACGTTCACTTGCATACACTAAAACCCGAAGGCTCCTCTTTCTATATTTTCACTTGTGGGAACAATCGGAAGATCTCTGAAGCCTCCAACATTAGTCTGGTATCATTGGGACCTTTTCTCCATCTCTCTAACTTTATAACTTCACTCACATCTCTCAAATTTACCAGGAAGTAGGTGAGGCGGAAATGAAGAAATATTATTTTTGGACTCATTAGGTAGAAATTTTATTAGCACTCTTTTAAAGATTTGTTTATAGTTCAGGGATTTATGATTTCTATTGGGATATGTGATTTTATAAATTGCTTCGTCAATCCCAATTTGTACTTTTGCAGTGGTGGTGTGGAGGCATGGAGAGTTCATGTGGAGGCATCGGTGCTTCTTGGAGTTTATTTTCACCAACTTTAAGCTCCCTCGGTGGCCAACTCCTCTTAGTCCAGTGATTTGCTCGGGCCTTGCCATCCCATTGCATGACTATAAGAGGCAAGAGATTTTAGTAACACAGCCTGTTGTATGAGTAACATGCACATTAAAATCCCCCGCACAACTGCCAGCCATAGTCTTATTTCATTCATTTCATTGTCATATTTGAGATTCAAAAACCTATAAACATCTGCTCTAGCAAATTTACCATAATATCTCTTCAAAACTACGTACTGAATTTAAATCAAATGTTGAAGTTTTAATATGCATCTTTAATTAGACAAAAATATTTTTATATAAACATACTCCAACAAACAGAGCAGAAGCAAATAGAAGTAAAAGAAAGCGTTAATTTTAAGAAAATATCTGATTTGATTACGAGATTAGGATCGATATATCAATATTTTCGGGCGATATTTTTTAGACCGATATATCGGTATTTTTTTCACTCGATATTTTGTGATAATTTTTCAAAGAATTAAATATATTTCTTAAACACTATAAAAACCATTTAATTAAAATATTATAATATATTTTTAAGTCTTCTTTTACCAACGAGGGTTTACCTGGACTGGAAGTACTTGCACTGACTAGCACTTGGCTCCGAACCATGGTTCTCGGTAATAAATCTACCGACTGGCGTGTGACCAACTTAGATCATCCCATAAGACATGCGGTCTTACCCAGCCTGATTACTGGCGTAACTGGGATCATTTTCCTTGTCGCATTTTGCATTCTTGTGTTTTTCGACAATCAGAAATACTAAATAATCACAAACATAAATTTACGACCATGACCCAGCAGACCATTCCAACCCCCGACTATCGCAACAGTAGGAGGTCAAGTCAACCGTCCTGTCAACTTTACCACTACGCTAACCAATATTTTTTTCTACGATATATCGATATTTAAAAACGACGCCCCTAATTTAAAACAGCTTTCAAGTAAAGCAACTATTAAACTTACACACCTAACTAATGTCTCTTTTACATTAAAACATGTACTATATACATGAAAAATTGCGGAAATTATATTGATTTATAAATCCAGTTAGCCACCAAATCAAATCTCATCTTACAGGACAATCTCCTTATTTTCAGTTATTTCCAAATTATTCCAAAGCCTTTGCAAAATGAATCAAAATTAATGTTTATGGGAAGAAAGACATTTTTATACTGTTGATTCTTTGTTGTGACTTGACAAGGTGTGTCATGAGGAGCTTAATTCTAAAGTAAGGGAAATGCTACCGAGAGAGTTTGCAGGGTTATTAAATTTTCTATTTCGGATGAAGACTTAGGGTTAAGTTTGACGAAGCTGCAAAGAAATTAACTAAACAAAATTAATTTACTGAATTGACTTGAGTAATATTAAATCTGCCCACATCATTGTTACATATAATAGAAGTCAATACATTCCTTTCAGAATAAATAACATCCAAGTGCCATATGCTCGGATAACACTCCGGCATTCTTAGCTGACATTTCAATTAAAAGTACCTTGGTGTCACTCGTTGTTTACGAGAGTAACGATTAGACGGATTTTATTTGGGTTAATTTTATCCTTATAGATAATTAACAAAATGCATAATTTGAAAAACGAAATCATTTTTTTCACCGTCCTAATCCTCATTTTAACCCTTCTCTACGCCAGAGACGCGGTCATGTAAATGGAGGCCTTACAAAGAACACCCTTTTACAAACTCGTCCTCGCACCTTCTCGGTCTCTGGCGAGGGCTTTCCTTAAATCTGTCACCGGCTTGAGCCTACGACGTCACTTAGTCATCGTTTTGTTATCTCTGGAGGGTCTCTTGCTCGCTTTCAAAAGCCTCTTATAGTGGTCCTTCAGGTAACATACCTCTCAATGTAGGGCCTCGCCGGAGCTTCTTGTATTTTTTTTTCAGTTTCGTCGCAGTAATATAAAAGGAGACTAAAAGGACGTCCCGTCTAGGGCGTAGGTAACAAAAATAAGTTTTAATTTCGTTTTTCAAAAGTATGTAAGTGAATTAAGCCCACAAGCAGACAAAGATTATTTGCTATGGAAAGCAACTCGAAGATTTAAAACACCAATTATTCGAGTACCGCCAATTAAAAATGATCGAAATGAATGGGTTCGACGCGACAATGAAAAAGCTGAATTGTTCGCACAATACTTAGCTAACATATTTCGACTTAATGATATAGAATCTACCATGGATACATCTCCTGTTTATCAACCCGATACAGATCTAAATCTAATTTCTCCACTGGAAGTTGCCGCTGAAATTGATAACCTGAATCCTAAAAAGGCACCTGGTATAGATTACATTTCACCTGGATTATTGAAAGAACTGCCACGAAAAGCAATCATCATGTTGACATATATATTTAATGCCTCTTTAAGGCTGAAGCATGTCCCGGAATGCTTTAAAGTGGCACAAATAATTATGCTCAAAAAACCTGCCAAACCTGCAGAACCAATCGAATCTTACAGACCTATTTCGCTACTACCTGCAATATCAAAGCTATTTGAGAAATTGATATTTAAACGAGTTAAACATTTGGTAACAATACCAGATTTCCTGTTTGGTTTTCGAAATCACCATTCAACAATCGGTCAAATGCACAGAGTAACTGCGGCTATTGAAAGAGCTTTTGAGGAAAAGAAATACTGCCCTGCAATATTCCTAGATGTATCACAAGCTTTTCATCAGGTTTGGTATTTGGAACTAATCTGTAAGATGAGCAAATTATTACCGCGTAACTATTCTTAATTGCTGGAGTCATATTTATTCGGAAGAAAATTTAGAGTATCGCGCGAAATGGCGTTCTCGACATTTAAACATATCTCGGCTGGAGTTCCACAAGGTAGCCTCATCTACTCTACACTGCTGATATTCCAAAAATAAAGAAGAAACACTTCTTGGAACCTTTGCTGACGACACAATTATTATGGTAAAAGATATATTTCTGTCTAGGGCAATAGAAAAAGTGCAAGTGGCAGTCAACAAAATCTACAAATGGACGAAAGATTGGAAAATTCAACTTAATAGCTCCAAATCTGTCCACGTTAATTTTGCATTGAGGCGAAATAATAAAAACTTAATTATATCACCCATGGATGCCTGATTCCTCAAGCAGAATCAGCTAAATACTTTGGAATCCACCTTGACGGTAGATTAAATTGGAAGCATCACGTTAGACAAAAAGCAAAACACATTGGAACCAAAATAAAACAACTATACTGGTTATCTATAATACAATTATAAAGCCAATTTGGGCCTATGGGGTGCAAATATGGGGTTGCACTAAAAATTCAAATCAACTAGTCATACAACGCTGTCAAAACAAGGTTCTTCGATTGATTACCAATGCCTATCGCTATGTAACTAATGAAGAACTGCACGATGACCTGGAAATCAAATGGATTTGCGAAGTTATTCAAGATTTCGCGTTGAAAGAAGATTACTAAATCATATTAACGTGGAAGCAATACTGGAACTGGTGGACAGCGCGCAGGATGTCAGGAGATGGAAGCGAACAAAACCATACGAACTTATATAAAGTGTATACATTTAGTGTAAACTATAGCTATTATAATTTTATAATTGAGGAATACATACTTATGTATTTTCTCGCACTCGTCTTGCTTGTTAATTAATCCAAGTACATAGGAAAAGTAGTAATAAATTAATTGTAAATTAAATATTGTTATAAAAAAAATAAATTTCGTTTTAAAATGTAAACTTTTGCTGACAAATACTTATGAACATTTATAGATTAATGTACGTTTCTAGTATTTTCTCTAAAAAATGAGTATTATAAATTATTTCAATCAATTAGTTATTACCAATAATACTGGCGTATCTGCTGAACTGATATTGCTTAACTATAAGTGTCTCTACTTCTTGAAATCGCCAAATGTTTTATCATGTTCACGTTAACATTTGTATTTTTTATCAAGTTTTTAGAATTAATTCTGAAACAACTTTCTTGAGTTCAGAGAATTGTTTGCAGTTATCTTTGCAGGTCTTACGACAATTGTAGTTCTTACGTATTATTTTGTTTTCTTTTATTCACAGTATTAAGCTAGTTATTAATAGTAATAGTAGCATATTATATGTCTCTACATAGAGACATATAAAGTCTCAGCTGTACAAGCAAACTACTAAAACGTACAACTACAAAGTACTAAAACTTATATTAAATATATTGAATTCAGTTATGAGGATGTTCCTCGACAAGTAATAACAACATAATACAATTATTTTCGAACAAAGTTGTGTAAGTGTTGAGAATGCACCCAAATACTATAAGAGCAGTTACTTACACCGAGACCTTCAGATTCCAATGGTCAGAAGAAATTAAGAAATTCACAACAATACATGAAGAAACAGTCCACTCCCAGGTTAAGAGTACCAAACCGTGCGTCCGATAAAACCAAACCAAACGTCCGATATAAGTACTAAAGAATTTTGAAAACAAATTATAAATTAGTCAACGACTGGTAATAATATTTTGTTAAAAATATTAATACCTAATTCATTACAATAGAGGTTTAAGCATTTTCTTCTTCATAGCTTTACAATGATCATCTCATAACATTTTTAATGTACTCTAAGCTCTAAAAGCTTATCCTAATCTGGTTTAAATTGTAGAATATACCTGTGTATTTATTGCCTTTACCATATTGTAAGCCTTGTGTGTGTGTAGATCCTTCTTCAAGTTCCATCTATCCTTGGGACTAATTTTTTTGCGTTTAGAAAAAAACTCCATTTATATTCAGTGATTTTATTTATTATTTGGCCATTCCAAGTAATATTACATCTATTAAATTCACGTCTGTCACCATTCTGTTTTTTTTTCAATTGTAGATGTCTAAATTCCTTCATTTGTCATTGCTGTGTAATTGCTTCGGGTTTAAGGTTATTGGGTTATTGGTATGGCTATTATTAATGTTATTGTTTTTTGTTATTTTATCGTATCTTCATATTGCTTCTAATTTTATTGTTTTTTAAGGATAGTTTTTATTCGTTGGGTTATTTTATGGAAAGTTTATATGTAATATATATTTCGGTACACCGCCTTCATCTAATTAGAATGTTAGAAATAGTGCACTACATGATAGTTTGTTTCTCTTTGCTCATAGCTTCTCGACCATTTTGTGTCGACAGCGTCGTTTTCGGTATCTATTCAATAAGTTACTATATTTTCCGTAAAATAGTTTTCAGAAACCTTTAGTTTCTTCTTACTTTTGTTGATATACATAGAGTATATAGAAAATATAGAGCGCATGCGAAAAAGAAGAAAGAAGAATTGTTGTTAAATTCGGACTAATGTATATATTTTATATTTGGAAGTTGAAAAAAATTTTGCCCTGTCAATATAAATAAGTTATTTTAATACAAACAAATTCTTAAGATCATTTTAGCATATAGGACCAATATATAAAGTTGAGCAAAGAAGAATAATCTGGACAAATTATTGAGGAGTGTTGTTAATATTAACATTAGATCATTAACCCAATCTATCCAGGGTCATCGACAAAACCTTCTTCAACTACACCAATGTGAAAATTGATCGCCAAAACGATTTAAGAGGATTAATCCTTTTAGGCTGGGAATGTGGTATTAGATCAATAGAAAAACACAGTGTACACGTAAATATTAGTGTTCAGATTGTAATTTGTGGTAATATCACTGAGATATATATATATATATATATATATTTATATATATTTAATTGTGATAAAACCGTTCTGTCAATGTTTCATTTGAATAAAGAAACATTCGTTAAACCACAACGAAATTAAATAGAATTCATAATGTGGAACAATCTGAACAAGAAATCCGGTAAACGACTGAAATATCCTGGCTGAATTCAGCAGGAACGTTTAATATTGCGATTCGGCTCGCTGGTGGAGGTCGCCAGAATATTCATTATACGGCGAGCAAATTAAAAGGGTTCATTACTCAAAACGGAATAAGGTAGGTATGTTAACTTTGAAGATTAGGGTTTTGTCTTCCTATTATTTCGGCTTAGTTTTAAGCTGAAAGGGCTTTCTGGTGGGGATATGATGGATTTAGTTCTTTTTCTCCTCCGTTATATGATATTGTTTAGCGTACAAATGTGTTAAAGTATATATACTTATTATATGTATAGTAAAATCGAATTGAAATGGTGGGAATTGTTAAATGAGATATTAAATTTTAACTTATTAAGAAAAAATTTATTGTTATTTGTTATAACAATATATTTCTTAACTTTTTCAACCCTTTTTTGTTGTAGCCTTTAGATTCTATTAATAATTTTATTTCTGGAGTTCAATTAACATGAACACGGTATCTTTTTTGAAATATTTTAGTCTCCAAATAAACGCGTTACACTCGTTTTGGTATTATCTGCTTGTGAGTGTTAAAAATTGCAAATATTTGCTAGGGGATCTCCTTTTACGCTGGGTAAATATCACGTTGATAGGTTGCTTCATGCTTTTTAATACGCCGTGTTTTTAACCACAAATGAATTTTTATGATGAAGTTGGAAGTTTCTTGTCTTATATTGGATCCTTGTGGATTTATTGAGGTCGGTATGTCAGCTGCATATAGGAGGTTTATTGTTAACACATTTCCCTCTATAACATCTGAGCACATAGGTATTTGTCACACTGCTTGAGAAGCTTTCTTTGGAAAGGAGTAAGCTTTTCCAAATCGACTTGTAGTCCAATGTGCCATAATTTCATACAGGCGCGAGATATATTCATAAATATAGCTCAATAATCTTTTCTAGTTGTAAAGTACCCACTTCACTGACATTGCGCACATATTGACACACACAGCCATTAACATTGTTGCATTCAAGAGTAATTCTTTTATTAGACTTGATATGGGTTCAAGGGGGATGAATAATAGGATAACTACCTTGGAATGACTAGTAGTACCCCCGTAGCAGCAGTACTCGATTTGATTAATCCAAATTATTTAGGATTCTGAATTTTTTTTTGGTTCAAGTTAAACTTTGAAACAAACGAGCATTCTCCGCTTCGGGTTGTTGAAAATTGTTTATATTTATTAGAAGATATCTACTCAGGGCAAACTTTACGTGGATACGTATTGGCTCAATTTATTTCGTACGCCATGTTTTAACCATAGCTGAATTTTATTTATTTATAATTGGTGGTTTATTGTGTCTTATATTGAAACTTCGAGTGATTCTTAAGATCGGTATGTCAGCTGCATATAGGAAGTTGTTAATAACATTGTAGTTTATGAGATCTGGATATATTGGTATTTGTGACACTGTTTGGGAAGGCGTGAAATATATTCATAAATGTAGCTGAATATTATTTTTACCATTTAAATTTACATTTATTTGGTAGACTAGTCTGTGTGCATATTCTACTGTCCTGTGATGGTTAAGGAAACTATATTTATACTCTAAAATAATGTTTCTTTCTTTCGTTATTATTTTGGGTATCTTAGTATTCAATATATTACCCTTTTTGTTGAAAGTATTATATAATAATATTTATTCTAAATAACATCACTTATTTTCTTTGGCTTTTTTAAAATGATTTTTCCTGTACCACATTTGTACGGTATTTTGTCGTTTCACTTTCCTCTGCAGCATTAATATGCCGTACATTAGAGCTTCAGCAGTTGGAGGACAGCCCGGCACATATATATCAACCGGCACAATCCTGTCACATCCCCTTACTACTGAGTATGAATAGTGGTAATACCTAAGACAAATTAATCGATAAGTCTTGTTATAGTGAGCGGCTAGTGGATGGGTACCCTCCACCGTTGGCGCAGCTTCCCATCGATATGACCCATTTAGGTTCCGGCATTTGATCGTAGACTCGTCTAAAAGCCACTGACATTTTGTTAGTCAGAGTTCCGGCGACAATGATGACGTCAGTTTGTCTTGGCGATGCTCTGAACACAACGCCATATCTGCATTAATATTAAGTTGTAATTTGCCGAAGATTGATAGTTGATGGTTTATTATTTACCGATCCATATCATATCTAGGTGCCGCAATATGCATCATTTCAACGGCACAACATGCCAAACCAAATGTCATAGGCCATAATGATCTACTACGGCCCCAGTTGAGCAAATCGTCTAATCTTGCTAGGGTATATTCGAACAATCCTGGAAAAGTATTTATTTCATTTATAGCTAATGTTACAGTAAATATAGTGCTAATATAGTTAACCTTTTGTGTCTTGGAATGGAGAATATGGTCTCCATTCGCCTTTTCGGTATATTTTGTTCATGTTGCTTGGTGGTTTTATATTGGCAGCGTCAATTTTTTTACCATTATCACAGTTACCATGTTTGAGTCTGTAAAATATATTAATTATTATTGATGCTTTATTAGGAAACTTCGGACAAGAAAACATTTTTTCTATATTATGATATCTTCAGTAAATATTAATGACATAAAAGTTGTCAATATTCTAATGTCATAAAAATATAAAAGTATGTCAAAACCGTTATATTTCGATATAATTACTTTTTATGTAACAAATTGCTAATAAGTTAGTGGAGGAATCCAAGTCATTTGGATCAATTAATACAAATTTTTGTCCATTAAACCACAAAAAGATAAAATTAGGGGTTTAAGTTATAAATATTCGTTCATAATTTCATGTTGTTTAATGATGTATTGCTTCAATATTTGCCCTTTCTAATACCTCAAAGTACTTTCGTATAGAAAAAAGAGATAATTATTTTAAAATTTTTAGAATTTTAAGAAATTTTTAATTTTAAATTTTAGTTCGAGAAGAATGTTCAGAAATTATACCTTGAGTATTCGCCAAATAGTTTCGTTTTCTATTTTTCTGCTTTAGAATGTCTGTGATTAACCCTCAATTTGAAAGAGTTGTTATTATATCTTTCTTCATCATCAGATATATCTTCGAAATTCTTTCTCACAGTAGGAGATCTAAAAATAAATCCACTACCCGTATAAATATTTCAGTAATAGAATGGAGCCATAATGTACACATCCATTTTAAAAAGATCAATCTCACAATTTTTTGATAGTTTCCTGCGTTTACCCGTGTAGATATTATGCTCATAAAATGTTTAACACATATTTTCTTTCTCTAAGAAGAATACAATTTTATGATTTGATTTCACAAATATCATTTATTATTCAATCCTTGAATTCCCATACGTTTGTTCTGGTGATTCTGTTCAGTTTATTTCAAATCATTAACTCTTTGATACATGATGGATTTTAGAGGGAGCTTCTAAATTTGCCAGATAGTATTATAATTTACTAATGTTTGCTATGGTATGTTTTTTTTAATTTCAGCCCGCTCTCTGTGTTGAAACACTTTATGCTCAACAGACTCACTTATTTTTTACGAACAATAAGCTTTTTTAAACTACCTTTAGCACCAGCGAGATTCGATCAGCAGATAGTATGTTATCATCGATGAGTTAAACTCTTAGCCTGCACGGCTACCCCCTGGGTACTATCGATTGCTATGTTGTATGAGAGGATACGCTGCTTTAATTTAAAAAATTTGTACACCCATTTTTACACCCAACTGGTTTAAAATCTAACAACAATATTCTTAGTTCACTGTCTTGTTATACTGGAGGTAATTCATGAAACAAATTCCTAATGTAATACAAGGAATTTGAAAACTTCTTTTTTAAATAAAATTATTTCTCTTGTAATAGGTTATGTTCTATCGCAGAAATGTATTTTAAAAGTAAACAAAAATAAACTTAAGGAATCCCTTATGAGCTCCTATATCAAGCTGCCGAACAGGAAAGCTGGTTCTTTGCGTTTCAGACTAGATGGTTATGGAGCTGTTGTTCGGATCACATTAAAATATCCAAAACAATTAGAAATAAGCAAAAATATAGTATATTTTTGGTATAGAAGTGAACTGGAAGGTTGAAAACTATAACTTTTAGCATGTCTTTCTCCTCAGATTATTTGGAAACAAACGAATCTGTCTTCAATTTCAGACCGTATAACACCAAACAGACTAACAACTAATTTTAGAATTGTTACATATCATTTTCCAGGAATCTATTATAATTCATTAGTGAATGTTTCTATATTTTGATTCTTTTAATAATTTCTATAATTATGCACAATACATTATATGTACATAATGTAATACATAATAGTGAAGGTAGCATAATTTACATGCATTATATTTAATATCTAAAAATTTCAATATATTCCTATTTAAAATTATATTATTGAATTAATATAAAAGTTTCATATTTGTTAAACATAATAATTGTTAACCTAGATGCAAATTCAAGTATTAACATATAAATTTAACATTTTACTAAAACATTTTGCACTTTTCCGCTATAAATCTAATAAATCCAATGGGCCTACTGTTGTACTAAAGGTTTCTGTGATTTTTTTTTCAGCGATTAATTTTATTAAGAATGGTGTACACAGATAGTAGCAGAAAAGAAATAAAATACACAGTGATACCAAGATGACAAGTAAACACACCATCGAAGGAAACAAGAACTCTACCAAAAAATGTAAATAAGCTTTCGAATGAAACTAAATACGTTTCTCAGATATACAATTGTTAATTAGGTGGATTAAGCCTCCAGGGGGATGTATTATACATAGGATGTATGTAGTATATATAGGATGTATGATTAAATGTATTATAATGTTAAAATAAATTAAATTTGATAACATTTTTGTTCAATTATTATATTTAGATTAGAATTTTCTTGTATGTCAAAGCCAAACTGAACAAAAATTCAGAGTTGATGAGGCAACATAGCGATGTTTTAACATCACGAATATCCATGACGCATTACTAAAAAACTTTGGATAGACTATATATACAGGGTGCATATACCTAATACGACATTTTTGCCTCTTCATCTTTGATGAGTGTTTCTTTAGTTTAGTTACGTGATAACGACGAGGATAATTATATGATGAAATATTCCGAAACAGCATAAAATGTTATGCCGTTAGCAGTATGAAAAATAAACCAGACCTTTAGATAGTTTTCTGCTGTTGAAAAAATTTAATTATGCGAATTCGCTGTCGACGGCTTCAAAACGTAAAATTCTGCTCGGCGAATGCACCGCTTGGCCCAAATTTAATTTTGGCAAACGATTGGCCGGAAAAAAACTTCTGAAAAAGTTGTTTTCTATCCTGCATACACTGCCGGACAGGAAAATTACCATTCACTGAATGGGAATGCAATCCGAAAAGGACAAGTTATTGTCTCTTTTATGTTACGAGAACGAGGTAATTCACAAAATAAACTTTAAAATAATCGCATTTCGTTTAAATTAGGCTTTGAAAATTAAAAATAAATTGGATATGCACGAAAATGTTTATTATTTTGAGAATTGTAGATTCAAATAGTCATATTTTGTTTGTAATAGTGTAACATATAGACAAGTTATGAAGTGGGAATGGGTTGAAAATAATAATAAAACTTTTAATTTAGGAACTTTAAAATAATATATTTTATAGAAAATACTTGTTGAACGGTGACACAAAACGACACTAAGGATTTAATCTGCTCAGACGTAAAACAAACTACCTATGTATAGAAATCTAACTCATCACTACCTTCTTAATATAAGCACTTTCGTCTCGTCTACGATTGCACAGTTACTCAGGCTCGTTATATAACACCTCCCTCCTAGAACTCTCGTGATGGACGTGGTTGTTTTCTCGTCTGGACAGCTTAAGGATACATTACTCCCAAACATCTCCGAATTTGGCACATTTGCACTCTCCTGTATAGAATAAACCATAGAAAAAATTTAACTATATTGTCTTCTTTTTCTAATGGCGGTCCATTCTTTTCGAATCGATTCATACAGTCGATCAAGTCAAAACAACAAAAAAGTCTTGGATATTTGGATTTTGTGTTACATCAATAATTTTATAGTAATAATAATTAAATTGTTGTGTTATTCTTGGTGATATAACACACATTGGTTTTAAAATTTGTTCAAGTTATAACTTGAACCAGCATCAGTTTTATTTATAGTGCGAATTTCAGCTGCCAAATTTATAACAAATTATTTTCAGTGACCTGGAATAGGAATCAACATATGCAAAAATTTAAGGACAACAAGAAGGGAAAAAAATGATTCTTATTGTTTTGGAAATAGTCAAGTCATTATTGACGTTTGTTCAACAACATTAGTACCAAAACTGCAATAAGCTGGCTTCGTGGCGCAGTGGTAAAGGCGATGGGACGGTCCTTCTACTGTTGCAATAGTCCTGGGTTCGAATCCTGCTGGGGCATGGTCGTAAATTTATGTTTGTAATTGTTTAATATTTGTGAATGTTCTAGGTGAGTTCTAGGAGAGTGTAAAATTCAAAACGTAAAATTCTGCTCGGCGAATGCACCGCTTGGCCCAAATTTAATTTTGGCAAACGATTGGCCGGAAAAAAACTTCTGAAAAAGTTGTTTTCTATCCTGCATACACTGCCGGACAGGAAAATTACCATTCACTGAATGGGAATGCAATCCGAAAAGGACAAGTTATTGTCTCTTTTATGTTACGAGAACGAGGTAATTCACAAAATAAACTTTAAAACAATCGCACTTCGTTTAAATTAGGCTTTGAAAATTAAAAATAAATTGGATATGCACGAAAATTTTTATTATTTTGAGAATTGTAGATTCAAATAGTCATATTTTGTTTGTAATAGTGTAACAGTCAAGTTATGAAGTGGGAATGGGTTGAAAATAATAATAAAACTTTTAATTTAGGAACTTTAAAATATTATATTTTATAGAAAATACTTGTTGAACGGCGACACAAAACGACACTAAGGATTTAATCTGCTCAGACGTAAAACAAACTACCTATGTATAGAAATCTAACTCATCACTACCTTCTTAATATAAGCACTTTCGTCTCGTCTACGATTGCACAGTTACTCAGGCTCGTTATATAACACCTCCCTCCTAGAACTCTCGTGATGGACGTGGTTGTTTTCTCGTCTGGACAGCTTAAGGATACATTACTCCCAAACATCTCCGAATTTGGCACATTTGCACTCTCCTGTATAGAATAAACCATAGAAAAAATTTAACTATATTGTCTTCTTTTTCTAATGGCGGTCCATTCTTTTCGAGTCGATTCATACAGTCGATCAAGTCAAAACAACAAAAAAGTCTTGGATATTTGGATTTTGTGTTACATCAATAATTTTATAGTAATAATAATTAAATTGTTGTGTTATACACTGGTTTTAAAATATGGAAGAACCAGGGTAAGTGCAGAACGTAAAGTTACATTTTTAATATCAAGTTAAGTTCGAGTTATAACTTGAACCAGCGTCGGTTTAATTTATAGTTGGAATTTTAGCTGCCGAATTTATAACAAATCATTTTCGATGACCTGGAATAGGAATCAACATATACAAAAATTTAAGGATAACAAGAAGAGAGAAAAAAATGATTCTTGTTGTGTTGGAAAAAGTCAAGTCATTATTGAGGTTTGTTCAACAATATTAGTAGCAAAACTGCAATAAGCTGGCTTGGTGGCGCAGTGGTAAAGGCGATGGGACTGTCCTCCTACTGTTGCAATAGCCTTGGGTTCGAATCGTGTTGGGGCGGTCGTAAATTTATGTTTATAATTGTTTAATATATGTGAATGTTCCAGGCAAGAGTGTAAAATCCGACAAGGAAATTGATCCCAGTCACGCCAGTAACCAGGCTGGGTAAGACCGGATGTCTTCTGGGATGATTTCCAAAGTTGGTCACTCGCCAGTCGGTAGGCTTAATGCTGAGGACCGTGGTTCGGAGACCACCTTAAACTTTAGGCCCAGTCCAGATAAACCCATAGTTGGTAAAAAGAGACTTTATAATAAATATAAAAAAAACTGCAATAACTGGAAATAAATAGATATTTATGTTAAACATAATATATTTTAGTAATGATTTAAATTTTATTTTATAGCTAAGATGTAGCTAAAATTTGAATATGATATGATTAAGAATAATTGAGAGTAAAAGTCGAAGAATACAAATCAGAGAATCAGAGAAGAAGACATTACACAACATTTTGCTAAGATGTAATAACAGTGTAGAGTGAAAAAATTTGAAATAATCAGATTTGCTAACAAAAGTAGTCCTGGATCAAATAAACAAAATATAAAACCATCAACGACAACCTTATGATCTAATGACAAGGAAAATATAATGCATTATTATATAAGAGTATAGGTAAATATATTATTGTTTTGTAAAAATTATGATGTATTGAGTGAGATGTCTTGCAGCTTTAAAGTACGACCATCCATTCGTTTTAGGCTAGTAAATGTACAATATGTTAATCATAAGCTCAAGGTAGTCAATTCATTAATCGGATTTGTGTAACGATAATATTTGGAGATTTTTAAGAAAATTTTACTGCTTTCATATATAGTGGTGGCTTTTTCGTTTGGTTTTAAATATATTGGCTGTGTTTGATCTAAACGATTTTGGTCTTCTTTATTGTAATATTTATTTATATTTTTCTTAGAGTTCTTGTTAATTATTCAAATATGTAAATTTCTTTAAATATGGTGCCATTCAGTTTGCTTTTTAAGCACTAATCATATTATATGAGAATTCGTTGAAGCACTGTAGGCAACTGTTTCTATGGTGTAATCGTTAAAACATCAAGCTCACACGTTAGGGTGGCGGATTCGATTACTACCAGGGCAGCAAACTTTTTTGTTCTAGTTTGGATAGAATATTTGTCAAATCACCTAGACAATGTAGCGGACCCCAGGGCCTGAAACGTTCCTTACTTTCAATCATTGTTTCTTTATTGTAATAGTATCCATTGTAATTGTTAATAAAATAACTGCGTAAAGTTTTGAGTAAAATATCTAACACTAAAAAGAGAAAAATAAAATATTTTTAACAAAAAAATTGAACCGGCGAAGAAATAAATAAGGAAAAACTAAAAAGTGAAAAATAATCTAACTTAAATTTATAATACAAGAAAACGCTTTAAAATAAAATATGTACCTATTAAGCGTTGTAATAACTGAATAAAAATAAACAAAAAAGTTATTTACCCTATCTACTACACATATATTCTACAATATACACACAATTTAGCTTAATACCTACCTAAACCTATTCATCTGTTTACAATATTATTTTAACTACTACTAACTGATCCATGGTAAATTTCCATGGTATAGCCTGTATGGAATAGTTTCCCAAGTTTTGCTGTCTCCGAATTCAAATATTCCATGACTGAGCAACTGAGACGTTGCCATTTGCCTTTGGTGACCATACAAATGCGAGCTTTTATTTATTAATAGACTAGTACGAATTGAAATATTCAAATATTTTGAGTCAGATGTATTCTTTAGTTTGTTTGGCAGTCATTATTAGAAGAATTGTGTTCATTAAGCATTATTGTTTGTACAAAAAAACATCACCTAAACCTAGAATAAGCCTGATAAATACTATAAAGGCCCTGCGTTAGTGAGTTGCATTGTAGTCGTACCAGCACTAGTGACGACGAACGTTCTCGACACTCAAAAGAGATTGTCGCGCCAGAAATCGTTGATAAAATTCATGGAACCACATTGGGTAATTGGAGAATGACAGTAGGCGAGGTGGCTGAGGCTATTGGTATCTATTCTGAGCCTCTATACTGAAAACCACAATCAAGAACAATATTTGAGTTTTCGAAACAGTGGGTTTCTCAGGGTGAACGTGTTCGAAAGGAGGAAGGCCAATTTGTGTTTGTCGGTCATTCATATCAATTATATTGAAGAGGGTACAATGATCACCGGCGAATATTATTCTCAGCTTTTGAATAAATATGATATTGATTTGAAGCAAGAATATCCGCATTTGGCAAAGAAACAAGTGTTGTTCCACCAAGGCAATGCACGCATGTAAGTTACCACGTCGAACATTCATAAATTAGCTAAAAACTGCTACCTTACCCAACATATTTTGTACATTGGGACAATGTTACTATTTTATATTTCAAACCTCAAAACATATCTGGATGGTAAAAGATATGTATCAAATGAAGAGGTTAATACTGAAGCAAACATCTATTTTGAGTGGTTCAAAGGAATACCTATTATTTAGTAGTAATATGGCAAAACGATGGACTAAATGCATTGAATTGAAAGGATATTATTTTAAATGAGAAATAAAATGCTTTATTTGTCAAAAAAATCTTCTCCCTATATATTGAGGGTGATCATTTTTAACAGACCCGACTAACTATTAAGTGATAAATAAAAATTAGGTAATTTATTATTAAGCTATTATGGGCTTTCATTTTTAATTTTATTTATATACAGCATTTTTTATTCATAAGTTAGGTGTGATCGTATTTATTGACTTGATATGATTGATATTTTGATATGATTGATATTATGTTAAGTTTAATGTAAGTCAATTAATATTTTCTTTCGCTCCAATACCATTAAGTCTAAAAATTAAATATTTTCCACTATTAAAACTACTATTCTAAAACAAATCCTCGTAGCTTTCACAGCGGGAATACATTTAAATTAAGCTGGAGTATTTCAAAGGCGATTTTATATTCCAGAGCTGCGTTCAATACTGAAAATTTTGTTTAATTTAAGACGATTTGCATTTAGAGCTTTATGTATTCTAGTTATAGGGTGGTATTATCGAACATTTTGTCTGTGGTTTCCAGAATTAATTTATATTTTATTTAGAGTTCATATTTCTAGTTTTTGTAGCTTTCCTCATAGTGCATATATGTAATCTTCTCTTTTCTGGAAGATTATTTCGATATTCGATATTTTCCTATATTAATTATACACCCACCTTTAGTTGTTTCTACTCTCATTGCCCTGTCTTGGTATTTGTTAGAATCATAATTCCACACACAGAAAGTTTCAGTCAGTTACTGTCACTCTTTGAGCCACTAGTCAAATCAGTAACTTCTCTGTTAATTTCAAATCTAACACTAGTTCACGCTTCCACCATTTGTCATTTTCAAACCAGCAGAAGGGTGTTATTGTACACAATCATTCTTTACATATATCCAAACAGTTCTTGCTTGTATCTTTAATTCTTTACGACGTCCGAAAACAATTCGACAGTGATAGGGAGGAAGACGTTAGACTCCTTGGCCATATTGTTCAGGCCTCTGCTATCAGTGTTTTTATTTTCAAGCCTATTTCTCAAATATAGTAAATTAAATAAAACATAATTAAACGTATAATTTCTATTTACCAAGTAACAATTTGAAATTCTGCTTCTCTTTAAGATGGTATTCTCAAAACGTATGTTATGCAAGCCATTCCTTAATTACAGCTTTTGCTAATCCATTTGTTGAGATCTTTTCCACCAGCTTTTTCTTTTTTATTACTCTTATTAGTTCCACAATCTGCCCAGATGGCAATAAGTATTTGTTATGTTTATATTATATATATACATGACATGTAGAAAATCATTTCATTAAGTGATCTCCTGTATATAATACTATTTTAATTAATTTTTCTTATTCTAAAATCTATATATGTCCAATAATTAGATCCCATGGTGTTAAACGTTTTAATTTATGCACTTCACGGTCACTTCGCTTATTCAGCGAATATAGAGTATATTAGGATGCACTAAGACTCCTTCAAAGTGCTTCACACAAACACGTTGAATTACACTGATTTTTGGTTCTAGAGAAATAACGCGTTGTATCACTTCATTTGAAATACAGCACCGAGCATCGACAATGGCACGCAACACTTTACTTTGGTACTGTTGTAGATTGATATATTAGACTTGCCAGCGGTTCCCCATAGTTGGATTTTATATGACCAAATAGGCTTGAGTATAAATTTGCCCAGTAATGTCTTGTTATCTTATGATAACTTGGATTTGCGCCCGATAAGCCAATACATTTGGTAAAGTTTAAGCCCGAGTTGTTTCCATTTGGCGAGTATCTGCTTCTTCCAAGTAAGTCGTCGATCTAGGTGCATAAGATATTTAGCATCTGCTTGCGGGAGTAAACAATTATTGATATAGACTGATGGACATGTTCTTCTATGGAGCGTAATAGTTATATGTGCGAATTGTTGTCTTTACACTCTTTTTATTACCTCCTTGCCAAGGGTATTCTATTTTGAAATATCTATGTCTATCTTTCTACCTTAATTTTGTTATAGGCGCTCACAACTTGTATTCTTTTAAAAACAATATCTGGAAGTTCCGTTAGATCCCTTCGTAGTTTATTTTTACACTGTTTCTATCCTGTGTATGTTTTCTAATGGTGTATAACATCTTATGTTTCATATCATTAATTTCATGAAGAATTTTGTAGACATTTGACAACTAGACGAATTTTATATATTTATTCGGTTGCATATTCGGACGCATTAGAGAATATTGTGTCACTTTTAACATGAATAAAAGGAGAAGAAATATATTTTCTCTGTTAAAACGAATTTACAAACTACAATAGGCAATACATTATATATCTTGATAATATGGCCTCACTGGCTAATTTGGATAAACTATAAGTATTAAATCATAACATTGCATTCTTATCGCTGGTGATGTTATGTTAAAAACCCGGAATGCAATTATGGAAACATCTAGTAAACACCACATGACAACAGATTAAGATTAAGTTTCTAATAATATCGATTTCATTCATATTCATATACATATTCAAAATAATTATTTCATTAAAAACTTCTGCGGATCTAAAAGAACACCCTTTACACTCACGAGATGCAGAAAATTATAAATTCTATCAAATTTGGTTTGTATATTCCATAATCTGTTTGGTATGTAATTGGGGAACGCAGCGGTCGGCAATAAACTAGGGAAAAGGGTAAGGTAGCCGAAAAGGTAAGAAGAAAAATAATACACAACTCGCGGAGGATAATTTTTATTCATGGGCGGATTTAGATATTAGCATTTTAAATGAATTTAAATGAAATCCTCTAAGTGCCATCTAAAAGTTTAGTTTCAACTTTGGGGGGCGTCACGGCATTATACCTGTATTTAAATAGATCATTAAAAAGAACCGAAAGTTTTTCGTCTTGAATTTTCGCCGAAATTCTCGCTAATTATGTAAAAAGTTTGCGACCTTTCGTCGTATCTCGTCCGTTCTGCCGTTCTCGTGCCTTTCGCGCCCGTTGTCATTTTATTGTTATGCCGTTCTTTTTTTTTCCATTTCCCTGTTTCCTTTCGTTTAAAATCGGACGTTTATATATCGTTAAAACACGAGTTTATATCGAGACTATTTTTCTGTCGCTTTAAAATTTTAATATGTCCTATTAAACTCTTATTGCTTATTGTTAAAATATTTGGTGAGATATATGTTAATCTGCCATTTCCGTATCAATTGTTAATTGGCACTAAAATGTATTATTGCATACTCTTCCACTATGACTTTCAACGCAATACTGTTATGTGTAATGCACTTCCCTTACCTTTGATACACCTTTTCTTCCTTTTTTTTATTCATTTTAAAGTATACCTTTTACCAATGGTTTACCTGGACTGGACCTATAGTTTAACGTGGGTTCCAAACAATGATCCTCGGTATTAAGTCTACCGACTGGCTAGTGAACAACATCCCAGAAGATATCCGGCCTTACCCAGCTTGGTTACTGGTGTGACTGGAATGGTTATTCCTTGTCGGATTTTAAAATTTTGCCTATAATAACATTTACAATTACAATTACAAACAAAAAGAAAACAAAGTACATAGCAGCATTCGAAACCGCGACTATCACAACAGTAGGAAAACCGTCCTGTCGCCTTGACCACCACGCCACCAAGCCGGATTGGATTAAACACATAAAACAATAGGAGTTACACATATTATCGTTTCTGATGACAAAAACCAAGTTTGTTTTCGTAAAGACGTTTTTGCGTAGAAATTTATTAAAAAATAACTCCCTGCAGCAGGAGTTATTTCTCAATGTTCTGTGCTTTGGGGAAATAAATTTGACTTAAATGAACAAACGATTACCAAACATGAATCATATTCTTAATGCCAAAACAAAATGTGCTATGAATGTATATTGAGTTAGGAGCTCTTGACTATATATTCATTATTCTTCAAGGGGACTTCTGAATCTATAGCCTGCACTTGTGCACTTACTTTTCAGCCAGTGTAGTTCTTTTTTAAGACGCCGGATATGCCCAAACCATTAGAATTATCGTCCCTAAATTTCTTCCTCAACTGTGCGCAGATTGTCGTATCTTCAATAAATTACTTCATCTCTAATATAAAAACCTGTAAAATTAGTATCAAGTATCGTATTCGAAATACCTGAAGCTTACAGATGTCAAACTGTAATATTGTCAAAGTCTCGTAGCTACACAGAAGTACAAACTTAGGCAAGCAAAAACTCGCAAGAAAAAGTTAGCTTGGTTGATTCGGTGTAGTACTTCAGAGGTAGGTTCCACTTTCTCCTCCCACATTATTGATACCAACTAATTTTTGTAGCAATTCATGCTAACTGGATTCGTTTGAGATTTAAAATAACTGTCAGTTGTCAATACTTTGGTATTTACTTCATTAATTCTCAACCCATTGTGGAAGAAGCAAAATGTTAGAAGTGTCAAAATCAGCAAATATCGTTCAGATCAGATCGCGTACATCAGATCGATTAATGAGTTTAGAGTATCATATTGAATTATTATATCATTCATTACTACGTTGAAAGGCAATGGAGCGGATCTCAAATGAATTTAACAAACAATTTCGCATTCACACACATCTAGTGGAACCACCGTAAGATGCCCGAAGAGAAGAAGTTCACTAATGTTTCGTGGAACATGTTCAAATCAATAGAAAATCAATAGAAATAGGAACAGTAATCACATGTAATACTTTCCGCATGTAATGCTTCCTTCCAGAGTGCAGAATTTCCTAAATCCGAAAATCTGATTTACACACTCACTACACTAGTACACATTGACTAAGGATCTAGTCTGATTACTGCATATCAAGAAGGAATTGTGATAACCGGATGAGCAAACGAAACCCGAATAATTGCAATGGTTACATTCAATATACATCTATTCTAAAGTCTTCAGTTACCTAGCATTACATAATGTATAATTAGAGATGAAGCTAATTATTTTTTATTTAAAAGGTAACCCTTGTATTATACATATGTTATGTATGTATACGAGAGTATATCACACGTGAAATTGGATCACTTTATAACTTCAAGCATAAAGGATGATTAATATCTCTGGGGGGTTTTGGCTCGTTCGTAAACACGAAAAAGGAACAGCACAACGTTTTTGATTAAACAGCCAGAAGGATAGCACCCAATAGACTCTAACGAACTAAATCTGCTGCATTCCTACGAAAGGCATATATAAATAACTCCTCAAAACTTTGGTATGTGCTGTTAATTATGGCGGCGAACTACGCAAACAAGGCCGCTATTGGAAATTTACATGATGAATGCGCCGCCCCGTTCCAGGTCCCCGACTAATTTATAGAATAAACTTCGGTTCACGTAGCTATATTAAGTTATAATGTGCCTTTAATGCGTGCCATTACATGAATTTTAAGTTGTACTCGGCGTAGTTCTTCCTAATTTACTTAGGCCCGGGAACTCCATCGCCTCCGGCATGAATAAATAAAGATGCGGCACGTATTTTTCGTTGATTTTGATTTTCCCATAAGCGTTTATTGGTTACGCTCGTCCATCTCGTTTCGCTCGGCTTTCGCTTGTTATCAAATCATATTTTTGCTTTTGTTGTGTATTCGTTTTTTATCTGAAATTGAATAACATCGCGTAGTGTTAATTTCATTCTTGTTATATACAGGCAATGGAAAAAAGAATATGAACACCATGCAATATTGTGCATATTGGCAACACTGCTTCCGTGTTAATAATGAGCTGCGTATCCATTGCTCAGTTTACAAGTCTTGTAGCTTATGTTTTCGTATGTTACAGACTTTGGTCTGCACCGATTAAAATAAGCGTTTCGCGACTGGCGGTTTCCACGGTAATGGCGGCATACTTATAATTTGGTAAAACGTCCTAGACAAAGAGGAATAAGGGCCGAAATCAAAGGCTAACTGACGAAAGCCGACGGATATTAAAAAGGTTTTTGGTCAAGCAACATATAAGTAAAGTACCAAGATAGCAACAGAACACAACAGTCACATAAGTAATATTGTTTTGACAAAAAGCGCTGCGATTTTGATTGCCTATAACTTTGCTCAAAGAAAAGATAAGTGAGTTTGGTTTCCATAAAAAGTTAATTTGGTCTTTTTTTCACATCTTTTTTTTGTTATGATTGAAAAATTATATTGGCTAAATGGTGACCGCGATTCACTATGCGACTTTCGGCTTTTTTAAGGCATTTTTCAATACACATCCTGCAACGTCTGAGGCTGAATTTCTTCATTTTCGTGACGAATATTGTCTTTGAGAGGTCTAATCGTTTGGGACTTATTTATATAAATGTTTAATTTTAAAAAAGAAAAAGCCTGGTGCTGTTAAATCCGGAGATCTGGCTGGCCATACTAAATTGCCTCTTTGAAAAATTAGTCTTCGTCAATTCTCTTTATTTTTCTTTCTGTAAGAAACTTCTACGAGGTATTAGAAAACATGAAAAAAGAATCAAATAAATCGGTATAGTCGTTCTTAAGTTATGACATAACCAGCGGATGTTGGTATATGGTTGTCATATTATTTTGTCCATTGTCTAAATCTTGTTTTCAGCTTTTTTCAGTTTTGGCGTTAACTTCTATTTTATTAAAAGTATTATTAGAGGAGATTATAACCAACATCAGATAGAATAATGTTTTGATCTGTTGTCTGAACATTTAGCGGTAATAATAACAGCCTTTAAAAAAATATCAAAGACTAATGGAAAACTAACTGGCCACTAATTAGAGAAATTCTCGACAGAATCACGAAAAAATTGCAACAATTAGGAATTTAAAAAAAATAAATCCATAAATCCACAAAAGAGCTGATCCATTCCGATATCCGAGTAATTCAGAAATACTTGGAAGATGCTAAATGAGGCTAGAAATGATTCGTAATGGAAAGTAAAAAGAAGGCTAAAAGGCCCTACGAGCAAAAAGCCTGCCTGTTAAATATATTTACAATAAATGGAATAGAAACAATAAGAAAATCTTTCCTCTCTGACATATCTAAGGATGAAGAAAATAAAATTAGTAACATCCTAAATTCCCTATTTTAAAAGAATTTACCCCATGAGACGCAAAGAAAATCAGATGAGAGAAAATTTTTTGAATGTAATGTAACAACCGGAAAAATGCAAGAACTATTAGAAGGGAGTGTAAAATTTGTAAAATGCATATTTAATGCAATATTACGAATTAATTACTTTCCTAGCACTTAGAAAGTCTCTTAAATAACGATCTAATAATATGTAATAGTAAATCTGCAAATAATATTTAAATTACATGATTTATACAACAAAATAAACTATATTTTTTATCATCAGGGTTTTTATTGCAATTTTTATTGTCATATTTTAATATCCCTTTTAAGAAGAGAGGTTTACCTGGACTGAAGCTACTCTTTAACGTGAGCTGCCAACCATGGTCCACGGCATTAATCCTATCGACTGGCGAGTGACGAACTTGGAGATAATTCTAGAAGACATCAGGTTTTACACAGCATGGTTTTGGACAGTAGTAATTATAAATAATCACAAAAAATGAATTTAGGAATATGCACCAGCAGCATTCGAACCCACGACTATCGCAACAATAGGATAACAGTCCTGTTGCCTTGACCACTGTACCAACCAAGTTGGTGTTTTACGGTTATTGTTATGAAAAAGTGAAGTCACAATTATAATAGTATATTATACTAAGTTCTATATCTTATATGTGCAATATTTTTTATACTTCTATATTTTCTATAACCTACTACTTTATGTAACGCCAATAATATGATATTCTTCTCAAACATTATAAAAATACACATTTATTTCTATGTTATTCCAGTTTCTGCTTTTTTTTTTCAAGGAAATCCATATACTCGATACTTGGGCTCGCTCAGACGCGTTTTGTTTCACCTTAAAATCCTGGAAAAGCTTCAGCTCTCCACAGTTCCGGTTCGCCCCTTGTTATTCAACGAGTTCGTCTATCTAGATTGCATTTTCAATCGAAGTTTTTTTAAATAAATAATATTAAATTTATTATATATGTGTTATAGTTACTTCTAGATATCGAAAAGATATTTGTATATTTTTCATCCTTAATATATTTTGGGGAAGCATAATGCTACAATGTATCAATTCCATATTTTCCTAAGCTATCTTGATGACAGTTTTAATAGTGGACGAGTTGTTCCCTAAACATAATTTTATATTATTTCCTCAATATGAATTTTTCTGGTATGTAATTATATATTTTTGTCTCTATCTCTACGAACTCGTTTGAAAATTATTTCGGTCAGACTGACTGCTGGCTAGATATTTGCAGGTGATTGCTTTTTGTGGAGCGTTTTTCACGTTGCCACATGCAACAGTCAGCCGATAATGACGTTAAGCTAGTTTTTTTTCGGGAAAGCTTTCGCGGCAGCCTGCCCCCGGGGAATTGCAATGGAAAGGCTCGTTAAGGGCGACCGGTCTGGAGGGTCCAGATGCTTTTTGCGCGCGTGTATGCCGGAGTAGATCGCTAGCGGTGAGGGTTAATGCGCAAAGAACAACGTTGAATTCAGTATCGACGATATATTGTCGCAAATCTTAATTTTAATTTGTCTTAACATAAAATATAAGAATAGTTATTTTATGTTATTTTTTATGCTTTCGCGGATGTTACATGCTGCCGTGGTCTTGAGAGTTTGTATCAGCGTTTGGTTCTCAAAAGAACCTTTAATATTTTAATAACGTTTCGATAGAATTTCACCTGCCATCTTCAGTCTTGCTTCCTGTTCTTCCATTCGTTATTTCAGCTCGAGTAACATTTGATTGGTACTTTAATAAAGTTTGTCACACAGGTGCTGCACGTGACAACCGTGACGTAAATTTTTACTGTCCAATGAAATACAAACAATACACAATTTAATTTAAGAAAATATTTATTAAATTAAATATTAAATGAAAAAATTAAAAATGTAAAAATAAATGTAATGTGCAGTGTATATGCTCTTTCCTGTTAAAACTCTAAAACTGTTGATTATTATATTAGAAGATTATTATTATATATTAGAAGATTGTATAATACAACAATATACGTAGTATAATAAAAATAATAGTATAATAGTATAATAGAACATTATAATAAAACAATTTTGTTGGAGTTTAGGGTATGACCTATAAAATTAGGCTCAACTTGCCAGTTTACTGAGTTTATCATATTGAATTGAATGCAAACAAAAATTTCAGTTAGTATCTTTTTTATTTCATCAATTAACCTGAAATATATACTACGGTGCAACGTAAAATTTTGTTTATTCGCATAGGAACAATTGCAACTGAAGGTATATAGGCAAGTTGCAATTTTTCAACCCCTTGGTAATAACCCCCCCTTTAGCAAAGAACTAAATTATCTAAAGTACCCTCATGTTTATCCTCTTCACGATTTTCTAAAAGCGAATGAGATGAAAACATTGAGCTTATGGCGAGGGCTTATTGAGAGATATATATTCCTGAATCCATGAGCTCTAATAGATCCATCCAAATATTCCAAACTATCTTAGTTAAGTAGACTTAAGTCAATATATCGATACACATATTTATTCAAAATATTTTTCTTTGAAGAATTTAATACCCTTAAGGTAGTTATTTAATTTTTAAATGATGGTACTTTATCAAACTGGGCTGGTAGTTGGGTAATTACATGTTGCACTATTTAGGTAGTAAACGCTCTAAAATTACTTACTACCTCCTTCTTAAAAGGTAGACATTTAGAAACCATTAGAAAATTAAAAGTTAAATATTTGAATAATTGTTAATATCAATAAGCTTACACCAACTTACAACAACAAAACCCTCGGTAATGGTCATAAATTTATCTATTAAATCTAGTCACTTTGGGAATTCTTCAAAAGAAAACGATGCTGCATTTCTATATTATCTGTGCATCCCGATCCAAAACACTTACTAGATCGAAGATGCGTTACACTTACATTGTACTATCAACTAATGTTATACTAATAATTTAATCAATAGATTGCTTAATCACTAAACAGTATAGCAAATTAAATACATCATTACGTGTGTAAAGAACACTCAAAATGACACCCAGAACGTGTAAACAACTATAGGAAGGAAATTAAACCAAACAAATGCTTTCGCAGCTTTTTTAATTTTAATTTAATTTTAAATTAGTGGCATCTAGACATTGGACGTAGCGAAACGTTTCTCCAAAATTGGGTATGAGGTCGAATCTCTATTTTCTATGTGATTATGAACAAAAACTCTATTTTCATTCTTATACAACGTAATTAACGACAGTTCTTGTGCAACAATTTATACCGAAAGAATATTTAGTTTTTCTAGGCAGAGAATAACGTATTCTTCAGCGGCTGTGGTTCACATATTGTACTGTATTGTGTTGAACTAATTAAAAAAAAAATTTGTACCTAAAACTTCCTCATTGCGCACACTAAATGTACCGAATACAAACCCGGATTAAATATTTTGACTTATTTGCATGCCTATATTTATTCTAAAATATCTGTTATTTAATTGTAATTTGTTTTTGTTTACAAATTGAGTGCTTTCGCTTGTTTCGTTTGTGTTGCAAATATTACGGGTAGCATTTTTGTGCTCGTTATATTTCACTGATTATTAATAAAGGCTAAATTAAGGGTTCCTTTGAAAACCCATCCAACATTATCTCCGGCAGAGGGTCTCTAGTTAGGGCGGGGGTTGCCATTTCAGCCGTTCCATATTTAGCGGCGCTATTGAAATATTTATGCGCGACACGCACGCCACTGCCTCGACTAATTTACCTTCCAGAAGCGGAAGCCCGTCGACCTCGACGAGGCGTCCCACGGACCCGGGCCACCACCGACTTCCGTAGCGACACCAGCGCCACCCAGTCAGCGCTGCGCCATCTCCTGGGGGACCGGAAACGCGCTGCGACGGATGTTGGCGCGCGACAGAAAGGAATGGAGATGGACTGGACCCGACTGGAAAGGATGCGGTCGAGATAGGAGCCCTACACAGCAACCGATGACAGTTACATTTGCTGTCGGTGTTTGATTATGTGATGGAGGTTGTCGTGGGCGCTGGGGCACGTGCAAATCTCCCACAAACGTATTGCTTACAGCTATTCCTTTCAAAATAAATCTAATATAACGGCTTCGTGATATATTTGCCTCCGTCAGTGACCTTAAAGCATCTTCTTACAGACGTTGAATAGATCTCTCAGAGAATACTAGAACTAAATACGAGAATACTAGCAAAATGTTTGAAATGTTGGACATTTAAACGTTTTGTCTCAATATTACTAATATTGTATGTTTTTTATCTCGCTTTATTTTGTGAAGAACTTTTAAATTAGGTTTTGTAATAATCTCATTCTGCGTCTTAAATTTCGAATCATTAACATTTGAAAAAAGGCATTTGTGGAGAACAATTGGTACAATATATGTTATATTAACGAAATTATGTTGTAACAATTTCTACAATTTGTTTACATTTCTCTATGTCTGAGTATGACAGAACTTCCATTCTTTATATCTGAATCTTCTTATCTGAATATTGTATGTAAGAAGTTAATCTTGCGTCTGTTATTCGCTTCAGCTGGTCATTTGTAGGAACACGTAACTCAATTTATTCAATTTATTTCGGTGGATATCTGCTCTAATGATCTCATTCAGTTTAAACAGCTCGTAATAAACTACAAGTCGTTGATTCTATCACATCCACGGCAAGAATTTATGGTCATGGATATTCGACGTTGGTGTAAATATGGATGGTACTTCTGGAAGAACTTATGACTCCTTGATCTTGGAATTGTAGTAAATTCACTTGCACTTCCAGTTACAATATGTCATAAAAACTCTACTTTTTTCAATTGATGAATCTGTGATCTTAAAATGGTTGAAAATGACATTTTCAGCTCAATTTTGTATCTTTCTGATCACTAAACGTTTAGAAATAGTTGATTAATCAACACTAAACTGTCCAAAAATTATCTTACAGTAGCGCTGGGTTTCCGTCAAGTCTTTCAGTTAATTGCTTTTTTGGTTCTCTAGGCTGTTATTTGTCATTATTTTCAAAATCGTTGCAATAAAAGCCTGATCGGTTGCATTTTACGTATTTATTAAAGTTTGGCTTTGATATACAACAAAATTGTAATCTAAATAAAATAATTGAACAAAAATGTTATCACACATATTTAGTTAATTTTAACATTATAGTAGATCTAGTGCATATAATATCGAAGGGCTTAAAATTACATTAAGAACACAGGTGTAATAGTTTGTAGGTTAGGGTTGATTTGACGTCACAAATTTCGATGACGCATATACAAAACAAAACTTTGAATAGACGATAAATATGTTTCCTAGGTTTTCCCAACATATTTCTTCATAATTTAACAATAAAACAAATGTCGAAAATTTAGGTAGCTGTACGGTGAGCTTCTGCATACACTGAATAACTCAATAATACTAAATAGAAAATCAAACTTAGGTTATGTTAACAATTGTTAAAACTATCCAAACTGCAGTTAGGTTGGGTTTAGGTTAGGTGTTTTACCAACATATATGGCAAGTATATAATATATACTATCGAACATAAAACGTAAAACTTCTTAAAAGGAGGCTTAGGACTAGTTTGGTAATGAGCACTTTGTTAATTTAAGTTCGTTTATTTTCTGAAGCCACAGAAGACAATTTTAAGAAACTGAAAATGTAATATTTAAATATATAGATCAATATTGGTGCTTATAGTAACCCCGCTCAAAAAAACAAAATAAATTAACAACAATGAAACATCAAAGGTACCGAAAAACCTAATAAACTCATCACTGAAGTTGATTATGATTTTATTCCCGGTGAAGTACCATTTCGCCGGCTTGTAAACATAGCGGACTCACATAAAATTTTAATAGTGTAGTAAACAGGAGAGCGTTTAAAAGTTGTAACGATCATTATCTGGGATTATTCTTTGATCCGATCTTATCCGTTGCCTTAAAAAACGATCGGGAGAAAATTACTTTTAATAGAGTGTCGGTATTAGTTTGATCCGGATGCTAGTTTGGTCGTCGGTAACGCCCGCTGCATCTTTACCGGCGTTAATCTGCAATTTTTAGACGCTCGTCGAGCATCGCGGATTATACCTTGACGGTAATGAGTAGGTATGGACAATTTACTGGATAAATATTAGATGTTTTTCAGTATAACGAGACACTCTAGTTAATTGGAAACTGAGAAATCTATTATCATTTTTTTATGTTGGCTATTATGGCTGTTAGTTATTTTTGTCTATTATCTTATTAGTTTGAATTAGGCAAGGTAACCATACAGTTTACTTTTCAGTCAGCAAATACTACAGCGATAAAATATAGATCAAAAACAAATGTTAATTTAATTCCGCTTTTTTATTTCAAGTGCTTGTTTCTAAAAACATCAAACCAACTAGTAATAAAACGCTGCTAATGAAAGTTCCACATTTAATTACTAATGTTTACTGCTACGTAACCAACGAAAAACTAGACGATTTCGAAATCAAATAGATTTTCAAAGTTATCCAAGATGCCACCTTAAAATACAACATGAGTTTACGAAATCACAGCAACGTAGAGGCAATACAGCTACTGGGCAACACTCAGGAAATCAGAAAATAGAAGCGAACTAAACTACAAGAACTTGTGTAGTGTATAAGAGTTTGCAATTTTAGCTTTTGTAGTTTAATTTTAGTTTAATTTGAGAAACATCGTCTTGTTGATATATTGGTACAACACAACAGTAGTAATTGTAATAAATACCAACAATCTTTATTCTTACAAATGGTTGACGAATTAAATTCGCGAAGTTTCTTTTATTCGATGTTAACCCCCCCATTCAACTCAAGAAAATTCAAACCCATGATGCTCCCGAATCAGGATTTTTATATTTTTGAGAAATTTTTCTCATTTGCTTTCCAATGTTTGTAATTTAATCACTAACTCTTATCATATGAAAAGCCGTAGAAAAATTGCATGTAACTGCTTCTATGGTGTAGGTTGAAGTCGGCGCCGAGCCCAAACAATGCAAAAACACTAATATAATTTTAGTAACTAGATTAGTAAATAGACAAACAGGTTTAGGTAGGTATTAATGTATAAGCTAAATTTTGTCTATATAATAGAATATAAAATACGTATAGTAGATAGGTTAAATAAGGTTTTTGTTTATTATTATTTAGTTATTACAACGATTATTACGTACATATTTTATTTTAAAACGTTTTTTTTAAAATTAAAATTCTAAGTTTGATTATTTTTTAATTTTTAGTGAGTTCCTTATTTAATTGTTTGTTTTGAAAATGTATATTTAGCTATATTTGGACACATTTTGATTATATAATATTTAAAGTCATGTTTACTGCAAGATTTGCTTAAGATACATTTGTTATTTTGAACATATTCTATAAACTACTTCCCCTTGGTAAATGGAGGTTCTTCAAAAGTTGCCATACACATAAGGAAAACAGTAGCAGTAAAGTAGAAGTATAAAAGTAAATATTTAATGCATTTTGACATCACAGACTATTTAATAATTTTTATTTATTGAGGATAATGCAAATTATAATATCGAAAGGGACAGTGGAAAATAGCATAATATTTTTAGCTGTATTTTAAATGGAAATAATGAAGGTAATTATATGAGAATAAAAGTTATAATATATTTTTGAAACTGCAATCAATCGAATGTACATATTTGTCTAATTGTGCTAGTTGAGATGAGTTACAGTTGATTCTGAAATGTTTAAAAGACGCAATCTTAAAAAACAGAGAAATTAATATATGAAACACGAAAGGAAGCCATGCAATTAAAATAATATTGTTTTATTTATTTCTAATTTTATTCTAATTTCCTTCACATATTATTTCTATCTTGTTATATTTGTGTACTGATAGTTTTACTGAATATAGAACTTGGCGATCATTTAATGTAGTTCTTTATACACTTCACTGTCAATCTTAATATAATTTAATTTTCTCAGTTTGTCCATGTTTAACCTTTTTTATTATGCCTTACATTCCTTAGTACTAAGATTGCTAATATTACTGCCTAACGACAACAAAATAATTTTAATTGATAGCTTCTGCTAAATTCTAAAGTTACCTTGATATGCGGGTAATTTGAAATATATCAAACAAAAAAATGGTGGCATTTAAACGAGATTGGTAAACTTTTCAAGTATACTTGATTATTTGAATAAGTCTCACAGAAACGTCGTCTTTATTACGTCTTTCGGTGTACCATGAAATAAGAATAAAAAATATATTGCATTTTGTATAAAGCGGATTTAAAAGTAATAAAAAGAAATGGATATTATTCACGGTCGAATTATTATCTAGATATAATACTAAATATTAGTTAGATGCTTTTATGTAATAAGATATAAAATAGGTGATAAAAGAGGCTGTAGTAATTATAAATGCATCTCCTTTGTGCAGGGTCATGAATATATACGAATAAATAATAGAAAATCGTCTAAAATCAGTAATAAAAAAGTCGCTAAAATCAGTTTTAGTTACCAGCTTTTGTTGGCGTGAAAAAAGCATTGGACAGAGTAAGAAGAGAAACACTACAAGTTACATTAGAACTAAGAGGTATAAGTAATAAATTTGTATGAATAATTCAAGGAATATACGGCACAAATATCAATGCCGTCAATCCAGGCAACATGAAATCAACAACGTTTAAAATCCAAGAAGGACTAACTCAAAAAAGGAAAAAAAGGAAGGAAAAAAATAAAAAATTAAAATGAAATAATGTTATATAGGTGATACAGCACTGTACGGCATACAAATATGGAAAAAACAGAACAATCAATAAGAGATTTTGCAGATATCGCAACTAAAATAACTGAAAACGATAACACAGGAAATCTTAAACAGATGAAATATGATACTAAGAGAACATCACGCATTACAGAGAGATATAGTAGAAATCAAAAGTAAAGGAAGCCAGGAGGTGCAAATGAATGCAAGAATTATAAAAACTATGAATCTATACATCGCTATAAACTACAAATTCATTAATAAAACTTCTAATGAAGTAAAACTAAAATGGCTGTATACAAAGCAACAGACCAATCCTAACATTCGGTTACTAGGCGTGGGTATTGTCAAATAGAGATAAAAATACAATACAAACCTCAGAAATGAATTTTCTTAGAAGTCAGTGATATAACAAATCCACAAATAAGAAAATATCGGAGCAGTGAATTGGAAGGGTGCCTAGAAAGAAGACAATTCGGTCGGTGGGAGACATATACCGCATAGATGACACAAGACAGGTAAACAGTATATAGGAAGCAATATTAGAGAAAAGAGAAATAAGGCCTAAGCAAACATGAATCTTTATGACAAAAAAAAAATTACATTCATTAATTAGTACTGTTCAACAATTTTAGTATATGTAATGTACGGATTAAGACGTTATCATATATTAATTATATAACATTAGGAATAAGGTAAGACAGTATAACAATAACATAACAGGTTAATTGAAAAGTGACATGGGGGCCTAACACATACTTATGTCACTACTAGAATTAAATCCATATGTTTTTTAGTTAGCCCTAACCCTCAACACATACGTGTATAAATTTGACAGATGTGAAAAACTTGGAAGATAACGAGTTTCCAGATACTGCCCCAGAAAAATCAACCATCGAGGATTGGTATGCTATGTTTAGATGTGGTGAAATGAGCACCGAAGACGGTAATGCAGTGGACGCCCAAAAGAGGTTGATGCTGACGAAAACATTAAAAAAATCAAAAATCGTAAAAAAAAAATTGTTTTACTATTGTAGATCGGGGACTTTTCAATTGACCTGTTCTTAAATATAAATATGATAGTGATATTTCATAAATATCTATAATAATAACTATTATAATTCTTCACTGACATGTGTTAATGTTTTGGCTGGTCCTGAATTAACACCTTTTGTAAAGCCGCCGCTTGGCTGCGTCGCCATTTCAAGCATGCACAAGTACGAGCCTCATTATCTCCGAAAAGCTTTCGGATGTAAATTTCCCCCATTGACGCAATTTTCATTAACAATGATTTGTGGCTGGCTTTGATTTGTAGCTGAAGGTTATAGGTATGCGAGCGGGTCACCTATGGGGACGCCAATCGGCGCCATTAGTTTCCGCTAACCTGATGGGTATTGTTCCAATAGCACCGTTTGTTTTGCCAGTTAATATATTGCACGTATTAATTATAACGATATTACTTCTAACACAAGATTTCTTCTGAAGTTTCGTTTTTCTTTTGAACTTGTTAAGAACCACGTCATTTATAACCATATATATGTATAGGTGTTTCGAAAAGTATTTTAAGAATATGTATTATGGGCAAGTTATTCAGTGTTAGAATTTTCTTCTAATGTCAACTGTTTGTATAAATGAAAAAGTGAGAAAAGTGTACATAACCCCTCCATCAAGCTGCCCGCGTCGCAGCAACTATCCACCAGGCGTTAAGAAAACGTCGAAAAACTGGAGCCATCTTTTTAGAGGTTTCCAAAACTTTCGATCAAGTTTGGCACGACGGTTTAATATTCAAAGCAAAACAGCTTGGTCTACCGAATGTCCTAATCTCCGTGATAGATTGATACTTAGACGGTAGGTCCTTTCAAGTGAGGATCGGTGACGCAGTCTCTTCTCGTAAACAAATCTCCTTAGGAGTCGCACAAAGCGCTCCACTTGCCCCAGCCCTATTCAACCTTTATATGGCTGATTTCCCGCTCTACAAACTTTCCCACACGGCATTTTATGCAGATGATACCGCTTTCTTCACAACCGGATACTGTCCCGACGTAATACGCAATAGACTCCAAATCCAGCACGCCATTTGCGAAATAAATGGCTTGTACATCATATTATTTCCTCTACTCTGCAGAAAAGCAAACTCCCAATCCCACAGAAAGCGACTCTGTGTAAAATGCTAGTCCGTCCAATCTGGCTCAATGGAGCACAGGTGTGGTTCAAGTATGTCTCGGAGAGACAACTTGAACTACACCAAGTATTCCAAACTAGAAAATCCGTGCGTTACTCAGAGCTCCATGGTTTATGAGGAACGTCAATACACACCTCGAATCAGGCATCCCGTTTGTGAAAAGTTTCATAAACATGCTCAGTGTGAGGTTCTCCATAGGAACCTTAGAAGACAACAACACCTTAATGAAATCCCTACCCGTCAACAAATCCTGGTAGTAAACAAACTACGACAGTCCCAGTCGCAACCCAGGGTCTCTGCCGTCCGCAAAACAACCATAACCCGAACCTGAAACGACATCAGCCGAAGACCATTTGGTTCTAGCTGGTCAATCTAGTAAACGAAAAAAAAGTGTACATAACCAGTAGATATAATTTTTAATAAAGAGAAAAATACATTTGGTATATTTTGAGAAATAGGCAGAATATGTAGAATATTACAAAAATATATTTTTGTACAGATTTGATAAACTAATTTCTTCTGTTGAAGTGTGGCAGAGGGTGCATGTTACATTAAATTATTTATTATTATTATATAAGACTTGAAAGTCATTAATACAACGTTAATTAGAGATACAATAATAATAAGAATAACAGACGGTAAAAAATGGTGAATAATTGTGAAAAAAGAAGATTGTTTACTTGAGAGTATAACATTAAGCATCATGAGCGCCCGAAAATATTTTTAGTTTAATAGGAGATAGTTCAAAGTGGATATGTTGACTTAAATCTGTACAATATTATTTATAATAGAAAGGCGCTACCAGTAGCAGTATGCGGTAATTGTATAGGGTGGGGCAAAATTCGCGCCACCATTTTGTTTTGACGCTAAGGTGGGACAAAAGTCCCGCTACTATTTTGATTGCGCACCATATTGATATATTATGTGATGTTTAGCTCAGTTTCGCTTTCAAATTTTATTATGGATAAATAACAGGTCAATTGAACACTATCGGGCCTACCATAATAAAACACATTTTTTGGCAAAATTAGTTTTTTTTCCTTCAAGTTCTTCCTTTTTCAAGGTAGTCAATGAAAATTATTCTATGCGCGTCCCAAAATACAGACGCCATAAACTTTCTAACCGACTCTTGCGTATTCCTACGTTTTGGAGCGGGTTCAACGTGTGTAGTCCACTCAGATGACTGTCGATTGGACTTCGGAGTGAAATGAAGTAACCATGTTTGATCTATTGTCACATATAGATGCAGAGGTTCCAGAATAAAGTGTAGCGAGTCATCGTCGATCCCCCATATTACGTGTCCAACAAACTGATTCAGCGTGATATCCCTATAGAACACATAACGAGCGTGATTGGGAGTATTAGTGCGAAGTACTGTGAAAGACTATTAGTGCATCCCAAAGCACTCGTCAAATATTTAAATGTGCGCGATGACATAGAAGCGCGTAGGCTCAAATGCATACGAACTGATTAATAGACACATAGAGTGAGATTTAATAATCTCTAGAATAAGCTAGAATAGTTTTTAGAATAAGTTAGGATAAGATTTAGATTATAAGTTGTAGAGTAGATGACTTACTGAAGTGATCTACTACATCTCAGAATAGTTATATTATATAACTGAATTCGCATAATAATATTTATTCCCCACGTAGAGACTGTTGACATTCTAGGAAATTAATAAAAAAATCAGCTTGTTCTGATATTTTTATGTGATCAGTTCTGTTGAAATGTCGTGAAATTTAAATTACATGATTGATTCATTTTAAAAATCGAAGCAACGTAATTGACGAAATTAAATGACACGGTTCGGGGGGTGTGGGGGAATGAGGTGGATATTCATTTAAATGAATCGTTTCCGGCCGTTTCCGATCAGGGGGGCGGCGGTAATTAAGGGCCGACCGGGACAACGTTAAAACGTTCTTTCCCGATGCTGGTTCTGGACGCTGGTCGCCGTCTCCATTTGTTCGGAACGGGCGAAACGCGGGCATCAATTCCGCCAATAAAATAAATCAGTCCGTCGGCAAATTGGTCGTAACCGTTACATTATTAAAACAATACACGTCGCTCTCGCGCCGGATCATGATTAATACAAATAGGAGTAGCGTTTCGGAATTAATCCGGTCCCGCGACCGCTCCCCCCGAAACAGGACCGATAAATTCGCGAGTAAATTCGGCTGTATTTTATAATTTGGCCGAACGGATAAAATATCGGCGGCGGCGCTGGCGCTTTTGGCGCCATCTGCAACGGCTGTCCCATTATCATTTGCCAAAAACCCAACGGCCACTAGATCCCGACACGATAATGTCCCATTAACGTTGTGGTTAAGCGTTACTCAACGACGGCTAATATAAATCAATTTCCGAGTGTTACGTGTATGACATCTCTTTTTAAATAACTCATACCGGAACCGAAATAACCACAATTGTGTATTAACCATTCCTTTAATATCGATAAACATTTCCGTGATGTTTTCTGCTATGTTGGGAATATCTATAATTCTTAACTATGCAAGAACATGTATGTTATGTAATACAGCTCTGACTATGAGATGGGGATCCCAACCGGAGCGAGGAGATTTAAGGGATCAGTTTCCATCGAAGTTGTATCAGGACGTCATTTGTCTTGGGGCGTTTCGATTTGTTTGAGGGTACCTATAAGTGTGGTGCCTTACGTGTCCTGTTTCGTGATGCAAAGATATTCATGTCTTGACGTTATGCACGATGGCTTTCTGTGGCTTTCGTCCATCAGGCTAATCTCGTGGGATAACTTCGACCATGTGATGTTGATGGGTTCCATTCTTCGTGATATCCCTCCATGCACGTGTCAAGCACCTGTTGAGTAGCTTATGTTGAGCTGGTTTACTTGTTAGGCACTTCGATGACGTCGGGGTCACCAATTATAGGTATGTTCGTCTGGTCGGTCGATCAGAATGCGTTGCTGTCCATGCGATTGTTTGTCCGAACACTCACTACTATTTTGTGGAAGAAATTTGCAAGGGAACTCAGAAGACTGGTTGAATAAAAACTTGTTTATTTCGATATTGAGTGATACATGTGGTCGACGGGAAAATGAACAGGAATTAGTTTAAGGTAAAGGAAATACGGTAGCACTGTGGAAGTGGTAGAGAAAAGAAAAGAGAGTGAGACGTCATCGTGGTTGTCGACGTCCACCAGCGTTGCCAACCTTTAACTTTGATATAGGTGAATGCGTGGTAGCTTAAAGGGTTGTAGCGGTCACTATAGCTAATTAGAAGAAAATTACAGTTACTAGTACACAATATATTACTATTATATAAGCAAATATTGAGACTTATATGGACATACGGAATACAATTATGGGGATGTTGCACGAAAACTAAAATAAATATTATACAAGATATCCAGAACAAAGTCCTGAGAAGTGCAATACTTTTGGTGCACCGATATACTACAGGAATGATTACTTATACCAAGATCTTTAAATGCTCGACTGTTATTGTTACGAAATCAAGAGATTTGTAAGAAAACATGAGGAGAGGCTGAGAAATATTACTTCCCAGTCAACTCTTGAATATCACTAGAAAAGAACATAAATTCCAAAGAATAAAATCATTTGATCTTTTGTAGTATAGCGTAGTGAGGTGTATTTAATAGAAAAAGAGTAGTATGAATACATAAACATTATTACACCAGAGCCTAAGATAGGACCGAATGATTCTCCTAGATATATATACCTAGATTTAAGTTACTGTAAGGACACATTGTAGGATAGTCGACCACGACTAGTATTAATGTACTAAATAAATTCAAAGAAGTAAAATTGTAGTTATTTTGTTTAGTACCCTTTCATATATTATAACTGTTGCAGTCGGTAGGATTTCGATGAGATCATAAGGCCGTTCTTTTTTAATTTACTGAATTAATCGGGTTCAAATTATCAAGGAAGATAGACATTTTATTGTAAATCAAAGCGATGAATATACCGAATTAAATCCCATATATCAGGAGTTCCGCAAGGTAGTTTACTGGGTCCAGTACTGTATCTTCTGTATACGGCCGATCTGCCCATCCAAAAAAATAGCTACTGTGGCAACATACGCAGATGACACAACAATCTTGGCATTCCATAAAGATCCAGTCACAGCATCAATAAAATTACAAATTACCTGGATCAAATACAATTATGGTTGAAGACCTGGCACATTAAAGTCAATGAAACAAAATCCACCTATGTAACGTTTACCCTGCGTAGAAGAATATGTCCACCAGTGAATATCAATCATCGTCAACTCCCCCAAGCAGAGCAACTTAAATACCTTGGTATGCACTTAGATCGACGCCTAACCTGGAAGAAGCACATACTGTCTAAACGAAAACAACTTGGAGTTAAATTATATCAAATATATTGGCTCATTGGGCGCAAATCCAAGTTATCATTAGGTAACAAGATGTTGCTGTTTGAGTCTATACTCAAGCCTATTTGGTCATATGGAATCCAACTATGGGGTACCGCTAGCAAATAAAAAAAAAGTGTTGCGTGCCATTGTTGATGCCTCGTACAATATTTCAAATAAAGTGATACAACGCTATATTCCTCTAGAACCTATAACGACTGTAATTCAGCGTGTTTGTGTGAAATACTTCGAAAAAGTGTCAGTGCATCCCAATGTACTCGCTATTCAGCTAAATATGCGACGTGATAATGAAGTGCGTAGACTAAAACGTTTAACACCACCTGGTCTGGTTACTGGACATGTATAGACTATAGAATAAGCTTTAAAATAAGACTAATTAATTAAGGTAATATTTTAAACAGAAGATCGCTTAATGAAGTGATTTTCTGCAAGCCATATAAATATAATATAGACATAAGAAATATTTATTTCCTATAGGGCAGATTGTGGAATCACAAAGAGTAGAAAAAAAATCGACTAGTTGTCCTAAATTATTGATAATTGTAATCGTATTATGATGCATTATTTTTGCAAAGGGGAACTTAAGCAATAAAAGTGTCAATTGTGTATAACAAAACTAAATTAAAATATTGATAATTTACACAATTACTACATATTACATATTAAATACATTTTGCTCACTCCCCTGTAGTCTTTTGCTCTTTGATCAGCGGTATCTATTGGCAAAAATTGGCAAAAATTCGAAGTTTCAATATAACCAACTGTTAAATTCTGTGGTTTCAACATTTTTTCGCATAAAACAATAGTTTTATATTTAGTAATATTGAGTTATTCAGTTTATGCAGATGTCCATTATAAAATTCTTACAATTACATTTTTGACATCTCAACAGTATTGCTTTAGTTGTTTGATATTTTAAACTTTTTGCCGAGGTCTATAAAATACCATTACAAACTTGTAATGGAACGGTGTCGGCGGCAAAGAGCGAACTAAAGGATAAAGAAATTTTGGAAACAACGGATTGGGGAATACAGTTATGAGAATGGTCTGCAAAAAGCAACATAAACAATATACAAGTATTTGTAATGTACCCACATACCATAGAATAATTATGATTGCGACTTTTGGATATTTACATAAATAGGAAACGCAAAGAACCATAGTGGAACATAATGGAATGTGAGACCTTATGAAAGTGCGGTTCGAGCCGAACATTAAAAGAAAAGATTATATATTAAGCTTATATATCAAGAAAGACATGACAGAGCAATTTTGTTACATAGTAGTGCTCATCCGAATATAGCTCAAGAGCTCTAACTAAAGGTGGAAAGCTAAATTAAGACATGCTCCCTATTTTCCATATTTCCCAGATATGGCTCCAATAGATTATCAAAAATTCAAACCCACAGCGCATAATCTAGTTAAATAGCTGTTTTATTTTTGTGAACATATCAAAAATTCTTTTGATGCTTTAATCCAAAAAGAATACATTTTATTAACGTTAAAAACTATGCTATCGCATGCTATCCAAAATATGGTCCAAGATTGTGGATAGTGACGGACGACAGGTATACGGTTTTAAATTTGCAGTATAACCGTGTTTTATATTTTATGCATTTAAAACCCAAAAATTTGGGTAGTTGTCGAAATATTTATTTTAATGAAAATATAAATGTTTTTAAATGATCACTAATACCAATATTTCACACACAGAGAGTCTGTAACACAGAAAACGCATAACATATAAAAGGTAATATAGATAAATTTTATTGGAATTGAGGCTTCTTCGGGTGTCCCGTATTTAACTTGTCGTTCTATTGTTGGCGATTTTCTTGTTTGCGGCAAGACCGTTCGACCAGCAAGGAAACAATCGCAATCATTCATCATATTAATGGGAGATCCTATCGCACTGCAGCATATTACGTATCCAGCAGCATACCTATGCCAAATGTACCCATCCATTTGTCACGAGTGGGGCTTGTTATAGCTATTAAGCTATTTTGAGTAGGAAGCATATCGATCTTAACGGAAATATCCAACGTGGTTCGGATTCCCGAGCTGCCGTACTGCGTTTCAATTGCCATTATAACAAACACTCTAAGTCAGAAATCGGGAGAATATCAATTAACATCCGCTAGAGGCATTATACCTGAGATTGTCTTAAATATTTTAGAAACAAACATTTCTTCTTCCTGCATTTTCATTAATTAAATTTAAGTATCACATTGTTGGGATCAAGAACTCATTTATACCTTGTTGGTCATTAACTCTGTAATTATATTATATTTTAACATGTATTTTTTAAAGGATTCATCAAAATAATATATAATTAAATAAATACCTATAGTCTATATATCGAGACAAAACAAATATCTAGAAAACAAATAAATAATGAAGTAATACATAAATAAAAGTCATTTTAAAATGAAACTGTGTACACATTGAAATTATATTCTAAGATAGACCGTTCTCCTTGTGAAAATTCGACCTATTGGGAGGGAATGGGTCACAGATTCACACAAATCAGACAAATTGACAGTCATCAATCAGCAACCTCTTTAATTTTATTTATAAATTTCTCTTTTCTGAAGAGAAATCCTTCCTTGTGGGAAAGAGCTTGTTTTCCGTTTTCAGCAGGTACCACTCAAGCTGCTCCAGGCTATTTATATTACGATCTGTACATAATTTAAGTTTTAAGATCCTCGTAACATGAAGAAATGATCAGAATAAATCCAATAAACCTAATAAATATTTATTTATATATAAATCTTTTTTTTATAACACCTTTATTGGATACGCTTAGTACAATCTTAATTTACAATTAATTTATTACTGCTTTTCCTATGTACTTGGATTAATTAACAAGCAAGACGCGTGCGAGAAAATACATCAGTATGTATTCATCAATTATAAAATTATAATTATTTATTAATTATTAACTTATAGCTATAGTTTACACTAATATTACACACTAAATGTTCACACAAGTTCGTATGGTTTTGTTCCTTTCAATATCCTGACATCCTGCGCGCTGTTCAGCAGTTGTATTGCTTCCACGTTAGTATGATTTAGTAATCTTCTTTCGTGTTTTAAGGCGAAATCCTGCACACTGAACTTCGCAATTCCATTTGATTTCCAGGTCATCGTGCAGTTCTTCATTGGTTACATAGCAATAGGCATTGGTAATCAATCGAAGAACCTTGTTTTGACAGCTGTATGACTAATTGATTTGAATTTTTAGTGCAACCCCATATTTGCACCCCATAGGTCCAAATTGGCTTTATAATTGTATTGTAGATCAACCTCTTTGATTTTAGATCAAGTTGAGAGTATGTTTCGACTAACCAGTATAGTTGTTTTATTTTGGTTCTAATGTGTTTTGCTTTTTGTCTAACGTGATGCTGTATATATAAGTGATAGTAAAGAATTGGAACTGTATAACAACGTAATAATAAACGTAAAACAAAACAAAAAGCTTGCACGGTAATTAAAAGCAAATATCGAAATATGTCCAATAAAGAAACTACCAACCAACAGAAAAAAAAAAGTTGCTTCGACTGTTTAAGAACCCCGCCATTATTATCTCTATATATTCCATATCTCCTTTACCTCTCCCCCGTTCGGCAGCACTTGAAGCTCGAAACTTTCGGGCGTAAACTTTCCGAATGAAAAGTTTTTTTTTCCGCTGGCAGAAGGTGCGCTAAGTACTTTGGCCGCCATGGAGTACAAATTGAAATGTTATGCCGAACTTTTTAAATGAAGTGGAAAGGAGTTTTTGCATCGGGGTGGAATGCGAAAAAATGTTTATTTTTTCTGCGCGCTGCGTCCGTCTGTTTTAAAAGATTTTTTTTGTGTTTTGCTCACACAATTATTACTTGATGAAAAGTTCTCGTCAGTTATAGGGCTTCTGGTTCGTAGTTGTTGTTTGTTTTTATTTGCTGTTGGCTCATACTTTTTTATTTAATACAGTTTGGTTGAGGGTATTTAAGTTTTTATAACTCATGCTGTATGATCATTTGGGAAGCAGATCTAAAGTCAATTTAAAACAGCAGTCATGATCTATTAAAATGTCGCAATGTTGTCGCAGCAACTCTCAGTTTTAGTACATTTTGACTTTTACATATAACAACATTCTAATCTAAATAAAATAATTGGACAAAAATGTTATCAAATATAATTTATTTTAACATTTTAGTACATTTAATCGAAGATCCTAAAACTATAATTAATTATAGAGCTGCAATAATTTATAGGTTAGAGTTATTTTATCATATTTGCATTAAACTTTTTTAAACACTAGTATAGGTAAAGTTCTAGGCGCGCTTTTTTATATAGTGGTATCCCTCTAAAGCCTAATCCATCTAATTAACAATTGTATATCTGAGTAACGTATTTTACTTTCATTAGAGAGCATATTTACCTTTACGCTTATTTCTTGTTTCTTTCGATGCAATGTTTCCTTGTAAAGTCATTTTGATATTACTATATTTCTCCTTAGTCAGTTTTGTTACTACCTGTATACATCTTTCTTTATGAAAGTACTTTTAATTACTGCATTTTATTTAATGCATTGCCATATCTGCAAACAGTTAGTATTTTTCTCTCCTCATACATTTTAACCAAACGTTCATGGATATTCTGAACGATAACATACATGCTCATAAAGCTTTCACAGTCTATAATACAATTTCCTACACTTAAATTATACTGACATTTAGTTTTTTCCTCTTTCATCACCCTATCTTGGTAATAGTCAGCATTGAATTATAAACCAACATTCATAAAGTTTTATTCAATCACTGTCACTTTCAGAAACACTAATCAAGTAAATAACTAAGCCGTTTATTTCTAATCTATGAAAAAATTGCTCACAATTATACCATTTGTCAATTTCTTTTTCAATGTGTCTGATTGAGCACATCTAAACCGAAGGTGTTATTGTCGACAATGCCTCTTTCCATATATCTAGACAGTTGTGGTTTGAATATCATCTTCGACCTGAATGTCCATTGTAATAATTCTTTGCAAACCATATCGACTTAATTGGATCATATGATATGTTAATGCAGTGATAAGGAGGAAGACTGTGGTTATAACGTTCAGCAATCTGGTCTACCATGTATATTTTCTCATTTTTAAATATTTCATTTATATTTACTCAATGACAATTTGAAATAGTTAATTCATATATGTCATGTTTGCAATAAATTTATTAATAAATATTATGACTAACAAAACTTAATCGATATTTATTCCAGTGTTTACCTTCTTCCATCAACTTTTGTTGTTTTTACATTATATTTATTATCATTTTGCCATGAGTGACCCAATGTACCATTCTGAAATATACAAATCTCATATAAATGTACAAATTGATATATTAAATCTTCCTTGATTTTGTTGAAGGTTCTTAAAAATTGTATTATTTTAAAAGCAATGTCTGGAATTTTCATTAAACGCCTTCGACAGTTATCTTAAAACCTACATTATCCAACAGTGTTTGAAGTTCAACATACCTCATGCAGCTAGCATATCTTTCGAATATTTATGGATACTTTCGAGACTAACAATTTTCTCTGAAATAATTGTATTAAATTATGTTTCGATTGAAAAAACTACTTACTGTTTTTATACATGTCGTATATTTGATCTATGATACGGCTAACATCCAGCAGATCTTGATTTGTCACTTGTTTCTTTTTGTGCGAATTTTAGTGATCGTGTCCGTACTATTATTCAGAGCAGCTGCAACGCGAAAAGATATGTTCAATAAAATCAGGGGCCATTTGAATTCGCCATTAAACAAAGCATTAAGCAACGTTTTCCGGTTTCTCTATCTCTATTTAGATAGAATAAAATGAGAAGGAAAATATTGGCTGACTGTAAAACGCATTTTACAACTTTCGACAGGCACATGTTGATGACGTGCGTCACTAATGTTTTGAATAGACTATAGTTTTGTATCAATTCCTGTTAAATTTTCAACAACGCTAAAATTCACTGTGTTCATTAGGTTCGTTGGGTACGATCTATTCTTTAGCAGTGAATATAAAACTTATTAAATCAACTCTAATTTCCTAATTCGATATTATTAGTTAGAAATTTTGCAGAAGCAACGCTAATAAGGTAATGAGTTATTAAACATTTTTCCTGTTCATTTATTTTTGCCTTACCAATGTGATAAAAAAATACTAAACTATATAAGTGCTATTATGAATTTCTCCCAATAGCAAAACTGTTAACGAGGATTACGATTAGAACTTTATGCATCATTTGTTTGAAGCTATTTACGTAAAGGGGTCAGAATGGGTTATATGATTTAAATTATCAGCTTCACATCCAAGGCTATCCAAAACTTTTATTCGGACCTGCTCTATTAATTAGATTTACTCTCGCTGAATTTTTGTTTGTTATCTCAACCACATCGAGGAGAGTTTAAACCAATCAAGACGATTACAATTAATCATGGAAGATATTAAACACCATTCCTGAAATTTAATACAAAAGAGAATTCGAAAATTGAAATAAATGCTGGCGAAAATATATTGAAATATAATTAAATTAAATACAATATACCAACTAAATAATTTTCCTCTAAGCAAAAGACAATACCTGTACTCTAACTTGATTAATTTCTAACTAAACAATCAAAGTAAACTGTCAAAACTGACACAGAATAATGGCACTGACGATGATATCAAATTTATTTAAAAAACTCGCCGCCATAACACCCACTGTCATTCCAAAGAGACTGTTAACATTGAACATTGACCAAGCTTTCGATAACAAAGTATATCGCTTACATTTACTCGAACATGGTCCTCCAACAACATCAGAGTTGGAGAAGGAGAGAGGCCTTAAACTATTTCAGGAAATGGATTTAGTTAGACGGGTAGAAAATGCTTTGGCTGGATTATACAGAGAGAAGAAAATCAGAGGGTAGTAGTGGAAGACAATATTACATCTATTTCCTCTAGTACTATCTCCTATGTACATTTTACAGATTTTGTCATCTAGTCGTAGGGCAAGAAGCTGTTTGTGTAGGAGTGCATTCTGTAATGAGACCTCAAGATACAATTATAACTTCATACAGATGTCATGGATGGGCTGTGTTGAAGTGTATGGATCGAGTGGGAATTATTGCGGAACTTTTAGGTGATTTTAGTTATTGGATTTGCTTCCTCTTGACTTTGTCATCATATTAAAATTATGGTTTGTAAATTCCCTTAACTATGTCTCAAAGGAATTTTTGTTCTATGTCCTATGGTACTGTTCCTGTTAAAATATTTCTGTAGTCATTAATCATTATAGACAATTTAAGTAGTTTAAATTCAGTATTTGCCATTTCATAATTTCTTAATTCTTGTTTAAAAAGAAATGATTTAAAAGAAATATTTTGAAGAAAATCATATTATGCCATGGTAAGTAACAAACAAAAAAAGTCACTGAGTAATAAAGAGAAAAGTCAATAGGGTCAATAGGGCTACGTCCAATATCTAGATTGGGTTATAATCACCCATTCGATCATTATATCTGGAAGATCATTATATATTGTGTAATTAATATGTTTTAAATTTACGTTTTTTACAACGCACCATAGAAATGAAATGAACCAATGAAATTCGATCTTGGCTCCTAGCATGGCAATTAAAACAATCAATAAGTTCAAAGTAGTAACATGTAGATATTGAATGTCGCAAAATATGTCTCAAAAATTGCCTATACAGTTAAATCTATATTTTTTCTGAGACCAAAATTTGTATATGTAGTTTTTTATTTGAATCGACGCTTTATCTTATTTTAGTTTAAATTTGGTAAGATTAAAATTGTTTAATAGGTCATAGATCTGGAGTAGCACGTGGTAAAGGTGGCTCTATGCATATCTATGGCCCTCAGTTTTTTGGTGGCAATGGTATTGTCGGAGCACACGTACCTCTGGGTGTAGGAATCAGCATGAAACATAAATATACGAACAGTGATGCCATCAGTGTGGTATTGTATGGCGATGGTGCTGCCAATCAAGGCCAGGTATCCAAATATAACTCATGCTCCTTAGGTGGAATTTAAAGCAAATTATTTTATAGGTTTTTGAATCTTTTAATATGGCAAAACTGTTCAAGTTACCGGTCTTATTTATCGTGGAGAACAACTATTATGGGTTAGGAACTGCATCCGATAGGAGCTCGGCCAATCCAGAATATTATAGGGCTAGCAGCTTCCTGCCCGGGGTACGTTGTAGTGGAATGGATATTTTGACTGTGATTGAAACTACCAAATTTGGTTTCCAACACATATTGGATGGCAAAGGACCGATCATTTTAGAAATGATGACTTATAGGTAATGTTAACAGATATTGCATGATATTACATGATAACATAATATAGTCTATCCAATATATCAGTGAAGTAGCGTCATCTAAATTTCAGTCACAACCTTACAATGTTGCCGCATTTAAATTTTTACTTCACTTTTAGTTTATTTTGGCTGAAATATATATACCTATAACACCATTAAAATGTAATTAAAAAAACAAATACATTATAAATTATAATTTATTTTAACATTATAGTACACCTTATGCATATATTATCGAATAATTTTCACATATAATTATACAGCACATGTACATGTACAATGTTAGATTGTACAAAGGTTAGATTTGTTTTATTAATATTTATATTAAGCTCTTTTCCAAATTATCTTTGGTATTCCCTGGAGATCTAATCCAGTTAATTAAAAATTGTATATTCAGGGTAATCTATTTTAGTTTAATTTAAAACAACAAGAATAATTTAATTTCAAAAATTGGATCTATTTAACTCTTGAGTGGTATTTTCATGGAATTTTCAAAAGCTAATTTATGTTATACAGCCCATTCCTTAATTATAGCCTTTGCCATTCGAGTTGTTGTGATCGTTTCCACCAGTGTGCTATAATATGATGAATTGTTCATAACAATAACTTGTAATTCCTCCTAGTTCTTTAACAGTTAATTTTCAAAACAGAGCATGAATTTATGGTTCATTTATCCATGGTAGTTGCTCTTCGACTTAGAGAAGAACACTAACTTTGCTCAAGGAATAAGCTACTCCTATTTCTGAAAAGAAAAACAATATATCTGCAATGAATTATTATAAAAATATTGTGATTAATAAAATCTAATCATATGTTATTCTAACTTTTACACTTTTCAGTCAACTTTTGTTGTTTTTACACATTTTTTATTAACGTCTTGCCACCGATGATCTAACGTTCAATTTTGAAATATGTGTATGTCTATACACAAGTTAAAATTAAAATATTCCTGATTTTTGTTATATACTTTAAAGAATTGAACACTTTTAAAGCAATGTCTGGAAGTTTCCAGAGCTTTTCTTGTATAATCCTTACACTATTTAAAACCTATTTTTCCTACGAGTTTATGAAGAGATGAATTACATATCTCAACTTGCTGCATATCCCCACTATGGGCATTTTCTAGAGTAACAGTTATATCTGAAATAATTGTTTTAAATTATGTCCATATTGATACTATTCACTGTTTATACATTTCATAAATTTAACCTCGAATAGAAAAAACATCAGGGTATGTAGACGCTTTCTTTTCTGTGAATCCAACATTATCTTGTTTTTGTTTTCTGGGATATTTTAGTAATATTCAAAGCCGCAAAAATACAATAGAAGTATTTTCAATAAGAACTCCAGTGAGTTAATTTTTAATAGTATCAAAACCTCTCTAACTAATTTTACTAGTAAGAACTGACCCACATTACCTCGTGCCTGGTCGAAGTTACTAACTAAAGACCTAATATGTTTCTATCTGACCATTTGGTTTTTGACCATATACATTAAATGCAAATTATCATTTCGGGAAAAGAAAAGTCTTTGGTAAGTTCACTGACCAATATCTATTTTTGAGTAAATCAAAAAATTAAACGCTATATTAACATCTTGTTGTTCATGAGAACATCATAAGTATAAGATTGTGAAAACCTTGTAAGCTATTGGAACCTTTGCTGATGACATAATTATTACGGCAAACGACATATCTCTGCCTGGGCAGTCGAAAAACTGCAAGTGGCAGTCAACAAAATCTACAAATGGACGAAAGATTGGAAAATTCAACTTAATAGCTCCAAATCTGTCCACGTTAATTTTGCATTGAGACGAAATAATAAAAACTTAATTATAATAAATAAAAAATAATAAAAAAGTATATTACTCAATGGATGCCCAGTTCCTCAAGCAGAAGCAGCTAAATACCTTGGAATCTATCTTGACGGTATATTAAATTGGAAACATCACGTTAGGCAAAAAGCAAAACACCTTAGAACCAAAATAAAACAACTATGCTGGTTAGTCGGAAAATACTTTCAACTCAATCAAAGAGGTTGATTTATAAGACAATTATAAAGCCAATTTGGACCTATGGGGTGCAAACCAAGGTACATCGATTGATTACCAATGCCTATCGCTACGTAACCAACAAAGAACTGCACGATGACCTGGAAATCTAATGGATTTGCGAAGTTATCCAAGATTTCGCCTTGAAACACGAAAGAAGATTAATAAATCATATTAACGTGGAGGCAGTACAACTGCAGGATGTCAGGAGATTGAAGCGAACCAAAACATATGAACTTATATAAAGTGTATACCTTAGTGTAAACTATAGCTATAAGTTATTATAATTTTATAATTGAAGAATACATATTGATGTATTTTTTCGCACTTGTCTTGCTTGTGAATTAATCCAAGTACAAATGAATAGTAGTAATAAATTAATTTTAATTAAGATTGTACTAAGTGTATCTAATAAAGACGTTAAAAAATCTTTTGTTTCACTAAAGTTTTATTAAGTATTACTACAGAGCGTTGCAGTTCAAGGAGATGTAATTTAAATTGGATTTTAAAACAATTAGTCGTATTTTTCTTATTAAAAGACAATTGAAATACAGTATTTATGAACAACCTAATATAAATTCAACATCTCCTGTCTCTCTAGTCTTGTATGTATGCTTACATGTAGTTAAATTTAATCTTAAAATACGTTCAATTATGTTTGTTCAACAATGTTTATTTTCCAGATATTTTGGACATTCGATGTCCGATCCTGGAACCAGTTACAGAGACCGAAATGAGATATCGCAAGTAAGAGAGAAAAAGGACTGCTTACAACATATGAAACATCTTTTGATGGATAGTAAACTGGCCACTGAAGAAGAAATAAAAGCGATTGAAGGCAAGAACAAGGAATTAACCACTCGGGATACGGAAATGGCACTGAAAGGTACAGAAACACCTGTTGAGGAACTGACTGCTGATTGCTATAAGTTTTATCCGGATAAAATGAGGCTTCCGAAGATGTTGACTTGGGTACCGCACAAAAATTTTGGAAAGTACGATTCAGCAAAGCGCTGAGTTAAATCGTAGATTGAAGTTTTACTCCTTAATATACAATTTATTTATGTATTTTTTCCATGTGGACTTAATCAAAATCAAATAAGTGATGACAATAAATTTTTAGTACTAGAAGGTTTTTATTTTGATCTGATTATCTGGGTTCTATCCGGCAGCTATGGGTTATTTGGTGAATATATAAGTAAGTAAGAGACAAGAAAAGCGGCAATGATTTAGCGAAAGCAGAAATTTATTGGATGCTGTTGAAACTAATTCCATGATATCGCAGTAGATATGTTGTTCCAATACGTATAGACGATGTTTACGAATAAAGAGTAAATATAATTATCCTGGTGTTGTGTAGTGGACTTATAGATTCAGTAATATCACAATGAATATTTTAATAATACTTTAATTGAATTCGCACCTTTCGATCATATTTTAAAGTCTCTCTCCCACACAGAAAAATATTGACACAAACACCAATAACAATAGCATTCCATATAACAAGACCAATTATCTTGGAATGATGAAAATTATCGCTGGAACAAACATGCTAAAAAGAAAAGGAAAGCACTTGAAATGTATCGGTTAATCGGAACAAAATCACAATTTTCAGGACATCATAAATTACTATTATATAAGTAAATATAAAAACCTAAATGGACGTAGAGAATTCAATTATGGGATATTTCGCGAAAATTAATGTAAATATATTACAATATATTATTTTTTAATATTAGGTTTTGCAGAACTAAGTCCTAAGAAGCATAGTAACTGCACACAGAGACCATGGTCTTGATTATTTACACCGACACCGACTGTTATTAAGGAAGTTAATAGAATCGCAAGGAGAGATGAGAAGAGACGCCATATTCATATTAATATTGAAATATTTCAGCTCTTGTATACCATTAGAATAGGATACATACTCAAAAGAATCAAACCATTTGATCTTGTGTAGTTTAAATACATAAATATTATTACACCAGAGACTAAGATAGGGTCGATGGCTCTTCTTAGATATAATTAACGTATTCAATATTCGTAACAATTAAAGTTATTTAATTTAATAAAAAATACTTCCTGAATGATTGTACAATTATAGCTTTGTATAATTCGTAAATAAATTTATTTAAAAAATTATCAAATTTATACTCGAAATACCAATGTTTTCTAACTAATTTTCATTCATCTTAAATACCCATATATATATTTTTTAAAGAGTTAAATTTAGCAAAATTATCGACGAGATCATCAATTATAAAAGAAATTGAGGAAAATACAGCAATTTAAATATATGTACGTTATTGCACCAGATTCTAGGATAGGAGCGATTGGTCTTCCTAGATATAATTTAGGTATTGTAAAGACAAATTTTAGATTAACAACTAGGAATAATGTAACAACAAATAAAATTATTTATTTTAACAAAAAATACTTGTGTACTTTTTGAATTATTGTACAATTATAGCATCATATACCTCGTAAGTAAATTTATTTGAAAATTATCAAATTATTACTCGAAGTACCAATATTCTCCAATTAATTTTCATTCATCTTAAATACCGATAGATTTATCAACAGTTAAATAGAGCAAAACTAAGATCAATAGTAACCTCCTCCATTAAGACGAGATCATCAATTATAAAAGAAATAGAGAAAAATACAGCAATTTTAATACATGTATATTATTGCACCAAATACTAGGATAGGAGCGATTGGTCTTCCTAGATATAATTTAGGTATTGTAAAAAAATATAGTTTAGTAGGTAATGATTAGTAACAATGTAATAAAGAATTAAAATTATTTACTTTAACAAAACATATTTCTGTACTTTTTTAATTATTCTACAATCATAGGTTCATATATCTCGTAAGTAAATTTATTCAAATTTTTTTCAACATTATCTAGTTAATTTTCATTGATCTTACACATTGATATATTTTATCAGTAGATAAATGGAGTAAAATTAAGATCAATAATAACTTCTTTCATTAAGACGAGACCATCATTTAGAAAAGAAAAAGAGAAAAAGACAGCAGTGTTAAAATATAAATGTTATTAAGATAGTAGCGATTGCTCTTCCTAGATACAATTAAGGCATTGTAAAGACAAATTGTAGTTGGCAATAAGTAGTAATAATGTGGTAATAATAATAAACATTATTTATTTCACCTATTATTTGGATTATTATACAATTATAGCTTTATATATCTCGGAAGTAAATATATTTAAAATGTTCAAAAATGTATTTGTTTAATTTTCATTCCCCTTATATACTGATATATTTCATCAGCAGTTAAACAGAGCAACAGTAAGATCCATAGTAACTTATCCCATTAAGATTAGACCATCAATTAGTAGTGTTAATACATAAATATTATTACACCTGATATTAACATAGAAGCGATTGGTCTTCTTAGATATAATTAAGGTATTTTAAAGACAAACTGTAGTTTAGTTGGCAAGTACTAGTAACAATGAACTAATATCAATTGAAATTATTTATCTTACAATAAACAGTTCTGTACTTTTTTGGATTATTGTACGTAAATAAATTTATTTAAAAAGTATCTAATTAATTTTTATTCATCTTAGATACTGATATATTTCATCGTTCGTTAAATGGAGCGAAATTAAGATCAATAGTAACATCCTCCATTAAGACGAGACCGTCAATCAAAGAAAAGAAAAGAAAAAGAGAAAAAACACACGGAAATAGAACGGATCCGGAAAGAGAGGCAGAAATCAAACGGTGACATTTTGATCCAATAATCAAACTCGGAAAAGTGAAGATTTTTATTTGTCTTTTTCCTCGGCGGAAACATTGGACCGGATGCGCCGCTAACGAGCGTGATTTTTTTCGGCGTGTCGCGACATCAAAGCTGGCGCTGGCAGAGGCACACCGAGCACCGGCACATGGAAGGGGGAATGGGAAAAAGCCGACTGAAATTTTTGACGAAAAAGCGGTGAAAAGTCCCCGTTTTTTTTTACTTTATTTGCCTCCCGAAAAAAAAACGAATTTTGCTTTTTAAGTAATGAAATGGAGTTGGACTAGAAAGGTCGTATAATCGTACTGAAATATGGCGCGTATTAACTGTAGCAGAATATACAGAAAAAGAAATATTTCGTGAAAATGGAATATAATATCCGGGTTAAGATAATATTGTGTTCTTCTTTTATGTTTGTTTTTATTTGTATTCAGCAATGTAGATTGAATAACATGCACAAAACATACTTTATACTACATACTACATACTAAATTTTTATAAAGCTGCATTTTATTTAAAATTAATAAATATTTATTGCAATGTTATTGTCTATTGTTATATATATATATATATATGCTTGAAATTACGATAACAGTGGCTGTTTGTATGTATCTTAAATAACGATATCTATTAGTACGGATAAAAGATTCCTCAATCACACATCCATCTTGCCGGTTGATTGAATTGCACTTTACTGGTTAGTTGGGAGATACTCTCAACTTGATTTAAATTCTAAGAGACTGACTTCAGTCAATCAATTAACCATAAATATAATTTGGACCTGTGGCTTGAAAATATGGGGTTGCACTAAAACATCAAACCAACTTGTAATTCAAGGCTGCCAAAACAATCTTACATGATGTATTACGAATTCTTACTTTCTTTACTAAATCACTATAACGTGAAATAACTACAGCTGCTGGGTAATACGCAGGAAATTAGAAGATTCAAGCAAACTACGCCCCAAGGATAGTGTAAAGTGATACTCTTTACTTAATAGTTACTTTGAAAAAACTAAACAAATTTTTTAAAAACTTTAGTTTGTGAAATTTATGTTATCCTGTACTCGCCTTTGATTGATGCAAGTACAACAGAACTGCAGTAAAAAATTCATTTGTAAATTAAGATTATAATGTATATTAAGATCTGATATAAGATGTAATTAATTTAAAAAATTTTTAGGTGAAAATGTGAACTCTTTCTTGCAACAACATAACCTAACTATTAAATTTGATATTTTAAATATTTCTCTAAATAAAATAACAAGGAGCGCTCAAAATTACATTTTCTTTATTCATTAATTTAGTTTTGGTTTTGATTTCAACGGCATAAAAGTAGTTAGTTTCAATCAATAACAAAGAACGACCTGGAAGAACAAACAATTTGGAAGACGATGAATTGCAAGACTTATTGGATTAAAACTCAGCTTAAACTATTAAAGAAATTTCAGATAGCTTAATAGATGATAAATCTACTATTTCCATGTGTCTACATGCGATGGAAAATTTTTAAAAGTAGGTTACCATACGAATTGTCTGAAAATTACATTTAGAACCGTTTCAATATTGCGACTTTATTGTTAATTTGAACAAAAAGAAGAATTTTCTGTGGTCAGTCAGAAATGTCAACTTATTAACTTGTTAACAATGGTAATTACAAACGATGGAAATTGAATATATTACGATAAAAACAAACGCAAAAAGCCATGGCATGGTCCGTCAGCTCATCCAAGTTTATCCACCGCAGATGCCATAAAGTCTTGCTGTGTATGCGGTGGAGTTATCAATTGATGCAAGAAGTGATGCAAAAATTGTAAAGGGTTATTGCAGCACGAACGGGAAGTTCTGTCCACCTAACGTACTCACTAGGCTTAACTTTCTAATTAATATTTGTTTAGATAGAGGCAATATTGATCGATGAAAAGTCAACATTGTTATTTTGACACAATATCACCTAGTCGTACCAATTTTTCTTAACAAATGTTTTTTTAAAGTGGGAAAATGATCACAATACACGCAGATACCATGGAAACGATAAAAAAATTTTGTGAAAATATACTGAAGTTTCTTCTTTTGCTAGGACTTATTTGGGCTAGATTCCTCTTCGTTTTTACTGATGGTTACCAGAAATATGATTATATAGGTAGTGTATTCAAATATTCAGTACTGTAGTGTTACTAAATGCTTCTGGACACAACAGTAATATTAAATGCTAAACTTTACTCTAGTCCTAAAACCCTTGAGTATATTAGAAATATAAATATGAGTATACTATTTTGACTAAATCGGTCTTTTGATGAAGAAAGGTTTGTAGTGCATAAAATAAATTTATAAGATTTGATGATCTCCATCTGATACTAGTAACAGTAGCCCTAGTAAGTGGTAAATGTATTCTTATATCGGCAATTCTTTAAGATTTTTATTAACTTATATTTGATACAAATTTTAATGTTTCCAAAAAACTTCTATGGTATAATACCTTCAGAGAAAGTATGATATTTTCCTTCAAAATATGCGTTACCCAAACGACTTCATTTGGAAATAACTATTATATCTTCGAATGTTATTTAAGAAGTAGTTAGAATTATATTTCATCACAGAAAGTAATGAGCGCAAAGGATCTTATGATGTGACCAATTGTAGAGTTAGAATTACTTATTTCCGTTCGAAATTAATATTAATAGCTTAGACAGGAAAACGTCAGCTACTAGATTATATATAATCACAAATAAATATTAAAAACACCCATGAGGTGAAGGAATAATTCCGAATTTGTTCAGATTCTGATACAACGCTTGACAATTCAAAAACATGGGGTTTGATAACATATCAACAGGTGGTAGTAGTCGTAACACCCATGTATAGTTTTCATTCCCTTTCCTTTCTTTTCTGTCACCAAATTAAATATACGTTTTATTAAAAAGTGCTACTATTTATTTATGAAAAAATAAATCATATGAAATGAAAAGATTTCAGAGAAAAGATTTTGAGGCATAGAGTAAAATAAAAATTATTTTACGCCTTGGATCTGTTGGATTTAAAGAGTGTAACTTAATAGTTGGGAGAGTATTTGAGATCGAAACTGTTTGAAAAGTGATAAAGCTGTTTTTCTTCTCGGTCAGGGCCGGGCAAAATTTTATTATGTAAATGGGGAAATTGTCCAGTTCGGGGTCGAAATCTTCGCCTGAAATAACATTCCGGTGCACCGGAGAAGCGGCTGCTTCCGAATTCCAACCGGTGCCGACGCTAAGGGCCAGAGTACGAGAAGCGTGGCCGTCCTAGGTCGAATTAAAGTTTTCCGGCAGTTTCGGACGGTGGGTGCATTCTTATCAGGCAATTAGCTTGTATGAGGCCGGCCTCTAATAATTCCTAAACAAAACTGAGAGTTTCCACAGGTATCCTAATCATATTAAGAAATCTCAGTTAAGACAAATTGTTTAATAAATACGAAATACATTATAAATATAATTATTAATATATCTATATATTCCTTGTAAGAAATTAAGAGTCATGTTCTTTTATTTTTACTTGAATTGGAAATAACATTGAAGAACTATTTTGACAGCTGGTGAGGGAAAACATGTTCAATAAAAATCTCATATAAAATAATTATTAGCAACATAAAAGTTTAGCAAGGTTTGTTGGAACAATATTTTTCAATATTTTGTCTGTCAAAATATATGAAAATAGTGCAAATACTAAAAACAACAATCGAAAGTAAATTGAAACTATGGATTAAAGTCGTATTACTATTAATTTTATTCATTAACATTCATTATCACATTAACATGTAAAAATAGCCACCTCTTAACCTCACTGTACTCAACAACTGTTTTTTAGCTTCTGTCGCATTCGTTTTAGTTATAAAGGTACTTAGTCAAAAAGGTATTTGAGACCACCATATCTTTTGATTAAAATATTAAGTAAAACCTATTAAATACAGCAATTTTAGAAAATAGTCACTTATTTATGTTATTCTTGAGACAGCAGTTTTCATATTAGTGCCGTATCAATATGTTTCAGCCATTGTTCCAACGTACTTGTTAATGTTTGTTTCTAAATTTTTAAATTAAAATATACTAGCATATTATCTTCGGTTCTATCCAAATGATCGTGTACTCTATTTTAATTTTTTTCACTTCGCTACTTAGATTTGCCTCTGAAATAATAACAACACGGTTAACAAATATTTCACCTTTAAAAACTATAATTAAATTACTAAAATATAACCATATACCAACCTCGATGAGTGATTTGCTTGATAACTCTATTTGTAAATATTTTAAATATATATTTTTGATATGTTTACTCTTAGTAATGAGATTTCTACATATGCAGCCTTTTCTTACCAGTCTGAATACATCGTCTGCATTATATAATTGTAAATTATTGATATATCTTCAGAAATCTATAAATAAAATACTAAAAAAAATCTATATAAATCTATAACTAATACTACATAATTACAATAATTCGATATTACTTAAAATACTATCAGACTATATATTTTAGCAATAAGCGTTTCTTTTCAGGATATGTTCACTCGAAAACTTATTCATAAGACATTTTATTTTGTTCTGTCATTATAAATAGTATTGTTTAAAACAAAAGAATTTGTCCATTTGTTGTAAACTATGAAAACACTTTTCAGGTATTTGTTTAATTAATAATTATAATTATAATAATGTGTTAGGTGTTCATACTATTTAGGTGTTCATACTATTTTGTTCATCTTCTGTCTCTAAGGTCAGTACCAAATACATCGATTTTGGTTCTACAGGCCTGGTTTTATTCGGTCTGCAGAAACTAACTTAGTTAATATAGACCGATTCTGAGTATTTAGTAAAGAGTATTAATCTCTGACAATATTGGCAATGGTTGCTTAACTCTTTAATATTAAATAAATATTATGTATATACCAGGTGTTCATAGTACTTTTCTATCACCTGTATAAAGGTCTTGTTATTAAATAGGATTCCAAACTAGATATTAAATTTACAAAAACTGGCACAGATGTAAGTAAGCTAATTGTTGTATATAAAAAGTATGTTCTAAAATAATAATAATACATATATTTGAGTACTTTAATTGCTTTCATGTTGAGGCCTAATTAAAAGCAAATACTCTTTCTGGGTACTCGTTTAATTAATAATTATAATTATAATATTTTGTTAGGTATTTATATTATTTGGTCCATCTCCTATATCTCAGGTCAGTACCGAAAAGATCGATTTTGATTCGACATTGAAACCCCGGTTTTAATTTGGTTTGTGGAAACTCACTTAGTTAATATACAGCGATTCCGAGTGTTTACCAAACAGTATCAGAACTTTATCCATTGTTCATCGCATTCATCGACTCAAAAAGTCGACCGCCTCAAATCTCATTTATACACATAATTAAAACGTAATTGATTTTTCGATTGTGCTCCGAAACTTGGGCAATATTCGAGTCGTTAACATAAAGGCTGGCTCATTATCAGGCTCCGGAAACTTGCTCGATCTCGAACAGAACGAAATCCCGACGAGGCAGACCCGATAGAATGGCAGGAACCTGTTAATTAGATACAATTATATTTCTCTGTTCGACGCGACTTCAAAGCAGATCGACGCCCTCCCGCGTAATTAAATAAAAGGAACTCGAAGCTATTTTCGATATTTGAACTGATTTCGTCACAATGACAATCTATTAGAAAGTTTCCGAAATTTCAACGAAACAATAAACCGCGGTCCTAAGTTAAATTGATTTCAGACGAAAAGTCTTATCGTCGGAAAGTTTCGGACAAGAGGAAAAAATTGCTCGATATAATGAAAAATGACTGCGAGTAAATATATATTACCTGCCAGAGGTGCCGGTGAAACGTTAACTTTAAAGTTGTAGGTTAACTACTTCAAATGCACACACATTTACAATGCTAATATTTCTTTGTTCCTATTTTTAAAAAGTTTAATTCTGGAAATGTTAGAACACAACAACCAAATAAAATGTACGCAATATTTTTTCATCTTGTATCTGCATAGGGTTTTATCTAGTATGTGTATATATAAATATTAAAATACTAACGACAAATAAAAAACTGACACTAATATTGATACAAATACAACAAATACTGGTTAGAAAAAGAATTTTCAAACTTTACTTATGGTTACACCACTATAATTTGGAACTTTTATTGGCTCCAGCGATAAACGAAAGAAGTGTTGATGTTGAAGACAAGAATTATCAAACTTCAATCATCAATCATTATTATAATTGGACGAAAATTCACTTAAAACTCTCAAAGAAGTATCAGAGAGTTTAGATTTTGATGTTTTTTTATGCTGTAGTATCCCATGGTGATCTAGGCCACCTGATTAACGATTGTATATCCAAGTAAAGTATTATACTTTCACTAAGGGCATATTTACGTTTTACGTTTAGTTCTTATTTCCTTCGGTGCAGTATTTCCTTGTAAAGTCATTTCGATATCTCTATAATCTTCGTTAGGTTACTGTATTACTACCTGCTATACTATACATACTACTATACATCTTTCTTGTTTCCATAAAATCTCTCCTGTATACATAAAACTAAATTTAATCACTGCATTCTTCCTATTGGATTTGCCATATCTGAAAAACAGTTAGTACTCTTTCTCTCCTCACCAAATGCTCATGTATATTTTGAACTATTACACACATATATATGCACATAAATCATTCACAATATACAGTACGATTTCCTACAGTTATCATATATTAATTATATTATATTATACTCATATTAAGTTGATTTCACTCTCATAACCATCTCTTGGAATTTATCAGCATTGAATCAAAATCATTCAGAAAGTTTTATTCAAGTGAATAAATAAGCATCATTTGTCACGTTTTTCTTCAATGTATTTGATTGAATTCTTCAATGTATTTATTCGTAAATCGTAGGTTTTATTAGTCATTTACGTTTCCAGCATGAAGAAAAATATGTCTGTAATGAGTTATTAATAAATGTTATGACCACTAACACCTAATCATTTGTTATTGCAACGTATACCTTTTTTCCATCAACTTGTTTTAACACTATATTTATTATCTTGCCATGAGTAACCCACTGTCTTATTCTGAAATATCCATGTTTAAATACATAAATTGAAATAATAAGTCTTCCTTTATTTTATTATATGGTTTTCAATATTGCTTTTTTTGAAGCAATATCTGGAAGTTCAATTAGACCTCTTCGTGGTTTAGTTTTACTACCCAACGGTACATGCAGGTATGTTCTAGCTGCATATCTCTAAGCTAATTATGGATACTTTCTAAACTAATAGTCTCCCCGGTAATAGTAAAGTACTCACTGTTTTTATATATTTCATATATTTGATCTCTGATTGAGCTAACATCACGCTGATCTTGATCCTCTTACGAGGAAGTTTTCTATTAAGTGAATCTAAGATTATAATTTTTAATTTTTTGAGATATTTTATTAACCATGCCCATACTAAAATATTTTCAATAAAAACCGCAGTAATTTAATATTTAAAAGTAAAAAATTATTACCTTTCTAACGAATTTTACTGGCAAGTGGGCACCTCCATTATCTCGCTCCTATTCGAAGCAACTGATTAGAAACGCAATCTGTTCTGCCTGGCTTCGGCATTTTCAATCAGAGTAAAAACAAGTAGCGATTTGACATTTTTTTGAAATAAGCAAAGCCTTAAAACAACATTTTCCGGTTTATAACTTGCTATAGGTAGTTATTCTAATTAATATTTTGAAGAATATTGCAGATATTTAACAATTAGACGACTTTCATGGACTCATGCGGTCACATGTTCGAACGTATCCGACTGCATTGTATCTCTTTTTAACTAGAATAAAACGAGAAGAAAAATAAATAAATTTACAAACTGTGGCAGACAATATATTTCAGGCTGGGTCTCTGCAGGAACTGAAGCTAAACGTTCCTCAAGGTATCTTTTCGGATTTGATGGTTAGAATTCCCTATTATGTTATAATCTACATAATTATAAACTACTGAGTATGGCGAAAAACGAGAACACTATCTGTCTGATGTTTTCATGATGACACACAGTTCTTGCATAGTGGCCAAAGTTGGCCGCATCTGGGCGATTATATTCTTCAGACAATTAAATTGTTCATAGTACTGATTCGACTAAGAATTTGACCGTAGGGTAACAACTTAAGATATAACCTTCATCATAGCTTGACTACCACTCAGCTCAAAGCGCTTTGACCATGGTTCGCTGGAAGGACAACGGAACTGATCCACTTTTTGCTACACACTCGCATACCAAATATTGAATACTTCTCGGTATATATAATATATATAACACACCGTAAATATTTCCTACATTATATCGGAACTTTAGGATATCACTAATCAAGAATTAATTAATTATCAGAAATTAATCAAGAGAATGTTTGCTAATTTGTATATTCTTTTATTCTAAATCCTGTTCTATTCGTAATTTAAATTGTTTCACTCCAATATTTGCCAGTCCTCCGGGAAAACGTTAATACATTTGATTGTATACGTTGGTGAAAAAAGTGAACACGAAAAAACCATCCTTCTAAAGCGGTGTAAAACGAGACAGACGCATGGCTGACTGTATGCTAGGTTATTACAGGAGGCTAGAGTGTTTTTTTGTGTAGCTTTTACGTAACCTTCGAATGTTATGTGTCGCGATCATTAGCGGATCGTGTGCGACAGGAATAATACGGGTTTTGTTGGTGTAGCGTACACCAAAGTATTTTGATTAGTTTTTGTGTAACAATTATTTTTCATACCTTGAACTCGACCAGACAGTCGGTAACTAAAAATATAATAGTGTACAACTTTGCTTTTGTTGTTTTTTTTGTTTTATATATTAAAAACTTGTTATATGTCATATTATATTAATTATCACAATAGTTATCGTTGTTGCCTCGCTAATGCTTTTACTAATAATTCCTTTATATGTTAGTAATATTAATTTGTAAGCATTTATTAGCCATGCCGTGCCCCTATTGAAGAAGCATTATTCTGATGGAGTGATGTTTAAAATATATGGATGTAGAATATAGATATTTTTATTTGTTAATAGTGGCAGCTATTTTTTTTATTTGATAGACTGGCTATGTAATATTAGATAGGAATGGTTCTTCCTGAGAATAACATAGTTTTTGTGCATTTTGTACTTTTTTAATTAATCTCTTAGAAATTCAACAATCTTCCCTTGGGCAATAAGTGATCTGCTGATAAAGTTATAATCTAAATCTTATTCTAGATACTATTCTAACTAATACTTAAGTCTATTCGATCTTATTCTAAAGACTATTCTAACTTATTCTAGAGATTACTAAACCTTACTCTATGTGTCTACTAATTGTGGTAGTTTGCGTTTGAACCTATGGACTGTCATCGCGCATATTTAACTCTGTGGCGAGTGCATTGAGTCGCACTAATAATATTTCAGAATACTTCGCACTAGCACTTCGAATAACACTCGTTATGGGTTCTAAGGGGATATCGCATTGAATTATTGGATACGTAAAATGTATTAGATTTCCTTGTTGTAACCCACAGTTCAATATCGTAGGTCCAAATGGGCTTAAGTATTGACTTATACAACAAGACCTTGTTATCTAATGATAATTTTGATTGACGCCCTCTAAGCCAATACATTTGGTTTAGTTTAAGCCCAAGCGTTTTGTCACTTTTACCGAGGGACAAGTTCTTATACAAAGGGTGAAAGTCATATGGGTAGATTGTGTCTCATTTGCTTTGATATGCCACATTTTCAACCACAATTCGACTTTATTAAAATGAAGTTCGAGCTTTTTTTCTTGCTGATATTGGATCCTCGTGTGATGATAAAACTGCTGTATCATCAGCATATGCTGCAACAGTAGTGTCTTGAAGTCGGTAGGTCAACTGTATACAATAAATATAACAATGGGCCAAGAACACTGCCCTGCTGAACAGCCGAATATATTGGGTATAGGTCGATGTATTCGTCACTGTTTGACAATAGTTTGACAATAGTCAATCTGTGAAGCTTGATTTCAGCTGTTGAAAGTGCGCATGGGGTAAAAGCTTTTTCATTTTAATATGCAGTCCAGTGTGCCACTCTTTTTCAGAGACCTGAGATAGATTGAGAAATGCAGAGGAGCAATATTTTTTATCGTTTAAGATTTTGTTAATTTGGTTGACTAATCTATGAATTTGTTCTATTGTTCCGTGTTTATTACGGAAGCCAAATTGATGGTCTGGAATAATATTTCTCTCTTCTGCGATTATTTTGAGTCTGTTAATGTATAATTTTTCAAAAAGTTTAGAGATCACTGGTAACGGGCTTATAGGACGCTAAGATGAGACATCTTATGATTATTTTCATTATAGTGCATTTTTATTTTATTAAGAAAACTTTTGTTAATTCAACTATTTATTTTTCGAGCAGTTTATGGAGAACATTTTGTCCATGTTAGATACCAGTTACAGATAACTGTTTTGATGTTCCATGGATTGAACAAAAAAGTGTTGATCAAGTTGACAAACACTCTAAAATAAAGTAGAGTGTATTGGAGGCATTACCAGAGCAGAGCAGGATTAACATAAAATAATAAGAAAAATCATTGGAATAATCAAATGTTGATTAGTGATGGATTCCAGAAACAATCTACAAGAGAATAAAGTAAATTATTACTGTTCATGAAAAGCTAATTTACCACTAGTATACAAAACACGAAAGTTGCACCTTAAGATAGGGCTCCAACAAAACTGGCTGTTGATGAAGAATAATAATGACATCAATAGGTATTATGAGCTGCTAAAGCTGAGTCAAATGAATGATAAGGAACGCTATTGGTAACAAATCTATAAATTAAAATAAACTATCAACAGAAAATGGCCAAATTTAGTCATAGTCACTAGATATTAATCTGATTTCATCATGTAAAATGATTTTGGGAAATACATACTGATGTATAAACCCCACACTTGCCTTGCTTGTCTCTTAATGAAAGTTTAAAAGAAGAATAGTATCAAATCAATTTGTAAATTGAAATTGTACTAAACATAATTAATATAAAATAAAATTAATGAAAAAAAAGTTTAAGTCATTAGTACATGCTTGGATTGGTACATTAATGAGAAGTAATTGAATAATGAGGAGTATACTGAAGAAGATTTGGAGAAGTAGATATCCATCCTTGTCACTTCTTTAAACTATAGATAATACTTCTAGTAATAATCTAGTTAAATTTTCCTACAAGAAAACGCCACGAATTTTTTCGCAAACCCGATATCTAAACCGTTCAGGATTAAAAATATTTTCTTACTTCAGCAACAAAAAATATTTATATGATATATAACGGGAGACACGGTATATAGGGGATATGTAAGATTTCTCCGGCACCGAACACAAAACCTATTTACTCGGGAATTATAACATTTTTACGAGCCGCTATTTTCCTACGAAACCACCGCAAGGGGAAAAAATCCGAAAACCCGAAACCGTACATTCCTCGCCGGTGCCGTCCTCGCTTTTCTTTTGTGTGCGTCCGTGGAAATCGGGTGCGTTCGGAAAGGAAAGAAAAAAAGAGTATATACATATATATCGCGAGCTTCTCGGGACCTAAACACGTAATCATCAACGTGGAATTTAATCAAAAGGAATCGACTGGAGACGGAAAATCTGATGTTTTATTAACCAGCTTTTTGCAACAGATCCGATTTTTATGCCGCGGTTTTTATCGTTTTGGGGGAAACAGATAAAACGCCGTTTGATATTTGTATACATAAAAATGGAGAAGCGAAATAAGGAAATATACTCGGCTATCGACCGAGTATAAGGTATTAGGGCTAGGAATTTATTCTTATTTAATTCTTGTTATTTTTTGTTTAAATAGTAATTTATTGTAATAACTACTCATACATAACTACTCATAAAGTAATTTTAGAATTAGTATCACATTTGCGGAGTAAATTCGTTTATTTATACTTAAGAAAGATGTTTGATTTAAGTTCAGAATAAATATAATATATATCTGTTTTATAGTTTAGGTGTCTTATTTTATTATTTAACTTATTTATTAGATCATTTAGCTGTTTTTTGCAAAATTGGTGACATGGGAGAAGAATTATAACTTGGTAAAATATATTATTATTAGAATTCTATTGAATATCTGGTAAAGAGAGTAAAACAGAAATCACGTACCTAGCAAAAAGGATGTCTTATCGACTCGTTATCGAGTGTTCGCATAATGGGGGTGCAGATATCGGGACTATACGATGCTTGTAAGAAGTTTAACCTGGTAGAAAGCCTCTGACGGAGGCTATAACCATAAACATCAAGAAGGCCCCAGACCGTGGAATTTTCGAGTATTCCTTGAGAGTCCGTAACGCACATATTCTATCGCAGTGAGAAGTTCCTAGCTGCAAGTGTCTTTCCCTTCCCGAAATTTTGAACGAATCGGAATGCAAAAAAAGGTTTCTTGAACCAATATTCTCAGCCACCACCAAGAACACGACGAGATTCGATGATAAAAAACGAGACATCGGGAGTGTGGAATTCAAGAATAAAGAAAATCAGAAATAAAAAGAGTATTTGATTATCATACTTTAGAATTAGCCAAAGAACAGTCAGAACAGAAACAACCATCAAAATTAAATGGAAAATACAAGCTCATATCAAGAACAGTGGAATTCATATATGTCATGGTATAATCATCACTTGGGCCCGATCGGTATCGGTATTAGTTAGACCAGAGATATGATTTAGTAATTTGTTATTATTATTTTTTTTAGTGGTTTTAATTCATTTCAAAATTATTTTCACCATTACGTATCGATTTTTTTTATATTTAGATTTTACTTCTTTAAATTTATATATTTGTTGCATTACTCATTTAAACAAACAAACTCGCCTTTGTGCATTAATTTATGCAAAGGAGACAAAAAATACATTTTATTTTATTTACAAAATTGTTTTCTCTCCTTAACAACCCAACAATAGTAATTTATTGTAACAGCTGCTTTAATGAGATTTTATATATAATTTTATAATTAATATTACATCCCAAATGAGACATGACATTAAAAAATTCAAAAATGACACCATGAATCAATTTCTGCGAGAATTTGCTAATAATGCTAGTTCTGAAAATTCACTATCGAGAGCTATCAGAAACCTACGAAGATCTGAATGCAAATAATTTGGATATAAAAACGAGGATGAAGCCAGAGACAAGCAGAAGGCTACCATATTTGCAGACCACCTGGAGAGGATGTTTGAACCCTATATAGTAAATGACGTTAAATCATTAACCTGTGTCTTTGGACAGTAAAGGGCGATAATTCCGTTTGTAACTATAACCGAAGTTAAAAAAAAATAAAAAATAATATTAGTGCAAGAAATGTTTCAAGTATTGACCTTTTATCGGGAAAATATTAAGGGAATTTCCAGGCAAAGCACTAATTAAGATCATCAAGCTAATAAACGCCTCTTTCTTTCAAACTAAAATATATACCAAAACTGTTAAGGGTGGCTGAAGTAATTATGATTCCTAAACCAGGAAAGCCACCACATAACACAGCGTCATACCGACCAATATCACTATTGCCGAAAATGTCTAAATTATTTCAAAAACTTTAATTGAATAGTTTTTGTTTCCAGATTAATATTCAAAACATTTTAGAGTCAAATTTAAGATACCAAGCACTTTAAAGTCAAACAAAAAGATGCCTATTCTAATTTGAAGATAATACAAGGATGTGGGTGGTGGTGCCACAGGTAGTGTATTGGGGCAAGTATTTTATCTGTACACTACGGACTTGCCTACATTCAATGAAAATATTATTGCTATTGAATCCTAGCTATTGGAGATTCCACCAATAAAAGTATCATACACAAGCCAGTACAGATAAATCAACAAGTAGTCCCTTATGGAAATACTCCCCAAACATCTTGACATGACCCTTAATGTTAACCTCAGGTCGAAATCATGTGTTAGGAAAATATTTGATGAATTCAAGCTGAAGTACAAAAATGTTGACTTAGTGTGTAGATATTCAGCCTTGTCAGTAAGCAATTACTTTCACTTTACCTTATGTTCAACTCTGGGGTTGTACCAGCCAAAACAATAGAACTGTTATACAAAGAATCAGTCGTAACGTTTGTAGTTTTTAGTAAAATTCACTGCAGATTATAAAGAGTGACATAAATGTTAAGGTTAAAGTTTCTGTCGTAGAATAAATATTTTCTTATTTTAAAATCGTAGCGAAGTAGGATATAACCAAATACCTTATTGTCTTAGTGTTAACTTACTAAGATTACTATTGCTAATAAATAATTTTTTGCTTAGATGGTAGTTTACGAAGCAACATTACCACAAGTTACATTTATAATAATGAACATATTTATTTCAATGTCCGTTTGATTAGAAAATATTTTCCTATATTTTAGGAAATATTGCAATATCATATTGATATAATCCATCATCTGCTAATGATAACTCTGCAAGATATAAGACAAAGTTACCTTTTCCACAAATACACGCCATATTGATAAGCTAAATCGCGGACCATAGAAAAATTGACCATAGGCTTATTGGACGAAAACTTCAACCAAAAATATTCAATCGAATGGAAATAATTCTGATCGAATTATTATGATAAGTTCTTAGATCTTAAGAGATCAGTTTATCTTGGAATATTGGAAATACAAGGACCTGGAAATCAGCCTCAAAAGTACTGGGAAAATATTTTAGAAATATAAGAAAGTAAACGGTCTTACTTTTCCACTATGAACAATATCTGAAATTGATTTATATGCTTTTAGTTAAAGTGTTTTTATTTAGTTGTTATCTCGCTTATATTACTTCATTGGTTGCAATACATTTTTAGTATGATGTTCAGATTTATATATTCTTTTAATATATTCTCATTATTTAAGTACCAAAGATGTGTGGCGACCGCCACGACCCTTTAGGCCACCACCAATTCACCATCAACAACTACAAAGGTTGGCAAAGCCGGTGGATTGGTACCATGCAGTTCCAGGGTATAAAAGACCATCAGGACGACGTCTCTCTCTCTTTTCTTATCACCGTCCCCCTGTAACAGTACCACTTCCACAGCGCTACCGTACTTCCTTCACCTTAACCTAATATCCTGTCAATCCTCCCATCGACCACATGTATCAATCGCAAGTTAAAATAAACAACTTTGATTCAACCAGTGTTTTTAGTTCCCGTGCAAATTCCTTCCAAAAATAGTAGTGAGTGTTCTGATAGATAACCGCAGCGGCAGCCACACTTTTCGACCGATCGACCGACCCGACGAACATTCCTACAGATGCAATAATAAATGTACAGTAAAAACATTTTCTAATGATAATGTGTCTCATAAATAAAGTCATAAAGGTAATAACAAAGACACAAGAACCAAGAGGCAACCTTATTTTAACTATGTTATTATTTATTCAACCAATAATAATAAAGCTTTTATAAAAAAAAGTTACATCTTTAAACAACTCAGAAAGATTGAACATATCGGAAGATTGAAAATAAAAAATCTATATTAAATATAGAAAATACCACAAATTGTTATCATTATCTGTTTTGTCATCTTTTTGACATACTTTTTTTATCCACTTATACTTCTTTAGTGTTATAGATTAGCCAAGCATCGACATAAGCGAATATAAAAGACTATGTTAAGTTTCTTCAGTTTTTCTTAAGAGCTTATTTCCGTAAGAATATATACATCATTTTAAATCATGTTCTCAATTATTATTTTCAATAATGTACTTTCATTCTGTAGTTATTTTGGCTTCCTTCTTACTGATACTAATAGTTACTCCATCAGTACAGAATCATAGATACATTGTTGATACATGCAGGATATGCGATAATTGTGGTTACACAGAATAAAAAAATATGTCATTTCATATTTTTTTAAATAATGAAAAATATAAAATCAAATTTGCTCTGTACGCGTCAACTGAAAATATGAAAATCTATATTCGAAAATAAATATAACAAAATTCCTAATATCTAACCCAATACTTTATATACTTTTCGTGAAATTATTTTGTCTCTATTTATTGGAAATACAATATATAGTTCCTTACAATTATTTTCAAACATTGTGAAAACTAACAGCGAAGAAAAATTAACAAGAAAAAGCAAACAAACCCAAACTCTATTGTTGGATATGTTTTGATCGAGCTCTCATTGAAATCAAACTGGGATTCAATATTTTATTTCTTTTGCCGCCGTTACGTACTCCAAAGTCGTCGATTCACTTAACCGTTGTGGCGCCAAAGTAAAAGTTGGAAAAGCCACCATGGCAAGTAATTGTATTGTGCAGCTCCTACGGGTAGGAGCGAATGCCGAGCTGAATGGTTGTGCGATAAAAGCGTCCGGTCCTCTCCAAAAACTGGCTTTTCGCGACGAGAAAACAGATTATTTCTATCATTTGTCAATGACAAAAGGAGACTGAAGTAATAATCACAGATGAAATGTCCGGGAACAAATTGAACCGGAGGAAAGCCCTAGCTGCTAATATGTCTAATGGGATCACGTTAATATACCGAGGATTCTGTTACAGGCTTTAACTATGACCTACAATACAATTTCTATATAGTTTGTTCGTAATATAATAAAATATTTTTAGCAAAAAATTGAATCGACTTCAAAAAATAATCATAATAAAATATGTACATAATAATCGTTGTAATAACTAAATAAAAATAAAAAGAAACTTATTTAATTTATTTGCAACACGTATTTTATATTCTACTATATACACACAATTTAGCTTAATACCTACCTAAATCTATTTATCTATTTACAACATAATTTTAGCTACTACCAATTGACCAGTTTGAAGTCAGGGCCGAGCAACAAATTTAATTTGTTATGTTTACATCTGATCTGACAAATTTTCCAAAAAAACGCCTAATTTGAGTAGTTAAATTTGATTTTGCCACGTTGCCAGTATTTGTAAATTATAAGTATGTTCAAAACTTTTTATACATACATTAGCAATATTCACAATTGCATCCGGCTCCAAGGACCAATTTGTTGGGGCAATACTATATTATATTTTCAACTGTTTATCGACTTTATTCACTTATTTTAATTTGTACAGACTACATATGTTACCTTAAACGCTTAGATCTTGTTATATTTACAATCCATACTGTTTGCCCGGTTATATTCTAACTTAACCTAACTTGAATATAGAGGTTTAACTCAAAATAGGCAAAATCGAATAAATGTTTTGCGTGGTCCATTCAATGGTGGCTCTGAGAACACTTTTTTGATTGGTTTATTTGAATTGACCTACGAAGGCATTTGATTGGTTCATTTCTATAATGCTACTGTTTGTTTCAGTTTGTTTACGACGACATTTTTGTGTGTCTGAAATAAAATACGATTAGCATTTTTGTGTCTGAAATATAATCACTATTATTCGATTTTTAATGTATCTTCATTCTCAAAAGTGTTGTGTATCCAGTGGTTGTGCGGAAATAAAAACCGGACGTAGTTTTCCTTGGAAGAAACACCCCAAGTTACCAAGATTAAGAATTTGTGTGACTTAGCATTGCTTTTACGTGATACGTATACAATTATTTATATAAAGCATTTGTGTTCATATATATTATTATTATTTACAGCAATATAACAGAAGAAATGTATATATTATCCACACTCTAAATCCAAAATGTGTCTAAATGAGGCAATGGTAAAATTACATTGCAGGTAAATGTAATTATACTACATGAAAAGTTTTTGTCACCCTTTAAAAAGTTAATTTAAAAATTAATTATTTTGAAGGGATTCATTTACTTAAAACAAATGTATATTGGTCAAGATACTTATAATTAATATTTTGCTTAAGGCTCCTTAACCAAAATAACTTTTTCAACAAGGTGAGCTTGATTTTATAAACAAGAGATTGTTATGCTTGTTTTATTATATTGTTATTAGATGCCTAAGCTGTCTTTCTAACTCCTAATTTTACCATAATAAGAGCACAGCAGTAATTTTGAAATATATCATGTTTTAATTTTTTGTTGCTGTTCTTTAAAGTATTACTTTTTGGTATGTTTTCTCCATTCTAACGTATATCATACGATTTAACTATTTTAATTATCCATTCCATAATTTTCGCAATAACATTGTAAAAATAATAATAACTTGTCTCAATACATTTTTGTGTTGAACAAGTAGGTAAAATATTAACAGACACAGACTTTCAGCAGTGCTGATTGGCTTTCAGTATGGGGGAACAATAAGATAGAAACTTTAATACATCTTATTTGAATTGATAGCACTAAAATATAAATAAAAAAGGGGAAAAGCTATAGACAATTTTGAATATATTTGCTATGAGATATGTTATGTTTTCAATTAGATTGCAGGCAATTTTTATATCCACATTTAATTATTTCTTTATTTATATACATTATATATATATATATATATATATAATATATAAAATATAAATTTATAATACTAACCAATGAAAATAGGTAGATTATAGGTAATTAACCTATTTTTAATAAACTAACCAATGAAATTCAGCGAAATGATGTTCTCAGCGCCTTTCTGCTGAGACCACGCAAAGCAATTCTGAAATTATTTGTATTAAGTTAACACTCTATATATTACTCTATGTTTACTTGTCAAACATTACGATCAATTACGTCGAGGACATCTGAACTATCTTAAGCATCGAAGAAAGGAATATTGCTCATCGACGTGTAAATCATAAATAATAAAAGCGTCTCTACATAGAACGACGCAACAACCATATAATCTTTTAACAATATGTTCATTACAATATTAATAGTTGACTAAATTATTGTGAAATATATTTATTTTTATTAAAAATATTTCCTGTGCATTAAGCGCTGATATAACAACCCTACAACACCGCTGGAACAACGCTTCGTGTATCTCCAGCTAATATGAAAACCACTATTAATAAACCAAGCGCATTCATCAATGCGAAATTATTATATAATTAGGCTGACTAAATAATAACTTGTAAAGGGCGTGCGGTATGTTACATAGTGGCACATACCATATATAAGCTTTCGCCTATATAGTGCTTTTGCCACAAATAATTGACGGTAGATTGATGATATTTTTGGTGATATTCTCAACGGACCCTATACGGGCCTACACGAGTTTCACCTCCATTAATATAAAATGATAGCTGAATATGATAATGTTATTCATTTTATTAATTTTGTAGTATACATATTTTCTGCCTATATTAATTCATTAAAATAATTTTACTTTTGTTATAATATATAAAATAACTCCACCATTAGGTGGGTAATGATTTTGATTAGCATTGGGAACTATCGACTGAAAACAACTATGGACTGTTTCAGTGGCTATTTTCGGTCCGACTGATTTTACCACTTTTTACTATTCACTGTTCATTCAACTACTTTCAGTCGCTATTTTTGATTCGCCTGATTCTGTTACTATTTACTATAGACTGCTTCGACTGCTTTCAGTCAATAGTCCAACGCTAGTAATATATATGGTTTTATATTTTATAGTATGATTATAAATAATAATACATTATATGTCATTAAAGTAGCATTTTGGAACTCTATTTAAAAAAAAATATTAATGCAATATGGTAAAAAGAAAATTTTGATCAAAAAATAGAAAAATAATTTTGACTACATTTATTTTATATTGGCCATTATTGGTTTTTTTTTATTGACTTTTTCGATTTTCTAAGCCTGTCGATGTTTGTTCAAACCTTTCGAATGCTAAGACTTCTTTCATACACTTTTCAAGGAATAATAATAATCCTAATAGTAAAATGTTCCTTATTAACAATAAATAAAATTATTATTGTATTTAAAAATGGTCCAATGGTTAAATAGTTAATAAAGATTGATTAAGAAAATACGTTTCAATTATTTAGCGGTCATTCCTCTATTCTTCTTTTGAAAAAAAAGTTTGAAAACAAATATGTACATCTCTCTCTCTCTCTCACACTTATAGCACGGTTGAAAGAAAATTGTAAGCACATGTTGGTATGATATAGAAGTAAACCAATTACTTTTATTATATTATAACATTTTTACTTTCCGAATATTAAAATATGATTAGATATATTTGTGATAATTATTCTGTACTTTTTTTCACACTGCCATTTGCCAATTTAGAATTATTAAAAACGAAGTCATCTGTACAGCACACATAATCACAATATTATATCCATCCTTTCCTCTCTCAAAATTAGTACGGAAAGGAATGCGTATATCTTCATCTGTTATCGCTGAGTAGAAGAACAGTGAATATGTGTATTTGATTGAAATAGTAATTCATATTTTCACTCGCTAGTTTTTTTACTATTAACTAGTCCGGCTGTTTTGTGGTCATCGATTGTTTTTACTATTTTCAGTCGGTAGTTCCCAACGCTAATATTAATACATTTAAACAAAAGTACACTCACTTAGTCTGGTAACTTGGTGATTTCCCATTTGTGAACATTACTATCGTCGAAACGTTGTTTCACCTTGCGAGTGAATTGACGACTTAACAGGTCAACTGAAAAGTCCTCGACCTGACACATAGATGGTGCTACTAGCACACATAATTTTCATTGACTACCTTGGAAAAGGAAGGACCATCAACAGCGAGTATCACATATTGTTACTGGACCGTTTGAAAGACGAAAACGCCGTATTTGAAGAAAAAGAATGTGCTGCTTCACCAAGACAATGCACCGTATCACAAGTCGGTGAAAATGATGACAAAAATCCATGAATTGACCTTCGAATTGCTTCTTCATCCACCGTATTCTCCAGATCTGGCCACCAGTGACTATTTTCTGTTCTCAGATCACCAAAGAATGCTCGCTCGTTGAAATTGTGGCCTATTTTGAAGCAAAGGACAAATCGTATTACAAAAATGGTATCGAAAAGTTGTAGGGTCGCTATAATCATTGTATCACACTTGAAGGGAATTATGTTGAAAAAAACAATTTTGCCAAAAAAAAGGTGTTCTACTATGGTAGGCCGGGGACTTTTCAATTGAGCTGTTACGTGGATTATGTACAGGTACTGGATTACGTATGTGGATTACGTGGAGTCTACAGTACAAGAGTTATATAACACAGAAAGTAATAATTAAAAAAAGTCTAAAGTTATAAAAAAACAGCAGTATTATTTACGTACATTGTATCTTGTACGTACAATATATACTCAGTTAAAACGTATTACAACAAATTTAGGTTCTATTTCCCTTTCCTGGACGAAAAATAGAAGGGGTAAGAGTAGAATATTTCCGAAAAATTACATTAGTCGAGTTTTATTACATCGTCACTTCCTGTCGGCTCCCGATCCCATTTTCCAACCCGATTTAAACGGAAAAACAAATCTAAATAAATACGATTTGCATTTCAATCAGACGCCGTTTAAGCCAGGAAGAAAGCGACAAGGAAAAATAACCGACAAAGAAACGGCTTCGGTTTTGAGGCCGTTTCCGTGCCAGAAGCTTGCCGCCGGAGTTAAGAAAAAAGTTGTTGTCACATTGATCTTATGTAATTTGCTTTATGTCTTTTTAACTATCTATCTGTATGAATTAGTCCGTATATTGTTAGGAAATAGAGTTGGTTAAATATTCTAAAAATGTTTTATACTTTCATTTATAAATGGTTTTTCAATCACAGTACATTGTTTATTGTTTTTAAATGCACTTAGGTCGATAATTATTGTTATTGAATGATATTAACAAATATTGATATAATTGATATTATTGGAACTAGAAGAAACAACTAAAGATTTATTCCCTTCAAATTTTATTTAAACCTTAAACTATATATATATATATATATATATATATATATATATATATATATATATATATATATATATATATATATATATATATATATATATATATATATATATATATTGATTGATATCTTAGTCGTTTCGTTTTTTGTTGTGCAGTAATGTTTTAAACGAATATTGATCATGCTTAACTAAACTTGTTTCACATCTTGATCGGCGCACAAAAGCCCGTATATTGCATCCAATCTGAAATGAGGACTCATCCGCCAACAGAACAGCGTTTTCATGCTATATATTTTTCCAAATTTTTTTCGATATATTTTTTATGCGTTTGATTCCACTGCAGTCTATTACTCCAATGAGTATCAGGCTAGTAGAGAGTCAAATTATCTTGTTTCACTTAAATTAGCGGCAACATGAGATTATTTATTGCCTATATATTCCTGCTTTGCTGAAGATTTGAGATGTCTATATATTTGATCCGGTTTTGATTTTCTCTTGTAGCATAACATAATAATGGTTTGTAAGATCTTAATATATCATGCCTTTAGAATCTTTAGAATCTATATATATATATATATATATATATATATATATATATATATATATATATATATATATTATATATATATATATATATAATCCAATATATCTATCTTGAGAATAGATAGAGATATAGTTTTTTTTTTAACTCCTTTCACATATTATAAATGCCACAGTCGGTAGGATTGCGAGGAGTTTACAAGGAAAGAAGACAGGTTGACGTTGGATTGGCAATCGCTCTGCGGTTACTCGAAGTGTTTCTTGGTGTAGTTAAATTGAGTTCCGGCAAAAGTAACGCAGCTGAAACTGTAAAGTTACAAAAGGTGAATAGAAGGTGCTCAACGATCTTTAGTCATAAACTAGTCCAAGTAATAAACATTGAAGCTTTGAAAAACACCTCTAGTCCATAGATTCTAAGGCTATCAAAGACGGACTGAAGCTGCTGTGAATGAACACAAGCTTGAAAGCAAGGTAGAAACTGTTTAGGAGATCTTCAAAATCGAACTGGCGGACGAAGATACAGGCCATAGTGAAGCATAATTTTGCTACTATAAGCTATACAGACGGAATAACGACCACGTACACCCGTGGCCGTTTCTTTAGGAGAGGTCTTATGTAATACAGTCCAGACTATCTGGTAATCAATTATTGTTACTACCCGAACGTTGAACGAATGAGACGGGTTGGTCTGTTTTTATCGCTCTTTTTTCACTTCTTCTTTCCGTTAAATAAATTAACATTTTCAAGTACAATAATAATGCTTATTTTCTAAACTCTTTTACTCTTTACTCTTTTACATTGTATATTAATTGACTGAAAGAAAGCCAGTCAATACGTATTTTTAACTATGAACTAAGAATCGGAAATCATAAAATATAATTCTGTAAAATAATATAGAATTATTTTTATCTGTTGTATATTATTTAAGGTGGTATGTTGGCCTAGAAATAATCCTTAAAATGTCAATTTTTTCGCATATTGTTTAACTTTAGAAAGTTATAATAATTATTAACGAATTATTTTCACAGAAACAGTTACAATAACTATTGTGGCGTGTTAACTAAATCGGTCAGCAATAGTGGTATTCTTTTTAGTGGAATATTTTGTCGATGAATACCCAAAATATAAGTATTGACGACTATAATAATATCAGTAACACGTCGATAATAAGGGGATATAAGGACGTTTGTTCTAAGAGATCTTCTTCTCCACTTCTCTCTGTTTAACTCTAATTTTTTATGTAACTCTTTATATTTTTGGTATATAGTAGAAAATTTATTAAATACGATTTTCATTTCAAAAATTGATGAAAAATTTGTTGGATGAACTAAAGCCTTTGGGTACGGTACGAAGAACAGGGTGAGAGAACTCCCGTTAGTAATGGTAACATAGATAAAATAACATATATAGGAGATTCAAATGCTTCATTTTTTTTAATAGTGGAACCTGATTTCCTAATAGAAAGGGAGAAGAAAAACAAGCAAGCAATATGGAATCTATTTATGGTTTTACTGTATACAATTACATTTGTGTACAACTAAAGTCATTTTTGATATTTTTACTCAAGAGCAACCATGCAAAAAATATTTTTAATTTTCGTATACTAACCAACAAGAATAAATCATTTTTTAATGCGTCTTGGTTGCTTGAGGCCTACCTACCGACGAAAACGCCTTATGAATATTTTAGACGCAGACAATATATAAACGATGTTTTATGTGTCTCCTCTAACAATTCGAAAAGAAAATCTTATTTGCTTTAATCTACGAAGAGAATCTGAACATCTTAGGACAAGATTATTTTGTACGCTACTTGAATTAAACATAACCGATGCGTGAGTATGTGCCCGCCCTTGTATAGTATGCCTGTGTGTGTGTTTGAGCAAACTGGGTAAAAGTGACGTGATTTATGGCGTATAACATCAGCATAATTTTACGAACATGCCGCCAAAATATTCGATAAAGTTTATTGTTTTTTAACTATCGGGGAATTGAATATATTTTTCAGGACCTTATATACGTGAGTTGTTTTTAATATTTTGCTACTATAAGAAGCTAGCCATCTGGTAATATAACACATCGAGTGAAAAGTACTGGACCTAACACATAAATGGCCCTAGTTTTATTGCATTTGCCACTTTTTCAATTAGTACAAACCTTCAAAAGAATGCTGTTAAAATTTCATGATATTCTGCTTATAATTTTATAAGTTATTGTGCATAGAGCGAGACTACTTTTGTTATTTTCAAAACAATGGTTCAAAATCAATTTTACACTTTTTCTTAATAGGAAAAATACCATTCAAGGGAAGCAAAGGCTTGAAAATTGTTACAGGAATGCCATTCCATCAGAAACAACAATAGAACATTGGTCTGCTGACCTCAAACGTGCTGGACGTCCAAGTGAGGTGACCAGAAAACATCATAAAAATCCACAAAATCTTTTTGAATGATTGAAGTGAAGTTGCGTGAGTTAGCTATCATCGTAAATATATCAAAAAAACTTTTTGGTTTTACACTGCATGACCATTTGACTATGAGAAAGCTCTGTTCAAAGTGGGTGCCTCGTTCGCTCACTGATGACCAAAAATAAAAACGTATTGATGATTCCGAGCAGTACTTGGTCACGTTTAAACGTGACAAACCGGAATATTTGAAGAAAAATGGATCCATCACTTCACTCCGGAGTCAAAACAATCATAATCTGAGTGGACTGCAACTGCTAACAGGCCTATTTTGAAGCAAAAGATAAATCGTTCTACGAAAGTCGTATTGAAATCTTAGGGCGACGCTGGAAGAATTGTGTGACTATTGATTTAGATTACGTTGATGAATAAAGCCAATTTTGTACAAAGAAAACCGCGACTTCGTTGTTTCGTTGTTTGTTGCCCGGGACTTTTCAGTCCTTGTGCTTTATTTCTATCTTAATACTTATTATGGATTAAATTTATATGACTTATACAAAATATTTATTTATTAATAATGTATTGAACCAATATTTCCTTTTAAACCAACTGCAATTCCTTTTAAAATAAAATCATATACTGTCTGAATAGTTTCCATTAAAATTTTGTCCCATTTTTCTACCAAAACATCCACTAATTTATTCAATGATGTTTTAGATAGAAACCAACTCCTTATTTTCTACTCTAAAACAACCTATAATATTTCAACTATGTTGGGGTGTGGCGATTATAGTGATTAGGGAAGATATTTGATATTATTCTAATACCAGTTAAACTTCATGTCACGATTCAAGCTTTTTCAAGATTCGAAGAAAAAAGGAACGAGAACATATTCAAGAGTAAAAAGACTCGAATGTAAACTGAGCAATACATTCTTGTCGCATTATTTACGCGCCAAAATGCAACAAGATGTATAGTACAGTAGAATTAAATCAATGAACCTCATTCAATTTTCTTATCATTCCTATTACAATTATTCATATCATTCCTTTTTATTACAGATCGTGGTTTAAGGTTACAGATGTTGGACTGAAAGTGTTAAGAATCCTTTAGTCATTAATACTAATGGAATTAGGAAATAATGTCTTTTGAAAACACATTATATATATATATATATATATATATATATATATATATATATATATAAATGATTTAGTCTAAAACCTACCGTCTTTAGAAATAAATGAACGTCAGAGTATACTTTACTAGATTGCGCAAGAAGTTTTACAGTATAGTATTTTATAATTTGGTGAAAAATAAGACAATTTCAGAAATTAAAGATAAACGTAAAATCGGATTAGTGTTACAGTCTTTGTCTGGCTGAAATTATTTTGGCGTCTCTAAATATGAAATCCTCTCGATGTTTTCACTGAACTGAATGTTGCAACTAGTATTCATCTACTATTCATTCATTCCATTTCAGTCATTGACTACCATCCTCCCAGATTCTCATATGTATATTTTCTACACTTTCTTTTTTTTCTACACCTTCCTCACATGAGTACACATTTGTCACCTTTGGCTTTTTGGTTTAATTTTTGTATTACTATTATTACTACCGCTACCATTGACGCAATTTCCTCTGAGTGGCAATAATGGAACGATTATTTTCAATAAATATTATCACTATTTCTGCTCATTGTTGTGCCGTATATTTATCAAGATTAAAATTTGAACGTCTACACAACACAATAGTTCAATCGAAACTGAAATCGAGACGTTTAGTAACATAACCAAGATGGAACGCAATCAAAATGGTAACAGGACTTTTTACCCACCTTATCTAATTTTGCATCTCTATGTACAGTTTCTAAAACAATTTCGAGATTATCGGTAACTAACTTATAGGCCGGTAGAAGGTAACATCTTCTGGGGTTTCCCTGGTTTGAGAATCAATATTATTTCAGTTACTTTCTAGATGATAAGAAAACACCCTCCTCTGATATTTCCTGTAATATTTTTCCGGTTATTAGATTATATCCAGGAACTCTTTTACAATTAACTTCTCTGGTCATTATTTGGTGAACTTCTTTGACAGTGACTGTTTTTGTAAATCCACTTGAAATGACGTATTTAGGAAGTTAATAATTTTGGTTTCCTCATGTTTATATAGCTCAGAAGGCTCAGAAAGGGTTTAAAGATATTTTTAAATACTTTGAAGAAAAAGAAGAATAATATGTAGGCTGCATTAAATATAACTTTAAGGTTCTGATTTTAATACTCTATCAATGCGGTCTGTCATATATATAACAAACGCGAGGATTAGGGAGATCTCTTCAGTCTTATCTTCCTTTCCTTCCTTTTTTATCGTCGATGGCCATAAGATCTTATTGCTCATTTGTAAGATATATTGGAATTTACATATATATATATATATATATATATATATATATATATATATATATATATAAATAATATGAACACCATATATAACAACCGTACTATACATCTTGTTGCATTTTGGCGCAGTGTAGTCGGGTAAATAATGCGACAAGAATGTATTGCCCAGTTTGCATTCGAGTCTTTTTACTCTTGAATATGTTGTCGTTCCTTTTTTCTTAGAATCTTGAAAAAGCTTGAATTTTGACATGAGTTGAAGTTTGACTGTTAGAATAATATCAAACATCTTCCCTAGCCAATATAATCGCCATATAATCCCCACATAGTTGAAATATTATAAGTTGTTTTAGAGTAGAGAATAAGGAGTTGGTTTCTATCTAAAATATCATTGAATAAATTAGTGGATGTTATCGTAGAAAATCTCTTCAGTCGTATCTTCTTTTCTTTCATTTTTTATCGTGGATGGTCATAAGATTTTATTGCTCGTTTGAAAGATTTATTGGAATTTATATATATATATATATATATATATATATATATATATATATATATATACATATATATATATATATATATACATATATATATACAGCATAGAGCAGGACATTTTTGATGTGATTATACAGTTGCGAACCACAATGAAAATATTGTTCTGACAATTTCGAAGAATAAAAATCAATATATTAACTTGATATTAAAATAAAATTAATTTTAATAAAATTAAAACACGTACAACAGACAAATATTGATTTATTATCTTGAAAACTGATTATGAACGAACAATAATTTCTAAACTTATCGAGATCTATACAATGGTATTATATTAAACCACAATTAATTAACCAAAAGGTGTTATTGACATTGAAATTAAAAATCCCGAATCATAACCGTATCGGCCAATGAAATATTTTCAACATGGTGGGACATTATTGCCTCCGGCGGTGGAAACACAAGAGACGAAAGTTTTATTGTGGCGGCTTTGTGTTCCACACCGAACCGTTTATCAAGGAGGGTGTTTATTACCTCGCCCTCCGCAGTCATTAGTCAAATCTCCCCAAATAAATATTATGAAAAGTTTGCGGGTCGATTCTCGACTATGACGTTTACGTCTTTGCGAACTTTCCCCCCCGTAAATTATTCAATTTCCTCGACGACGAACTTGCTCAATCATAGAAATGCATTTGTCCAGAACTGTTCCACAAGGTCAAACTTTAACATCAGTTTCTATATATATTCCACGCTAAATTTAGTTACGTACCTCTGAACTTATTATTCAAATCATGTCAAGTTTTGTGTTAAAAGTTTGTACGAAAAACAATCATCAAAGAACTTGTATCAAATTTTTTAAATAATATTATTGCAATATAATAGTTTTTAGTATTTTAATTAGAATATTATAAAAATTAATACGTCATTTAATTTCGTAACAACTCGTAATGTATAACACTTTGCTCATCCCATCATATGTATAGCAAGACATTATGTCCGTCCTCTTTGGTGTGGATATGGTCCCGCACGGACTAATCTATGACTTTTCTCGATTGGGTTTGTCTCAGTAGATCTACTTTTCATTATCACTCACAATAAGTCACAGAAACCTCTTCTTTTGACTGACAAATAATGAATCCGCGATGTTGAAACTCTTCGAAATGGCATTCAGTCATCGGTATGGTAACCATTTTCCATCCTTCTATATTTTACTCATTGCATACAAACGTCTGAAATCAGCCAACTCATCGTTTAAAACAATAAGCAACAAAAGTAATGAATCTGGATATGCAATTTTTGGAGTTCAATGAAAATTACCGAGTTTAGCACTCAGGATCGTAAGTAAATAAAATTCATTTCTACTTCATCAAATATATCCGATTTTGTGCTGAATAAAATGTTTTTTCTAGTTTTTTTTTAGTTCTAGTTTTAAATACATTTATTATAATTATACACATTTATATATACATTCATATATTTGTTTATTATTTTATTTCATAGTACATTTAAACGTGCCTAAGATTTAAAACTATACTTGACCATAACCTCCATAAGTTGATATTTCTCTACCTCTGCATCTTGAGTATATCTCTTAGTACAATTTCCTTTCAGGTTTTTCCTTGTTCCTGAAAAATGGAAATAGTAATAATTAGAAACTTTTGAATTTTATTTATAATTAACTATATTCGAAAAAACGCCACTAATAATGATTTTCAACATGTAATGGCATGATTAAAAACAATATTATATTGTTAGAAGAGAATCGAATCTGATAAAGAAACATTTTCGTTTTCCCGAGTTTTTATGATATAGTGCAATAAATGAACGTGCAATGAATGAATAACAAAACACAACATTTGAGGAACGATTATTCTTTTCTTAGTAACTTTTTCGTTAAATATTTTGGAAAAACGCCTTCTGGGTGGTTTTATTTATAAAGCATTAAAATTAAAATTAATTATAAAGCATTACATTTATGACAAATCAAGATTTATATTGCGATGGTTGATCATGTTCTGCATACACTGTCCATAATCTATTGTCTTCATATGTTACTTAGAACCCATAAATTTATTAGGTTATTTCTCTGTTGCTTGTATTTTTTCTTTGATAGTTTTGCTTTTATTGGTACATTCCAGCAAAATAAGAGTTATTTACGTATCCAGCATTTATCTTTCATACATGCTGTTACTTGTTTCTCCAAAACTATAGTTAATCTATACTGTGGTTTTAGAAATCAATAAATAATTTTAATTATGAGTAGCTATCTTTAAAAATATGTTTTTGAGTTTACTACGATATTATATCAGGATTTTCTATAAACAATATGTTGATATTATTTGTAATTTATGAATGCAAAATAATATAAAATATGAATTTAAATAAAGTACTTTAATAAACGATATGCATTAATATGTACATTTATGGCTAAAAATATATTGCGCTTAAAAATAGTATATTTATTCGAATATGTTTAATAATATTTGATGATTGCTGGCCTATATAAAAATGGGATGTCATTATTCTAATTGTAACTTCAATGTTTCTTTTTTATTACTATTTTATTTACTTTAATAATTTTCATAAGCTATACTGACATTTGTTTTGAAGAATCAAATCGTTTTCATTGAAGTATTTCTATAAAAATAGAAATAATAATCCGCGGGACTCTATGTAATGTGGTAGTGTGTAATTTAAATCCTTGGGTGATCATGTTACAAAATCACATTGTTACTATTAGAGGTACACATTGTTAACAGCTATTATTTTTCAAATTTAAAGCTACAGTGTCATAAAATCATCTAGTTTGAATCTCTGAAACCATCCCCGGTACGTTATTTCACTAATACACTCACATGTCTGTAACAAATGCAAGAAGCAACACTTTCCGAAAATTATTGGTCTAATATCTAATTAGCAGACCAAATTTCGGAAAAAGATGAGTACATGCTTGGTGTTGGCATCAAATTCCCCTTTACCAAGTTTCAACCTGTACTGCTAATACATGAATTTGTGGTATTTATTTAGATAGTGGTCTCCAACCATGGTTTCCCCAATTTTTTCTGAGAGTTTTAATTTAATTTATTATTTAGAGTTTTTTTATTTTCATAATTTCAGTATTTTTAGTCTTATTCAGCTGACACAGACCGAAATAAAAAAGGCAGTATGATTAAGAGCCGAAATCATCATTCCCAAACGTTGAAACCGATGGTCACATAACTGTATTGATGATGAGTTGGTTGTAAAGTTTGTTTGTTGATGATTTCAATATGCATAGAGTAATAGAGTAAATACTCTGGCTGAGTTTTATTCTCGATGTCTGGGTTATCTTATTTTTGTTATTACCTGCATGTTGCAGTTTTCTGGTTGCCTCTTCGCTTCTTTTCCAATAGTAAATATCACAGTATCACATTTTAAGGAATCTGTACATGAGTCCATTATGCCAGACTTTATGGAAGACTTGCGCTACGTCCAAGAATATAGCTGAACAAATGTTTTTCTATTCGAAAGCTTTTTCAATAATGTCTACGACTTTATGTATTTAGTCAATTGTTAAATGATTGCTTATAAAACCAAACTGGTTTTCAGGTATTATTCTTAGATTTTTTCTATCTATCCACATACTGTGGAACCTAATAAAATAATAACTTATTTAACGACACATAACTAAAGTTTGTAACGAGAAGTAAAATTCCTCAAAATTACTTCACAATTTATGCAGCATTTATATATGTAGTAGTATATTGACTTTTCTATTTATAGTATATTGTGTTTATAGTAAATTGTTTTTTTATGTATATTTTTTACCGTGATGAATAAGATCACCAACTAATTAATGTATTTTTTAAAAATATTTAATTAATATATTGTTACTAGTCATTTCCGTCTAACCTACAATTTGTCTTTATGATAACTTAAATCTAGATTATATAAGTAGGAGGACCCATCGGCCCTAACTGAGTCTCTGGTGAAATAATGTTTATACATGTCACTGCTGAATTTTTAATATATGCACCTCACTACACAACACTACACAAGATCAGATGGTTTGATTCTTTTGAGTCTGTGTCCTGTTCTGGTATAAGAATGGAGTCTTTCCTTATGCCACCTTCCAATTCTCTTGATTTCTTAACTGACTGTGAGTATCTGAAGGTCTCGATGTAGGTAATCAGTCCTATAGTATTTGGGTGCACACACAATATGTCTCAGGACTTCTCCATAATTGAACTTCGTATGTCCATATAGGTTTCAACATTTGCTTATATATTAGCAATTTATTATGTACTGATAATTGTGATTTTTTTCCAATTAGGCAGTATATTTTCCTATATTTCAAATCCAGTTTTTTTCTATTCTTCTTTATATGTTCCTTCCAGTGAAGTTTTGCATCCAGATTCATTCCAAGATATTTAACGTTGTTGCTATATGGAATGATAGTGTTATTTAATGTTATGCTTGTACGGTCTGTTTATTGGTGAATAGCACATGTACAGATTTACTTTCATTAATTCTTATTTTCCAAGCTTGTGTCCAATTATTTATGTTGTCACTGGCCTGTTGTAATTTTCCAGAGGCTTCTTCAAGTATTGTCTTGAACAATCATAATCGCAGTATCATCAGCAAATGTAGCCATCGTAATATTTTCCATTTATGGTATATCACAAGTGTATAGTAGATAAAGCATTGGTCCTGCTTTAGCTTCTTTTATTGTACAGTAAGCTTCTTTTTGTTTGACATTTGTTCTAAACATTCTGGTTGTAATATATGATTTTAATAGTTCGATGTGTTGTTTTGCCAAACCTTATCGAAGGCTTGTGCTACATCTAAGAATATAGCTGAGCATACTTTTTTACTTTGGTAGGCTTTTTCAATAACATCTGTTATTTTGTGAACCTGGTCAATTGTTGAGTGGTTGTTAGTAAACCCAAACTGGTGTGTTGGTATTAGGTTTCTTCTCTCTATGATATTAATGTATGATATGTAATTTATTGTCAATTTCTTGGGCTATATTAGACTATTGTAATGTTATGTGCCATGTGATATGTGCCTTTAAATACAGTACATTATTTATATTTTATTTTTCTTTTATTTTATAGTATTTTATTTATCATGTATTTTTTTATTTAATCAGTATTTATCAATAACATGTTTCGTTTGACATCGAAAGAGCAGCGAGAAATAAATATCGTGAGAAGAACCACATATGGTTTTCGCCAAAGAATAAAAAATACATTTAAAAGCAATTTGAATATAAAATAATACCTCTACGCCGTTTTATTATTTTCCCGATGAAAAATAATTGTACAAACTGGGTATAAATATTCATAACATTTTAAAAAGTAAAACGCCCGGCCGCTGCCTCTTTTGCTATTTATTCGTTTCATGAAATTTTGATTTGTTTCATATCAAAAATAAAATGTAATAAATTCAAATTCCTTTCGTGGATATTTGTGCATACTCATGTTCTGGTTGGATATTAACAATACAAGGAAATTATTCTCTAATTGCAAATGAAATAGGAAATACGTATCACAGCTACACAGATAAATGTAGTCATTTGAAACATGGTAGTATTTTGGGTGTATAAATATCTAACTCAGTAGAATGGTTGGAACATTATTGGGGCATAAATACCCAGAAAAATAGTAGATATTCAAAGTAAATTAATTTTTCATAACCCGTTACTACTCGATGCAGAAATGACATCCTTTCACAACTTTGAAGTAGCATTTTACTCAGGTTTCTTCAAATTTCCGATCATCTGGAACCTGGAACTAATTTCTGGATCTTATCTATCGCTTGTAACATTATTGTTATATCTATCATTCATATATTACGACTCTCTTCACATTCAAATTTTCTGCCAGTTATTTTTGAGTTTATGTTCAGTCTTCATCCTGTAATTCCGCACTCAAAGGTTTTTTGCTCAAAAGGACGTTCTCTATCTTGGACATCCTTTCACAACTTTGAAGTAACAATTTACTCAGGTTTCTTCAATTTTCTAATCATCTGGCAGTTCTAATTTCTGGATCTTATCTATCGCTTGTAGCATTATTGTTATATCTATCATTCATATATTACGACTCTGTTCACATTCAAATTTTCTGCCAGTTATTTTTGAGTTAATGTTGAGTCTTCATCCTGCAATTCCGCACTCAAAGGTTTTTTGCTCAAAAGGACGTTCTCTGTCTTGGACATCCTTTCACAACTTTGAAGTAACAATTTACTCAGGTTTCTTAAATTTTCTAATTACCTGGATCTTCTAATTTCTGGATCTTATCTATCGCTTGTAGCATTATTGTTATATCTATCATTCATATATTACGACTCTGTTCACATTCAAATTTTCTGCCAGTTATTTTTGAGTTTATGTTGAGTCTTCATCCTGCAATTCCGCACATTCAAAGGTTTTTTGCTCAAAAGGACGTTCTCTGTCTTGGACATCTTTTCACGACTTTGAAGTAACAATTTACTCAGGTTTCTTCAATTTTCTAATCATCTGGCAGTTCTAATTTCTGGATCTTATCTATCGCTTGTAGCATTATTGTTATATCTATCATTCATATATTACGACTCTGTTCACATTCAAATTTTCTGCCAGTTATTTTTGAGTTAATGTTGAGTCTTCATCCTGCAATTCCGCACATTCAAACGTTTTCGGCTCAAAAGGACTTTCTCTGTCTTGGACGTCGAAATCACCATATTTGAATTATCTAAATCACGTTTTACATGTTCTTATGGCATGCTCACTATAGGTCTCTACCAGCAAATGATGATTATCAACGGTTTCATTGTTTTGATGAAAAAGAAAAGGTATTGCATGTTCTAAAGGCACTTTTTCAGAAACAAAAAAAATATCATATATTTTGGCGGAATGTAATTTGTAGTCATACTTTTTAAGTGGTGTAGTTTTGACCTTAGTAAAAGTAGAGAAAAATGATATATGTATTAAATATGACCAATTATAACATTCCATAGTTATGGCTAGTGAAATCTGTTCAAAAAATCCTTAAACAAAATCCAAAAAGTTATAACCGACAAACCTGATAAAGGTTATTAAACCTAGTTGGTTTGGTTTGGGACTACTGGTATTAAAAATTAGTGAATAATATTTATAAATAACAATTTTGTATATTGAAAGCCATTTTAAGGAGGCCCTGGGGTGATTTATAGGCATATTAGTAATTTGACAACCAAGTTCTGAAAATAATTTAGGTAATTATTAGAGAAATTCATTAACTATATCAACTAAAATGGTTTAAAACAGAAGATTGATCAGTAGACACGTTTTGAAATGTATTTAATGCATTATTTTATGTATTGGATTTAGCATTCTATTATCCATAAATTTGTTAAGCACCAATTTCGTTTTGCATTAGCTTAATTGTTTAAACCAAAAAGGAAAATGATTCAAATTATGACTGTAATAATGAGAAATATACTTGTTTACGGAAGAAAATTTTACTTTACAGCTTCTATGTTCTGTTCTCATGTCTGTAACGAAGAATTAACAGTAGTCATGAAAGCGCATTTTCACATTCTTCCACATTCTAAAGGCTCCAGTCCGGATTCTCCAGGTTTCAGAATTTATAAATTCCATTTAATTTCTACTTTTTTGGCCTCTCTTCTACTCTTATTTGATTTTATTTGACTTTATTTTATTTCTTTGACTTTATTTTCTTTATTTTGATTTCTACTCTTATTTAATCTTCTTAATGAAATTACTTATATATGGTTAATAAAATACGTATGACTAAATTAAATAATGAATAGAAAAAAGTAAGTAAGAGGGAAACTGTGTTAGTATTATATATTATCTCATATTAAATGGAGAGGGAATTATGTTAAATACAACGATTATTTTTAATTTGTTATTATTTTAAGGGCTATCCATACTAGTGATATCACAGGTGATCATTAACACAGTCAATTAAGAAAGAGTGAAGAAACAAAAAGAAATAAGATATATATTTATTGATAAAATTATAATAGTAAATTAAGGAGGACAAGGTACAATTAAATAATTTACATATTTCAGAGTAGATTACTTTAAAGTAAGATGGCTCTTGTAATAAGTATCCAAAGAAGAGATGCAACAGCATATTCGAAAAGTTCAGTAATATTATATGTTTAAGGTTTAAGGTCATTCTGATTGGCCATTCATTCAAAAAGGTTGATTAATGTATTAAATTTTTCACCGATATCACCGATAATTACCGATAATAGCTTTGAACCATTTACAGAAGACTGGAAAGCAAAAGAAGTTCAATTATCAAGGCATATGTTTCCATATATTAATAGTAGCTAAAATGTAATAAAATTCAACCATTCTTGAAAGTAAGGATTATGGTAGATAAGAGGAGGTTCTCGACAACAATGGGTAAAAAAATCATATTCGAATCGCAGAGAAAAATTTTAATGTTGCCATTAACGTCAAGGAAGCTAATGGAAGTGTTTGATGAGTTTGGACAGGTATTGTTCATCCTGGGATGTCAGAACGTGGCCAAATAGTTAACTCAATTATCTGCTGTCATTGACTAATCCTATTGAAGCAAATAATTAAAAGAAATATCTAGAATTGATCAAAAGGAACGACAACACCTTCCATCACGACAATGTTAGACGATACACATCTTTAGAATTCAATAGAAATTAAAAAGAAATCTCAGAAGCTCCCAAGAGACGCTATTACTGAAAATTATCACAAAATATCGTAAACATATTTATTGTATCATAAACCAATTGTTTCTAAATGAAAAATATCATGAAAACAAGAAGACACTTTTTCGTCTTTTAATGTTTTGATTTAGAAATAAAATAGATTTTATAAAAATATATAGCATTATTATTTAGTATCTCTTACGAATGTTATATAAAATAAAAGAAAATATAAAGAAGAATTAATACAGAATAATTACAGAAAATTGTTAATATGATAACAATAACGATCAGCAGAAATATTCTAATAGCTATAGCAGTTATTATTCAATTACAAACCAAATTTGTGCTCGAGTCTTTTAATTGCCAATTAATAAACCTTTTAAATTAAGTACGAGGTGTTAAATTAATAAATAATGATACCGAACTTTGTCAATATAATCGATATTAGATTGGAATGGTGGGAACTAATGTGTAACTAACAAAGTTAGTATTGGCCCTCAATCCAGTAGCAGATGCAGCTTTATAGGGAAAATAATCTAATTACAAGTTTGAAAATTCATTACTTCATTAGGGAGACAACGAAGATGTAAATGGTTTTGGAAGTTGGACGTTCTTATTAATTCGCTTCAGTGTTTATGGACGCGATTTCCTGCTTGTACTGGATGGAAGCTTTATAATTGGAAACATCAAGAAATACTCTTGAACTGATTGGAAAGATGCAATATCAATACGATGATAAATTTTTAAACTATAAATGGGATTCTTAGAAATTGTTAACTTTATTGAAGACGTAATTACTTGGCCGCTTGGCTGGCTTTATTGATACTAGTTACAATGCTTACAATACAAATTTAGCCTAAAATATTAGGTGTTACCATATTTTAAATATTAATCGGCTTAGCGTAATTTTGCCTCCATTTTTTAGTGCAAACGGGAACACTTGGATGCTTAAAATTTGGCTCGGTTAAAGTTTATACGGATAAAGAATTTTTAAGCTTAAATTTTTTGTGCCATATGCATTGCAAATAAGTTGCAATAACACGAAATATATCTAGATCAAGCAAATAGCCAATTCTTATATGTTAGATTATTCGTTGTATTTGTTGTACGTAAGTCAACCGCCGACGCGTAATGTTTATAATCAAAACATGGTAGCCTGTATTACAAAATTACTTCAGAGCATTTTAAAATCGGTATATTAAACGAAAAGTGAGTGTGTTAACACATTATTAAACGACGTTATTTAATTTAAACAGTGTTGTTTAAAATTTTGTGTTACTTTCGGTTATTTCCCTATTGATAGTACTATTAAAGAGATATGGAATGTTTGGATAAAAAAATGATTAAGAATAGTGTCACAACGTAGTTACATTTTACATTTTTTGACGAATATCCCAACATAGTTTAACAAAATTTGAGAGTAACAAGAATCGTCTTTGAAAGACCTCTTTGTTTACAAGGTATTTAAATTTTCGTAAGCAGATTATTTCATTTATTTTATTTAATTTGATGTCTCGTGTAAAATTTGCTGGTATTAACTTCAAGTTATTAGCTGGTGGTGGAACATAAGGCAAAGTAAAAACAGTAAATTAATGAAAGCCATAGAAGACAAAATAAAGTTGAGATTTTTTGCAAGGGCAAGATCCCAGGATTATAAAAAATACATAAAATACTATCTTGAAATAACTACATCAATTTATAGGAAAACAATTACACCTACTTTTATAGAGCCATGTAATTTTACTTAAAAATTTAGGTAAATAAATACATTTTTAAAGAGTATGTAGTATTTATTGCTATTCAATATATATTTTTGGTGATAAATATCCTTAGATATTCTTATTAAAGGATAAAGATTATGTGAATACATAAACGAAGAAATGAAAGTATATAGATAAAATGAAAGTAACTATATGGAACACATAGGACAAATAAAAGAAGTTATGAATTATTAACAGTCAATATATACATATTTTAAAGCATTGATTGATTAATATTAAACAGTTTAACAATTAATGAAATAATATATGTAACTGTATGATATTTTATTCTTTAAACCAATTTTATTAACCAATTATCTCCTTTATTTACATAAATAAAAAAATAAGAAAAGTAAATAGTTCACTCAATGATTCTAAATGTATTCCTTTAATTATTATTCTATATTGTAAAAAAATGCCTAACTTTGTTCACTATTGTTTTAATATAACTGTTAAAGTCCAATATCCATTTAAAAATGTTTTATTCATATATTACCTGTTTTTGTATATAAGCATGTATTATTTCATTTGTTATTCCATATTTATGCTTATAACAAGTAAAGAAAGGTCATATATACAGTTATTGGAATTTTGACTACTTGGCAATCACTAGTGCATAATTGAAAATTTTTTTATTTATTTTACATGCTAAGTTAACACAGTAACACTGATACAGCTGATAAAGTTTTCATTACTGATGGGTCAATTTAATGAGTAAGATGTTGTTATTAGTTCAAAAGGCCTTATTCATGTACTACTTTTTCGTGGCTCTTTGTTTCCATCATTTCATTAGGGAAAGGTTGTCACGCCAGTAAATCCAATTTTACTAGATTAATAATCCCGGATACCGGAATAACCGTGCTGTATACATAAAACAATTTAAATGAAATTAAAAATATAATCGAAATTCTGTGGCAGAAAACCGGTAAGCTAAAAAATTTAAATTTAAATTGCCAACAAAATCTAGTCGATCAAGCGATTACATTTTATTTAATCCTTTAATACTACTAAATATTATGGTGGTTTGGTGTTTGCAAATGATTTATAAAGATCTTTTTTGAGGAAATTTTGTGAAAAAATTTGAAAAATATATACTTTTTTGAAAAAGGTTTGAATGCTGCTGCTGAATCGTGATACAAAGCGATACTAAGTTACTTAGATCTATTCTAAGATACAGGGATTGGACAAAGTAATATGGACATCTGATTTTTTACTCAGTATTTATTATTTATTTTTTATTATTAAGAGTCGAGCGACTATTTAATTTTTAAACAGATGGAATTCTTCGTGGAAGAGATTAGTAGATTGTGTTAATGGCTTTCAATGGAATGATGTTCCAATTGGTTCCATACTTCTCGTTATTTGTTTTAAAACTCTCCATAACAGTTTGATGTTATTCTGGCGCACGTCAAACTAAGAGAGAAGCATTTAGGCTGTGTGTATGAGCCCTAGGCATCTTGAAATGTTTGGTAGAAATATTCCGGTTATAGTAAAGATTTCATCAGTGAGTGTATCAATATATTAGTTCCCAGTAATCCAAATATTGATGTGTATTCTTGACTATAGGAAGCAGGAAGTTCGGACAGGAGGCTTATTTTGGGGTTTTTATACATAAACCCAGCTATTTGTAGCAAATAATGTCTAAGTTTTATGACCGTTGCACTTCTTTCACAGATTAGCGTTTTCGGCTGCTTTCCTAGATATATCTCAGGTTTTTTCTAAAGTATGGCATACGGACTTGCAGGTTAAATTAAAGAAACTTCTCCTTCATCTGGACAATCAGTTACTAAAATCATATCCTACTGATAGACATTTTACTGTAAAATAAAGCGATGAACATACCGAATTACATCCAATATGGTCAGGATTTCCGCAAGGTATTGTACTATATCTGTCCAATACTATATCTTCTATATACAACCGATCTAACCACCACAAAAATAACTATGGTAACATACGCAGACGACACAGCAATCTTTGCATCTCATGATGATCCAGTCACAGCATCAATGAGCCTATGAACCCACCTGAAGCAAGTACAACTGTGGCTGAAGACATGGCGCATTAAAGCCAGATTAACAAAATCCATCCATACAACTTTTACCCTGCGTAGAAGAACATGTCCACCAGTGAATATCAATCACTGTCAATTCCCCCAAGCAGAGGATGTTAAATATCTTGGTATGTATTTAGATCGACGCCTAATCTAGAAGAAACACATACCCTCTAAATGGAAACAACTTGGAGTTAAATTATGTCAAATGTATTGGCTCATCGGGCGCAAATTCAAGTCATCATTAGATAACAAGGTATTATTGCACAGACACTCAAGACTATTTGGTCATATGGAATCCAACTATGGGGACCGCTAGCAAATCTAATATATCCATCATTCAACGGTTCCAAAATAAAGTGTTGCTTGTCATTGCTGATGCTCCGTATTATGTTTCAAATGAAGTAATACAACGCGATTTTCCCCTAGGAACTATAACGAGTGTTATTCAATGTGTTTGTGTGAAGGACTTCGAAAGAATTAGACTAAATTTGTCCGTGTTAATAGAAATAAAAAAATTCAACATATCCCAATTAGAATAAAAAATATATGATATGGCATTACTGTAATACCGTAAAATATTTGGGAATAAATTGGAAAGCGCATCTCATAAAGAAAAAAGGACTATTTGTTGAATTAAAATAGAATTGTGAACATGCATAAAACTGCTTCGGTAGAAACAGATCTGTAAGCCCTTATGCGCATATCGCATCCAGATATGGGACTAAGTTAGGAAGAACAATTTTAACATAAATCGGTGGTATCAAAATAAAGGATTGAGAAGTTCTGACAAGTTTCCGAAATATTTAACAATGTGTATTATAAAACATGGTGTTCATATCATTTCTTAGTATTTCTTTTCGTCCATTCCTGTATAATTCATATTTGTAAAAGTTGCTTTTAATGTAGTTTTTAAATTAATTCATTCCTCGTTATTTAATAGTCTTTAGTTTATTTAGTGCACCATCATATGAATAATTCAATGTATACATAACACAGTTTAGATGAAACGAACCAAATTCCTGGCTTCATCGGCCGATACAATGACCGCATCAAAGCGATAGATGGCCAATAAAAAAATTGTCGATCCCAATAAAATTTAAATGCGATATTTTCGGTCGCATTTTCGATCATTTTTTTGCCATTCTCTTTTTTTTTGAAATCAGCGGATTTGGCTGGATCGGTAATCGGTTACAATGCTTTGATTTCGAACTGGACAAGCAGTAATTTATAACGTGATTGTAAAAACCTTAAATGCGAAATGTACCAAACAACCGAATTTCAATATACAATGTACAAAAACGTTTTTATTTTCTAGTCGGAAGATGATCGATAAAAATAGTTTTTTTTTTAATTTTCGGATTTATTTCAGTATTTAATGGGTCGCATTTATTTTACAATATTTCCGTTTTTGTAGTATAATCGTATTTCGAGAGTTACTATTGAGGGGGTTTTATTTTTATATTGAATATTGAAGGAATTAAAAAATGTAAAATGGAATATCACTGTCAGTGATATGATATTTCTAGTAGTTCTATTCAAAACTAATCGGAAAATGGTCTTCAAAACGTTAAAAAAGATGCCAATTATTATTTTTCCAATATAGTGACTGTGAATGATGTTTGATATATTTTATGCCTATGTTTTCGGATTAGGTTTCATTTTTTATAAGTTGACTTAAGCTGTTTTGTATTAATTCATTCAAATCAGTGGAGACCATGTAATTTGCAAATTGATATAAGAATGATGAAAAAAATTGAGATAGTATGAAGGCAAAGGGGCAACTATTAGCCATTAGTGATGTTTCTTATGTCTCCACCAAAAAAGTTAATAAACTAGAAGGTGTAGAACAGGAAATTAACGTATATGAGCGAAATAAAAATAGTTATAAAGGGTAATTTTTCACTCAACAGGTATTTTCCTATGTATCATGACTAATAATTTGAAGACCTCGGAAATAACGAAATGAAAAATCGAATTTCGATAGTAAAGGAAAAAAACTTCTATATTATAAATATGAAAAAAGTGGATCTAACTGCACTTATGAATGAAAACAATGAGTTAAAAGCAACTAATCAGCAAATGAGCCACAAATTGTTGGAAGTAAGTAATGAGCTACGCCATTCCATTGTCAAGGTCCATTACAAAACATCGAGGGGATACCAAGAAAACGCGTAAGTTATATAGAAGAGTATTTCACCGAAGACGACGAATTAGAACGAGAGGTAGGCGAACAGCCCGACTGGACAAAAGTGAAGAAAAAGGATAAGAAGAGGAAGATGTCCGAGATGATATACAGAAATATTTACAGAACAGAAGGCACAAGAATCTCTCGATTAAGAGAAAAGAGATAAAAGCAGCAGCCACTAACCGACTACAGTTTAGACCTCTGTCAAATAATGTCATTAATGTTACGTATACAAACGAATTAGAATATAGAAATATATGGACACATAAGATAAATCTCATTCAGTTGAAAACAGTAAACAATTCCGCCGATAGAGACCATTATTAAGTACTACTGTCATTAACAATTTACGATGACAAAAGCGAATTAGGGACTCAAAGGCATGAAAGCGCGACCATTATGCCTATAGTGAAAAAGATGAGAAACTCAAATGACGAGTACCTTATTATGGCCTTCCCGCTGTTTTACAAGGATATAGTATATGAGTGAAAAAGGCATGGAGCGGTGTGAACAATGAGGGAATATAAAAATAACAAAACACCAAACATTAATTTTTTTAATTGATTATAGTTAATTTTATGTAATAATTACTTATATCATTAATTCATCACATAATATTAATCACTTAATGCTACAGCGTGAACAATATTTTTTGTTAGCCCGTCTTTAGCTAATACAAACAAAACTTGATGGTTTACCCACTCGAGAGCATGCAACGTATAATTGTCCGTGTGAAAAACATGGTGTGCTCAAATCTAAGCCTGAAACAGACATTGTTTGGCTTTGGGATTCATTAACAGTCATTGCAAATGACAATCTAATCAGAAATTGAATTGGAACATCTGTGAGTTATAATCGGTATTCCTGGTATTAATATATTTTCACCTGGAAACATTTTAATGACTAATCGCGTACCGTTGCACAGCCATGGCTGATTCAAATTACGTAGCAAAATAATTGGGGATCCAACCTTCAATTCTAAGTTAATTGTAAGTTATGCAGTGGCATGCCTGGCAAATCCAGTGAGTTCAAAGACTCTGTTGGAAAATTTACAGCTTCAGTGGCATCGCAAACTGTATCAATAGATTTATATGATACCAAGTCCCCTGGCAATAACTGTTGTAACTTCAGATTCAAAATGTCAACGTCCATATATTTTGCCGCTAAAATTGCTTTTTCTGCATGCCACTGTCATTATGTGAATCGTGTGTACAACGGGAAATATTTGTTCTATCAGAGCATCCTGCGATTCAATGATTTTGCAGAAATTAATAATTAACTGATCGTGCGAATTACACTCAAAATTAATAATTTTATTAGCTATTAATAATAAATTAGATTCAATAATATTAGTTATTAATAAATAATAAAGTTACTTGCGAATATATTTGATATGAGAGTAACACTGAGATAGCAAAAATGTTTAACTACTACGCTTGAGGCATAAACACTAATAATAGCCGAAAACTGCAGAGGGAGTGAGAGAAGGCTTATTGTATGCGAGAAATAGGAGACCATCTTCGTTGTCATCTTTACTCCGTGCTGTTAACTGGGTGAGAAGTGACAACGGTAGACACATGCAGGGGATAACTTACCATGTTAATACTTGAGGTTATCGAGCGGGATAAAAAATGATAAAATTATTAAAATGGCTATTAAAAAGCAGAGGTTGGTTATAGAATAGTGAACATTTAGGGTTGTATGTATTTTTCAATGTCACATAATAAAAAAATTATCAAAAAAAATTTGGAGCGGATACCCCTTATCAATTAGAAGTTTGAAAACAGACAATAGCCGATTATCGAACCTACTGAATATGCATAACAAATTTCATAAGAATCGATCAAGTCGTTTCAGAGGAGTACGGGAACGAACATTGTGACATGGTAATTTTATATAACAGGTCAAATGAAAAGTCTCCGGGCTGACACATAGATGGCGCTGCTAGAATTAAATCCATATGTCTTTTAGTTAGCTCTAACCCTCAAAAGATGCGTGTATAAATTTGACAGCTGTCGGATCATTAGTTTGTGAATTATAGCATTTTGAGTGAAGCAACTTTTGTTATTGTGAAAAAATGAATAAAAAGAAATTTCTAGTGTTGATAAAATATTGCTTTTTGAAGGGGAAAAAATACAGATGAAGAAAAAACTTGGATACATGCTGAGTTTCCGGATACTGCCCCAGGAAAATCCGATGGTTGACGCCCAAAAAACGTTGTTATCGACGAAAACATTAAAATCCACAAAATGATTTTGAATGACCGTAAATTGAAATTGAATGAAATAAAGAAGTCATCTCAACATGTACATCATATCATTCACGAATATTTGGGTATGAGAAAGCTCTGTGCAAAGTAGGTGCCGCGCGAGCTCCATTTTGATCAAAAACAACAACAAGTTGATGATTCGGAGCAGTGTTTGAAGATCATCAAGCGTAATTAACCCGAGTTTTTGCGTCGATATGTGACAATGGATGAAAAATGGCTCCATCATTTTACTCCGAAGTCCAATCGACAGTCATCCGAGTGCACTGCACAGGATGAACCCGCTCCAAAGCGTGGGAAAATGCAACAGTCAACTGGCAAGTTTATGGCGTCTGTATATTGGGATGCGCATGAAATAAGTTTTATTGACTACCAGCGACTATTTCCTGTTTCCTCAGATTTCAAAATAATTTCTCTGGGAAGAAATTTTCGTCGAATGAAGAGGTGATTGCTGAAGCTGAAGCCTATTTTGAAGCAATCACGTCAATCAATCAAGGACAAATCGTACCACAAAAATGGTATCGAAAAGTTGGAGCTATAGTCAGTGTATCACCCTTGTAGGGAATTATGTTGAATAAAAAAAACTAATTTTACCAATAACATGTGTTTTACTATGGTAGGCTGGCGACTTTTCAATTGACCTGTTATATAATATAAAGCACTGATTGCATGATTAATTTTAAGCGATTAATAATTGCGATATAAAGAAAAAATGTTTTCGTAATACAGCTAAAATTTTATCCGGCGAAGTCTAATTAACCCAACCGACCATGAAGGTATAATTAATCAAGGAACAAATCCCCCTCGCCCGTTACCCCACCTCGATCTTTTCCTCTTTCATTAATAAATCTCCCATTCCGCCAACGCCCGGTCCCTCCTTCTCGACTCCCCCCCAAGAACCTTCCATCATTGGGCGAAAAAAAAAATCGTAAACGAAAATATTTACCAGCCCTTACCTTGGTCGACGTTCAATCAGCGATCCGCTTTGTGTTTTCAACTGATCGTTTGAGCGTTGGGTCGCAGCCAGTCCGTTTTGAAATTTAATTATAGCGGATAATGAAAGGGGATCTGTACTGTGGTGGGGGTAATTTTTGTTCGCATGCCACCTGTTCGGAAGATGTCCTCTTTAAATCTTACAAATAGCCGGAGGAATAAAGGCATGAAAGTGATTACTGTTACAAGAAATTGAGACGACTGTAGCAATTTAAACTTATCAAATCTAATTACTGAAACGTAATGGAAATTAGATTTAACTCAATGAAATATAAAAAGGGTTAGTCACTCTTTGGATATTTTGCATATATTGTTAATTCCCACGTGGGACATAAGATAAAGTAGAGGCCAAAGCCATAGAAGACAAATTAAGGATGAGCAACGAGCATGATTAAAGCGAGATTCAATATTAACATGATATACAAGCCGGCTTGGTGGCGCAGTGAGAAAGGCAACAGGATGGTCCTCCTACTACTCCTACTCCTACTTCGAGAGCCGCGGGTTCGAATCCTGCTGGGGCATGGTCGTAAATTTGTGTTTGTGATAGTTCAATATTTATGATTGTCCTAGGCAAGAGTGTAAAATCCGACAAGGAAAATGATGCCAGTCACGCCAGTAACCAGGCTGGGTAAGACCAGATGTCTTCTGGGATGATTTATAAGTTGGTCACTCGCCAGTCGGTAGGCTTAATGCATGCAGGTTGTCATGTAATGATCACTATCACTTTGGCCAGGAACTTTGATACGGCTATTATTTTGTTGAATTAAAGTCACAATAGAGGGAAATATATCCTATGAAATATTTTTTATATATTTTAAGGACTCTTTTGTATCAACTAGGTTTTATATGGGCTGGATCTACTTCTTAGGGTAGGCTCTATTATTCGATCTTATTCAGGGTCCTCGCGTGACAAAATTTTTCGACTCCATCATTTTCGTTGTGGGATTTTGCACTGTTGACTTTTAGACAATCACAAACATAAATTTACAACCATGCCCCAGCAGGATCCGATTCCTTGACTATCGCAACAGTATGAGGACCGCCCTGTCGCCTTGATCACTGCATCAACCAAGCCGACTATAATATTTTAACTAAAGATAAACTGTGTTTTCAGTGAATGTTGAATAGATTAATCATAAAATAAAAAAAAACGCGATTTGTTGAGTACATATTGTAACTTTTGATTGAAAATAAATTTCTAATGTAGTGTATATATTCTTAATTTTTTCATAGATATTCAGTTTGTAGTCACTTATTTGGACATTGAGACATTATTATAATCGAAGTATCAGATGAACATATTAATATTTGTAATATTTTACATTATATTTGTGAATTAAATGTACTGTATGGGTTACAAAACCAGTGTGATGCATGTTTTCAATATTGAAAGATCTAAAAATATTAAAACTATTGACCATATTCTGGTATTTAAATTTGATTATTTATATACAAGGTTTAGATACAAAGGTTGGTCCAATGCTGGTTGGCTGAGGATTCTTCCCCAGCACCGATTGAGGGTTAATAACTTAGTAGTATATCAATATTTTATCGCATTTCATGAAGTAATGTATAAATTTATTTGTTTTAAATTTTGGAACTTCATAGCATTATTTACATACAACTCTAAAATCATTCCTTTTTATCTATTTTTTTTACAATAACAAATGTTGCTTCACTCAAAATGCTATAATTCACAAACTAATGAGCTGTCAAATATATACATGCATTTTTTGAGTGTTAGGTCTAACTAAAAACATATGGATTTAATTCTAGTAGCGCCATCTATGTGTCAGGCCGGGGTCAGACCCTTTTCAACTGACCTGTTAAGATCCAGTAATAGTTGATTTTCTTTGTTCTCCTACCAATTATATGGTTTATTAGTAGTTTATTAGTTTTTATTTAGTATATTACTGTTGTGATGAAAACGTCATAAGCTAAAATGGTCGGTTGATTTGATAAATATTTTTGCAAAGCAATTTCTGGATCGTTTGTTACGAACTTACCCGCATATTATCTCGGCCGTTTCCGCATTAAACTCCGAAGAATGCCAAAATTGTCTCACGACCATTACACAACAATAGTCTTAGAACCGTTATACAATTATAGCGAACATTTGTTAATGAGGAAGTGGGCGTTTGTTGTTCTTTCGTATTAATCCGCCAACAAAGATTAATGAATTAAAAGGGTCCCAGTCGCGTCCTACTCGCTCCCTCTCTAACTCTCGCGCGACCCCTCCACCTCTCTCTTTCCGTCGCAAATATCCTAGTTAAAGTTGTTGAAAATAGGCCTATTTTAATGGACGCGTGATTGCGCTTAGAGCCTCATTATATTTAGACGGTCTGTGCAGGCGACGTCGACGTTTTATTATCGCCCAGATTGCTCAGGTATGTGTAGAGGAAGTCCCCTCGAACTAAATGGGAAGAAATTGTCAACGTTGGCGATGAATTTCCACGCCGAGTCTTTATTACGGCCAGAGTTTTGAAACGGCAATGACTTTGTTTATTAAGCTTATAAAGTGATATATTTAGTAATAAAAGTTACGGCAGCTCATTTGTTTGTGAAGAGACAGCAGTGGTACAAGTAGAAATAAAAATGACTATAACCTGCGTAACAACACAAAACTTTATTTTGTCAAAATAAATGAACTCTTATCTAGTTTGTTTGCAGGTCAATTATATTTAGTAGATGTTTTTTATGTATATTTTAAAGTCTCCTTTTACCAACGAGAGTTTCTCTGGACTGGAGCTACTCTTTAACGTCGACTCCAAACATCGACATTAAGCCTACCGACTGGCGACTGACCAACTTAGACATCATCCCGGAAGACATCCAGTCTTACCCAGCCTGGTTAGTGGCGTGACTGGGATCATTTTCCCTCTCGGATTTTATACTTTAACCTAGGACAATCACAAATATTAAACAATCCCGAACATAAATTTACGACCATGCCCCAGCTATTTATTTAATAGATGTGTTCTTGGTATTTTTCTTCTTGATTTGAAAATATGCTAAATAACTTAAAACATGGTCGCATACTGAGAGTAATATATGATATAAGATACGTACGCATATAAGATATGTAATATATAGATACTCCCATATATCTTCATTAATGATAGCTACTGGTGATAATGCGATGTATGAATATAAACAACTGCTAACCAACATTATCTGTTTTCTTAAAATAACTGTTTTCCATTTAGAATTATTCAGCTGAAAACAGATGGCTTAAAAGCCTCCCCACATTGATACTATGCTAAGGGTTTGGTGGAATATGAAATAAATTGTTCACTTTGAGCTTTCTCAGCAGAGCTAAACCATTAACTTGATTTTCTACTTTCAATAACTAAAGCCATTAAATGAGGCGATTAAAAATAACCAGAAATGATCAATAGTGATGACGTAGTATTCTAAAATGAGAACACATAACACATAAGTTTAGTGATTTGGTAATAACTGAGACTGAGGGACATTGAGGAGGAAGTTTTGATGAATATGGCCTATAGATCTGACCTTACCCCATCCGACTATTATTTGTTACGGTCTCTGCTGAATACTTGATGCAATAATACAACAATACCTTATAAACTTAGTTTCAAAGTAAGCTATGAATATCACCTGATTCAGATTTTCAATCAGGAAGGTGCAGTAGCGGAACTAACATGTTTGCAAAAAAGTATCAAAAGGTTATCGATCAAAACCGCACATGTTGGTTAGTGACTGAGGGTAAAAATTGAACATTGATCAAAATTTGAATTCAACAAATTGAACAGGAAAAAATTAAATGACTTTTCCTTAATCTGGCATTATTACTATTACGAAATAATTTTTGTTACTATATTTGCCAAAGCACACAAAATGTTTAGTGTTAGACTAGGCCATAGTCAATACTGTTATCCTTAGATCGTCTCCAAAACAAAATTAGTTATTAAAATAACGACCACTATAATAAGTTTGAAGATTTTATAGTAAGTTTTGTTTGAATAAATATCTAGAAAGTTTAAATTATTACATATATTGACAACTTACAGTTTAAAAGAACAAACGTATTGTAGCGATCGCTAGAACCCTTTAGGGCACCACAATTACATCTAAATTCAAAGATTCGAAATGCTTGTGGATTGGTACTGGTGGCTGTAAAAGACGATAACACGACGACGTCTCTATCTCCCAATCCCACAGAAAGCGACTCTGTATAAAATGCTAGTGCGTCCAATTTGCCTCAATGGAGCACAGGTGTAGTACAGGTATGTCTCGGAGACAACTCGAACTGCTCCAAGTGTTCCAATCCAAAAAAGTCCGTACGTTACTTAGATCCCCATGGTTTATGAGGAATGTCAACACACACCTCGAATTAGGCATCCTGTTTGTGAAAAATTTCATAAACATGCTCAGTGTGAGGTTCTCCATAGGAACCTTAGACACGACATCTCCTTGATAAAATCACTACCCATCCACAAACCGCGGTAGTAAACAAACTACGGCAGTCCCAGTCGTAACCCAGGGTCTATGTCGCCCGCAAAACAAACATATTCTGAACATGAAGCGACATCAGCCGAGGACCATTTGGTTCTAGCTGGTCAATCTAGAAAACAAAAAAAAAAGTTCTATCTCTTTTCTCTACCTCTTGTAATAGCACGACTTCCATAGCGATTCCGTACTTCCTTAACCTAACCTAATATCCTGTCCGTCCTCCTATCGAGCACATGTAGCATTTAAGATCGAAATAAACAAGTTTTTATTCAGCCGGTGTTTTTGGTTCCCGTGCGAGTGCCTTCAACACAATAGTAGAGAGTGTTCGGACAAGCAATCGCGTTGACAGCCACACATTCCGACCGACAAGACGAGTATTCCTACAATATTTTAAAATTATTGTAGCATAATAGAAACATTTCAATTTAGAATTGACAGGAACTGGCTTTATTGTTTTTCAAAATATTCCACATGATGATCAATGCAATTTTGTATACGCTTGAATCAATTGTAACATTGTTCCTTTCTTATTGAATTACATTGGCAACTCTATTTATTCTTGATTTACACGAATAAAAAAAGTTCCTTGGATGTTTATTATGTTTTGGGTCCATAATGTACTTAGAAGCGCGGATTGTTGAACCACTAAGAGTAATAATTTTTTAAAAATCAGCACCAGTGCGACCAAAAATGAGCAATAAACTCGGAAAACAACGAAAAAAAAATAAAAATTATTTTTCGAGGCGACATACTGTCCTCAAATCGCAATGTCGGAACGTCACGATAACAATTAACATTTTTAAATAGCTTTTATTTTCATTACTCCGTTCAGTTCGGATCTAAAAAAGAGGAGGATCATACAAATAACGGAGCGTAGACCCATAAAACGTCGGGAATTACGAATTCCGTCCGTGGAAAAATATATCTCGCCGGTTTTAGAGGGCGCGCTCGTCGCTCATATTAACTCGCGATCGTAAACGTTCGCATTAATTCGGCAACGGGGCCACTAATTTAAAAACAAGTAAGAACGCGCCCAACGACATACCATAAAAAAGCTTATGGGATTCGAAATCCGTAATCAATGGGTAATTAAAAAGGAAAAAGACACGCGGAAGGGGATTCGTTCGCGTTCCGGTGCCGTAAATAAAAAGGGTTTTTCGTGGAATCGCCGCCGCCATGCTAATTCCTCCATTAGACAATTGTTTGTTGCCCATTTGCACGTATTTCGTTATTTGCAAACATACGACGATGCTGTGTCCTTTTTTAAAGGGTTTTCTTTATTTTATTACGAAGGAAAACACGTTTGCTCGCGAGGTTTTGCTAATGGTCGTTATATGTTAACGTTTTGCGAAGATAACACTATTTTAGTAGAACATTAAGTGACATACTTGGGGATAAGGGAGATTTAAATACTTGTACATTTAACATCTCCATTTATTTTGTATTTTTTTGTTACAAGCTTGACAATATAATATGAATAATTGCAATAAAGCGTGGCGTTTTTAATATAAAATTATTATACTTAAAATAAGATTATTAAAAATACTTTTACTTTCATGCTTTTTTCTATTTTGTTGATTTAAATTGTACATAGATTTTTAGGGAACAAAATATGAAAAGTGTACTAAATATCCTACAGAACTACTACAAAACAGTAATCATGAAACAATGCTTGATTTCTTTTTTGTTTGCTTAAATGTAGGGTTGTTCCAGGAATATAAAAATAAAAGGAAGCATATTCTGAACTGTAGTGATGCACGTCATCAATATGTGCCTGTCGAAAGTTGTAAATTCGTTTAACGGTCAGACAATATTTTCCTTCTAATTTTATTTTATTTAAAAAGAGATAGAATGTTGTTTGACAAGTTTGAACATATAACCGAATGAGTCTGCAAAAGTCGTCTGTTTCTCAAGCGTCCGCAAATTTCTTCAAAATATTATAATTACGTGTTATAAAACGGCAAACGTTGTTTTAACGCTTTGTTTTAATAAATTTCTATTATTATTACTGTTATTTAAAAAGGCAAAGCCGATACAGTCAGAGTCAAAAACTGATTGCATATGTAATCAGTTATTTCGAACAGGAATGAGATAATGGAGGCCCCCACTTGCCAGTACAATGTGTTAGAGAGGTAAGCATTTTTACTGTTGAATATTAATTGTAGTTCTTATTTCTTATTTAAAATATGTTTTAGCGTATTGCAGCTAGACTGAATATTAGTACGGTCACGGTTACTAAAATATCTCAAAAAAAATAAAAACCAATATAATCTTAAATTCACCAAAAACCGTCACCGTCTTGAAAGCCAGCTTGATGTTAGCTGTATCAGAGATCGAATGTAGAAAATGTATAAAAACACTCAGTAGTTTTTTCAATCGAAACATACTTTAATAGAATTATTTCAGAGAAAATTATTACATAACATTTATTAATTATTAATTGTATACATATAGTTCTTCATGCTGGAAACAGTAATGGTTTTATTCCTGAGAATTAGTGTTCTCTTCTACGCTTCGGAGGTGACTACCGTGGAGAAATGAACCATAACTTGTTCTTGCAGAGGTTTGAAAATTAGCTTTTAAAGAACTTGGAGGAACCGTCAGTTATTATTATGGACAATGCATTATATCATAGTACACTGCTGTAGAAGATGCCAACAAGTTTAATGTACATGAAATAAGTTTTGCAGAAACCATGTTAAATAATTAACTATTTCAAATTATTACTTCATAAATATAAATGAAAAATTGAGAAATATTGAGATTTGAGATTAGCAACACAGGAGAAGATATGATATCTACCGCTGAAACGACCAAGCTACAGGAGCTTGTGCTTCATTAAGATGTTACTTAAGGCAAATTATAGATATTGTTTTCCGAGGTTGAATTATAAATGAGGTCATTCCTATAAGATGCGGCAATCACTGTAGGAATAAATTCATAGACACAGATTGCAATGGTTTGAACATGTGTGTCGAATCAGAGGTGAACGATTTCTCACATAATTCTGTGGAGAAATCAACCTTTTGGGTGGAAAACTCGTCGAGCAGCTCCAAAAAAGACTATCTGAAAGTCCAGATCCAGATATGAAAATATTTACATCGAAAAATAATATCGAGATTGAAGAATTTATTGAAATCCCATGATAAAGCTTTTTCTAAGTTCCGATATGATCCAAAAACCTGGAAAATTACCACACCAAATAAAAGCCTATAAACCTATATCACTGCTGCCAGTAATATATAAGGTTTTTGAAAAACTCCTGTCGAAAGGAATAAAACCGATCATAGAAAGAAAGAACCTAATACCAACACATCAGTTTGGGTTTATTAACAAGCATTCAACAGTTGACCAGGTCTACAGAATAACAGATGTTATTGAAAAAAAACCTACGAAAGTAAAAACGTATGCTCAGCTATATTCTTGGATGTAGCACAAACCTTCGATAAGGTTTGGCTTGTTTATAAACTACAGAAAATGCTACAAAAGTAAGACACCGAACTATTAAAATCGTACATTACAATCAGAATGTTTAGAGTCAAACAAGAAGAAACTTACTCTACAATAGAAAAAGCTAAAGAAGTTGTACCACAAGGAAGTTTACTGGGACCAATGCTTAATCTACTCTACACTTGTGATATATCACTACTAGAGGATATTACGATGTCTACATTTGCTGATGACACTGCGATTATAGTTGCCGGAGACAATAGTTAAGAAGCCACATGAAAATTACAACAGACAAGTGACAATACAAATAATTGGAAAAAGCTTGGAAAATAAATATTAACGAAAGTAAATTTCTCCATGTGTAGTTTACTTACAATCAGACCGTAGAAGTACCAATAACATTAACTATCATTCCATATTGCAACGACGCTAAATATCTCGGAATGACCCTTGAGGCAAAACTTCGCTGGAGGAAACATATAAAGAAGAAAAGAAAAGAACTGGAATTGAAATATAAGAAAATATATTGGTTAATTTGAAGAAAATCACAATTATCAGTACATAACAAACTGCTATTATATAAGCAAATACTGAAACCTATATGGATATACTGTGTTCATTTTTAGGAATGTTCTGCAAAGATTAACATAAACAAAATATAAATGTTTCAGAACAAAGTCCTGAGAAGTACTGTGGGCGCAACCAAATACTACAGGACTGACCACCTACATCGAGACCTTCAGATATCCACAGTCAGTCAAGAAATCAAGAGAATTGCAAGGGGGCATGGGGAAGGACTCCATTCTCATGAAAATATTGAAGTATTGCAGCTTTTGGAGACCACTAGAGCAGGACACAGACACAGAAGACTCAAACCATGTAATCTTGTGTAGTGTTGTGTAGTGAGTATTATAAAATATAACAGATGTAATAAAAAATACAGCAGTGACATATATAAACATTATTTCATCAGAGAATGAGATAGGACCGATGGGTCTCCTAAAGACAAATTGTAGGTTAGTCAGAAAAGACTAGTAACAATTTAATAATTAGATAATAATAAAAAATAATGTTATAAAATAGTAAGTAATCCCAAAATGGAAATATATGAACAAATACTTCATCAACAACGAAATGATGATGTACCTTTTTCGGAAAAACAATTCGAATCGATAGATCCAGAGTAGTGTAGTATTCAAAAATACCCTTTTAAAAATTAATTTCGCCAACCAAACCGGTTTTTTGTTATCTTCCAGCCGATATACGACCAATTTTCACGTAATACCTACCGTTTTAATATTCATCGTTCGCCATTATGAATTTCCAGCGTACACTTCGTACCTGCAAAAGCTTATTAGCCATGAGGAATTGCATCAAAATACCGTTTAACCGGAATTTGTGCACTTGAAAATGGAAGAGTGTTTATTTATGCGGTTTAGTAAGACTTATGATAGATATACCGCGTTAAATGTTCGCTTATAATTATTAATAATTCGATGACTGTTACTGCAGGGATGTAGAATAATGATAGGGGTTTAATTATGACGGTAGATAAGCCCTTATGAATATGCAGAAACGAATTCAGTGCTTGCGATTAAATATTCGACTACAAATTAGCAAATACGAAATTATATTAATGACTCGTATTAATAGCAAATATAACTAGTGTGCTACATATTTTTAATGGATGTTCTCGTTACCTATATCAACATTATCCGGACTAACGCCATTTTCTTTGATCTATATTCCTGCTATGCCTGTATAAAGTTACCTATATAACGTATTACACAAATGTATTTGCAGATTAACATTGAAAATACTAGTTTTTTAGGTATTAATAATATTAATTCATAGATAAGCACTCTTCGTTGGACAAATGGAAATATATATATATATATATATATATATATATATATATATATATATATATATATATATATATATATATATATATATATATATATATATATATATTTAACAATAAAATTCAACCGACTTCAAAAAATAAATACGGAGCTCACTAAAAATTAAAAAATAATCAACCTTAAATTTTTAACACAAAAAAATTACTACCAAGTAACTACTTCGAAGTCTCAAAGTAGTTAGTTGGTAGTACTTAAAATAATACTATGTAGTAGATAGATTAAATAAGGTTTTTGTTTATTTTTATGTAGCTATTAGAAGGATTAGTATGTACATATTTTATATTAAAATGATTTTTTTTGAAAAATCTAGGTTTGATTACTTCCTTAATATTTAGTGAGCTCCTTATTTATTTTTTGATGTCGGTTCAATTTTTTTTAAAATATTTTTTTAATTTTTAGTGTTAGCTATTTATTCAATAAATTATGCAGCTAGTTTATTTAATATTACAATGAGTAGGCCAAGTAAAGGTGAAGCTTGTATGAGGAAAAGTAGGAATAAAACAATGGTTGAAAATAAGGAGCGCTTCAGGCGCCTGAGTCCGCTACCTAGCCTAGGTAATTTGACAAATGTTTAAACTAAACAACAACAAAAAGTTATTGTCCCCTCTGGGAATCAAACTCGCAACCTCCGTTTGCGAGCTGAATGCGTTAATCATTACTCCATAGAAACAGTTGTCTACAATATTCCTACGAGTTCTTTTATTCTATAGTTAATGCTTAAAAAGCAAACTGAATGGTTTCTGCATAGAACGACTTCCGAGTTTCCTTCACATCAGCTCAGTAATAACATTATACATAAATATCAGATTATTTTAGATAAGAAATATGTGAAAACGTTGTACGTGCCTTTGAAATCTGAGCGTCTCCCTCGATTCACTAAAAGCACCAATAATGATTAAAGCTTTCAATCTTGTGAAGAAACTGAAACATGAATCTGTCGACTTGTCCGACTAACCAAACTGGGAACGGTCGAATGCTTTCAAGAATGGTCTCCAAGAAATAGAGTAAGATGTGAGATCAGTTTAAATGCAAGCAGTAGATTAACCTTGATCAAAAATACATACATTTAATATCAAACTCTATCAGTTGCACATGTCATATTTTCTGTGCAAACAATTAGTTTTAATCAATTCTAGTTTTAGTCAGACTTCTAACCTATTTTTTTAATAATAAGTTAAAGGTACAACTTATTGAAATTCTGCAAGCATTCCAAAAAATATCTGACTAAGTTTGTTCAACATTTTGTTTCAATAAAACATTATTCGCTATAAATACTTTGTCTTTCTAGATAAATTATAAAAAAAGATTTTTGTTGCTAAATAACCTGAAATTGGTGAACGATTAGTAATAGAGAAATGGTAGTACAAAAAGCGTTAAACAATTTTATTAGGATATAGCTATGGTAAAATGATATAAAGGAAAATAAATGCTTATTGAACATAAAATATAAAAGTTATCACGAAAGAATCGACGTCAATACGAAAACATTACATATTTTGTGACTGGGAAACTTACGCCGATAAAATAACTAAAAAAAAACTCAAGTAAAATCTCTCGTAAGCTTTGGCAAAATATACTATATAATAATTTAAAATGGAGATAAGAGCGAGGAAAAGCTACAACAAGGACGGCAGAGACTAAAAACTTTAAATATAACGGCATAATAAAGAACCTGCTCTAAGCCATAAATATTTTCCGCTGTCGAAACTTGCCTTAATAAATCCAAATCCGAGATAACAAAATTAACTTCTATTTTAGGTTAGGCGAACGATACATCCAGTAATTAAGTACTTAATAACTTCGGCTAAAGTTTCTCGAAAATTTCTTCCGGATAATATATGAACGGTTTTTAATTTATTACCGTTAGATGGCGTCCAATTTTTTATCTTAATGTTTCGGGGCGGGCGGGTGATGGTACAGTTTTATGACCCCCCGATATCCCTGGCCCCCCAGGAACCATATCCTGCCGTCGAGGGGGACCGTCGACTATCTCCTGAAACATTAATGAAGATACTTGTTCCATTTTTACGTATATAATGAAGTAGGAAACTTAATTTTCATCTTTGGGCTGTGAAAAAGGCAATTAGGTGAAAGTAATTTATTGTTATTATGTCTAGCTTGTTATAAATATTTACTACTGACTGAGTTTAAAAATATACTATCTTTAGTAAACTTAAATGTCATCCAGTTTATTCACATTTTAGGATTTAGTGATCTTAAATGTCGGTCATATTTTGAATTGATGTGATTCTTTAAATGTTCCCGTTTATCTAATGCAAAATACTTATTTTGGCGGTTTATTTGGCATAGTGTTAAAGCGAACAGGACGATCCAGCAGGAGCATGGTCGTAAATTTATGTTTAGTTAGAACCGATTGTGTAGAAATGATTTGTGAAGGTGTTTGGGCAATTAAAACACTGGATTCAACTGAGTCACTCTCTTTTATTTCGACAAACATCTCGGTCAAAGCCCCAACACAGAATGAATGAAGATGGCGGGTTCTCCGATGGCATTAGTACGAGCATGCGCCGTTGCGCTCATTAAAATTTACAGGAAACTGCTTAATATCTGCTTATGCAACCATATATACATCGTCAGAGAGCGTCAGATGTAGGCACATCCACCTAATTATTTATATATCCAACAGTTTGTAATTGTTTAACATTTGTAATTATCCTTAGGCAATAGTACAACATCTGACAAGGAAAATGATCCCAGTCACGCCAGTAACCAGGCGGGGTAAGGCCGGATGAACTTTTGGGTTGGTCTCTAAGTTGGTAGGCTTAAAGCCAAGGACCATTGTTCGGAGCCCACGATAACTTTAGGTCCAGTCCAGATAAAGACTAATTAATAAAAAGGAGACTGTAAAATGTGTTTAAAAAAATGCTTATTTTCTAAAGCTCTTATTTTTCAATAGTAAATTATGTTTTACTACAACTTACATTAGATATGCCTAGGACAATCTGAATTCATAAAATTAGTGTATTACTAGTTTCTGTTGTATTTATGTTAACACATAGCAAGACAAGTGCGGGATATATAAGTCAGTATGTATTTTCTAAATAAAAAATAAAATTAAACTGCTTCAGCTGAAGTTAAGGGTAAACATTTATACGCTGTACAAGTTGTTATTGTTTGATTCATTTCAAATCTTACCATTTCGTGGGTGTTATCTAGTAGCTGTGTTATTTATATGTGTTATATATGTGATGTTTTCAGGATGAGGTAAATCCATTTGATTTCGAGGCCATGGTGCAGGTCTTTGTTGGTTATGATTATTATAGGCAATAACTAGAAAAAATGTGTTTTGACAGCTAGGATTGCTAGTTGGTTGGCTAGTTGGTTATATATACTTAGTATAACCTTAATTTACAAACTAACTATGACTGTTCTGCTGTACTTGCATTAATTCACAAGAAAGAAAAGTACCGGATTAATCAGTATATATTTCCCAAAATTAAACAAAAATAAACTACTTAAGCTAAAGCTTTTTTTACTCTTTGTGATTCCACAATCTGCCCTGTAAAATATTATCTTAATTAATTAGTCTTATTCTAAAGCTTATTCTAAAGTCTACATATCTCCAGTAATCGGATCAGGTGGTGTTAAACATTTTAGTCTACGCACTTCACTATCACGTCGCATATTTAGCTGATTAGCGAGTACATTGGGATGCACTAACACTCGAAGTTTCGAAGTACTTCACAAAAACACGTTGAATTACACTCGTTATAGGTTCTAGAGTAATATCGTAGAGTAATTCCTAGGGGAAAATCGCGTTGTATTACTTCATTTGAAACATAATACGGAGCATCAGCAATGACAAGCAACACTTTATTTTGGAACCGTTGAATGATGGATATATTAGATTTGCTAGCGGTACCCTATAGTTGGATTCCATATGACCAAATAGGCTTGAGTATAGACTCATACAGGAACACCTTGGTATCTAATGATAACTTTGATTTGCGCCCGATGGCCAATACATTTGATACAATTTCAGTCCAAGTTGTTTTCGTTTAGAGAATATGTGCTTCTTCCAGATTAGGCGTCGATCTAAGTGCATACCAAGATATTTAACTTGCTCTGCTTGGGGGAGTTGACGATGATTAATGTTCACTGGTGGACATGTTCTTCTACACAGGGTAAACGTTGCATGGGTGGATTTCATTGACTTTAATGCGCCATGTCTTCAACCATAATTGTATTTGATCCAGGTGGGTTTGTAGGTTTATTGATGCTGTGACTGGATCTTCATGGGATGCCAAGATTGCTGTGTCGTCTGCGTATGTTGCCACACTAGTTATTTTTGTGGTGGGCAGATCGGCCATAAACAGAAGACACAGTAATGGACCCAGTACCTTGTGGAACTCCTGAATATATGGGATTTATTTCGGTATGTTCATCGCCTTGATTTACAAGATAGGATTTTAGTAACTGATAGTCCGGATGATGGACAAGTTTCTTTAGTTTAACATGCAAGCCCATATGCCATACTTTGTCAAAAGCCTGAGATATATCTAGAAAAGCAGCCGAACAATATCTTTTGGCATTTAGGTCAGTGTTTGTTTTGTTTGCAAGTTTGTGCACTTGTTCTATAGTTCTATGCTTATTGCAAAACCCAAACTGATGTTCTGGAATAGTTTTTCTTTTTTTTATTATATAGTTTAGCTTCTTGATGTATAATTTCTCGAAAACTTTCGAGATTATCGGTAATAAACTTATAGGCCGGTAGGAGGTCACATCTTCTGGTATTTTTCCTGGTTCATCAGGAAGAATCATTAGTATTTCAGCTACTCTCCAGATGCTAGGGAAGTAACTAATTCGCATTAAATATAAATCTTAATAGTTTCATACCGTTTTCTGATAATTCTTTTAAAATATTACCAGTAATTAAATCATAACCAGAAGCAGTAATTGAATCATAATCATAACTTTTTTGACCGTTAAGCTAAAGTTAAGAATACACTTATACACCACCCAAGTTCGTGTGTTTTGATTCTTTTCAATCTGATAGTTTCCGGCGTGTTGCTCTGTAGCTTGCTTCCACGTTGCTGTGATTTAGCAATTTTAATGTTTTAGTTTATGTTTTGATGTTTTAGTGCTGTCTCATATTTATACCTCATAGGTCCAAATTAGGTTTATGATTGACTGAGTACAGTTGCTTGACTTTGAGTCTCATCTACTCTTCTTTTTGGCAAACATGATGTTTCCAATTTAACCTATCATCGAGATATATGACGAGGTATTCAGCGGATTCTACTTCAAGAATGGGGCCTCCGTCAAGTGATGTATTTAGGTTTCTGTCGTCTTGCCGTAACACAATATTAACATGGACAGATTTCGAACTTTTAAGCTGTATTTTCCAATCTCTAGTCAATTTGTGGATCTTGTTGACTGCTACTTGTAGTTTTTGTACAACCTTAGACAGAGATGTATATTTAGAAATTATAACTGTGTCGTCGCAAATTATCCAAGTACTGTTTCTTTTGTTGTTGGTATATCAACAGTGTAGAGGAGATACAGAAGTGGCCCCAAGACACTATCTTGGGGATTGTTGTTAAAAAAGTATAACGCACAAAATCATGATGTAGGCCTTTAAAAAGTCGAATTAATGTTAATAAAGAAGAAAAGGAGCAATAAAAATTCTAATAATATTAACATTCTTACAAGTAAATGTATTGCGTATTGCTGAATGTTAATACGAAGCACTTTGCTAATTAATAAGACATGTAATTAAGCTGAAGTGCAATATTTAGTCCATAAAATTGAAAAAAATTATTTGTTATCAGTGTTCACTTATTATATAACTATTCAGATATGAAATAATTGCGTATTTAAATTGACAATATGTATAAAAGGTAAAATTGTAGCAAATAATGATAAAAATCTCGTTGAGATCGATATTCCTGCCTCGAGTTATTTAAATTTCTGTACCGCCTTTTATAAGGCTTGAAGCAATATTTACACGCTTTCTTAATTATTTCGCATCCTTATTCCGACACCCACTCCCAGCGCTCGTTGCCCGAAAATCTCGGATATTCCTTATCTGAAATGAGATTCCTCATTTGTCCCACTATTTACCGAAAATAAACAATTTATTGTCGACGAAGTCGGTCGCTGATTGGTCGGAACTTGTCAGATATTTACTTTAGATTTCGTTAGACAATCGTCGCCGGTCTTTACATTATTTTTCCAGATTTGCTTCGCTTTTATAAATAATCTATAATTAGATCGTATTTATTTATTTATAATATTTATATTATTAACTTATCTTTGTTTTCTTATTATATTAAGAAAGGACTGTTCTCTCCATACTATGTATACAGAAAAGGCGTAGAACAAGAAGATGGAAATAGAAGATAAAAGTTTTTATCCAGGAAAGAAATTATAGTTTTTCCAATTAAACAGTCAATTCACGTCATAAGTGACATCGAATAAACTGCCAAATGTGGTTTGTGAATATATAAATGTTCTTTTTCATTCTATTCGACCTAAAAAGATATATAATGATATCTGATGTGTCGGAACTTGAAACCGAGTCAATCTGTAAAAAACGATTTGTGTCGAACCACTATTAGGTCGACCCTCTCTACTAAATATCTACGAAGATCTTCAAAAACTTAGTGATAATAATTTGAGGTTATAAACTGGCAAACGTTGTGAACCAGAAGTACAATTTGATGCGGTAACATGGCGACGTGTTGATGTCATTCATTTTAATAATGTACCTTGGCTGTACCTTACCCCCTAATTTAACCTACTAAAGAGCTATAACTTATTATTTTGACTGTTGCTTTCTTATATTTGTTGGGAACATGTAATTCACAGAGGTTTCAAATGATTTATAACTGAGGGCGTTACTTCTATGGGTATATAACCTATAGACCTATATATAACCTCTATAACCAACTTTATGTTCAAGCCTCACATTTCAGTATATGTCACTTCATTCAATTGTGAACAAAAAAGTTTTTCAGTGAATTGAAAATGTCTGAATTTGGATGGACTGAATTGCATTTGCAGGAAGTTTTACTTTTTTACTATCATTTGGATGGAAAGGAAAAAAAATATTTAAAAAGACAAGAATTTGAAAGAATTATTCGATGGTGATCTATGTAAAGCGCAAGTATTATAAAAAAATAAAGAACATGCGAATTATTTTAAATCTTGGATATTTTATATTTTATAGATTGGAAATATTTCTTGTATCGCATTGTTACTGGTGATAAAAAGCGGATCTATTATGATAATACAAACTGAAAAAAGCTATGGGGAGCACCTGGTTATGCATCTTCATCAACGGCAATATCTAATCACTGTGTCTATGCTAATATAAAAGCTCTGTGTTTGATGGAACCAGCTTGATATCGTGTACTGTGAACTGCTAAAACATGTTTAAAAACTAAACTGGAGAACTTATATGGTAATTTACACGAGGACAACTGATGTTTCTGTTAAAAATTATTTGAAAACTATTTTCTTCAAATCTAGTTTAAAGTTCAATGTAACAATTTCGACTTTCGGATTATTTCTGTTATTGATTTAGAGAAACCCCTTTGCCTCAGTCAAAAAACGGCCTAACGGACCAAAAGAGTTCGAAGACAATGAAATACGGTAGAAAATGGCAGACAATTTTAAAACACCTTAGCAACTGATACATCTACAGGTAATCAACATCAACTGCAAAAAAAGGGCAACATAACAACTATACGAAATGACTAAAATAATTATTTCAAAGCGCTTCATTTCGAGCGTAATGGAAAGGTTGCTGGAAAAATGGAACAAAATAGATTGGTCCAGGAGAACCATCTCACAGATGAATAGAAAAGTCCTCGGCCTGACACATAGATGGCGCTAATAGAATTAAATCCATATATATATATATATATATATATATATATATATTGCGTGTAGATGCGTTTGTAGATGCGTGTATAAATTTGACAGCTGTCGGATCATAAGTTTGTGAGTTATAGCATTTTAAGAGAAGCAACTTTGGTTATTGTGAGAGAAATGGATAAAAAAGTGAAATTGCCTGTTGATAAAATATTGCTTTTTGAAGGGAGAAAATATAGTTGAAACAATAACTTGGCTTCATCCCGAGTTTCCGGATACTACCCCAGGAAAATCAACCATCAAGGATTGGTATTCTATGTTTAGACGTGGTGAAATGAGCGCCGAAGACGGTGAAAGTTATGGACGCAACATCTAAGTAATCCACAAAATGATTTTGAATGACCGTAAATTGAAATTGAATGAAATATCAGACACTCTAAGGATATTAACTGAACGTGTATATCATATAATCCACGAATATTTGGGTATGAGAAAGCTCTGTGCAAAATGAGTGCCGCGAGAGCTCACTTTTGACCAAGAACAACGACGAGTTGACGATTCGGAATAGTGTTTGAAGATGATTAAGCGTAATAAATCCGAGTTTTTGCATCCATATGTGACAATGGATGAAACATGGCTCCATCATTTAAATCCGAAGTCCAATCGACAGTCATCCGAGTGGACTGCACACGACGAACCCGCTCAAAACGTGGGAAAACGTAACAGTCGGCTGGCAAGGATATGGCGTCTGTATTTTGGGATGCGTATGGAACAATTTTCATTGACTACCTTGAAAAAGGGAGGAGTATCGCCAGTACTAGTCGCCTATTATATAGCGTTATTGGACCGTTTGAAGGACGAAATCGTCGAAAAACAGCCGCATTTGAAGAAAAATAAAGTGCTACTCCAAAGCATTGCACCGTGTCACAAGTCAGTTAAAACGATGGCAAAAATGGTATCGATGGTATCAAAAAGTTGGAGGGTCGCTATAATCATCGTATCACCCTTGAAGGGAATTATGTTGAATAAAAATAACTAATTTTTCCAAAAAAATGTGTTTTATTATGTTAGGCCGGGGACTTTTCAATTGACCTGTTATATCGATACTATAGCAGAATATTCATGGTCATAAAGTATTGTTTAGCATGTGATAGGATTAGTAAGACGTAGTGTATTATGATTTGCTTAAAATTAAATGAAACTTTTGAAGTCCTACCGCATCCAGCGCACTCCAAGACATAGTGTCTTCTGATCAAGTCCGCAAATCTTTTCTCTTGAAAGCAACATCATTATTTCAACGCCGTATCGTCATGTTGTCAGAAAGATGACAAGTTGTAGAAAATTATGGAAAATATTTTGATTAATATATGTTGTATCAATGGATGCCATTAAAATGCGATACAATTGATTAAATATTTAGTAGTAACTACTTTTGTAACAACTATGTATATAATGGGATCCAATGCGTATAGAAGTCTCTATGTTAAATCAAGCGAAGTGTAAGAGGGAACCTTCAAATAATAACGAAATGTACGTTTCCGCCATAATACGAAAATCGTCCATTAATAATAAAATTAAGACGCTGTAAAATCAATTGGAGACAAATTAAGCGTTTATAGTCCTCGTTTACTAATTGACAGGACCTCTATTAGATTGTCAGACAATTTGCTCTGGCTCGCGCTTTGAAAAGGTCGTCCGTAGAACCGAGGCCGATTCCGCTTCCAACCTAATTAGGTTCTAAATTCGTTTACGGAACAACTACGTGATTTAAACCGTCTCGCCGTAGTTGCCTCGATTTCTGCAACGTATTAAATTGTGCTGCAATTGGACAAGGAAACATTTTTTCAAGACGTTTCCCGAATATTACGGCATTGTTATCGGAAAATTTATTTATTACCTCTGTTTTTTATAAACTTCACTTAAATATATGCGAAAAAGTAGCTTCAAAAGCATTTTTAAACACGATGTAACATTTATTATAGTAAAATATCAAATTCTTTATACCATTATAATTGAAAAAATAGTAAGATTAATAATATGCAACTATTTCAAAGTAATACCACCTTCATAGAATCTTTTGCCAAAGATTTCTTCTTGTCCTCGAAACAATTTTTGAATTCGACGTTTGCAATGAACCTTAAAGAGTCCTTCAAGATGTTCAAACAACTCAAGTGAGGCTTTTGAAAGTACAGCCAAATTAAATAAGCAGATGATAAAACAAAATAAGTTGAATTTTTGAGGAAAAAATCCTGTATTTAGGGAATTCTGTTGTCTCATAAATTCATGGCATAACACTCTAGTGTAATCGAGTCTTATTACGAATCAAACTGTTGACGTTTTGGTCTAAATAAAATATTTTTAACAAAAAAATTGAATTGAATTCAAAAAATAAATAAGGAACTCACTAAAACTTAAAAAATAATCAAACTTAGATTTCTAACACAAACAAAATTTTTCAAAATAAATTATGTGCATAATATTCGTTGTAATAGTTACATAATAATAAACAAAAACCTTATTAAACCTATTGCACACGTATTTTATATTCTAATATATACACACAATTTAGCTTAATACCTACCCAAACCTATTTATCTATTTACAATATTATTTTAACTACTACTAACTGATCATATTGAAGTCGATGCCGAAACCAAACAGTTATATTAATTTAGGTTTGTTTTGTTGGTAATTTAATTTTTTGTATAGGTCACAAAATTATATTATTATTTTTATTTATTTTTTTGGGCTCGGAAGTGCACTTTTTCGAATAAAAAAATAATTTTGAAAATCGACCCACAATTGACGGAGAAATCGGTGAATATACATTAAAAAAATATTCAGCCGAACACAGAACTTCCTCCTATTTCGAAGTCGGTTAAAAATATTACACAACAGAAGTCCTAAATCCGATATAATAACCCAGTTTGTTATATAATTTAATTGAGGAAAAATGCAGAGTTTTGAAATTTGGACGCGCTTTTTAGGAGTAGAAGTTGCCATCTTGCTGTAGCAGTGTGTTTACTAAATGGATCTTTAACCTGATTTTTATTATTCAATTATTGGTGTTGAATCTCAATGGGAGCCAGTTAGAGCAAGCACAGACATTCAAGTATTTGCGATCAGTAATACTGCTTTAGAAAGTGGCATTTACCGGTAATAAGCTGAATCGATCAAGCTACAGTAGCTTTTGCTTGTTTAAAGAATGTGTAGACAAAACTCTCTTCTGAAGGATACTAGAACTAAATATATATGATTTTTGGTTAGCCCTAACCTTCAAAAGATGCTTGTATAAATTTGAAGCTGTCGGATCCTTGGTTTCTGAATTATGGCATTTTTAGTAAAGCAACTTTTGTTACAGTGAAAAAAAAAGGATAAAAAGGAATTTCGCGTATTGATAAAATATTGCTTTTTGGGGGGAAAAAAGTATAGTTGAAGCAGATATTTGGCTTGATGCCTTGAGTTTTTTGAACACTGCTCCGGGAAAATCAACCATCAAGGATTGGTATACCTATTTTAGACGTGGTAAAATGAGCACCGAAGTCACCATCTTCGGAAGCAGTGGAAACCCAAAAGAGGTTGTTACTGACGAAAACATTAAAAAAATCTACCAAATGATTTTGAATGACCGTAAATTGACATTGAACGAAACAGCAGATACTCTAAAGATTTCAACTGAACGTGTACATCATATCATTCACGAATATTTGTGTATGAGAAAGCTCTGTGCAAGGTGGGTGCCGCGCGAGCTCACTTTTGACCAAAAACAACGACGAGTTGATGATTCTCAGTAGTGTCTGAAGATGATCAAGCGTAATAAACCCAAGTTTTAGCTTCTATATGTGACAATGGATGAAACATGGCTTCATCATTTCACTTCGAATTCGAATCAATAGTCATCCGAATGGACTGCACACAAAGAACCTGCTCCAAAGCGTAGGAAAACGCAATAGTCCTCTGGCAATGTTGTGGCGTTTGTATTGTGGAATATGAATGGAATAATTTTCATTGACTACCTTGAAAAAGGAAGGACCATCAACAGCGACTATTACATCAGCGTTATTGGATATCAGCGTTTGAAGGATGAAATCGCTGAAAAACGGCCGCATTTGAAGAAAAAGTAAGTACTGCTTCACCAAGACAATGCACCATGTCACAAGTCAGTGAAAACGATGGCAAAATCCATGAATTGGGCTTCGAATTGCTTTCTCATCCACCGTATTCTCCAGAGCTGGGCCCAGCGACTATTTCCTGTTCTCAGATCTCAAAAGAATGCTCGCTGAGAAGAAATTTTCGTCAAATGAAAAGGCCGAACTGAGGACTATTTTGAAGCAAAGGACAAATCGTACTACAAAAATGATATCGAAAAGTTGGAAGATCGCTATAATCAGTGTATCACCCTTGAAGGGAATTGTGTTGAATAAAAAATATATAATTTTGCCAAATAAATGTGTTTTTCTATGATAGGCTGGGGACTTTTCAATTGACCTGCTAGATAATGATAACAACTGTGGCCCAGAAAACTACTACCTACAGAAAACTCATTCATTTTCAAAACTCACTCACTACAGAAAATACGAAAAAAATTAGGAAAACCAAAGTCTAAGTCAAATATATTATATCTACACCACTTCGTGATACATAAGGTGTTTTATTTGTAACTCCGATAAATTCGAATTACATTGAATAAGTGTTTTGATTAACATCGAAGTTCAGATGCTTTTGAAGTAAATGTGCTTATGCATAATAGCGGAAAAGGATCTCGATCAAGTGTCCCAACCTTCAGGCATAGTAGTCAAACACCTTTTTACAAGTGAAGCATATTTTAAGAATGATGAATGATGCTGTGGCCCTTCGGAACTTTTGTATGCAACACAATATTCATCGACTAAAAATATTCAGAGACCAATCAAATCAAATTAAAAGTAAAACAAAACCAAACCAACGAATTACCCGATATATATCCTATACGTCTAATTAAAAAAACTCTTCGTCGAGTGCTTAGCTTAGTTCTATCGCATTTTCTTTGAAGACAAGTTTGAGTCTTAATTATCAAGAAGAATTTAATATCTATTAATAATAGTTAAATTAGTGTAAAGCCGTTTTATACGAAAAATTATTGTTTTTGTGAAAGAAAAGCACTGAGAGTATATTGGAAATTTTTCTTAGACAGTGTAGACTAATTTTAATTAAAAAATAATAAAGACAAAGGTACAAAAAATTTAGATAGTTACGACACTAGACTGTTCGAAACTATTAAAAGCAAATGCAGTTTCTGAGTATTTGTTTAATTAAACACGATATGCTCACTGAAATTGATTTCCTGCACCCATATATCACATCTCGTTTTATTGGAACGGAACCGTCTTGACGCTCCAACAAGATGAATTTTATACATCGTCAAACATCTTACGACAATTTAATATCTAAGAAGGTCCTCTGCTAACAAAGACGCAATCAACTCGAGTCGATTTCTGCACTAGATACTAATCCCTTCAGACTTCATTATGACCGTACTCACTGATTCATCTTTAATTGGCAAGCGCGTTATATTTGCATACCGGACTGACCCTACCGACTATAATTTCCACTACGGTTAGTTGTTTAAGTGATCGGGTTTCCATTTCCCTTCCGTGCCCCTTGACTGGTAACGTCAGTACGCTTCGGTTCACCCGCAATGTCTATGATCGAATGCGCGCCTTGGTCTTGGCTATAATGATATGATCATTGTTTGGCGGACGCGGTTTTGCGACATTCAGTTAATGTTTACTGAACATTAAATCAATTAAGGTGTATTAAGTTTAGGTATATCCCCGTTGAGGGAATGCTATTTAAAATATAAACACATCTATGGAAATTGTATTTTGTAATAAAAATTATTTATATCTCTTTAAATATTTTTGGTATTCTATATATTTTTTACTTTAAACCTATTTCTTAAACGATCATTAGAAAAAAAAGTGGAAGCATAGAGGAAATAAAAATTGAAGATCTAAAGAGTGTATTGAGAAAACTGAAGAGCGAAAAACCACCTGGTCAAGGAAAGATAGTATCAGAAATACCTTAGGATTGGAAAATAGTACTTATTGTTCATATACATAAAAACTAAGATAAAAGAGACTGATATATCCAGCTTTTAATGATTTGGAAAAGGTATTTGACAAAATAAGAGGAAGATGATAAATCATATTAGCATGTGAACTGAAAAGTATTCGGCCTACCATAGTAAAACCAATTTTTTTGGCAAAATTAGTTGTTTTTATTCAATATAATTTCCTTCAAGGGTGATACACATATTATAGCGACCATCCAATTTTTCGATACAATTTTTGTAGTAAGATTTGTCGTTTGCTTCAAAATGGGCCTCAGTTTCGGCGATCACCTCTTCATTCGACGAAAATTTCTTTCCAGCGAGCATTCTTTTGAGTTCTGAGAACAGCAAATAGTCGCGGGGGGCCAGATCTGGAGAATACGGTGGATGAGGAAGCAATTCGAAGCCCAATTCATGGATTTTTGACATGGTAGATTGTTTTGGCGAAGCAGCACTTTCTTTTCTTCAAATGCGGCGGTCTTGTCCTTCAAGCGGTCCAGTAACGCTCTGTAATAGTCGCTGTTGATGGTCCTTCCTTTTTCAAGGTAGTCAATGAAAATTATTCCATGCGCATCCCAAATTACAGACGCCATACCTTATATTTTGTAAAAGCATATATTTAGTAAGAAGCAAATACAAAAAAATAAAATAAAAAAAACAGATATATCTAGCTTTTGTTGATTTGGAAAAGGTATTTAACAGAGTAAAAGCATGTTGATGAGTTGTATTAGAATACACGTACAACAAATAAAATTTTAAGAATAATTCTTGAAATATATTGATATACCTATGCTTTCATTTCAGACATCATCCAATATATTAAGGTATTCCGCATGGCAGTGTCCTTGGTCCATTATTATATCTATTGTATATAAGTAACCTACCGACCTCAAGAAACACGACTGTTCGATAATGGAACACGATGATCCAATATCAGCCGCAAGAAAGCTCAAAATGCATATAAACAAAGCCGAATTGTGGTTAAAAACATGAAGTATCAAAGCAAATGAGATTCACCTGAGAGAACTGCTGCAAGCGGACAAGGTTAGAAATCTGGAAATGCATTTTGATCGACGCTTAATATAGAAAAAAAAACATATAATGGAAAAACGCAACAGCTTGAGCTTAAACTAAACCAAGTATATTGGTCTTAGATAACAAGGTTTTGCTGTAAGTCTATACTTGGGACCTTTGGTACTGAACTGTGTATAATCAGTGTGATATCCCCTTGAAACCCATAACGAGTGTGATTTAAAGTGTTAATGCAAAGTACTCTGAAAGACTGTTGCACCCTGATGCACTCATCAGACAGTTAAATGCGCCCGAGGAAAGTGCAGTGCATAGGCTCATACGCATACTACCATTCAAACTGATTAATAAATACAAATAGTGAGATTTAATAATCTCTCTAATAAATTAGGATAGACGAAGATTTAGATTAGTGAGTGTACAGCAGATCACTTACTGAAGCGATCTTCTACATGTCAGTAGAGTTATACTGATTAACGGAAATCATCAAAATACTTATTGTCTACGGGCAGATTGAATATAAGCTTGTAATAATGGGTGATATAATAAGTAGCTATTAGATAGACAAAAAGAGAACATATGTAGGGTCTGAAAATACAAAATAGTAATTTTGATAGGAGATTTTGCATATGTCGTAAAAATATCAATTATCATTAAGTAGATGGAAATAATTACCGATGGAAGAAAAGATAATATAGAATGGTAATGCATAAAAGTAAATCGAAAATCATGGTGATGGTAGAGACAGAAGTAGTATCCAAATTAAGGGTGTAAAACTGGGACAAACCAATGTATTTAAGTATCAAGGTAGATTGAATGCAATGAAAATGGAAAATCGAACGCAATGAAAGCCAGGAGGTGGAAATACACAGTTTAGCAATTAAAGACCAGCGATAAATATTATAAGACATAAGCATTATTATGATAAACTTATACAAACATTTGATTTGTTTAAGTTTTCTTTCTTTTCTTTCTTTCTATTTAACAAATGTCGACCAGTTGCCACAAAAATACCTGTACTCCAATTTAGTGTATGCTAAGGAATACTTATATATAAGAACAATAAAAATTATTACTAGCTGATATGAATTGCTATTGAAATATAAATAAATTACTAATATTACATATGCAGTCGAGCGTAAATCAAGCAAGCCTGGTGAATTAAAGGAATTTCTCCGCTTGTTACTTAAAGCCATTTACATTTAACCTATATGACCTATGTGTTCAGATACGTATCTATCATATGCTACTGTAAAAAGTAGAAATCTCAGAGTAAGGAACCTTTGCAGCTGCCTACCATTTATTCACGTTCATAAATAATTATATGATCTCGTGTATTATGTATTACTTTGAGCTTTTCAGTACAACAAAACTTCAAATTTATATATAATACTAAAACTTCTCAATATGTAATAAAATCAACCGCCAAAGATAGAGTTTTAAAATAAATATACAGTCAGTTAAAAAGTATGGACAACGTCTTTGTATCTCCCGCAAAGTTAACTTCCGAAATAATACAGAAATCTGATCGTCAAAGCATTTGTTAAATAACTTTTACGTTAATTATTAGATCCGAACAGATGAAAACTATTTTTAATCTTATTTGATGCCCAGAGCTCAGGTCTTCAATGCGCATTCAATGACAGCACTTACTACTGTCAGCTGACAACGTTGCATTAAACATTATTTGAAACCTGTTTTCATGCTGTGGTTGTACAGAATCTATGAAAATGGAGAGGAAATCTTGCAAACTCGATATAAAGTGTTCTTGTTATGTTTTTGGATGTTATATACGCGTGTAACCGTGAAAAAGATGACAAATGCACTCAAAGGTCCATATTTGCTGAACTTTGGTTTTGCTGAAGTAAATACTGACAATCCGTAGGTATCACTGTTTTACAATTGTTTTCTACTGTACAAGCAGTTATTTGGTGAAAATGCATACCTTTCATTTTCTATTCTAACATTGTGGTGAGAACACAAGAGTCATGTAGATTATTGCTAATTTTGTACAATATCCTGACGTATCACCAGTGTTGCAGCTATTTCCACATACGGACAGTCAATTTAATTACATTCTCAATTTAATATATCTAGGTACAAGTGCTAAAATAGATAACAAAGATAGAAAAGAACCTCGATATATATATATATATATATATCATGGGCATCACTTCAGAATGTTGTTAACAACTCAACTTTCTAGAGAGGAGCTCGAATCTCCCTCAAAATGCGCGAGCAGCTACACCAAGGTATAACAAAACTCGAAAGGCGTTACCAAGAATTTTGGAATGAAGGACTTTGGACGTTGGAGCCTAATGGGTAAAACATATCTCAAGTAGTATAGAGAAAAACAGTAAACAAACAAATAACATGTTAAAAAATTGTAAAATAATGAACTTATTGAATATTTCGGAAACTAGAATAAATTTTAAAAACACGCTGCTGATTTGGATTCAGCCACTCAATTTAAGTAGCTTATAACTGCTTTTGGCTGCTCAACTCGGAAACAGTGTCTACTTGTGCAGTTTTAGGAGAAAGTGCATTATTGAAATGCCAAATCTACAAACATCTTAAATATTTTGTAGCATTGGAATGTATTGTGTCACTCATATAAGAGTTATTTGTTATATGATACGATTTATAAATGGATAAAGTGCTTTTGGTGCTTTTTGTACAAGATAGCGAATTAATTACGTTATATTAAGTTCTACTTCAATTATTATTTATAAAAAAAATGTTTTATTTTACTCTAAAAACCAAATTTATATTGTTAACTTCCCAATAGTGGTATACAAAAAGAACGAAATAAATTTGAACATAAATAAAACATACTTCTTGATCGCCTATTATTTAAATAAAACGAAATTCACGAACTCACCGAGTGTATTAAAAAAATACGGAATAAAAAGACAGAAAAGTAGTGCTGGGAATTGTTCTCTATAAGAAAAGCAGTCGCCTAACAATCGCACAAAAGAAGGCGAGACACAGCGATCCTTCAGCATTGAATATTTAAAACCTATTCCTCGACAGGAGAGACAAAGAAAACAAATCGGCATATCTCAAGTGCTTGTAAATTTTTAAATTGTACGACATATACACAAATTGGAGCATTAAGCTCCACTTTTATTGTTTAAAGCCTCTGCTCGATTCTCAAAGTACTATTCTGTTCTGAGTTTTTCTCTCCAGTGGCGTAGCATAGAGTGTATTAAAACTGTTGGTGGTTAAACTCACTAAAATAGGTCGCTAGCTGAGGGGGTTATTATAATGCAGCATGAATTATGATATAATATGTTATTATAATAATATAGTTAATGTCATTATAATGTTAACCGCATTCGGTAAGAAAATGGATTACTTTCATTACATCAAACAGTCATAATAGTTCTCTGTTTATTAATACTAGTCATTGGTTGTTTCATATTCTACGTACTACTTCATCGTTTAGGTACGATAATAACTAAGAGAAATATTGTAACTTTAGTTATATAAATGCCAATGGAGATACTTGTGATGTATTTAGTAGAACTGGAAAGAAATTTTTCATTATGATCTGCTCAATTTTTAGGATGGCACAAATATGTAAAAGTATGTAAAGGTTCGCATGAAGGGACATTCTCAATATTTAAACCTACTTTGGCTGGAGTTTCCTAGTGTCTCTAGTATGTTGGGATAGCACATGTATCTGCTTTGCGCTGCTAATATCCTAACAATAAAAGAAACAGTACTTGGAACATTTCTTCGACGATACAGTTATTATGGCAAAAGGTTTATTTATCTCTGCCTGGGGTTGTAGAACAAATGGCAGTTGACAAAATCAAGTATATGGAAAATTTGTGCGGCGAAATGATAAAAAGCTACACTTGAGGGACATCCAATTCCTCAGACAGAGTGAATTAAAAACTTCACGTCAGATTAAGATCAAAGAGAGAGGCATTAATGGGTTAACTATAAAGCCTATTTCGACTTATGGAGTGTAGATATGCAGTTGATCTAAAACATCAAAACGACTAATTATCCAATATTGAAAAAAGGATATTTTCGATTAATTCGAAACCAATGCCTACGCTTAAAGCAACCAACCAAGAACTTCACGAGGATCTTGGAATCAAATAAATTTACAAAAGTAACCAAGATATCATCTCAAAATATGAAATAAGATTTTATCAAATTACAGCAATATGGAAGTAACATAATACAGCTATTGGCCAACGCCGCGATATCCAAACGTACAAGCGAACCAAACTATACCACATTTTATAGTGCATAAATGTTACTCTTAACAAGTGGTTACTTCATTTAATATTACTTTGGATAATAATTAAAATTAATCCTGCTGCATTTATACCACGCTTGGTTGTGTATTAATGCAAGTACAATAGAACAGTAGTAATTAATTTGTAATTTAGTGACATGTAATATGTAAAGAGGAAAATGATCTGCTCAAACCAGGAAACATCATTAATTCGATATTTCACTTTCAAAAATGAATGCACTTTAGTACAGTAGATATTTACTGTAATAAATGAACTATCAGAAATAATCAGTAGGAAAGGCGTTATCTTCCATCACGACCACCTCCATGGTCCAGACCTTGCTCCGTCCGAATATCATTTAAATTTCTATCAAAATAATCCTAAATGTGCAAAGCTAACGACAGAAGAGATGGAAGTTGAAGTTCAAATATTTTCTAAAAAATATGTGTTATCTAAATAAGACTTAAATATATCAATGTTTTAAGAGTGTGTTATACATATGTATTATATATAAAAGCTATGATTAATTAAAAGTATATAGATGAGTGACTTGTTGATTATTAAAGAGTAAAAACATCAGCAAAATATACTATTTTAATCCACAATTTAAATTTGGAAATTGATTTAGTTGATAATGATAGTAAAAAATACAAAGGTTCGGTTTGTATAAGAACTTTCAAGTATACTCTAGAAGCAGCGCTCACAAATCGGAGAACCTGTAAAGTCTGAAAATGAGAAATTTGAGTAGGAGTATCTAGTACAAAAAATTAAAAATTCAAAAAATTCGTTGACTTATTCACGTGCAACGAAATGTTATCATCATCTATTCATGTTATCTACAAACTAAAAACAACCCACAAGAAGAACATGTAAAATATTTGGGCCTTTATATTTCTTGACAACAAGCTCTGTAGTGTGCATTGGTTAACAGGCTACTATTCCGACTTAAGCAGTAAAAGCAAAAAGATGATATACAAAACCATCATCAAGCCAATCTGGACCTACCACATTTACATATGGGACACAACGAACAATGGCATTATTAAACTATTAGACCTTAGAGCAAAGCATTATGGACTATGTTGAATATTTTCCAAAACAAGAGCAACAGGTACATGTATTTAGATCTCAGTATGAGAACAGTAAAGCAGGAAATAACTCAGCATATCATAATATTGATTAGACTTGCACTACCTATGTACTAGCTGGTACTGGGGCTTAGTGGAGAAGTTTTCGATCGACGTTTGTCATGGAAAAAACATATAGTGATAAAACGCAAACGGCTTGGAGTTAAATTAAGCGAAATGTACTGGCTGATATCATTAGAAAACAAGGTTTTACTGTATAAGTCCATACTTAGGCTCATTTGGACCTATGGTATTGAACTGTGGGGTTCAACTAGCAAATCAAACATAGATATCCTCCAGAGGTTCCAAAATAAATTTGCCCCATATTACTTGTCCAATAAACTGATAAAGTACTCTGAAGGACTATTAGTGTATCCCAGTGCACTTGCTAAACCGTTAAATGTGCGGGATGAGAGTGTAGTGCATAGGCTCAAAGAGTGAGATTTAATAATATCTATAATAAGCTAGAATAGTTTTTAGAATAAGTTAGGATAGACTTTAAAATAAGTTAGAATAGTATCTAGAATAAGATTTAGATTACAATTTATACAGCAGACAACTTACTGAAGTGATCTTCTACATGTCAGGATTATTATATTATATAACAGAAATCATATAAGAAAACTTATTGCCCACGGACAGATTGTTGACGTTCTAGGGGATTAATAAAAAAAAGGTGGAGAAGTTAGACAACACATTAACTTATAGTTTTAATAAATATAGGACAGACAGCAAAACAGGGAAATCGCAAAATATAATTTGTTTAATATCTTGAATTTATATAAAAAGCAAGGATCCGAAATATTCTAAAAATAGGCATCCGTTTTGATGATTCTGTTGAACGATGATTAAACCAAGTGTAATTCCAAGTAAAATCTGGTATGTCAAGATATTATTTTAAAATGAAATCCTATGAATATGGTGCATATTTGACGTTAATTTCATTATTTTGACCATGAAGTATAGCCATGCATTGCATTGTTTTGTGGAAAAAAAGTTATTTTCGTTTTTAAAAGATGCGGATTTCTTGACAACATAATGACTTATTGTTTGAGAGAAGAAAAAAATTCTCCAGCTTTGTAATATTCAGCTTTTTAGTCCAAATTTAAAAGTAAGAGCATACTTTAAGATGATTAATGATCTATTGTTTTAAAAATATTGTAAACAATAAATATTTAATTATATATAGGTTTATATTTATATATAAACCTATATATAATATATATATAATATATATATATATATATATATATATATATATATATATATATATATATATATATATATATATATATATATATATATATATATATAAGAAAAAATCGTTTACACTAGAATTGGAAAATATAAGCACGTATAAAATTAACTGCTCCAAGCAATTATATCCGTTCTTTATTCTCTCAAAATTTATAAAGGAAAGGGTTCGTACATTTTCGTCTGATATCACGAATTGAAAAAAACAGTCGAACCGTGCATTTGACTGATAATAGTAATTACTATTTTAAGTCGCCAGGTTTTTACTATCGACTGTTTTAACTGGTTTGCGACTATCGACTGTTTCGACGGTTTTCAGTCGATAGCTCCCAATGGTAATCGTAAGATGTTGGTGTAAAAAATAACAAAACAAAATAAAATAAACTTTTGATTTTTGATGATTTTTTCTGAATACTAACAATAATCATCCTGTTAACTTGGTCAACTAAAGTTCTAACCGACAGTTTGAGAATCTATTCATAAAATAATTTACATTAACAACAATCATCCTTTTGACTTGGCCAACGAAAGTTTTAACCGACAGTTTGAAAATCTACTCATAAAATAATTTTACTTATATGGACTAACTGCTTCAAGAAATTATATCCATCCTTTATTCTCTCACAATTTATAAAGGAAAGCGTTCGTACATTTTCGTCTGACATCACGAATTGAAAAAACAGTCGAACCATGCATTTGACTGATAATAGTAATTACTATTTTAAATCGCCAGGTTTTTACTATCGACTGTTTTAACAGTTTTGCGACTATCGACTGTTTCGACTGTTTTCAGTCGATAGCTCCCAATGGTAATCGTAAGATGTTGGTGTAAAAAATAACAAAACAAAATAAAATAAACTTTTGATTTTTGATGATTTTTTCTGAATACTAACAATAATCATCCTGTTAACTTGGCCAACTAAAGTTCTAACCGACAGTTTGAGAATCTATTCATAAAATAATTTACATTAACAACAATCATCCTTTTGACTTGGCCAACGAAAGTTTTAACCGACAGTTTGAAAATCTACTCATAAAATAATTTTACTTATATGGACTAACTGCTTCAAGAAATTATATCCATCCTTTATTCTCTCACAATTTATAAAGGAAAGGGTTCGTACATTTTCGTCTGACATCACGAATTGAAAAAACAGTCGAACCATGCATTTGACTGATAATAGTAATTACTATTTTAAATCGCCAGGTTTTTACTATCGACTGTTTTAACAGTTTTGCGACTATCGACTGTTTCGACTGTTTTCAGTCGATAGCTCCCAATGCTAATCGTAACCTGTTGGTGTAAAAAATAACAAAACAAAATAAAATAAACCTTTGATTTTTGATGATTTTTTCTGAATACTAACAACTATCATCCTGTTAACTTGGCCAACTAAAGTTCTAACCGACAGTTTGAGAATCTATTCATAAAATAATTTTAACTATGTCGATGTTATATCGCACTTTTTATGCATACTAACAACAATCATCCTTTTGATTTGGCCAACGAAAGTTTTAATCGACAATTTGAAAATCTATTCATAAAATAATTTTAATTATGTGGATGTTATTTCGCACTTTTTATGCATACTAACAACAATCATCCTTTTGATTTGGCCAACGAAAGTTTTAATCGACAATTTGAAAATCTATTCATAAAATAATTTTAATTATGTGGATGTTATTTCGCACTTTTTATGCTAAGCTCCCTTTCAATTATTTAATACTTCTGCTCGTTTCTCAAAACACTACTCTATTCTCGTAGTCCCCATTCAGTGGCGGAACCGAACGCGTGTAAAACGCTTTCGGGATTTGATCCCGTTTAAATTCGTCGGCCGGCGAAGGCGGGGTATAGGGGGGAAGAGACTGTTTGTCGGGGTGGGACCAATCGTTACTTTGTATCCTTGAACTTAATAGGTTCCGTACACAAAAACCGCAATTTGAAAGGTCGTGTTTTTTCCTCCGTTTTACAACTTACCGTTTTAGCGCGGAATGGGAAATTAGTGGCAGCAATAAACTACCGACACTGTTTTATAGTCTCCTTTTTTTCTTGCGTTATGGCTTTCGCAGTATATTGCTTTTGTGTAGTTTTTTTTCCTTCTCTCCTGCCTGCCGCTGTGGAAAGGGACGTGTGCCAGTTCTAAATATTTCTTTTTAGGCGAAGAACGTATCGTCCTATTTAGTATTGAAATAATGTAATTTTTCATCGAGACGTTTTCTAAAGCGTACATTCTAATATACTCTGCCTGACAAAGCCGTTGTATAGTGCTTGATAATGGGAGCATTGCCTTCTTCATTTTATGAGGCTTTTCTCTCTATCATTGTCATGTATAATTAACTTAATTGACTCATAAATGGAAACACTTTTAATTGTTATTAGGTCGTTTTGAAAGGTAATATCGGATGTTGAAAATAGATGGCTTTAAAGCCGCCTTTCTCTAGTAATATTTATTCATTGTACCCACTAACACATGGGCTATAAAGTATGGTGTCTACAACATAGATGGCGCTAGTATTACTCCATTTATAGCATTATCACTTAGTATTAACCTTCAAAAGAAAGTCATTAAAATGTCTTGATATTCTACTCATAAGTTTGTTAGTTATTGTGCTAAGAGTGATAATACTTTGATATTTACAAAACAATGGATCAATTACAATTTTGTGTTTTAGTATTAGAGTGCTTCTTGATAGGAAAAAATACCGTTCAAGCGTGGCTATGGTTTGAAAAGTGTTACAAGGATTCCGCTCCATCGGAAACAAAAACAAAACGTTGGTTTGCTGACTTCAAACGTGGTCGTAAAGACACCGCTGATACAGAACATCAGAAAAATCCACAAAATCGCATTGAATGACCGGAAAGTGAAATTTCTTGAGTTAGCTAACATCTTAAGTGTTTTTGTTTGAAGAACGTATTTGTTTTACGAGGGTGGTTCAAATATGATGGAGATATACGTTATAGCGGGCGCGCCTGTATGTTTTGAGTATGTATTAGCTGGGTCCCTTACAAATAGTTAGGCATAGTTTTCGTTGGGAGCGCATGTCTCACGCGCGTGTTACGACCATGGGCGATCGTCAAGTGCCGACCGTCGTAGCGCAAAGTATTGTCATTCGTTTTCTTTTAGTGCGGAAAGGCGTTAAAAAGACATAAATTTTTCAGCGTTTGCGAAATCAGTTCGGTAGTGAGTGCCTGAGTGCGCCAAAGCATTCAAGGAGGGCCGCGAGATCGTAGAGAATGCATGAATGATCGTCGACAGCAAACCAACATCACACCGAACAACATGCGACGCGTAGAATAACTCATTTTGAAGGACCGTAGGATTAATGTTCGAGACATTTCGGCTGAACTCGGCATCAGTATTGATAGTGTAGAGTCTATTATCGACGAACCACTTCAATATGGCAAAATAATCGCGCTATGGGTTCTTAAACTGTTGAACATCTACCTTCTGAAAATACACTTGAAGCATTACTCGAAACGGAAGAGCAATCCAGCATGAAGTGCTATTCTCCAGGAGAATGTGCGCTCGCAAACCCCACGTCTTACGCTCAATACAATATCGGAATTAGGGTGGATGGTACTGGAACAACCCGCCCCTCCTAATAGTCCGGATTTATCACCTTGCGAGTACCACATGTTTGGACCACTGAAAGAAACCCTCGGAGGTCAAAGTTTCAATACCGACGACGAGGCAGAGGAGTTCGTGCGCACATGGCTGTGTGAGTTGCCCAAGGAATTCTTCGATACCGGCATCAAAATACATCCGGAAAGATGGACAAAATGCGTAATTAGTGAGCGAAAATATCTAGAAAAACTGTAAAGTTTTGTAAATTTTTTTAATAGTATATAAATGTATCAGAGTATTTGTCTCGATCATATTTGAACCACCCTCCTATATTGCATGAACATTTAATTATGAGGAAGATCTGTTCAAACTGCGTTTGCGCATTGTTGACCAAACAAAAAGCGCTGATGATTATGAGCAGCGTTTTGCTATGTTTGAACGTAACAAACTGGAATTTTTGCATCGACATGTGACAACAGATAAAATATGGATCCATCACTTCGCTCCAAAATATGGATCCATCACTTCGCTCCAAAATCAAAACGATTGTCATCTGAGTGGACAGCAACTGCTGAACCTCGTCCAAAGCTTTATGGAATCGATATTTTGGTATGTGTGTGGTGTAATGTTCAACAATCAACAGTGAACATTATGCTAGCGTTATTAAAGTTTTTAAAGGCCGAAATTATAAAGAAACGACCGCATATGGCAAATAATTTTTTTTGTTTCATCAAGGGAACGCATTGTGTCACCAGTTAATCAATATAAAGCCAGAACTACATGAATTGATCTTCTAATTGCTCCCACATCTACCGTATTCACCAGATTTGGCTCCCAACAGCTACAGGCTGTTCTGGACCTCAAAGATGCTAACCGGTGAGCAATTTTGCTCAAATGAAGAGTTTATCCTTGAAACTGAGGCCTATTTTGAGGCAAAATATAAATTTTTCTACAAAAGTAGTATTGAATATTAGAGCGGCGATGGAATGATTATCTGTCTCTCGATGGAGATTACGTTAATGAATAAAGCCAATTTTGAACAAGAAGAACAGCATTTTTTTATTACGGACGAGATTTTTCAGCCCACGTATTTATTATTTATGGGTTGCTGCTCAAACGAAACAAAATCGTACCATTTTTAGAGCGGTTACAAATGAATTGCTTAAATTAATTATGTTCGAAAAGAATCATGGTCAAAGTCTGGAAAAGCCTCAAGAATAGCATAGTATTCCGATGACTTCACCGTAATTAGATTAAAAAAGCGAGAATCTTCTGATATTCATATGGTTTGGTTTAATTTTTCATCAAAAATCAAAAAGTGACGGAATTACGATTTTACCACAAATTCATTCTTAGAGCTGTAACCCTTGAAAATGGAACTAGTTTGTTTATAGACAGGATGATATTATTAAAGTTTCAGTAATGTCAATCATCCAGTACATTAATCAGTTATCATAGTATACTTTGCTAGTTTAATAGACTGTTGTCTTGGGGTTCTCAAACTGTTGGTTTAATTCCTTCAAAAGTAGAAAGAAAATGACTCACTAATGCTAGACTCCATCAAACAAATAGGAGATTTTTTCATATAGGAGACACTATACGACGCCAGTGAAGAGATCTGATGAATAATGCGTATGATGAAGAAGTCCTGCAGCATGAACAGTACCGTATTGGTTGAGAAGTAGATAGTATCTCCAACTGTCGCTTATGGATTGACGATGATGAGATATGTCAATATTATGCAGTCTGTTCTATGGTTATATTATTTAACTGCTTTGGAAATGGTGGAGAAATAGAAAAATAGACCGAGGCAAAACGAGGTTATTCTAGAAGGTATAATAATTTATTCTTTTATATATTTCAAACTGCTGCTCGAATAGTCTTTCTAAAGCATAATTAATAATGTCTCTTATATAAATTCATCGCCATGCGTATAACTGTCATATAATTGAACTAATACTTGTCTGCGGCGAACTAACAATTTCGGCTTTACTAGTTGACGGTTTGATATTAATCCTGCAACTGTTAGAACTCAGTCTAAGGTTCGGACACAAAACATATAAAGCAAGAGATTAAGAAAGGTAATGAATAAAAGCAAAATGAAGTCATATTGATCGCCCATCAATGAAACAAATATCCAAATTGACGGTGTAAAAATAGAAAATGGAAATCATTTATCTAGACATAGAGATCGAAAACAATAGAAGCTAGTAGATGAAACAGAATGCCAAAATTTTAGAAACCGTGAATTTGTACTTCACTATAAATAGAAAATTAATTAATAAAAAATATATATCAACAAAACTAAAATGGTCTAAATTGAAAATATCAAAGCAATTTACAAACCAACCCCAACCTTCGGTTGCGAGGTGGAGAAGAGTAGCAGAAATGGAATATATTAGAAGAGGCAGGTGAAATAATACACATAATGAAAGGTAAAGAAATAATAAAAGATTTCAATATCGAATCAATGACAGAATACTTATAGAGAGACTTCAGTTGGTAGGGATACTTACAGCTCATGGAGGACGCAAGACAAGTAAAGGTAATTTAACCTAAATATAGCCTATGATAGGACCTAAGCGAACCCGAGATGATTGTGTCATAGAAAAACTTCAGACAAGTGGAAAACCCTAAACCGAAGCAATAGTCTAGTGATATGTGATAGTGAATAAGGCGCATGGTGAAGAAGTCTTGCGTCACGAACAATACTATATTGATTGAGAAATAGATAATCTTTTTAACCTTAATTATTTTTAAACTCTTTAAAAATGGTGGGGAAATTGAAGAGTAATCCGAGACAAACCTGAATTAAGTTTGGAAGTATAATAATTTATTTTCCCATATTTGTCTAATGACTTCGTGAATAATCATCTTAAAGTATAACTAATAATACCCATAGAAAAAATAGAAATTTCACGGTATAGGCGACCTTGGGGAAATGTTTTGTTTAGTTCAATCAACGGTAGCGCTGCGATCACCAATTGTGATTGGCTAGTTTAAATTCCTGGTGCCGCTACTAACATGGAACGTGATTGGTCGGTCAAATTGTGTGAAGTCAGCATTTTCTATGGGCGTCCATTTTTAAGTTTGTTGCTTGTAGGTTTTGATTTTTGTTTAGATCAAGAAATGTTCGTTTTACGTTGTGCATATTTTCTGTTTTACATTAATTATTATGGAGTGATAATATAAAAATTGATGACAATGCGTCAGTGTAGTAAAAGATGTGTACCGGGGTTAAAATCTACTACGGAAATTAGAAATCGTTTCCCAAAGAATAATCTCGCTCCTTTCCAAAAATGGGTTGATCAAGTAAATAGTAGTAAGTTACCTGGATAAACCACAATGCAAATATATCAACGTCATGGTGTCTGTCCCGGACATTTTAGTGAAAAATTTAGAATTACCCTTCCTTCACGAACAGGTATTAGGATAAATGCATATCCAACATTGTTTTTATCAGGTACATATAAAATTATCTATCTACTACATGTCTGTTTATATATTGTTTGTTTACATAAAATCAAACCCTACTTATGAAGATGTTAGTAGTAATAAAATTCAATTAATCTACCAAGTTGTTCGTATGCTATCAGTGTGATGTTTCTACAAAAAGAAGTCTTACAAGAAGGTAATAATTAAGATAACTGGATAATTAGTAGTAATAAATACTACTTTTAATTGTAAAATGTCCCTAAAATATTTGTAATACTTTAACTTTTTAGAACAATCAGTGTTCAATAATTTTATAGTAGAGGTATTGTATATTTAAATTTGATTGCCTTGTTAAGAAAATATTTGTTACGGTGCCATAAATTAAAAATTTAATTGCTACTTTTAGGGGATTTATTACCATAAAGAAATCTACTTTGTCTAAATTTAGAAATAACTACCTTTGTTTAATAAATATTAACCAAGATTGTTTAAAGAATTTTGTTGGATCTATTAGAGGTCATGGAGGTAGAAACAGCATCCTTCCCCTAGTATGTTCGAGAAATTTTTAAAAGGGCTCATCACTTCAATTTTTTCACATCATTCTCCCGGAGAAAATTGTAAAGAAGATGAACATGTTAGATAACTTATTCTTTTTTAACGGGAGATCTAGTACCACTTGAGGTTGTTAAGTCTATATTTGCTCTGAGGAAAACAAGAGTCTAATATTGTATTTTTGTCTTATTTCAGGCTATTTGACAAAACTTCTGAAAAAGATACAACTTGCAATATTTGTCTACATTCTATATTAAGTAGTTCCACAGGTTAAATACTCTAAAATCTAAATATCTTTGAAAAACACATACATTTTTAGTGTTTCGACTGTCCAATCCATAATGATTTTCAAGACCGAATTGTAGGTTATAATAAGGTGTGATTGTATTTTTGGTTTAATGAAGTTAATGCAATATCAACAGAGAAGGATTTAAAGTTTACCTTCAATATATCAAGATAAGTTAGAACTCTAATAGATCCCATAAAATTGATGGCATTAAACAAATATGGGAAGGCGTTATAGAAGAATTATATATATTTTAATTTTGCCTAGAATAAGGTTCATAATTGTTTTTTTTGCTTTTTGTTTATATATATTTATATTATTTACACTTATGTATATTTGTATAGGATTTTATTTTAATAAATTAATTTAAAAAATTAAATTTGATTTTCATTTAAATACTATTGGCCAATAAATGTGACGTCACAAAATAATCAGGCGAAATGGCAGACCAATCAAAGCAAAGTATTTTTCTTACAGATTTCTACATAACTATTTTAAACTAACCAATCAAATTCACGTTGTCAGCGCCGCCAATAATTGAACTACGCAAAACTTTGCCCCACTACTTACCATTGGAGTTGCACAGCCCTGATAATGCCTCTTATATAAATTCGTTAGTATGTCATGCGTGACACTGCTGTCATATAATTGAACGAAAATTTGTATGCGGTGAACTAATAACTTCGGTTTTACTAGTTGGCGGTTCGATACTAATCCTGCAACTGTCATAAATCAGTCTAGGATCGAACGATAAACCCAACGCGACAAGAAAAAGAAGAAGGACGTCTCCGTCTTCCGACCGTCGCGGCGAATTCGGCCGACGCCTCGGCAAGTTTTAGCATGATAATGCGAGCTTATTACTTGATTTCGAGCATACGTTAAACCCCGAGGCCTGAGCAAACAGCGCCGGTAAGATGGCGGCATAAAGGAAAATTACCCGAGGTATAAAGCCGCATCTCTTCGGCTTTAATTATTATTGTTATTTAGCTTATTCCTGTCTTAATCCCGAAAGACAGATTATAGTTTAGGTATCGTAATGATATATTTATTAAAATGTCGGTTTATTATTATGATTATTAATGATGCAGGGGCGAGGGGTCCTTACACTGCCTATTTATTAAGGGAAGAAAGGTAAACATCAGATATTCCTTTGTTATAATGTCTTTGTGTACAATTCTAATAATATACAAGTGTATTTGCTTGTACCCTTGTTAAAGACCGTAAGGTCTATGTGAATTTATTGGATATTAAGTAGAATAATCTATTTTATTTTTGTATGTGACAATAATTTATGTTCAAACATTGCTATACAATATTCCCACAAATCTCGTTGTTATGAATATTTGTGTTTTTACGAATAATAAAAATCTGATATATGCCTTAAAAGATATAGTCCTTACACTAATGATTTAAAAAAGATTAATTTCATTCACTAATTAATATTATAGTGCTTGCAAACGTCTGCAAAATTCTTCAGAATATTATTATTACGGGTTAAAAATCGGAAAACGTTCTTTTAACGCTTTGTTTTAATAAATTTCAAATCGCTGCGGTATTTATTGATAATATTTTTTAACGTGTATATACTAAAATATCTCCAAAAATAAAAAACAATGTAACCTTAAGTATTGTAAGAAGTCAGTCTAGGATCGAACGCGAAACATATGATACATAAGAGAATATGGAATGATATTTAATAAAAGTAAAATGAAAGTGAAGATCCAGTAGAAACAAATATAGAAAAAGTAAATTATTTGAGTAACTGGTTATATAAACCGAAAGCAATCGAAGCCCTGAGAATTGAACTGGAACTGGGGAATATGAAAATGACAGCCAAAATTGTAAAAGCCGTGAATTTATACTTCCTATAAATAGTAAATTCATTGCAAAACAACGTGAAAATTTATAAAGTAATTTTCAAACAAATCTTAAATTTCGATTGCGACACTTGGGTCAAAGAGAGATAAAAGTAATTTACAAGCAGCAGAAATACATTAGAAGAAGGGTGGGATGTGTAACAATGATGGGTAAGTTGAGTTGTATTGAGAGGTTGAGGGGTAACGAAATAAGCAAGGATCTCAATATTGACCTAGTGGAAAAGTGTGAGTTAGTGTCATAACAGGTAAAGAGAATATGGGAGGCAATAACGCAGGGGAGAAAAATGAAAGTATCAGAGAAATACTTCAGAAGAGATTATGATAAAACTAGTATCTCTTAAAGCTGGAATTGGAATACCATACTTGCAATATTACAAACAGCTCTATTTGGTTACCAGTAGTTACGGCAATATTGCTTTTTTAATGTCTTGGTTTCATTACCAGAGATTGGTTTTGATAATGTTTATGCCACTTTCCGTGGAGATGCCAATCTGTGTCTATACTTATTTGTAATTATATTGAATGATGAATTGATGGTGGACTGTTATTTAAGTTCATAATTCCAATTATTTTCTTTAATTCTACTAATCACAGATGGATGGATAAGAGGCCTGATATTTGAATGCGTTTTTGGAATTAACTAGAATAGTAATTAAATTACGAGGGCAATCCGATAAGCAGTTAACCTCACCACCCTATGGGGCTACTATCACAAGTGAAGTATACCGTCGCGTAGTATTTTCTAATAGGCCGCTATAGTTATAGAAAAATAGTGATTTAACTTCATAGGAAAAATTGGCGAAATATTTCGCGATATCCAATATATAGATGTCGCCACCTTTAACATATTACTTGTTTTATTCACTATAGTAATATCCGCCATGGGATCTGATTGGTTCATTTCTTTCTACAGTTTGTTTATTTTGTACGCCGTATTCAATATGCCCTATCTAGAGAAGAGTGTGGTTAGATTTTTATAACGTATATATTATTAAATCATTATTATATAAAATATTTTTTTTATTAGTATATACAAGTCGGTAGTTGAAATGCATTCTCGTTCTAGGAAGTGTTGTGTGCCCGGATGCACAGATATTGTGGAAGTGCATGATCGTTTTCCGTTAAAAAATACCCGGCAATCTTTAAGAAATGAGTAGAAAACATAAAAAATCCTAAACTGGTAGCGTTAAACATGAAACAGATTTATGATCGTTACCATGTCAGACATTTTTGTGATACATATAAACTTTCCTTTAAGTACTTGCGAACAATGGAAATGGATCAAAATCAAAATGATATAGAAATATCATAGATAATTGTAAAGTAAATAATAGATATACATAGGTAAATTGAAGTCAGTCACATTTGTGATCATAATTATTACCATTAATTTCTAAACTGTCTTACTTTATCTGTAGTGCTCCTATTTCAATCGTTCCAGGCCCACAACTAGGGTGTTCGAAGCAAGTATCATCGACATTTGATCAAACTCCAGAAGGTAATGGTAAAGTTTGTATTCATTCACCCAGTATCCCTCTTTCTGCTCATTCTTACCGTTAATTACTTGACTACTGTTAGTAGGCCTTTGAGCTATGTCTTATTTGATTCAGCGATTATGTCACGTCGATAATATAACAACATTTTTGTCAAATGTTTTAAAAAAAGGTAAATTTAAAACCCTTCAACTGTACATTCCATAATGATCTTTCCGATAAAATATTAAAAGTACTAACAAGGTGTGCTATATACTTTTGAATAAAACAGGTAAATAGAATATAAAGAGGGAAAGACTCAAAGTTTACTTTCAGTATAAGAAAACAAAAAGACAGAACTCTGGATAGATCCTATTGAAATGAAGACAATAAAAATATATGAAAATGAAGAAAGACGGAAGATATAATTTTGATTTGTAACGCACCAAAGTTTTTGATTATAAATTATATATATATATATATATATATATATATATATATATATATATATATATATATATATATATATATATATATATATATATGCATATAATATTTATATTTTTTAGATATATTTATTTTTAAATATTATATTTATATTAATATTTAATTAAATTTTATTTCATAAAATTATATCAGAAAAAAATTGTGTTTTATTTGAATTTCATTAAACATGACGTCACGTGCTAAACATTACTAGTAAACCCTATCAAATGTCTGCACAATAAAATGTTTTTCTTGCAGGTACCTATAATGGCTACTCTATGGCTATAGTCGAAATTTCAGCCGAATCGGACTTGCCGGTTTGTTTTGACCGCGTGTGGAAGCAGGTGTGTTCACGGATTTTAGAATCTATTTTTCTAAAAGAAAAATATCGGTCGGGGATTTGATTCTCGTTTTGGGAAAGCGAACCAAAGAGCGCTTGCGATCGTCAAAAATCCAAAAATCCTTTGCTTACTCCGGACAAGCGTTACCGTGAGACTAATTCAGAGTACTGCAGTTTAAGCGCAATCTGAAAGAGTTTATCCGTCGTTTCGTGGTTACATGGTTACACTGGTACACAACAGATACCAAAAATAGTCGAAACAGTGGACTTCACCCGGCGAACGTGCTCCGAAAAAGAGAAGACCGGCCTATCGCCCGGAAAGGTGATGGCCACCGTTTTCTGATGTGATCTACATTAACTACCTCCTCGAGGACAAAGCAGTCATGGCTGTACTATACCGAATTATTGGTTGGATTCGACGCCTAATAACAGAGGAAATGGCTTCATTTGGCGAAGAATAAGTAGTATTCTACCATAACAACGCACCGGCTTAAACCTACGCAATGGTCATAGCTAGAAATTTTAGTCGAATGAAGAGGTCATCGCCGCCACAGAGGCCCACTTTGCAGACCTCGAGTAAACGTGATTTTAAGACGGGTTGAGGGACTATGTTGAGAAATAAATCGCCACTTTTCCAAAATTGTCGTTTTTCTTTTGTAGGCTAAGTAATTATTGGACCACCTCGTAAGTTTTAGTCTATACATTTATACAGGAGATTATAGATGCCATTTTCGACATATCATTATTTATATCTCTAATATTATCATCTATCTTTATCATATCTCTAAGATACTTATTGCATGTTGGATAAATTGTGGATTTTGGGGTGGATAAAATTAAAATATTTTGAACAGTACTGAAACTACAAGAAGCATACATTAAATATGAACCTGTATTGTTTTGGACTTTACTCGATATAGGCTATGCTTGCATCTAAGATAATATCATCTGCGATGTGCCACATAGTAAAATATTTTTTATGTATTTGAAAGTCTGCTTTTTTTACAAGGAGGGTTTATCTGGATTGGACCTACTGTTCAACGTGGACCGCGAATCACGGTTCTCGGCATTAGGCCGATCTATTGGCCATTGAGACATCCGATCTTACCCAGTCTACTACTGGTTACTAGCGTGACTGACTGTCAGATGTTCCACTGTTGCCTGTAAAGACATTTACAATTATAATCACAAGCATAAAATACATCCATGCCCTAGTAGTATTCGAACCCGCGACTATTGCAGCAGTAGGAGGATCATCCTGTCGCCTTAATTACTGTACTACGGCAAAGAAAAATGTTATTATTTTCTTTATTCTGTTATTTTGTTTTTGATTTGTACTAGCATTTGACTTAGTTTTGTTTTTATCAGTTATCTGTGTGAGATTTCGACTGAAAGACGTCGCATATATATCACCTGAACGGCAGATAATAATACGACCGAGCAGCGTGGCGTCGCCATTTTTCGCCGCTCTATTTAATATTCATCTGTCTGGTGGGCCTAAGCCTAACGTCTTCCATCTTGCGATAAGGCCGCCAATATAAATCTTTTCCCCCGAAATGCCCGCCCGTTCCCTCTCGCATTGTCTAAAAGAAAGACTAAAAATGTGCGAAGTGGCGTCTCCGACTTCACAAATGTAAATCTGACGTAACCGCTAATAGTGAGCCTACACGCGAGACTGAAAATTACTTCGCCAGGCATATTTATGACCGTTTTCCTCTAGGGAAATCATAGGCGTGGCTGCGAAAACTTTAAAAATCCATATTTCAGGGTTCATCAATATTTTCAATTTAGTTCTTATCGCTTCTCAGTTTAATGTTATTTAATATCGCTATAAACTATAACTTTCAAGCGATAACTCGCTAAGTCGGTATCTTTGGTGTCGATTTCACTCTTTTTTTGCTCCTCATTGAGTATTACTCATTTATAAACACATGCCACACATATTACCACTATACATTAACTGCAACTATCTAATAATATATTTTCTTGGCATTGTACAAGATCTGGTGCACTCCATGTAGTAGTACACGACACAGTACTTTTCATGTTTCTTCGCAAGTAGTTTAACTTCTTCGTTGGTAACTTTAGATCTTTGGAGATGTCCTCATTTATAATATACCATGAAGCGTTTACAATGTTGCTAAGAATTGTTGCTTATTTTAGTAAGTTTTGGATCACATTAATAGTAGATTTCATTGTGAAATACCATAATTGCATACCGTAGACTGACCTTAAGATCTGTTTATATAATAACATTTTATTGAGGGGTATTAATTCAGATTGTCCTTCAAGCAGTCCCCACATTTTTTGAGCCTCATACAAGTTCTGTTAGTATCTTTTTAAAATGCTTTTTCCACTTAACAAATAGAAGAAGTTATGAATTATTAACAGTATATTTGTAAACATTTTAAAGTATTGATAATATGACATTTTATTCTTTGAACCATGCATCAATTATTTTAATTATTTACTTCATAAACCTATGTTTTGGAAAGTTAATAATTAATTTAATTATCGTAAATACATTCCTTTATTGTACCCTTCCAAATTGTAACAAATAAATTTCCTAATTGTGTTCGTTATTGTTTTAATATACATATCAATGTCAAATATCAATTTCAAATTTGTTTTATTCATATATTCTCTGTTTTAATATACAAACATATATTAATTCAATTATTATTCTATATTTATGTGTATGACATAAAAAAAAATGTATAATTATATTTGATGCTTTGAATTTGTTACAGTTCTGAAAATAATCTTATTTATGAAATATGTTTATAATGTTCAGTGACGTAGTAATTTACAATTACTAATACTTTGTTGATTATTGGAAGTTAATGGAAATTAGATTTAAATATATGCAATTAAAAAAATGTTAGTGAGTGTTAATTCTTGAGATAGTTTGCATATATTTTGATATATAGAAAATTGATATTTAAATTAATGATTTATATATATATATATATATATATATATATATATATATATATATATATATATATATATATTTATATATCAAATACATTTCTAGTATTATATTGAAATACTGTGAAAACAAGTTTTAGTAAGATATCATTTTCGAATTAGTCCCTTTCACTTCTGATAGAAACATGATTAATTTAATAAATTGTGGACGAATTTCGATCTCAGAGTGATCACTAGTACTCTAAAAAATAGATTAGAATGTGATCATTTATGGATTAATGTAATTTAATACCTCCTAGCTGACACAATATTTATAATAGCAACTGCATGCTTTACCAAAAACGGCTACTTCACTTTGCAAACGGCGACTACAAATTGTTTGGTATGGAACCGGCCACGCCTCGGCACGTTTCTCGTGCCGTGTATTTTTTAAGTGATTCCATTTCGCTTAAAATGGCACCAGTCCATGACGGCTGCTTATTTTTATGTGGAAATTGTGTAGGTCTTTCTTGGTGTCACGTTTGATTTACGATGTGGAAGTTTTTTTTTCCAAGCGCCACCGCCGAGGTAATAAAATAGCCACCAATTTTTAGTCGTGTGCTGCGGTCGTGGATAAATAGAGTAAAAAAGGAAATAATGTGGAATTTAGTGAACGAATCGGTGGAAAAATCCCATTATGATGTCTTTAGTTGTAAACTGTATAATACAGTGGGGATAACGAGTATATATTTTTGTAAAGTGTCCATTATATCAATAACTACCGGCTTCAAAAGATATTACGGATTCACTACTTTTACGAGAAAATTGCTATATGCTTTCTGTTAATCGATTTATGTCTTCATAATTATTTGAAATATCAGTATTTCTGGAAATTTTCCTTCTACTTAAATTACAATTCTTTCAGAGAATTCAGGTTCACTATTTTAATTCTCACAAACGATAGTATCCGCACCAACGGCAGCATACACAAAACAGTAAAATATCACCGGTGCATAAGTGAAACCTAAAGTTATCTGACAAAGACTGATGAACATTAAAAAGGATTGTGGCCAACATAAAACTATCGCGACAAAAATTACGGTAGAACTCTACACTTACCGGATGTACCGGAAAAATCTACATATTTCCAAGAAAACGAAAAAATATATTTATTTAAAATATTGCCCATTTGACTTTATACATTTTACCTATCTTTCACACAATTTGTGGATGTCATCCCAAAAAAAATGTTGGTCATTACGAAAAGTTGATGGTCGGACGAGACAAAGTCTGGGGAGTACGCCAGAAGACATTATATGTCCCATCTAAGTCCGATCATCTATACTTTTTCACACTTTCTTTATATTTCGAAACCATTTACCAGTAAAGCCATATTACATCGTTAAGAAGTAGTAACGCTTCCTTTGCCGGTTTTGTTTTAGGAGCCGGCGGGTTATCGTGCTGTAAAATCACTTTCCCCTGTCTTCATGTCCATTCTGGACATTTTTCGATCAATATATTGTTGAAATTGATCACTTATTGTCGGTAGCGATCACCACTAATTGTTTGACCAGGTTTGATCAGTCCGTAATACACCACGCTACCCTGGTCCTTTGACTAGTATATTGGTTGACCACATGAAGGCTCCCTTTTTGTCAGTATATTAGGTGCTTGTATGTACTCTGATACACTTATATAGACGCGAATATTTTTCACTAAGCGATATTTTGTTCACTTTAAAAATATATTAGTTGAGAAAAATTGGTACATTATATATTAATGAAAATATTCTCCATCATCTATAACTTTTTTCCGTCTTCCTAGCAATCTGGTAATATCTTGTCAAATTCCAATTATCTATACTTTTTCACACTTTCTCTATATTTCGAAACCCTTTGCCAGCAAAGCCATGTTACATCGTTAAGAAGAAGTGGTAATCAGAAGAAGCTATGTCTGATGACTATGCTGGATGCCGCAGATCTTGTCATTCATACGTCATTCAGTTTGATTAAATGACGTCAGTAAATAGTAGACATTTACAGTAACAGCTTCAGCAGGTTGTGATATACCTTGGCATATAATACGATACAAAAAACTCTTATTTTTTTACAAAGACAAGTAACGAAACCGCAATGTTAAAACTGCTCTCAATTACATTTTCTCACAAAGGTATCTGACCGAAAGTTTTTTTTTGGGAGTTTGAGTTAGGCAATTCATGGCCTTCGAATTTTTTTGGTTCTTCAGACTCTTTCTTATCATTTAAATAAATATTACAGCTTTTAAATCCTTGTAAACATGACTAATAATTGGAAGATAATGGAGCAGCATCACCATAATTTGCCAGAATATATTGGTTGGATTTGGCGGAGTATTTCTTCAAATTGGGAACAAATGTGAGGGATGTCGCAATTTTGAGAGTTCCCTGATTAGCATCGGTACATATTGAATAATTATAACATAAAAATTATTAGTTTATATAGATTTAAAATAATCGAGTTTTTCAATCATGCTGGGTTGTTTAACAATGATTTACATATATACTTGATTGGCTAGTCAGCAATATCCAAAATACCTAACATAATGAAATCAGTCAACTTTTTAGCACCACTAGAATTAAATAAATCCGGGGGACAACATCTTAACACCCTAATTTTCGATTATTTTCGATGGACAAGATAAACTCGGACTGATTCTTTGTTTTGTATCGAGCTGTGGTCCGGCGCGCCATAGATCCTCTAAACATCCGACAATCGTATTTGTGTCAATTGCCTGGCCAGTTAATTAAAATAAAGAGCGTCTGTTTTATCCAGCAGGCGTCGTTCGAGTTCAGACATGTTCATTAAAGTGCAAGGAGGCTGCGGCACGACGCGAAACAACGGCCGAGAAATTAGATTTGTCCGTTTTATTTAACCAATAACGTGTACTTGCGACTCGAACATGCATCTTGGCGCGTATTCCTAATTAAACCGCAGCAGTGTTGCATATGCATGGAGACGTATCGGGATTAGTTGCCGGATTTCAGCTACCCGAACGTGTAACTTTCGGGAGAACAAAACAATAAAAATAGTTGGTCTTATCCGTTGACTGTTAACTCTGAGACTTGTAATATTCATCCGTGATAAATTATTAATATTGGTGGTTGCCCTGTGGTCGTCTTTTTTAGGTTTATCATATTTCTTACATAATAGAGTAAACATAATTGTTTAAAACTATATTATGCAACATAAAATCAGAAATATATTTGATATACAATATTAATTAGACTTATATATCTAAGTTGGTTTGTTGACTAAAACTTAATAATTAAAATATATGCAAACTATCTCAAGAAATAACAGTTAATAATTTTACAAAATTGTGGTTAATTTAATCTAACTTCTAATAAGTTTTAATAATTAACCAGTATTGATAAGTTTAAATTACTATATCACTCAACATTATAACAAAAGTGACATAAGTAAGATTATTTTCAAAACTGCAATAACAACTTGAGAACGTATAATAAAAGCATATATGATCTTTTTATACTTTTATGTTATAAACACCAATATGCAATAATAAATGGAGTAATACATGTTTATATATCAAAAGAGGTAATAAATGAATAAAACAAATTTGAAATCGATATTTTACTTTGGCATGTATGTTAAAACAATAACTAACACAATTAGGTAATTTACTTGTTATAATTTAGAAATGTATACTAAAGGAATGTATTTTCAAACTAAACAACTTGACTAAAAGTAAATAATCAAAATAAATGATACAAGCCCCATTGATTAAAGTGTCAGATAGTTACATATATTATTGCATTAATCGTTAAACATCTTAATATTTATCAGTGATTTAAAATGTTTACAAAATTACTGTTAATACAGTTAGTGCCATTATGTATTCACATAACCTTTAGCTCTTGTCCAAATTTTTCACACGAAATATATATTGAAAGACAATAAATAAACACAATAAATTTTTAAATAAAATTGTATATATATATATATATATATATATATATATATATATATATATATATATATATATATATATATATATATTCAAGGTATCATTTTACGTATTTTATGTAAATCTAGAATTTCGCTTTTGCAGATAGCCTAATGTAAATATATTGCTTTGTACTTTGTCTTATGTCCCTTATGGGAACTAACAAATCACCAACGAATAATGAATTAAAAATCGAAAAAAAGATCTATATATGTTGCTAGTTATAATTGCTAATATTCTTTTCAACATTAATTTAAACTCTTAATGCACAAATTAATGTATTTATTGGTTGTAATATTCGGTTGGTGCTTTTTGTTAGGAAATGAATTTATTAATGAAACTTCAAATGACTTAGATTTTGAAATTAAAATGAAACAAACACTTCAAATTTGAACTACATGTATTACGGATAGACCCTATTAATTAGTACCTAGAGAAAATACATAAACAAGGAAAGGAGGTTTTATAATAAAAATAGTCAAATGTATTTATTATATTGCGTAAATTCAAATATTATATTTTTAAGTAAATTAGATGAATAATTATTTAATTTATAGTTTTTTCTATATGTATTTTTATCAAATTTAAAGCATTAACAGCGTATATTTAGAAAATAACGCTTTAGCCGAAGGATTTGATTTTTTTTAATATCTTGAAAATGTTTTATACAAATATTAACTAGTATTTAAATACCATATTTTATAGAAATCTAATTTTTAAATGTCCCCCTGTTGTAAATAAACCCGCTTTGAGTGCCCACAGGTGACTCGTATAAACAAAACTTGGTTAAAACTTTATACAGGGGAGATCGCATTCTAAGTCTAACTATTATATAGTTTTGAACGTTGACATTTGAAATGACGACACCACTTTTTACATGTTTTTGTGGTTGAAGCTGATTCACTGTAAGTTTCCTATAGTAGACAGAAAACAATAAATTTCAATGAGCCGACTTGGTTGGCGCAGTGGTAAAGGCGACAAGACTGTCTACCTACTATTGCGGTAGTCGAAGGTTCGAGTCCTGCTGGGACATGGTCGTAAATTTATATTTGCGAATGCCCTAGACAAGAGTATAAAATCCGACCAGGAAAATGATTCCAGTCACGGCAGTATCGAGACTAGGTAAGACCGGATATCTTCTGGGATGATTTCTAAGTTGTTCACTCGAGCCCACGTTAAATAACTCTCAATGTTTTTTTTTTGATGTATTAAGAATAATAATCGCGGCACAAATGTATATTTTCAAACCATTATAAATGTATAACGCTGTTACTCTTTCAAATCGTTGCTATAGTTTGAGGTTAATGTCAGCTGAATGAAATGACATAAGTAACAAAATTACTTTGCATACTTGATGACACGTGTTATAAAAACCGAAACTCCAATAAAAATGTGTATTTCAATAACAATAATTACTGTAACTAATATTGTTTAGTGTGTTTTAAAAAGTAACTATAGAACAGAGCTTTTTATGAGGAATATCTATAGAAATAAAAAAAGAAAAATAGAACAAAATTTTTGTCATTTAAATCTCATTATTCTAATTTCAGTATCATAGTAAAAAATGACAAGCATGTTTTTTCCAATGTATCTTGAAACTAATTGTGTTTTCATTACAATTTTTGTCTACTATATCACATGTAATTTAACTATAATACCGAAGAGTACTGAATATTTTACGATGAATTTCTATTACAAGTCTAAGCAAATAGGCACATCAATTATATCGTTAACGCTTGGCTCCGGGCGACACATTAGTACCTTCGTTATGAGCGCGAACAGATTCATCTCTTAATCGTTGTAACTGTGAAGTTTCTAGTCTGAAAGGCTGCTAATGATGAGTTTAATGGTCATCGGACGCGGAACGTGTCGTGTAACTAGCCGACCACCTAGAACAGACTATTAAAACCAACCAAAACAACTGTATCGCTATTATGCTGCATTAAATGTTATATGACCTAAGGTGGTTCCAGAAACTTGGCCACAATACGTCGGGGAATCGCGCGATGGCTCTGGAATTGGAAGATGGAAATTCGAGTTCGGCTTAACGACTCTCTCTTTGTATCGAGTGTATCGGGTAACGAACAAGCGGATTCCATATGGGGCCGTTGTTGATTTTAGATGCAAGCACGTATTCGAGTCATTCTTAGATTACTACTGAAGCTTGTAAAGATAATTTTACGGAGAAATAATTTGCTGCCTCCGTATTACGAATGGTTGTGAAGATGTTGTGTACTGTATTGTTAATTATTTTTACGGGGTTATACTAAAGATTTCTGGGCGCCAAGAAAAACAGAGAAACAAACTATTTGGGGATCTTTTAACTATTAAGACTAACTATTTATTGAATAAAATCAATATAACATATGTTAATCAAAATATTTTCCATATATCCATTATTATTATCTTGTAACCTCCAAAAATTCCAAAAATTGCTACCGAGAGATCTTGATCAACGAGTTGTGTAATCTAACAACTAAGTGTACAGTAATGTAATCCTAAGGCTGCCTGGTGAAATTAACGATTTTTCATCTAAATTGATAATGAGCGATAAAGCCCATTTTCTTCTCAGTGGTCACATCAATAAACATGTCAATAACAATCGGTTTTGGGGAAGACAGAATCCTCAATTAATTCATGAAACATCATGGCACCCAATAACCGTACGGTGTCGTATTCATGTTGGAGTCATCATTCGTCACTACTTTTTTGAAAATGATCAAGGTGTTGCAGTTACTGTTACTGCTGAACGGTACCAAGACATGATTCGTAATTTTCTTGAATGTGCCTGAAATGGAAGAGCAAGGACTATAGGATACACACAGCTCGTTCAACAATTTCTTGTGGAGTTTTTTAAAATCAAAAGTTTATATAAATAAGCCCCAAATGATTCAACACCTTATATTCGTCACGAATTTGAAGAAACTCAGCCTGAAATGTTGCAGGATATCATAAAAATTGTCTTAAAAAGACACGAAAGTTGCATAGCAAATCGCGGTCACTATTTAGCCGACATAATTTTTTAATCATGCCAAAGAGGAATATAAATATCAAATAAACTTTCCTTGGAAACCAAACTTACTTCTCTTTTCTTTGAGCAAAGTTATAGGCAATCAGAATGGCAGAGGGACACGTTGTATAAGTAGGTTTTTTTATCATTTTGTTAAGTAAAACCGTTTTAGTTTCTTCGATATTCCAAACAACGAAAAGAATACGATATGCTTTAAATATGAGGACTAAAGACAGCGGGTATAAGGACAGATTAGAGATTAAAATATTGGCTTATATTACCTTACAAAGTACAACATTCACAATAACCTAAACTAATATAAAAATAACCCAAAAGAACTAATATCCTACTACAAAGAAACCCACTCCCTTAGTCAAAACATCTCAATACAACTCGGAAAAAAAACTTTTGGTCCAATATAGAAAAACCGCTAATCTAACAGTCTATTATTTATCTTTATCTTTTCGATTTCTCATCTGGTAATTAGAGGGTACGATGACTTAGCATAAAATGTCCTAATATAACTCGTAAAAAATCAAAATGTTACTGTATGAAAATATCCTAGCATTTTTATATTAGAACATTTTTATGTTCTTATATACTCCTAAACAACAAAATGACAAAAACAATGAAACAAAATGAAAAACCTTGCTGCCAAACGATGTTATCAGTCCATGTATTAGATAAGGAAGTCATGTACATTTCCTGAAGTTTGTCTAACTACAAAGAACCTCCTTTTAATTACCACTATTCTTCCTTCTGTTGATGTACCATTGTGGATTCGATGGCACTAATTTCTCACAACATGTTTCAAATTTTCATATCTGTATGCGTCATACAGAAATTAACGCTACAATCTTTCTGGTAACATGCAAATACCGTGTGGAAATAATGATCCACTAGTTTGTCAGCAATCCAATTATGGATCAATTTTAGCACTTCTTCGTAGCATTTGTTGTGCCAAAGAAATCATGCGTCATTGATCTGAAAAAGCGATAATTAAGAAAGGCTGTATTTCTTAATACGCTGGGTGCATCAGAGCCTGTACTGCGCTATATTCTTCAGAGCTCTAGTAACCTTTTGTTGGCAGTTGTTGTAATAATAGTTTATTTATATTTTTATGTGGAGTAAACATTTGATTTAACTTTATTAGCTTGAAATACACGAAATCCTGTTGGTCCTACCATATCTTCTTTATGGTCATAAATATTTCACTTCAGTGTTGATTTGGATGATTCTCCTGAATTAAACCATACTATTTTGCGTAATAGAATACACCACAAAGAACTCTTGCGACTAAAGTAGCTTGATGAATCGGATAGAAATAGCACTTTCAGTCAATTCCTCTTGTAGATGTTTTACTTTCTTTTGGATCTTTGCTATTGCAAATCAAAATCTGGAAATTGTTGGTTCTTCAACTGATTTTTTTTATTAATCTCCTAGAAGTCAACAATCTGCCCGTGGGCAATAAGTATTATTATATGATTTCAATTATATAATATAACTATTCTGACATGTAGTAGATCACTTCAGTAAGTGAATTAATAAGTGATAGTGTAAGTAAGTGATCGCGCACATTTAACTGTTTGGCTATTGCATTGGGATGCACTAATAGTCTTTCAGAGTACTTCGCACTAACACTTCGAATCACATTCGTTTTGGGTTTTATGGGGATATCACGCTGAATCAGTTTGTTGGAAATGCAATATGGAGCATCGAGGATGACTCGCAAAACTTTATTCTGGAACCTCTGGAGGAATCTATGTTGTATTTTCTAGTAGTACCCCACAGTTAAATACCATAGGTCCAAAACGGACTTAAGTTTTGACTTATTAACCTTATTATATAATGTTAATTTAGATTTAAGCCCTATCAGCCAATAAATTTGATTTAGTTTTAAGTCCAAGCTGCTCGCGTTTTGTAACTATATGTCTTTTCCATGTCAAACATCGATCGAAATGTATTCCCAGATATTTAACTTTGTCTGCTTGCGGAAGTTTATTGTTATTCAATTTTACTCAATGACATGTTCTTCTACAAAGGGTCAATGTCACATGGGTAGATTTTAATGTGCTCGATAGAATCCACTATGGCTTAATATTTGAATGAAAAACAATCAATGAATTTGATACGTAAATTTGAAAAACAATGTGCATATGTCTATTTTGATTCATGGTCCACTTCCACGAATAAAAATACAGATAAGTATACATTATCAACAAAGGAAACCTCTAGATAACTGTGACATCAAATCCGCAATAACTCTTCTCTAATATTTTTTCCTTCTGAGGTCTTGTCTTATAACCTGCGAAGATAACTTCACTATATTTAGGTAACTTTATAATTAACTAAAACAATATGATTGAATCTGATAATATTCATATCCTGTCGAAATAATATAATGTATATATGGTTATAACTACTGTTACATAATATCAATTAATGCGATACCAATACGAGTACATAATCCTGACTCTCCATTGTGGTCCTAGTTATTTCCATTGAATCTATTGACGTCGGATGCACCAATTGAAGTTCTCTATAATATGCTTCAATAATCTAATATTTCAATCGAAATGGGAATTAACGTTACATTATCCATTAATAGAAAATTATCCAAACATTCAGAAGACTTTTACGTTATATGTTCAGCATCCTAAAAAGTTAGAATTCGGTGCTTTCGCGTTAATAATTTACTCACCCTCGGAGCTATTTCATTGATCAGATAGTTTTTGAAATAGGATATAATCGATATGTGCTAAATTTGAATAATATATAGGCTAATAGTTAGACTAAACGATACACATTAGAATAACACGACACGTTGAATCGATCTCTACATTTAGAGTGGAAGATTCAGTCGCCAATAAATTGGCCTTCAAATCATTTGTTATATTACAAGATCGAAAAATTTATTTGCTTGAATTGTTTTTAGAACTTTAATGTGATTTGCTGTGGCTTTAGTCAACTTCGTTTTCTTTTTTTTTGTTGTCTATTAAATATCTATTAATTATGAATACAATTTTTATCCAGTAATTTATTTTGATGCTGCCTTAGTTTTTATATATGAATTATTATTTATATTATTTGCAACAATATTAACTTCAATATTAGTGATTGGCCTTTAACCTACAGTACTATCTTACTTTTAATGATTTATATAATTATAATTATAGCCGAATTATTCTTTACACCGCCCTTCTAAGCTATAATTATTTTATTAATTACTTAAACTATCCTTTTTTTTGGTTGATTGGTTTGTTAGATGTTATATCTTAAAGTAAACTACATATACCATGTTTCGGTTCCTTCAAAGATTTGATTTCTTCTTCCTTTTGTTTCTTTTCTCTCTTCCAATCCGTATTGATTATATAGACATAGCAATCTGGACCAGTATTTCACTTTTACTTTCTACAAGTGATCTTTGTTGAAAAATATATTTTTCTGGGTAATACATTTTTATGATTTACTCCAATATCTCATTAGAGCATTTTGTATATATTATCTTGTATATATAATTCGTTGTTTCATTTAATTTTTATCATGTTTTAATATAATGTTTGTTTCTCCTAAACTATTCGTATCTACTTATCACATATCACTAGTAATAAGTTATTCAGTGAGGCCGTGTTATAAAGTGTTTGAAATTTAACAGTTCATAAAGCACTTTAGATATATAAGAAGCGTCATTTTGTTTTTTTTTCACTTAAATGTTATTTGAATATGATTAAATCATATTTTAATTTTTTGTAACTAAAAAGGAAACAATGCAGTGCAGGACTAGCGGGTAATTTCTGGTATTTAAGATGCTATGTGAACTCGTTAACTTTAGAACATGCTTGCGAAAATCATGCTTAGTTCAGAAAATCAGTTATAGTGATATCACAGTGACGGAACCATGGTTTTATCAGAAAAGTGGAAAAACTACATATGATAGTACCATAACAGTACATATGATTAGCATTCCTTAAAAACATAAAAAAAACGATTCGAAGTCTATTCCACCTTTTCGAAAAAAAGATTTGATAATTATTGCTTTTAGGCTGCCCCTTAATACCCTGATTATAAGTAATCTTGAAGAATTATAACATTCTTCTTCTATCTGGTAGCCTTTAGCTCGAAAATATTTCTTGAGCTCCAAGGATAGGCAGTCATATATTACTAAGTCTGATAAGTAAGAATAATCTTGGTGTTTTTTTAACGGTTATAGGATTGTCAGAAAACATTCGTTTTATCAATTCAGATCATATCACCAAGGGTAAATTGAAGATACCTAAAGATTCCTAGCTATAAAATATTACAGTTCAGAAACATTCAGGCTTTGAAAAATGCCTCTAGTTAGTGGATTCAAGACAGACTTATCGCAGAATAAGATGCAAGACCGCCGAAAACAGATTGCAATAACTCAGTTGCTCAGTTCAATACAATTAAAATCTTTAGTTACCAAAACTTGTCAAACTACAAAGACTGCATACTTGTAACAACAAGGCGGTGAATTTATGTTGAAATTGAACGGTACCTCGTGTAAGGCATCTAGACGTATAGTCCATTGAAAACAGTAGTGACGCACGCAATCAATATGTGGCTGTCGAAAGGTATAAATTCGTTTTACAGTTAGACAATATTTTCCTTCTCATTTTATACTATTTAAAGATATATAATGCTGTTTGACAAGTTCGATCATGTAACCGAAGCTGTATATGTGATCAAATATACATATATAAAAACAGTATATGTAATATGTAAAAATAGTAACTAGTTTTTTGAATCATCAATATTTTCAACATCCCTTCATACACTGTTGGGTAATATAGGATTTAAGTGATGTAAAGATGATCCAAAAAGTAGTTTAATGGAACTTCCAAGCATTACTTTTAAAGGAACACTAATTTTAAAAACATAGCAAAATCAAGGAAGCATTATTATATTAATTTGTATATTTAAATGAAACATGGAATGCTACATTGGGCCATTCATGGCAAGCTGCTAATAAATATAGTGTAATAACAACATAAGTTGATGGAAAAAGGTAAACGTTGGAATAATTATCGATTAGGTTTTGTTAGTCATGACATTAATTAGTAATTCATTGCAGACATATACTTCTTCATGCTGGAAATAAGAATGGTTATATTCCTGGTGCAAAATTAGTGCTTTCCTCTAAGTCCAAGGGATACTACCATGGAGAAATGAACCATAACTTGTGTTTGCAGCGGTTTGAATATGAGATTTCAAAGAACTTGGAGGAACCATAAGTTATTGTTATGGACAATGCACCATATCAGAGTACACTGGTGGAGAAGATCCCATAAAGTGCATCAACAAAGGCTGCAATTAAAGAATGACTTAAAGTACATAAAATAAGTTTTGAAGAAACCATGTTAAAGAATGAACTATTTCAAATTGTTACTTGGTAAATATAAATGAAATATTTAATTGCATTTTATGTAATTTCCTTTTATAGAAATAAGCCTGAGAAAATATACATGCTAAATCAGATTGCTGAACGTTATGGCCACAAAATATTACGTCGTCCCTATCACTGCATATTTAGTAAAGAATTATTACAATAGACATTGAGGTCGAGAATGATATTCAAACCAGAACTATCTGGATTTATAGAAAGAAGCATTGCCGACAATAGCACTTTTGGTTTGGATGAGCTCGATCAGGCACAATGAAGAAGAAATTGCCAGATGGTGGAATCGTGAGTAAGTTTTTGATAGATTAGAAGTGAACAGCTTAGTTTTACTTGAGTAGTGATTCTGACACACACCGACAATTAACAGACATTGAAGAACACTTTATGAATATTGGTTTATGATTCAATGCTAACAATTACGAAGACAGGGTGATGAAAGAGGAAACAACAAAAGGTCAATATATAATTAATATACTTTAACTGTAGTAGATTGTATTATATAGTATGAGAGCTTTATGTGTGTTATTGTTCAGAATATACATGGATTCTAATGTTTGAGAAGAGAAATAATACTAACTGTTTAGCAGATATGGCAAATAAATTAATGAGAATGCAGTGACTAAATCTAATTTTACCAAGAAAGATGTACACAGGTAGTAGCAGAACAAAATAAGTAGAAATAGAGTAATATCAAAATTGCTTTATAAGAAAACCTTGTAACAAATGAAACAAGTACTAAGCATAAAAGGTAAATATGTCCTCTAATGACAGTAAAATACATTACTCAGATATACAATTGTTAATTAGTTGGATTAGGCCTTTGGGAGAACTCTACTTATATGAGTGTGCAAAAAAAGTTCAATGTAAATATTATAAAAAAACGCTAACCTATAAATTATTGTAGCTGTATAATTGAAATTAATTATATTAGATAACATATTTTTTCATTATTTTATTTAGATGAGAATTTTGATATATGTTATAGTAAAAATGTTCTAAAACTCTGAGTTGATATGGCAACATTGTGATATTACGTGGGATCACTGCTGTTTAGAATAGACTAAATGTGTTTAGTTTGTATAAGAATATATTTAAACCCTCAGTATCATTTCGTTAGCAGTCACCATTTCTTTCCGACAATTCAAATAGCTTTTTAAAGGAATATAAAAGTTTTTATTGGTTTATACCGTTTACAATTCATAACCTACATTCACATTGATATTCTACATTTTCCTAGTTTGGCAGTTCTTATAAGGAATACACCGAAAGGCAAAATAGATCCGACATTTCCGCGTGTGTTAGACACTAAAAATTATACATTATAATTCAACTGCGGCGAGCCGGAAGAAACCTCATCAATTAATGCTCGAATGATCCGTAACATAATTACATTGACCCCACAATGCGAAAATTAATTTGGGATATATATAGAGCCCTCTTTACCTGACCCTGTAAGGTAAAAAGGGCACTCCCCGAAGGTCTGTCAGTTCCACTGCGGTTGGCCGTTCAAGTTTTACAACTCTATGATAAAGAGCATCGAGTTAATTTGCTGGATGAAAACAACGTTGTGCACTTACCGAAGCCGCTCTTCATACAATAAACCCAGTGAAATATCAGTCCATAGTTCGGTAAAGGAAGCGAAAGTGTTGTGTTTTAATAGAATATCTTAAATCCAAGCGAAGGGTCTTGTTATTATGGGAATGAGGTATTTACTGATAAAGCTTGTTTAGTAAAATTATTTATAATTATTTATATATAGTTGTAATAAATCATTAGAAATGGTAAATCACAGATCACAGACACCTGACACATACACAATATTCATTTAGTGATTTGATCCACCATTAGCTTTTGAAGTAGCTGCATTTCTTCCTGACATAGAATCCTAGAGTGTTTGAATAGTTTATAATAGAATTTTGTACCATTCTTATACCAAAACATCCGCCAATTGCTTTAATTATATTGGAGATGGAAATCTATTGTTCACATTCTGATCTAAAACTGCCCATAATTATTTAGTTATGTTGAGGCCTGACAATTGTACAGACTAGGGAATATGTTGAATGATTTCCTCAAACTAAGACTGAATCTCAAAATAAGGTGTGTAAATAAAAAATGTTTGGTTATAGTAAGAAGTGCATCATTGAGAATATTAATATATTCAATGGCAGTAATCTTCAGATATATCAGATATTAAATCGCAGATGAATATCATGTTATAGCCACCCAAATCATAGCGGAACCTACCCCATGCTTGACAGTGAACGAAGACAGAAATAACGCAGTCTAGGTAGTACGACCATTTGTACGAATCAATGCAAACGATGATTCAAAGGACTATACAACATTCTTCCAATCATAATGTGTCTAGGTTGCATCACTTCTTTCACAGCTTAGCAGTGTCCTCCGTTATATAGGATTTCGCAATAGCAGCCCTTCCATGAATGCTAGCTTTGTGGAAAATTTTCGTCGTGTTGTTTTTGTTGAAACAGTATTAATTAATGTGATAGTATTATGTTGTTTGCCTACAATTCTTTTTATTCTTATTCGATTTCAATTTTTTGGTTTTGTGCTAATGCCTTTTTTGTTTTTGCTGTCATTACTGTAAATACTATCGTTCGTTAAATGTTAAGAAATTCCTAGATCACACGTTTCACCGATCACTTATTTGAACCACCGCAGAACAAAGCTTATAATACACTGAAATAGAATCTATAAGACTGGGCATGTAAACTGAGGAGACAAAAAACGCAACGGAAACGGAAACGTAAACTGACGGAATAAGAGTTGTTTATAGGAAACAAGATGTATTATACAGCATGGTGTTCATGTTGTAATTGGTATTATTACAAAAACGTTATTTTTGACGTAACTGATGCGTCAACTAAATCAAATTGATTTAAAAAATACTTCTTTTGAGCTTTCTATTGTGAACAGAAAGTGGTTAGCGCTTTGTAAAGGCAAATACGTCATATAATTTTTTCAAATTAATTTTATTCTGTTAAGGATAACGATTAGGCATAATAGATTCCGTTATGTCAGGTTAATTTTTCAATATTCAAACTCAAGTTGATAACTAACTCAAGTAATCTCATTAACTGATTTAATATTTTGTTCTTGATGCAGCTATAGACAAAGCGTACGCCCAGATATCTGATTAACCTATTAGAGGCAAATAGCGGATGTTGTGGTATCGCATTAGTTTTTTTATATTTTTAATAAAATATGACAAAAAACTAATGCTATTTTTGAAAACAAATTTCAAAAGGAACATAATGATGCGTAACAGTCCAATTTTTGTCTTAAAACTTTTGAATTATAGTAGCATAAACACATAATGATATAATGATATACCTTTATAATTAAAACAGGCATATGTTATCTTTCCATTTTATTGTTTTCAATTCAGTAAAATTTAATTTATTAGAAGGTATTTTTGAGCCCTATGTATAAATATGTCCTATGAAGCTATAATGAATTGATCTGAAAAAGTGGCAACCAAATCGTGCTTGGATTTGTGAGTATGTTCATTGTAACATAACTACCTATTAGAGCTCAAACAATGTACCCATCACAAGATATTTTCTTGCAATATGTAGCCAAATGATTGTCATTTAAATGCATGATCTTCTCTTTTTTCTTGACTGGTAATCAAAGAAATTGCAATGTTGAACAGCTCGAAATTTCATTCATTAAACACGTATGGTAGCTATTTTCCGTCCTTTAAGATCTTTCCCTTCATATATAATAGTTGATTCATCAACTGCTAAGTTGGTGTTCTTTGATAATTTCTGCTGGGTTTTCGTCTAATGAGTCCTGCAAATCTGCCTGTTGTTTAGGTTCTCCAGGCCATTATCTTAAATTATCACTTCTAAATTTTTGAAACCGACATCGGCCACTGGATTATGATGAATATGAAGCAGCATCACTATAAGTACCTAAAAGTGTTGGATGTTGGATCTACAAATACAAACAGCATAAATGATGCCGAACATTTTAAGCATTCTATCATTAGCGCCACACCGAATAATTATGTAAAGCAGTGTAAAAAAGTACGCTGAAAAAAGTTTTTCCTTGAACGTGATATATTTGTTGTTTCTGCTGATCTTGATGTATTTATTGTTATGTATAACATTTCATTCTTTTATTATGTATTATAATTTTGTACACATGTTTGTGTGTTTACTTTAGAGACCTACCTTTTGAAAGATCAGTTAAAAGTTAATTTAATGATTATAGAGCGTTTAATAATAAGCGTGTTCGTTATTGTTTCAATATATATTCTAAAGTCAACCATTAATCTCAAAATTGATTTATTCATATATTTGTGTTTCAAAATACAAACATATATTATAACATAAAAGTAAAAAATATCATCTATACTTGTTCTATGTATTATATGTAATTATAGAGAAACATGATTAATTTTATATATTGTCTTCGAATGTATACCACAGGGCGATCACCAGATATATTGGATTTGTAAATGATATGCAAAGAATCTGGCGAGTTATTTATTGATCTGAAATGTAATTTGCGATCTTTTTCTGATTTACCACAAGGAAATTTCGGGTATAACAAAGCGTATCGTGCAGCCTGCGAAGCGGCCCGAATACCTATCGCACTATTTATCAAACCGGGGGGCATTTAAGGGACAATTCGTCCACGGTTCCAAAGCATAAACTGAGGTGTCCTTTTGTGTGTAAATCGTTGCTTTTGTCACTTTAACAACGCCATTTAATTTAGATGTTAAATGTACGCCTGCACCAGCCAGGGTAAACAATACCTTAAAATATTGGCTATTGGGATTTTGGGGGGCGTTGTAATGGGTAGAACGAGGCCAAAGGAGGGGGCAGGAGAACATGATAACGTCGGTTGATGAATTTCCTCCGGTGGTAAATGCGGACATTTTTGGTGAATTAAATAAATTCGGTCGAATGTTAACTGAATTAACTAACTTTATCGAATAAATCGAATATATGTTTATATTTTATTTCTTTAGTTAACATAGATACAAAACAGAATTTTTAACATTAGTGTAAAGTTTTCAAATTGTATGTCTTAATTAAGATTTGATAAGTAAAATATGGCATGGAATAATCGCACTAATGCAACTAACCATGCTAAATAAGACTCAATGACTTTTGTGGACACAAACTATTGATTAGTGATAATGGGCAGTTTTTCGCATTCTCTGGTTCCACGTCCGGTCAGTCAGATCCTACAGGTTCAGAATTAAGAATAAAAAAACGGTCAAGAGAGTCGAGATTTAATCAGAATTAAGACGAAGAAAAAAAAGAGAATTAATCAAGAATAAAAAATAGTAGAATTCTTCTGTATTCAGTGTTATCCTATACCAGACAGACGATTTAGTAAGCCATTTCCATTGAATTCATAATTCTTTCACTATTACATATCGAATCGACAACTTAAAACGTAACAGATCAATGGAAAATCAACGGCCTGATACATAGATGGCGCTACTAGAATTAAATCCATGTGTTTTTAGTTAGCCCTAATCCTCAAAAGATGCATGTTTAAATTTGACAACTGTCGGATGATTAGTTTATGAAATATAGCATTTTGAGTGAAGCAACTTTTGTTATTGTGAAAAAAATTGATAAAAAGGAATTTCGCGTGTTGATAAAATATTGCTTTTTGAAGAGAAGAAATACAGTTGAAGCAAAAAGTTGGCTTAATGCCGAGTTGCCGGACACTGCCCCAGGAAAAACAACCAGCAAGTATTGGTATGCTAAGTTTAAACGCGGTAAAAGGAGCACCGAAGACGGTGAACGCAGTGGACGCCCAAAAGATGTTATTACCGACGAAAACATTTAAAAAATCCACAAAATGATTTTGAATGACCGTAAATTGAAGTTGAATTAAATAGCAGACACTCTAAAGATATCAACTGAAGGTGTACATCATATCATTTACAAATATTTGGGCATGAGAAAGCTCTGTGCAAAGTGGGTGCCGTGCTAGCTCAGTTTTGACCAAAAACAACGAGGAGTTGATGATTCGGAGCAGTGTTTGAAGATGATTAAGCGTAATAAACCCGACTTTTTGCGTCGATATGTGACAATGGATGAAACATGGCTCCATCATTTTACTCCGAAGTCCAATCGACAGTCATCCGAGTGGACTGCATACGATGAACCCGCTCCAAAGCGTGGGAAGATGCAACAGTCGTCTAGCAAGGTTATGACGTCTGTATTTTGGGATGCGCATGGAATAATTTTCATTGACTACCTTGACAAAGGAAGGACCGTCAACAGCGACTATCACATAGCTTTATTGGACCGTTTGAAGGGCGAAATCGCCGAAAAACGACCGTGTTTGGAGAAAAAGAATGTGCTGCTTCCCCAAGAAAATGCACAGTGTCACAAGTCAGTGAAAATGATGGCAAAAATCCATGAATTGGGCTTCGAAATTCTTCCTCATCCACTGTATTCTCCAGATCCGACTATTTCCTGTTCTCAGATGTCAAAAGAATGTTCGCTGGGAAGAAATTTTTGTCGAATGAAGAGGTGATCGCCGAAACTGAGGCCTATTTTGAAGCAAAGGACAAATCGTACTACAAAAGTAGTATCGAAAAGTTGGAGGGTCACTAGAATCAGTGTACCATCCTTGAGGGGAATTATGTTGAATAAAAAATACTAATTTTGCCAAAAAATGACCTGATATGTAAAGGTTACTTATATTCTTAACTCCATTCATCCAGTTAAAATGTCAAATAGTAACATTTTGGCGACATAGTTATCCGATGCAATCCGACCTGACAAAATAGCTGGGGTGGTTTAATTCACCGACAATCGACGAAATGACTACTATTATTGCTACAGAAACCAGGTTATCTGGTTAAACAATAAAATGTATTCAAAATCATACTTATTCTTGTCGAATATGTTAAGTGAACATAAATCTAAAAAAATTGTATTGCCGGCGAATATAAACAGAATATAACGTTATTTTGAAATTCAAGTCCGATCAGCAAAATATCGATAATGTCTCTTTCTTTATCCGAAACGTATTGAGACCATTTCTGAGGCGGATAGCGAGAATATCGCCTATCGGGGCCATATTTTCCTGCTTCGCCGATAAGGTGTATTTCGTTATTTCGGAGATTAATGGAGCTGAAAAAGATTTTTAAAAGCTATATCGGAATATTCAGACCACTTCATCCTTTCTTATATACATAAAAATGACTACCAATAAGACCTTTTCGATGGAAAGCCCTTTGCGAATCAGATATATACGTTTCTCGTTTGGGTAGTTTGTCCCCTAGCTTGCTCGGTCAGATGGACAAACATCTGGTCGACCGGGCATAATCAATATTTTTTTTACAGAAGATGCATTCGATGTATCTTTATCGAATCAAAAAATATTCTAGACTGAAGTCAATGATACTACATAAGTTAATTACTTAGAGAATTGAAAGAAAACTTAAAATCCAGATCTAGGATTTCAGACTTAAACTGGTGGATGTACTGCACTGGTTCATTATACACAGTTTAAAAACATAAGACAGTCAGTATTCACATATAGTTTAATTATATTAGTTCAAAGGGTTATTGTACCTTCAACCTGCATGTAAGTCCACTGTTGTCGACTAGTTGTAATACTTTTTTAAGCGACTTCGAAAAAGGAGGAGGTTCTATGTTTCGCTGTTCATGTTCTGTGTTCTATGTTCGTCGATTCCTCCTTCAATAATTTACCGATTTTCAATTTTTTTTTATTCAAAAGAGTGCCCTTCTGAGGTGGTTCTATTGGAACCAAATCATTACCTGTTTGAAGGAAGGGGGAAAATCGAGGGAAACGCTCAAATATCAAAGGCGCGCATAAAATTTTCACATATTTTTATCTAAAATAATCAGATATTTGTTTATAATGTTATAGCTGAGCTGATGTGACAAAAAATCGGAAGTAATTTAGTACAAAAACCATTCAGTTTTCTTATTAAGCACTAATCTTATGTTATGAAACGTCGCAGAGACAAAGAAGACAAAATAATATTGTAAATAGATAAAAATGGGTTTAGGTAGGTATTAAGTTAAATTGTGAGTATATAGTACGTAATAATTTACCGATTTTCAAATTTTTTTTTATTCAAAAGAGTGCCCTTCTGAGGTGGTTTTATTGGAACCAAATCAATACCTGTTTGAAGGAAGGGGGAAAATCGAGGGAAACGCTCAAATTTCAAAGGCACGCATAAAATTTTCACATATTTTTTATCTAAAATAATTAGGTATTTGTTTATAATGTGATAGCTGAGCTGATATGACGAGAAATCGGAAGTAATTTAGTATAAAAACCATTCAGTTTTCTTATTAAGCACTAATCTTATGTTATGAAACGTCGCAGAGACAAATAAGACAAAATAATGTTGTAAATAGATAAAAATGGGTTTAGGTAGGTATTAAGTTAAATTGTAAGTATATAGTACGTAATAATTTACCGATTTTCAAATTTTTTTTTTATTCAAAAGAGTGCCCTTCTGAGGTGGTTTTATTGGAACCAAATCAATACCTGTTTGAAGGAAGGGGGAAAATCGAGGGAAACGCTCAAATTTCAAAGGCACGCATAAAATTTTCACATATTTTTTATCTAAAATAATTAGGTATTTGTTTATAATGTTATAGCTGAGCTGATGTGACGAAAAATCGGAAGTAATTTAGTATAAAAACCATTCAGTTTGCTTATTGAGCACTAATTTTATATTATGAAACGTCGTAGAGACAAAGAAGACAAAATAATATTGTAATTAGATAAATGGGTTTAGGTAGGTATTAAGCTAAATTGTGAGTATAGTAGTAGTAGAATATAAAATACGTGTAGTAGATAGGTTAAATAAGTATATTTTTATTTAGTTATTACAACGATTATTAGGTACCTATTTGATTTTAAAACCTTTTTTTTGTGTTAAAAATCTAAGTTTAATATTTTTTTAATTTTTGGTAAATTCCTTTTCATTGAAAGTGATTTAAAATTTTTTTTATTGTGTTCACGCAATATCTTTTATTGTTTTTAATAAACTGTTTAATTTCTTCAATAAACATTAGTACCCCTTTTTTGTAGATGTGCTGATTTCTAATATACGATGGGGCATTAACTATGCTGCGAAGAACTATATAATTTCGGTAAGTTTAGATAATGTTAGCGTTAAATTTCTTTATGCACCCCTATATTTGTACACCATAGGTCCACACTGGTCTCAAAATTATTTGGTGTTGTGGAGTATTCAGTCGGATTGTCTTTTAAGCAACCACTACATTTTTTGAGCCTCATTCAAAGTCCTACTTGTTCCTTTTTAGCGTGCTCTAGTATACTAACTAGTGATCGAAATTCCACCGGAATTCTTGTAGATGACAGTAAATTCAGTTAATTGACATATAGTTCTTTGTAAACACTTTGTGTTTTAATTTATTTTATCCAAATTCTCTCAACCATTAAATTCTGAAATATAAAACCTAATTGTTTAGGTTACAGGTGCGAATTAGAGCTTAACAATATAACAACTAATAATTATAATTTTTGCTACTAGTAGATTTGTTTAGTATATTTGAAATAAGTTACACTAGCTAGTCCACACATGCGCATAGTCCTCAACCATTGACAGTGCCTTCTGGAACATTTAATTCCTAATATTATTCACGTCATAGGAGCTTTTCATTGATATATTTTAAACTATCAAATTATGTAGATATGGTGAAGGCGCCGTGGAAAATTATAATATCAACGTTGCATAAATATTTTTTAATATAACTAAAATTCGTTTATTTCTTCATGATATTTTACGGTAATTTAGTATATTTTATAGGTTGTGTCGCATTTTATAATGCCATGTATAGATTGATTAATCAAATGATACCGTTTATTATATAAAAATGGTGTATGTTAAATGAAATTAAAAACGTTATTATTAAAGATATTATTCATAGATCTTTTTTTGATATTTTAGAGTCACTTTTATCAACTAGAGTCAAGTAGTTACTTGGACTGGATCAACTGCTTAACGTGAATCTGAACTACGGGCCCCGGCATTAAGCACTACCGACTGGTGAGTAACTAACATAGAGATCATCGCAGAAGATAACTGATCTTACCAGGGCTAGTTGCTGGTGTGAACGGGACGATTTTCCTTCACGGATTTTGCGCTGTTGTCTTATGGATAATCATGAATACAAATAATCACTATCATAAATTTACAACCATGTTCCATCAGGACTCCTGTCGCCTTGAATGTTGGGCCACCCAAGTCGGCAATTCGTAATTGTCTATTACTTTCCACTACGTTTTAATATCTTAAGTTTCAAATTATTTTACATGAAATTTGACAAAAATTTCTAAATAATATCATCATATGATACAAACTAAAATGAAAGCTTTATAACAATTATCTTGCAGGAAGAGAGTTTTTTTATTATTATTTAATTAATATATTGTTACTAGTCGTTTCCGTCTAATTTACAATTTATCTTTATGATAACTTAAATCTAGGTATATAACTAGGAGTCTCTATCTCAGTCTCTGGTGAAATAATGTTTATATGCACCTCATTACACAACACTACACAAGATCAGATGGTTTGATTCTTTTGACTCTGTGTCCTGTTCTGGTGGTATCCAACAGTTGCAGTATTTTAATATTCGTGTGAGAATGGAGTCTTTCCTAATGCCCTCTTGCAATTCTCTTGATTTCTTGACTGACTGTGGGTATATGAAGGTCTCGATGTAGATAATCAGTCCCATAGTATTTGGGTGCACCCACAATACCTCTCAGGACTTTTCAGAAAAATTTGTATTATATTTATGTTACTCTTTGCAGAACATCCCCATAATTGAACTCCGTATGTCCATATAGGTTTCAGTATTTGCTTATATAATAGCAATTTATTATGTACTGATAATTGTGATTTTCTTCCAGTTATCCAGTACATATTTTCTATTTCTATTTTCTATATTTCAACTCCAGTTCTTTTCCTTTCTTCTTTATATGTTCCTTCCAGCGAAGTTCTGCATCGAGATTCATTCTGAGATATTTAACGTTGTTGCTATATGGAATGATTATTTTCATTAATTCTTATTTTCCAAGCTTGTGTCCAATTATTTATATTGTCACTTATCTGTTGTATTTTTCGTGAGACTTTCGTTTTGGTATATCACAAATGTAGAATAGATAAAGCATTGGTCCCAGTACACTTCCTCGTGGTACACCTGCCTGAGCTTCTTTTATTGTAGAGTAAGCTTCTTCTTGTTTGAGTCTAAACATTCTGGTTGTAATGTATGATTTTAATAGTTTGGTTTTGGTAACATTTTCTGTAGTTTATGAATAAGGCCTTCATGCCAAACCTTATCGAAAGCTTGTGCTACATCTAAAAATATAGCTGAGCATACTTTCGTAGGCTTTTTCAATAACATCTGTTATTCTGTGAACCTGGTCAGTTGTTGAGTGCTTGTTAATAAACCCAAACTGGTGTGTTGGTATTAGGTTTTTCTCTCTAAGATCATTTGTAAAACGCTATGAATTAATTCCAATGCCTTTTAATTACATAACTACGTCGTTAGCTCGGAAGTAAAATATTCTCTTAGTCCAACCTTAGAGAATATTTTTGAATATTAATCCCAATACCAATTTTACCATATTTAACATATTCTTTTCGAGTGCACCAAAAAGCAACAGTTCTTTACATATATATATATATATATATATATATATATATATATATATATATATATATATATATATATATATATATATATATCAACTGTCTACTTTATCGATAATTCTGCTCTTTTACTAAAGAGGAATATTTACCATTGGTTTGCAAAAGCAGCCATGATAATCATCAGTTCATATCTGGCGTTTGGAAATAGTTACTACTCCTCAACCAACACGCTGATGCAAGGCTTTGAACATTTTTTATTATATCTTACCATATTTGGCAGTCACAGCTATTCTGACTTCGGTCAATGTCAGTCCCAAATTATTCCCTGTGAGGAATTTGTTCACATTTCATTCAGACAGACATGTCAAAATTGCTTTAATATATGTTTCTGAATTTGTTCCGAAACTATGACTAATTGTTACATTTTAAATGAACGACTTTATTTCTAATATTATATCGGAAACCTATAGAATTTGCTTTGAGCATCGCATCTGAATCACCTCAAGCTTGTCCAAGTCTTGGAGTGATATGGAACAATTTGCAAGATGAGCATTTGAAAGAAGCGGATTTAACCTTGATTATAATATTGCCTCTCTTCAACATGAAGCATTTTAAAGAAACAGAGACTCCTGCAGCCGATTTGGCATACGACCTCAGCGATAGATGTTGTTTTCTTCTCCTGTATTACTGATTCTAAGTACTTGAATATCTGCCCTTGCTCTAACTGAATCCTGTTGAGATTTAAGATCTATCTGTTGTTAGTACTTTAGTATTTTCTTCATTAGCTCTCAAGTCAACATATGTGTGAACTACGTATCCCTATCACCAGCGAACATCAGGTCGGTCAAGGAATTTGTGACATGTATGTTTACAAAACTAAAATAATCCATTATAGTTCCATTATGAGATTTAAATCAAAGTATCAGACACAATTAAGAGGGAGAATACAAAAACTATGCAAGTTTTTAGCGATCGCTCCTTATAGAAATGATATAAATTTTGTCGGCAACATTGACTTTGGTCCGTGAAAATCGTCAATTTTCGTGAACTCCTCTTCGTTGCCGTCAACCCGGTCGTATGTATGTATCAATGTCGTTTGTTCTGTTCAGCGAATTTCCATAAAATGCAGGACCGTGTCACGACAGAGATAATACTTTTATCCCATAGGTGTATCGGAATTTTTCACCATTACGTGTTCGAAATTGTAAATTCTCGTTTTTCGAACGGAAACGCAGTCGCGTTTCTTTTGGAAATATTGTCGAGATATTGAAAAGCGTGGAAAATGTTTATTGTTTTTCATCTCGGGATGGTATTCATATATCTGTCGTAGGCGTCAGTTCAAGGATTTATCAATTTTCTGTGACTTTATATGCGGCACAAGATAATAAAGTTAAAGAAAATAATGAAAATATCGGGAAACGATTCTAAAATTTGTTCTCCAGTTGCTTTATTATGATTTGAGGAAAATGGAAGCAAGTCTGCCACAGAGAAGAGTATTGGGACCAGTCTCTTGTCTGTCATATATTTGGAACTTGCCTACATTCAATGAAAATGCTATTGTTACACTTGTAGATTACACTGCATCAAAATAAATTAGCGCATATTGATTTTACCAACAAAAAAATTCAAGTACAAGCCAGTAAATGTAATGGTTATTGGGTAGATATTCAGCTCTGTCAATATAAAATAAGCTTTTGCTTTACTAACAAGTCTTGAAATCAGCAGTGGATGTATGGTTTTCAACTCTGGGGTTGTACCATACTAGAACAATAGAAATATTATACAAATATTTCAAAACAAAGTACTGGGGGTATTGGTGATGCCCCATAGTACATTCGTAACGACAATTTAAATAAAGACCAGAAGGTAGACACTGTCAATAACTTCATCAAGTACTAAGCCCTGAACAGAGCTGACTTAGCAGCAATGATGGCTTAATCAGAGCACTAAAGAGAGCAAAACCGTTTGATCTAATTTAGTGAAGTTATAAGTGTAGAGTCAGTACTTTATAATTTTAAAACCGAAGCAGGTTAGGATAAAAAAATCTCTTTTTAATATTAATTTACTAGATGCCTGTAATATGTAGTAATGTATAGTAATGCCTGCTTGGAATATTTAATAATATGTTAAATAATGTTAACAAACGAATATTATTAAATGAGTAACTGTAACTTCAATATCAAACTTGGTTCTTAGGTATCGATCTTTGACTCTAGAGAATAACGTTGTGTAAAATTTGGTATGGTTTTTAATTCTTATATATATATATATATATATATATATATATATATATATATATATATATAGATATTATATATATATATATATCTATATATATATATAGATATTATATATATATATATATATATATATATATATATATTATATAGATATTATATATATATATATCTATATATATATATAGATATTATATATATATATATATATATATATATATATATATATATATATATTTATATATATGTATATATATACATATATATATATATATATATATATATATATATATAGATATTATATATATATATATATCTATATATATATATATATATATATATATATATATTTATATATATGTATATATATACATATATATATATATATATATATATATATATATATATATATGTATATATATATATATATATATATATATATATATATATATAGATATTATATATATATATATATATATATATATATATATATATATATATATATATTTATATATATGTATATATATACATATATATATATATATATATATATATATATATATGTATATATATATATATATATATATATATAGATATTCTATATATACTTTATAATTTTAAAACCGTAGCAGGTTAGGATAAAAAAATCACTTTTTAATTTTAATTTACTAGATGCCTGTAAATTATGTAGTAATGTATAGTAATACATGCTTGGAATATTTAATAATATGTTGAATGTTAACAAAGGAATGTTATTAAATGAGTAACTGTAACTTCAATGTCAAACTTTGTTCTTATATATCGATCTTTGACTGTAGAGAATAACGTTGTGTAAAATTTGGTATGGTTTTTAATTCTTATATATATATATATATATATATATATATATATATATATATATATATATATATATATAAATTATTATATTTAGAAAAAGATATGTTTATGATAATAATTTTCTATAATTCTATACAGTGTTAAGGTTTGTAACAGAATCTTAATAAACATAAATAAAAAGCAAACATACATGGGTTCAAAATAACAGTTAACATGACGTCATTCAATACACTAAAAATTCAAAAATCAATTTCAACTTAGACATATTGTCGTTTGTTGGAGCGACAATAGTTTAATAAAAATTGTAACATATTATTGCAGAAAGCTAACTTATGCCTTATCACTACATAGTATAAAACAAAGTCGCCTTTTCTGTCCCTATATCCCTATGTGCTCTTAAATCTTTAAAACTACGCAACGGATTTTGATGCGGTTTTTTTCAATAGATAGAGTGATTCAAGAGGAAGGTTTATATGTATAATACATGCATAATATACTAAGGAAACATTGCTAATTTTAGAGGTTTCTAACGTGATGTCGTAAATTAACCTATTTTTTTAGGCTTATTTAGCAATTAGCAAAAACGTTGCCTAACCCTACGAGTTAGATCAAATTAATGTACTACAGTATTGTACACCATAAAAAGGTCTACAAAAAAGTCCGGGATGGTATATGTTTATCTTTTAGGGATAACCCACATTAACCATTTTTATTGTTTACTTTTTACGTGAGAAAATGGCTTATTTACGAAGCTATTTTAAGCAATACGGCATTAATCCTTATCGAATTAAGTACCTTAAATACAGTGTGCAATTAATATAGATCAATATGGTTCCTTACAGCATGTAAATTAAACAAATATTTTCGGAGATATTACAAATTTAAAATTTGCGTTTAAAAATGTGTAATGTAATAAAAATTGTATGAATTTAGATATTCCAAAGATAGCAGGAAATCTTCATAGTAAGTATAGGGGGGGAAGAGGAATTGTTTTACTCCAAATTTAATGCGTGCAGGCCAAGGGCAGTAATGAATGAACCAAAAATATCGGATCGATTTGTAGTGTATTTAATTTAGTATCAGCATTGCACCCGTGCGAAGCCGGGGCGGGTCGCTAGTAATCTATAATCTTTTTCATGATATTTTGGTTCGTCAAGAAGAAGGAATAAGAGGCGCAGCCTAAGAAATGCAGAAATGTAAACCATAACATTTGGTGTTCAACTATTGAAATCAGATCAATTTTGGTTGTGATGGAATATATTGGTTAACAAAATATAGTTGAAATGACAGCAGTATCTGTTATAGTCCGATTAATACATTATTAACTTATTTATCAAGAAAATGTAAGATTGAGTTTGGATTGTTAATCGTTGTACACTTACTCGAAGTGGTTCTCAACATTGTTAAAGGAGTTCAGAAAAAACTATCGCCTTTCGAGATTCAGGAAATAGAACTCATGATTTGTAAAACAATCGCCTGAGCAACTGAACTAAAATGGTGAAGTAACTACTGGATTTTGCATAGAGGCTTGCAGTTTAGTGTGTACGTTCACCAAAGACGTATTCATTAACTCAGTTGAAATTTGGTGACACCAAAACGTGCAAAACTATTTCATAGATATATAGTATGGAAATTTGGTATCGTCAAAGGTAAACTGTCAGAAATCTTATTTCATTAACTTTCATTCAAATGTCGTGTCCGAGCCATTTCAATTTGTGTCTGTCGATGTTCTCCTCACCTGGGTATTAATTGTTGCATCTTTGCTTCATTCTTAATACAGTATCTGAAAGAAACACGTAGAATTGGCCTTAAATATTACATCTGTAAGAATTTAAGCTTACGGGTAGTACTCTGTAGCAGTTTATTTAAGTCTTGCGAAGGATTGGTAAACTAACTGTTCGAAACAATCGGAAATGTATTTTATTATTAATATCTTAGCTTCAACACTCTGCCCTTGAGCAATAAGTATTTTTTTATGATTTCCGTTATGCAATATAACTATACTGACATGTAGAAGATCGCTTGAGTAAGTGAGTTAGAGACTATTCTAACTTATTCTAAAGGCTATCCAAGGACTATTCCAACTTATACCAAAGAATATTATCTGACTCTATGTGTTTATTAATCAGTTCGTAGTATGCGTTTGAGCCTACGCAATTAACTGCCATTGCACATACTTAACTGTTGGGGGAGTGAATTATAATACACTAACTGTCTTTCAGAGTACTTTACACTAACATTTTGAATCCTACAAAAGGCCTGAATTAGTTTATTGGAGTCGTAATATGGGCATCAACGATGACTTGTAATACTTTATTCTTGAACCTCTGATGGATAGATATGTTAGATTTGTATCTAATAATAGCCCACAGGTCAATACTATAAGTCCAAATGGGCCTAAGTATTGACTTCAATACCATAAGTCTAAATGGGCCTAAGTATTGACGTATACAACAAAACCTTGTTATCTAAAGATAATTTAAATTTACGCCCTATCAGCCAATATATATAGTTTAGTATAAAAACAAGTTGTTTGCTTTTTGTAGCTATATGTTTTGTCCATGATAAGCGCCGATCAAAATGCATGCTCATATAGTTAACATTATCTGCTTGCGGGAACTCATAATTATTCATTTTTGCTGGTGGACAAGTCCTACAAAGAATGAATGTCACATAGGTAGATTTTCTCTCATTTACTTTGTTGCATCATATTTTCAACCACAATTCGACTTTGTTTAGATGAAGTTTGAGGTTTTCTGACGCCGATATCGGATCCTCGTGTGATGATAAGACCGCTGTATCGTCAGCATAGGTTGCAGCAGTAGTGTTTCTTGAAGTCGGTAGATCAGTTGTGTACAACATATATAACTATGAAGCAAGGACACTGCCCTGCGGAATATCTTCGATTTGTATCAGTTTATTTGTCATCTTGTTTCACAATAATATTCCTGATTTCAGTAGTTGAAGGTGCGAAATATTGTTGAAAGCTTGATATATATCGAGAAATGCAGCGGTGCAATATTTATTATTATTTAAATTTTTGTTAATTTGGTTGACTAATCTGTGTATTAGATCTGTTATTCTATATTTATTATGGAAGCAAAATAGTCTGAAATAATATTTCTCTCTTCTGTAAATGTTTAGAGTCTCTTAACGTTTAACAAACTTTGGAGATCATTATCTAATTTTCTAATTTTTCGCTAGTTTAAGAATCATAACGATTTGAGCAACTTTCCAAGGCCTAGGAAAGTAATTAAGTCTTAACATGGGTTTAGATATAAGCATTATTAACTTAATTCTTTTGAGAGTTCTATTAAGATTCTTCCAGTAATTAAGTCAAAGCCAGGAATTTTTTTTAGCTTTGATTTCTTTTATTATTGTTTGTTTTATTTCCTTAATACTAGATTTCTCATGTGGCAGATCCTTTTGAAACGGAGTGTTAAGAAATCAACTATGTAATGCTCTAGACTAGCGGATATTTCAGACTGGTACGGATTAAATATATTTAATCTCTCTCTCTATCGATTTATTTTTGTAATACTTTTTTACATTTTCCATATTTAAGCTTTATATAGTAAGTTTGTCCTGTTTCAGGAATATATTCAAGTTTCTCTGAAAAGGAATATCGCCGGTCCTTTTTCTAGATAACATCCGAAATGGAAATATACTTTATGGGAAGTGGGATTACGGTCATGATATGATTTATTTGTTGATAAGTCTGGATAAAAAGGGTAAGTTGTGCAATTTTATCTCGGGATAAAACCCTTGAAATGGACGAGGGTGGGTCATGTAACAGGTTAGAACCAATTGCGTGGAAAATTGTTTAGAAATGGCATTATATAAATTACAATTTGCCAATGAGATATGGGCTTGTTGTAAATGAGGTTTTTGATAGATGTACCGCTGTCAAGACCATTATAATAAAAATAAATTACAAAATAAATAACAATATGTGATATTAAAAAATTCATAATATCAAATACTTACTTGATTTACAATATAATTAAAGCATCTAAATCAAGCAATTTTATTTAAAAAAAATATTTACAGCTTTGCAAATTTCTTAATTGCTTGATATCAAGTTACATTAAGTAAGGAGTATCGAGTATCTCATGCACATGAAGGAATATATTAGGATTCTTAATTAATTCTGAACTAATTACTGTAGATGTTATTATATCATGTAAAGGTTCTGTCATGGCTTGGTCAGTGCAGTTAAACTGAGATATGTCATTATATTATGACTACTTCATTACAAGATTTGTCTTGAGTTAGTAATGGTTTAGGCAAAGTTATACAATCTGGAATAGAAAAATCATCTAAATTATGCCAGTTTGCCGATAATGTTGATGTTGATTACTCACCGGCCGGTAGACTTTATGAATTGTTAAAGTTTAGTGCTTTAAAGAGTTTTAATTGGGAGTAATGGTAGCCTCAGAAATTGTCGTAACTAATATCCAGTTTGCACTTGAAGACTCATCTAAAACACCATTACAATCTAGCCCTTTAAGCATTCTCTTGTATGGAAAATGACTAGAATCTATTTATTTAACGTAAAAACTTCCCAATATTTCAAAAATTATTTAATTTTATCGTTTGGTTGTAACATTTTAATAAAGTAACCAACAAACAAATGATACGGTAAATTAAAACATCTTTCAAAGCATTTCTTTTCTCTTAAATTTAACTGGTAAATTGTCCTGGTATAAAAGTATCAATCGATGGTTTTACTACAACCATATACATCGTTAAGTAATAAATATATTATCATGTAGGCGACTGAATTAATACTTCACCCACGCAAAGCCAAGCAACCTGCTACAAAATTATATTACTAAAACAAACAGCTTATAATTTGAGAGATCTCGCGTTTTAATAAAACATTTACTATATTTAGGCGCTCATCCACCATACGTACAAAGAGGCCTCACAACGAATAGTTAACGTCCACGGCTTTCGTGCTACGCTCATTTGAATTGATAAGTGGATGTTATTATGGGAGCAGGTAAGGACACATGAAATTTCCATCCAACGGGAACCGATCCCCTATTATATGGAACAATAATTCCTGATTCGAAAGGGTGTTAAAGGATGTTTAAAGTAACATGTATCAAAAACTATATAATTCGTATATATTTTGATAAGAAATAAAGTGACCTAGCCTATATAGTCTATCCAAAATACCAGCGAACTCACGTTAGACAATATTCTCAATTTCTCATTTTATTCTAGTTAAAAAGAGCCAGAATGCTGTCTGATGTATCCGAACATGTAACTGAGTCAACCTATAAAATTCGTCTAATTGTCAAATGTCTGTAAAATTCTTCAAAACATTAGTGATATGAAACAAAATGTTGTTTTGCCGCTTTGTGCCTTTTGATAGATTTCAAAACAGTCCTAAATATTTGTGATTACTCTAATTAAAAATGCCGAAGTCGAATAGGCGGTCAGAATCAGATTACATCTCGAAGTTATTGATTAACTTCGAACAGAAACAAGGTAATGGGGGCCCCTTGCTACTAGAAAAAGAACTTAGAGTGTTATTGGGATTTTTATTGGAAATATTTGTATTGTACTGCAGCTGTGCTACTAAAATCTCTCAAAAGAAGGAAAATAATGTATCTTGGATTCACCGAAAAGAAAGCGTCTACATACCTATGTTAGTTCCATTCTAGATGTTTATGAAATTTATAAAAACAGTCTGTAATTTCCTCAATATAAATATAATTTAATACAATTAGAAATAATTGTTGGTCTAGAAAGTACTCATAGAAAACTAAAGGATATAACACTTCATACAATATTAGGAAACTGAGAAAAAAAAAGATTTAAGCAGTGTAAGTATAAATCACGAAGAGGTCGAACGGAATTTCGAGACATTACGTTTATACATAATACAATTTTCAAAGGCATATAAAATTAAAGATGATTTCCTATTTCAGTTTGGGTATGAAAATAATCTTTAATCAAAACATTCTTTATATTGTTCTTCATGGTAGAAATAGGAATGGATTTATTCCTTGAGCAGAGTTAGTATTTTCCACTAAGTCCGAAAGCGACATGAAAAAGTGAGCCATATTTATTTGTTGTCTTTTTAAAGCTTTATAATAACTATAATAACTTGATATTTATAATAACATGATGGTCAATGTATATGTTATCCGATAACAGCCATCGAGGATTGGTATGCTAAGTTTAGACGTGGTGAAATGAGCACCGAAGACGGTGAACGCAGTGGACGCCCAATAGAGGTTGTTAAGGAAGAAAACATTAAAAATATACACAAAATGATTTTGAATGACCGTAAATTGAAGCTGAATGAAATAGCACAGACACTCATAGACATCAACTGAACGTGTACATCATATCATTCACGAATATTTGATTATGAGAAAGCGCTGTGCAAAGTGGGTGCCGCGCGAAATCACTTTTGACCAAAAACAACGACGAGTGGATGATTCGGAGCAGTGTTTGAAGATGATCAAGCGTAATATAGCCGCGTTTTTGCATCTATATGTGACAATGAATGAAACATGGCTCCATCATTTTACTTCGAACCCCATAGGACAATCATCCGAGGGAACTGCACACGATGAACCCGCCCCAAAGCGTGGGAAAACGCAGCAGTCGGTTGGCAAGGTTATGGCGTCTGTATTATGGGATGCACATTGAATAATTTTCAAAGGAAGGACCGTCAACAGCGACTAGTATATAATGTTATTGGACCGTTTGAAGGACGAGTATATATATATATATATATATATATATATATATATATATATATATATATATATATATATATATATATATATATATATATATATTTATATAACAACTCATTGCAGATATATTGTTCTTCATGGTAGAAATAGGAATGGATTTGTTCCTTGAGCAGAGTTAGTATTTTCCACTAAGTCCGAAAGCGACATGAAAAAGTGAGCCATATTTATTTGTTGTCTTTTTAAAGCTATATAATAGCTATGAGGACCCATCAGTTATTATGATGGTCAATGTATATGTCATTGTTATGTACCTACTGTAAATATGCTATGGACAGTATCATAGGACACTGGTGAAAATAATCCTAAGAAATGGAGTCGTTAAACACTTTTTATAGTAACTTCACTAAGTATTTCAAATTGTTACTTCAAACCGAATTTCTATGGGATGTGGTAAAGAAGTACTACAATAGACAAACAGGTAGAGAAAGATAAACAAGTATGAACTGCATGGATATGTGTTAAGAAAGAATGACAATAATACCCTTCGATAGACGTGAAAATGATGTAGATAGCGGAATAGTGAACTAGTGTTAAATTAGAAATTAACTGTGTAATTATTGACTTGAATAGTGGCTCAGAAAATAATAGTGAGGAGTTAAATTTTCTGGATGTAGAACTTTGATTTAACGTTGACGACTACCAAAATTAGGAATGCGATGAGTTTGGAAGCAAAGTAAGTATATAAATAATATAAGATAACTGTAAAGCATAATATTGTAAATATGTGAAAGATGTATGTGCATAGATATCTATGTAATTGCTCAGAATATATATGAGAATTAGGTTAAAATTTACGAGCAGAGAATGAATACTAACTGTTTAGAAACTAAGGAAAAATAGAGTGATATCAGAATGACTTGATAAGGAAATACTGTAACGAAGTAAACAAAGGAAACACGAACTAAACACAAAAAGTTAATATACCCAATAATAAAAATAAAATTCATTATATTGAATATAAAATTGTTAATTAGGTGGATTAGACCTATTATACTAAGTAAGAATAATAATACAACCCTAACCTACAAACTATTGTGTCCGTAATTAACTGTAATATAGGTCCATCGATAATATATGCATTAAATGTACTAATATATGTTATAATGTTAAAATAAATATTTTCGATTCCACAATTTGGATGTTTATTAATTGTAGCTTCCCCATCACCATGATTTTCGGTTTCTTTTTATTCATTATCATTTTCTATTCTCCCAATACCATTCTCTCTGTTTCTCTGATCTATCATGTCATCATCTTCAATAGCTCCTATCTAAATGTAACAGGTTAATTGAAAAGTCCGTGGCCTGACACGTAGATGGTGCTTCCAGAATTAAATGCATATGTTTTTTAGTTAGCTCTAACCCTCAAAGGATGCGTGTATAAATTTGGCAGCTGTCGGATCATTAGTTTGTGAACTATAGCATTTTGAGTGAAGCAACCTTGGTTATTGTGCAAAAATGGATAAAAAGGAATTTCGCGTGATGATAAAATATTGTTTTTTGAAGGGAAAAAATACAGTTGAAGCAAACACTTGGCTTAGTGCCGAGTTTCCGGACACTACCCCAGGAAAATCAACCATCAAGTATTGGTATGCTAAGTTTAGACGTGGTGAAATGAGTACCGAAGGCGGTGAACGCAGTGGACGCCCAAAAGACGTTATTATAGACGAAAACATTTAAAAAATTCACAAAATGATTTTGCAAATTGAAATTCGTTCACGAATATGTGGGTATGAAAAAGCTCTGTGCAAAGTGAGTGCCTCGCGAGCTTACTTTTGACCAAAAACAACGAGGAGTTGATGATTCGGAGCAGTGTTTGAAGATGATCAAGCGTAATAAACCCGAGTTTTGCATCGATATGTGGCAATGGATGAAATATGGCTCCATCATTTCACTCTAAAGTCCAATCGACAGTCATCCGTCCGGACTTCACGCAATGAACACTCTTCAAAGCCTGGGAAACGCAACAGTCGGCTGGCAAGGTTATGGCGTCTGTATTTTGGGATGCGCATGGAATAATTTTCATTGACTACCTTGAAAAAGGAAGGATCATCAACAGCGACTATCACATAACGTTTTGAACCGTTTAAAGGACGAAATCGCCAACAATTTGAAGAAAAAGAAAGTGCTGCTTTACCAAGACAATGCACGGTGTCAGAAGTCAGTGAAAAGGAAGACAAAAATCCATGAATTTGGCTTCGAGTTGCTTCCTCATCCACCGTATTCTCCAGATCTGGCCCCCAGCGACTATATCTTATTCTCCGATCTCATGAGAATGCTCTCTGGGAAGAAATTTTCGCCGAATGAAGAGGTGATCGCCGAAACTGAGGCCTATTTTGAAGCAAAAGACAAAACTGTATCGAAAAGTTGGAGGGTCGCTATAATTAGTGTATGACCGTTGAAGGGAAATATGTCGAATAAAAAAAAATTAATTATGCCAAAAAAATATGTTTTATTGTGGTAGGCCGGAGACTTGTCGATTGACCTGTTGGTTTTTATTCTAGTTCTGTTTTGTCTATTTGATATTTCCTTATTATTTTAACCACTGATAATATAAACAGGGTTGTGATTAATCTTCCTTGTCTTAGTCCTGCCATAACAAAGAAGCGCTTCTCACGGATATTCTCCACCATCCACCATATTTATCAGATAATGTTCCTTCTGACTCTGTCTAATTTTAACACTCAATTACATTAAGAATGTATTTACTGTAATACAATTCATTAAGCATCAATTTAACCAATTTTCAAATAATAATTGATAGTTATAATTCTTATATTTTAAAACTAAATAGAGAGAATTATCTTTCTAACATTTTGCACGGTAATTGAGTAACATTTAGGGTTAATCGTGTAAACAGTAGCTTTAATACTACTCTGAAATTGCTGCAAAGTTTTCTACACCACGACATCTGACTTGGTCGCATTTCAGGCCGCGGTTTCAGTTAGAGTATTTGCTTACGCGAATGGTAACAAGTGCGATAACATGGTGTAGCTTACGCAGCTCTGATCGCCTGTTGATGCATATTCTAAACGGCGCCTCTATCGGCGTTTTCGTACAATTAAATGCAGCCATTCGACACCAACAGATAATCCGAATGCGGTTCCGATTATTAATTGATTCCAGTGAACAAAAGCAACAGATACAATGTTATTTGATAGTTCTATTATAAGTTAAACTGACGCTTCTTGGTAATTAATTAATATTTTGGCGTCTGATTTATACTTGATAAATCACTAGTATTTACTATAATATATTTATTAGCACCTGAGATAGCTCATCGCACTTTTTATATACTTCGATAATCAGTCAGTATACCAGTAAGGAGAAGACCTCTTGGCATTGTTATTGACAAAAGTAAGGAAAGTTCGCACAAAATAAAATAAAAACAAAATAAGTTACCTAAAGTATTTATATATAACAGGTCAATTGAAAAGTCCCCGGCCTACCATAATAAAGCTAATTTTTTTGCCAAAATTATTTTTTTTATTCAACATAATTCCCTTCAAGGGTGATACTTTGATTATAGCGACCGTCCAACTTTTCGATACCATTTTTGTAACATTTTTTGTCCTTTGCTTCAAAATAGAACTGTTTCGGCGATCACCTCTTCATTCGATGAAAATTTCTTCCCAGTGAGCATTCTTTTGAGATCTGAGAACAGGAAATAGTCGCTGGGGCGCAGATCTGGAGAATATGGTGGATGACAGAGCAATTCGAAGTCCAATTCATGGATTTTTGACATCGTTTTCACTGACTTGTGACATGGTGTCTTGTCTTGGTGAAGCTGCACTTTCTTTTTCTTCAAAGGCGGCCGTTTTTCGGCGATTTCGTCCTCCAAACGATCCAATAACATTATGAACTAGTCGCTGTTGACGGTCCTTCCATTTTCAAAGTAGTCAACAAAAACTCTTGTCAGCCGGCTATAGTGTTTTCCCACGATTTGGAGCGAGTTCATCGTATGCAGTCCACTCGAATGACTGTCGAATGGACTTCGGAGTGAAATGATGGAGCCATGTTTCATCCATTGTCACATATAGATGCAAAAACTCGGGTTTATTACGCTTGATCATTTTCAAACACTGCTCCGAATCATCAACTCGTCGTTGTTTTTGGTCAAAAGTGAGCTCGCGCGGCACCCACTTTGCACAGAGCTTTCTCATACCCAAATATACGTGAATGATATGATGTACACGTTCAGTTGATATCTTCAGAGTAACTGCTATTTTATTCAGTTTCAATTAATGGTCATTCAAAATCATTTTGTGGATATTTTTAATGTTTTCGTCGGTAACAAACTCTTTTGGGCGTCCACTGCGTTCACCGTCTTCGGTGCTCATTTCACCACGTCTAAACTTAGCATACCAATCCTTGATGGCTGATTTTCCTGGGGCAGTGTCCGGAAACTCGGCACGAAGCCAAGTTTTTGCTTCAACTGTATTTTTTCTTTTCAAAAAGCATTATTTTATCAACACGCGAATTTCCATTTTTTTTTTCACAATAACAAAAGTTGCTTCACTCAAAATTCTATAATTAACAAACAAATGATCCGACAACTGTCAAATTTATGTACGCATCTTTTGAGGGCTAACTAAAAACATATGGATTTAATTCTAGTAGCGCCATCTATGTGTGAGGTCGGGGACTTTTCAATTGACCTATTATTTGACAACCAACAACAATTTCTACCCTTTGTTACAGTTTTACAATGGTTTGTTATAATTTTGGATTTGTAATATATATATATATATATATATATATATATATATATATATATATATATATTTATATATTTATATATATATATATATATATATATATATATATATATATATATATATATATATATATCTATTTATATATTTATATATATATATATATATAATATATTTATATTAAACATATATATAATATATAATATAGAAAAGAACATATAACAATCCTTGTTCTTTAAATTGGATAGATTGTTTAATCTTATAAATAAATTGTTTGTGATTTTTCTTATAAAGTAAGTATCTTAGTAAATATGATTTACGAATAATTCTCAACGTAATAATGGACAGACTTCCAGACTAAGTTTTTCCGACTTCGTAGCTCTTAGTATGCCGGAAATTAGAATGTTAACGGATATTTGTATATTTAATTTAAAAGTATTAAATTTTAAATTATTCAATTTATTTTATGGGATAATATTTGTGTAGTAACTGCGAGCCGCAAATGACATTTATTTAAAAAAAGGAAAAGAAGTACTTGCGTGGAAAATCATCCAAGAAAAGCAATTATTTTACCCGACACTGAACAAATATGCGAAGTTATTTATCATTTGAAGACGGTTTTAGCAGGTTTGCTTCCTGAAAGTCCCGTAAACAATTACACAAAATTATTCGGTAATTTTAGCTGATAGATGTGACTTTGCAGAAAAACATAATTTATATTTGAGTAACGCAATATTCGTAAAATTGCTAGGTGTTTTCAACATTAGGAAACACATGTTGCAAATATACAAGATCAATATTTATTTAACTATAGATTATTTCAAAAATATAAACTAAATAGATTTTTCGATATTTTATGAATATTTTACTTAAACATGGATAAATTGTTGATGAATTGAAGACCTTCCTTCACTGCACTGATGGTAGTTTGGCCTTTGCCTTCAAAAAACCTTCAAAAAATCAACTGACGTTAAATCACAGTGTATCATCAAAGTGGTGATTTTTTTTGTATAACGTCTTTGTTAGATATGCTTAGTACAATCTTAATTAAAAAATAAATTATTACTATATTTCATTTATACTTGGATTAAATCACAAGCAAGTCGAGTGCGAGATAAATACATCAACATGTATTACGCAATTATAGAATTATAATAACTTAAGCTATAGTTTACACTAAAGGTATACACTTTATATAAGTTCGTATGGTTTGGTTTGCTTCAATCTCCTGATATCTTGCGCGCTGTTTAGCAGTTGTATTGCTTCCACGTTAGTATGGTTTAGTGATCTTCTTTCGTGTTTTAAGGTGAAATCTTGGGTAACTTCGCAAATCCATTTGATTTCTAGGTGATACTGTAGTTTTTCATTGGTTACGTAGCGATATGGCTATGGGGTTGGACAGCTAGTGGATTGGAATTTTTAGTGAAACCCCATATTTGCACCCGATAGGTCCAAATTAGTTTTATGATTGTCTGATAAATCAATCGCTTTACTTTTAGATCAAGTTGTATATGTACTAATATGTTTTGATTTTTGTCTAACATAATGCTATTAAGTGGTGATTAATGACCAAGAAATGCCTTGTGCAGTAACTGAATTATTTTATCGGTTGCATAACAGGTTTTATGTTAATTTAAATGATATCTAGGAAAAACAAATATATATATATATATATATATAATAGTGATCACAATTAAGTTATTATACATAAATTTTTTGTTAATAGTTGTTTTAATGGAGTTACAATTATAAATTAATATATCAGGTTTTTTTAATAATCTCGCAGAGCACCACCTGTTTATTTAAAGTAGAACTAGTAGAAGAATATAACAAAATTTACAAGATTTAATTAAATCTAATTTGGAATTCCAAAATTAAAAAATCAATTGAGTGACACTGATGGATTTTGGGCATCATATCGTCACTATGGATGACACTTGGATCTACCCCCACGATCATGAGACAAAACGAGTTAGCATCAGTTTCCTCGGAAGCAAAGTCAGACTTTTCAACAAAAAAATATGTTTTCAACAAAAAGACCTTGGCTAAAATCAGTATATTAAAATATGTATTGTTTCAATATCCAACTTCTTCGCCAGATTGAGCTCCATATAATTATCGATTCTTCTGATACCTTTGTAGCGATCTTGAGCATGTCAAATTTTACATCGTGGAATAACGGTCTACAAAATACCCAGAAATATAATCCCAGATGTTGAACACGGGCGGGGTGCCAACTGGAACCCGACAACGAATAGCTGGCGGCAACCCCGAGACGTTTATCTGGGATATTATTGAAGGGTATTTCGGTCATTCAGTGCTCAACCCTCGTTTGGTTTAGACGTGCCACCATCGACTGCCCAAGCCTCGTCTTCAGGTAACTCCGCTGCCATCCTTTTTATCTTTGTATTTTTCTCATTTTTTATATTGTCAATAAATAACGGTCACATCATGTAAACACCACTGTTTCATTTCGATTTACCTCCATTCACCGAGCCACATCATTTACCCTAAAGTGGTGACCCCGACGTGATCTTTCGCAAAATTGGGTTTGGACTCGTGAATGGAGGGTACGTAGAAAATGGTGTATTTTACGTGACCGTTATATTCTTTTTTTGTTTCAAAATTTTAAATATTGTTAATTCGATTCGTTTTCAATTTTACCTTCAAGGTTCATTTTCATTTTATTCCGATTAATTTCATTATTTCCAATTCATTTTTAAAAAAATTTTTTTTGTCAAAATTTTTATTTCACAATCTTTTGAATATTTTTACGTCACTGCTTAATCATCAGCGTCTCGGCTAAACATTTCTTTCGGCGCTATGTTTAAATCATAATGTCTTCCTTCGCTCGCCGTCTCCGTCATAATGGCAGATATTTTGATTTAAAAGGCTTTGGGCAGCTTCGGTCGGATACCGTCGTTATTTGTTTTTTTCTGAATTAACCTAACGTATGTGACTACAGATTAGTCACAGAGCAGCTCCAGAAGCTAGGTACCGATTGCAGTCACCGTAGACTCGTTATGTCTTCGCCGAAGTACCAGAATTGCTAACGTCTCGTCGTCGAAGAAAATAAGCTACCACGTCGTCGAACAGTCGATCCTCCCACAGCGTCGATTACGGGAGCCCTGTCTGAAGAATAGCTTGTTTTCAACGTCGTCGATGGACCACATTCAAGTGCCAAAGCGACGATGATGCAACGGTATATGTAGGACCGGAAGATATCAACAGCCGTACCAGATCGCAACCGTACCAACCACAACCGTTTCGAACTATCATATTTTTCAAAGCCCATTTTACACAGCACATTTTGTTTGGTATATATTTTTTTGCATTGATATTTTTTTTCAAACATTTTTGTATTTTGTAGCTTGAAATAATTTTATGTAAAATTCTGGCAGGGGAGTATTGTAGCGATCTTGAGCATGTCGAATTTTACATCGTGGAATAACGGTCTACAAAATACCCAGAAATATAATCCCAGATGTTGAACACGGGCGGGGTGCCAACTGGAACCCGACAACGAATAGCTGGCGGCAACCCCGAGACGTTTATCTGGGATATTATTGAAGGGTATTTCGGTCATTCAGTGCTCAACCCTCGTTTGGTTTAGACGTGCCACCATCGACTGCCCAAGCCTCGTCAACAGGTAACTCCGCTGCCATCCTTTTTATCTTTGTATTTTTCTCATTTTTTATATTGTCAATAAATAACGGTCACATCATGTAAACACCACTGTTTCATTTCGATTTACCTCCATTCACCGAGCCACATCATTTACCCTAAACCTTATAAAAATACTTCACGTGAAAATAGTTTAGTTAATGTATGTACATTTTCATGTTTAGTTATGATTTAATTATTTGAATGGCTGAACTGAAGTGAATTATTTATGTCATAGTGTCTTAATTCCTAAGGAGGCCAATTCCCTAAGTTGGTTTTAGTCTACTCCCAATTGTTTTAGATAATTTTTAACGGGACTAGTAGTAATAAAGACAGGAAACTTTATCGAGAAATACCCTGATCTTTTGGAATACGTAAACATTCTATTTCAATTTGGTAGTACAACTACTTGCAGAAATGATTGAGGTACAATTACTAGAAACAATTGTAAAATTCTTTTTTTATTTCCATCATACATTAGATATGCTTAGTACAATCTTAATTTATATAATTAAATTATTACTACTTTTCTGATGTACTTGCATCCATATACAATCTGCACGAATGAGGAATAAATGCAATAGTATCTGTTTCCCCAATTAAAGATAAATTAAACTACTTGAGCTAAAGTTAAGATTAAACAATTATACACTATTCAACTTGAAGTAGTTCGATTAGACTCAATTATCTGATTCCACGTTGCTATGATTTAGCAACCTTAATACATGTTTTAAGGTGAAATCTTGGATAACTTCGTAAATACTTTTGATTTCAAGATTATTATTTTATCTCAGCTGATCTTTATACATTAATCTACCATCGAAAGTGTATTTCGCTGATTCTGCTTAAGGAATCGGGCACCCGCCGAGACATATAGTTAAGGTTTTTCCGGTATGCAAAAATGGAGCTATTAAGCTTTATTTTCTAGCCCCTAGACTATTTGTAGACCTTATTGACTGTCACTTATACTTTTTCTTCAACCCTAAGCAGATGCTCGCTGCAAAACTTTTTCCAAAATGACTGTCGTCGGCAAAAGTTGAAAATTCCGCTTTTTATTCTTAAAAGATGTGATTCCAGCAATTAACAACAGTTCTACGGTAACAGTTTGTTCATCTTGTGGATTAGTCCTAAATATTATATTCAGTAAAAAAATATTTAAGAAGCTTAAAAATATTACAGAGCAGTATCAGAAGAAGCAATAGGAATATTGTACCATGCAAGTAATAATATAAATAAGTAGACCCAGACATTGAGAATAAAAAGCAATTAGAATAAATCAGTGCATATTAACATCGCCTACAACTAAACTGTTCATATACTAATAAATATGAATAATACTATTATCTTATACAGTAACAATGATAAGTATCATGCGATGAATTTTGATGTAAAATTTCATTAGAAGAAGTATATAAAGAAGAAAAGAAGATAACTCTAATTAAGAAACAATAAAATGTATCAGTTATTTGGAAGAAAATTTAGACTATCCGAACCTAATAAATTTCTTCTGTACGAGCAGGCACTAAAACCTATATAGACCTATTGAGTTTACTTATAGGGATATTTTGCGGAAAGCATTATCAACATCAAACAAGTACAAATGTTGCGAATATACCCAGATACTAGGAATAACTACTCATACCGAGACTTTCGGATATCAACTATCGAAGAAAAATTAAGAGATTCGCAACAAGACCTGAGAAAAGCCTTCATTCCTATGTTAGCCTCGAAGTGCTTTAACTTTTGGACAAAACCGAACTAGGACGCAGGCTCAAGAGAATCAAACCGCGTTATCTTGTGTAGTTGTGTAGTGAAGTTCACTGAAAAGTGCTACTAACGTTTATTTTTCCAGAGACTAAGTAAGGAAAAATGAGTCTTTCTAGAATAAGATAGTCTTATAAGTTAGTTTTTCCCGATTAGTAATAATATATTAATAAATAAAAACACAAAATTATCTTGAAGTTTCCTTTCTTTCCGAGTGAGCTTTCTCTGCTTCCGAGCTCAATTCAATAATAAATATACTTATCCAAGCAATTTTGTTTGTATTCTTTTACCTTTTATAGTTTGAAATATGTTATTTAATTTTATAATTTTTCACAACGAATATATTCTTTTCAAACAACCCACCTAAAAGATTGAAGACACATCGTTCAGACGTTAAATATGATGATAACCGTAATGGAAATCTCCAAAGAGTAGGAAATCCCCGAACACAAACCGTGCGAAGGAAGAGAAAAAAAAAAGATGAAACAATTCAGAGTAAAAATGTACGATCCTTTATAAAAAGCAATTCCTTTGCTTTATATGCTAATGAGGCCGAAAATTACCCATCTACATTATATTATCTTTTAAGAGAACAAAAACATCCTCTCTCTCGCCTGATAACAAAATACAGGTTTATTTTTTCAGGTCTCTAAAAGGTTTCCCGGAAACTTTTACCGTCTCCGTCTCGCTCCGCGCGCCATCACCCTCTCCGTCTGGGGTCGGGGGAGGTACGGAAACCGACCGACTAAATCAAGATGAATACCGGTCCATTCGCAATGCCAGCTTTGCGGTGAATAAAGGTAAAACTTTATAATTCTTATTTTCCGACGGGGATTTTCATTAGGACGAGCCGAAACAATAATCTAGGAGGAAAAATCGCGCGAATAGAAACCGCCGCCTCTGCCGCTGCTGCTGCCGCTGCACACTGTCGCCGTTTATTCTTTCGTGAAAATCGTCACTGTGTGCCTCCTCGGATCCTCATCGTCTGTTCCTCCGGATCGGCTTGTTTATTTCCAGTCAGATGGATTACGTTTCTCGTGTCGAACGTTCTCGAAATAAAAAGCGCCGTTTCCTCATTGTTATACTTTTAGTTTTCCAGCGGTTGCAGTGTTTTCATTATATCCTTTGTCGCGTATTTTAAGTTTTCTCTATTTTCTTTTAATTTTCGCTCCTCTCGTCACAAATTGGGAGAAAAGAGTTGATATTAATACGCTAGTCTGGTATAGTTTATCCCGAAAGATTTTCTATATTTCGTGTTGTTTGGATAATATTACTTAATTTTGTTACAAAAGACTCACTCTACACTCCCTACTAGTTTATTACAAGAGTCCTCAATAATGCTTAGACCAATTGATACCTTCTGCAGTAGCTCCAATTGGCGGAGAGTACTTCACCATTTACACATCCACACAGAATCCATATATACAATGTATATAATGCGCAAAGAATGGTACCATGTGGTGCCATAATATAAAAGCCTAGAACGACTACATCTTTTTCTTTTTCTCTCTCTGTCATGCACTATTTCCGGGACAATCTTGACTTTGACATAATTTTCTTATCCATCTCGTCAACCATATGCAACATCGAACTAAATCAGTTTTAAAATTAACGAGTGTTTTCTATTCCCGTACAATTTCCTTATGGCACGTACTTTTCTTCCTGAATAGTAAAGAGTGTTAAACAAAATCAAGAACAAGAATACATCCCCTACGTCTATATATTTAGAGCCTCATCTATTGAGCTTTGAAATCAGACTCAACAAGTGCTTATACAATTAAATTGCACAATTTTGAGATATCAGCTGGGCTATTACAAGACTCCTCAATCACGTTATGATGAACGAAGATACCTTCTGCAGTACCTCAACTTGATAGGGAATTCTTCACCACAAACACACCCACACAGAAATCTACAGCATAAAATGCGCGAAGATTGGTACTATGAAGTCAATAATAGTGTCCCTCAATAGTAGTGAGTGTTAATCAAAATCAACGACAAATTCCCTACAAATTATTTTTCCTCAGAGTTATCTATTGCGCTTTGTAATGAGACTCGACGAGTGTCTAGACAATTAAATTGTACAACTATTAGATATCAATTCTTGAGTATAATTTTAGCTTAAAAATAGTGTTTTTTTTGTATCACATAATGTTAATAGACAAGAGAGGCAAAAGTGTCGCGACTGTAAGCATTATAGGAGAAAACTGAACAATACCTTGCAAACGAGCTGAGAGTTAATGAACAAAAGTTATATCAAGTAAATGATACAGCCCTGGTTGTTTGCAAGTACGAGTTGAGTAAAGTACTTCGAATTAAGGGTTTCGTTTATATTACAAATTTTTCAAGATTATTTTCCTACACGGTCATAACTTATATACTCGAAAATTGATTTTTAAGTAAACTAGACTTAAAATGGGGAATAGAAACAAAAACAATTACGGATGGGTCTCGGAGAACCATTAACACTAAAACAAAAATATATAACCTCGTAAAGTCATAACTTAGTGGCCTGCATTTAATAGGATCAACGAAAAACCACATGAATCCGCATCGCTGAAGCATACGCCTCGAACTCAACAATTTGAGGAAATTTTGAGAAGAAAAGTAGCAATAGATATCACATAACTGGCATAATAATCCTTTCACAAGACGATAGAGCTTGATATTTTTGTAATGAATACTTGGTTTGGTCATTGAAGTTGATTTACTATGACTTTCTCCGACTTGGCACTTATTTAGTCAAACTCTGTCTATTATAATAGGTGTAGTGAACAAAAGTCTATAATGTTTTTCATCAAATTTAAGGTTTTATTTAACAATTGTACTTATGATCCATCTTGCATCAAATGTGCACATCTGTGACATAATTTGTTACTAGTAGATGCCTCTGTGGTCAAAAGATTGGGACATCCGATATATACAAGATTTTTAAGGGGAATTTTTAATATCAAACAATTCATTATGGACAGGAATACCTGGTAATCACTTAGCAGGTTCGGACTATAAGGGGAATGTATAAGAATATCCCAAGTCACCTGATTTCCTACCTAGTGTGTCCAATTATTCACAGTACAGATTAGTTTTAAAAATTTTGCTATTTGAGAGCAAATCATAGTATATGATTCTTTGACAATTTTACCAAATGCATAGCAATACCTTCCTGGTCGTAAATTCTACCACTATTCATTGCCAGGCACAATCATCTGCATTATATTATAATTTTGATACAATATAAGTGCAATTAAAAGGCGTTGTTGTTCAGACGATTAAAATTAATAATAATAATGCTGTTAATAGTATTTCCTTCTGAGGAAGCAGGTTCCGCGTTATTTTATTCCTAATAATCACATTAGAACTTATTATTACATTTATCAAGAACTACTAATATATTACATTATGTACCCTTCCCTAAAGTTCAAATTGAATTTAAAACTAAACTGGATGTTAAATTAGTAAATATTTTCACATTCTATAAGGACGGTACATGAATTTGGATATATTTTTTAAAATTTTATATTGTACGATGGTAATTATCAATAAATTTTAAAGTATTATCTATCAAGCTGGGTCGGCTATTTTTAATTTTATTATCAGCATTTAAAGATCATTACCAAAATACACTATAAAACTTTCTCAAAATTGCTGTTCATACAGTATCCATCAATATTGGTATATCTCCGCACAAGTTAAAATTGAAGCAAATGATGAAACCCTACAAGTCGATTTGGGCCGGATACCTTTATTTAGACACATTTATTTAACATATAGGCTTTCACGGACTTAGTATTACATTCAGATCACTTTTTGTTTCAAATTGAGATAAATAAGTTATTTCAAATTTAACATCACATTAGACATAAGTCTGATTATATCAGATCCAATGAAAATCAAAAAAATTAAGCATTATTTAGTTGGAAGCTACTCTTCATTTATTTAAGATAAAATAGAGTGGCTTAGCTGTCAATTATTAAACCTATTTGAAATTATGGGGTACAAATAAAGGGTTGTACATCAAGCCAACTAGCTATCCAACTTATCACAACGGATTTATTCGAAACTCCATCAAAAGACCAGTTCCCCTAGCCTTCTTTTCAACCATTTCGGGTCTTCAAAGTTTCTACGAACCATGATCAGCAAACTTCAAACCAAAAAATCTCCCAGTTTCGATGGTATATCGATTACACAAGTAAAAAACTCCCGCATAAGCAGCTCGCGGAACCAGCAAACATCATTAACTCCATCTTGAGGCTGCAACATTTCCCGGCGTCTTGTAAACATGCACATATAGCGGTTATTACCAAGAAAGGAGCAAAATCATCTCCATCTGAATACCGGCCCATCAGCCGTCTCAGTGCCATTTCGAAGCTTGCCGAGAGGCAATACTCTACGCTCTCAATTTTTTCACAAAGGAAAACAACATTATTCCTGATGAACAATTCGGCTTTCGCGCTCACCACTCATCCGTCAGGAGCATCAGGCTACCCGTCTGGCCGCACACCGCCATCACGCTCTTGACCATCGTAAAAAGCTTGAAGCAGTCCTTCTGGACCTAACCAAAGCCTTCGACAAGGTTTGGCATGACGGTTTGATCGCAAAGTGTGTTAAGTTGGGCCTCCTAGAGGACCTAACCGCTCTCATCAAGTCCTACCTATCGGACAGATCTCCCCAGGTCAAGATGTGGTTAATATTTTTCAGTGGAAAACATATCAACTCTGGCGTACCTTGAGGTTCCCCGTTGGCACCAGCTTTTTTTAACGTCTTTATTTCAGATCTGTCGAGAAAAGATCACATTGACATCGCGTTTTATGCTGGCGACACTGCTTTCTGCACGGCCCCCAAGTTCGAGGTTACAATTCAAGAACGTTTACAGAAGCAACTCGATCATGCGGTCAAGTGTTTCAAATTCTGGAGGTTGTAAATCAACCCCATTAAAAACCAAGCTATCATTTTCCATAAGAAGCGTTACGCACTGTGCGTCTCGCAACTTAAAATGGACACCACAAGGTCTCCACTTAGACCGATGGTTCGGTTGGCATTCCCAAAACCAGAAATGTTTGGGAATAGCGAACCTGCTATCTTCTTTGATCTGCCCCTCCAGCAGACTTCCCATCTCTATCAAATGCTGATTTCACAAGATGTTAATTCGGTCCGTACTCCTCTACGAACCTAATGTCTACTTCAAGTTTGTTACACCCAATCAGATGAAACGGCTTCAATTTCCAAAATAAGTTCTGTAGGAGAATCTTAAACGCTCCATGGTTTGTCAGAAATAATCAAATTCATAGGAAAGTTGACATTACAGAAATCAAGTACTTCATATCTCAACCATTCCACAAACAACAACTCAGCTCAAGTTCTTCTGAAAACGCGTTTGTTCTTGTTGAAATCTTAGCACCGCGTCACCGCTAACATCCACCTTTTCCAGGCTGAAACGGCCTCATCCGTCACTGCAGTCATAACTTTTGCCCAGATACGACAGTATCCAGTCATGTTTATCCAGTATCCCAAATTCAATCAGTAGCAGTAGCGGCCCACAGGGATCAACTGTGAGGCGGTTTTGGTTTAGTGTATTGGTAAGTACAGAGGCAGTCCCACATAACCCGGTCCAACTTGTCACTCCAGGGCAAGTCTCCGCGGCCAGGTATGCGTCGTGCATTCCACCGCTTGGTTTTAGGCCAGAACAAAAAAAGTAGTCCTTCGATTAAACACGAACTTGTATATATTTCAATTAGTTTTAAGTTAATTTGAGAAATTATCTCGTACTTGTCTTGCTTGTGAATTTATCCAAGTACAAAGCAGTAGTAATAAATTAGTGCAAAATTAAGATTGTACCAAGCATGTCTAATAAAACATTAAATAAAAAATTGTTCTTCACCAATATACAAACCTCTTTAAATTATTAGATGTTCCGTAACTATTTAGTAACTCAGCATACCCTTGTTGTCTCCAATAATAAACTAGAAAGATGTAATACTACGAACTGCTAGAAGTAAATTAAGCCACAGCTGAATATATCATTATAATTATATTGATTTTTGTTACATCATTCAGTTATTCAACAAATTTTAGATCGAAATCTTTATAATAGTTCGTAATATATAACCTTGCGTTAGAAGCATATATTTTAAAGGGAACAACGTTTAAAGTTCTAAATATATTCTTGCTAAACATCTGCTGAAACAGCGAATTACTTAATAACAAACAAACGCAACTTTTCTTGAACTTCGTATAAAATTATATCATTACCTGTGCGTTTGTTGTCGATTCCCTTTACATCTAAACATAAATCGGCGATTCGGTAAAGTATCGTATTACAACAGTCCAAAGAGCGTCAAAAACTTTGCTAATTCCGGAAATTTGATACAATATTACGAGTATAAAGTTATCAGATACAAGTTTGTATGTAGCGCTTAAGACAATTATACTCCAAGCTTAGTGTGAACCGTGGCAATTTCGTGCTTTATCGTTGGAAAAGATTTCCGCTCTTCGTGAGCTATTCGAAAGTATTTATTTTACACAGTAGCAGTAACTATTAACTTTATTTTTTCAAAAACAATCTTTCAATAATTTAACGAAATTTGCTAGCTTACTAATGATTAATCGTAATTAATCTATACACTCCATAACGTAAAAAAGTACTTAAAAAGCTATTTGCATACTTTTCAACAATATATTTTACATATTAATTACGGTCCTCCAAGTCGAATCTTCGTTTTACCATATCTGAGCCAATACTGTAAAATTCTGATTCATTAGGAAATAGAACTGAACCTGTAGCTTTACTGTTATATTTATTAGGAGTAGCATCAGTTGTAAATTAATTCTGGATATTTGGTGAAATAATAACTGAAGGAAAGCTTAATGTTGAAAACGTAAAATAAACTGAAAATTTAGTCTTCAATTATCTTAAAGACTCAAAACCTCTTTTAAGTCTTCGATGTGTTTCGAAAGTGGTGGAAAAATCTGAATTATTAGCTCCCCAATCGTCGCACGTTTTGCAATCGTTGCAGATTATATCTTCAAAGTGGGAGCTCTGATGCTTGGTCAGCCGATAAAGAGTCAGATATTTTTCAGGGTCCGTTGAATAATTAAAATATTGAGAGGATGGTGTTGAGTATTAAGAAGAGAAAGCAATATTGTAAATAAAATACTATTTATGTTCGCTCTTTTTTGCGTAAAGACGAGCTTACTTAACATATTTAAACTAATAATATATGTTAACAAACATATGAAATGAAAGAAGTAAAATATAAATGATATAAAATCGATACGAGAGAATTATAATATTATTTGAAAAGACTTATTAATTGGTATGTCTGGTTTGGCTAATGCCGATTCCATCATCGGACCCAACTGATGATTATAAAAACAATATATTTCATATATTCCACATATTCATTATAAATTCGATAATAACTCTACTGTCCTTCTTGTACTCTGACGAAAATCGTGATTCAATTCTGACTGTTTCTTTCCAATTAACTATTCTTTTTCTCACACTGTTTCTGTAGGACTGTTTCCTAATAAACGTTGATTCAATAATTCTGATTAGAGAATCAGATAGATGTCCCGATGCATTATGTTTTATCGTTGAAGCTCTTCCCACCGGTTCTTGATGATAGCTAAGAAGGCTGATTCAAGAGACCCTTTTCTGCATCCCGATTCCTTCATAATTTCGGGGAAAGAAAGATTCTTCCAGCTAGGGGCAGGACAGGATTAGGAAAAGAACATCTAGGATTCCGGTGACGCCTTATTATGTTATTTGAATAATTTTATAATGCTCCTTCAATACCATCAGTTGTTCGTCGAAGCACGCATATTAACCAAACTTTTGCCTGGTTATTTTTTATGACAGACGAGCATTGAGCAATTTGCTACTCATTTAGAGGATCTATTTGTTTGTATCCTCCAAGTAGCTTGATGGTATCTGTACATGTTGGTTTTCTAGTTGACCGTTGTCTTTTCATCTAATTAAAATGTCTAATAAAAGAACCTTGGAACTATTCTTGGTCTCTATAGCGAAGAAGATGTTTGAATGTTGAAATTTAGGTGGGTCTGTCCTTATTGCTTTATCCAACTCAATGTTTATCTTAAAAATTAAAAGGGTCGATTCATGGATTATATTCAAAGACGAGAAGCGATTGAATTCTTCTAAACATGCGGCAATCAGAAGACGTTATGTCTCGTCAGTAAGCAGAACGTTCTATATCATTACCAAATCATTTAATAGGAATATGACGAAGCAGCATCATTACAAGTTTTTAAAACAGTTCGATGGGCTTCGGCAGCATATTTCTTCGAATCAAATAACAGAAGTAATGAATGTCGAAATAATTAACATATACATTACATTACGTCGTAACATGTATATATTTAATAACTCAATAATACTAAGTGAAAAACTATTATTTTATGTACATGCATCATGTACATAAATAATCGCAAATAAAAGTTAGGTTAGATTGTTTAACAGTTGTTTACATTAACAGTCTGCATTCATATCATATCATTATCATCTTATGTTGTCATTCACATGAACAGGAACGAAATAACTGAGATCCCCTCATGCCAATAAAATACGTTAGAGAGACAAGAATTTATTTTCTTAAATGTTAGGTTGATGCAGTTTCATTGGAAATATTTTTAGCGTGTTGCTGATGAATTGAATATTAATATAGATATTGAGAGCCATCGAATAGAAAGAGCGGCACAATATAAAGCATGTGAGGGGTCAAGATCACCTTAACCTCTATTAGAGGTTAATTTATGAAATATATAAAAATAGTGACTGGTTTTTTCGATACAAAATATTATTTAACACGATTATTTCAGAGAAAATTGTTAGCCCGGGATGTATCCATAGCAAACTTAGAAATTTGCAGCTCTTTAAGGCATGTAAGCCATCCATTCATAAACTATTGGGAAATATAGGATTTAAAGGATGTATATATTACCGACATAGAGGTTTAATGGTACTTTAAGATATTGTTTTTAAAATAATACAATTTTTAAAAGCTTATAATAAAATTAAGCAAGATTATGTTTGTTTGTTTTTAATGTGTTTGTGTTTTAATGAGATGTTTTTAAAAATAAATTGAGAGATGGTGGAATCATTAACAAGTGTTCAATAGATTAAAAATTAATAGATTGGTAATTGACTTGAACAGTGATTTTGATAGTGAAAGAGAATGAACGAAACTTTTTTGTTTTGAACTAACACAGAGTCATAAGAGCAGAAACAACTAAAGATGATTGTATAATTAGTATATTAGTAATAATTATGTGCATAGATGTCTGAGTCCTAACAGTTAAGGAATATACATTAGATTAATATCTAAGAAGACAGAATCAATACTATCTATTGCAGATACGATAAATGCATTATGGAGCATGTAGTAATTAAATATAATGATATAATAATGAGGAAAATGGCAATAGGAACGGGCAATAAGAGAAGAAACTGAGAACAAATTCAGAGATATTAAAATGATTTAACAAGAAAACAAGAACTAAACGTAAAAAAGTAAATGTGCTCTCTAAAGAAAGTAAAATACATTACTTATATATATACAATTGTTAATCAGGCAATTTAAGTCTCCAGGAGAAACCACTGCATAAAAAAGTGCCTACCTACAAGTAGTGTGGTATGTAGTCTAACAAATTATTGTGTCAATTTGTGTTGCCTTTGGAAATATCTGTATTAGATACGCTACAATTTTAAAATAAAGTATATGTGATAACGTTATTTTTGTTTCATTGTTTGTTTTATATACATTTTGATTACGTGCATTAGCTGTTTTTTTTTTGTAAAAACCGTGTAAAATAGCATTACATTGCCAATATTAAAGTAAATAAATATTTTTTGATTTGTTATTTGTTTATTTGGTCCATTCCATTGTATTGACGATTACTGGAAACCTATCCCGACCTGAAGCTTTATCCCCCGGGGTTGCGTCTATTTGCTCAAGACGAACTAATATGCAACGCTATGATACAATTTAAGGATGCCTCCCTATTTAGGTAACCGGGTCCTAAATCTTTATTAACACCAACCGAAACGTTATATATATAAAGAAACCGTGTATACCTGATGTAAACAGAGGCGTTAGGTAAATCCTTAACGATGATTAATAGTTGGGAGGTAAACGTTCGCCGACGCTAGGTGTACAGAGTGCTAATAAGGATTTCCGATTTATAGTTAAATGTGTGTATGGCTCTTGTTTGCATTCGACTGGGCCGATCCAAAATAAATACGAAGACGCCAACAACCCGTATCAAATCTGCGTGGTGAGGCACGTGTTCTAGCCGACGGCTTTTACTTTCATGGCATCGGAACCTCGCTGAACTAATGCGGAGGTAATGCTCTTTGGCGATTGTTATATGAATCCAATAATAATAACAAAATTATGTAGTAATTAATATTTAATATAATATTACATTTATAGCATAAAGAATTAGGTGTTTTAAATATGAATTGCATGTATTTCGATCACTGAAAATTGTGACTGAAATTTATAAAATGTGAATCGAATTCGAATCATCAGGTATGAAAAAATGACTCAGGGAGCATTTGGCTTCAGGTCCTGTGGAAACTCAGTCTAGAATGGGCGTCTGCCGATTGGGGACATTCAATCGAAAGTAGAGTGGTCCAGTGGAGAACTAGAAAATAAAACAGAAGTGCAAAACTAAATAAAAGCAATAAAATGAAGCATACGTAATGGAATAATATAGGAGTTTTAAGAACCTACCACATATATCCCGACACAATACTTTGAAACTGAAAAGGTAATCTATCTGAGATTAAAATATTAGAAAATAATCAAGCCGGTATGGTTTGAAAGACCGAGACCAAAAGGGTAATATTTAAATTAAAATTCTCTTGGTGTTAGAATTTTTTAGGCTTAACCAACTTGTTTACACTAATATTAACGTATTCTGCTTTTGCGGTAACATTAAATAATATTTCACCAGATCAAAATCTTAGTCCTCTTCAGTCGTCTTCTAAGAAATGCGGCGCCAAAAAGCACCAAAAGAACTGCTTCAATATTGACATAATGAAGAAGCCTTTGTTCAGAATTCTGGGCAAGTTTTTTAATAGTTATAATAGTGTCCATTTCTAAGTCCACATGTTGATTGCTGTTGCTGAATTACCATGGGGCATTAGTACTATTCTTCAACAATTTCTTCTGAAACTAATAAATTAAGTCCTTATTAGCTTTTCTTGGTACAGCTCCATTTTTCTTTTTTTTACATGAGAATTTCAAGAGAGCTTTGCGTCCTATATTGTTCTCAAGCATTTTTCTTCGTTAAAGTATAGTACTTGAATATTATTTATTATAGATAGAGATGTGTTGGTCGCTCCTATATGTGAAGTTCACGTGGATAGGTTTAGTGTAATTGAAATTGTAAGTGCAATATTTACCTAGAGCCATTATAGTGATATCACCAGAAGAAGTAGCTATTGTACCATGTTGCAACTCAAGAACAAAACCACTGTACATTAGGTACAGGACCGGTCTGAACGTACTACCTTGTTACCGCTTCTAGATCTTTCAGTTCCGAATAGAAATCGTCATACTTAACTTTGGAAATATGTGTCCCTAATATAAGGTTTTCAGAAACCTGCGAACTTGCTTAATTTAGAACTAAGCTCCTCATTGTTATCAAAAGTTTGCGTATAATCTAGAAAAATGGCAGGAAAAACTCATCTTTTTTCATATAAATTTCTAATTATATCCCTAATTTCATGAAATTGAAAATGAAATTGGCCTGAATAGTTGGTTTTGTTATATCTTATTAGTGAATTTTAAGTAGAATTTTTTGAATAATATGGATAAATTACCCTAATAGATGACATATATTTATGCAATAAACTCTACTACAAATTCTACCCATGATAGAGAAAACTAGATAGATATTGCTGACTAACTTACAATTTGTATCCACAGTTATTTTAAACTAGGTACTTATCTAGGAAGCCCCATTGATAGTTACCTATGTAGCGAGCTTATGGCATGGCGAATTTTATATTGTGGAATAACGGTCTACAAAATACCCAGAAATATAATCCCAGATATTGAAAACGTGCGGGGTGCCAGCAGCGTCAACTGGAACACGGAACGAATATCTGTCAACTCCGAGAGGTTTTTCTGGGAGATTATTGAAGGGTACACTGATTCATTCAGTCACTGACTATAGTTCGGTTCAGACGTGCCACCATCGACTGCCCAAGCCTAGTTTACAGGTAACACAGCTGCCAGACCTTTTTTTATCTATTTGTAGTTTCCACATTTTATATCTAAACTTCAATAAATAACGGTCACACCATGTAAAAACCACTGTTTCATTTCGTTTTACCTCCATTCACTGAGCCCTATACTTAGTTTCTAATAAGACTAAGGTTTCTAACCCTCTCATTTTTACAATTGGGCACTTCACTACACAACTACATAAGCAAGATCACACGGGTTGGTTCTCTTTAACCTGTTTCCTAGTTTAGTGTTATCCAAAATGTACAGTACTCTATGGCAGAATCCGAATGTCTAGGTGTAGGTAATTGTTCGTAAAGTATCAGGGCGCATCTTTAATACTACTCACTATTCATACTATTCTAAAATACTTGTATGGCGCTGGTATTACTTTTCACAGAACATCATAATAACTGAATTCCATCTGCTTCTATAGACAATTCAGATTTTCTTCCAAATAACCAACACTTTTTCTATTCTTTTTAATATTCTATTTCCAACGAAGTTTTGCATCAAGATTCATTACAAGGGACATTTGACAAGGAGTATTGTTGACTCATGCGATAATACTATTATTCATATTTACTGAATCGTTTGGTTTTAGGTGAATTCAATATGAACTGATTTACTCTCGTTGACTTTTATTTTCCAAGTTTGGGTTCACTTTTTTATAATGTTATTTATGTGTTGCGTTTTTCTCTTTGCTTCTTCTCTATTTTCTCCAAGAACAAGTATCATCATCAAATGTAGAATTTATGTATCTGTAGAATAGGTAAAAATAAACCGGACCCAAAATAGTGCCTTGCGATACACCTGCTGACTTTTTTTTATTTTTGTTTAAGCTTCTTATTTAACTATAAACATGCCGGTTGAGATGTAGGAGTTTAAAAGTTTAAATGTGAGTAATTATTAAAAATATTAAATTAACCTCTCACAATTTGCCTCGTTTATCACTAGAACCATCATTATCGACTAATAACAATACCGGAAATTATAAAATCCTTATATTGTTCTTAAATATCCTCGTTCATTATCTAAAAATGTTCTGTTAGAGTAATTAAGGACCGCCGGCTCATTTTTCATAAAATTCCTAAACTTCCCCGGATAAAAAAAACATGATTAATCGCCCTTAATGCTGTATTAATAAACGGCGCTTTGTTTATTGTCTTATAAAATTAGAAGGCGTGAAGAACGGTTTCGTAGCGAGACGGGCGACCGAAAAAAATCAGAAACCTTCGCGGATAAATGGTCGCGATTATAATCGTATTATACCTTGTTTAAATACATGCGGTAATACGGCAGGAAATCTATAACGAAGAACGCTAGCTTATTATTATCCCTAATTGTTTTCTTCGTTAATACACCTACTGGCTTTACTACGGCCGAGTTCATTAAAAGGAACGGGCGAGACCATGCGGCGAAGAAACCGGAGGAGCGCGTCGTAGAGAAGGCGTGAGAGAGAGGGAGTGAGAGAGAGGGTGTGAGAGAGGGAGAGGGAGGCGCAGAGAAAAACACCATTAGTTCGCCTTTCAATGGGCTCTTTATTTTTGGTGGATGGTTGATGCCTTTCACTAATAAAGAAATTAAATTTTCATTAGGTCGGGTCCGTGTAAATTAATTTTCTACCCGAGACTTTCTGGTTGCGCTTGGGGTTGATTTTTACACATGGAGGTCGGTCAAATGGTGACGGTTTACTCATTAGTTTTTGGGCGGGGAAGTAATTCAAAATAAAACGGTTAGACATGATTTCTATTAAGCTCTAATTGTGTTCGTCATTTATTTAAGTTTTAAATTGTTTCATGTTTTACCATGTATAGTACAAGTTATGAAAGGTGTTCAGTTTAAAAGAAACACGTTTTAATCACTTGAAAATTATTTTATCTTAAGGGGATATTCTAGTTAAGAGGCATAATTTTATAATTTTTTAGTGAAATTAAAATAAAATTTTAGTATTCATTCTGTGGCTACGTATTTATTAATATTTTAAGTATATATAAAAAAAGCCGACTTGGTTGGTGCAGTTGTAAAGGAGACACTACTACCGTTGCGATAGTCGCGGGTTTGAAGCCTGCTGGGCATGGTTGTAAATTTATGTTTATAAATAATTAATATGTATGATTGTCTTTAGGCAAGAGTACAAAAAATGACAAGGAAAATGATTCCAGTCATGCCAGTAACCAGGCTGTGTAAAATCCGATGTCTTCTGGGATAAGTTGGTCACTCGCCTGAGGAGGGATCTACGCCTTCGCCATGAAGCTTTTATAGTTTCGCCAGAAATATTGAGAGACATCCAGTTTTTGGTCCGCTAGAAATGAAATCCTTTTCTACTAAATACTTCCCTACCGCTATGTGGTGATATGGTAGATAATGCCACTAATACGGCGCTGGATATTCCAAGATATCGATCTTGTGCCAGGTGTCATGATGTGCCGAGAGATGTGTTTAGATTACTCGTAAGAATCTCATTTATGTTAATAGAAGATCGTCAGTATCTTCTACCTCTCTGTTGCCATAAGTTGCCACTTTTTCCATTAAAATAATATAAGTTTGAAGTAAAATAAAAATTTTGTTAACTAATATAAATAGTACGAACAATTCTGATGACTAAGTGACTTCTAGGATGGTTTTGCCATAAAGCTATGATATTATTTAAATGGTAAAATTGACATAGTTGTATTAGGTTACATTTATATAGACTCACGCAAATAGTATTATAGTTTTCATAGTATGAGAGCAGTTCTAAAGTCCACTTTTGAAACAAAATACATGTTATACTTTTAAGAGCTAATTAATTTTTTAAATGTATATTAACATTTCTAATTTATTTTTTGAGAATTAGTACGTCAATAATTCTCCATATTACCGTTGAATTAATGAATTTTGTACTTAAAAACTTGTAAAAACTTTTGCGTGGTAAAAACAAATACAAGCATGAATGTATGGTGGTGCATAAAAAAGAGAAAAAAACTTTGATACAATAGAAGTATGTTTAGAGAAGGCTTACACTAAATTTCAAGTAAATTGTTCAGCAGAACTTAGTATCATGTAAACAGTTTGGAAATATGCAGTTACGAGAAAAACGAATTTAGAGTTTCACTTTTAGATCCCACGTCGATAAAACTGCTAATCTCCGAAAATAATTTAAAATTAAAAAAAAATCTAAATTTTTTAATTCCTAGACTAAAATACGCCTTCAATGAATTGGCAACTCACCCGAATTACTGTATAGCTACCCAAATATTCCTAGCATACATAAAACTCAATTAAATTTTGTTCAATTAAATTGTTTCTGTCTGTCGAGAAGGTTTAGTCCATGGTGATAGAGGCTCATAAAAACATTTATCTTTACAATTACTCTATTTGCAATTACAATAAAAAGAAATATATAATCAAAATTACCTTTTGTACTGCATAATAGTGTAGGTGTTTTATGCTTAATGTATATTGTCTCTTTTCCTTTTATAATTTCATTCCATTTTTTCCAACTTTCCACCAACAGGTACTGTTTATTGTCATATATTTTCTCAAATAATGAAGTATTTTCTTACTTTTTTACTTCTCATCCTGTAAATCTTTATTACATCCCTGACTCGTCTAATATAAATTATGTATTTTTCGCGGCTTATGTATCTTACTTTTATCTCTCTTTTAAAATACCCATATCTCTCAACCGAAAGTTAGAGTTGATGTGTAATCGCACATAATTTTTTGGTATGAATACCCATATACTTAAATCCATTTATTTGTTCAATTTTTTATAAATTTGGATATGTGTCCCATCCCCTTGATTTTCATTTTTTTTCATTCATTATCACTGCATATTCTTTTAATGTCAGATTTTATCCAAGACTTTATATATTTTTTATTTTATTACCCCCAAAATCCCCTACCAACATCTATTTATTTCATAATTTATACCCTATTCGGTTCTGTTCGTAGTCCCATGATTTGTCTGTTAATATTTCTTCATTATTTCAATCATAAATATTATAAACAAGGTTGGACTCAAACTTCCGGTTTGGTTTAGACCAGCATGGGTTTTGAAGGTGTTTGATTTCATGTTATCTGAAGTCATGGTATTTAAATATATCCTTTATATTTCCTGAATTATTCCTACTAGTTTATTTTTTTTTGTATATTTAAGGTATCCTTTTACCAACGAAGATTTATCTGTACTGGACCTACAGTATAACATGGGCTCCAAACCATGATCCTCGGCATTAAGCCTACCGATTGGCGAGTGACCAGCTTAGAAATCATCCCAGAAGACATCCGGTCTTACCGAACCTGGTTACTGGCGTGACTTGGATTATTTTCATTGTCGGATCACAAATGTTAAACAGTCACAAACATAAATTTACGACCATGCCCCATTAGGATTCGAACCCGCGACTACCGCAACAGTAAGTGAACCGTCCTGTCGCCTCTACCACTGCGCCAATCAAGCCAGTTTATTTAATTATTTGCTACTTTTATATTAGTGTATACGCGTATAGTGTATAGCTTTTAATTAGCTCTTTACTATCAATATATTTTCATGGTTGTGCTACCAACTAATATAAATAGACTAATTCCTCTATAATTTTTACATTCGGGACAATATCGAAATAATAAATGTTTTTTGCCAAACTCGGGGGATTCATTCCTTTTTCCATGCTGTATAGTAATTGTCCATTAATAATTCTGAAGTTTTTTTCCCCCATTCACCCATTTTTTTGTCAATACTGCCGTATCCTGATCCGATACTTTTCTATTTATCAATTTTCTTAGTATTTTTTTAGCTATCTCCTCTGTGCTTTCATTTTCTTTTCTTCTCTTTAGATCTTCTTTTATTGTTCTATCATTAATTGTTTCTCTGCATCTACTAGTGAATTCTTGAAATAATTCCACAGTTATTCAGTTCTTTGACATTCTATTAAATTGCTATGTATTTCTGTATATTTTCGGCTTATAATATTATTTTGTAACTTGCACGTTCTTTTGGCGACAAACTCTGTAAACTTCTTTTTTTTTGTTGACTCGCTGTCTTCTCTTATTGTTATTGTTATTCTCATTACTTCTTATGTATACTCCACGTCTCCCTCTTGCGACCATAATCTCTATTCTGTTTTCTCCCTTTACCAATGTACAATTATTTATATATTTTTCATTTCAGCTTTTTATTTTCCTTGCATGGATTTATATAATCTTTTAGGAGTGCTGTACGAATATATTATTATCACGTTATGCTGAAGACATTATCCCATGTTTTCCGATTATTATATTGGATGTACTCTCCACTAGTTAAACTTATACAAAATGTTTAATATGTGTCATTCTAATATACAGTCAAATAATTAGCTGATTTAAAATGTGTTTATTTTTCTTTATTAACGTGAACGATGGAAGTAAACTAAAAAGAACTTATTATAAGGGATTTCCGATAAAGTTTCACTCGAAAACCAACCAAATCTGCCCTTAAAATATTTGCATTTCGTTCCGATTCAATTTTTCAATCTAGTTGGCCTTTCCTCCGCTAAAAACTTTTAAATTGAAGCTATAACGCGCCGTATTATTTTGTTCTAAAACTTTACCGCCACCCAATTCGAAAATGCTCAATTGTTCGGATCCAATAATAAAATTCATTAAAAGTTTATTAAGATCAAACTTAAAAACGAGCAACGGTTCTGCTGTTATAATCGTACAAGGACAGAAGGGGGGCGACAGAATCGATCTTAATCAGCAAAGTTTGATTTGGAAAAATACGAGATGGAATAAATGGATAAAGGAGATCAGGAAATTACAATAAGTACAAATTTATGGAATAAATTATTTGAAAATATTAAGGCAAGTACATAATATAATATAGTGATAATTTTTACATCTGTTGCATATATAAATATTGTAACATATATCACTACTATACAGAGGATAAACAAAATAATATAACCCTGGTTAGTACAATCGCCAGATCTCAACATAACTGGAAACTTTATGAGGATATCTAGAGAAAATAGTGAGAAGCAGATTGGCTTTGTGATATCCACTTTTATAATCTATGTTGTCAAGCGAATGTAAATATAAAATATTGCTTTGTTAAAGGATCCAATAGAAAAACCTAAACAACAGAAGGTTTTACATATAAAACCCCAAATAGGCCTTAAGTTCTTATATCCTTCCTCCTTGTCTCTGTATTTCCCTTTTCCTATTTCGTTAGTTGATTTTATCCTTTGAAGGTTCCTGTTAACAATGTTTCATCATCAGTTCTCAACAATTGTTATATCACTTTAATGCACTATATTTTTCAACCCGAGAGTTTTTGTTGATTAGTTTGTTTAATTCGTATGTAATTCATGTTTGCAGTGTTACCACAACAATTGTATCTACCTTCTTCTCGAATAACCATAAAAAAACTGTATACTTCAACCATTATCATTCAATTATATAGCATATTCTAGAGTGACCTCTTTAATTTTTTTCTGAAATATTTCAGTTCCCAAATAGTTGAAATATGGAATAAACAGATCATGACTTTTGAAGATTCTTTATTTGATTTATAACTCTAGGTAAGCTTTGTGATTTTGATTTAGATAAGAAGAAATAAACATTATATGTGGAAATGAAACCGCGGGCCTAATCAAAGGTATCAATTACGGTTAAATAGTATTATTTTACTTGTGTCCGGTGTATCAATATATCAATCAATCTACTGCTCTATTGCATATATTTTGATATCTTAATCTAATGATGTATTAAGATAGAATAGCACTTAGTCAATTATTATAATTAAGTTACTCAAGGTATACAAACACATAGATACAGTTATCATAGAATGGTCATATTTGCATTTGTGATATTCACTATTTTTGCTATTTGACCTCAAGATATCGGCTGCTCAAACTCATTATATACTTAGTGAGATATATAGTGATACTGCTTTATTATTTTTCAATCATCTGTTTTGGTTTCGACGATATAAAAGATATTTGACGCTAATAACAGAGAAAGGCGTAGAGAACCATAAAGGTCTGAAAACAAAGAATGGTAAAACCTACTGGTTTACAAGACAGGTTAAAAGGTTCAAAAAGAGTGAAAATGGCCACCATCCTAATTGATTTAGGTCATTTAAAATTCTTTGAATGTCGCTGTTTTCCAGGCAAAAAAGAGAAGAGATAATCTGGCGTATCGTGACTCTCGATGAAAAGTGGCTCTAATATGATAATCCCAAACGCAAAAGGTCGTAGGTTAGGAATCATAGTCCGAAGTGGAATATTTATTAATTCTTACTCTATATATAGTGAGATCAGCAAGGTCTAGTATATAACAAGTCAATTGAAAAGTCCCCGGTCTACCATAGTAAAACAAATTTTTTTGGCGAAATTATTTTTTTTTATTCAACATAATTCCCTTCAAGGGTGATACACTGATTGTAGCGACCTTCCAACTTTTCGATACCATTTTTGTAGTACAATTTGTCCTCTGCTTCAAGATAGACCTCAGTTTCGTCGATCATCTCTTCATTCGACGAAAATTTCTTCCCAGCGAGCATTCTATTAAGATATGAGAACAGGAATTAGTCGCTGGGGGCGAGATCTGAAAAATACGGTAGATAGGGAAGCAATTCGAAACTTGAAGAACCAATTCATGGATTTTTGACACGGTGCATTGTCTTGACGAAGCAGCACTTGCTTTTTCTTAAAATACGGTTCGATGGTTCAATATCGCTATGTAACAGTCGCTGTAGATGGTCCTTCTTTTTCAAGTCAATAAAAATTATTCCATGTGCATCCCAAAATACAGACGCCAAAACCTTGCCAGCCGACTGTTGCATTTTCCCACGTTTTGGAGCGGGTTTATCGTGTGCAGTCCATTCGGATGACTGTCGATTGGACTTCGGAGTGAAATGATGGAGCCATGTTTCATCCACTGTCACATATAGATGGAAAAACTCGGGTTTATTACGCTTGATCATCTTCAAACACTGCTACGAATCATCTACTCGTCGTTGTTCTTGGTCAAAAGTGAGCTCCCGCGGCACCCACTTTGCACAAATCTTTATCATACCCAAATATTCATGAATAATATGCTGTACATGTTCAGTTGATATTTTTAGAGTGTCTGATATTTCATTCAGTTTCAATTTACGGTCATTCAAAATTATCTTGTGGTATTTTTTTAAATGTTTTCGTCGGTAACAAGCTCTTTTGGGCGTCCACTGCGTTTACTGCCTTCGGTGCTCATTTCACCACGTCTAAACTTAGCATACCAATCCTTGATGGTTGATTTTCCTGGGGCAGTGTCCGGAAACTCGGCATCAAGCCAAGTTTTTGCTTCAACTGAATTTTTCCCTTCAAAAAGAAATATTTTATCAACACGCGAAATACATATTTATCAATTTTTTTCACAATAAAAAAAGTTGCTTGACTCAAAATGCTATAATTCACAAACTAATCATCCTACAGCTGTCAAATATATACACGGATCTTTTGAAGGTTAGGGCTAACTAAAAAAGATATGGACTTAGTTCTAGTAGCGCCATCTATGTGTCAGGCCGGGGACTTTTCAATTGATTTGTTAACGTGCCGTTAAATTCTAAACTGTTATTGCAAATGTATACCAACTTGAGCTGACCGAATTTAGTGATTTCTTGTTACAAAAAAACATCAGTAGTAGCGTGTACTCTGAAGATGGGAAAAATTGTATAAAATGATGGAGAATATATTGATTAATATGTATTCTGTCATTATTTTTCAATTAATGTCTTCTTAAAGTAAAAAAATAACCAGGTCATTCGAGCTGCTAATGAAAACAACATTGCTGCGATAACTTAAGAAAATTGTATTTCATACTAATAAATTATTTATCAAAACTCTATTTTATACAGCTATTTTCACTTTACCTTTAATAAAAACACTCGTAATTATACATTTCTGTTATAAAACCTTACTGCCGAACCCTCTCATATGTAGAACGCTAAAATATTTGTTTATTTAGATCTTACAATAATACCGTTGAGCAACGCCGGGCACGCAATGTAATATAATAAGACGGCAGGTAATATAATATTATAATTAAAACCATATAAACACATTTACGGGGAGTTTAGAGCTACCCTGCTAAGGGATGAACTTTGAGCGAAACTTTCGCTTTTGCTTCTGTCAATTAAGAAACTTTAGGGTATCTAAACATAAAAAATATTAACAGAAGTATGTTTAAGATTCACTTAAGTAGTACATTTAATATGTATCATACGCCTTTTATTATACGTTTCTATAATGTAAAAAGAGTTTCAATATGTAAGGATACATTTCTTTATTTTATTTGTATTTTATAAAATATAAACATTACTAGGCTTCGGTGACTATAAAAAGGGTTAAGGAAATTTTTATTGATATTATTATCGATATTATTAATGATACATGTGAAAAAAAATTGTTTTAATATAAATAGGAATTTTATTTGTAGATTAAGAATAATGATCACTAGCAACATGCTCAAGCAGCTGAAAAAAATCGGGTTAACGTACAACATATATCTTAGATCCAAGACTACTTCTAATTGCCCGTTTCTCTTTGAAAATCTTGTATCATTCCTTCATGTCTCCTCCTTGTAATCTGTTAGGGTATCTAACATTTTCTATTTCATTAGCTTATTTTAAATTTTAAGAGTTCATATAACCGATGTTTTCATCAATTCATAATAGTTGTTTCATTAAATGTCTCGACGTCAAAAACTTTTTTGTAATGCTTAACATTTTTATAATTTTGATCTCTGTCTCTTAATAAACCATATTCTTTAATCTATCAGCCCTTCTTGAATTTGTTTAATTCGTGTTTTGTTTAGTGTTGGCATTTCTTACTTGTTATTAAATAAACAAGGAAAACTTACTTACTTATTAAATATTTTTATTATAGTTATATATCTGTTTATGTTATATAACATTCTTTATAGTATCCATGTTTTAATAAATATCTATAGTCTATTCAAATTTTATTTATATATGCATCATCGAAATTTGTGACGTCAAAATGTCACAATGTTGCTGCATCAACTCTTAGGTTTAGTTCAGTTTGGCATTGACATACAACAAAATTCTAATCTAAATAAAATAATTGAACAAAACTGTTATCAAATATAATTTATTTTAACATTATAGTGCATCTAAAACTACAGTTAATTATACAACTACAATAGTTTATATGTTATACGTCTGACAACGAAACGACTTCATCCGTTTACGTGTTCGAAATCATCCGACAGCATTGTGTCTCTTTTTAACTAGAATAAAATGAGAAAGAAAATATTGTCTGATTCTAAAAAGGAATTTACAAATTGCGGAAGGCAACACATTAAACATCTTGATGACGCATATGCAAATAAACTTTGAATAGAACATATGTAACATATCGATTTCGATAATTTTTTAAAAATATCCATTTTTCGATATATCGGAGAGAAAAAAATATTAAATTTTTTTGTTATACATATGGATATTATTAATAAATCCTTTACAATTAGGTACCAAAATTAAATCTAACCTCTAAATTAAGTGTCGAAATACACTAAACGTTGAAAATTGTATTAAAAATAATTATATAGTTTTTCATAATGTTAAAGTATTAAAATATACATATATAATTAAATACATATTTTTTTAATATATATTTTTAATATTTTTTGAAAGAATATCCAAAAATATCGGCTGACGAAAATATCGATATATTAGTCAATCAAATATCGGCTAAAAATATCGATATATATCGATGTTAAACCAAAATTATCAAAACTGATCACAAGGAATAGCGTTAATTTCCACCATATCAACCCTAGATCTTTTAACATATCCGATGTAAAAACTTGGCAGGTAAGTTGAATTCATTTGCTCTAATCTTTACAATATTTTCTTCAAAAAGGTCTTTGTGAAATTTTTGTCTAGAAATTTCAGAAGCTCAGAGTCCGAATTATGGCTATATCAGAAAAGTGAAAGAAGTTCATAACAGCTCATATGTTGTTGATTACTTACTAAACTTACAGGTTCATATCGATCCCGTATATCCAGATAGCGGTCGGATGTATAAATCCCTCTAAACGGAGACATCTTCCTCAAAATAAATTAATTAAAATAAGTAATTAAAACAAGGATTTTTACGCAGATATTTTTAAATGAAATACTTAATTAAAACGGACGGGTCTTTTAAAACAGTGTCGACTCATCTCGGGCCATATCACACGAGGGAAACTTAGTTTGATGAGGCTCAAAAGCTTATTGTCTTTTTGTATGTATACATCGGGATCCCAGCATCCCGTGGAATACTGTCCTGGACCGATTATTAATTTTAAAAAGCCTCTCGCTCTAATGCCCACCGTTGCCGAGCTACGCCACCGCAATTTTTCGCCCATACCGGACCCGCTTTGACATCAAAGATAGATCGGTAATAGATTGTATTGCGCGGCTTTAAGCTCTTTACCGTACGAATTGAAATTTTGTGTTTTTATTCCCTTTGGGGCGCCCGGCCTTTATATGGGGACGGGTTAAACGATGATCGGCTGATGCCAGGCAGCTTTTTGATCGTTAAGTTGTATCGGGCGGTACATAACCTGCTGTCGGATATCAAAGAAAAATTATTCCTGGATAAATAACGAAATTGGAGACAAAATTGCTCGTTTGTCACTCGATATGGGTCCTTCTTGATGTTGCATTCATCGTCCTTCAAGTAGACGTTATGGAGAAAATATTTTGAATGTCAATTTATCACGTTTACCTGTACTATGATAAAATCAAATATTTTCTAAATTTATTTATTACATTGTTACTACTTCCTACTTTGTTCGTTTCCGATTAACCTACAATTTTCCATTGGCCCTATGTTAGTCTTTTGTGTAATAATGTTTATGTATTAACACTACTGTTTTTCTACTAAATGCTCATCACTATATTACACTACCCAATATTAAATGGTTTGATTCTTGTGTGTCTCTGTCCTATTACAGACCTGGCTATTCTGTCTGGTGTTATGCAAGGGATGTATTACTTCAATGTTGAGTGAGATTAGAGTATCCCTTTTGTCTCCTTGCAATTATCTTGATTTCCTGAATGGCAGTCGGTATCTCAATGTCTCGATATAAGTAATCAGTTCTGTAGTACTTCCGTACAATTATAATGCTTCTTAGGACTTTGTTCTGGAAAACTCGTATCGTATTTATATTAGTTTTCGCGGAAAATCCCCATAATTGAATTCCGCCCTAATAGAGTAGAAATCACTACATAGTATAAAACAAAGTCGCCTTTTCTGTCCCTATATCCCTATGTGCGCTTAAATCTTTAAAACTACGCAACGGATTTTGATGCGGTTTTTTTCAATAGATAGAGTGATTCAAGAGGAAGGTTTATATGTATAATACATGCATAATATACTAAGGCAACATTGCTAATTTTAGAGGTTTCTAACGTGATATCGTAAATTAACCTATTTTTTTAGGCTTATTTAGCAATTAGCAAAAACGCTGTAATGTACTACAGTATTGTACACCATAAAAAGGTCTACAAAAAAGTCCGCGATGGTATATGTTTATATTTTAGGGATAACCCACATTAACCATTTTTATTGTTTACTTTTTACGTGAGAAAATGGCTTATTTACGAAGCTATTTTAAGCAATACGGCATTAATCCTTATCGAATTAAGTACCTTAAATACAGTGTGCAATTGATATAGATCAATATGGTTCCTTACAGCATGTAAATTAAACAAATATTTTCGGAGATATTACAAATTTAAAATTTGCGTTTAAAAATGTGTAATGTAATAAAAATTGTATGAATTTAGATATTCCAAAGATAGCAGGAAATCTTCATAGTAAGTATAGAGGAAGAGGAATTGTTTTACTCCAAATTTAATGCGTGCAGGCCAAGGGCAGTAATGAATAAACCAAAAATACTGGATCGATTTTAATCATGTTTTCATTGAGTGACATAGGCATATATATTTTATGCCCGTGCAAAGTCGGAGCGGGCCGCTATGTTTTTATATACAACGTTCATATTTTTTCTGTAGTGTATTTAATTTAGTATCAGCATTGCACCCGTGCGAAGCCGGGGCGGGTCGCTAGTTTATTATATAGTAGCAATATTATGTACTGCTAATTGTGATTTTCTTCCAATTAACCAATACATTAAAATAATTTCAGTTCTTTCCTTTTCTATTTATTTTTTACATGTTCCTTGCAATGAAGTGTTGCATCAAGAATGAAGTGTTCATTCCGAGATGCTTAGCGTTGTTGCTATATAGAATAATAGTGTAATTTATTGTTATTGGTGCTTGTGCGGTCTGATTGTACGTGAATTGCACATGCATATATATACTTTTGTTAATCGCAATTTTTATTTTCTAAATTCGGGACCTATTATTTATATTGTCACGTGCTCATTGTCACCTCCCTTTTGTTTGACTCTAAACATTCTAGCTGTAATGTAAGCTTGCAATAGTTCAGCAATAATTCAGTGTGTTCAACATTTTCTGTAGCTTATGTACAAGGCCATCATGCCACACCTTATCGAAGGCTTGTGCTATATCTGAGAATATAGCTGAACATGCGTGTTTAGTACATAATAATATAAAATTAGTTTATATACATTATAGAGAAAGATTAATTTAAATATCTGCATAATCAAAAACGAATGTGATTGTATTCTCTATCATAATGCACCTTTAATTCGTAGATAATTAGCTGAATATTTACTAAACCTGATACAAAAAGCAATGGAGATCAGATTAAAAATAAAATTGCTGTACCGGTTAGTCGGAAAATACTCCCAACTTTCTCCAAAATTAAAGAGATTGGTTTATCAGTCAATTATAAAGCCTATTTGGAGTTATGGAGTACGAAATAAAATTCCTCGGTTAACAACCAGTACTTTTCCACATGCAAATGATGATGGTATCAAAATTAAACGAGAACTATTTAAAAAAATCAGTTGAAACTAATCTAGGAAGTTATATATATTCCGCACTCGTCGTGCTTGTGTAGCATCATGATGTAGGTATTAAAGAACAATTGTAATAAATTTGAAAATTATAAATGTACTAAGCATATCTAATATAGGATCCTTCAAATTTTATTAATGTATTATTACTAATTGTTATTGGCTAACTCAAACTAGGTACTGATCTAGGAATTGTTCCTCCATAGTCCCTAATAAAATAAAATAAAGGTTAATAGCACTTTTCGGTGTTTTTGTCACATAGTGCACTTCACTACACAACTACACAAAATCGCGGTCTCTTAATATCGTCTATAACAGTTGGAGTTCGAAGGTCTCGGTGTAAGTATCTGGGTGCATCCACAATATTTTTTAGTATTTTATTCTGAAATACTTGTATCATCTTACTACTACTTCATCACACTACATCGTCTACTACTACTACTGTAGGTTCATATAGGTTTTAAAATCTGGTTGCATAGCGACTTATTAACAGGTCAATTAAAAAGTCCCCGGCCTACCATAGACACATTTTACCATACAATAAAACACTTTTTTGGCAAAGTTAGTTTTTTTATTCAACATAATTCCCTTCAAGGGTGATACACTGATTATAACGACCCTCCAACTTTTCGATACAATTTTTGTAGAACGATTTGGCCTTTGCTTCAGAATAGGCCTGAGTTTCGGCGATCACCTGTTCATTCGACGAAAGTTTCTTCCCAGCGAGCATTCCTTTGAGATTTGAGAACAGGAAATAGTCAGATCTGGACATTACGGTAGATGAGGAAGGAATTCGAAGCCCAATTCATGGATTTTTGCCATCGTTTTTACTGACTTGTGACACGGTACATTGTCGCTTTTAGAGCGCGGACTTCGGAGTAAAATAATGCAGCCATGTTTCGTCCATTGTCACATACCGACGCAAGAACTCAGGTTTATTAAGCTTGATCATTTTCAAACACTGCTCCGAATCATCAACTCGTAGTTGTTTTTTTTAAAGCAATATTTTTAACACGCGAAATTCTTTTTTATCCATTTTTTTCACATTAACAAAAGTTGCTTCAGTCAAAATGCTATAATTCACAAACTAAAAAAAGTTGAATATTTTGTAAACTTATTTTTTGGAAATTTTCCTATTTACTATTCCCCACAATATATTATCGCCAACAATCTTTTGTAAAATTATATCAATCATGAAAGAGTATATTCATCCAGTTTATCCATAAATTTTAACCTATGTCCAATCTAACTATCCTACAGCTCAGCTAATATATTTTGTTTGCAGATAAAAACAGAGATGAGATGATTTGTTTATATTTTATACTATGAAAACTTAAACAATTAAAAAGTAACTTAATAGATAATAAAATATATAATCGAACGTTGCATGAGCTAAAATGCCAAGTAAAGTTCAACATATTTTTAAAATTGAAATGCTTCAGGGTGTCCATGTGTTTCAACGATCATATAATAGGCAATAATGATTTCAGTAAATAGTCTCCTGTAAAAACTAAACAAACTCAGCACAAAATCATATGTAACCACTGGACCGTCTCATCGAGTTGTTTCTCAAGTCTATCTCGTTGTTACTCTTGAAGAAGCAAACTAAGCAGTATCATCTGCGTAGAAGCTGCTTTGTACTTAAGATGTTATGAGTATATCTGAAAGGAAAATCTTAGTAGCAGGTGAAACTTCAGTAAGTAGTAAATCGATCGGGTTGGATTTAAAGATTTGTAGTTCTTTCACTGCAAAATATTCCAGAATAATGTCTTACGAGTCATCGTCGATGCCCCATATTACGTCTCCAACAAACTGATTCAGCGCGACATGCTCTTGGAATCCATAACGAATGTGATTCGAAGTGTTAGTGAAAAGTACTCTGAAAAATTATTAGTGCATCCCAATGCACTCGGCAAAAAATTAAATGTGCGCCATGACAGTGTAGTGCGTAGGCTCAAACACTACCATACGAACTGATTAATAGACACATAGATTGAGATTTAATAATCTCTAGAATAAATTAGAATAGTCTTTAGAGTAACATAGGGTAGACCCTAGAATAAGTTAGGATAATATCTGGAGTAAGATATAGATCTTCTACATGTCAGGATAGTTATATTAGATAACGGAAATCATATAATAATACAGATTGTTGAAGTTCATAGAGATTAATTTCAAAAAATGCAATGTAAATAGTAGCTAGAGGTGAAAAAAAAAGTTTTATCAAACTATAAGGAATAAACGCTTTAAATAACTTAATAATCAGTAATATTTAAATCATATAAACTTTATTTAAAAAGCTCTTTTACATAAGTAATAAATATAAAAAATATATAGCCTTTTAATATCGAACTGAACCCGTAATATTATTTTAATAGTTTTAAAAGTATTACAGGTTGGTTCATACTCGCAACGCAACGGGGCCGGCAATTTAGGTTGCATCGGTTAATAAATTCGAAGCGTTTTGCATTTTCATCATTGATTTACTAAATTCAGGAAATGTTAAGAACTTTAAGAGCCTTCTCGCTGTAGAAGCTAGACATGCGATCCAGCCGTAAATATTTCGCAAAAGTGCCGGCTCCGCTTATAGACTGGCCGATTATTCCGATGATTTCCTCGAAAGGCCGCAAAGGGAACTTGACGATTCCGATCCCTTCATTCGAAAGCGTCAGCTTTTTATTACGCCAAAACGTAACAACGATATAAAGATAGTAACTGACGCCTCATTTCATACTACCACACCATCAAGTTAAGTTTATTTTATAAAGATGCATTTTATTAGGTTTAGTCTAATTAATGCTTTTACCAAGACAGAAGTGGTTTGACACTAGTACCACTTGAGCTTCTTGATATAGTGAAATAAAAAGGAAGCACTATATAGAGGAAAAAGTCGCCATATTCTGTAAAGCTACCTAGGATAAGATAATCAAATATCTCAGTGTTATATTATTAATTCCTGTCAAATAAACTAATAGTCAGTCAATAGAGGAAACATAAATATTTTACTGATTTTTTGTGATATGTGTCTATTTAGAAGCTACCCCTTCAATATTTTGTACATTCTACCTTAAAACTTTAGCACACTACAGATTTCTCTCACAACTCTTAATAAAAATCAATTATTATACTTAGACTCTACTGTTAAAGGCTTAAATTATGTGTATCGTTTATTTATACCTTCTGCGTTATTGCTTACTTCAGCAGCCTTACACATGTGTTTTTGATATAATTTTAATCCTTTTTCCACTCATCTTGAATAGCATTTTTATTTTTCAATATTTTTAAAATGTTTAGCATTTGAGTTAGATTACACCAACAATTTAAAATAATATTCATATCAGGGAAGCGTTCTAGGCTCTTTAAAATTAAAATATTGTGTTTTGAAAAATAGTTCTTAACGAGTTTCCCAGGATGAACAGCAGCATTGTATTGCAGAAAAATATAATTCTGACCTGCAATTCTTAGATGCTTTATTATTCATTTTTCTAGAAATGAATTTTATGTCTGTATTTCCTTCAGACCTGGAGCAGCCCAACATGTATCACTTTCTCCACTTAATTATCTTCTACTTAGAATTATCTGATTTTTGCTGAAATAATAATACAGGTATTAGTATTCAACACCCATCAGATACAGCAAAGCCATCCAACAAAATATTACATTACGCCACTTTTGTTCCATGAGATTTATTGTTCGGTATATTTGTTCTCTTTTTTCACTCAAAGTTGATTTCTGTATTGAAAAATGGTTTGTGTGCGAAAGCCTTGTCGCGGATTATTTTCTTATTTCTTACACTTTGTCACGGTCCTGATACTATATAAATCTATATTGATATATATATTCATTTTCATGGCTTATACCGTAAAGGAAGCTGGAGACGATATTGTTTTAATGCTTTAATAACTTACTATAATTTCATAAACTAAAGTTTTGAAAATTAGTTAAGATAAAGCTCAGGATTTGGTTGGTCCTTACTATTATCTATTCTGTTATAAATAAATAGAAAGATAAACCCTTATCTATAATCTCTGTCATCAATTATTATTACCGTACACCGTTATTGTAAACTTACCAACTTATGGTTTGAATTGATTCAAACATTCATTCATGGTTACGTATACATATAGTTACATATATATATATATATATATATATATATATATATATATATATATATATATATATATATATATATATATATAACTGAATTGAAGTATTACATTTTTAACAGGGGCCGTAGTGTGATGTACAGTAGACGGTAGTAGTGTGATGAATACATTTTGTTTAATTTTCATCTTAATTTATATTTCCCCATGATTTTGTTATTATTCTAATGCTTAAGTGTAATAAATAATAAGTTTACAATTGGTAGCTTTTCTCGATATTAATGAAAAACTAAAAACCTTTCGTTTTTCGTTTCTAAAATTGGTAAAATAGATACTATTACGTCAAAATAATTTCGCCATTACGGAAGCATATATAAAATAAAACATATAATTTAAATTTGAGTGAACAGTGAGGAGATATGTCATTTTCAATAATTAATTAAAATACACTGTTTACCTCCGGTAAATACAAACACAACAAAACATATACCGAATTATTTTTATATGCCATGTTCGTATAAAATAATGAGAAAGTAGAACCTAAAATTTGTTTTGTTCTGATATAATTATGGTAGAAATATTTCAGATACAGTTAATGAACATTCAAATTTATATAAATAATTTTATTTAGTTATCTCAAAATAATATATTTGAATTATAAAATACAATTTTATCATATGTTTTGCCTGAAATATAACATTCAAGTGTTGGGGTCTCATTCATATTTTTACTTTGTCAACTATTAAGGAATTGATGTAGTACTATTATATTGTAACAAGAATAGGTAAATTGGAGATGCATATAAATTGGTAAACTTACTAGTCATCCAAAACAAACCTTTCAAATATAAATATTATGTTAATATAAAATTAAACACATATATTAGCTATAAAAACGTATACATATTATCACTGATACTATTCTATATCTCTATGCATAGAATATTCATTTGTATTTTCTATTGTGTATTAAACATTAAAGATTATTCTCATTTAATTCCTAATAAGATAATTTTGATCTTTATATCGACAACACTTCTTCCGTGTAAATAATGCTATACTTTATTATATTACTCAGTTTACATGGCAACGCTTGCAGGTTATATTTCATTGTATTACGCACTTTATTCTATGATAGTGCCACCAAGCAATCGGTGAATATGTAATAGAAATAGTAAAAATAGTAATTACTATTTTCAGTCAAATGCACGGTTCGACTGTTTAGTTTAATACGTGATGTCAGACGAATAGATACGAACCCTTTCCTGTATAAATTGTGAGACAGGAAAGGACGGAGATAATTGTTTGGAACAGTTAATTTTATATGTGCTTTTATTTTCCAACTGTAGTATAAGTGATACGGAGATGTTCATATTCCTTCACGTACTAACTTTAAAAAAGAAAAGAAAGAAATAATTGCTGAATACTATTAACATGCAATTAATAATTTCATTTAAACGAAGTATATTTACTGTCGATCTGTAAAAAGGAATTTGTTTTTTCTATGGAGTGGAATAATTCAATAACAATAACTATAAATGCTAAATAAAAATTAAACATATACCTAATCATAGAAAAAAACTAATCCATGATATAAATTAAAATGACTGCAGAATAAGTAACATACTAGAGCTTTTTTAAATAAAGTCAATATTTTATTTATTATTGAAACGCAACATTTTTTAACAATAATCGAGAGAATAACCAAAATATTACCTATTATTGCCATAAAAACCATCAAAACTATTTTACAATTTATCATTCACAATTTTAATCTTTTTTCCCCATTACATTAACAATCTTGAAAAATATCGTTCCAAAATGCTGCTATGTTTATGTACAATATAGTGTTATTTACAAGCAAAGTACCAAAAAAATCATAAAACTATATATATTCCATATAAATCTATGTAAGCATAAATTGAGGCACAGGACTGAAACAGTCGATAGTAAATAGTAACAAAATCAGTCGGACCGAAAATAGGGACTAAAAACAGTCGACTGAAACAGTCACTGGTAAAAAGTAGTAAAAGAAGTCGAACCTAAAATAACGACTGAAACAGTCGATAGTAAAAAGTAGTCAATTACTAAAACCTTATTCATAAATAAATATTGTAAATATGTCAGGTGTTCATATTATTTTGTCCATCTCCTGTATATGAACAAGGGCTTAAACTCGTAAAGTATTCCATAATCAGGATAACATACTACGGACGTAGTACAAAAGTTAACTTCTACTACTTCCCTCTGTATAATATATTTTGATAATTAACTGTTTTGTTGATAGTAAATTGTCGGTAAATACCGTAACACATGATAGACCAATGTAGCTGTATTTTCATCGTCCGCAGTGATAATATATAGTTCTATCAAATTATAAATAAATATAATATGAAGCACAATTTAACCGACATCATGTTAAATAACTATGATACTATACACAATCAAACATATTAAAAAATGCGTAGGATGGGGATTAATGGAAATGTGATTTCAATTATGCATATTTGTTATTCCATGTCCTTACTGAGATCACTACACTTTTACTCTTTAATTTTCAACCAGTCATATAAATAGAATCTCCATAAATTTTAACGAACATTTCCGGCATTTCAACAGAAAATCAAAAGAATCGGACTGAAATATCGCGTAAATATTTAAACAACAATGGTAATTATTTTTCCATCAAGCAGCAAAAGTCACGTTTGACAAATACGACTGGGGAATTATTTAGGGATTTAAAGTGGCACATATCGGAAATTACAGTCCTGAATAATTAATAACATCGAAGCCACTGAATAAATCAGAGAAAGTAATGACCGTTTATAATGTGGGACATTACACCCTAAAAAATTAACAGGGAAAATACATGATATGGGAGTAAATATTAGCCTATTAGAGATTCAGGAGAAACGTAAATAATAAGGAAATAGCAAAATCAGTTGAATTAGTCCATTAAACTATTAAAATAAAGCAAGGATTATTTAAAATAGTTGCGTATACTAGACAGTTGATAAAGACTTATTTATATCCATCATACAGTTTCATTATTATTGTCAATCAGCTGAGCCAACGAATTTCGTTCTGCTTCAGAATCAATTTATACTATTTTACCTTACACAAATTGTAGCAAAATTCATCCCTGTACTTTTCTATCCATTCGTATTTTCTATCTATTTTCTATCATATTCGTCTTTTCTATCATTTCGTATACTTGCCAAAGATAACGTTGCATACGCAAAATATATGAAAAATCTAAAGCATATATTGTCAAAGGGCTTAAAGACATGGCGTTGTTATCACACCACGCAGTTTGCGGTACCTGAGTTAATCGCTAGCCGGAGAAAGTCGAGACAATTTGGAGTTAGAGCACGACGGGGTAGTATCGGCCTGTGCTTGAATAAGGACACGAAGAGCTGAATGAGTTATCGGCCAGCTCAGTAATACATCCAATGTCCGAGAGATAAAGAGTGGAGAAATATCTCGAAAAGAGCTCGGATATACAATCGTGAACATGAGGGACGTCTGTTTCTCTATGAATTCGATTATTCCTCACGAACCAGGGAGCATTGATTATTCTCCTGAGAATTTTGTTCTGAAAAACTTGAAGACGTTCCAGCTGGCTAGATGAGACGTATTTCAGATAGATTTTGAAGCCATATAGAACTACTGATCGAACCAGCATCTTGTACAGTCTTATTGAGAGAGAAAACCTGCTAGCCCGATTGATGATCGGGAACAGCAAATTGGTAATACCTTGACCTTTCTGGAGGGACCTTTTAATGTTAGAGTTCCACCTAAACTTGTGATCGAAGACAAGACTGAGATAGGTGGCTTCTTCTGACCAAGAGATTTCGGTATTCTAGATTTTAAGATGCGAAAGTTAGAGTAGTTTTGTTATATATACGTTCAGCTCTTTTATATACCATCTATGAAATTCTGGACGCACCTAGATGTAACACTAGGTGGCCATATTGTTCAGTTATCTGATCTACTATGTATCTTTCTTCAGGCTTATTTCTATAAAAGCAAATTACATAAAAGCAATTAAACATTTAATTTATATTTACAGAGTAAAACTTTGTTACAGTTCCATAAGCCATCCCTTAGTTACAGCCTCTGTCGATAAACTTGTTCATGATCAAAATCATATAGCCCATAAAAATAGCTGATTTTCAAACCACTGCAACAATTTATGGTTCATTTCTCCATATTATTTGCCGTTAGACTTGGACGAAAACACTAACTCTACGCCGGGAATAAAACCATTCCTGCTTCCAGCATGAAAATCAATATATCTGCAATGAGTTCTTAAGAAATATTATGACTAACAAACCCTTTTTCTGGCAGTTTTGTTGCCTTTACGCTATTTTTATCATAGTCTTGCCATGAGTGGCTTATTGTTGAAATACATTTTGAAATATCCATGTCTCATTTAAATATACATATTGAAATAATAAGTCTTGATTTTATCATATGCTTTTAAATATTGTATTTTTTAAAAGCAATATCTCAAATTATTTTTACACTATTTAAATCCTTTTTTGCCGACAGTGTATGAAGGAATCAAAGATCTGCCTATTTCTAAGTTTTCTATGGACACTTACCAGAACATTTTCCTCTGAAATAATTATATTAAATTATGTTCACGTAAATAGTCACGTTTCACTGAATATCGCAAATAGTCAAAAAATACAGCAGTCATTTAGGGAAGCGGATGGAATAATTTTCATTGACTACCTTGAAAAAGAGAGGACCATCAACAGCGAGTATTACATAGCGTTATTGGATCGTTTGGAGGACAAAATCGCCGAAAAACAGCCGCATTTGAAGAAAAAGAAAGTGCTGCTTCACTAAGACAATGCACCGTGTCAAAAATCCATGAATTAGGCTTCGAAGTGCTTCCTCAACTGGCTTCCAGATCTGGCCACCAGCGACTATTTCCTGTTCTCAAATCTCACAAGAATTCTCGCTGGGAAGAAATTCTCGTCGAATGAAGAGGCGATCGCCGAAACTGAGGACTATTTTGAAGCAAAGGACAAATCCTACTACAAAAATGGTATGGAAAAGTTGGAGGCGCGCTATAATCAGGTGTATCACCCTTGAAGGGAATTATTTTGAATAAAAAAACTAATTTTGCCAAAAAATGTGTTTTACTATGGTAGGCGGGGGACTTTTCAATTGACCAGTTAGATTATACTGATAGCTCCCATGATTGTAGAGCAGCATGAAAGCGGAGTTTCCTTTAAGTGAAGAATGTCCGATTAGTCCTGTAAAATCCTGTGGCAATCCCAACAGAAATGTATTGTTATGTATAGAAAGGCACTCTCCCTGAGCTCCGGCTATGGACTGATGGTGATAAACAGCAATATATTACTTTAAGCAGCACTTTCTCTTAAACGAAGCATCAAATTTATAACTAACCTAATAATTGTTTCATTAAGCCGTAATTCTTCGAAATTTTGTACATGTGAATAAAAGTTACACTGTGAATATTAATGTTTTTCAGGGTAATGACCAAACAAGGCATACCAATTGTTGGCAATGTTTCATTCGAGATATGCGTATTTAATTAAAAACATGACATAAGCAGATTGTGTATGAAACAAATGAATATTTCTATTCAGTTACGTTTGAACAACATTACAAGGAATTATAATATTAACGTGTCCGTACGTATATCCTACACATTCTCTTAATGATTTCGGTGTCACATTTATCAGAATAAACATATTTCGTAATCCAAGAAACGGCACGTTGTAATACAGCAAATTATATTAGGTACTTTTATTTATTATTTAACCGTTACCCGGTGGATATATTCATGGCGTCAGACGCGTTAGAGTGGTCAAAGCGAACATGTTTTCTGTCCATCAAAAGCAATGAGTTTGCAATAGCAATTTTATTTGTTTTTAGCTTTGTATGTTCAAAACGTTTTGTAATACGATGATAGCTAAGTAGCGCTGGCATAAATATTTATCTTACAGCGTAAATTGTACTAGCAAAATGTATCTGGTCTGATAGTATAGTTGTATATTGTATATAATTTATAAATAGTGTGAATATTCACGTCATCAATTTACTAATTTACGAATTATTGTAATAAACAACTTTAGATATATGCTATATTGAAGTGTAGTAGATACTATATTAGCTTAACACATGGACTGAGAAGTTCCAGGCGTAACAAAGAAAACGCCTTTTTTAAAATTCAAAATTGGCTTTATTCATCAACGCAATCTCCATCAAGATCAACACAACTATTCTCGTGCCGCTCTAATATTTAAATACCACTTTTGTAGAACGATTTATCTTTTGCCTCAAACTAGGCCTGTCACCAGTTGCTGTCCACTCAGACGACAAATGATTTGATTCCAGAGTGAAGTGATGCAAAAATTCCTGTTTGTTACGTTTGAAGATGGCGTTTGAACACCGCTCAGAATCAACACCTTCTTGTTGTGATCAGTGAACAGTGAGCTAATGCAGCACCCAATTTGAACATAGCTTTCTCATAGTCATATGCTCATGCAATATAAAACCAACACGTTCTTTTGATATCCTTACGCTATTAGCTACCTCACATAACTTCATTTTTCGATCATTCAAGACAATTTCGTGGATTTTTTTGATGTTTTCTGGTGTTACCACCTCATTTGACCGTCCACTGCGTTCTGCATCATCGGTGTCTCTACGACCACGCTTGAAGTCAGCAAACCAACGCTTTATTATTGATTCTGATGGAGCAGAGTCCTTATAATACTTTTCAAGGCATTGTTTCGCTTGAACGGTATTTTTTCGATCAAGAAGCAGTGTTAAATTAAAACACAAAATTGTATCCATTGTCTTGAAAATAACAAAAGTTGTGTCACCCTTAGCACAATAAGTTACAAACTTATGAATAGAATGTTATGAAATTTTAACAGATTTCTTTTGAAGGTTAGTACTAACTGAAAAAGTGGTGAATGTAATAGGTGAATCTTTTAGGCCCGAGGCTTTTCAGTCCATGTGTTATGATTTTAATATTTATATATCAATAAATAAACTATATTTGTTATCTTACACATTGTTTTCTCCTTTTTCCTTTCAAAATTATTTTAAAATTAAATATATTTATAAAAGGTTATTCACTTTACAGTTATTATATTATAGAAGATAAACATTTTGCTAAATTTGAATATGAATTCCCAAGGTAATCTTAGGTTACTTCGTGAATTCGAGAATAGACATCCGGTCAAAACAAACAAAACGTATTTTTTGTTTAAAATTGGCTTTATTCATCAACGTAATCTCCATCAAGAGCCCCAGAATGATTCCAGCGCCGCTCGAAAATTTCAGTACTACATTTGCGAACGATTTATCTTTTGCATCAAAATAGGCATCAGTTTCAACACGGCATACAACAACACGGCATACAACAACGATAACATCTTCATTCGAACGAAATGTCTCTTACCGTTGAGCAATTTGTCAGGTCTGCGAACAGCCAGTAGTGGCTGGGAGCCAAATCTGGCGAATACGGAGGATGTAGGAGCAATTCGAAGTTCAATTCATGGATTTTGCCATTCTTTTTATTGACTTGTGACACGGTGCGTCGTCTTGATGAAACAATTTTGACCTTCAAAGGCTCCACTAACGCTATATAATATTCACTGCTGTTGGTATATCCCTTTTCAAGATAGTCGATGAATATTACACAACACACATCCCATAATATCTAAGCGATAACCATTCGAGTTCATTATTGTGCTTTCGGGCGCTTTGGACGAGGTTCACCAGTAGCTGTCCTCTCAGTTGACGATCGTTTTGAAGTGATAGATCCATCTTTCATCCATTGTCACATATCTACGCAAAGATTCCGGTTTGTTACGTTTAGACATAGCCCAACACATTGTTTTTGGTCAACAGTATGCAAAGGCGGCACCCACTATGAACAGAGCTTTCTCATAGTCAAATGTTCATGTGATATAAAACTAACACGTTCTTTTGATATCTTTACGACGTTACCTAACTCACGCAACTTCACTTTTCGATTATTCAGAGCGATTTTGGATTTTTTTATGGTGATACCACCTCATATGGATATACACTGCGGTCTGCACCATCGGTTTTTATACAAACTCGTTAAAAGTAGAACGTTAAAAGTAGATAGAACACACCGAACGATTAAAATCATACATTACAACCAGAATCTTTAGAGCTTACTCTACAATAAAAGAAACTAAAGCAGGTGTACCACAAGGAAGTGTACTGGGCCCAATCCTTTATCTACTCTACACTTGTGATATACCACAAATAGAAAATATTACGATGGCTACATTTGCTGATGATACTGCGATTATAGCTGTCGGAGACAATAGTGAAGGAGTCTCACAAAAATTACAACAGGCAAGTGACAATATAAATAATTGCACACAAGCTTGGAAAATAAAAATTAATGAAAGTAAATCTGCACATGTACAGTTCACCTATAAACAGACCGTACAAGCACCAATAACATTAAATAACACTATCATTCCATATAGCAACAACGCTAAATATCTTGGAATGAATCTCGATGCAAAACTTCGCTGGAAAGAACATATAAAGAAGAAAAGAAAAGAACTGGAATTGAAATATAGGAAAATGTACTGGCTAATTGGAAGAAAATCACAATTAACAGTACATAATAAATTGCTATTATATATGCAAATACTAAAACCTATATAGACATACGGAGTTCAATTATGGGGATGTTCTGCAAAGTGTAACATAAATCAAATACAAATTTTTCAGAACAAAGTCCTGAGAGGTATTATGGGTGCACCCAAATACTGCAGGACTGATTACATACATCGAGACCTTCAGATACCCACAGTCAGACAAGAAATCAAAAGGATTGTAAGGGGGCATGTGGAAAGACTCCATTCTCATACGAATATTGAAATATTGCAACAATTGGATACCACCAGAACAGGACACAGACTCAAAAGGATCAAACCATCTGATCTTGTGTAGTGTTGTGTAGTGAGGTGAATATATTAAAAAAATCAGCAGTGACATGTATAAATATTATTTCACCAGAGACTGAGATAGGGCCGATGGGTCCTCCTTATTATGGACCTAGATTTAAGTTATTATAAAGACAAATTGTAGGTTAGACGGAAACGTCTAGTAACAATGTACTAATTAAATAATAAAAAAAACTGATAGAGCGAAGTCCTTATAACACTATTCAAGCCATTGCTTCGCTTGATCGGTATTTTACCTATACAGAAGCAGTGTAAAATTTAAAGTAGTGTCACTCTTAGCGAAATAATTCACAGCAGCCTTAAAAGCCGTAAATCTAATTAAAGTAAGGCCATGTATGTATTAGGAGGCTCAGCTTATGTTACAGTATACTCTTGAAATATACGAATAATTTATAAATACTGTAACTTTGGTATGCTATTGTTATGTTTATATATTGATAACTAATTCTATATTGTTTTATTTTATTAAAAAGTTCTCCACATTACATATTATGAAATGAAATTGTTATTTTAATTTGTGAATTCAAGATAATTTATTCTAGAGATCTAGAAAAAATATCGATATATCAATTTATCGATACTTATTTAGCCGATATTTTTTCAAAATAAATTAAATATAATTTTAATAGTTTTCAAATTCGTCCTTAATTTTAAAAATCATCTGCAATCAATTATTAAAAGAGATTAAAGAAAACAAAACCTATGTAATTCTATTAATTTTGTCCATCAACTGTTGTCGTCCTTACTCTCTTTTTGTTGTTGCGTGTGTTTTGCCAAGAGTGACCCAATGCTTTTGAAATATTCATCTCTCGTCTAGATACATTATTTGAAATAATAAATTTTCCTTAATTTTGTTATATAGTTTTAAAATGTGTTGGTATTGTATTAAAAGCAATGTCTTAAAGTTCCTCATTTATATCCTGCGTTGCCAAACGGCTTATGAAATGATGACTTATGTTTTTAAATAATTATTTTAAATTATCTTTTTGTCGAAAAAACTACACACTTATTTAGGAATTTCATATATTTGGTCTCGAATAGAGCTAACCTCAAGGTGATATAGATTCGCCGCCCGCATTGCATGAGGACACTTTCTTTTCGTTGAATCCAACAGTTTATTTTTTTATTGTTTGATGGGTTTTAGCTTTAGCTATTAATATTAAGTGCAACTGCAACATACTGAAAATTATTTCCAATATATCTGCAACAACCTGTTTATTTTATAATATTAATGCTTACGTCTATAATATTAATGCTCTCGTTCTGCATTCTTAATCAGATGAATCACAAATATTAAACAGTAGTAGAAATGTATTAAAACAACGTTTGCCGGTTTATAATCATTAACATTTTCAATAATTTTGCAGACATTTGACAATAGTGTCGACCAGTTCCAGCATAAATCGAGTTTAAGAGACTGATTACCTATTCTGACACATCAGACAGCATCCCTTCTTAACTAGAGTAATGCTAATTAGTAAAATGAGCAGGAAAAATCCGCTCCAAAATTTAAAACAGATTTTACATTTTTACAAACTGAATTCGGCAATACGTTTGACGGCATTGGTAGTGTGCATTGGTGTTTTTTTTTGTTGGGAGGCTTAGTCTAGAGGGGAATAGTCCAATAAGATATTTTTTACTTCAAAATTAGCATTTTCTCAAGTTCCTCCAGCTAAGAAAGTTAAGTTTAGAACGGTCAGTTCAAATCCCATTACGTCAGACAACAAATATATGAGCCGCAATAGATATGGTGATGCTCTTGACGTTCTCATTTGAGTTTCTAACCAAATATAAGTTAGGTGTATGTTGGGCGTAAGAAAGACTGATATGTTTATAATGCCACAAAAATGCTGATAACATCGATAATAATTTAAACAGTTTTGAAGTTTAAAAAATTCTTAAAGTTCTAAATTTTCTCATATTTCCATGAACTTTCTAAATATCTTTTATAAACAAATTATATGATTTTATTAAAAAAATTCTGTCCACCAACTAATAACATACAATATTAGACATTATCATTTGAAGTTTTAAAACATTCTCTTCAAAACATTATCTTAAGGGTTTCTTATATTTCTATACCAGAACATATAAAATATAAACCTAATATAATCTCCTTAAAATATACCTATGATGTGCAAGAACTGGGGTCGTCGCAAACCAAGATTATTGTATGCGTGCTAAGATCCTCAAAAAATTAGACTCTTGTGTTGATGTGTTAAATTTTGCTGTCAATTTTGTCGGGGTAGTTTTATATTATCTGTCTAATCATCAGTATCTGTCAATTAACTTTGAGATCGCGTACTATTCCTCTTCGCCGAAATGGTTTTACCAAGTTCAAGAAAATTATCTCACATGAATTTTTAATTTAAACGCTATTTTATAGCCAAATACTACTTAATAGAGGTAAGAAAAATTGAATATATAAATATTTCAGTATAATTAATGGTGAATAAACAATAAAATAATTAAACTTTAATTAGAACACGCAACGAAAACGGCAAATTAGAATTTAAAAGTTAATTATACCCCCCAAGTATTACTTTCGTAGATATTCCGTTTAATACAAAATAAATAGATTTCTAAGCGCCCAGACAATTCACCGAAATATTCCGGGGCAAGTTCTGACCTCGCCGTTTGAGCTCTCTCTGCCGAAGAGCGAAACCCGAGTGGATAGTCAGAGAAACAGACTGTACATAACTCACAAAACTTACTGGACCACAACGGCACTGAGAATAAACACTGATAAATAATAATTGTTCGGAAATTGGGTATGGGTTTGTCGGAGAGAGCGGCGACTGAAAACGAACAAAGACAATTAGTGAGTGCGGCTTTTCCTAATGAGTCAGACACGAGATTTACTCCACGGACCATTTGATACCATCAGGAATGGAGTTTCCAAGTAAAGGAGCCATTTAAACGTTAATAATAATGTCTAATACTGTACATTATTAGTTGTTGGACCTAACTGACCTAACTTTCGGCATTCTTTAAAATAAAATCATACAATTTGTTTAGAAAAGGGGTTTAGAAGGTTTAGACCTTTAAGAATGTTTTAGAATTCGAATTATTATCGAAATTACTAGCCTTTTTGTGACGTTTAGCTATTTATACTTTATACTGAATGTGTGTGATACTGTATATTGATGGTAAGTGATTTCTAATTTCTTGTTTTGGATTATTTTGAGGAGCGTAATCTACTTTTGGTAGAGTCAGTCTACAGTTTTTGTTACTTTTGTTGTAAAATTTCGATTTTATAATAGAAAGGAAATTTGACGTCTCTTGTGAAGACTTGATCAGGGGAATTAATCAAGTCAAAGTGATATGGTTTGACGCGGGTCTATAAACTATAGATATGTTTTGCTTGTGGTCTTGTATGCTATTGGATCATTCAGGTTAAGTTCCCTAGATCTTATATCATCCCAAATTTTTATGTTGGAACTATAAAATAAAAACAGTGATAAAGTAGAGGAACTTAATAAACCTTAAGCATACCGTGACCCTTAATTTCAAAAGCACAGATGATCAGTTGCGTAGATTGAATTAAACAGAGTTGAATGATCTCATTTTAGATTTTAATTTATTATAGGAAAGGCAGAACTTTCAAAATTATTGAAGTCGATTCTTCTGATGAATAATATTAAGTATCTAAAAAGAGAGAGAAAGTGGTCTCCCGTGAGCTATCAACTGTTTTGTTGCTAGATCCCTATTTTAAGACAATTTTTACACTTATTTTTTTATTGGTAATGTAATTCATAGTTTAATTGAGTATCATTTATATGTACTATATGATTATTTTTTGCCATTTTGCAACAACACTAAATATGTCGGAATGAAACTTGATGCAAAACTTCGCTGGAAGGAACATATAAAGAAAAGAACAGGAAAATGTATTGACTCACTACAAGAAAATCATAATTATCAGCACATAATAAATTGCTATTATATAAGCAAATACTGAAACCTATATTGACATAGGGAGTTCAATTATGGGGATGTCCTGCAAAGAGTAACATAAACAATATAAAAAATTTTCAGAACGAAGTGCTGAGTAGTATTGTGGGCGCACTCAAATACTACAGGACTGACTACTTGCATCGAGACCTTCAGATACTATATTCAGTCAAGAAATCAAGAGAATTGCAAGGGGGCGTGAAGAAAGACTCCATTCTCACTGACATTATAAATTAATCTGTATTTTTTACGCTTAACATACACTTAACTCCATATTTGGTTAAAAACTCAAATGAGGACGTCAAAGGCATCACCATATCTGTTGCACTTCGTATATTTGCTGTCTGACGTAATGGGATTCGAACGTACCTTTCTAAATAGCAATATTCTGTTGCTTCTAAGGTAGCTAGCCTAACTCCATTAGCTGAAGGAACCTCAGAAAATGTTAATTTTCAAGCAAAAAAATGTTACTAAACTATTCCCACATGAATCTTATCTCAAATCGCATACTGATATAACCCTCCCAACAAAAACCAAGTAAGCTGCATAAATTGAAGATAAATTATATTGTTGAGTTAATATTCACGATTTTACCGATGTTTGGTTTTTAGGGGAACGTATAGTTTTCGATTAAGTTCCGGTGGAATTTCATCTGCCATTCTCAGGACCTGAAATGATAAACAGAAGACAAATACTTTTATTTCTCGTTACAAAAGCTGAATATGCTGTACGGACATAGTTCAGTGTGTTCATTATCTTATTTTATAACAAAATGACTATCTAGAAAGTGATATTTCAGTGTAACTATCACAGCTGACTTTTAGCTTAGAACCTGATATAAGTTATATATTTCGTGAAGTTATATTGACGATTAATTTATATTAATTTGTTACTATACTATCACTCTTCAATTATTCCTTTTATGTAAATATAATCCTATCTTCATTTCAAACAACACACTAGACAAAAACCAGAACAGATATTATTTTCACCTAAAGTCAAAGAATAATTGAAGTTATGGGGTTGCAACATGCGATTGCACTAAGACATCGAACCAACTGAATTACTAGTTCAGCGATACCAAAACAAAATTTCTTCTATTAGTCACTACAGCTTATTACTACGTAACCAAAGAAAGAAAAACTGCTTGTGACCTAAAAATAAAATGGCTTTACGAATTTATCCATGATTCGCTTTAAAAATGGAATAAGGCTGCTAAATGACAGCAAGACAGAAGCAATACAGCTGCTGAATAAGACACAAAAAATCGGAACATTCAACGAACCAAACCATGCATTATTATTATCAATTTTGCTTGTATATAGATGGAGGTACAAGAGAACAATAGTAATAAATTAATTTTATAAACTACGATTATACTAGGCACATCTAATGTAATATACAAATTTAATAAAGTCTTTATTACATTGAACTACACGATGAACTGCAAACAATAAAGTTCGAATAATGAACTGGCAGCTCAGACTTTGATTCGAATCGTTATTGTCCAACAAACCAGATCGTAAAACTATATAAATATATAAATAATTTATGTAAACTATTGTTATAGCATGTAAGATATATTTGTAGGAGCACCAATGAAAAATAGAATAAAATGTATATATAAATCCAAGAAAACCAAATTAATTTCTTCAATATATACATACAATTTTCTATTCATGATAATTTCTTAATAGCCATCCACCTGTAACGCTTTGAATAGATCGGCGAATATGAAGAAGCAATAAAAATCAAAAACCGAATAATTAAGGGCATTCATTAAAGCGTCCAATCAGTATCTGCATAAAGAGCAAATGAAGATATCGCGAATAGACTAAGCGAGAACTACTTTGCTCTGATTAATGTTTTGCACCCTTAACGACTGGCAATTGGATGCGTTGGCGCAAATCCCTCGCAGCAATTAGATCTTCAAACGTCGGCTGTCGAACGACGTATGATATACGAGCGATGCGTTATACATACATGTGTGTGTGTGTCCACGTGTACGCCAATTAGGCGCAGGTCGCTTATCTTGCGACTGCCATCTCCCAGAATCTGATACGGATTTTTTTTCAATTGATAACTCATTAATATATAAAGTCACATTCTTATGGTAATGTAATTTTATACAGGTGTTTGTTATAAAGTAACGATATAAATATGTAATTACAACATACTAATATAAAGAATGCATTAAAAATAAATTGGAAACTTCGCTCTATAATAAATTTAAAAGAAAAAATTTGATTAACATATATGAAACCCATACATTTTTAAGCGAGAGTATACGAGGGTCACTATTTATATTTCGGGAATAAAAGAAAACAAATAAACAAACAAACAAAAAAAAGTTAAGCTGCGAATATGTTTTTAATGTTTTTCAAATTACTTGCCACGATGATCGATGCACTTTTGCATACGCTTAAACCAATTTTCAAAGCCTTTATTCCATTCCGAATGAGGTATCTTCAAAACATGATTTTTGAACGCTTTACTAGTTTCTTCGGTCGATGCAAATCGTTGACCACGCAGTTTATTCTTGAAGGATGGAAACAAAAAGAAGTCATTGGGTGCCAAATCAGGGCTGTATGGCGGAAGACTGCAATTCGATGTTTTGAGGGCTCAAATAGTCTCTTGTTTAAGCCGATGTGTGAGAGCTCGCATTGTCATGATGAAGAACAATCCGGCGTCTCTTGTTTGTTTTCCTTATTTCCCCGAAGACTTTTGGCAAACAAATGGTTGTGTACCAATCAGAATTTATTGCTCTACGATCCTCTAGAGGCACTATGGAAATATGACCAGTTTTCTCGAAGAAACAGGCCACCATTTTCTTTGAAGTGCTTCGTGCGCGAACAACTTTTGTGCGATTTGGTTCGTCTTAGAACACCCATACAGTCGACTACTGCTTACTTTCGGGCTCATCCGAATATATCCATGATTCGTCACCTGTCACGATTTTATTAACGTCTTTGGAAGCACCGCGATTAAATTTCTTAAGCATTTCTTTGCAACAATCGACATGAGCCTTTTTTTGAGCGATTCTCAAATTGTGTGGGATCTAACGCGAACATAACTTTCGCACAGCTAAGTGTTAATGTAAAATCGCAAATATGTTGGTGGAACTAATGCTTAGGGACGGGAATCTCACAACGGTTTACATGACGATCTTGCTTAATCATTTCGCATACAGTATCGATGTTTGTTCTGCATGACATGATGACACAAACTACGACCACGATTGAATTCACTAAACCAACGATGCACGGTGGTTTTTGGCAGAGCTTCATCGCCAAGGTCCAATTAAGTTGATTGATGCACTCTTGTTGTGATAATCTACGTCGAAAACCGTAAAAAATAATGGCACGAAAATGTTCACGAGTCAGTTCCATTTTTGCCGAGACGAAACTTTCAACTAAATATAAAATAAAAAAAGTGTGCCTATTACCGATATATAAATAGTGACCCTCGTATTATATTCAAATTATTTTTCATGAAAGTAAACCAGGAAGGGAATCTAGCAAAAGCTCAAAATATTCCCCCCTATTTTAACCACGCTGTTTTTACATTCCACTTTTCAAATACGTTCTTGTCATAAGGCAATACCATTCTAAATTGAGAGTATTCATCAAAATATATAGTGGCCCACAAAGTTATCTTGGAGGACTGGCATCTGATGATGCTCTAATGAGTTGCGTTTAGGTTAGCATTTACAGTTCTGCTTATTGACTCTATTATTAATCGACTCTATTATCCATATGATTTGAAGCATTAGACGGACTCCATTAACTTTCTAACTAACTCGAAACTCAATAGAGTCATCGAACTTCATATCCCGCATAATAACAATTTTGTTAGGAATAGGTTATTAGAGTTATTGTTGTGAATGGTCTGAATTATGAAAGTACATGTAATGTGCAAGTTTATTGAGGAATATATTAGGCGTAGGTAATCAACAATTGTCATGTCTATTGAATTTATTTTTCTTCCTTCTGCTTTCGACTGTATACACTGGCCATACACTTTAGGCTAGCCGAACTGATTTCTAAAAATCTATTAAACTTCTTCAGACAAATTACTTCCATTGGGTGCTTGTAAATCGTAGGCGATCTCATTTTTCCAATGGTTTCAATATAGTAGTGGATATAGTTATGCAACAAGTATCTATTTTTTCTATAGTTGCGTGTTAATTATGAAAAAAATTAATTTTCTGAAATAATAGTTATTATGTTTTTCTGTTCTGTTATTATTTATCTTACTATACATTTCCTCAGAAGTTTGAAAAGTTATAGAAAATACGTTTTTAAATTTGTCTTTACTTGATGGTTTAATTTTGTGTGAAGTTATTATTAGAAATCCTTTCTCAATGCTTCTAAGACCATAAGTACCATTATTGGGAGAAGTTTTTATAAATGTGAAATAACATTATATATCAAACAGATTGCTTGCAACTATTCTATATTAACATTTGAAATTTAGTGTTATTGAATATCTAAGATTGGTTCAGAATAATTTTATGCTAAAAATTCATGGATTTATAACGGGATGTTTTTCAATATTGGCTCTTTTTATTAAATGTTCACTTTCATATTGTAGGAATGTCCGTCTGGTCGGTCGGTCGGTCCAAATGTGTGGCTGTCGATGCGATTTTTGTCCGAAAACTCACTACCATTTTGTGGAAGGAATTCGCATGGGAACTGAAAACACTGGTTGAAGAAATACTTGTTTATTTCATTAGTGAATGATACGTGTGGTCGACAGGAAAATGGACAAGATATGAAGTTAAGGTAAAGGAAGTACGGTAGCGCTGTGGAAGTGGTACTGTTACAAAGGGGTGGAAAAAAGAAAAAAGAGCGAGACGTCATCATGGTGGTCTTTTATAGCCTGGAATTGCATGGTACTGATCCACCGGCGTTGCCAACCTTTGAACTTTGGAATTGTTGTAGGTAAATGCGGTGGCCTAAAGGGTCGTGGCGGTCGCCACATGACTCCCTTCCTAGTGGAACTGCCGTGGAACGTATCTCTATGTGGTACAGGTTCCGGAGTGCACCCACAATCACGCTAACAATCGCCCAGGGACTACTGATGAGATGGGGATCCCAACCTGAGCGAGGAATTTAACGGATCAGCTGCCATCGAAGTTGTAGCAGGACGTCGTTCGTCTTGGGGCGATCCGATTTGTTTGAGCGTACCTATAACTGTGGTACCTTACGTGTCCCGTTTCGTGATGCAAGGGTGTTTATCTGTTGATGTTAGACATGATGGGCTTCTCTGGTTTTCGTCCATCAGGCTAATCTCGTGGGATAACGTCGACCATGTGATGTTGATAGGTTCCGTTCCTCGTGCTATCCTTCCATGCACGTGTCAAGCACCTGTCAAGTGGCTTATGTTGAACTGGTTTACCTGTTAGGCACTTTGATCACGTCGGTGTCACCAATTATAGGCTTTGATTAAGCAAGGCATCAATTAAGGGGTCTCTCAATGGTCACATATGTTGCTCCCAGTGAACTTGCTTCACTTTTACTATCCTATACACATACAGTAGGTAATACATTTTGTGTGACCACTTTAGTGGTAAATTCACAACTCTAAATTAATGTTTAACGATCATTTATATTCATTATTATTATTTTTTCAAAACTTATTACATATTTTAATGTTCTTAATCCATCTGCGCGTAAAGAATAAGTTTCAATCAAGCAACATACTTAATTATAATTATTAGCTTTCTAAAGATATATAAAATATTTCAATATCATAAAAAAGCCAGTTCATGAATATACTCGAAAAATATAAATTTATAAGAATTCGTAGAGATATCCAGAACAAGATTTTTTGTTATTGATCTATGTAATCGGGACAATGTCTGGTGAATATTGAAGAACTTTTAGTTAAATTTTTCCAAGTTAGATTAAATAACTCAATTACAATTGGTAATTACCAGAGTTGGTACTCATCAAACCCATTTTTGTATCGACTATTAAATACCCTGGTATAAACCGACCGTTCGCAGATCATGGCAGTGATAATTTTTAATTCATTGACAGACAGTTATGCAAATGACCGACATGAGATGTTTGCATTTAACAAGTAGATAAACGACGACATCGATAAATTGCATATCGGTTGCATTCAGGTAAACAAATTCGTGTAGCGAATATTATGAATTGTCGGCGCAATTGGTTGTCAAGCCTTGCGAGTAGACGTCGCTTTTACGATTCCATGTCTGGGCCGATTTGGCCCAAGGCCGTAATTATACCTTCACGATATTTTCCATTTATTTATGATATTTACCGCGATAAACAATCGGCACAACCTAATAGCATTATCAATATTCGTTGGGCTATTTCACAAATCTCTTTAAGAGTTTTTTTATTGTGTATACTGTTCTCTGATTAGTTCAGCAATAACTTGTCTGTATATAAATATTAAACTGACATAATTTTATAGCCCCTTAGGCTCTAGCTGTATTTACACATAGATTAAAATTCTTGTATATAGCAAATCTTACTTGTTTTCTTATTGCAGTTCTATGTTTTTAATAAATGGTGATGTTATACATATTTAGGTCTTGTACCGGGTGTAAATGTTAATCTCAGCTAAGGTTGAAAGTAAATAATACAACTAATTTTTATATAAATGTATTTAATACATTGTTACTAGTGGTTGCTGAATAACCTACATTATTTAACTACTAACGACACTATTTGTCTTTACAATAACTCCAGGATCTATCGGCTCTATCTTAGTATCTGGTATAGTAATGGTTATGTAACAGGTAAATTGAAAAGTTCCCAGCCTGACACATATATGGCGCTACTAAAATTAAATCCATATATATTTTAGTTAGCCCTAACCCTCAAAAGATGCGTGTACATATTTGACAGCTGTCGGATCATTAGTTTGTGAATTATAGCATTTTGAGTGAAGCAACTTTTGTTATTGTGAAAAAAAATGGATAAAAAGGAATTTCGCGTGTTGACAAAATAATGCTCTTTGAATGGACAAAATACTGTTGAAGCAAAAATTGGCTTAATACCGAGCTTCTGAATACTGCACCAGGAAAATCAACCATCAAGGATTGGTATGCTAAGTTTAGATGTGGTGAAATGAGCACCGAAGACGATGAACGCAGTGGACGCCCAAAAGAGACGTTGTTACCGACGAAAACATTAAAAAATCCACAAAATAATGTTGAATCATCTTAAATTGAAACTGAATGAATCAGAAGACACCCCAAAGATATCAACTGAACGTGTACATTATATCATTCACGAATATTTGTCTATGAGAAAGCTCTGTGCAAAATGGGTGTCACGCGAGCTCACTTTTGACCAAAAACAAGGACGAGTTGATGATTCGGAGCAGCGTTTGAATAAACAGCGGCTGGCAAGGTTATGGTGTCTGTATTTTGGGATGCGTATGAAATAATTTTCATTGTCTACCTTAAAAAAGGAGAACCATGAATAGCAACTATTACATAGCATCATTGGCATCACCGTTTGAAGGACGAAATCGCCGAAAATCGGCCGCATGTGAAAAAAAGAGAAAGTGCTGCTTCACCAAGACAATGCACCGTGTCAAAAATTCATGTACTGGGCTTCGAATTGCTTCCTCATCCACCGTATTCTCCAGATCTGGCCCCCAGCGACTATTTGCTATTCTCAGATCTCAAAAGGATGCTCGCTGGGAAGAAATTTTCGTCGAATGAAGAGGTGTCGAATCGACGAAACTGAGACCTATTTTGAAGCAAAGGACAAATCTTATTACAAAAATGGTATCGAAAAGTTGGAGGGTCGGTATAATCAGTGTATTACCCTTGAAGGGAATTATGTTGAATAAAAAAAACTAATTTTGCCAAAAAAATATATTTTACTATATCAGGCCGGGGGCTTTTCAATTGACCTGTTACTACTATTAAAAACTCTGAATCTGTTTGAAATAAAAATGAAACGCCACTGTACACGTGAGGTAATGTAGCTTTTTAAAGCACACATTTTCGATATGGTGCAGTCGTTCTGGCGCAATTTTCATCCAAGTACTCCGGATGCCTGCAGTCATATAATCTAAAAGAGTTCGGTTATATTCAATCATTCTTATAGAAATGAAGGAGAATTCCAACGATTATGTTAGGCATAAATGCCGTGTCGGGGCACTGAAATAATACGTTTGGCGGTGGTTATAGTAATTGCGTAAAGAGAAAAAACTCGAATGTGCTTTGAGGAGGTAAAAAGAGACTAAACAAAATGAAATTACTATTGATTGAAATCGTAGAGATGTTTATATACTATTTGTATGCTATTATTTCTTTCGTTTTATATTCAAGACATTACTTTCGTGTCTTTTATTCTTCTATATAATCAATAATGGATCTACTTTACAAACTTTATTATTTACAGTTTATTATTATTAATATATACATAATAAGAATTTATTATATACAAGACAAGGAGCGTCGACAATGGTACGCAGTACTTGGAACCTCTTGCATTGGATACCACGCATCCAAATAGACCTAAGAATTAACTTATATATTTTTTTTATTTTAATAATTACATCCTAAATTAGATGCTCTTAGTACAATCTTAATTTACAAGTTAATTTATTACTGAACGAGTACAGGATTACTGATATTGGATACTCGTGGGATGATTATATTACTGTATCTCCAGCATATGTTATATTCAACACAGAGGTTAACTGTATACAAAAGGATATGTAATATTGATGGTCCAAGGATACTGCCCAACTTAACATCGAAATATATTGGATGTAGTTCAGTAAATTCGTCACCGTGTTTCACAGTAAACTGCTGAATAAAGCAGAATGTCTTTTAGCTTAACACATTATCATAAACTTGTTCTATATCGAAAAATGCAATCGAACAATTTTTATATCATTTCATTTTTTATTTAGTTGGTTGACCAATCTGTGCGTTTGACCTATTGTTTCGTCTTTCTTACGAATACCAAACTGATGCTCTGGAATTATATTTCTGTCTTCGGTGATTATTTTCAGGCTTTTGCTATATACAATTTCACAAAATTTTGGTGGAGGCGTATTGCGATTTTTTCCCTGGTTTGAGAATCATGATGACTTGTGCCACTCTCAAATTCTAAAAAAATAGTTCAGTCGGAAGATGTCATTGAATATAAATGTTGTTGATTTGAATCACTTTTTGATTCTTCAAGTTATTGGATCAAATCCAGAACATTTTTAGTGTTAATTTCTTTGATCATTGTTTTAATTTCTCCTTTCGTTCATTATTAGATAAAATGCCTGTTTTTATATGCTTTATTTGTATATGTAACTCTATTAAAGAACTTTATTTTCATGAACGATCATCTTGTTTAATATCTAGGACTGTTAAAATCGAAGGCTCAACAACCGCCATTGATTGAGAAGAGAGAAACCATTGAATTGTCTGAATGAAAGCTCAAAGGTCTAATGCCTTTGCACTAAACCAAAATTAAATAAGTTATTTAATAATTATTCTTTTATTTTATTATGATATTCTTTGGTAAGATAATTTTAATAAGAAAAGTTTAAATCAGGTCGATCAAGTAATTCCTTAATTTGGGATTCAATTATTTTTAACACAATTGCGTACCGTATTGTGAAATTATGAAACTTTTTATCTAGTACGAACTATTGCCAATTGCTTGTCAAAACCTTGTATAGGTTAAATTATGCGATTTTAAATTATCTGATTTTTGATAACGCTATATTCGTTGATACAGATGTTGAAAATTTCTCAGAATTATTCTTCATGATGTGATATAGAAGAGAGAGGCCTTTACCAATGAGGTAATAATCCTAATCGGCTATCGAAACTTTTCCTTTTTCAACATGGTGTATGTTGAGTAGAAGAAATATTACAACAAATATTAAAATACACCGCATTCGAACACTAGTATTTCCAATGTTTCTATATGGATCCAAGACTTACCCGTTGTTACAGTCTGGCATTATTCTTTTACGGTGTGACAATCGATGCACAACTGAGGAACAAATTCAAAGACATATTTTACATGAATAGTTCGGATATGCTCAATAAAAGGTAAACCAATTTATCTTCATTCAATAAAACCACTTTCAGTCATCGATATAAATACAAATTAAACAGAAAAATCAATATTTTTTAAAAGAACTATCGATTTAACAATTTGTAGAGTGTTTTATTCTTAATACGAAAGACCTTTTAATACAAAACTACTTGAATGTTATCTGTACTACTTTTCTGTTAGCTGTACGAATATATTAGCCCTAACATTCAAAATACGCATGTATAATTTTGACAACTGTCGGGTCATTATTTTGTGAATTATAGCATTTTGAGTGAAGCAACTTTTGTTATTGTGAAAAAAATGGACAAAAAGGAATTTCGCCTGTTGATCAAATATTGCTTTTTTAAGGAAAAAATACAGTTGAAGCAAAAACTTGCCTTGATACCTAGCTTCCGAACACTGCACCAGGAAAATCAACCACCAAGGATTGGTATGCTAAGTTTAGACGTGGTGAAATGAGCACCGAAGACGGTGAACGCAGTGCACGTCCAAAATAGGTTGTTACAGACGCAAACATTAAAACAAATCTACAAAATGATTTTGAATGGCCGTAAATTGAAATTAAATGAACAGCAGACACTAAAGATATCAACTGAACGTGTACATCATATCATTTACGAATATTTGGGTATGAGAAAGCTCCGTGCAATGTGGGCGCCGCGCGAGCTCACTTTTGACCAAAAACAACGACGACTTGATGATTCGGAGCAGTGTTTGAAGATGATCAAGCGTAATGAACCCGATTTTTGCATCGATATGTGGCAATGGATGAAACATGGGTCCATTTTTTCACTCCGAAGTTCAATCGACAGTCATCCGAGTAGACTGCACTCGATGAACCCACTCCAAAGCGTGAGAAAAAGCAACAGTCGTCTGGCAAGATTATGGCGTCTGTATTTTGGAATAAGCATGGAATAATTTTCATTGGCCACCTTGAAAAATGAAGGACCATCAACAGCGACAATTACATAGCGTTATTGGACTGTTTGAAGGACGAAATCGCCGAAAAACGGCCGCATTTGAAGAAAAAGAAAGTGCTGCTTCCCCAAGACAATGCACCGTGTCAAAAATCCATGAATTGGGCTTCAAATTGCTTCCTCATCCACCGTGTTCTCCAAATCTGGTCCCCAGCGACTATTTCCTGTTCTCAGATCTCAAAAGAATGGTCGCTGGGAAAATTTTTTCGTCGATATATATATATATATATATATATATATATATATATATATATATATATATATATATATATATATATATATATATATATATATCATATACAATGATATATAGTGACTAGTCCTCAAAATATTTATAAACATGCAATATATCTCATTTACAGGTTTTTTTGTTTCAGGTTTTGACAGATATTTTCTATATATTGTCTAGAGAAAATTAAAATAAAATATCAGCATAATTACTTTATGTATTTTTATTCGTCTGTAAAGTTAGATAGAAAATATTTAGGTTAACATGTATGAATACTATATATAATGTATTCCTAGCAACAGCAATACATTGTAGAAAACTTATCTACTTTGAAATAACTTTAACCAGTTTAAGAACCCTACGACGCTATTGATTTTATCGAATTCAATTTTATACAAACACTTGTGCGTAAACAACGAAAACCCTAAACACACTGTTACGCGTATGAACAAAACCAGTCGATTCGCAAATAGCGATACAACAATTCGCGATACACCCACGACAAAATCGAGCGAACTGGAGGAAACGACGAAGGAGAAAAAATATACAAAACATTATCGAAAAATAAAAAGTTTCTCCTATATAGAGAAGGAAATTGAACGAGATGCGCAAATATTTGTGTTTGAAAATTAAATGGGAGAATATGTTGCCTTTAATATAAAACAAAGTTCGGTGAATTTTGCGAATAAAGTGCCGTGATAGATTCTTTTTCCCTCGAATGATTGATGAGATTTGTTCCGAAGGTAATATGAAATACCTCAAAGAATTTTTTCGATACGTGTTGCTAAAAATCTTTATAGATTATCAAATATCCAACTAGTAGTTTTAAATTTTAAATAGTATTTAAGTAATTTTATAAACAATTTATAGACTACTAGCGACCCGCCCCGGCTTCGCACGGGTGCAATGCTGATACTAAATTAAATACACTACAGAAAAAATATGAACGTTGTATATAAAAACATAGCGGCCCGCTCCGACTTTGCACGGGCATAAAATATATATGCCTATGTCACTCAATGAAAACATGATTAAAATCGATCCAGTATTTTTGGTTCATTCATTACTGCCCTTGGCCTGCACGCATTAAATTTGGAGTAAAACAATTCCTCTTCCCCTATACTTACCATGAAGATTTCCTGCTATCTTTGGAATATCTAAATTCATACAATTTTTATTACATTACACATTTTTAAACGCAAATTTTAAATTTGTAATATCTCCGAAAATATTTGTTTAATTTACATGCTGTAAGGAACCATATTGATCTATATTAATTGCACACTGTATTAAAGGTACTTAATTCGATAAGGATTAATGCCGTATTGCTTAAAATAGCTTCGTAAATAAGCCATTTTCTCACGTAAAAAGTAAACAATAAAAATGGTTAATGTGGGTTATCCCTAAAAGATAAACATATACCATCGCGGACTTTTTTGTAGACCTTTTTATGGTGTACAATACTGTAGTACATTAATTTGATCTAACTCGTAGGGTTAGGCAGCGTTTTTGCTAATTGCTAAATAAGCCTAAAAAAATAGGTTAATTTACGACATCACGTTAGAAACCTCTAAAATTAGCAATGTTGCCTTAGTATATTATGCATGTATTATACATATAAACCTTCCTCTTGAATCACTCTATCTATTGAAAAAAACCGCATCAAAATTCGTTGCGCAGTTTTAAAGATTTAAGCGCATATAGGGACATAGGGAGGAATATAGGGACAGAAAAGCCGACTTTGTTTTATACTATGTAGTGATTTATAGAAACTAGACACCAATTAGTAATTTTAATATTAACCTTTCTTGAATTATCAGAAAAAAATAATTTATAATTAGTTTAATATTTTTGGTAGACGATATTCTCTTTATATGAGCTTAAGATATAATATAATGTATATGCAGAGGTATAACGACCAATGGTACTTATAGATCTTATAAGATGCAGAAAGCTTAATAAAGCCAAAAGTGGTACATTATATGCTATATCATTACTGTGGTATATAAAACATCATATACAATATTAGATAATAATGACAAAATAACTGCAAGATGGTGGAAATTTGTGACAAGAAAACTCATTTTCTTCACCCAAAGTGTTACAAATACAGTAATATATGTTATTTCAAAAAATGCTCAACACAACACACAAAAAAGTTCAACACAGTATTATTTATTTAAGCAACATTATTTGTAAAAACAGCAACCTCATCTTTTTCTTCACATAATTTTCTTCACATAATTTTGACTTATTGCTTATAGGCGACTTATTCAAGAACAAGTCTTGGGTTTTCTCGATTGTTACGAGGTTTATATTAATCATTCTGTTTATTTCTTTAAGCATCCTTTTGAAAACATTTGCCAGGTTGTTTTCAGCTGATTTTTTGCTTTGTCTTTCCTACATCAAACACTACCGCCGTCATACTTTAACTTTCGGTTTTGGTTTCATCGGTTTAAATGTTAGTGAGAAGCTAGTGATGAAAGTGATTTTTATGTCAATAATAAAGAACAACCTAGAGGAACAAAAAAAGGGACAAAATATGGACTAGACTTAACTTAAATTAACCTAGATTTATATATCCTTTTTTCGCTATTTCTTAGTAAAATAAAAAGTATTCTGCAGTGGTGATGAAAAGCGAATCTACCACGATCATACCAAGCGCAAAAGGACTCCAGGGGAGCCGAATTAACATTCGACATTTAACAATTAACAAGTGAAAAAATGATTAGAATACTATAATATTCAAATAAAAGCATTAATGTTCATATGAATAGGTACTCTAACAATAAATCTAAAAAAGAACAATACATCACACTATTTTTAGTGTAAAATAGCACGTTCTGTGGACTTAAAAAAGTATATGCTAAGTTTAAACATAAAATACTGATGATGCTTATAGTACCTGCAGAAACACCGGTTTAATGAAATGTACAAAGTTCAATGACTGCTGTACATGATATCTTAAAATCAATGACCAAATGACCGTTGTTAAGAGAGTAGCCTTCTGGAGGCTCAATATTATTGCTCAATATTAACAACAATAATCAATTTTTTTCTTTATACAATATTCATGAATAAACCTTGTGTTTATTTGTTTGTTCATTAAAGTTTTTTGGGAAGTATTTTGTGATATCTATATGCATTTGAATATTACCGTATAGGCAATGTTAATCTATTACAACAATTCCAAACGTAGAAAGTGGCTGTGCTGAATAATTTGTAGAATTAACAGCTTTAATAGTTAAAACTAAATGAAATCATAATTAGCTGTCACTACCTGCTATAACTAGTGCGTTTGAAATACTTTAAAAAATAAGGCAATATTATGCTTATCCATGTATCCTCACACAGTTGCTTGATTTTATTAAGATATACAGAAAATAGACGAAACAAATATGAACACCTCACATATACACAATATTTATTTATTTATAAAGTTTTAAAACACCATTTGTACAGATTCGTAGAGTATTTGAGTAGTTTCCAATAGAATGTTGCCCCACATTCGTTCAATTATGTTGAGTTCCAGCAATTGTGCTGGCCAAAGAAGATATTTGGTGATATTTTGATTCTGAAATCATAACAGAACCTCGATTCATGCTTGACTTTAGGAAGCAGGCAATCCGGATCGTAGGCTTCTTTTGGGGTTCTCCATACAGTTCTCCAAAGAGTCGTTTGTAGGAAATAATCTAAAGGATAATTCGTCAGACGTACTATGTTCTTCCAATCATTAACTCTCCAGGTTTTATTATCGTAGCACTGCAAGGTCCACCACTTAGCGTTGGCTCTTGTTATAATGTAGAATTGCTAAAGTGAATGTTGAGTTCTGCTGTCACACCTGCCGCGATTGTTTTATATTTCCTAGGCACAATATTTTTAATTCTCGGCGATCTATGTTAGTAAACTTTGGGGTTCGCTGATTATATTTTAGTCTATTTTGTGTTTACTGCTATTACCATGGATATTGTTGCACGTAAAACGTTAAAGAGTGCAGAAGTTTGCATTACCCATTCCACCGGTTGCTTATTTCAACCTTCGCACAACAAATATGCAACTTATAATACACTAACATAACCTACAAGTCTTGGCATGTAAACTGAGAAACACATCGTACTATTTATACGGAAGCAGCGTTACCAAGATGCAACAAAATGTATTACATTGCATGGTGTTCATATTATTCTGTCTACCACCTGTATTACAACACTAAGTTGCTCTTTTAATAAACACTTGCAATGTATCGATTGATATACATGAGATAGGGTATAATCACATACTAAAAAATTAAATTAATACAATAATCTGTAAAAGATAAAGTATTAATTAAATCTTGCATATGGTTTTTTTAAAATTGAAACTGAAATTAGTAATTAATATGTGCAAAGTTATCCGAATGTATACGAACGATTTCCGCAAATATAATTATTTATTCTGTCAGATCGCGTTATCATCGAGTTATTTTCTTCTATAATATATCGTTGTGTGCGAGTAAGAAGCGCTAAAACTGCGCCACCCCCCTCCAAGCCCCCTGCCGCCTCCAGCCCTGTGTTAATAAAAACCGCATATGTATATCTTGGAGCAGCGTACCTCGAGCACTGCCACACAAAGTCGCAGCGGTAATTTATCCTGCGGCGGCTGGAAAGCGCCGTCTTAAGATTCAGGAGGGCGATAAGCGGCCACTTTCCGACGATCAATAAAGGCTCCGGATCGGCGGGATGCCGTTGCCTCCGCGGTGGCCTCGTCTTCGACGAAATTAGAGAATACGGCGGGCGGCGGCCCCTCTAAGCCCGGCCTGATTACTCGACTGCCGGCCATCGAACGTTGATTACACGGTCCCGGAGGTAAGCGGAACAGAAAACATGGAATTAGGTCGTTCTTAAGTTTCCCACTAACCGTTACTTAGGCAAAACACGTATAGAGTCTCTTTACAAAAAGTTCCGTCGTTAATGAATAGAACTCGGACGGATTCTTCAAATATATAGATCAAGGGAAAGAAAGAAAAGTTAATTTATAAACCGTGTCTTCGATTCGTATTACGTTTTACTATCTTGTATCATAAGTTCCTTAAGTACTATCTATTTGGAAATAGCACATCTAACTATATTCTTTTATATGATTCTGACTCAGAACAAAGTAACTAACCGGAAGCTGGAACATGACTTCGGCTCTTTATCTAGTTCGAATCCCTAATAAACCAATGATGTTCAATGTTTTGAGATACAAAAACTTTATTAATTCAAACAATCCTTGTGCGGAAACAATGTTCATCAAATAACAATAATAGATAATAGATAAAAGGGAGCGCCGCTTGTTTTACCTGAACAGACTCTTGGATGGTCGATGGTGGTACGTCTGAACTGAAGAATTGCCAGTGACTGAATGATTCAAAGTACTCTTCGATAATAACCGAAATCAACGTCTCGGAGATCCCAGATCTTCGTAATCGGTTGATAGTCGGCGCTGCTGGCACCCCGCATGTGTTTAACATCTGGGATAATATCTCTGGGTATTTTATGGATATGCCGTTATTCTAAGATATTAAATACGACATGCCTCGAGCTACAATACTCCCTTGCTAGAATTACATACATTATATTTTTATTTTCCAATAAATAACGGTCATTTCATGTAAACAACTACTGTCTAATTTCTCTTGCCTCCATTCATCGAGCCACAATAATAACAATAGACTCATTCTGACCAAATGTTATGAAAATTATTCCAATTAATTAAAACAAAGGGTATCAGATCTGTTAAAACAGAAATACCTTTGTCCAAGTAGTCTGGTCTGGTCAAATTGGTTAGGTTGTTGATTCTATAACGGATACTTCTAATATTTGGCTTAAACATACAAGATGTTGGTGATAAAGATTTAAAGTACAGTTAGTTAAACAGCCACATTAATTTGTAGGTTAGAGTTATTTAATGATGTATACCATTTTATGTTTAGTTCTCGTTTTTTTGTTGCATTTCTCTGTTGAATCGGCTGTGTTAAAAGAATCTGTGGAGAAACAATTACAATTAAAATTAGGAATTGCATCTTGGATTTTCTTCTAAACCTGATTCTATAGCCTTGTGTACTTATATCAGTATTCCATTTGTCCACCATATCTACCCATCTTCTATCCATTCCTAAGATATTAAGGCAGCGGAAATAATACTTTAGGTTTCTAACAACGGATGTTTACACTATACGCCACATTAGAAGTTATTCTCTCAGTTGCATAAACACATTTATTTCACAAGTCATTTTCTATATTTATATATTAGGTGATTGCTTGTAATTTAATCGGCGATATCTATTGGTGAAAATGCGAAGTATTAATGTAAATAACTGTAAACGACCTAACTTACTCATTAAATTTGACAGATTTTTTAAATTCCTGTGCATAAAGAAATTATTTTTAGTATTATATAGTTATTCAGTGTGTTGTTCAGCCGTTACTCATGGAGTACTCAAAATTTCATTTTCGAGATATCTCAATTTTCACTTTCAGTTTCAACGATTTAAACGGTTGTAATTTTGGAGTCACTAACATAAAACAAACTGTAGGTCAAAAAGGTTCGAAAAGAATGGATTGCTTGGAGAAAAATCAGGCTCAAACCATCAAAGAGCACTCAGACCGCTTGAGTTGATAGGGTAACTATTTTCTTTAGATTTTTAAGATTAAAAGGAATTATTACGGTTTTATTGCTCATCATGCAAAAAAAGAAAAGTTTTTTCTGACGTATTGTGCCTGGCAGTGAAAGTTGGATCTACTGCGGCAATCCCCTGTGCGAAAAGTCATGGGTTAGTCTTGGAGAGCCATCATCATCGACATTGAAGCGGAATATCTATAGCCATAACAATTACTCTCTGTATGGTGGAATTATTAAAATGAAGTACATTACGAAATGCTAAAACCGAATGAAACTGTTACTGCAAATATTTAGCGACACCAATTTAATAAAACAAACGCATTATTACAAAAATGATCACCAATAGAAAGTAACAGAGTCAAAGTTATCCACTTGAATGACAATACTCGGCCACACGTTACAACGATTGCACACGTTGATTTTATTAGAACTGCTGGCAACCCAAAATCGTGCCAGAACGATTGGAAAAAGTTATAGATAATAATCGAAAATATTTTAAATAATACATAATGCACTAATTTTCTCAAAAAATGCCTTTTTGAATGAAAAATTTTTCAGAATATAAACAAGCACCTAATAAATTTTAACATGTATGTCTCTATACTTACGTGATTACGAAATAATATAATTTCCATTTTCAATCGTAATATTGCATACATGTAAAATATAAGATTTCTCTATATATGACCAGCAAATATTATTGTTTAGATATAAACAGTCAAACTTATATACAGTTACTAAAAGTTACCAGTCCATTTAAATATCCCAGCAAGACTATAGTAATTGGGGCAAAATTGTGCCAAAAGTATGATATATCCAATTCAAGTTCTTGCTAAATCTCGTAACTCTAAAAGTTAACGGCGAAAAGCTTTTAAGTTATTTTGGTTCTAACAATATTATGGGATTACCTTGAAATTTACTCTACTTGATCATTATCGTACTCAGTAAACTATAGATTTTTGTGAATAAATAATGTGTAAAATTAAACCCATCGTTAATTTCATTACCATTATTTATTTTTTTAATCAGGAATACAACTATAAAATAGAGCTCAAACAGATTTTGAAATTTATACGAAATCATTCAGGATTTTTATTTTGTTCTTACCCACAGAAAGCCGCATTTAAAACCTAATATCCATTTGTTTCTTTCACACGACGGCACAGGTGAGACATCTTTATGTCTCAATAAAACCGACCGGATTTTTTGTACTTGGTGCGAACCCGGACAGGCATAAAGATGGCGCATTTGTTTTTTATTTCAGTTACAATAGTTTTTTCGGCGGGTTCTTATTCGTCTTTATTATGTGACGGGGATAATATTTTCCCACAAATTCATACTAAATTACACAGATAATAAAAAGAAAATAAGTTTTGAATATTACGAGATGTTATAAATTGTTTTAACGTAAAATGTATTCGTGAAGTAGATAAACTATATTCGTTATTTATAATAATAGATCTTAGTATAAGTTTCATTCGTGTATTCGTAGATGATGGAGATAAAAGTCTAGACCATCCGTCTTGTTAAGGAGATATTCTAGTCTAGAAATTTGAAAATACCAACTTTTTCATATTTTCAAAGCTTAACTGTTCAAGAAGTCATTTTCGGAGATTCAGGAGTGCTTTTAGCATTTTTCAAGGTTACATTAAAATCAAAATTAGTTCGTTATAATGCATATTCCTTCTAAGAACTGTAACCAGGTGTACAGAAAGCCAAATAATGAGACATCGTTGTCCTTTCAAGAAGTTTTCGACTCTGATTTAAAAAATTATAGGGCAGAAGCATGTATGTAATGTATATATATATATATATATATATATATATATTTATTCACCTTGTTACCAACAAACGAGCGAGAGTAGTAAAAGTTTCAACCAGAGTATGAACCCAAAATATATTGAAATGGAATGTCAAAAATATGAAAGTAAATGTGACTGCACTTCAAGAAGATTGGTATCGCCAAGTTAATCAACACCTGGATAGTATCCAGTTGCATTGCATATTTAAAATATGCTTATTAAAGTATAATGGTGATCTCAACGGACCAGTCAAATTACTTAAATGGGCGACTATAATCCCATCTAGACATTGGGCGTAGCGAAACTTTTCGACAGAAACACCTATTGAGTTTTCTCTCTATTAGTTACGGTTGTGACAACAAAACCAGTAAACCAGCAAATAGATGGTTTAGTCAGTAAAATTAAGTGAAATAAAAATAACAAGATGAGTGGTGCAAAGCGACATTTTTATGGAACGGAAATTTGGAAGACGTTGAACAAGTAAATACTAGCTGGATAGCTTCTCTAGATTTAAGCATCTAATTCCATCTACTTTATATAATTAAGAGAATATATGGTTATAATAATAATGACATATATCTAATAATATATTTAAGAAATATGCATATGCGTAAATTTCAAATATATTATACGATAGTATAAAAATAAGATTAGTTAGAACAGCATGAATGTGAACTACTGAAGACTGTTATTTTTATTCACCGACTTCAAAAAAGGAGGACGTTCATTGGTCGGCTATATAGTTTTTTAATGTATGGTCGCCGATTTCTCCGTCAATTATGGACCGATTTTCAAAATTCTTTTTTATTCGAAAGAGTGTACTTTCGAAGTGGTCTCGTTGGATCTACATCAGGATCTGATGGTGGGAGGGGAGTAAATCGAGGGAAAGGCTTAAATTTCAAAGACACATACAAAATTATCACATATCTAAAATATCAAATAAATAAAATCTTTATTTAAAATAATCACATATTTGTTTATAATGTTATTGTTGAGCTGATGTTACAAAAAATCGGAAGTAGTTCAATGTTAAAGCTCAGTTTTGCTTTTTAAGCACTAACCATATCATATAAGAGGTCGTAGAAACACTGTAGGCAACTGTTTCTATGGTGTAATAGTTAAGAACATTAAGCGGACACGTGGAGGTTGCGGCTTCGAATTTTAGCGGAGGCAGCAACTTTTGTTGGTCCAGGTTGGTTAAAAACTTTCTCAAATCACCTAGACTAGGTAGCTGACCCCGTTCCTTATTTTCAATCATTGTTTATTCCAATTTTTCCACATGTCTGAGCTGGCTAAAGTCCACTAACACTAAAAAGGTAAAAATAAAATATTTTTAACAAAGAAATTGAAACCACTTCAAAAAATAAATAAGCAACTTTCAAAACACGCGTATTTTATATTTTACAATATATACAGAATTTAGTTTAATACCTACCTAAACCTATTTATCTATTTACAATATTATTTTAACTACTATCAACTGATAACTTTGAAGTCGGTGCCGAGCCCAAACAATACAAAATTGATAATAAAATTTTGTGACATATATACACAATTAGATTACGAACAAAACAAAGTAGTTAAAAGTTTAATGTTATCAATGGTTTGTGGTCAAAATAATATTGTAAACACAACTAAATTGTGTATATATAGTAGAATATAATAATATAGTAGATAGGTTAAATAAGGTTCTTGTTTATTTTTATTTAGTTATTAGAACGATTATTATATACATTTTTTATTTTGAAACTTTTTGATGTGTTAAGAATCTAAATTTGATTATTTTTTAATTTTTAGTAAGTTTCTTGTTTATTTGTTGAAGTCGGTTCAATATTTTTATTAAAAATATTTTTTCAAACCACACGATTTAAGAAACGGAATATGGCTTAACTGATACTAGAAATTTGAGAACAAATTGCGAATGTTCCTAATGGCCGATCTATTATTCCCACAACTTCAGTGAACCTCAACAAGTTTCGTTGGCGCTTTCTATCTTGTAAGGTCTTAATAACATATGATCTTAGCACAGGCAAGTTTAAGTAAGTTCTGTAATCTCCAGTTTGTTAAATTAACTCGCATTATGTTAATCAAGTGAGCGACGAAATATAGTTTAAGCAAAACCATATGATTTAAAAATAAAAATACCTCATCATCTGCAATTGTAAATATCAATGACATCTCGTTAATTAGTTACTTGGAATCAGCAATAGTGAAGAAGAAAATAAATTCACGCTAAAATCAGGTTCGTGGGTAATCGTCATTTATCATTTTATGTTCGTTAATCCTGTTGTTTCATCTATATCCAACTTTAGTAGACTCTATGATTTCATAGAAATTTCAATTCGCTTTTGGCGAGCTTAGACTAGACTCTACACTGTGATGCTTGTGTCGGGAATAATCAGATTGGGGGATGTTTATCAAAGCTTTAGTGTTTCCTAATTGAAATAATTTATATCTAGTGGCCTTTTACTATATCTCGACATGACTCTGACTGCTGAGTTAAAATGTGTATGTACAGTTGAAATATAAATGTAAACAATTGTCTTGGCAACTGTAACTATTAACTATAATTTAACAAAATTTGTGTGTAATTAGTAAGTACAATTAATGAAGGTATTTATTACAACATTTTTTGATACCTATATTTAATGATGATTGCCCAAAAAGATTAATTAATACTAGATGAAGTTATATGAATAACATACTAACTGTTATACTCGTAGATAAATAGATTTAGATCGATATAACAATTTCTATCATTTTTATTCATTTATAACCCTTATTAAATAAAGTGTAATTTGTCTATAGAATAATATAACAGTCATTATATGAAATTGTCGTTTACATTGCCGCAAAAAATCGTTTTATTATATGAACGTGTTTTTATAATAGATTCTATTTTCGTACTTGCTGTCTATTATTCAAGACGTACCATAGCAACAGAGCGACACTTATTTTCCGTTTTTTCTCTCGCTTGCAACAAAGAAATCACCTTCAGTGCCCATTTAGGCAAATCTTCCTTTTTTCTGCGTTTTTCGACAGTCCCGCAGGGCATCGCGTCGTCTCGCGAGTGGCATTTGTTTTGGCAAGATGACAGTCGGGATCCCACCGCCTCCATCGCCTTATATTTCCAACTTTTTCGATTCGTTTAACTGCGAAATTGATGTCGCTTCAATGGGCCCGCTTCTAACAAAGAAAAGTGGAAAGTTTGTCCGAGATTTTCCCTTTAAGTGAGCGGCATTTAATTTTTTTTTGCTGGCATCTTTGTGTTTAAAATTTAATAACAATTTATTTTAACTGAATAAATGAAATTCGATGATAAAAACGAATCCCTATAGATCTAACTTTTATTTTAAATAAAAATTTGGTTGTCAGCTTGGCTGACAGTGGAAACAGGCCAGTCTTCCTACTGTTGCGATGGTCGCGGCATCATTGTGATTGTACGTTTGTGATTGTTCAAAATCCGTTAAAGAAAAACATCCCAGTAAAATATAGTAAACTGTAGTTGTAACAAAAGAGAACATAAGGTCTCATGAAAAAATGGGAAAAATTAAAGAAAACACAACGCATTATAATTTAACAATATTGATTTTATTCTTGTGTATTTTAGTAAGTAATGAAGAAAATTAATTAAACTAACCCCGTAATTTGTACTGGTAGGTATTGCAACATTAGATGAGTTTTAAGATATAAGATACATTTTAAAGCATCTATTTTTTTAATTATTTACATGATAAATATATAATAATTCTTATAAAAGTAACAGATTTAACAATTTTTAGCGATATTATATTTTGAATTTGTCAATATCTGTATATAGTTTAAAGGTTTTTTAGAGACGAACAAATTACAACTTAAAATTTTATTAGCTTTATAAGCCTGTTTAGGGAGATTTACCAGTTTTATGAGAAATTAGAAGCATTTTTATATGAAACATGTCTTAAATATTTTGGTGAAACAAAACAGTACCATAAAGCGCTAAATGTTTTTACCTAAGCAATTTAATATGTTTCGAAGTTAAAAAAAGTTAAATGTATGCCTTAAACATTATAAAAAGATTATTATTAATGTTTAAAATTGGTTAGTTATAATACATAGTTACTTTTAAAAAAAAATTCTTAAAAATATCGATATATGTTTTGTAAAATATCGATGTTTTTTCTCCGATATATTGTTATTCATGGTCTCTAGGAGAGTTCCCATTTCGACAGAAGATCGAGACTGCCTTCCTATTGCCCCCGCTGGAATTTGTTTCATGACGATTCTTCATTCATCATTCCAATTTTTTGTATATTTTGAAACTTCCTTTTGGGCTGCGGACCATGGTCCTCTATGGAAAATCACAAATGTTAAACAATCACAAACATAAATTTACGACCACGCCCCAGCAGGATTCGAACCCGTGGCTATAGCAACATCAGGAGGACCGTCCCGTCGCCTTTACCACTGCGCCAACCAAGCCGGCTAACAAAAAATAAAAATTGTAAAATTGTATTTATAGAAAGAAGTTTTTGGATATTATTATAATTATCATACTTTCGTAGTTGTTGGATTATGTACCTCGTAAATATGGAGGCGTTTACTGTATAGTGCCATATCTATTTACCATTCAGCAATATATCGAAGTATGATCCAATCTTCGATTTTCGAAATCCCGTCCGAAATATGCCGGGCTAGGTTTTTGCACGAGGAAATCTCCTATCGTCTAGTAGAACGGCCACTCCAAAGTAAAATATCTGCGCTTCTTTTCCGAATATCCATTGCTTTGATCTTTTGTAATGTCCTTTATCGAGGACAATAAGAACGCTCTTGCATTGATATTGGAATACGTTTATATTTTATGAAATAAGTTTTCTCTTACGGTCCAAAAGTGGATCTGCCATAAACTTGCAGTAATTTTATTCAGAAACAAAGCCTTGGTCAATATTAGATACTTGGAAAGGAAAATAACGTCCAAATTGGATATCGGCAAGAACAGTGGAGTGTTGGGCCTCTATTCTTGCACCAGTGTTGTGAACGAATTTCCCCTACATACATTTGTTTTCCAACCTATTTAGATATTAGAATATTGTTAATATACAATAAATAATTAATGTTTAAAAACTGATTAACTAATTTTGTTTTATTCGTTGAAATAGTTATCACTAGTGATGTTTTATCCAACTTGCCTACTGGTCTGATAACAAATCCATATTACATTTTAAACTCTTGAATCTAAACTAACACACATAAATATGACACTCAGATCCAAACCACTGCACTATCTCACTAACTACATTGAATTGTGTAAAATTAACACCAAAAGTTAATTTATTTTTATTGTATAATATTTGATAAAATAATACTTTGTAGATTTTTTATTATTTAATTAATATATTGTTACTAATCGTTTCCGTGTAACCTACAATTTGTTTTTATGATAACTTAAACCTAGGTATATAACTAGGAGGACCTATTGGCCCTATCTCAGTCTCTGGTGAAATAATCTTTATACATGTCACTGTCAAAATTTAAGTTTGATAATTTTATAATTTTTAGTGGGCTCCTTATTTATTTTTTGAAGTTGGTTCAAGCTTTTTGTTAAAAATATTTTTATATATTAAAAGTAGTATATATTCATAAAAAAATCTAACCATCCGAGAAATTAGGACTATTATTTTATAAATTCTAAGAAGCAAAAACTAAAGGGTACAGTGTCCGAGAATAAGGACCCTGAGTAGCCTTAAAGAAGATATAGTAGGCTCAGATAAGAAAGTAGCGGATAAACTTGTTATTCAAATGATTGGAATCAAATTACATTTTGCGTGATTTTTGTTTATCTATTGTCGGAAGATCGGCCTCCCTTTTTTTCCCCTTTACCGGGCGGCCATATACGAAAATAGTAACGATACACGTCCTTTGTTTTTCCTTTTCTTCGCAAATATTTGCACGAATCTCCACACAGTTCGCACTCCTAACCAATGTCGTGCTCGATATCGATTTATTTATTGAAGAAATAAATCTTTGTTTCTGTTTATTTCGGTGATTCCGATCGAAGGGTTCAGACTATGAAAAAAATCTCTCTCGGTTTATTGCTAATATCACTGTTCGATATTCGATTAGTTGTTTTTTCCTTTTCGAAAGAGGATCTTAACGCATTCGAGTACTTTGAAGGTTAAATGTTTATTCAATATATTAAGGGAATATTCTAGTCTAGATATTTTTTTCATATTTTCATATAATTGAAAAAAATGTTTCTCCTTGACCAATATTCAAAAATGTTAGTCACATATAACTGACAAATACTTCAGAGTCAAACAAGAAAACGCCTATCTCAGACTTCAGGAAACACAAGCAGATGTGCTACAGGGAAGTGTATTGGAACTGGCTCTTTTTCTACTGTACACTCGGGACTTGCTAACATTCAATCAAAATGTTGTTCATACATTTGTACATGAGACTACAATCCTAGCCATCAGATATAACAACAATGAATAAACCGAAAAGTTATAAAAAAAATAATACCGGAATACAATGCTGGACAGAAAAACTGCGTATCAAAATAAAATAAATCAGTGCATATTGGTTTTACTAACAAAAGAAACAAATACGAACAGAATATATAAACCAGCATGTGGTCCTATATAGAAGTATTGCCAAATATCTTGACATAACTCTTGACGTTAAACTCAGGTGATATATGTTGAAAAAATACTGAAATTAAAGCAACATGTGAGGCAAAAGTACAGCTACAATTTTGGTTGCGTGCCATTTTGTGACGTTTAGATCAGTTTCGCTTTAACCATTCAATTAAGTAGACATTCAAATTTTATTATGGATAAATATACACCACAAGAACGATCAGAAATAGTAACAATATTTATTGAAAATAAACGTTCCATGATTGCCACTCAGTGGAAATTTTCGACAGTACTGTGCGAAAACAGACTGGTCTCGTTCTGGAAGACAACGATCGTCTCGTAACGCTGAAAATGCGGATCCGATGCGCGCTAGTGTTGTCTCCAGAAACATCAATTAGGAAACGTGGTTCCAAATTTTGAAAAGTGTGATTTGAAAATATTCCCGTACAAAATTCAACTAGTCTAAAAATTGCTACCGAGAGGTACCGACCAACGAGTTGAGCACTGTAATACAATTCTAAGGCTGTCTGGTGAAATTGAATTTTTTTCGTCTAAATTGATAATGAGCGATGAAGCCCATTTTCTTCTAAATGGTCACCTCAATAAATAGAACAGTCAGTTCTGGGGAACTCTAAATGAAACATCATTGCATCCACTAAAAATAACTGTATGGTGTGGTATTTATGCTAGAATATCATTAGTCCCTATTTTTTTAAAAATGACCAATTTTTTGGAAGAGCAAAGACTGGACGATATGTGGTTTCAGCAAGATGGGGACACAGTACACACACTCAATAATTCAGTTATTGAATGACGTCTTTCCATGAAGACTAATTTCACGAAGCGGCGATTTATTATGGCCACCAAGATCTACGGATTTAACAGCACCAGACATTTTCTTATGAGGTTTTTTAAAATCAGAAGTTTATGTGAATTCGCCCCAAACGATTCAACATCTTAAAGACAATATTCGCCACGAAATTAAAGAAATTCAGCCTCAGATGTTGCAGGATGTCATGAAATAATTTTTCAATCATAAGGGAAAAAATGTAAAGACAATATAAACTTTTTATGAAAACCAAACTTACTTATCTTTTCTTTGAGGAAAGTTATAGGCAATCAAAATGGAAGCGGGGCATCTGCCACAGGTTGTACAAAATAGTATAGTGGTTATTGGGTAAATATTCAGCTCTGTCATTATATAATAAACCTGAACTTTACCGACAAGCCTTGAAGATTCCTATAAAAGTTGCTGCGATGTATTACTGACGCTCCATGGTACATCAGTAACAACAATCTGTATAAGGACCTAAAAGTAGAAACTGTCGATAACGTTGCCCAAAGACATGAACACAGGCTCCATTAGCACATCAATAGTGAGGTTCTCCAACTCCTAGATAATGATAGCTTAGTCATAAGATTAAAGAGATTAAAACCATTTCATCTAGATTAGTAAAGTTATTAATAAAACTTAGTGTACTTTAAATTTTCAATATCATATCATTTATCATTATTGTAAGCAGCAAAATATTAGTATGTTACAATTAATTCCTATTAAAAATATAATATTAATGAATATTGATATATTATTTCACTAAATAGTTACTATCTCAACTATTTTTAAGTTCTTATATTTAGAGTAAATTGTTTAGAAAAATATAGTTTTTATTGCGATTGGTTAAAAAGCTATGGCAGCGGTGGGATTCGAACCCACGCCTCCGAAGAGACTGGTGCCTTAAACCAGCGCCTTAGACCGCTCGGCCACGCTACCGATGTTGCTCGATAAACTACACCAGTTTATTTTTGAAAAAAACTATATTGTAAATGAAAATATGTAAAGAAAGATTTCGAAAGTTGTATGTACCAGATCGTTGTAAGTAATGTTACAGAATTTAACTCTTATAATAAATTAGTGTTCAATGAGAATAATGCATTACCATTAAATTATTATGTGATTGGTTAAAATTGTAATGAATTAAAATTATAAGTTATTATTTTTTTAGTTTTTGTTTAGAAAAATATTTGTTATCTGAAACATAACATTTGTTAGTGAAAAATATTAAGAATTTGTCTGCATCAACATTTTGTCGCTATTATGTAAAATCTAATGTATTGATTTTTATATACTAGATATTTTAGTTCCGTGTTAAATCATCTCACAAATATGTTATAACAGTTTAATTGCATTTTATTTTTTGTATTTTAAAATTTTAGAATTTAGCTTAATTATAATATAATTACCACATTACGAACGGGGGGTTCATGAATGGTTAACTTAAGTTTGTTGAGGTTTTGTTATATTTTATATTTAAAATAAAAATTATTACCTTAAATTTGCTAGATAGTGTATAACCATGTTAGTAAACAATGATTATTAAACAACAAAACCCTTTTGCCCTATATAGCAACCCTATATCAGCGATCTAAAAGATCGCATAGACCTAGTTTCTTCGAATTTTACAGGTCGTATTACAGGAAGCAAACGACACAATGTAATGACAAACTGGTACATGTTCATGCGCATGTACATATGATATATAATATATCCATGGTTGCAGCAAGTGATAGGTAATAGGTTATAGATGAGATGCAAGAAAATATTAGGCCTATAAATTAGTTTAAACCATTTTTTAGTAGTACTCAGCAGGAGAAAGCTCTGGAAAATTCGGCGGATGGGGTGGTATTTCATGTTTCAACGTTTCCAAGTATATTCCCACCTGGTTTGTAATATGTGGTTGAGCGTTGTCATGCTGAAGAATAACATTGTTGTCTTTTCGCTCATATATCTTTTTCCAGAAGCGATGATTTCATTGATGATTTCATAGAATAATACACTGAAATCCTCTTCTTCAAATGTTTTTGTGGTGATAGTGATCATTTAAGGGTGGAAAAACGATTGATTCGAAATAGGTATGTCAAAGTTTGTTAAATATTAAAGTATTTTTGGTTGGGCGCATAAAACCACTTAGGCGAAATCTTTACATGGATAAACTATTCTGTTAAATGATTACTGCATAATAAACAATATGTAAAATGCAAGTTTGTTGTTAATTAAAAATCGCTCTTATGTCATTGCTATAGGGATATTAAAACCCCTATTCAGTATACAAATTAATACCCTTTAATTACGTTTATAATTTTTTTAAAATGTGATTGTCCAAAAGACAAGAGTGTAAAATTCAGCAAAGAAATGATCGCAGTCATGCCAGCAACCAGGGTGGGTAAGACTAGATGCCTTCTGGGATGATATCTTAGTTGGTCTCTCTAGTCGGCACTCCTAAAATCGATAACCGTGTTTCGGAGTTAACGTTAAGCAGTGGCTCCTGTATAGATAAACCCTCCTTGGTAAAAAGAATTCTTTAAAATATAACAAGAAATTTTCATATAAGAGATATTAATTGTTCTATTCAATGGTTTCCTTAAATTTATAATTTGGCGTTACAGGAGTAGTTGTTTCTTCAAGTTGTTTAGTTATTAGTCGTTTCATTTGATATTTATTTTATTTTGATACATGTTATAGCCAATTAAGACAATCAACACAAGCTAACGACAAACAGGTCAGACAAAAACGTACAGAAAACAACGTCAATATATATGATATATAATATATCTAATTCTGCAGCTAAATAATAGGTAATAAATTAAATAATTACGCAATGATTATTATTTTTTTATAAAACAAACATTATTGACTTAATTAAAAAACAAACTTATTAATATATCATTGATATGTATTAAGCCCTTAGAACTTGCACCTATCATAGCAAGGAATTTTTATAACGCAAAACTAATTTTTTTATAACCCATTCTGCATTACCATTATTACCATTTCAACAAATTATATTATAATTGTTATGTTAAAGCATAAATCATGGATTTATAAAAATTGTGTTAATGTTTATTAAATATTAAAGTATTTTAAAGTGGTCACATAATCAGCGAGCATTCTTTTGAGATCTGAGAACAGGAAATAATCGCTGGAGGCCAGATCTGGAGAACACGGCAGATGACGAAGCAATTGGAAGCCCAATTCATGTATGTTTGCCATCATTTTCACAAACTTGTGACACGGGTGCATTGTCTTGGTGAAGCAGCACATTCTTTTTCTTCAAATGCGGCAGGCGGCAGTTTATCGGTGATTTCGTCCTTCAAACGGTCCAATAACGCTATGTAATAGTCGCTGTTGATGGTCCTTCCTTTTTGAAGGTAGCCAATAAAAATTATTCCATGCGCATCCCAAAATACAGACGCCATAACCTTGTCAGCCGACTGTTGCCTTTTCCCACGCTCTGGAGCTGGTTCATCATGTGCAGTCCACTCAGATGACTCTCGATTGGAGTTCGAAGTAAAATGACGGAGCCATGTTTCATCCACTGTCACATATCGACACAAAAACTCAAGCTTATTATGCTTGACCAACTTCTAATACTGCTCCGAATCATCAACTCGTCGTTGTTTTTGGTCAAAAGTGAGCTCGCGCGGAGCCCACTTTGCACATAGCTTTCTCATACCCAAAATATTCGTGAATAATATGAAGTACACGTTCAGTTGATATCTTTAGAGTGTCTGCTATTTTACTCAATTTCCTGGGGCAGTGTCCGGAAACTCGTCATCAAGCCAAGTTTTTGCTTCAACTGTATTTCTTCCCTTCAAAAAATAATATTTTATCAACACGCGAAATTCCTTTTTATCTGTTTACGATACGGACCTGTTTTACGGTATACAATATATTTATGTTCACAGTTAAGGCTATAGATCAAATGCAAAAAACTAAAGCATTGAAAATTGTCAAAGAAAAACGTTTAATTTAAATTTCATGTAAAAATATTGTCAGCTTAACACATTATAGCGATTATTTTAAGAAGAAAGAGGAGTTGATTCGAAATAAGTGTATCAAAGTTTGTTAAATATTAATGTATTTTTCTTTTTGATCCCATAAAACCTCTTAGGCGAAATATTCACACGGATAGACTCTGTCCTGTTAAATGTTTACACCACAATAAAGAATGCATGAAGTTTGCCGCTAATCAAAAACCGCATTTTATGTCACTCCTACAAGGATATTAAAACGTTCATTTAATATCCATTAAAAGTCGAGTTTGAGTTCATGTCTTGATAACAGGCATCATAAATATCAATAATTTAAAAGATAAATTCCGCTCGGAAGTATCGGGGCGCCGAACTGCATCCGGGGGAAAAATAAAATCATCCCGTCTCGCCGCCAGTTTACTGCAGGTCCCGAAACCGAAATGCGTCTTTAATCTTGACTCGGAGCGAGACCTTAGACCAGATAACTTCAAAATTGGTTTAGTGAACACTTTAAGGTGGTTAAAATCGTTTCGAGAACATTAAAAATATTGCCGAACTTCGGGGTATACCCGTCAGGGTTAAACTTTGAAATCCTTCCCGATCCTGAAATACCCAGGAGGGCGTTTATTTTGTGATAAAATGGCGATACAAAGCCCGAGCAATGCCGCAACGCCGTACCGGATTTTTTTCTTTTGCGCGGCTCTCCACGGCGCTTGTCCTGGTAGAGTGTGAATTATGGACGGTCCTAAAACTTTTAATATTGCCTCGTAATTTTGCCTTAATGCATTGTTAATAGTTCAATCATTTTCCTATATAAATATAATGTTTTTATTGAAGAATCTCGTATGAACGACGTGTATGAATCCGGACTAACTGATTTTATATAACTTATATGTTTTCCATTTTACATGTACTTTTTATACTTGTAAATAATGGGTTGGAGAAAAATCTTTTTTTTTTCGTGTTTTCAAAGAGAAAATATGTAAACTAGTGATCCCCCAGTGGACAAGTAATCAAGTTTTGAAAATAATTTCAACATAAGATGCGAATTTAAGTAACAGGTCAATTGAAAAGTCCCCGGTCTGGCACATAGATGGCGCCACTAGAATTAAATACTTTTTTTTAGTTAGCCCTATCCCTCAAAAGATGAGTGTATAAATTTGACAGCTGTCGAATCATTCGTTTGTGAATTATAACATTTTGAGTGAAGCAACTTTTGTTATTGTGAAACATTGGACAAAAAGGAATTTTGCGTGTTGATAAAATATTGATTTTTGAAGGGAAAAAATACAGTTGAAGCAAAAACTTGGCTTGATGCCGAGTTTCCGGACACTGCTCAAGGAAAATCAACCATCAAGACGCAGTGGACGTCTAAAACAGGTTGATACCGACGAAAACATTTAAAAAAATCCACAAAATAATTTTGAATTATCGTAACTTAAAACTGTATTAAATAACAGACATTCTAAAGATATCAACTGAACGTGTACATCATATCATTCACGAATATTTGGGTATAACAAAGCTTTGTGCAAAGTGGGTACCGCACGATCTCACTTTTGACCAAAAACAACGACGAGTTGATGATTTGGAGCAGAGTTTGAAGATGATCAAGCCTAATAAACCCGAGTTTTTGCGTCGATATGTGACAATGGATGACATGGCTCCATCATTTCACTCCGAAGACCACTCGACAGTCATCCGAGTGGACTGCACACAATGAAGTGCTCCAAGCGTGGGAAAACGCAACAGTCGGCTGGCAAGGTTATGGCGTCTGTATTTTGGGATGCGCATGGAATAATTTTCATTGATTACCATGAAAAAGGAAAGAGCATCAACAGCGACTATTACATAATGTTATTGGACCGTTTGAAGGACGAAACCGGCGAAAAAAGGCCGCATTTGAAGAAAAAGAAAGTGCTGCTTCACCAAGACAATGCACCGTATCAAACATCCATGAATTGGGTTTGGAATTGCTTCCTAATTCACCGTATTCTCCAGATCTGGCCCCCAGTGACTACTTCATGTTCTCAGATCTCAAAAGAATGCTTGCTGGGAAGAAATATTCGTCAAATTATCGGTGGTGATCGACGAAACTGAGGTCTCTTTTGAAGCAAAGGACAAGTCGTACTGTTTTACTAGTCTGTATATTAAAATAAACTAAGAAATACGCATACAACTATCTCTGGAACTACTAGTCACTAACCTTTTTGAAATTGAATTTAAATATATCTGGCACTGGGAAATATCGACTAAAGATAGTAACTAAAGAGTCGCAACAGTCGATCTTCAAAAAACTAAACTAGTAATTACTATATTCTGTCAAATGCACTGTTCGACTGTTTTTTTTTTCAGTCGGAATGTGAGACGAAGATGTACAAATTCTTTCCTGTATAAATTGTGAGAGACGAAAGGAGCAATGGTAGTTTAAGCGAGACGGAGATGTATATATTCCTTAAAAAGGAATTTAATAATCCCACAAAATTTTATCGTAGTTTAATAATATGTTAATGGCTATTTTTAAATAACATACTATAATAAATATAGATAATAAAATAGAATTTAAACAAAACCAAAAAACTAAAGTTGCACAATAATCATAATTACTAAATAAAAATTATACCTAATCATAGAAAAAAACTAATCCATGACATAACTAAAAATAATAACAGAATAATTACCAGGCCTTTTTAAATCAAATAAATGTTTCATTTATTACCGAACGGAAAAATTGTTTAATAACTATTTAAAAATAAAATATACATATTCAACGTCTCTCTCGTGATGCGATTTCTTCGATTATTAATAATTTTGCCAGATTTTGAAAAATTCGTCCCGAGTGGATAGATATTGCGGGTATAGCAGAATATTTCAAATGTAACTGATATAATTCAAGTAATATCATTTTATGAGCTTGCCAAAAATCTAATGGGTTGTCTAAACGCCCAATAAGTAGGATTTCCAAATACTGTTTAATTCCTAAAATTGTTATAGTACCTGGTGTAATTACTTCTTTCATTCTAGCTATATTTAGTTACAGAGTTGTAGTACTGTATTTGTATTTTTTGAAGTTAGAAAGTAAGAAGATATCACTCTTCTGATAATTTCTTGAATCGCTTCAGCTTTGTAATATCAAATACTGAAATTTTACATCGAGAATTACAAATAGCATAATTGATTCTCTTTCAAAATATTCTCAAACCATAGAACGTTTCGCTGAGTGCATCATTGTACTGAAAATATATAAAATAACAAAAATACATTGTAAAGAAGATTTCACTGTCTTACCTGCTGATAGAATAAATCTTAACCAAAAGTGTCGCGACCATCATTATATTATTGTATTTTTTAATAGCCAAGAAAATAAATTGTTGAATAATAACAAAGAGTTTTCCTGTCAGAAAATTTATTTATTAGAAATATTTAATATAAATATTAAATATAGTTTATCATCACTTTAGGGTTAATACTTCTTAGGATATTTAACTACCACTGCAAACACTTTTTCAAATCGTTTCGAATCGATGCAATTTCTGCAACCTTTCGAAACTAAATTTATGTTTCAAGGTTTCAGTAAACTCCCATGAATATACGAAGTGCTGCAACTCTTAAAACTTATATTAATATATATTAATAAATATTAATTCTTAGAAACCAACGTACCACTGTATGTATATACTGTATAAATGAGCGCCTTGTACTTGGATTTTTTAGCATTTTTTACTGCCATCCTTCTGGGAATTTTATTTTGAGTCTCTATTATATAAAAAGGGGGGAAACGAACAGGGGGGCATTATCGTTTGATTAAATATAGTTCTTGGTATCTATCTTTCCGAATAAAATCACTTATATAAGAGTTTCCAAAACCGAGAAATATCATATATTAGGAGACCTTTCCAAAAAAGTGATGGCAGCGGTGGGATTCGAACCCACGCCTCCGAAGAGACTGGTGCCTTAAACCAGCGCCTTAGACCGCTCGGCCACGCTACCGGTGTTAAAATTTAATTTTACAGATGTCATATAAAAATGATGACATTTATCCGCTTATAAAAAATGTATCACATTACGGAAGCAATAAACTACTATGCCAGGGTATATAATATTTATAATGCAATTTATATGAAATAAGTCGCTTCATATATATTATACAGTTTCACTAAATTATAGATACATCAACAGTTTTTAAAAATCAAAAAATGAATCAATATTTTATTATATTTATTTTCAATGTAGTCTAAAGGGAGACCACGTAAATGTGACACTAAAACAATAATTTTAAACTAACTTATTTTCTATGGTCAATCAACATTCAAGTTGAAAATTTTTAATTATTTTTTGTTTTTCTTTTCGAAAATATGTTTCACATGCCATTAATTAATTTCTAACAGTTTGTTTTGTGTGATCGTATGGTATCTACTCCCTTCTTACTGGGATCTTTTTTATTTCATGAATTGTAAATAATTTTTATGTTAATATATATATATATATATATATATATATATATATATATATACATGTTGTTTATTACACATGTTTATTTTGCAGTTACTGAAATTGACTAAGCTCAATATGTGGTCTCAACAAGATTTTAATATTCACATTGATTGTCACTACATAGTATAAAACAAAGTCGCCTTTTCTGTCCCTATATCCCTATGTGCGCTTAAATCTTTAAAACTACGCAACGGATTTTGATGCGGTTTTTTTCAATAGATAGAGTGATTCAAGAGGAAGGTTTATATGTATAATACATGTATAATATACTAAGGCAACATTGCTAATTTTAGAGGTTTCTAACGTGATGTCGTAAATTATCCTATTTTTTTAGGCTTATTTAGCAATTAGCAAAAACGCTGCCTAACCCTACGAGTTAGATCAAATTAATGTACTACAGTATTGTACACCATAAAAAGGTCTACAAAAAAGTCCGCGATGGTATATGTTTATCTTTTAGGGATAACCCACATTAACCATTTTTATTGTTTACTTTTTACGTGAGAAAATGGCTTATTTACGAAGCTATTTTAAGCTTTTATTACTCCTTATCGAATTGAGTACCTTAAATACAGTGTGCAATTAATATAGATCAATATGGTTCCTTACAGCATGTAAAATAAACAAATATTTTCGGATATATTACAAATTTAAAATTTGCGTTTAAAAATGTGTAATGTAATAAAAATTGTATGAATTTAGATATTCCAAAGATAGCAGAAAATGTTCATAGTAAGTATAGGGGAAGAGGAATTGTTTTACTGGATCGATTTTAATCATGTTTTCATTGAGTGACATAGGCATATATATTTTATGCTCGTGCAAAGTCGGAGCGGGCCGCTATGTTTTTATATAGAACGTTCATATTTTTTCTGTAGTGTATTTAATTAATATCAGCATTGCACCCGTGTGAAGCCGGGGCGGGTCGCTAGTATATTATAAGATATTGTTAGCAAGACTTTAAAAGTCAATTCTTGGTCAGCTTCAAGTACTACTATTGCATGCAGGTCTGTTATCACAATTTCTATTATTGTGTATATCGTTTTTATCATGATTAAAAAGTTCTATCACTCAATATATTACTTTAATATATAGCAGTATATTTGCAATAGCTCTATAATATAACTGGTGGATTTTTTGCATTCTTTACAGCTGTTGATAAATGGCTGGTCAGAAAAAGTTATGGCAGCGGTGGGATTCGAACCCACGCCTCCGAAGAGACTGGTGCCTTAAACCAGCGCCTTAGACCGCTCGGCCACGCTACCGTTAACCAAGAAATAATATACGTGATGAGTCATTATTATTTAAATTACGTCATTTAATTATTCTCATTTATACATTTTTACGTTGTTCCTCATTCTAATTCTAATTTCACTATTTTTCAGTTATTCAATATTAGATGCTTTTGATACCTTCTGTAACTTTTTCTAAGTATTTAATTATATTGGTATCATACTACTGTCTTCTGAAGTTGATCTCTGTCCAAACCAGATTTCATACTTCCTTATGATTTTTTTGTCTGCAAAGTATTCAACCGTTTAGGAATAACCCCTTTATTATATTCTTATTTAACATTAAAACAAATTGAAAAAACATTCATAATGAAACCTTACAGTAATAATCACAGCACAATACCTACAGAACAATATGTTTCCTTCAACAACTATGTACTGTTATTTATTGTTTTGTACATAGGCCAATCTTTGACTTCAAATTAGTTTAACACGCAAGAATATAAAGTAATGTTTTCCATGTTTCCATTTCAACAAATCCATTCTTTGAATTACAAATTTATAAAAGCTCTCTTAAAATTATATTTTTTTCACATCTTCCAAAAAACCATGAATCTCCATCCATTAGGGCATAACCGAAAATAAGTTGACTTATACCGTCGCTAAAGATGCCATTACAAAGGTTCAACTGGTTACAAATATATTATATACAAATAAGATCCCATTTATATATTACAAAAAACTATTCCATGGGCTGAACTGAGAATTCGAGCAAAGATTGAACCACTGTGAGGAGCTCTTGGAACGTTTAATGTACAGAGTTTTATGTTCTAACCTCATAGTTTTTGTTTAAATTTGCTGTTGTCTTTATTTTAAACAATGTTTAAAAAGTAAATAGTCTTCGTTATTCGCTCAGGTCAAATATAAGATCTTATTTATGATGTAAGCTTAAATTAATTTATTTTACGAAAATATAAATTACAAGAATACAATGTAATTTTACAAAATAATTTTTGTTGACCCTTCTTCTTTTCTTTACATTTTTTGGAACCATTGCATATGAGATCGGACAGTGTCTAGTTTTAAAGGCTTTTCATATAGTTATCCTTACTTTTTACAATATTAATGCTCTTTACGGCATCCCATATTATTATCATGCCAAATCCTATTTAAACCACGTGACAAATATTACCTCGCACGATCCTTCTTTGACACTAATTTTAGATATTTTATTAAGCAATACAATGTGGAATGTTCGTTAAAAATGTCATCGGCGCCGAAAAATATTTTAGATGATTTGACGTCTGACTTAATCAAAATGACATAAACGTAAAAGAGAAAAGAACAGCATCAAAGTGTGTATCTTAATGCCTTAATTTCCGCCGCTTAATAGAAACATAAAATGAACGGGGAAACACACTTCGTGAGACACGCTTCATTTTTGATATATTTTTTATACTACTATATTTAACACGGAGCGCTTGTTATCTGGACAAAAATATATATGTCGACTTTTGAAAGTGGTGTACGGTTACGGAAAACTTTGTGAGACAATGGTAGATACTAAAAATACCCACCACTAACAACCAAGCTCGGTTTTCTACTTTTGTGAAACAATTAGTATCGGTAGCGTGGCCGAGCGGTCTAAGGCGCTGGTTTAAGGCACCAGTCTCCTCGGAGGCGTGGGTTCGAATCCCACCGCTGCCAGAACTTTTTTGAAGTAGCATATTTATATATTTTACATCATTAATGATTCTGTTTACATTACTGTCAACATACTTAAAATTATTATTTAAAGGTTTCAAAAAGTGTATCATTTTCGTATAGCAAAACGAATACATTTTTAATCTATTTTTTTTTCTGCATTATACCGAAAATATTGAATTTGTATGGAAAGAAGATCGATTTTCAATTGGACAAAATTATAGCTTATTATACAAATGTATTTCATGAAAACTTTACATAAACGAAAAAGCCATGGCAGCGGTGGGATTCGAACCCACGCCTCCAAAGAGACTGGTGCCTAAAACCAGCGCCTTGGACCGCTCGGCCACGCTACCCTTGTTAAAGCCCTCAAAGGATTTTTATATTCAATATTTTTAATAATTATTTTAACTGTGTTTAAAAATAATTATATACTTTGTAATTTGTCATTTTGTCAAGTGTATTTTTACCGAGAAAGAAACTAAAAGGTTCGCAGCTACGCTTCAGCTACTACTACTACTACCAGGTATGATAATGTGTGAATGAAGGGGTGTAAGGGGTGAAAACGGAACTATATTGTTGTCACTGGATAGACTATGGTGTGCAAACTGTAAAAGAAACAATTCCCGTAATTGTTTTATACTTTATTAATGTTAATAATGATTGGAAATCATTTTACGCAAAAATATTTTTTCTAGAAACACCTATCAAACTTAAAATCCTGCAAAGCCGTATATAGAGAGAAAATGAAATTGAAATTTTTTTCGAGAATTTACATTTTTTGTAATAAATGAATTGAGTGGAGTGGAGTTTTTTAACCGGTATTTTCTTTTTATCAAATACTCGAAACTAATGTATTCATATAAACTTAATATACAGTCCAACTATTGGCCTTGGTTTGTTCAACCTTATATAAATGATTATGGAGTAAACAAATAACACTACCTTTATATCCAGAATATCTTATGGAGTGTTGCCTTTCAGACATCCTAGTATGGTTTCGTTAAATTAGGATAATTAGTGGTTTTCGACTTGAAATTAGTACTATCCGTTAGGAGAGTACCAAATAAAATATAGATTTGAACATGGTCATATATATGTAAAACTGAGTTATTAACTCTTATGTTGTGATGATTATTTAAAAATTACTGCAGCTTTACCTTTATTATTATTTCGAATAAATCAGCTTCGTCTAAAAGTATTTTCGGTCTCTTACGTGCTTGTTCAAAGTTTGATTTCATAATTTCATCGTATAACATAATTTTCCTAAACATCAATGATCAATTTCTAGCACTATGGAAACATAATAACGAATAGGGTTAGTTCAATGATTGATGAAAATTGATAAATCATTGATGTTCTCAAGGAAAATATTCAGTAATACGTTCGAGGACATCATTAATACTGTACTATGGACCATATGTTGCAAAATAAGGTTAAATAAATCAACAACGGTTAAGAAATATTTTTTTATTTAAGTTAATAATCAATTCAATAAAAAATATAAATTTAAATTATAAATGTATTTAGAAGTGCATAAAAACTACGTTCCCTCAAAATATACTAATTTCATCTTAAAATCTGGCATCTGTGTATTCTGGATAGTAGCTGAAATAAACTGCTTCATCGGTAGCGTGGCCGAGCGGTCTAAGGCGCTGGTTTAAGGCACCAGTCTCTTCGGAGGCGTGGGTTCGAATCCCACCGCTGCCAGGATATTTTTGAAGCAGTTTAAGCCTATGTTTGTTCCTCTATTTGCACAGAATATGTTATAAAATACTAAAAACACTGCAAAAAGAGCAATAACATTCGCACATTTTAATGTTTACTGAGAATAATAGACGGTGATTGATGATAATAAACAGGTATCTATTTTTTCATTAACGTTGAAATTATCTGTTTATATTTTAATACTTAAACACTGTTTAATAATAAGTTTTTTTTAATTGTAAAGTATTTGTTCATTTGTTTTTTTACTACTCACAGATATCCAGTATTGAATAATCTTACATCAACATGACAATTACATTGCTGCTTATATTTTTATCTTTTTTTCTTATTCATGTAATTATAAACTTTAGTTATTTTTTAATTTAGGAAATACGTACTCATGTCTTAATCCCGTACTTGCCTTGCTCGTATGTTATATTAATGCAATTAAAACAAGAAGTGTAGTAATAAATGAATTTGTAATTTTAGATTTTATTAGGCATATGTAATGTAAAATGGGTGAAATATATCTTCTTCCAGAATGAATAAATAACTTTCTTTTAAAATACTTTTATTAGCTAACTGGTTTGGTTTGGTTTGGTTGGTTTTAAGTACCACGCTCTCTATTGATACTGGAAGAATTCCAAACCAAAGATATTGTAAGTACTAAAATTTAATGACAATATCATTTTTGATGAAGTCTTGGTTTAAAATGTTGAATCCTTCAGAAATGCGTTTTATAAATTATAATATTTTATCTATTTTTTGTTTCACTCCCATTCACTTTTATAAAGTTCAGTAAATAATTAACTGCATCAATGATCAATTAACACCTCTCGTATCGCTAAATGGCTTAGGTACTAGTATATCTAACTTAATATATTAAAATTTTTTCCCGAATCCTTCGTTCTTATTCGCCAGTCCTTGTATGTTTTATGTTATCATCCCCTACAGTTTTCCAATCTTTCCAGGTTGTCTTGTTTTCTACAATCCTACCCTTTTACTTTGTCTTTTTTAGTTTTTTTCAATTTTTATTCGCCATGTTACTCTCGTCACCACATTCTCTCACTATCTATTTCGCTATATTAACTATTTTTTATAAATATCTCTCTCCTCAGCCTCTTGTCTCTCTCTATACCATTTATTATCAACTTTCGGTTTTATCAAACTTCGCAGTTTTTTCTTTCTACCTATGTTATTTTCTTTGTTTATAATATTTTGTTTTATTTACCTCTGTTCCTTAGATATGTCCTCATTAATATATATTCTCTAGCTCATAATTTTCTGTCGCTGTCATTCTTCAGTTCGTCCATATATGTTGTCTTCCCAACCTTTCATTGAATAACCGTAGATTGTATAATTGGGATTATTATATAATTAGATAAAATTCTAACTATACTTGAAAACCGATAGATGAGAGTGTTCTTAAGTCATATTTGTTATACATTTTTTTAACAAAATGTTTAAATTATAGATGTTTTTAAGGCATTTTTCATCGGTAGCGTGGCCGAGCGGTCTAAGGCGCTGGTTTTAGGCACCAGTCTCTTCGGAGGCGTGAGTTCGAATCCCACCGCTGCCACTAGGTTTTGCATCTCACCTTTAAATGGCTTGCAAAGAATTATATAATAACTTTTTTGTTAGAATTATGTATCATCAAAAATTAAACCAACATTGGATATTGTTTACAGTATCGATGGGCCGCCTCATTCCAGTTAATGTCTAGAATAGAAATGTAGTAAAATATTAATTGAAGATAATGCATTTATGTTGGCTGTCCTCCACTATCCGAAATCTTAGGTACTTGCATATATTTTAATTCGTCAGTCCTCGTCAGAATATAACAGATTTCCATGAGATATTATTGAGTTATTCACTATACGCAAACACTAATGATGAAAGCTCAAAATTGCATTTTAGGCATTCGTTATTTTTGTTGAATTATTTGAAGAAATCTGCTGTTTAATCTCGTCAAACACATTCAGAAACTTTTGGTGATGTTGCACCGTCATATCCCATTCGTCAGTTTTAATTTCAAATGACGAAAAATATGAACACTCAAGGAACTTTTATGCAGCTTTATAGTTTAAGAAACCTAAGTGCTTGAAGGCCTTTACAAGTATTGGTAAAGATTCAAGAGGTGGAAAAATGCACAATAAATGATTTTCCAGGTAAAAAATAATGGTTTTCTCTTGAGTAGTGAGTGGCGATGAAGTAGGGATCTAATAAAATAATCCTAAGCTCAAAAAGTCACAGATCTAAGAGCCATCCATATCGACACCAAAGCAATATATTCACAACCGTAAAGTCTTGCTGGGTCTATGGTGGGATCAGCACAATGTAGTGTATTACGAGTTATGAAAGCGAAATGAAACTACTGTTTCAGGTGTCTGCCGGAGTTAACCAACATTAAAATAACTTGAACAACATATTGCTTCGAAAGATGGAAAAAGTAGAAAATTATAGATATCTCAACAAATTCCATTTTAAAGTGAATTGATCAGAATTATAAGCACAATTCTTTCAACTTGGCCATCGTCTTGACTTGTGACACGATGTATTGCTTCGGTAAAATAGAACAGAATAGTTTAGATTTGAATACGCGTTCTTATTTATCTCTTTACTTATTCACAAAAACCTTTCATTTGGACAATCCCAAAAGGCAATACTTATTTTTGACCGACTTCTAAAAAAAGGATGAGGTTCTACGTTCCACTATATAATTGCTTGTTGTTCAACGATTTCTCCATTAATTGTGGACCGAATTTCAATTTTTTTTAATCTAAAGGGTGCGCTTCGGAAGTGGTCTCATTGGAACCAAGTCTGATGGAATCCGGGAAAAATGTTTTCACATATTTTTTTATCTAAAATTATCACATATTTATGTATAATGTTATTGCTGAACTGATGGGACGGTAGGCACAACTCCTCAACCGTTAGGAGTTAGAGTATATTTCTTTAAATATTTAATATA